>NC_056469.1:8023791-9498968 GCF_008729295.1 Plectropomus leopardus
CACACACACACACAGAGGGTTTAGTTCTTTGTCAGGCACAAATACGGTAAAAAAAAAAAAAAGATACAAATAGCTTATGTTAATTAACATCTCTGATGAAAACTTAAAAAGTAACAGATTCAATAAATTATGGCGTCTCACTACAACGCTGCATCTCTAACTTGGATGGATAATTTTTTTAATTAAATAAAGTGAAAATATATATTGTAATTAAATGGGAAATAACCCTAGATTGTACCTCAAAGTTATAAATAAACACATTATACGTCAGCAGTCGTGGCTTATATATTGTCATGATCATTTTCAAACAGATGGCTCCATCTCAAATATAAGAAAGGAAGGTTTGTTTGATGTTCACAGCTATCTCAAAGGGGCTGTTCAGCACTTTCAGCACTCTACCACAAACCTGTGAATGTGCCTGTAACAGAAAGTGGAATTAATATAAGAGGTGTGATTCTATACTGGTCTTTCTCTTTGGTGATGAGAGAGAAACGCAGCATTAAAGGAGCAATGCTGCAGCCTCCATGAGTGGGAGGGCGCGAATATGAATTAGACCCGTGGAGGGGACCAAGGGATACAGTATAATAAAGATAAATTGGAGCTCTCTGCAGCCCTGCAAGAATAAGCTCACTACAGAGACACATATGAATATCAACACACACACACACACACACACACACACACACACACACACACACACGCCACTGTTTATTCAGTGGCTGCATTTGTGCAAAACAGAGCATACAATCATGAAGGGAGGTTAAGAATGAGAAATTCTCCCTGAAGAAATGATGAGCTACACATTACCTCCCCTCCTCCCATTTTCTTTTCACTTTCATTCTCTCTCCAGTCAATGCTCTCTATCAACATCAGAGGCACTACGACAGCAAAGCACTGGCTAAAAACACACACGTCTCAGGAGACACAAGGCACTAGACGAAATTACATTTCTATTTTAGAAGTTGAAAGACTTGTTGCTGCCTCATTTTTTCCTGTGTTGGACAACAGGGATCTTTTATACGCATGCCTCGGCTCAGGCATTGATTGATACAGTTTACCATGCTTTACTTAGATTCATCACAAACTGCAAAGCCTTGACTCAACACCGTGAGCTTTACTCCCAGGTAGGATGGTGTGCTCTGGCAGCCCGCAGGCAAACACACTGATATACTTTTTTTATATACAGGGCAATTCTTGGCATGCTCCTTTTCTATCTTTGTATTTATATTTCACAGAAGAGTGCTGCACAGTACTTCTGCGGTCACAGGACTTTTATGTTTTTGTCTGCACATAGAGTGGGAAAAGGTCTTTTAGGTTTTCTGCACCATTAGACTGGAATAAATTGTGAACCATTTTAAAACTGTTTTTTGATTTCTCTGACTGCTTTAAATCCATTTTGAAAAACCTGGAGACAGAGTCTTTAGGGTGCTGGTGCTGAAAGCATGAACGAAACATGAGATGGGGCACTGTTATATAAAAGGCCCCAGTACCTTTCCTACATAGGAGCAAGACACAGACTTTGTAGTGTTTTGCCTCTTGTTTTTAATTGATTTTTGAGTCGTTGTGCATCCTTATTCCTTTTTTTTGGTTCTGTGGTAATTTTCAGTACGTGTTAATTTGAGTGACATTTTGCAGGTGAAGGCCAGGAGGGGCCCCTAACACTTTGGGCCCCTGACCCTGTGCCCAGATACATTCAGCAATCCATGCATGGCTTATATAGATATTTTTGCTGGGCTTGGACTGCACTTTGTTCAATAGGATGTCAAATATTATGTTATTATCTGCTCTCCTGTTTTGTGTCTTCTAATAATCACTTGCTTGTATCTTGTGCTGCTGCCTATCTTTACCAGTGGACTCACTTGAAAATGAGATTTGCAATCTCAATAGAACCTATCCTGCTTAAATATATATATCTATATATAACCTTGTCAGACATAATTGCATGGTTCAGACACAAGTGTCCTTTGAGCTTTCGTGTCCATATCACACAGATAATTGCACAAACAGTGTGAAATGTCTGTGTCTGTGTGTGTGTGTGTGTGTGTGTGAATGTGTGAAGGGCCATGGTATACCATTTCGGCCCATTACATCACAATCTATCCTTTTCCCCTGACACCAGCTGTATTGACCACAGAGGTTAAAGCTATTATCTTCATATCACTAAATCTCTTCTGCTTTGCACCCAATGCATGCTGGGAAGGCAACCCCTCCCACTCCACGATTTGGAATAAAGAAAAGTAAATAAGAATGATAAATGAATGACTAAATTAGCTGATGGATTGAACTCACAGTATTTCTCTTTGTCTTCGCAGTCCCCATCGAATAAATTCGAATTTCTCTTGCCTCCTCTCTTTCTCTCTTCAATAGCTGAGAACCCCCCCCCCATGTCATCTGTAACTCAGTGGCAGTTTGGGTTCTTCGCTGGGCTATAAAGGAGCATCTGTTTATCTCTTCGAGTTATTCCTCGTTGCCCATTCAGAGCTCTTCCTTTTCTTCCGTTGTCAGGACATAAATTGGGTCAGGGGGTCAGGACCAGGAAGCAGAAGGCAAGTCCCTCTGCTAATTCCCCGACTGCTGTTGAGGCCAAATTTACAACCATGAAGCAATAGTAAAAATGTAAAGCGAATTGTGCAGAGAAGACCTCGGAGTGGATTACTGCCAACTACTCATAACATCCAACATTTGCCTTTAATCTCCCTTACAGTAGCTTTAAAGCTGCATTAATTTATATTTGCCACTTGTGGGCAGCATGGCAAGCTGTACAAAACTGCCATATTGTCACCTTATTTAGTTATTATGTGTGAATAAACAGTTGCCTATTTAGACATCAAGCAGATATGGGGCAACATAAGTATACATTTTGAGTTGTGTTGCTGTCCACCTACTAAATGTAAGTCCTGTATTCATTCACCTTTTAGCTTTGCTTTGGTCCTCGAAGTTATCTGCATCCTTAATGGCTGGATGCTCCTAGGTTATAGTCACGCAAGTTGCTCTATTGTCTTATCCTTACCCAACATAACTTGCTCTTACTGTTGCACATTTGAACTTAGATCAAATACTAGCAGGCTGATGAGTTATTTCTGCCTTTTACGCTTGTATCATGGCTGAATGAACACAGATCAAAGCTACATCTTGCATTTACATGCATGAAAGGGAATCTATGCTGATGCTTCAGTGTGTTTTTTAACAGGTAATGTGGGTCTAACTTTTGTCTTCTATGGAAAGTTGACTAAGCAGCAACGCCCTTGTTGAGCAAAACTTTACATTGGACAGCTTCCCAATACAACCTGTCTTTTGTCTCTACAGGGGGCAATTACCATACTGCATTGGTCAGTGGATAAGTTGGGCTAAAGTACGTGGCTCAAGGGAAGATAAATACTTACTCACTTCCCCTCCTTCATTTGACCAGACATTAAAACCAGCAGCAGCAGGTTAGAATCTCACCTCGTTGCCGTGCACCATGAGGTGGTGTGTGGTGATCAGGGCTTTGAAAACCACCACCCAGCTGGCATTGCCGGCCCTCTCCATCAGCGTGTCGGCCATCTGTGGGACGTTCACATTGGTCTCCTGGGTGGCCTGGATCAAGTCTGAGACACATTGAGGAGAGGAAGAACAGGAGGTCAGATGGTGGATGTTTGCAGGGGAGAGACACAGGTACAACGTGTGCTGAAAGCCTTATATTCAAGTGCTGATAACAGATGGGTGAGAAATGACAAACAGGAGTGTACCAGCGTGAATGTGGTGGGTCTGGGCTTTGCTGCATTTCACAGCCACACTCTCTCACATCCTAATTTCCACCTTAATTCAGCATGTATCTCTCTGAGCATTGTTCCATCAAATAAGCAGAACATCCTCAAATGAAATCAGATATTTTCACTTGTGTTCAGTGTTAATCAACTGTTTTTTTACTTACTTTTACTATAGTAGTGAGGTGTTCAATCTTATTTCAAGATATTACCACTTGTGTAAAAAAAAAATTACCTTAGCAAAAAACACCTATTATCATTATTGACTACCACTTTACTGTATTAGGCCACGCAATTGAATTGTCTAAATTTTGTGTTATTTTCATATCCAATGCCTATTTATTGAGTAGCAGACTTATTTGTGCAGGCATGTGGAGCTACTTTTTATCAACAGAATTGCATCTGGAGGCTGCCATTTTCCATCTTAATGAAATGTATTTCGATTAGTGCTTCACATTATGCCACCATTGCCTGGTGTGAGTCACACTGGCTGCTGCTTTATTTCTTTCTACAGCCGGTCAAATACAAGAACAGACAGATAGAGAGCGGAATATTCCACAGCAGAGACAGAGAGCAGAGGGGAGGAAGGGACTGCAATGTGAATCAGGCTCTCTGCCCTGTTCATCAGAAACACATGAGTGCTGAAGTGAATGGCAAAAATGTGCTTGTGTCCAAGTTGTGCTATTATAAGTGTATGAGTGTAGAAATTGTTTTTTTCTGTAGAATCCTTCATTGTGTATCTTTAAGCGCTCTACTATGCTATATAGTTCACTATTTAGGGAAAGCACAATGATAAACTAACAATGGCAGGACAACAGTATGAACATTTTAAGTGCCAAGATTTATTTTAAAGCTCAATCAATCAATACATATTTTTACAATTACCAATTTAAAAAAATATTATGAAAATGGCCAATTTCCATCTAACAAAACCACCTTTAGACTTGAAAATGCAAGCTAACTACTGTAAGTTTATACAAAAGTGTTATGCTAAAGCTAAAGCATGGTGCATTGAAGAGAACAATCACTCTACACCAGTGGTTCCCAACTGGTGGGTCACGGGTCCATTCTGAATGAACCGCAAGTGACTCATGAACTTGTCAAGTTTGTAAAAAATACACTTTATTTTGAAGAACAGTGAATTTCTGGCACACAGCTTTTATTTTGAAGTGCTATTTCTGTTATTCTTGCAATTTATATATATAATATATATGTGTAACTGTGTGGTTTGCATTTTATGAAATAAAATTGAGTATGTTGTAATTTCTCTCTTATGTAGACCTTGAACTAATGACAGAAGAAAAATCTGTCCTTGTGGTTGGACCATTTGGGAACCACTGCTCTACATTATAGTCACTATGATCCATATACTCACATAGAACTCAGTAATGTCACTGGTAAGTTGACCAAAAAGACAACCTACTATAAGCTTAGCCTGCATTGTTTGTACCTAATAAATGGGATCAGTCTGCAGTTTTGTGTCTGTCCTTGTGTTTATCAGCATCTGACAGATAACAGGAAAACCTGTGAAAAACATATATTCACTGGCAGATATGTGAGCTGTCCTCCGTAGCAAACCTCAGGGCATATCTTCACAGACAGTCTGAGGATTGAGATATAGTAAGTCGTTGTGATGGACAGAGCGGGACAACAAATATGACCGCCATCATTTTAAAAGCCTTGATTTGGCAGAGCAGGGCAGTCGCAGAGCAACTTTTATTGAGTCCTGTGATTCATTAATAGTGTCATATGCATCCTGCACATTTACTGCCAGCAGACAGCTGAGAGGTGTCTATCGGATTTTCCTTCCTGGCTTAATAAGACTAAATGGCATTACACCTCACACACTGAGCAATCTGTCACTAGCTAGAATGATGTGGAGTAATAAGCAATTTGAAGTTTGGGAGGTAAAAGTTTTACTTCAAAATAAGATGTGAAACAAACTGAATGTTTGTTTGTCCAAAAGACAGTGTTTGCTGAGTCTCAAAAAAGGATAATTTTCTCTAGTTTGAATGTTTGGTAAAAACTGCAGTGCCAAGCTGTTGAAGCAATTTACTTAACTTTTTAAATGAATATATATATATATATATATATATATATATATATATATATATATATATATATATATATATATATTTATATATAAATATTTCTGAACTTTTTAAAAAAGATTTACATTTTTAATAGCAACAAATGGGCTTCTGGCAGAGTGCCACAGACAGGGAAATAAGAAAATGTAGGGAGAATAATTTTTTGTTGGTTTTGTCTTTTCATGGGATTTTTTGACAATAAGACAAATATGGAACACCAGTCTTACCCTTCAAAACCCTGAAGCATCTGAATCACACTTACAGTGCAACTTAATGTGCAACAAAATGTTGGAATTGTATGTTTCTGCAAACCATAGATATAGGACTAGTACATTTATACATGTCACACCCATGACGTAGTTCACATTACATAGAACTGAGCATTCCTCATTGGCAGGAGGAGTGTTAAAAGCATGGCACCTATATAGCAGACGACAGTCTGAGACCAAGACAAGTGTGTTTTTTAACATCATTTTAAGACATGTCCAAGACATGTTTTTTGTCGACCAAACTGACGTCCAAACACGATGTTTCCCTAACCCTAAACATGTGATTTTTGTTCTTAAACCAAACCACCCATTCACAACAGTTGCCACAACATAATATAGAAAATTGAAGCATAAAGAAACAAAGCCTCAACAAATCTGCTACATTTGAAATGTATAAATGTTTGCAGAAACATACAATGCTGCATTTATACTGACAATTGGATTTAGATTCTAAAAGACACCAAATGATCGGCACCCAACTTTCTTGTGTTTCCCACATATTCATATATTTGTGGTGGCCCGCCACAATTAAAACCTATGCCAACTGATTTTTAATTTTTGGAGCTTGGAGTTCATTATTCAAATATTCAATTATTGTTATTGACTGCACTACACTACATTACACTGGCATTACACTGGGTCTAAAAGTCTACAGCAGGTGTTCCTCTCATCCAGCTATCTGATCATCTCTGACTGGATTGACAGATCAGTTATCCACCCCAGGACTCAAACTCCTCAAACTGTCGCCGAGGGAAAAAAAATAAGTCATGACCAAGTTCCACCTGCGCTGCATTCACTGACCTGTAAAATATCAGAATTTAGAGAGGACACACAAAAAAGAGACACACAAAATAAAAAAAGACAAACATATGGTACTTGCAAAGAAGGATATAATGGATTTGTAGTAGATTGGTTTGATTAATGCAGAATAAAAGGTAATATGTATCAGTTTTTGCAGCGGCAATTTAGTTTCTTAAAATTGATCCAATGTCTTTAATCATTTTTTAAAATGTTTTTATGTGTTTACATTCCTATCATTATTAGTTCTAAATGCTGTGCTAAATGTGTGTTGCTTTAGAATTTAATAAGCAACCTTCCTCACACCAAAGGGGACTCTCTTCCATACGGGGACATGAGATACTGAACAATGGCATATTCCAGCTTTGAAACAACCACTTTAAACCTGTCTGAGTCTCTCTGCTTTGCATTGACATTCCAATGAAAAACACAACTGTGGGCACAAACTGGGCATTTTCTGTGACTAAACAACAATAGCGATTTTCTTCTGGTTCATGATGCCGGTGTCTATTTCCATGAATAAATCAAGTCAAATAGCCCATGGTACGTGTAGTTGGAAAGGGACTGCGTGAATAATCAGGCAAAAATGTATTCAAGGTCACTTTGCTTTGACAGCCGTGCTACGAGTATGCTCGTGCTTCTGCTCCCTCTATCATGCTTTCATCATGCAGCAATGATTGCTGTGCATGTACTCCTTAGTAGCAAAAGCAGTAACAGAAGCACACACACACATACATGCACACACACAAAGTGAGGGGGATAATCCCTTCAGCGGTGATGAGTCAGCAGCCTGCATCATCATTCGCATTTCATCTCTGTCTGTCTCTATCTCAGTCTGTCGGTCTCACTCTCTGCCTGTCTCTCTCTCTCTTTCCCACAGTGAGGGCCAGTGCTTCTGCCAGACTGTACAACCATTTAAGATCTATATAATTAAATATACCATAGAGCATGTCCTAATAAGAAAATGAATGCACAAGAGATTATAGCGACAAATTTTAAAAATGGTTTGTTGCCAGATGGTGAATGGTTCTGCACTAATAAAGCATTAATAAAACCTTTCATCAACTCCCTATTCAATGAATAACTAATGCTACAGTGAACTGACATTGGTTGATTTGAAAATGTGCTGGATAAAATATTGGGAGAAAGAAATCCTAACCCAGTAGGTAGAGAGAGAGGGAAAGCGGCAGAGAGTATCTGTTCAGATTGAGATGCTGA
Source organism: Plectropomus leopardus (assembly GCF_008729295.1). Taxonomy (NCBI): domain Eukaryota; kingdom Metazoa; phylum Chordata; class Actinopteri; order Perciformes; family Serranidae; genus Plectropomus; species Plectropomus leopardus. Next base: position 8,031,913 of record NC_056469.1, read on the forward strand.
ACAACAGTTCAGCAGGATCTCCTGACTCACTGTCTCCCCCCAACCTCCTTTTCAATTATTCATATATGTGAGTGTGAGTAAGAAAGAGAGACAGTGCGAGGCAGCTCGATATGTGGTCCTCAAGCGCTAGCACACACAGACAGTCACGCTGACTAATAAATACTTGCATGTTTGGATATTCAAAATCTTGTATGTTGCAATGTACAGCAAACTGAATCACACTGAATTAGACTGCCAGAGTAACACATCATAATGTACAGAAATGTCAAACACATGAAAAGAAAAAGAAAAAAGAAAACAAATACACATACAAAATAAACAATACAAAATACTGAAAAGACGCTTACATTTAAATGAGTGTAATCTTAAACCTCCATATTCTCCAGTTTTTGGTATTTACTATTTAAAGCTGCACGCATCTGTGTTTTTATATTTACACATTGATCAGTGACTGTATAATGTGAAAGGATTTGCTTGTAATAATCAACCAAGACTTCACATCTAACCTCAGCTGGCCACCAGCATCGTTAGACATTGATTGGATCTGGCTTGTAACATCAGGTGATCAAATTTGCCAAAGTATATTTCATGTAGAATACTGACGACAGATGATATTTTGCTGGTATTGAGTTGGCCTGTAACCAAAATCCAATGTCTTCCGAACTTGTCATGCTACTATCATCTTGACCTAGGACAACAGCATTTAGTCATGAGTTACGGAGACCAAAACCCAACATCTGCACCACAGTATAATGTAACCCAAACAGAGCTAAAAGACTGAATAACTGACCTTTGTTGGGAGACCACAAACACGACTCTAAATCAGTACTAATATGGCTGTGTGTCTGTGTAACTGTTTCCTAACAAAAATGTATTATAAACTTTTTAGTTTGCAAACACTTTTTGTGTTTACATCTCGTTGCATTGCCCTCAATGGCCATAAAAATCTACTATTGCTACTATTGTCCAGCAACCACAAACAAACAAAGCTGCCGGTAAAATCTCATAAACCGTTATTATTTGACCAGCTTTAATGCTATAAAGCTAATAATAATGCTATAATGCCCTGTGATCCAGTGATGTTTGCTGAAAACACATGAACCAGCCACTAATCCACATGAGAAACAGAAAAAGATTATAGTGTTTACACTTTACTGTGTTGTCGTTGTTCTCATCCATCAGGCTGATCTCGCTAAACTGGGTACAGACACCTGAGTGCTTCCTCTTTCATCATATTATTAAATGTTGGATTCTGCAGTATTTGCAGAGCATGAAATTAAATTAAAATGAATACTGAGATCAGAGTGATCACAACTCCGATGCAAAAAAAATCCAGACAGATCTTCTGGGCAAGTGCATAAAGAGCCACATGACACCTAACTTTAATAAAAGCCTGATGGGAATGTAAAGTCAGTGAGCGCTGCCATGGAGAAGTAGGGCTATTGAACCACTGAGAGTAATTGCATAGTGAGTCACTCCAGCTGTAAGCGCCGTTACTGTCGGCTGGTGATTACTGCAGGAGTCACATCTACACTTAAATCTACAGAATCACAGGTGCTCAGCTGCACTAATGTATAGAGCACAGTCTACAGTGCTGCTACACACACAGTGTATGTGCCACTGGTTACAGGCCTGTGTAGTGCTGTTGTTATATGCAGCTATGAAACCTACATTTTTGTATTGTACTGTTTTTTTTTATGGAAACATAGTCAATAGGATTAAGAGCTCCTACTTGTCTTACATTACAGTTCACAAGGGGGATTTGTAGGTGTTTAACCCTTTGAAACCTGGGCCAACATCAGTTTTCTTGTGTTGCGTTCAGACACCGTTCACAAGCATTTCAACCTTTGAAACATAAGCAGATTTATTGGTTTAATTTCTTCCAAAATCATGGGAAAAGAGGCAATCAGCAACTTGGCAGGAACTGTCCTGCAAAAAATAGTCAACGGTGACAAGAAAATGCTTGATAAATTAGATTTTTTTTAAAAAAAGGGAGAGAGAGAATTATTAGAAAACTATCAAATAAATAGGGTAATATCAAGAAAAGTATATTTATAATAATATTTAATGATTATTATGATTACATGTTTAAAATTAGGTTACAGGAAAAATATATAATCTCATCATTATTATTATTATCATTTATTGTTTTATATTACTCCTTTTTTGTTTTTTTACTTTTGTTTTTTTCTTTCTTTTTTGCTAATTTGGGGTATTTTTATTATAACTTTTTTTCTAATTTCTTGGTGATTTCTTGTCAAGCTGCTCATTGTTTTCTTTCCAAGAAATAATTCAAGCCAATTTGCTCAGGTTTCAAAGGGTTAAACTGGTACCTGTAGCACCGTTTACAAGGTATGTAATATTACAAAATTTATCTGGGCTCAGAGATATTTTGGCAGCCAAACATGAGCCAGTCTTTTGTACTGTGACTCCAGTTTGACATTTGAGTCCCTCAGTGACAGCTTACAGAACATGTCCTTCATTTACAGCCTGGAGATTTTGGGCAGTTAAACAAGGTTATTCGTGACATGAGAATTACAAGACCCTCCACACATTTACTGTATTGTTATACACAGACACATACACACACTCCCAGTAAACATACAAACACATGTGCACACACATCCTCCCCTGCTCTAATTTACAAGCACAGCACCTGAGCCGTCATTGTGCAGCGCAGCGAGCAAAGAGAGGAAGACCATCAGTCTGACATGTTCACATCCTCTACAGAGTGCATGCTGTTGTAAAATGAGAGAAAGAAACAACAAGAGACAAAGACACCTGTCTGAATGTAAACAGGCATACATGCAAACATGAAGCGTGCATCTACAAAAACAAGAGTTCACACTCGATGCAACTGCATATGAGTCAGCATCCCGTTTGACATGAGCAAAATATTATGCACAATATGCAGCCTCATCTGTTATGCATGAAATGTCTGGTACGATTTTTCCAAACTGAGATTGTGCCGTGCTACAAGCAGACACCGGGGAGAATCACTGTCTCAAAAGCAGCAGTGAATTCATCCTTGGAAACATTTCCTGTGTTGCCATAGCACAATGCCATTGTTGTCTAAAAACCATTAAAAAACATGTAACAGAGCTGCATTCATGTGGCACTCTGCTTCTGCAATATGTATCTCTGGTGAGCAGCTCAATGTCGGCAGATGTAACCGAGCATGCACAGGGATATGGTGCCTTGTTTATGGTGTTTTTCTTGTTGCTGAGCTGAGAGGAATAAAATACACTGTTTATGTTTATTGTAATGAAGGTGAATATTACCCGATGCAACAGTATGGCTCTTTTATGCGTTTTGAATTCTTCACAGATTAGGTCTAGTGGAGAAGAACAGCATGAGCAGTATCAGACTTCAGCTACACACACAGTACTTGTTACTGAGACAGATTCATCCTTTGGGCTCTTTTATGGGATTTACTGATGATATAAAAAGATAAAAAATAATGCTAGACTCCCGCCTTGACTGTGTAGGCCTAAAGTGTGTAAATGCCATCTTTGTGACTACAGTTGCATCTATGGGTGCGATCAGAACGCATACTTTTTACTTTTAGTAGGAACTGTGGCTGCCCTTGCAAAGTATTGCATACAGTATGCACACAGACGGGATGTGCTGCTTTTTCATAACACTGCACCCTGAACTTTGACCCTCTTTCTCATAAAACAGTTACCATGGAGATAAATCAAATTGCCGTTCAACAAACTGGACAAACTCAGGTTTGCAGATGAACCTGAAGAGCTCTGCTGTTGTTACCTTGTTACCTTGCTAACTTTTGAGTAATACTTGCATACATTGTGGATTCTAACATTTTATATCCATTAAATAAGCCTACATATGCATTATTCTATCTTTTTTTTTTTCTTGTTGGTTATCTCTGTTTACTTAAATGATTCATGTTCCTGTTATTACCATTTGACTTTCCATCATTTCAGCTTCAGTCAGCTGTCAATCAGCTGGCAAGATCTAAAACTGAATGGTCAAGATGTGATGTATCTTCCTTTGGCATACTATACTGTACCGTATGGTAGTAGTAGAGAATAGGTATTGGAACACATGGTATATGCTGGATGCGACCAACGTATTAGATGAAAGGTAATGCCACTTGCATGGCTAAAAACACATAAATGAGCAATACTATTGCACACAGGTCACTGCATGTGACATTTGTTGATGAATGTGGTAACTGTATCTTATTATAAGCAAATCCAACAACAGACTACTTCACAACTAATAGCAATTTACCCCTACTTGATTTGATTTAACATTTGCTATTTAAAAAAAACTACTACTACAAGCATAAGAAAAAGTTTTCTTTGTATTCTACATTTCTGCAACCACTAATACATTACTCTTTTACATTTTATACATATAACATTAATTTAAGCAAAGTGATGTACAGTATATGAGCTGACATTGCCATCCAAAGGTGGAGGCAGGGTTTCCACACACATTCATTTATTTGTGAATAGATTTTAATTTTTGGAGCTGGACCATTCTTTAGGATCACTGCTGAAATATATATACCGTTTGGTTATTCATTGCACGGAGTGCACGACGTACTCTGGGTACAGATGGAGCAGCAGAGGCGCACCGAAAGTGAAACTTAACCATTAATTCTGCTCAGTCTACGAGTCCGCATTCACTCATGGCAGCTGCTCCTGTCATCCATCGATCTGATCAGCTCTGATCAATTATCCACCTTGCTAGTCACAAACTGAGTACAAAAAGAACTCATGGAGAGCTCTGTCTGCAGAGCTAAAAAAAAAAAAAAAATGACTGTAAAACGCCAACATAGTGAGCTGTTTTAAAGATACTTTGAAGATATCTTCAGTAGGAAGCAATGAGCTTGGAGTTTATTACCCAAGACAGGAAATGGAAAGTGGAAAGTATTGATTGATGTATTGTAGGATTTTCTCATTTTATTTTTGGGATCATTTGACAATAAGAAACATATTGAATAATTCCAGCCTTATCCTGTAAAGGTGTCCCTTTAGCAAGTGCCCCAGTGGGATTGTATCGATCCAGATCTCCTCCTCTAACACTTTTTGTCTCATGTGCTCTATTGACCCACACAGTGTCAGATAACTGTCACTGTATACCACGTCAGGATGCCCCACGGCGTCTGCCACACCCAACACACAACTGACAGGACTCCCATTTCAAACAGCACCCTTTAACATATCAATAACTGTAAGCGATATCAAAGCCACTGTGTGCGAGTACAACTGAAGGCAAACTGCCGAGCAGGCATGCGCCACAGGGCACACTCGGGCTTAAAAGCAAGCCTGCACGACACACATTCAACCTCCTCCTCATATTTTTCATAGATGGATTTTTACAAACTTACCAATAAGCACCAGAAGGGAGCATGCCAAGGTGGTTTCCTGGGCAACAGGCTCTTGTATTTGCAGTGGCATCAAGGAAGCAGTAAAATTCTTTTGAAATCATATTCAGGTGAAAAAACTCCAACAGCAGCAAACTGATAGTGGTTATCCAGCCAAAGCCAGATATATGAGTCATAACACCCTCAACATAGCTGAAAGACTCAACATTGAATTCATATACCTTTCACAAACCTTCTATGCTGGGCATTTTCTATATCATTTATTATATTCCATATAGATTGTTGAATTGGTGACATATAAACATGAGGAGTGGTGTATTCAGTAAGCGTTTCATCTCTGGAAGAGTGCAGCGTGCAACACAAGCCACGCTGCATGAGTGATGCCTTGTTGAGCTACACATGAACGGACCATGAAAGCACAGGGTTTATTTATAGCTCCTTTCACCCTCAAGCAACAAACAGGGGGAGAAAAAAAATACCCAGAATGCACTCCATCCCAGCGTAGCATAGCATCAATGTGGTGTGGCAGCCAAACAAAGAGGAAGCCATTGGGATCCATACTGTGGAGGCTGGAAGTGACATCTGAGGAAAAGGCTGGCGTCCCACACAATGCTGCTGCTTCTGCTGGTGGACGCAGATAGCAGCGCTGTCCTCATATAGACACTTTGGCTCTCAGTGACATTTCACTCAGCTATTAGTGGAGTTGTTTGTTTGCTGTGATGCAGCTCATGGGTGGAAAATCCCAAGGTTATTCAGTTTGAAATGATTTGAACAGTGTCTTCGGTCCAGTCTGAAATAAAAATGTTATTTTTCGTAACAGTTAAAGTAGATTAAATGTTATGAAGAAAACACTCTTCTTTTCATTTTAATGGGCTAACATGTCAATTAATTTGACTGATACCCAAAGCTAAGTCCATTAGTAGCCTACAATTGAAGTCAAACTGCCTAGCATGCATGCGCCTGCAGAACACAAGCAAGCCTGCCCAAAAAGGACTCTTTATGTATTGAGTCATTTTCAAATGTACCTATAAAGGAGACATGCCAAGGTGGAAACTATGAGCTTCACACTTACAAATTCACACCAGTGAGTTTGCAAGTTTTACTTCTTTATTTAAAATATTTTTGAATGCAGGCTATGCATTTGTAGACTTGTTGATGTACTATTTTTCTTATCCTTTGAGGCAGTTGCTCCATACATTTCCATAAGGTATGAAAATCTCGTAGCAGATTGTTTCACACACACACACACACACACACAGACACAGACACACACACACACATATATATGAAAACATTCACAGTGGCAACCAAGCCACTATGTTGTTGGAGGTATAAATGGCAAACTTAAACCCTTTTGTTACGACTATGCGTTCTTTGCTGTTGTCCCTTTCCCCTCTTTAGATCTGCTCAGGTGTGCTGCATCACCTAACGAGCTGCACTGCACCTGGAGGGAGCTGCTTAAAAAGCCCCTCTGACAGCAGCAGAAGAGAGAGGCTTCTAATGTTGGGACTGTCTTACAAACTCTGTGCCTGGGATTTTTTAGGCCACGTTTAGACGAGAACAACCCTACTAAAAGCAGAAAAGTCTTTCCTTTGTGTTTTTAAAAAGATATGCTTTTATATGATAACATTGTAAAAATGATACTCGTGTACACTCATCTGCAAAACCAAACAAAAATGCTGTAGTATTTATGCCAGGCCAGTAGTTGGCGGTGTGACTTTGTAATGACACACCATAGAAGAACACCAAGCGCATGTGCGAAGAGTGCGGCCGTGACGTCACCGCTCTCAAAAGATCTGCACATTGCCAGTTTACACGGTGACAAGAGGAGCTGTGTTCTCAAAAGATAAGACCAGGTTTCAAAAGTTTGAGTTTTCAGGCCCCCAAAATGCTGTTGTCATGTGAATGAAAGGCCAAACCACAACAAAAACTAATATGGGGCGTTGGCATGCAGTCAGGAAAAAGAAAGAAGCTTTCTGTGTAAAGCTTCAGTCAAGACACTGATTCACAAACGTTTAACAGTGTGTGCAGTGTTGTGACTTCTTCTTGTGCTTAAGAAGAAGGTGTTTCTGTAGTTAACACCCTTTCCTTGTTTCTTCAGTCATGGTGGCTATCACTGCCTTCTTGCTCATCATTCAACAAAGCACCCAGACGTTTGATAAACCTTTTTCTCCTGGTAAACAGATCTGCTTTAGCCAGCTGTGTTCACCAATCAGTCTTCCTCTAATTACTATAATTGACCTTCTTGCCCACAGCTCCAATGTACGCTAACTACCCATGGCTTCAGACAGAAAACAACAAAAACAGCCAATATATCTTCCTCCTGAGCCTCACCTGTCTAACATCTTTTCTTGTGTACATTCATTTTGTCCTCCTAGCTCCCTTTATACCTTGTTAGCTGTTCACCTCCCAAGGCTTTGTCTCCTCCCTGTCTAAATAAACTTGCGCCTTGTATTTCTGGCATGTGCAGGTTATGCTCCAAGGCAGGAGACAGAGACAGATATCCGCCCCAGATGCTGAGCCAAATAACGCAGCCAAAATTGTTTGTTTTTTTATTTCTTTCTCTGACAGGGAAAATCAGTATCTGTGTGGGTGCTAAAAGTCTGCCTTGACTGAAGAAGCACAGGAAGGACGGGTGGTGGGAATGTAGTCTAACTGTAGCATGAAGGGGTAAATTGTGGTAGTTTGCAGAAAAGGTTATTCCCCTTCTATTTAACTCAGCCCATTAAAAGGCAAATCAGAGCTGTCTCTTCAGGTAACATCTCAGCCTGATTTGGGTCAGTTCTGCTCAATACAAATCTGATAAACTTTGACTCAGAACATCTAAACCAAGCAGGCAGCATGTATAGGATCTGATGGTGTTACTGGAATAAATTCCTAATAAAAATGTTAAAAACTATCAAACGAAATCCAAAACAAATTCCTAGAGCTGCACAGTAAGGAGCGCAGATGATGAAAGCTTGAGCGCAGATATTCCCAGGGGTGTCTCGTGGTTGCACGAGTGACTAATCAAATAATCTAGGAAGTCAAAAAGCACTCCACTATACAGGTTAACATCTGAGGTCTGCAATAATCTCTCCCGTTGACAGCAAGCACTGTGAGTGACTTCCACCGTCACATTAACTCTGTGCGAAATAAGTAGGGTACCATACATAACAGCAGAGCCTGGATACACATGGATATGTATGACAAGTTTATCAGAAAGCATCTGACTACTTATTGGAATTTTCATATGCAGGACAATACAGCTCAGTGAAAACCGAAGTAAACAGATTGCTTAAATCCAACTGACCAGCTAGCCACACGGCAAGTGTGTTTTTGGGTTTCTCCACAACATTACCAACTCTATCCTGCTCTTTATTCAATTGGGGGAGGTTTACACTAAACAATCCAGTCAGTGTTACCAAAGATAGGCTAATAGATTTTAAACACATCAGTTAGTCATCATCCAAAAGCCGTTTCTCTTGTAACTGAAAATACAGACAAGTAATCAACTAGTGCTGGCTAGAAATGAGAAGTCTGCCTTTGTCCACCTCTGTCTAATATCGAGAATTCACTCTTTCAAACAATAATTTGTCAAATCATTGTAAGTGGGTGTTAAGTCTAACATTGTTATAACCCTAACCCTTTTCCAAAGGAAGTAGCAAGCACTAATTCCAAATGTTGTTAAAAAACGACAAACGTCACATGCTCATTTGCATATCGGTGATGTCATCACCGATTAAGATTGAATGGAAACATCCTCAACAAGACATTTGAATGACATGAGAGAGTGCACCTAGCTCAGCAATATCTTGTGCTTCTAATCCAGAAAGTGAGAGCGTCAACATGGAAACTCTCCGTACCTTAACTCCCATGGCAAGTGACGTCTCCTCACCTCCTGCCAGTCCCACACCTACTGCAGAAGAGACAGGGGGAGAGAGCCCACGCTGATAATGGAAAAGTCGTGGACTGCCAGTAACATGCATAGGAAAGAGTTACAATATAATATATTTCTCTCTGAATAGAATGTGGTCTGAATAAATCACAAAATGTGTTTCTATCTGGGTCATAGAAATAAAATAGTGGAAAAAAGTTACTAAATCTAGCAAGAAAGCCATCAAGGTGGCAACACTGGGAAAGCATGGCCAAAATAAAAACTCAAAGTACACTTTATGTAGTTCTTATCACACTGATATTTGTTCAGGTGTTTGTTTTATTAATAAGCTTGGTTTTAATTTGTTATTTGATGTTATAAAAAGGGGATTTGATTGACAGCTGCATGTGCTAATCAGTGTGCTTGTGATAAATGCAGCTGCTTGTGATTGGCCGCCAGGGGTTATGGATGTGAACTCAACACAGCAGAGACAGCTACTGTGTCACAGGCACAAGATGGCAATGACTATCCGGGATATTTGGCTTCATATTTGTACAGTGGGAATAAGTGCCTATGGTGGAAAGCTTTACAGGCGCAATAATGAAGGACGATGGGCCTCACAGTGAACATTCAATTTCTACATACAACAGTCACTACATGATGACCAAAGATTTGTTTAGAGTCACATAGAAGTCTCCAATGCCATGTCTTTCAGCACAATAAGCACATATTTAAGACTCCTCTTGACAGGATAACCATTTTAAAATGAGTGAGCAGGAAACATTACAAAGTCTGCCAGACAGTGTTTTCAACCAACTAATGGAGCTAAGAATAACATAATTAGCTATCAAGCTACAGCTGTCAAATCTGCCAGCAAAAGCAAGCTGTTATTTCAGCTATCAAAATCAACAACTGCTGGTCAGAAATGAGAAGTCCTTTTCTTTTTTTTTTCTTTTTTTTTTTTTTTACCTCAGTCTGAAATCAGAATTTCACTGTTTCAAAAATGTATTTGTCAAATCATTGTCAGTGAGTGGTAGGCCTAAATCTGACATTGTTATTATCACTGCAAACAAGAAAGTGTCTTGCAAGAGAAGAACGCTTGACAGGCACAGTTACAGGGAAGGGTGGGACAGTGGATATTCAGTTTCTAAATTCAGCTGTGACTCTATCACTAAATGACGAACAAAGATTTATCGGGAACCTCACGCAGCGCTCCAGCCAAATTGGATAGTCCACAAATAGTTGCATCACAGAGGCAGAATAATCTTCCTGTGTGAGCGGATGATTCTCAGAAAAACTGTCGTGAAACTTTCGAAACTACTCCAAACTGCTGTAAAACTATTCAAAAGTTCCCACAGGATTCCTCTGTATATCTGGTGATTCAGAGGAACACTTTTTTGTGACACTGTTTTATTGCAAAGTCGGGACCTGAGGCAGAACTCAGCAGTCAGACGGAGTAATAAACGGCAGGAAACCAGAGCCTCCCTGCATTATTAATGTGCAGCCTGGGTGTAGACATGGCCCTTTAATGTTTGAGCTCCTGGAAATGCTGATCTGCTGCTTACCCGCATACTACGACAAAGGACTGTTTACCTATAGTTTATTCTTGGTATGGCAATCCTCAGAGTGTACAGTCTGCCTATTTAAGCACAAGAAATTCCCAACAGATACAACTGCACTGTACTATTAATGCCTTTTCTCCTATACTAGCATGCCCAAGGGCATTGTGACCTCCACAGAAGATCAGAACAAGGACTAAGAGGCATGGGAAGAGGTGGGAGGTATTAAGTAAGGAGAAGCAAATCCGTTTGAATTGGCTGCTCAGATCTGGAGTACATAATGGTCTGATAGCAGCTGTATGAGGGATCCTGGTCGCAGCTCATTAATCTGGACACACGCTGTTGGTAGGACAGTCCACCACCCACACAGTGTTTGATATTAGAGAGAAACTCTGAGGCTTGCAAGGATACCCGGTGTGAGATTAGCACTGCAGTACACACTGAGGCCTCTTACCAGCCTCCTTTCACATTCCTCCGTTTGCTGCAACTCGCCATTAGGAAAGCACTGCACAGAATCATTATAAAGTGGTGAGGAAGAGAGAGAGAAGCAGAGTGGGAGTGGTGGTGAAAAGATAGAGTGGGCGAGGCAGAGAGAGGGAAACATGTGAGGACCAATTGATGGAAGAGAAAGGCATATTTTGCTGTTCTGTGATGTCTTTAAACCTCAATTAAATGCTGATCATTTCTGTATTTGAACTCTCTGCGCTCTGACAGTAGCAAGCTGTCAACCAGATGTTGAAGATGTCCCACTACTGCCTGTTACAGCACATGAAAACTAGTCCTAACACACAGTAGCTGAAGCAATGTGAAATAGCAGTTTCAATGAATATATTCACACTGACAGTGTTGGGCCATCAAGTGGAAGTGCCTAAAAAAGTGTCACTTTGCATCAGTTTTACTGACATTTTCAGGCATACAAAAGAAGTGAATTTTAATATTTTGTTCAAGCTAGGAGTGAAGAAAGGCTGTCCAAATCCTGTTGAAGCTTTTCTAGCACCACATTTCCAGACTGACAGTCCATGGACACCATGGCTTCAGTTGCCAAGAGACATAAAATCCTTTCTACACATCTGGTTGGTTAACAACTGAAGCAAAAACATAATCTCAAAGCAAATTAATACTATTAAGGCATTAATAGTACAGTGGCCTGCTTTCACGAATATTAATATTTCTAGACTGCTGTAACAGGAGTGTCTTTGATAGTTGATGTTTTTATGGCAACACCTGGGGGGCTGAAATTGTGTCCTACAGTAGCTAAAAGGACTCACTTGGGGGGTTTGGGGGCAGCAGCACTGCCATGTGCCTTTGTGGGAGGCTATAGAGTTTTTATTAATGTCACTGAAAAATGTGCCACTATGAGTGGCCATTGGGGGCCTTTTTCCAAAGTTTTTATTTATTTATTTATTTATTTTTTGGAAGCACCAAACGTTTGCCTGCCAATTTACATAGCGGTCAAAAGTCGACTTGTACTGTCCTGGTCCATCATGTGATTCCATGGTTCCCAAAAACACTTTTTCTCATAGACTAACATTGTGAATGAGATATCTGTCAATCAGCTGATATTTTATTTTTCAGCGTAAAGCCGTTGAGCCAGCAGAAGTTAGCTGCTCAGCCACACTCGGATGCCCGGCCACTGTAAGTCTCTTGTGGGACCCATAATGCGAAAGATTTAGAGAATTTCATACTATGGAAATATAGCATTTTTTGGCTTCACGTGCCACTGAGCAACTTTCATATGAATGAATGAATGGGGCCCTGACTTAAATACTATATGCAGGTCTCTTAATACATCTGTGGCGTGGACAAAGCTAGCTAGCTGTTTTCAGGTTTTCGGTTGTTATGCTAAGCTAGGTAAACTGGGTGCTGGCTGTAGCTTCATATTTATGTAGACATGAGTGTATCAATTTTTTCAACGAAGAGAACAAATAAGTCCAAAATGACAAACTATTCCTTTAAACACTAAAAAAAAGTTAAGCTATGTAACTTTCAAATACACCTTGCCTCTCTCAAGTCAAAATAATCCACAGATCTTTAATGCAGAAACAATTTTCTTTCTACCGAACTACCTGCCAACTCCATCACTGCCCAAAAGGAAACATGCATCTACTTATGGACAAGAGGCCAATGCAAACTCACCCATTTATGAGGTTTATCCTGGTTCTGATCATATTTGGGATATGGTGTGTACATGAGCACAGAGAAATTGGGTTATTCACATTACGCATACATACCCCAGTTTCTTTCAGAGTACTCCAGCTAGCATTCAGGTTTCTCATAAATGGAGTATGCTATTTAAATGCTCATACATATTCCAAAAACCCAATTATAAATGGGTTATTGACGTCCATGTGCATTTTCTGGGACATGAACTTTGAGCACCACAAGCTGAATGCCATCTAGTTCCATTATACTGGAGAGAAGGCAGACATCTCTACGGCAGAAAACTCCAACATTAAGCAACTCAGACCAATAACAATCTAGACTGACAAATATCATGACAGGTAAAAGCACACATATTTATTTTTGATTTTGGGGTGAATTGTCCCTTTAACAGGGATGGTTTTGCTAATTAGTTGGCTATTGCAGTATGTAGGATAATAGAAATATTAGAGTAGAAAATGACTAAAGACGTGCACTAACACACATGAGGTTTTGCAGACCCATCCCTTGCTGTCACTTCCCATCCCCCCATGTCAGGGAAACAGTCTGTCTCTCAAATGTGGTAACACACTGATGGTGACTCATATTGTGGGAACAGCACCTTAGCAGCCAAAGGGGACTCAGCACGCTGTTTATGTTTCTCACCGCTTATCCTCCTGCCTCCTCCCCCATCACCAAACACACACACACACACACACACACACACACACACACACACACACCCAGCAGGTCATGTATCCTGCATTTGCTCTGAGCAGAGTATAATCGCATCTCTGTGTTAAAAAACCTGTTAATGAGTGACTAGATTTAGAGCGGCAGTGGAGCTGGTGATAATTATTGCAGCAAAGAATCTCAGCCATGACGTCTTATCAGAAACAAGGTCGTCGTGATGAACATTTTCTGCAGATGTAAAGACGAGCGATAAACAGTGAGAGAGTGAATATTATGGTGAACATTTTCAGAAACACAACCTTGAAGATATAAAGCCGTCCTAAGTCTCTTAACAGCACAGGGATTACGAGGTTGGGGCATCATGAGTGGCAGTAGATAGAGATGGAGGCTATTAGGAGCAGCAGCAGTGGTGGGGCCTGTCTTTGGAAAACAGAGTCGTCTTCATTTGGCAGACATTCAAATCCCACTAGTTCCCTAGCTGCATCCCTCTGGGCCGCAGCTATCCTGCATGTCCTCTGCTCCATGCTCGGGGTCTTTGGAGTCATACTGAGAAGAAGCTCAGTTGTTATTCTGGTCAAACCAGAAAAATACTGCCTTCAAATATACACTCTAAGCCCAAATTCCAGAGTCTGGGAATAATTAGAAATAGTGCTTGTTGCAGGTTCTATTGCCTCATGGTGATAATAATAAGAAAATGAGCCCTTTGACCAAAGTTATTATTTGGCAGCTGCTGGTTTTGGTTAGAAATTAAACAGTGCAGAGATTCTCTGTCCTGCAGTAACAGCATAATGAAGTGGAGCAAAAATGTGCACCAGGCATTTAACTGGCAATTTAAGTGATGCATTCGCCAGATGTTGAGTAATCCACCTAGTCCAATCAATCCAAATGGATAGAACCAAAAACAGCCCTGATAGGGTGTGTGGGGGTTAAGAAGGCCAGTGTAAAAATATGGTGCCACATTGCAGCATCCTGCTCTCTGTCACAAAAATTTTCCTTTGCTAGCTTGTTCAGTAATCACTTTATAATGTATGATTTGTAATATCTGTGCCACAGTGCCACATGACTTATCTCACTATACATCCCTAAATTAAATGACTGAGTGTCAGTAAACTTGGTTTGTGTTCCTCGCTCAATCTTGTACCCCAGGCATGCAACTGTGGCTGCTATTCTGCTAGATGGTCACACTACTGCACCTAGATATTTCAAAAGCTAACTCTTGGGATTAAAAAAGTAAAGTATTTTTGCAGAATATCTCCAATTAAAAGGTTGTCGATATAATTCTTTCAAACATCATTAAATTGTTGTAAATTTACCTGTTATAGCATTATTACCGCAACCAAGATTACAGTAAAATTGGTGCAGGCTGAATTTACCTCTTGAGCAACTTTTCACCTGCTGCGGATATGGGTTGCAAGTAGCAACATATTCAGAAAATTGCTATGAAGACTTAGCAGTGTGGAGCAGGGCTCAAACAATGCTACCACTGATTTACAGGCATTACTTTCAATGCCACAGCCTAATGTGCTGTCTGCATACATGCGTGTTTTTATTTGTGCCTAATGCACATGATACAAACAGAAAGGGTACCCCCTGGTAAAACATTGCTACACAACACGAGTGATCATAAACTCCATGAGGTTCCTTTAATTTATAGTCATGCCTAGTTTACACTCACAACTTTAATCCTGATTTTCCTCTCGCCAACAGTTATTGGAGCTCCCTGACAAAAGCCCTAGATCAGATGCTAATTGGTATTGGCTCAGTGCTCACATAGCTTGAGCGCTTTGTGTGAATTGTTTAAAGATACAAGCCGAGAGGCTTATCGGTGCATTGCCGACACGCCAACCTGTAAGAGGGGTCGCCTGTAACAATGGGAACTTTACAGTATGTGTTGCCTTTGCAACATGACCCAAAGTTGTTGTTGCACCTTGAGGAAACAGGCCATACATGGTTGAAACATTTAAAGACATATGGAAATAGGCTATTTGTGAACATGTGTACCAACGACAACAACTTGAGCATTGTATTACATCTTTTTCAATGTCACTGACCATACAGACTCTTAAGGCCTCCTCCTTGTGAAAGATCTTGTCGTTTGTGAGTCCCTGCTACCAGTCAGTCACAGTGTGAAAACCACGACTTCAAGACTCCAGATTACAAGACAGCAAGTTGTGCAGTGTGAAGAGTACAGCAGTCTGACGACTTTGAAAGTCTCATCGTGTGAACTTTCGTACAAACACTTTCACGTTATAGCACAAAACAGGAAGAGGGTACTATTGTTACTACACATGTTAAGCTTTCAGATTTTGAGTCACCTACAAAAAGCCAATCTTTTTCACAATGGTCTTCTTTGTTCTTAGTAATTATCCTAATGTCCATTCAAGCAGTTGACTCACAGCTGCACCTCCTCTTCTGCACCACCCTGCTCCTATCCAAAAAAAGACACTCAATTGCATCCTCATTCGATCCCTTTTTCTGGGAAACTGCCAATGCCATACACGCACCCCTCTGTGTGTATATGTGTGTGTGTGTGTGTGTGTGTGTGTGTGTGTGTGTGTGTGTGTGTGTGTGTGTGTGTATGTGTGTGTGTGTGTGTGCGCGTGCATGCTGACACAAAAGCAGAGGCACACACATGCAGCCAGTAAGCTATTGAGAGCCTTCTGTAAAACACACTGAGGCCATGGGGGTGTCAGGCAATCTGTGCTGCTGCCTGAGCTCTAATCTTTTAAGAGTTTAGAGGACTTCTGATCTGTATCACATTCATCTGTCAGGCTCTTAAAATAAATGGCAAATGTGTGCCCCAGAGACACATACCTAATAATATGCTATCACTGGGATAACTTTTCTCTTTCAGCTTTTACGTGTCCACAGAGTCTGTGCCCTGAAGAGAGAACCACTTGGTCAAAGTCCACTTTCTTGAACCATAAAGGGGACCTATTATATTTACTACAGTACAGTATTACAAATCAGATGTTCATAGTAAATGTGGACAAAAATTCCAATAATCATGTGTAAAAAAAAATAATCCCAGTGAGCAAAAACCTGAGGCTTCAGGTTTTTTGTTGTTGTCGTCAGCCTGTGGCTGGTTTTTTTTATAAAGTCATCTGTTCCAAACAAGCTACTACAAATGTTTATAATACATAGCCTACACTGCTACATGTAGCTACATGCTAATGTCAGGGAAACCTGTAATCTTGGTTGCAGATAATGTTCATTTCTCCCTAATTTGGATCAGATTCCAGCTGTAAACATGTCTGGTGTGAATATTTTGTTTTTTCCTGTTTTTATTGGTGATTATTCACAGCAGAACATGCTGATATTCTGTGAGGGTGCATGATAGTGCAGACATGGAAGAAACGCTGACCAATCAGAGCAGACAGGGCTTTTTCAGGATGGGAGCTTAAAGAGACAGGCACTAAATGGAACGTTTCAGACGGAGGGTGAATGCAGCTGTTTCAGCACAGACAGTATGAGGAAAATTAAGTGTTTTTTGACCATTTATTTTGACCATGTAAACTCTTTCTAGTAGAAAACCAAAACACAACAAGTATGAACCTGGAAATGTGTAGAATAGGCCCCTTTTAAGGAACAGTCTGTAACTGCTTTACAGTTATGAGTCAGTGTTCAGGTAGAAAACCTAACTAAGAGCTGCCCTGCAAAACTGCAAAAAGGGAAAGATATAAGCCTTGCTCTTCAGACATCCCCCGCACATTAAAAAAACAATGTGTCTCTTTTTACCTGCATTCCAGACTTTTCTAAAAATATCTATTGATGGTGCCTTTGGAAGCTAAAGGACCTACATCAGTCGAAAAGCTCTCTGATTTCAGATTTTCTCAATGTTCACAGGTCACAGCATAGAAAGCTTACTGCCCCGCTGCTCTCTAGAACTAGATCAGCTGAGCATCAGAGCAATAATCATTTGGCCGTCAGTGGAACAATCCATAAGAGATTATTTTTAGATCATGGAAACATATCTGTTGAGACCTGCCTGGATTTAGGATTACAATAATAGCACAAATAAATACTCTCATTATTGTAATGTTTGTAAATGTTGTAGCTGGTGTCAAACAAAGGTTAATGGATGTCTTATGCTTGACATTGCTATGATAGCACTGATCGGATCAATCAACATTATTAAACTGATGCCTCAACTGACTGATGAAACTCACATGTAAAAAGATTCAGATTACAGTCAGAAACCTAGAAAATATGAAATAAAACATGATTTTAATAAGCAGAAGTGCAATTTAAAATATCTTCTCAACATCTTAATATAATTACAATATGTATTAAATTTCTTTAATAGGAGTCACAATGTCCATGAGCCAAACATGCTAAACACATGTTACTGTGTGGTTAATATATATGCTAACAGCAGCAATTAGCCATATCTGAGGCAAACCAAATTAGCAGCATGGGAAGATCTTTGAAGTGAAGCAGGGGGCAAATTAGAAGGATGACCTATTATGTCTGTGGACTGGTACAAAAATACGATGACCTGTAATCCAGTTTTATCAATAATGGATAATGTATACAAAAATGCATTAATGGTTAGTATGATGGCTGTGATGAATAATGTAGTTAAAAGTGTTATAAGGGTGTTTTTGTTGAAGGGGAAATGGTGGCTGTCAAACTCCTCTATGTGAAATAGGATTGTAAAGCTGTAGTGGTGTTGCTGATAGTGTAGGATTGTGTCTACAGCAACAGGTTTCACTGACAGTGGAGGTGAATGTTTCTGCTAGTGGTCACAAAAACAAAAAACTGGACTTCGGTTGCCTCGAGCAGCATATCGAGTAAATGTCAGCCCAGAATGAAACTGAATCTAATCAGACAACATCCCTGAAGCGGTTCCTCCAATGTGAGGTTAATTCACCTTTCACATATTTCAGCAAGCCCTTTACTTAGAAGTGGTTCAATAAAGTAAACAAACAAAACTCTGCTCTGCTTCAACTGAAGGATTCTGCATATAAATGAAAATGGCTGTGCTTTTTGGCTTAACTAATCTGAGCTCTAGGCTTCTTCGATCTAAATTGTGACCTAATCTAGTTCTACATGCTTATGTTTTATTTCATATGGCAGATGTGTCTGGTCATCCTCCTGCTCAGACAGATTTTTAGAAGACCTCAGATGAGCTGGGCTAATCACAACTGTTTATCTTCTATATTGCAGGTTTGAGATGACGACTGACAACTTGCGGAGCCGATGCGTTTTATGCCACATACATGATAATGTCATTTTTTTATCCTAGCGCTGGGGACACAACAGCAGGCATAAACATAGCTTTGCGAAAAGAAGCACAGATGTGCAGCCATGTGGAGCTCTGTTGAAGTACTATTCTAAATTTCTGATGGCAAAATACAGCTACGAGCGTGTGCAGACATATCAGTGCTACACCATCACAGCGAATCTCTGCACACTGTATTCTGTTTACGTTTGTATGTCGCTCAGCACTACATCACATGCAAAAGGTGGTAATCAGGTAAAATTAATTGTTGCCGTATTTAGCTTTAAAGCTAGACTATGATACATTTTGCTGAGCAGCGGCCACTGTGGCCACACGTGGCAATTACAAGTTAATAGCACACAGCATTTGCCTTGATTTCACAAATTTATCTTGAGGCAGTTACTTCAAAGGTCCCATATCATAAAAATACATATAGATTGTTTTATGTTATGAAAATGTGAAGTTGCAATGTAAAAAAAAAACGAACAAAAAAAACATGACAGCCCCGAAGCTTTTTAAGTCAGAAATTTGATACAGTTTCTACGTCAAAAGCAGATAACCAATTCTAGTTGAGATACAGATGTGCACTGCCTCTTCCCTTTCCAGCCAAATGTCTCATTGAGAGAAAAGCAAAGCAAGAGAATATAGTCAAGTTTATTTGTGAAATGCTCAAATGTATCAGTAACTAAACACAAAAGTCAATAAAATGACTTCTCCTGACTAAGGCTAACATTAGCCACTACGAGCTACTAGTCATATGAGACCACAAACAGCTGTGCGCTAGAGGCAAGACATCTGAAAGTAAGGAAATGAGCAAGAGCGTTTTTTGATAAATGCTTAACATTGCTTTGCTTAGAGGAAGTTGGCATCATTTCTTCGTTTGAACTTTTAATATTCTCGCTTTATGTTCACACAATGTGCAGCACAATGTGTGAAAGACTAAATGTTTTTGTGGGAGAGCGTGAGAGCGATATGTGGAAGGCTGAGCTCCCTCTGCACTCACCACAACTAAGTGCTGACTCAGACTTTGGCAAGTGGGCGAGTTTTCCACTTTGTTGTGCTTTGATTTAAAGCAGTTCATCATTCAGTTTTATTTTTTTAGTCTGGGCACCATCAGAAGGGAGGATTGATTTCTCCCGCTGGGTTTGAGTTTGCCAACTTGAACTTGATGCCATTTCTTCAGATTTTATACTGAGAAAATGATAAAGATATCAAAGATATCTGATTAGGATGGGTCTCATCATGTGGTGTAACAGTGCAGGCCTAGTGTAACTGAGTCATCTGTACAGTGACATGTTTTTAATATAATTACACAAATACAGTCACTGCCTATGTATGTATGTTCACTGTTTGTCTGTTAGGTTAAAGTTCAAAGTTTCTCATTTCTTCTTTTACGGTTTTCACAAAGAATTCCTTTTGCCCCCTTTACCACTACTCTTTTGTACTAGTCTCCTGAGTCTTATCACAGAAATCCATGCAATTGTTTTTCAAGGTATATTATGTATAATTGTGTTCTTCACTGTCTCATACTGTTTGTCTCCGCCTGTCAATATATAAATTCAAGCGCAGGGTTACTTTAAGGTAAACTAAACTAACACTCCTGTTTCTGAAGGTTGAGGGCTATTTGTTTGCCTCCTTCAGCCTGATTTTAACATACTGATTGCCAAAGGCCCTTGAAAGGACATACTCCATATCCTACAAGATATAAATCAACATCTAAATAGGTGATACGGGTGGTGAGGTCTCACTGGGCGTATGGGGCCAGTGTAACATCTGAAATAGTGTGCCCGGTACCAGCTGCACTTTCTCGCTCTGCACATTCTTAAAGGTCCCATAACGTAAAATGTAATTTACCCATGTCTTTTTTTAAGAATGTATAGGTGCTATACACATAATGTTAAAGTATCAAAACACTCAATCCACAGAGACATGCACACAGTATGTATTTAGAAACCTTTGCCTTTAAACAAGCTATTAGGACTTATGTGAAGTTGTGATGTCACAATTATACTGTATTAAGGTAGAAAGTGCCACTAAAGTGCTGTTACATCAATTCCTGCAGCTGCAATGACAATGCAGAGACACTAAGGGAGCAGATGTGGAAGACTCAGAAGCACTTACCAATCAGAGCAGACTGGGCTTTTTTTTAGGAAGGCAACTTAAGGAGACTGGCTCAAAAACAGAGCATTTCACACAGAAGGTAAATACAGGTATATTCAGGTACATAGTGTGAGAAAAACATTTCTCCGTTTTTACATCATTAAAGCATGTAAAGATATTTTAGTTGAAACCCAAAATACAAGTACAAAATTGAAAATAAGCATAATAAGAGATGTTTAATGATTACTACAGTCATTCTGCTGTTCTCTGCCACTAACCAAGAGAAGTGGCTCTCATTTTATATATTTATCTTTTGGAAAAAATATGTTTTATACCCTGAATGTCTATCTTTCCACATGGTACCAAAAATGGTATTGCATATTTTTTTCAAGGTATTGTAACAAAGTTAGAAATTTCAGTATTGTGACAACACTGGGCTGGAACATAAATGTAATACTCCGGGTCATGTATGCATTACAAAAGAGCTATTAGAAAATCAAAACCTCAGATACTGTACCATTTGGTGAGCTGCTGCATTTATATGCATGGCGCAAATCTTTGCAGCACCCAGACACTGTGGAGGCCCTTTGTGCTCTTCAACTTCATTAACATCACTTATGTTGACTTTCCTATAATTGTTGGTGTGTGCATCATTCTTTTGACATTTAACTTCATGTATGGATGTTCACTGGGGATGATGACTATAATGTGAAACTGCATGAAAGGATAATCGCTCTCAAGTATGCTGCATATCCATGATTTATGTTTGCCCATTCCAAATACTTGAATTGAATTGAACTGGCACCCTTCCTCCATCCGTCCCTACCTAGTTTCTACCAAGGAATATGCAAAAAAATCAACAAACTGCACCAAGAATAAAAGTCAGTGATATATGCTGCAGTGCCACACACCTTTGCACTATCACAGGGGACCAGAGGAGCCCAGGCAAGGGTCTGTATCTTTAGTTGTAACGACACCACATTTCAATAATGCATTTAAGCAACATGGGGGAGTCAGCCTCCAGTCAGTAAAGTGGCTAGTTTAAGGCTTTGTGGCTTCCCTACAACGGTGCTCATCTGCCAGCACAATGGGAGGAAGAAGCCCTGCTGTAATTAGGTAATAGGTTTGATTTGTTCAATTAGAGTGTAAATTAAAATAGTGGCTGCCTTGAGCATAATGTACACGTGAGCACATACTGTGGCTTCCACATTAACACACACTGGGGGAATGGATGGGGGGAGGCAACCATCATGGCTTTGGTGCATGGCCTAATTGTACATGGGGAGGGTGGAGGGAGGGTCGAAAGGACACATATAGTAGGATAGATAGATAGATAGATTGATATTTAGATAGACAGATACAGTATGTATATAGATAGATAGATAGGTAGATGACTCACATTCCAGGTGCTTCTTCTTTGGAGCTGTCTGTTCATGTGTGGTGGCTTTACACACAGCTCTGGCCACCTCGGATCCCGTCAGGCTGTACTGCGCCGCGGCGATGCGGTCCGTCAGCGTCTGACCCGACATCTTCTCTCTCCGTGGAGTCCAACCTCGACTATCGAGCGTCCACTATGGTCCTACCCCCCCCCCCAACACCAATATGAGCCGGCCTCAGTAATCCCAGTTGCCCTCGAAAGCACCACAAACACAAAGCACTAGAAAAGAAATAGCAGGACACTTTCTATAGAAGTGATTGCATAACAATACAGGAATGGGCTGATTCCTAGTGGTGGAACTGCATGCGTTTCTGGAACAATCATGGACTGACTTTCCTCCCTGGAGACTAGTATCCTTTAAAAAAACAGAGTCTAAATGAGCGAAAATTCCCAACTGCTTAATCCTAGTGCAGGTTTTTAGTGTTTTCTTTGATTTTTGATCAGTTTCTTACTATTTGTCGGCCAGCCTCTCTGACAAAACGCTCCTCTCCGGATGATGCTCGTCGCTGCCTCCCCCCCTCCCTGTCTTCCTTCCTCCAGCGTCCTGGATAATCCTCACCACCACCAGTCCGACAGTCCTTGTGTATCAGCGGGGCGTGCAGGAGAACATCAGGTCCTGGATGGCATCATCATCATCCCCCACCATCCAGTTGCAGCGTTTTTTCCTCCTCTTCCTCTCTGCTGCGGCCCTCCGTCTGCCTGCAAGCCCCGGCGATGCGCGCTTCAACCCCGGTCGATGGATGGCGGTGTTCCTGGTGGATTTACATCCTCCTGTTTATTTCATTATTAATTTATTTAGATTTTCTCACCAGCCCCGCCCCCTTCCTCTGAGTCAGGTGACGCAGTATTACCAACCCTGCTGTTGTCTATGTCATCGCGAGAGCTGGGGTGGGAGACGAGAGTTTGATAGAGGCTATGGATGGGTAAGGAAGGACATGAAGGGTTAATACAGCTATTCTACAGCCAAGCCTGATTCCTGTCATGCTCCATGCCGCTACCACACATTATGAAGGTCATATGAAGCGTGCTGCCTCAGTTATCACAGTTTTCTTTGAGCATGTTTAACTGCAGCCTGTCAGCAGGGGACTCTGTCTTTGGCCCTGTCCTTGGTGCTGATATGCGCTCCTCTGGGTAACTGTTAATTTCTCCTCTAGAACACAATTAATTGTTTGACCTGGCTGTAACTCACTGGTTTGCAAGTAGGGGAAGTACTCAGATTATTTGTTTTAGTAAAAGTGTTAAACATACTCCATCACAAGTAAAAGTTCTGCCTTCAAAATCCTACTTGTATAGTATTATTATGAGTAATATATACTTCTATATCAAACCTAAATTTGCGCTGAAAATTGGCCTGGAAAAATGGAACATCCTTACCTTCATGTGGCTACTCAAGGTGGAGCTAGTTAATCTATTTTATAGTTTTTATTGCTAGTCTGGTGCAGTGGTTCCCAACCCACTGGTTAAAGCTCCTCCAAACAGTCCTTAAATAAATGAGGATCTGTGAGATGATTAATAATGTCAGAGAGAAATGAAAAAGAAAAAAGTACAGCTACAGAAATTTCTATGAATTTTGAAACTTTTCTATAATCTTTGCTTGTTTTGTGAAACATTAGATACTCTGAGCCTCAAACACATGTTTAAATGACACGTTACTACTACTGCACTGCTTTTGGGGTAAGGGGTAACAAGCATAAAACAAGCATATGTTCTTTCTATGTAAAATCTTCATCAAAGAAGAACTCTAACTAGCAGCTATAGCTGTAAACAGCATAACAAGTAGATTTCCCTCACAGATGAAATGAATACACTCTAGTAAACAAGCAGCTCAAAACTGTACCCACAGTAAGTACCATGTACTTAAGAGAATCAGTACATGTACTTGGTTACTCACCAGTGCTGCCACTCAGAAGCTCCTTCACATCACCTTCTGCAAAAAAAATCTGATACACAGCAGATCAGTACCATGGATAGCAGCAAACCAGGGCTGTAGTCAAGACTAACTTGATCATGTTCAAGTCAAGTCCAAGACCAGGTCCAGTCAAGTCTGCATCGAGGTCCAAAGGCAGTCGAGACTAAGTCAAGACCAAGTCCACAGCAAATAGATTCCTGTTCAAGACCATAATACAGTTTATTTCCAATGCAAATATAGTAGAAATATCTATGTTTATACTATATAGTGTCAATAATATCTTACTGGAAATTAATTAAAATGCCAATAACTCAAAACTGAGACCGGACTCAAGTACTCCAGTCCTGCAACAGACCCTACAACTAAATAGGTGTTAAATCATCAAGAATATAATATGCCACAGGAGAAAAATCCTACGTGTAATTTATAAAATTAATAATGGATGAATTTGATTTAGCTGTTTCAGTTTCAGGGTTCTGACACTGGGCATGCTGGCTCACTGTCAAACTATCAACTGTTTATGTTATTATTAACACATGAGCTTTGACAAGGCAAAATGTCTGCTGTGGAAAAGGTCTTTTTGACTTATACTTGCTGCCTAGTCACCAGTTACAGGCTATATCTATTTATGTGTACACACAAGAGATGTAATTGCAAACACAACTATCAGTTCAATTTTTATCTGGATCATTATGAGACCCTAGTTCATGATACTCTGATAATTAAGACTAAATTGTAATTTGGCTTCATTTCATTGCACAAATCATGACGGAGGCTAAATTAGAGGTAGAGAACTTGGCTGAGATTAGGGACACAGTGTAAATGCATTTTCGATGTCATGATGACAGTGTGTAACCCTCCCGTTAGAAATCTTTATTAAGTCACATCGATATGGAATGGCACAGCATCTTCACTTTGTCCAAAAGGACTCACATGAAATGTTAAAAGTCAGTCATCAAAGCTGCTCCGTATATACAAATAATTAAAATTAAATACAATAGCTTTTGAAAAGTAAAATAATCGTTATAAATACAAAAATGTACAAACTATTTTCCCCATTTGTATTCCCTTGTTGTTTAATGTACAAGTTGAGGTTTTTCACTAGTGTTGATCAGTGGTGTGTTAATGCCCCTCCCTCCCCTCTGCTGTGTTTTCACGTCTTGATAAGGCCCTCTAGAAAGTCTTTCTCCACCATCTCCTCAATGTTCTGTCGAGCTCGACTCCAGAAGACTTTCTGGCTCTCCAGTTTGTGGCCCTCCTTGTGGCCGGGAAAGGAGGCGTCTGTGGGGTTGCGGGTGTATGCGGGACCTGTGCGGCTGCTGACCTTGCTGTTGAATACCTGGCTGAGCAGGTTGAAGAAGGGAAGCAGCTGCTCCATGCTGCGGATCACGTAGAGGGTCAGCATCAGGTGACCTGGCTCCCAGGAGAGAGTTCGGGTGGAACAGTCCTCCTCTGGATTTTTCTAGGGGAGAGGGAATAGATAACAAAATGTGAAACATTCATGCCATCCTTCAGGCTAGGGTACAATGCAGCATGAATGAAATGGGCCATAACTTGCCAAAAGTTTTTTTTTTTTTAATAAGGGTTCCCACACATTGTCAAATTTCAAAACTTTTCCATGACTTTTTAAGGAAACCCACATAATTTTTTTTTCTTGTCTCACTTGCCCGGCGTTTTGCAAACATATAACATTAAAACACTACTCAAAAATAATTTCAGCATCCCACAGGATGTGTTCAAGAAAATGTAAAAATCCAACAATAATTTCTGCTTTTACAGTTTCCAGCTATGATTTATGGTGTTATTTTGTGATTTTTTAAAAAGAAAACACGCCTTTCAAAAAGTTAAAAAGAACATTTTTAAAAAAGAAAAATAATTCCCATTTTGGTCAAGAAAACATGTCATTCAAATCTGTTTTCCAGGAGAAAAAAATTCATCGAAGTTTTTAAATTATCTCTAAAAATTGAATTTTAAATAAAAGAAGAAAATCGCCCTAAAATTTTAAAGGAAACATGCCCTCCCCTGCAGGTTTGGAGGGCATGTTTTCTTTCAATTTCAGCAGTAAAATACTAAATACAGCCATTTAAAGTTGTATGCCCCTGCCCTTAAACTAAAAGTGCTTATAAACATTACTTGAGATGCCTAGTGGGCATACATGAAGGGAGAGACAGCACACAGGAGAAAATGAAAAAATGCACGATAGACAAATAAACAAAATAATAACATAACCAAAACGTTGTCACATGGCGGTGCATGTTAGAGCTACGTATGTTACGTTGTCAGCTACAGAAAATAAATTAACTAATTTATTAATAATTTCATTTATTACACACAAAACATTTCCATTATTTTTCCAAAACTTTCAATGAATTTTCCATGACTTTTCCAGGCATGGAAAATGTGACTGTGAAATTCCATGACGTTTCCAGGCTTTCCATGACCATTGGAACCCTGTTTAATGAGTATTTCCTGCACATAAAAGAGACGGTCATTTGTTTCCATTATTTCGTAACCCTGTGTAGACAGAGGGAGGGTGAGATACCTTGGCTCGTTTCCTCAGAAGCTTAGCCAGTCGGACCACGTACGGTTTAAACTCTCTCTGGTGTGTCCCCTGACGTCTCACTTCCAGTCCTGAATCGTCTGACGCCTCTGGTATGAAGGCCCAGCGGTACCTGTAATGAGGCAGGACTCTCTCAGAAACAACATAATTTTCATCTATTTAACGAGTTACCAGAGCTTTTAATAGGAGCAATATGCTATCCGCACACTGACATTGGGGCAATTCTTCCATTTAAATTTGAAAAATGACCCCTGCTGTATTCATCCATTCAAAACAGTGACAGAGACACTCTTTTAACTAATTATGTGTATTATGACCCAGGCTTGTCTGTACTGACATCTGGAACTGAGGCAGGCTCTCAGGAGGCAGGGCCAAAGCCAGGTCCAGGAGCTTGCAAGCAGACAGGTAGAGGTTGAGCCAGCGCTGGCTGTTGTAGGAGGTGGAGAAGCCGTTCCCACCAGAATAGGTGGTTTCCAACCCAGCCACAGATGGCCCTGACGTCCTGGAGGTGGGCAGGAGAGGACAAATAAATTTAGGGAACACAGAAAAGAGTCATTTCTGATGATCATTTGCTGCTACAACATGGTTTGCGATATCAACAGATAATGTACCTTGAGATGTCTTCATCTGCTGTTAGCTCCTGCTCCATCAGAAGAAACACTTGGACCTGCAGGGAAACATATACAAAGTCTGAATGAGCGTGTGTGTTTGAGTTGGTTAATACGCACAGGGGACTGAAAGAAAGAAACACATGAAAATGCAGTGAGTGAGCAAGAGAGAAAGAGAGAGACTGCATTCAGTGACGTCTAGTTCTTACAAGCTCAGTGATCATGGTGGGCCACAGGGAGGTGAGGTGTTGAGGTGACATGCGCAGCAGCAGCACTCTGAAGAACAGGAACACCTGAGCATGGAGGATGGGCACCTGAGGCAGACGCAGGCTCTCCACCAGACGCTCTGAACACACAAACACATTTTTAAGTGTGCTCAGCGAACATGTGGTAAAACATTCAGGTCAATAAACCCATATATACTAGATCCTTAAGTATCTGTCTGCGTTTACTTGCAGTTGGGCTCAGAAACAAGGGTTTGAAATCATTCATATAAAAATCATCTTTATTTAGAAGGCTATAGAAAGCCTCTGCAGTTTGCCGTGATACACATAGTTTTCCATGAGTCTTTGTTACACTGAATTTCAGTTCAAGTGTTTGAGTGTTTTCAGTGTTTCAAGTTCAGTTAAAGTTACCCAGACTCACATCAGTCACATTTATGGAAAATTTACAGTTTGAAATATACCATTTTTTTCTTTCAGCCCAGTTTATTAAGCTATATTTTATGATGTTTGGTGAGGAAAATGATCTGTTAAAGTTAGAGTGGAAACTGTTAACGAAAATATTACGTGGTAAATTTTTAGTATATGTGTTTTTTGTTCACCTTGTATGTCTGGCAGGTATTTCTGGTACTGGTCCACTTCACTGCTGTAGATGGTGAAAGCCAAGCGTTTGAGCAGCATGGCTCTCTGCTCCAGCTCAGCGTCTCTGTTGGTGAACAGACTCAAAGAGCTGCTCTGGGCTACGGCCACACGGGCTAAAGGGAAACACACAGTCATAATTAGTCTATCTGCCAGTCTTTCACCTGTTAATAGGCTTTAATAGAAGGTGTCGTTTGCTACAGTACATAGATTGAAAAGCCCCGTGAGGCCAATTTGTGATACTAGGCTATATAAATAAAATAACCTAACAATGTACTATTTCACATCAGTATGTTTTGCAACTGAATGAGCTACAGATTTAACAGGACTGTAAATGTAAGCGCTTGTTTTGATCTACAGGATGCAGGTTTGATTCTCCCTGAGATTACATGACAAAGGCAAAACACTCAGTGCAAATGTCACTAAGAGAAAAGGTGATCTGGTAAATCATCTGTAACCACACCCGGTGGCAAGAACAACAAACAAACTCCACTTAAGATGGTAAAGCTTACTCATGAGGTCTCTAAATGTGGTCTTGTCATGAGTCATCAGGTGGTCAATGATGGCTCTCCAGCTGAAAAATTAGGAAAATTATGTTGATGTTAGACTAATATTCCAGAACATTTAGACATATTAACAAACACTTAAAATTGCATCTTTGATGTCCCTGAGTCTTATTTTACTTTTTCCACAACAGGTAAACGGCTAAGACAGTCCTATAGTAGTAACATAATGTTTATATACTATATTCCCCTAAACCTGACAGGGTACACACGGGCATGCTTCTTCCCTGTGCACATATGCAGTTGTACATTTTTGACAAATTGACAATATTCTTCATTTGGTTCCCCTTTGTTTGAATTTGTAGATAAAATGTATTTCTTGCATAATCAATGTGGTAATATAACATTAGTCACCAAAGTATTGGTTAATAAAGGTAAAAGTTGGACTCTTCTTTACAAAACACTCACTCAACATTCAAGCTGATTGAAGATGTTCTAAAAATTACTCCTAATGTTTTCCCAGCAACTTTACTGAGGTGTCAACAAAATAACAGCAGGGATAATTACTGACTTTTCATTTTGGGGTGTACTACTCCTTTATATTACCGTTGTTATAACTGGCTTGGATGTTAGGATTGTAAGTGCACCCTGACTTAATGTATTTTTTCCTCTCCCACTCATTGTAATCACTTAAGCAACATGTTAACACCAGCTGTAAAAATGGTCCCCCACACACTGTCAAGTTTCCTCTCCTACTCACTGGCTGACGCAGGAGGAGTCCATCTGGAAGAAGGTGTGGTCCATGAAGAGGTCGAAGGCCTCCTTTTTCCAGGCCCGTCGGGTGTACTGGTACCCACTTAGGCTGCTCAACAGTTGGATGCAGGCCCGGTAGCTGGGGGCGTTGTGAGCACTGGCAGGAAAGACAGAAGTTGTACGCTTTCATATAACACATGAAAATGATCAGCTACGACTCACTTTTCACCTAACATCTCCCTTCCTAGCATGAAAAGGTCAGTTCTATATTTTCACTCAAGATTTCAAGTCCTTCACCTTCATACTGGGCACTTTTCAATGTACAAAGGTTCTTAGAGTACATTTCCAGGTTAAAGCCAGTCCTCAGTTAAGAAATTGAGTTTTTTCATGTTTTTGCCAGAAATTCAGAGAAAATCTTGGTGACAGCAAACTGTGACAGTGACAAGTGTGAAAATACAACAAAAGTAAGATGGCCATCCTCACCTGTGGTTGCGGAGGTAGGGCACTACGTAGTGCATGATATTAACCAGCAGTGGGATCACCCTCTCCTTCTCGTCACTGTAGAACACCATGTCCAGAAGATGAGCCAGCACCTGACAAACATTCAGTATTTACTCATTTCTTTCTTACACTGTATGCTTTCAGTAGGTGTGGCAACACAAAGTGACTTTCTTTCTAAACAGCAGAAAGTTCATTCATCTCTAGATATTAAGCTACTTCAATTCCTTTGCTGGGAAACTCTCTGATACAATATATTACTGCACCATACAACATTATAACAAACTGCACTGCAGCATTATGCTGATATATTGCTCTGAATAAACCCATTCATCTATAAGCTGCAAACAGCAGAAGCAGATTCTGCATAATTAGCTGCACATTGAGCTAAACCGCCCAGATAGAAGACGGTAGCCAGCAATTTCAACTACCCAGCTCAGCTCATTCACAGCTCCACACTAAGTCCAGTGAATTTATTCACTGCTACTATTAACTGAAGCAGAGGTGGGGAGGTGGTCGTAAATCAGCTCTAAGGAGCTGAGTTGGATTGTGTTAGTGCACTGTAGGGCTTTGCCTGAGAGCAACAGGCTGACAAATGTGAGCGAGAGCAGCTTCAGACATAATCAAGATGAACAATGGAAATAACTGGCATGGCCGCTGACTGATGGGCCTCAGAAACAACAGTTGTGCAGGAAGGGTTCATGCTGAATCACACAGACATGAGTGTTTTACCTCAGCCAACAGAGTGAGGGCGTGAACGCTGTACACTGATGGAGTGAAGCTGGAGGCCTCCATCACTGTGAGCATTAAATCTAGAAAACACACATACTAAACATTAGCAGCAGCAACACAGCCATGCAGACTCGCAGTACAAATGTACATTTTACATGCTTTTTGTAGGGAATGTAAACAGAAGGATTGAGGTGCTCCATTTTGATCTCTCACGTGTAGTTTCAAATAATTTTGTACGCTTGATTTAGTTGGATTACATTCATCCTTCACATAAAAATACATCTCTGGTATGAACACAGAAATGATCTTTCCCATACTAAAATACAGACCCTGTACACAAATCCAAATAGGACAGTATCCAAGCTTTATGCCTAACCAACTTTTTCTTCCTGGTCAAGTGATATGGATTTAGTCTTGAATTGACTAACTGTATGTCAGGAGAGAAACTCATTGGCAACTTAATAACAGTGAAAACATCTAAACCCATTGAGTTTGTCGGAGCTTCTTTGTGGAATCAGACAGCAAAATGCATGCTGTACACATAGTTATGACTGTTATGAAAGTAAAATGCATTTAAGCTGGCATTTAAATAGGCCTCCGTAAACAAAGTTTCAAAAATCTAGTGTAATTTTAGTAAGTTTCATGTGTACTGGCTGTTATATACTGCAGTAATATGCATTAAAACAGTCTTCATTGGCACTTTCTGCAGTGCAAATCATGCTTGTAAGCAGCACACCTTCTACATCTGCTTCCAGGTTGGCTCCATCCACAACTATCTGAGGCGAGGCCTTCACCTCCAGATTTCTCCTCAGCCACGTGGTTGGCTCCAAAGAGGAGCCTGCAATCGTCCCGATGGCCTCCACCACCTTATGGGTTACATCCTAAATGCACAAATTATATTAACTTAGTTGTGTTCAATAAGATCATTTTCACTGTGGTTCACTCTATAATCCTGTATGGCAATGGAGTGTAAAATGAAAGTAAAACGTGTCATTAAAATTATAAAAAATAAATACACACAACAGCTTAGATGTTACTGAAATAAAAGGAAAGAAGTATGATCTAATTTTAAAACAGAATGGAAAAAAATGAGAGTTAAATAGAAGCCAAAGTGGCTGTAGTAATTACCTGCAACTCCCGCTGGTCCTTCTTGCTCTCCAGATTAGGATTCTTCAAAATGAACTCATTCAGAACTCTAGAGAAAACAAAGAGGAAGGAGAGCAAGAGCCGTGTTGAATTAGAATATAATGTGGAAGTGGAAGGAGGTGGAGTCATTCCAGACTCATTCAGATCCACACTGTGACCATTTAATTGTAAGCAGTCCACTAATGTCCACACAACTGATACATTAAGTATAGCTGTACAAGTAATTCCCAGATGTTGTGAGAAGACAGAGACACCTGTAACACAATTAAAAGAAGAGAAGGAAGCGAAACCAACCCTAGTATAAGAAACTGTCCCGGGGCAGGCAGGCCTAACGGTACTGAGTCCTTCAGCAAAGCCAACAGAGATGGCCAGCTATCAACCAAACTGGACACAGGGATCCTGGGACACAAACAAGCAAAATCATGAATGCAAAATAAAACATTTTTTGATGTTAGAAGGCTCTAAGCTAATGGCGCCTTTATGAAATAAAATCAATAATGACATCCTTTACATTAAATAATAATAATATACATGTAAAATAAACATATACATTACTGTTGGACTCACCGCTGGACATAGGCATAGAAAAACTGCAGCATGCAGACCTCCAAAGAGAGATGCTTCTGTGGGGAACAGTGAAGAAATTATGTTAATATAAAGAAAGAAAGCAGTTGTGAAACCAAAAATCAAAAGATTGCACTCTCTTTTTCTCGGTTTAATTAAAAACCAAAAACTCTTACATTGATAATGTTGCACACAGGCAAAAACTCTTACAGCTCTGCACAGTCTAATAGTATCATGCTGAGGAAAAACATGATAGGGATGAAACCATTTAAGTGAATGGACTAACCTTGTCCTTTGCAATGGCAGGCGGCTGCTTCAGAACCTCTTTGACTGTTTGCATGACCGTCTCAGTGCGCATGGCACTAACAGACCTGACCAGCTCAACCAGAAGCAGCTGTTCTTCACTGGCTACAGGAATCACCTGAAAGACATGGTATAAATACAATGATTTAAAAAGATCACCTAAACACAGACAAACCGGAGTGTGGGCATCTCTGTTGAGAACAATGCTGGTGAGAGAATGAGTGCTACAAATTCTCGCATGTTTTCCCAAAAATAGTGTCTTGCTTTGCTTTGGTGTGGTGTGACTTCTCAGCTGGTTGCAGTGAGGCACAGGTGGACTCAAGGTCCCTGTGACATCAGTATTGGGTGTGGTCACAGGTACAAAAAAGTACATATCTGACATATCAAACTGCTTTGTAGTGAGGTGTTAATTCACTCTTTAAATACATTTTACTTTAGCATGTAAACAGAGATGAACACATTTTCCTGCTTATTACACTGAACACAAAGTTAATTTAAGTCTGATGTAAATGGCGTTCACTGCAGGCCTCGACACAATAAAAAGAGTATTCGTGCTTTTTTTACCCACTGTTTGTCAGAACACCGACCTTATTTCTGACAGGAGTCTTGACCTGCTTCCTCTCATTCCAAACATAAGCAATCGCTGCCATGAAGTGAGCACCATGGTTCATCGAGATGGGGCCCAGCAACTCCAGGATTTGCTGCCGGAGGTTCTGTAGAACAGATGTAAGAAAGGAGGTTAGACCTAAACAGCTGATTACTTACAATGCAAATAATTTCCATTCTGTCAATAGCAACGTCTTGTTAATATCTTTCAGTGCATCTTGCAGTACAATGTGTTCATAAAAACACAACTGAATGCCAGAAATGAAAAAGAGATTTCATTTTCAGATATGCATCACCCATTACAATTCACAGTTTTCCTGTTAATGGACAACATAAACTGCCTAAAATTATTATTACCTTTAAAGTTGATATGCTGTTACTTTCTGTGTAGCAATAAATATTCAAACTGACAAAATATGCCAGTTAGTTGCCAACGTAAGTTTATGTAAGCAGATTTTTAGGCCTTTAATAATTCTTCCTGCAGGGACTAAGGCCCTGTAATGATTACACAATATGTTCTGCACAGAATAAAAATCACTAAATTATGTCAGTGAAAATTGCATTACCAACCCACCTCTGGAAAAAAAACTAATATCATCTGCACAAGGCTAATAACTACTTGCAGAAAAATACAAAGCTATTATTGCTAAAAAAAAATTCTTTAGTGTCAGTAATGAGATACAGCTTTTACTGTTGAGACCAGTAACCCAAGTATTATGTAGGGGGTTATAATACTTTCTCTGTAAAACATTTTAGGCCCGGCTGCCCACACACATCACACCTCTGGGACTGATTTTCACTTTGGTGTGTTCACCGCACAATACAGTTTCCCGTTTTACACCTGACCTCAGTTAAGTGCTGCACGGAGACATTTCAGGTTATCTGAAAAAGTGTGAGCGATTTTTGCATTTATAGTTGGGTAAGGCAACACAGGTTAAATAGTGAAATGTATTAGTGGGGTTCTGCATTCATCATAA
Source organism: Plectropomus leopardus (assembly GCF_008729295.1). Lineage (NCBI taxonomy): Eukaryota > Metazoa > Chordata > Actinopteri > Perciformes > Serranidae > Plectropomus > Plectropomus leopardus. The sequence continues at coordinate 8,066,300 of NC_056469.1, forward strand.
GAGCCATTTTATCTCTTTAACATGGACAGACACATAGTCAATTGTAGACAAATTATCTCAGACACAATTCTTAGTTTGTTCAGTCGTGCATTTCCCTTATTCTGCAGACAAAACATGCATTTATTTATGGCAAGGCAAAAAACAGTTATCACCTAGCTAATTAATATCAACATTAAAATATGACTAAGTTTTTGATGGATACGTATTGCCCGGTGTACCTTAGTGGAGCCAAGGTTGATGTTGGATGTGGAGGCAGCAGAGGCAGCAGCTGGTTTGTCGGAGTTGTCCGCCTGGTGGAGGACGCTCCACAGCAGAGTGACAGACGACATGATGGTGTGGAGGATGGAGAGGATGCCTGAGCGAGCCTCAGCCAGGTGCTTCTGGTCAACGCTCACTTGTAACTTAGAGGCAGAATATGTAACCAGACAGTCAGTACATATGTGGCTATACCATTATGCCAACAAATACAAAATACCAAACACACAAATCAAACTCTAGAAAATATCAAATCGATGTATATTTTGCAGAAATTGAAGCCTACATTTTCCATCATTCACTGGGAAATGACAGAGAAATTTAAAACAGAACATTGGTGCTTGGCGCCCTCACCTGGTGGTATTGGGAAGTAGGATCCAGCAGGCAGTAATGGATGATGGCTGTCACCCCCTCCAACACTGTCAGAATCAGGTCAGGAGGGATGCAGAGAGCCATCCACTGGGGTCTAGAACAGAATGGGACAATATGCACTTTAATTAACACATATTTTGGAATGTATTTTATACAGGCAACAAAAAATAAATGTAATGCTTTAAAGACTTTTTAAAGATAATTTTTAAACAAACTTCAGACAATTTTTGGACAAATCATCTTCTCCCTATTCAAGCATTGCAGGTGAGTAGTATATATGAAGTCCTGTGCAGAGGTAGGTTTTATGCAGAATATCTGACATATATTAATATGATAGAATATGGTTATTAGAATAAGGTATGTTGATCTACATTTTGACAACATTGTATGTATAAAGTGAATAGGTTTTAAAGATTTCTAAGATCAGAAATGTGGACTGACACAGAAGAACTTGGCTCATTAAAAAGAAATTACAAGATGGATAAATGACATAAGAAACTAAGACCTCACAAACTCAAATCTACTACAATGACTTTAAAGCCTTATATTTAAAAAAAAATAATTTGTTACATTTTTAGACTAAGAACCTGTAGACACCTTGTGTTTTTATTAGAATATTTTTATAGCCAATCATTTTATTACAACTGGTTCATCCAAAAAGATTGATGACGTAGAAGAGAGCCATCGCATCTTGTGGTCAAGAGTGCCATCTAGTGACCAAACTAGGGCTACGCCATTTATTGCATTGCTTTTCCTGTATGAGTACAATTACATGGACATGTGTAACCGATTTATGAGGCTTATCCCAGATATGATGAGATTTAGGATATGGTGTTTACATGAGCACAGAGAAATCAGGTTATTCACATTTCACAATCATTATTCACAAACACATGGAGCATATTCAGGTTTCTCATATATAAATATGGTGTTTACATGCTCAAACACATAGAGGGATACTCCAAAAACACGATCTGTGCCCATGTAAATGCACTCTATAATATACATGTGGAATGGCTTATAATAATAGCATAGCTCATCAGTATGATCCGTGTGGATGTTATTACCTGGTGTCAGTTATCCCCGTCTCATAGCGGTACTGCTGAAGAAGATTATCCAGGTTCCTGCACAGCTGCAGAGTGACTGAGGCCACCACCCTCCTCAGCACCCTCCCCATGTATGGCAGAGTGGCTGTAATGAGTCCTATCCACTGGGGATGCATCTTACACGCATGGTGCTGATGCAGCGCCCTGATCACCGCACACAGAAACATGCCCTGCGCTGTTATAGGCTGTCCGTGGAGGTACTGCAGAGATGTCATTGGCTGCTGAGGGTTGACATGCTCCACTTCCCCACCTAGGATCTCAAACCCAGCCCCGGCAGCACCTCCTGCTCCTCCACCTCCTGCTCCTCCTCCTACAGGTTCTCCTCCCTCTTCAGCGGGCACCAGGACTCTGTGCTCAAGTACAACCAGGCTCTGCAGCAGTCGGAGCAGCTGAGACTGGACTGCGCTGCAGCTGTCTATCTGGTCCTCGGACAGGTTGATGACACTGTCCTCTGAAAGACCCTCCTCCACTGTGGCCACGTTCACCCCTGCCACCCGCTGCTCGTGCCACTTCTGGGCACTGAATATGGAGGACAGCAGGCAGTGGAGAACCACTTTCTGAACCTTGCACTTAGAGAGGACGTCACTGATGAAACTGGCAAAGCCCTTCGCCGAGCCGCCTGTGACTTTGACAAGCTCGCTGAAAAGGAGTGTTAGAACCTCCACACTGGTCAGCTGCATGGCCCGGTTCCCGGCCAAGTCCTGAGGGCCTGCTGCCAGGTGTGCAGAGTAATAGCTTCTTAGGAAGTAGAGACAGAGTGAGATGATGATTTCCAGGTACATGGCGCTGCGGAATGAGTGGGAGTGGGAGTCTTGGGGGATGGGACAGTAGAAGTCTTTGCCCATGACGGAGACCCTGTGACGAGCTAGGAGGTTTTGGAGTAAAGAGAGCTGAGGAGTGTAGGTGTTGTTGATGCTGGTGGTGGAGATGGCACTTACAAACCCTGAGGGAGCGGCTCTGAGCATGGCTGCAATGGCTGACAGGGCGTGGAGGGCCCGGGAGGAGTCGTACAGCTGGAGGTAGAGCAGGACGTGCTGGTAGAGAGGATGGATGTTAAAACGAGGCGGGGCAGAGGATGATCTGCGTCCTGTGACACTGACCCCACCGACGGTCCCACCAGAGCCCCCGCTGGGCGAGCCGGTGTCGCTCTCAATCTCTGATACCTCCCCTTCCCCACAGCTGTACCAGTTTTCTAAATCCAGGCTGTCCCCAAAGAAAATACTGGGTGGCCGCAGTTTTTCAGCTTGGTTTGCTATCTTTCTCTGCCTCTCCTCCTCTTTCCGTTTGACCTTCTTGATCTTAGGCTTGGCCCCTGGAGATTTGTCGGCTAGCCTCTCCATGATCTTCCCTTTAAGGCTGAGCTGGGTGCTGCTATGGCTACGTTTACGGGCCTGAGGGTCGTCCACACGCAGGTTGTGATCTGGGGTGACGGGGTCGGAACTGTCTGGAAGCGTGACGATGGAGGGTGATGAACTGTGACGGGTGATGCCCTCTCTGTGCTCCTCCTCTGCAGATATATCAGCCCGTGTAACAGCGAGGAACTCCAGCGTGCCTCCAGCCAGCATCTCAGGCAGAGTCTGGTGGCTGGAGCCTGCAGGAGGGCCAGAGTCAAGATGGGGACCATTGGAGGTATCAGAGGAAGTGCTGTCTGTGTCTGTCTGGGGCCAGTTTTCAGGTTGAGATGAGACTTCAAGAGATCCCTCATCTACTGAAGTCAAAACCCTGTCTATCAGCTCTTTAATTACAGAAGACACAGCCTCCTCTAGAGAGTCCTCAGACATGTCATCTGAGGGACCAGGCTGCTGGTCTGAGCCACTGACTGTGCTGCTGATGACTTCTGGGTCCTCAAAGCTGCCGTTTTCCACTGTAGACGACTGAGAGCCACTGGAATCAGAGCTCTGGAGCTCCCCCTGTTGGTCAGCAGGCTGATATTCACCAGCTAGTTGAAGGTTCTCGCTACTCAAACTCAGTAAAGACAGGCTGTCACTCAAGGGGTTAACAGTCAAACAGAAGGGCTCCATGTCACCCATTACAAGGCCTCGGAGCTCCTCACGTGCCACCGTCTCACCTTGGACCTGACCGAAGGCTGATAAACAAAAGAGAAGAAAAAAAAAAACAGCCAAATGCTTCAGAATGTTCCTTTCACAGTCAACATGGAAACTAATTGCAAAGAAAATGACACAAATACCAGTAAAACTAAAAAAGCTGTATTGCTGGACATTGCTTACTGTCCGAGAAGCCAGAGTCCCTGGTGTAAAAAGGTTCTGATAGCTCCTGTTCAGGTGGTTCGGGGAAGACCTGGGCCCAGTGGCGTTGGGCTTGTACCCTCTGAATGGATACTCTGTGAGTCTTGGGGTGAAGCAGAACGAGGAGGAGAGGCTCTAAAACCCGAGCTATGTCATGTCTCTGAAGGACCTGATTCAGCCATGCCCGACCAACAGCGCTAGTACATGGATCCCAATAACTCAAACTGTCGAGCATGATGAAAAGAGATCTGTGAAGATAGGGAAGAAAAAATGAAAAAATGAATTTGACTTGATATAAAATACAACTCTATTACTGGACAATCCACTCAGATATATTACAGGGAAAGTTCACCCCAAACCAGAAATACATATTTTTCCTCTTACTTGTAGTGCCATTTACCAATCTAGATTATTTTAGTTTTAATTTGTTGAGTGGTGAAGATATCACCTGTAGAGATGTCTGCTTTCTCTCCAATATAATGGAACTCAATGGCACTTGTCTTGTGATACTGAAACACAAAAAAATACATTTATAAAAACTCGGCAGGGTCTCTTTCCAGAATTAATGATCCGGTTACTCAAGATACTCACCAGATCTTGTTGTGAGCAGTTTCATGTAATAATTATATTCTTTTAACCAAACTACGCTTCCCTCATGTATCACTGTGCAGGGGAAAGCGTGCATCTACTCATGGATGAGATGTGCTCATGACAGCTCGCAGGGGAGCTAGAGCCTATCTCAGCTGTCATTGGGCGAGAGGTGGGGTACACCCTGGACACGTCACCAGACTATCACAGGGCTGAAACATATAGACAAACAACCTTTCACACTCACAGTCACACCTATGGGCAATTTACTGTACTGTAGTTCAGTACAAAGAAAACAGTGCCTAAATGAAACTGCTCACAACAAGGTCTTTGGATTATTTTAAGTAAATGGGTCATAATTTCTGAAAAGAGACATTGCTGTTGAGTTTTTCGAATGTATTTTTTGGCACTTTGAGCACCACAAGCCAAGTGCCATCCAGTTCCATTATATTGGAGAGAAGGCAGACATCTCTACAGCCAACATCAACACTCAGCAACTTTAGATTGATAAATAGCACTACAGGTAAGAGAAAAAATATGCATTTTATATTTTGTGGTCGATTGTCTTTTTTTCAGCATCATTTTGAGGCCAACATACCTGTCAAATGTGCGATTAAAAGGAGAAGATTTGGTGATGTTCAGATCTCTTGTCAAATGCCACAGCACAGAGAACTTTACATGGGCCTCCAGACGAATTCTCTGCAAGGAAAAGGCGCCTCAGCATTCAATGACAGATTACGTTGTATTTGCAGATTAAGTGACTGAAGTTATTTCTGGGATGTAAAGTATCAGCAGCACTAACCTTGTCTCTGTGCATGAGCTGCTGGCTGATGACATCCTCACAGATGCTGGAGGAAGGCACCAGGTTGTGGAGCTGGTAGAAAAGTTCCACGCTGCGTTGGTGGTGCTGAGGTGTTCCTTCACTCAACTGGTCCCATAGGATCAGAGCCACACTCTGTGTGATTTAACAGATTGGAGATTAAACAGAGTCAGGACCATCAAAAAATTCAACCCACCAACAGTCCAACGATAATCTAAAACAACCTTCTACCTTGAAGAAGTTTGTCTTGTCTGCGATGTACTTTAGGATTCCCTGAGTGAGTGGTGGCCTAATGACGACAGCTACTCGACCCTGGCTGGGGCTCATTGGCTGGGTGGACTCTGAGCTCACATTAGATGCCACGCTCTCTGCTGTCACCATGGCAACTGATTGGGTGAGTCCCACAAGGTCCATGAGCAAGGAGATGGCCACACCCTGCAGGCTGAAGTCACTGGCCAGGCAACAGGCATCCATCAGGGTCTGAAGCCACACTGGCAGACCAACCTGCTCAGTGCCTGTATTGAAAGAAAGTGATACAGTATTCAAATGTAATAAATCAAATCCTTTAAAAAACTATGAAACAAGAACATGAAAGCACCTCCCCTTTTTTATTTTATTTCATTTAAATTTTATTTTTATTTCATCCCTCTGGCTTACTTACTATATCATCCTTCTTTCCTTTCTTACTATCTCTTTTTTTAGTTCTTACCATACATTTTGTATGGTCATATAGAACACCCATCCACCCACAGAAACAGTCTCCTAACACGCACGCACGCGTGTCTGCCATACAGACACAATTGAATCCTCCGGATCATTTAAATTTTCAATTTATCTATTGCCTTTTATCCTTCTCCTCCCATATCCTCCCTGACGTCTTCTCCTATTGCCAGCAGCCAGGCTTTGAAGACAGTTCCCAATTCTCCCAAAGACTTTTACACAGACACGAACAAAACACACACACGCACACACACACACACACAATCTCACTTTGTTAGTCTAGTTCCCCATATGTCTTTTTTTTCATAATGGAAATGTTTGCCTTAATTTGTATTGCACTATACTTTGGTCACTTGCTCTTTGCTATGTGTTTCCATGTCACTTGCAAAGAAAATCACAAAAAAAATGCAAAAAACTATGAAATATCACATGATCTTAGCACTCTGCCAGTCTCCCTAGCTCTGGGAATTCTTGTCATGTCAAGTCAGTTTTATTTACATAGCCCCAATATCCTCTTGTCCCAAAACGGTTCTTTCATTTTTGACCTCAGAGAGTGGTTTTGGCACTTACCTAACTGCTCTTCCTGTGTGGGTGAGGACTTGAGGTTGCCCTCTGCGATGTAGACGGGGAAACTGGAGCATTCTAGAAAGAGCTGACAAGCAGCAGTGAAGGCAAGGACACACTCCCTCTGGACCAACCCTGATCCTGTGCACGACTCCATATGATCACTGTGCTGGAAGCCCTCTGAAACCAGAGCCCCTGACTGCATAACCTCTCCTCTCTCACTCTCAACTTTGTTCACTTGCCCAGGGGTAATATACAAGGTGATAAGACGGGAGAGAAACTGCTGGAAGTGCTCCAGGCAGCACTGCATGACTGGTTTGTCCAAAGGCTTGGTCTGAGACGGGCCTGAGGAGCGACGGCCTGTTTTGACCGCTGGGTGTGGATGAGGGGTTCGCTCTGTCTCCTCCGAACCATCTCCCTGGTACTGGACAAAGTCTGTGAAGCCAGTTTCTGAGGAGCGACCGCTGGGAGGGTTTTCTCCGTCCTCAAACACCTCCCCATTGCCAGGCAGCTCCAAAGTAGCAGGCAAAGCCTGCAGGAGAGAAGAGGAACGGTGACAAGGGAAGTTCAGAAAAGGAAACAAAGGAAGAGAAGAGGTGTGTTCTGATCAGTGCAGTGAAATTACAGCGAGCGGGGAAACCTCCCATTGATTCCCACGGAGCATTTGTTTCTCTGTTGAACTTTCTTTTTTAATTTATTTAATGATGTTTACAACATCATCTATAGGTGTGATTTGGTACAGCTAGTGCTGTTTTGTTCATACTACATGGTTTGTTTTATGGTGACTGTGAAGGCATTTATCATCTGAGTCTAAGCCAAATTTCCCTAAGGTGACAATAAAGTATATCATATCATATCGTATCTCTTTTTAGTGTTCCAAAGATAAATGTTATGTTGGATAAATCTATCATTTTTCTGTATGATTTAATGTCTAGTTTCCTTTAAAGCTTTGCACACCCACACAGATTTTCTAAATTCCCCTGGCTGACTCGACCTTTAGTCGAGTTAAAGCTGGGGGAGCTACTCTGGAAATTGTGTGATGTCACAAAACTCTTTTTACTAATAAGAATGACAAAGGTTAAAAAAAATAGCAAGAGGATGAAAGAGATGTCAGTCAATTGCACAAAGCCCACACAGCTGAGTAAAGGTCTGAAAAACTCTGTGGGCAGATGATGAATATACAGCTGCTTTCATGGCACAACTGTAGACATTTTTACAGAAGGCATTTTATCTTGTCATTGCAGGGAACGCACAGGTGTGACAGATAACCCTTACGAAGGCCAAATCAATTCACATAAGTGTTCCAGTAGGTCATTACAGTGAGCCAGCACAAACAATAACAAGGATACTTGAACTGTCCACCAAAATGGAAATCAATATTAAACAAACAAATTAAACAAATACAAATGTGTCTATATTGAAATGTCATATCAAAATGCCTTATGTGAAAAAGGTGAAGAATGATGACATTACCTTGTTGTTTCTAACAATGACAATAAACTAGTGAATTGAAAGTGATCAAACAGATAGGTCCACCAACAAAACACAGCACTGCAACTTGCAAACACTTCTAACTTGATGTGAAGGGCATTTAAAAGAGGGACTAACACAAGACTTTATAACTATGTCTAATTTATTAATGTTTTCTTATGTAGCTATGATCAGATGGGAAATGTATGCTTAATTTTAGTAAATCTCTGCATTTATATGTGCTGTACTTGAGCATCTTAATGTTGGGCAGCATCCAATCTCGTAAGCCACTGGCTCTTGGTCGGAAGACTACTCAGCCTCTGAGAGCAACAGCCAATATTTAATTCTGTCAAAAACAGACATTTCCATTTAGAATTTAAAATAAAAACATGATTACGTATATAGTGATGTAATCAATATCTCAGACTTTCTTCAATTAAAATGTGTAATTTATTGGGTAAAAGTATCATCACTGCACTGTTCTGCACACTGGTCATTATACAGTGAGTCTGAACACACAGCTGTTGGGTTTGACCTGAGGGACGAGTGCAGCCTGAGCTGTACACCAGGCTGGAGTCCTGCTGCAGACACACTGACAGACGTTCTTACAATTGTTTGTTCTTACAGTTCTTACAAACAGTCAGCCTTTGGGAGCCTGAGGGCTTCCTGGGATGCATTTTGATCGTGGCAGCATGCACATTCTGGAGCCTGGACTCAGATGGCACGTTAGATAGCACGCTCTCTATATGTCCCTCAGGGTTGGGGGTTGGGGCGTGATAGTATTCAGAGGATGTATGTGGAATATTTTCCACTCTGATGGATACGGCTCACCCAAGAGGCATCACAAGCTAGTCAACTCTTCTTCCTGGGTTCAGCTGTTGGCTAACCATCTTCTGTCTTTCTACTTGTCCTCTCTTCTGTCCCTCATGGGCCTACCTCAATCTATCCAGCCTGTATCCATCTCTGGCCATGGGACTGATTTGCTGAACTTTTAATCATGCCTCACTGAGCTCTCAAACACTTAAACAACCAGGCTGCCGGACAGGGACCAGGAGGAACGGGACAGCTAAGCGAAGTATTTGTTCCGAACAAGTCTTCAAATGCCTTGTGTCGAGGGAGAGTGGGATGGCAGGGCCAGTCATGAGACCACCCAGCCAACTGCAGCACAGGGCAGGAGGACAGCAGGAGCCAACCAGAGCCGGAAGGGGCCCTGCTCAGGGACCAGGGAACACCACCAGAGCCTGAACTGATGGATTTTTGGGCAGTAACTTGTAGGGGAAGTGGGTTAAGTGGGTCAAACTAGAATTTACTCAGACTGAGGCAGCAACAGGGCCTGTTAAAGGATCAAAGACAGAACTAAAATGATCAGCTGGCAGTGTTATTGAAAGGTATAGTAGTGGCATTAGTTTTGTTTGGATTCCCGTGAACACTTTTAACTTCTAACTGACCACTAAAGCAAACAAATACTCAGATCGTATCTTGATTGAAATGGCAGAAGAAACTTGCTGTGCATTGCAATACCCATTCTACCATACCATACAGTATGCCAGAAAAAGATTTAGTATGTTCAAATAAATAGTATGTCAGACGCAGTATACCAAAGATACTAGGATGTTCTACTACATTCGGTCAGATTTTGCAATATGCAAACCAGCATGATTTTCTAGCTATTCTTATCCACAATCCTCTGCACAGCGGCAGATATACAACATCTTGACAGCTGACTGACAGCTGACAGAAGCTGCAATGACAGATGACAGCACATTTAAGTGACTGATGACCAGTCAAATCGTAAAAAACAACAAAAAATTAATAACGATAGAGAAACGCATATGTAGGCTAATTAAATTAATATAAAATGTTAGAATCAACAATGTATGCAGTTCTAAACTTAAAAGTTAATCATTCTTAAGTAACTAGAGCAGAGCTTTCTGGGTTAACCTCTGTCTCTGGCAGGTTTGGCGAATAGTGATTTGTTTTTACATCCATGGTAACACATATGAGAAAGAGGGTCAAAGTCCAGCGCAGTGTTACAAAGAAGTAATATGTCCCAACTGTGTGTACTGTATGCAATAGTACATACTTAATAAGGGCAGCCGTAGCCCCTACTAAAAATAAAAAGCCTGGAATTAGGAGCACACCCTTGATATTTAACACTTTCCATCGGATATCTGTTACTCCTAGTGAAGAGCACTGCCCTTCCAAATTCAATTTTTTAAGTTTTCTTTACCCGTTTGTCCTCCTTGTCTCTGCTCTTATCCCTTGCTGAGTCTGCGAGATTTCCTGTGTTGCTGGGGCGGCCCTGAGGCTGGGGGCCCGATGGCAGGGCCAGAGGGGACACCAGCGGCGGCTGCACTTTGCTGAGGATCTTGGAGCAGAGGCGAAGGCAGTGGGTGAGCTCCCCGAGGCCCAGGGCCTGCAGGTGACAGGTCAGAGCCGCCACCATGCGCAACAGCAGCTGAGGAAGATGCTCTGTCTGGATCTCGATGTAGGTCTCCTGGAAATGTTGCAAAACACAGAAGTGAAGTGAGGACTTGAGGTGGTGAACCTGGTATAATGTAATTGATGCCATTAAATAAGACTGTTGCTGGACTATTATTGAAGTCTTCAAAATTAATTGTTGTCATATAGTTTGCTTGCTTAAATGTTGTTAGATACACATGAACATCTAAACGTATCTTATTTCTTTTGTGCCTAGTGACTTGGCAGTGATAAAAGCTATAGATAATTTAATATCAGGACAAAATACTATCTGTTACTTAATCTAAAAATATCAATATAAAAATGCCTAAGATAGTTAGGGTGTAAAATTGCTGCTGTTAATACAGTGTGAGACCATTTATCCAAAGACGTACGTCCAAGCTTCTGTTCTGGTCTTCATGTGACCGTTGTTGTTTCATTTTAGTAAAAAAAAAGTTTTGTTTTTCCTTGAAAAAAAGACTGCTCTGCACACTTAGATCCAATTCAAGTATTTAATGATGTCTTTGTCATGAAATACATTGGACCTATGTACCTAAATGTACAGAACCTTCTTTTCACCTTAGTGTTGTGTCGTGAGCGTGGTTGTTTTTTTGGTTGCGTTGTTTTTTCTTTTTAGTTTTGACAACAAGCAGAACTAATTTTTATGGAAGAAAAGGGGAGCAAAAAAGAACAAAAAATGATAAAATGAGCATTGTAACAATAAATTTAAAAAGTCATATTTCTTACAAATATGTGAGCTCTGCAATAACATATAACTGCATGCATGCTTAACAGAAAGCACATACACACTGGGCGGAGATTTCATTTTCACAAGATCCACACCAAACAGCCAGGGTAAGTTTTCACCACATGTAATGACTGGTATAATCCGACTTCTTCCTCTGGATCATTGTTTTTTTTACCATTTAAAGGTGACAGTCAGTCAGTCATTGTGAAATGATCACTCAAAGCAGGAGCAGGAACAAAGACAGCTTGAGGGATGTTGGCAGGACGTTGCAGAAATGTTATCGTAGCCTCAGTGAAGCAGGGTGAGGTGAAAAAGCAGGAAAGAGCAGTACTTTACCTGGCAGATTACCCTCATGCTTCTAGTAGGCTTCAAGGAGAAAGAGCAGATAGTTTGAACAGACAGGAGCAAGCAGAGCACAGGCCACACAACACTTGGTTTGCAGAAACACACACAGGCACACGGCACACACACACACACACACACACACACACACACACACACACACACACACCATACTCTCTGCCTTTCTCGCTCGCAAACTCACAGAACACGAGGTTCTCTTTCTCTCGCTCTTTCAAACATAGACACAAGCATTTAAACAGGGTAATAAAAGAGTGAGGCATTTCCAAACTCTTCAGATTGGAAATACTATACAGACAAGCAGATTTCTGTAAGGATGCAAACAATAGTTTGGCAGGGAAACTAAACACAGGGTTTTTAAAACCTGTGTTGAGAGACTGCACACATACACACAGACACAGAGGAGAGAGGAGGTGCAAACACACAACCCCTAATGATGGCCATAACATCCCAGACTGAAAAATGGAACAGAATGACAAATCTGAAGACATGGAAGCCAAATTGCAAATGTTCATGGATGGTGTTCGGAACATACTGGATTTAAAAGGAGGTGTGTGAGCATAACTGGAGTGAGACACAAAGAATGACGTGGAAAGCCCAAGCAGGGGCGAGGGATGGGGGAGTGTAGACGAGGGAAAAGAGAGAATTTGGTGGAGAAGTGCATTAACAAAGAGGGACATTATAAGAAAACAGAACTCTAACTCACTATAAAGGAAGGGCGATAAAAACATGAGAAGACAGGGAGAGAGACTGAATAATGATAAAGACAGAAAAGGAGAGAAAAGGACATTTTGAGCAGGAACAGCAACAGCGTGAAAGTGTGGAGTGGAGTAAAAGCAAAGACAGAAAGTGGAAGAAAGAGAGAATGGGCGATACACAGAGAAAAAAACAAGGCAAAAAAAGTAAGAAAGATGGAGAGAAAAACAAAAAGAGAGTAAGAAAGGCAGAGAGAAAAAATGATAGACACAGATAGACAAAAGGTTGGAATACAGAAAGAAAGAAAGAAAGAAAGAAAAAGAAAAGAAAAGAAAAGAAAAGAAAAGAAAAGAAAAGGCAGAGGGAAAGAAAGAGGAGTCTCACCAAGGAAACAATATCCAGTAGGAAATCGACCAGCTGACAGAACTCCACCAATGAGAGCTCTGGAGGATCTAAGCTCCCAGCATGCCTTGGTGCACGTGTGCTGCTGTTCTCTGTCCTCCTGCAACAGAGCCAGTGATGTAAACAGTAGATCCACTTTGTTTGCTCTCAAAAGTTGAGGTGTGGGTGTGATGGCAGTGGGAAAAGAATCTTGGCACACATTAAGCCCCTGCTACCAGAGAATAAAATTTCTGCTGTTAATACAGTACGAGGCCATTTATCAAAAGATGTACGCCCAAGCTTCTGTTCTGGTCTTCATGTGACTGTAGTTTTGTTTTTCCTTGAAAAAAAGACTGCTCTGCACACTTCACTTCAATTCAAGTATTTAATGATGTCTTTGTCATTAAATACATTGGACCTATGGACCTAAATGTACAGAACCTTCTTTTCACCTTAGCGTTGTGTCGTGAGTGTGGCATTTGTTTTTTCTTTTTAGTTCAGAATGATTTAAACTAAAAAGCGTCCCAAAACAAGAGCAGCAGAGCAGCGGTGTCCCTTTGACTCTTTCTAAAGATGAAACGTCCAGCAGGATAATGCATCATCATAAAAATGGCTCCAAAAACATGACAGGAACTTTAGTTTTCCCCAGATTTCACCCTCTGCTAGCTAGGTGTGCATCATGAAGTGGAGACCTGAGTGTACAAGTACACATACATTTAAATAAACAAACAAACCTGCAGCACTCCTCAAACCAACGGGCGATGTAGTCCCACATGTAGTACGGCTCAAACGAGTTGAACAGGAGGTTGGCTGTTTTAATCAGCTCTGCCGTCTTCTTGTTCTCTCGCAGTTTGCTAAAAAAAAAAAAAAAAAGAAGAGGGAAAATTAGCATCATGCTATTCATGGTTAATATAAATTAACAAAACATTCATTATACTGCGAGCCATGATTTAAGTAACTTGTAATTTTCAAATGTTTTGCCATTTCCAAGGCACATTTACAAAACTTGAATGTAGAAAATCGTGTCATTCCATGTCTTATGTCTGCATATTTTACACAAAAATTCCGATTGTTGGCCATTTGTCATTTTGAATAACCCTTTTATGAAATTGCATATGTTTTCATATCTCTATGTTGCAGTTTGACTTATTTTCCATACAATTATTAGTAAATTGCAATCCTGTCCAAGTATTACTTACAATGTTTTGATGCTGTAAACATAAAATGTAATTTGCTTTAATGTCTCACAGCTGTTCTATTCTACCTGTGTTTTTCTGTGATGATTCAACAACCAAACTTTTATTTGAGAGGTTCGTGTTATGCCAGGTTCAGGTTCGCTCTGACAATGTCGGCTTGGATCATGTATGAAACACATCCAGACAAACATGTTGTGTGGTCTCAACTCCACATAAGTCTATCATATGTAATGTCTCAAAGACACAGGTGGGCAAGTGGTGGGGTGGACTGACCTGCTGAGGTGTGTGTGGTCTTTACTGAATGGACTCTGGTTTTGGAGGTCCAACTCTGTTCGGCACTGTGTGTATAGAGTCCGAAACACCTCGATCAGAACATCCTCTAGGATTGCTGGACCTGCAGAGGGGTACATATAGATATGTGAAAGGATATACACAGTGGATGTATTACATTTTGTTTATGCGACAGGCTGCTTGTGTGACATGTTTCCTTATTTATGAATTTACAACACAAACAAGAATGTGTTCTGTGTGTGTTTACATATTGTTAGACTGGTTACCAAGTTCCGGTTTGTCCAGCAGACTGATGAGGATGCGAAAGGGCTTGAGGTCGTGCATGAGGACGCTTTCCTCTTCCCCACCTCTGGCCTTGCCCTGCAAGATCCCCACCATTGCCTGAAACACACAAACACAAGCACACATCTCTGTTACAGTAAAATATCAGAAAGTATCTGTATACTCCCGAGCCACTTGACACCTTTATTTGGTTTTTATCTTTCTTTAAATTTTACCTTTAATATTTGGCAGAAGCAATTCCATATATGCATTGAATGCCCTTCCTTTTTTATTTATTTTTCACGCTTCGTCTGTCACATAATGGTCTGAAGCCTGGAACAGACGGTCTCTGTAGTACCAACCTTCTCCCAATGCAGGGAGCTACAATAACTATCTCAGAGCAGATGGCAGAGGAGCAAACAACAAATAAAACCAAAAACAAAAACACTTTCAAAAACAAAACCTCCCCTCCCGGTTATTCCATTTGCTCCCTGTTCCAACCCCTGGAGTACCAGAGCTCATTACATGCCAGGAGGGCAAAGGATGATTTGAGCAAGAAGGGACAGATAGCACAAGTCTCTGTGTGTGTGTGTGTGTGTGTGTGTGTGTGTGTGTGTGTGTGTGTGTGTGTGTGTTTTTGTGTCTTTGGGAGAATTGGGAACTGTCTTCAAAGGACTGGCTGCTGGGAATAGGAGAAGACAGCAGGACAAAAATGCAAACCTCAGGGAGGATATGGGAAGAGAAGGATAGAAGGCAATAGATAAATTGTATGGCAGACAACTAAGGGCCAGATCTGCCAAATTGAGGGCAAACTACACACGCATGCACGCATGCACGCACGCACGCACGCACACACACACACACACACACACACACACACACACACACACACACACACACACACACACACACACACTTCCCTACCCCACATATAGACATATTTGATCTCAGGAGACATTAGATTTGGGGATTTTTTGAAAGCTAATTTTACACATTTGAAACTACTTTTCATTGGCGACATATCCGCCATTTGCTTGTCACCTCACCTGGACCAGCATGTCTTTCGAGAAGGTGTTGAAGTAGTGGCTTGCATGTTCCTCTGGGTTGCTCTGCCGAGTGCTGCGGGGGCCTATTATCACCCCATTGTTGTCAAAGCCTTCAAAAACAAAAACATGGCGTTAAAATTGCATACACACTCAGATGTACATCTAGCAGATTCAAGCACAAGGCAAGAAGCAAAGCACATATCTAGAGTGGAACATATGCAGATTTAATCATTATTCAGATAAACGTTCTGTATCTTTCTGTTAGTCCTCTTCTTCTTCATCTTGCTTTTTTGTAAAGTCCTGATGACTGTTCCCAACATCACTCAGATTTTAGTCATGTTATAACAAAGTACATCTTGGACTCTTTACACAGTAGAAGTCTAGCCAGATTTCATTATCACTGAACAGTTAAAAGTGTTATGCCAGCCAAATAGCTGGAGCTGGACAAAATATTAATAGTAATATTATTTCCCATTAATTGGGGGAAAAAATCCTGTGACTGGACCAGTATCTGGCTAGAATCACACAATGCTGTCTATCTTTGTATACGACCTTCAATCCACTTTTTAATTGTTCCTTATCACTGCTGGTGATGTAGAAATCTGACATATTCTAATGATGTAATCATTGCAAGTTGTTTTGGAGAGGAGCGTAAGCTTGATACAGTCAGTGTCCATCATTAGCCATGCAGACACTTACCAGCATGTTCATCCACAGTGAGTTGCAAACAAGAGAAAATAAAGTAAGGGAATGATCATCGCAGACACAAGCCTACTGTGTGTTCTATACAACAAAAAAAGATGGAAAACCTAGTGTAGGGATGTCCTGATCAGATCAGATGGAGACATTAGATTTGGGGAGTTTTTTGGAAGCTAATCTGGCCCAGTCAGTGCATTTTTTTAATTGATCTGGATCTGTTATTTTGATCAAGTCCCCCACCTGTTCCTTTGTGTACTTCTGCCATCATAGAGGTGTCATAAAAACAGAAAGAACGATTTGTAGCAGATGTTCAGATTGTATTGAAATGTTGCTACTCCAATTAGTAGGAACTGATTTTTTTTCATGTTCAACTCAAGCTGCTAAACCAGTTTTAGTGAACTAGTTTTACTATAATGTTGTAATAAGCAGAATAGAGACTGATTTTTATCTGTTGTGACTGGGGTAATTAAAGTTCAGCTCTAATATAGTAATAATAATATTACTCATTTATAGTGTTCTGCACTTTTATAACAATGCTACACTAAGTGGATTTGAGAGCTCTTTCTGAAGACATATTTTACTGTTGTCACTTAGATATTTTGTGGAAAAAAAAGTTTCACCAAGAGGAACTGTGATAAGAGCCATATAAAAATATTTTTAGTTAATTTACTTTCTAATTTTGTAAAAACAAAATAAAAAAAACCTTAGAAACTGTTTGGATGCAGACATTTTTTTCTTGAATTGCATTGCAGAGCTATTAATCTGTCATACACTCTGGACTGATTTGAAAAACTTTTTAAGTACTTTATGCGTGCAATCGGGACTCAGTATCGGGAGATACTCAACATCAAATGACTCGGATCAGGATCTGGGTCAAAAAAACTTGATCAGGACATCCCTAACCAAGCGCCTATGCAAATTACAAAACAGAACAATCTGTACATAACGGTTTGTACACCAGGGTTCCTGCCATTGTCCATGTAAAACTATTGGTAAGTAATGTGAATCTTC
Organism: Plectropomus leopardus; assembly: GCF_008729295.1. Taxonomy (NCBI): domain Eukaryota; kingdom Metazoa; phylum Chordata; class Actinopteri; order Perciformes; family Serranidae; genus Plectropomus; species Plectropomus leopardus. The sequence goes on from NC_056469.1 coordinate 8,083,590, forward strand.
ATGACAACAACCACTTGTGGTATAATCCTGTAAAGATTTACCTAACATTCTTGGACATCCTGAAATGAGAATTTCCTCTTTTATAATTAAAACAGCCATTTAAATTGTCTAAATTCTACAATATTCTAGATATAACATGATGAGTGGGAACTCTGGTTTATCTGAATATCAGGACTGTGTCTGTGTGTGTATATCGCACCCAGCAGCCAGGCGTAGAGTCTGCGGTTGAGGGACATGTCTCTTCTCAAAACCACATGCAAAGCTGCTGACAGGATCCGGATCATGTCAGGGCGAGTTGCCTGAACACAACAGAACAGACCGGAACAGACCAGAACATTTGTGACAGTTCCTCTCTCCCTTTCACACACATACATACATATGAACACACACACACACACACACACACACACACACACAAACACACACACATGCGCACGCACGCACACACGCACGCACACATGCATGCACACACACACACACACACTGCAGATGTCAGATAAGAGCTGTGTCCCGGCCCTGACAGGCCCAGAAATGTTGTGAGATGAAGGATTTAACAAGCAGCCAACATGAGTCACTACTATGGCCTCATCATGGTCACACACATGCATGTGAAAATGCACAAAGAGAAAAAGACACACGCATCTGAAACATCACAATAGCAATGCAAATACTCAGACTAGCCAATATATGAATAGCTTTATAAATCACCATCAGCCAGTTACATACTGTGGTCTAATCCTGACTGTGAGACACACACGCACCATTACCATACTGCAGTTCACACAGAGGCCTGGAGTCACAGCCACACTTCAGTCACACAGCTCTCCTTACCTGGCTCATATGGAAGGGGAAGCAGAAGAGGATCAGATCCAGGGTGCTCCTTTGCACCAACACACTTGAGTCCTGGACTGAGGTACTGACCGCCTCCACCTTGTGAGAACGGAGACACACTATTACTGAACTTGCCTATGTCCATTAAAAACGGTTCCCACACATTTTTAGCAATGAATTGTCTTTAATTTTCCATAATATTTTACCCCCTTTTCCAAGGTGACTAGAGATGTCAATGCACTTTGACATGTGTTTGGATTATAGTTTGCGGGACATTTCTTGCCAAGTTGCTAATTATGTCTTTCCTGTGTTTTTGAAAGAAATGAAACCAATTTTTTTGGGTTTCAATAGATTAAAATTATTGTGAAACAAGTCTGAATTCAGCACAAGAAAACTGATGTCTAACCAGGTGTTAAAGGGTTAAACTGTCAGCTGTGCAAAGCTTATCTTAAACTCAGGGGCTTCTAATCATGGCATTAAGTATTTTTTAGACAGGATGTTTTTATGTAGTGTGCAGTCATGTACCATGAGCTCGATGTCACTGCCCATGACGTAGAGCTGGTCCTCCATGGAGAGCTTGCGATTGAGGTGCAGCAGAACAAAGGACACCCCGGGGAGACGCACAGCAGGGCTGGTCAGGATGCTGCCCCACAAGGCACTGTAGAAGGCAGACTGCTCCACTGCTGCAGCCACCTTCTCCAACAGGGTGTTGGTTCTATGAAAAACACAGAGAGCACACAGTGAACATGTTTATTATTATGTACACAGCTTGCACGCAGCTCCATCCACTCTTAAAAATGGTGTATTACAGCCTTTTCCAGATGGAGGCAGTCAGTTCTTATGGCTTTCATGTAATGATCTAAATAGTGAATTGTCAAGCAGTGAATTAAACAGAACCACATACATACATATAAGACAAACACAACTGCTTTATCGTTAAGTGAAAAAGTATTCAACTTTCCACTGCTCATAAATGTGGAAGCCCTGGCTGTAGACTTCATGTTTCTTTGGTGTGACCGTGTCTGCTACCTTGTTGGAAATATTAGGTGTTAGGTAACCGTTACTTCGCTTAATTACTGTGTGTTTATGAAGTCACACTAGATTCGCCTACAGAGTATGAAAATAAATCCAAAGTGATCTTGCATGATTAACCTATATTTTGTTAATCATATAGTTTATTTCTGTCTAAGGGCCACAATTGGTTTTGATGCAAAATCACATATATTATAATATTTACTGAGATGCAATAGTTGCAGGAGTTTTATATCTCCTTGGCTGATGTAACATCACACAGCACACTCATCTATACTCATCTGTGAGTGAGAAAAAAATATTAAAAGCACCAGGAAGAGAAAGAAAGAGAGATACAGAGATGGCTGGAAGGATCGGAAAAAAATTGTTCCCATTGCAAAATTGGAGAAGTTGAAACTGAAATTCATTTTTACCAAATCTACAAAATACAAAGAAATTACAGATGACTACTTTGAAAAACTTCACCAAAAAAATCCCAGACTCTTTAACCCTCCCAAAAGAAAGACTCTTTTGAATTACTTCACGAAGAAGAAAGCTCTACAGCACAGCTGGCAGGAGAACATGTTTACAGATGTCACAAAAATTATTTTCTATATATCTTAATAATTACTATTACTGTTATCTGATATGAATTTTGTTGATTAACAGTTGTAATTAACTAATAGCATATTCATCTTATTAAATATTGTTTTTATTTTACTGATATATTATTTTGTAATGTTAATGTAATATGTAATGCTTTGGCAGCAGTAATTTTTGCAGTGGTCATGCCAACAAAGCAACTTTGAATTGAATTTTGAGAGAGAGACAGAGAGAGAGTGAGAGTGAAAGAGAGAGAGAGAGAGAGAGAGAGAGAGAGAGACAGAGACAGAGACAGAGAGACAGAGAGAGACATCAGTCAGTGCTGCTAAGCTTTATCATTTACCCACTGTTGTTTATGAGACCATTTAAATCTCACTGTGAAGCTTTAGTTTGCAATTTTTAAGATATCTTGTAACTATCTAGACAAAATACTCTCAAAATACTATTTGTATCGTGAATTCTCAGTTAAACCAGACGGCACAAAATTGTTATTTCGACAGGTAAGATGGGTGGATTTTTACAATCCTATTGCAGCTTAAAAACATGAAGAAACTCAGATGCCCTCTGTGTGGAAATTATTGAAACAGTAACAGGAAACGGCATCAGAAGGTAGTAAAACTTATGCAATCTCCAGTTAAACTCTGCAATTTGACAATGGCAAAATGACGTCAAAGGAAGACTGTAAAAAACTGCATATCTGATATACAAGTACTAAAATGCTAACATATATAGTATGAATCTAAATCAAAAACAGGATGACAGAATATGTGTTGACCTTTTTAACAAGCTGACATGTTAACGTCACACCAGGAAGAGTGCAGGCGTTACTAAAAACACTGATTACATCTGGCATGAAGACACCCAATGATGCAGTCCACCTCTAGGCCAATTATGTCATTGAGGTTTAAGCTGTGACTACAGCGCCCTCTAGGGCCTTTGAGCGTAATCACGGTAGGTACCTAAACATATCATAAGGTAAATGCATTTATTGATAAATCATGTATTCTCCTTTGCAGAACTATCTGGACAGTTGGCTTTACGTTGTTCTACAACTAAACCTAACCTGTTTTCCAATGAATAGCTTCACTGAATTCTTTTATTACCACCAGGCTTAAATCTGGGAAACCAGCCACAGGTGTACAACCTCTGGGACTTTTAAACAAATGTCAAAATATATAAAGTTTATGACAACTAAAAAGAAAGAGAATTAGATACTGAATGGATATTTTAATATGCAATTTCTTAAGATAATAAATAGGGTCAGGTGATATTAAGAAAATCAACTATCACCATTTTTCCTAAAAAAAAAAAACCCTCAATATCGATATTGTAAGCTTGACTAATGGTGATTTCACAAAATATGTAAATAGTGAGATTTTTGATAAACAATCATCAGTAATGTGGATAGAATGTCTGGGTGGGTAAAGACAAATAAAATAAGTTAGAACAGCCTGGTAAGTTCAGAAAATTAAATCACTTAACTGTAATGCAGCCTTTAAAACCAGTAAAAGACAATGCTTACAATATCTAAAAACTCAATATCTAGTCTAATATCACAAAATCGATATAATATAGATATATCGCGCAGCCCTGATAATAAATGTAACCACTGCAGAAACATATCTGCAAGTATTTCCTGGGATCAAACCACTGATTGTAAAACTGACAGGGTTTTGTTGATGAGACAGAGTTCTTGGGCTGTGTCTTGAGTTTGAAAGATGAATCCTGCAATGACTCATATATCTCATGTATCATTCATATAATCTGAAATCAATTCCCTTCCACATTATGCTATAAAAGGCTTTCTCCTAATGGCCTGTTCCGATGCCTGCATGTGCACATTAAAAGTGGTTTGTCTTTCCATTCCTGCTCTTCTCACCTGTCGTAATATTCAGAGCCCTCCTCCAGACCAGGCAGCACCCCCGTCAGTAGTCCCTGTAGGCCTGGTTTCAGAGTCTTTCCTAGAGGAAGGTAGTAGGTCTCATAGAGCCCCAGGAGCACGGGCTTCACAGACATAGCGGCATTGGAGAGTAAAGGGAAGAGCCCGGAGCTGCAATGAGAAAGAGATACATGAGTGATGTCAAGACTTGATGCTTACATCGAGCAAAGTAATGGCCACTGTGAGTTAGGGTTGCAACGGTATGAGATTTTCACGATATGATAACCATCTCAGAAAATATTGCAGTTTCACTGTATCACGGTGTTACAGAATTATTATCATAATCAGTCAGAATAACCCTTAAAGGAATGAAAACGTTTGAAAAAGTTTTACCATTATAAGTAAGACTATAAAGCATATTTAAACAGAAATATGTATAAAAATAAGTCTTCCTTTTGAAAATAATGCAAATAAAGGTGACAATCTCCATCCAATTGCATTTTTTCAATATCATAGGTAAACAAATGTACATGGTATGAAAATTGTCAGCTTTCATATCACGGTCTATCTTAAACTGCATAACAGAGGGATTTTCGGCAGTCATCGTCACTGTAAATTGCTGTGGAAGTTCAAGTTAGCAGCTCTTGACAGGAATTTACAGTCAGCACTGATAACTGCCTGAAACTGCCAGGAATTGACATAGACTAGCAGTATCAAGGTGAGAGTCACCCCCCAGCCCCTAGGACTGCGTTAAGTTTTCACATGTAAATGACAATGGTGTGAGCTATACAAATGTAAATGACGAGTGAGTGAGTGAGTGTGTGAGTGTGAGTGTGTGTGTGTGTGTGTGTGTGTGTGTTTTCATTAGAAAAGATGCAGAAAACAGTGAATTTAGTCTAATGAGGTACATAGGTATAGGTACATACATACATACATACATACGTATACTGGTTATAATTATAACCAGTATATTGCTGCGACCCTACTGTGAGTGGTACTGTATGTTACCTGTAAAGAAAGAGGTCTTTGGCCAGCCTCTTGGGTCCAATGATCTTGAAGATGATCTCGTACGTCTCCAAGGCTTTGCGGTGGACCCCGCTGGGCAGGGCAGGGTGGAGGCATTGGGCCAGTCGTTTGCCAATCGTCAGCTTCTTGGGAACCACTTGGTACTTTGCATTGTTTTGCAAAACCTGGGACAGGATGTGAAAATGGTGCATGAGGCATGCATGCAACAGTGTAAAAACCAGAACTTTAATCTATGTCACTGACACTAGAGCAGATTAGATGTAATGTGTTTAAAATATTGACACATGATTTAGTTGTATCATCATCACGACATCATTGTTTATTCAGGGAAAATTGACTGAGCATTAAGCTCTTTCACAGGAATGCCCTGAAATTCACAATAGCAGGTTAAAAAGGCTATATAACATGTAATAACAATCACAATATTATGACAACAAAAAACAAATAACTCGCAGAAATGTCTGTAAAAAGATGTGAACAGCAATAAAAACAGTTTAAAAAAACGGTTTAAAAAAAGTTTAACAGCAAACAAATCTGCCTTTGGTGACAAATACTTAACAAAAACAGAAAAAAAATTGAAAATAAAAACAATAAATAACAATCATGTCTGTGAATTAACCACTGCAGGAGCACTGCACAGTAACAATATTATCTAACATACACTTAAAATGCTCTACTGACACATACCTGTCTAACTTCAACACCTCTTGTAACTTGTTCCACATATTTAGGTTATGTTCGTACAATCTGTATGTATTTGTATGTTGTACGTGTAAGTCTGTCTTTGCATTCTTGAGATCTAATGCTGTGTATGTTATGTAGTGCCCCAACTGAGATCATTACCTTGTTGAGTTTGCCCAGTGCAGAGATGAGGTCTGCCCACTCACTGGAGTACTCAAAGTTCTTGAGGGCTTTGTCCACTGCTGCCACATAGTTCCTGTACTTGGAGTCACTGAGCAGCTCCACTTCCTCTGCATTCATTCTCCTGGGTGGTTATTACACTAATGTAAAACTCCAGGCACACATATGTACATCACACCTGCAAGGAAAAACAAGCAGAGGAAAAAGCAGAAGATGAGTACGAGTAGATCAATAATACACAGTGGAATTAAGTTTAAGACCAATTTTCTAATAACCAACATTGAAGAAGGGCAATTTAATTTTGCCCTGATGTTTACTGTAACATAAAACATGATCTTTGTTTTTGTTGTCCAGTGAAAAAATTAATAATCTATGTCATATGTTGGGAAAAAAAACTTTTTAGAGTGAAACATATGGAAGACAATGAACATTATATTACCATTAAAGTATCTAACGGGTTTACCAACATAAGTGGGAAACTTCTGGCTTTCTTGGCAATTGAGATTCTCACACTGTGTGAGATTCCACTGCTTGGATTCCCATCATGAAAAAGAAGAATTTATCAAATTATTTCACAAAAAAGTAGATATTACCAATTCTTTTGAGAAATTCACAACAAAATGTCAGAAAGAAAAAAAAAAGATTAATTAAATTCTACTTCCTCTGTCTGGGCATTTTTAATTCTTTTGAAAGATTAATTCAAATCATGTTTATACCAATTAAAGCCTTCATTTTAGATAACTCAATTCAATGCCTTTCAGACTTATTAGGAATCTGCGGGAACCCTGATTGATAATCTGTTTTACATGGGTGGAAATGAAGAAATATGACTGACGTGCTAAATCATAGAATGGCTTGAAAAAATTCGGCAAAGTTTACACAGGAAGACTCACTGTTGCACACAGTGCCTCTGCTGCCACTCCTACAATGCAGTCTTTCAGGAACACAATTATTGTACAAGTAAAAGGAAAAGCGCTCCAGGCAACAGATTTCCTGCAGCTGTTGAACAGGAGCGGGATGAGTCTGATTGGTGTTCCACATCATGAGGCAGTCCTAAAAGTCTCACCATGAATCAGGCTGTTGTTAGCGCACAGTGATGTTGTTATATCCATGCAACATGTAATATCCCTCTTGTTTTTTGTTATTGTTTTGTTTATATATGTTAAATTCTATACTGGATTGTTGTTACACTCTGCTGTGTAAATAAAGAATGGAGAAAAAAATGTACTGCTCGACATATAAACCTATTACATAGGCTAATATCCACAAATATACACTGGGTTGGTTATTTTATCGATCTAGCTCTGATATTAAAATTGGAATATTCTGATCAACATGCCATTATTTTTTTCTCACACAGCCTTGTCTTTCTAGTGTGGAGGGAATATCTGAAATGGAATAATCAATTTTAGAATAAATTCCTGTACCAACAATTTATTACAATGGTATGTGCTCTTTAGACTGTATAGGCATCAAAATATATGAGAGGCTGAAACTGATTTAAATTAAAAAAAGGAAGTGACATTTTTATAGTGAGCTTTGTCCACTAAGAAAGGCAATAGACATTTCATGATAGACATTTGGACTTGTCACAGCAGTAAAGGTGGTATAAATAACATTGATGATGACTCGGTGCCGATTCAAATGTCCCAGGTAACCATCAGTGAACCATCAAGCACACTGCAGCTACCTCATTACTAATTAATGTTATTGGTCGCACCTGTGCTTTTTCTGCTGTAACAGGCAAAATGTCTGCCGGGGAAAGTGTCTACAGCAGATATTGACGTAGTCTAATGTTTTTGAGATCGTTTAAAAGGAAGACTGTATGCTTACTCAACAGCAGAGTGACTACGGAAGCCTTGTAGTTGAAACTATATTAAATTTCAGAAAATGTAACGTTGTGTGTGAGAAACTAGCTTGTGGCAGCTAGCAGTTTTGCGCTCAGTAAGGCGAGTATGGCTGTATCAACAACACAGTGTACTAACTGTAAAGCAGGTACGCACACCTGCCGTCCCTAATACAGACGCTGCATATGTTAACGTACACATAACAAAAATATATACAAACACATTTTAGCTAAGGAACATTTAAAAACTACTCAGAAATGCGTTATTGGCGTTATTATGTCTGTGTGAGAGGGGGACTGAGACAGTAACGTTAGCTAACAGCTACCTTGTCACTAGCTAGGTGAGGTGACTGCAGCTAACGTTCATGACACTTAGCGATTAAAAAAATAAAGTTTAATAAAAGCTTACCGTTTTAGGATACAGGCCAGCAACTGTCATTCAATCATGTGCCCGGTTCGCTGAGTAAAAACGGCTGACAGCGTCAATAATAAGACTAGCAGGCTGGCTAACGTTAGTAGCAGGTTGTTTAATAATGATGCAGGGCCCGGCTCCGATGTCACCCGCTCATGAGAGTCAGGTCCCTTGAAAAGAAGGCTTTGGAGGCAGACAATGGGTTACTATATTCTACATATTCTTATTCCTCTTCGTAGTGTCCCGCAGTGTGTAAATAAACAGTGATGAGCGTATCAGTAGCTTCCAGTGCCAAAGATACAAAGCGATACGATTGACAGCTCCCAGACTGCACTGCAGATTAGCTGTACGTCCAACCATCGCGGTCCAACTGCTCCGCTCTTCCGCATGGACGTCTTCCGCCTCTCAGCTGCGTCAGCCACACAACAGTCACAAAGAAGACTGTCGGAAATGTTGTGCTTCTCCTTCAATATAAAAGCTATGAAAAAAAATATGTGTGTGTGTGTGTGTGTGTGTGTGTGTGTGTGTGTGTGTGTGTGTGTGTGTATATACCACGTTTGAAACTTTAATATTGCATTTAGCACTGAGCGTCCCCATGTCTGGCATATGTTATTATTTTGTATAATATTATTGAAATTATGCAATGATTTAACTCTTTAAATTATGTGTCTTTCATTTCTTTCTTAGAAATAGCACATTCAAATGCGCTTGCACAAAATAATGACAACAAACAAGAAAACAACACTGTAACAAATTCGTTTTTCCTATAATTTAGTTTCATTAATTTAATTTCATTCACTCATGGTTATGAGCAGTGGTGGAAGAAGTGTGCAGATCCTTTACTTTGGTACACGTACCAATAGCCTATGACACTATGAAAATGGTCTGTTATAAGTTAAAGCCCTTCATTGAAAATCAAATCAAATCAAATCAAATCAAACTTAACTTATAGAACACTTTTCATACAAATGTTTGTTTAGTAAAAGTAAACAAGTATTATCAGGAAAAAGTACATGAACTATTAAACCTAAAAGTACCAAATGCTGAAAAATATTTGAAAAAAAACAAACACAACAAACACTTAATAACCTCAAAAGTATCTGTTAAAAAAGAAAAAAAAAATCAATTTTTTTAAAGGGAAGAGAAAACAAAACTTTTTTTTCACTCTGTGGGAATGAAACTACAAATGAAAAAAGCATGATTTATAAGACAAGGATCAGCATCTTTCAAAAGTTTGCTTTATCTTGAACACCCTTCTCATGTAATACTCATGTAATGCTACTTCTTTGCAAATGTCAACTCATCATCACTCCATAATATAAAAAACTGCATCATTTTAAGACAGCAAATATATTTCTAATGACAACAATATTCTTAATCAAGACATGAACTAAACATACACAATATAATGGTTTTAGAGGTTTGTGCACATAAAGGCGCAAACAAAAATCTGTTTAAATTGACGTAAATTGGCCTATTTGTTGTTAAAAATAGGTGCACGTCATGACCAAGGATGTGATCTGAAAGGGATATATATATACATCTATATATATAGAGAGAGAGAGAGAGAGAGAGGGCGAGAGCGAGAGAGAGAGATTGTTTTTTCATTTTATCATGACCATCATGTGGGCGGGTTCACCCTCTTTTATTTTGAAATGTCTGACCGGATATTCTCGTCTTACTGTGGTGTACTTGACACTGGCGGTATCCTCACGCTGCAGTCAAATACCAACCTCCTGATTCTACTGGCTAATGTTACTCTAAATAAGATAGCGGAGATTTTAGGGTTTTCTTACGCAGAATTTTATGTCGACACCTAGAGTCGTCACCCGGCCACACTGAGTTTTGATTAGTGTCTGAAAATTCTGAACATTTCTCCGCCTGAATGGCAGACCTCGAGATGCCAGCCAAAACACATGGAGTTGGGGTCTTCTTAGAGCTGAGGAGAAGGCTCCAGAGTGGACTGCTTATTGTCGGGTAACGTTTATTATCCTGAGAGAAAGCTAGCGAGCTAAACATTTACAGGTGGCGTTTATTATTTCTTGGCAAGTTTACAGTTTAAGCTAGGCTAGCTAAAGACATTAGCTAACTTGTGAGTCTTGAGTTCTCAACAGCACCAAGACGAGTAACGTCAACGATAGTTAAATGCTAACGTTATGTCTCTGTTGTATTTGTGTCATGTTTAAAACTCTAACATTAGGTTACTTTATGTGTAATTTTCCGCTCTTTGGTTGGACACTGCAGAGTTAGCCATTACAAATATGTGTCACAGAATGTTTTGTTTTTTGTTGTGTTGTTTTTTAATAAATGGGACTTAACGTTAATAACCTGTTGGATACTTGTGATCTCAAGATTCATATTTTTTATGTTGCCCCTAATCCTCAAAGACTCTTGTCACCATAAAATGCCCTCAGTGAAGTTAAGTTTTGAACTCGAGATTTGTATCTATCTTGATCCCCCAAAAAGGTGGCAAATATATATATATGTGTTTCTCCCAAGAACTGTGGCAAATGCAAATGTAAAAAAAAAAATTTACACGAGACCTGATTTTGGTCTTTGCTTATTGTATGATCAATGATGTATAAAAGTTGCAAATTACATTATGAAATGAGGTTTTGCAAGTAGAGTTTTTATCAGTAGTGGAAAGTAAATTTTGCGTTTGCTTAAGTACTAAACTTCAGGTGTGTATACTTTTACATTTGTATTGATTGCTACATCACACTTTTGCATTTCAAAGGGAAATTTTGTACTTTTTACTCCATGATATATATTTGACAGCCATTGCAGTTATTTTACAAATTAAGGTTTTTACTGGCAAAACTTAAGATTTGTTTATAAAATATAATACATTATTATAGATTAAACTGCATAACAGTATATTAAGTTGTTTGACAAACCTCAATATTTAAGTACACCCACACACTAATGGTCCTATAATATATTGATATAAATTTACAGGGGCACTTCTGCATAATGAGTACTTTTAGCATTTTGTTCATTTTGTTGTTGATATACATTTGCTTAAGTAATATTGTGAATGCAGGACTTTTACTAGTGATTGAGTAAAGTGTGACTTTGCTACTTTTACCTAAGGATGTAGTACACCTAAAACATCACTAGATGGGGTTAATGAGATTTGACAGGCAGTAAAATCAGCTCTGGTCTTCGATGAATTTTCAGAGAAAAGCTTATTCAGGGAGAAGTACAAAAATATCCGGCTGAAAGTTATGTGATGGGGTTAAAGTTAAACATTACTCACTAAATGAAAGGCATCAATGACTGCACAAAAGCAGTGTGTCCAGTGATATAATGACAAAAGTAGAAAAACTTGATAAAAAAGTGCAGCCCTATCCAGTTTTTATTTTGTTGAAACAGTGCTTCTGTCAGCTGGTGGTCTTCACGAACGCAGTCATTACTTCCCTTAGCTGAGACAGCAGCACACAGCAGGAGACAGAGGTGCTGTTTATGATTGTTGTAGCATTATTTATAACAGCTCTTTAGCTTAGTGATCTGTAGAAAATATAACTGTCATTTTTATATCTCTCCATTTAGAGTATTTAACAGAGAAAACAAGAGATTTTGTTCTGAACCACAGACTGTTTTAAATATATGATATGATCAGATTTATATACAGTCTATGCTCTGCACATCATGCTGACTCATTAATCACTGTATTGACACCTTGACTTATTACAGATCGTCCTGAATCCATATCTGTATGATTTGATGTTGCCAAGAATTGGCCTGTTGTTCACTTATTATGCTTTAAATATCAAGAACAGAGATTATCAAATGATCCAGCCTCCTAAGTTGAGAAGACATTATTTCTGAGAATAAATGTGGCTCTTAGGGAAAACAAAAGGCTACTCTAACATTAATCTGTCACTCAACAATGTTTGCTGAAATGGTAAATGAACAGTTTGATGTTTTGGATTATTCAGTTTCTTGCTAAGAGTTAGATAAGAAGATCAATACCATTCTAGCGTTTGTGTGTTCTCTATGAGGCTACAGCCAGCAGCCACCTAGCATAGCTTAACATAAAGACTGGAAAAGGGGAACAGATGGCTCTGTTTGAAGATAAAATTGGCCTGCCAGAACCTCTAAAGGTCAAATATTAAGACGTTATATATTGCTTGTCTAATCCGCACAAAAACCAAAGTGTATAGGAAACAAGCTGTGGTTTTGCACAAGTAATATGTGGGACCTTTTTCTTGCTCAGGAGCTCTGGAGACTCATGGTGACAGTGTGCAGCCAGACTAGGTGTTTCCCCCTGTTTGCAGTCTGTAGGCTAAGCTAAGCAAATCTTCTCCAAGCAATATTTTCACACTGATATAAGAGGTATTAAAGAGCTTTGGACTCAAGTCACAAAATTTGATGAAAAAAGACTTGCAACTGGACTTGGACTTAAACACCAATAACTCGTGACTTTTATTGGACCTGAAATACTTGATACCTTCCCCTAAGCCCAGACATTAAAAAATATATTATTCAAAAAGCGAGCTACAAATCCTGAATCACCTTACATTAATGTCATTTTTTCACAGCAAATCGTCACCTGCGTCCCCAGATGATCCACTTTGTTTGACCTGATCTGTTGCGTCCAATCAAGTCTCAGGGGAGAACAATGCCAAACTTATGTTACTGAGTGCCAGTTGGAAAAATGATACCAGGACCACTTTGTTTGTTTACATAATAATAATAATAATAATAGTGTAATAGTGTAATAAAAGTGTTTTCTGTTGACCAATGCATCATTGTTGTAAGCAAACCACATTATCTTTGTATCATTTTTTTTTCCAACTGGCACTCTTAAATATCATAAGTTTGTTACTGACTTCTCTAGGGCTCAAAACTCAAAGTTTAAGACTTGGGAATTGACTGGGGACTTGTCTTGACTTGAGACTTGTGTTGGAATTGAATACAAAGACTTGAGACTTACTTGGGACTTGCAAAACAATGACTTAGTCCCACCTTTGAATATTGATCTTATCATTTAACTCTTGGCAAGGAAATGAATAAACATATTTCTTCAATCTCCATATCTCTCTATGTTACTTTTAAACCAGTGTGTTGAACGCATCTGCTCGTATCTGCTCTTCAGGAAAGATGTTGCCAAAAGTCCTGCCGATGTGGTCGTGACAGGCGGAGATTCTTCTCTCAACATCCGGACCCCCAGAGGCCATTTAAGCTTGAGTTTGCCGGCAGGAGTCACCTTCGAGCAGGGATCCTGTGTTCCAACACCTGCGGGAGAATCCTGCGGAGAGGAGCTGCATTTCAGATTGCGCATCAGTGTCATGCAAAGCGCAAATGAAGGTACAATCATGAAAAGACACGTGCAGCCTCCCTCTGCTTTGCTAGATTCCTCTGTGCCAAAGCGAGAACAAAGTCTTTAGTAGCTATTTAGAGCTTGCTTTCTATTTTGAATTAATTGGATTGAGTGAGTTGGTCATCTGAGACAGTGATGGTGTAAATTCTGCTCTCAAGATCCCTAATGACCAACTAGCAAGTGATCATCAGAGAATACCCCCTTTAAGTTTTGGTTTCATCAGAGAATACTCCCTTTAAGTTTTGGTTTGATCTCTCATCATCAAAAGTTTACCCCAGAGTCATTGCATAACATCCACAAACTCCATCTTTTTGGCATTTTTTAAGTCGAGCGCGAGAATAAGTTATAGCTGAGGACAGTCATTGACAGACCCAATCAGAATCAGATTGATTGCCTGCTCCCTATCTGAGCCACCTTCACCACCCGGTATTTTATCGATTTTGCGCTCTGTAGTACAAGGTTACCACCCTTTCACCAAAGCTGCCTCATTTATCTGTTTGCCTTTGGCCTTCCGCAGAGGCGTCTGACAGCATGATGGAGACACTCCGGGCAAAAGAGACTTATTGCTTCTACTGCCAGGGCTGCATGACGAGGCTGCTCGAGGACAGGTGAGGAGCACATGGAGGAGAAAGAGCATCAGTTGGAAATGGGTTTTTATTTACACCCTCCTTCACAGGAAGAGGAGCGGGTGTTTATTGATGGTGTGACCCAGCCGTTGAAGTGATAGTCTTTCAAAGAAAAATTGATGGATGGAGCCGGAGCAGAGTCCACAGTTATCAAACTGACTGGGTTAGAGTTATAGAGTCTGTGTGACGTAAAGGTCTGCGCTACCCAACAAAAAACAGTTGTGTTTCTTACCTTGAGGTGGTTCAGCTGGACAGTGGTATTGTTCTTAAAACCCTCAGCTTGTAGCTTTCCCTGGTTGGCAATGTGACATGCTGAAAATTGCAATCGCTGCAGTACAGAGACCCTTGGCCTCTGGCAATGTTCCTCAGCAATAACCCAATAAAAGTAGCCAAAAACTTATTTTTTTTGTTTTCAGCAAGGGGCTTGAGAAAGTAAAAATGTCAGGAGAAATGCTTGGGGCAGGGTAAAAGTTCTAATTTCAACAGTATTATGCCTCATTATGCTTCGTAGCAATATGTTCTGTGGTATGACTATGACTATTCTCAGAGGTTAATGCTTCTTTCATTGATCACAAAGTACCCTCTGCAACTTTTCTTTGAAAGGCCTAAAACAGTGCATGATAAATGATTTATTGAAATGAATAAAAACAGTGTTATATTAAAGCTGCACAAACAATTTACTTACCTCAGTATCAACATCACAAGAAAACACAAGGGTCCTTTTTAAAAAAAAAAATCTTCAATCTGTTAAATAAGGTGAAACTCTTCCTGACACAGTGGTTTCCCCTGCATTGCCCAACTTCCGCTTTTGTTATTTGGCAACTCATTTGCAGTGTTTGGCTTTTTGGTCCCACTTTCATAACCAAGCTGACTGTCTCTCATGGGTGGAAATGGAGTTAGTCTCCACTCCCTTTCCCCCCAAACCAATCAATTGGTAACCCAGTTATCAAACACTGTGAGAGTATGGGCTCAGTTAAGGAGGTATTTTAATTTTCTTGATTTTTCTCTCTCTTGCCCTACCCTTAACAACCATTTCCTCAAGCCCTCTTTACTTGACACTGCATTTACAGAACGGCACAGAAAAGGTTTGTTGCGCTTCAAAGATCTTTGTATAGATAACTTTTTTGTGTCATTTGAACAACTCTCTGCAATGTTCATCCTACCACATATTCATTTTTTTCAGATGTTTGTAAATCAGACATTTTTTCCAATCTCAGATACCAAATTTCCCTGACGCACCTGATATGAACACAGTTGATGCTATTCTTTGCTTAAACCCATCACACAAACGTTTGATATCCGCCATCTATGACAAGTTTGCGGAGATCAGACGCGAGCATGTGGTGCGATGCATAACTGAACGGAGTATATATTCCACCAGCGCCTAATAAACAGTCTAGCTTCAAAAATATAAAATCAATACATGGTAGCAGATGTTTTGATTGTGGCAGGCCACCACAAAGATATGAATGTGTGGGGAACCCCGTTGGTGCAATTTCAACAACACGTCTCAGATTTTCCTCTTTTATGCAGTTTACTGCTCACTGTCATTACATGTACATCTTCCATACTCCGTCCATACTGCCTTAGCAATAGGATTCCACCATTATTGTTTTAAGATAGAAGTCTGATACAGATTATTTTGTTCTGAAGCTGCTGATTGACAACATTTTACACAGTGCTCAATATCCTTAAATACGACCACAAAAAGGATTCATTGCTTTTTCAGAGAACTGTGTTCTGGTCAAAGGGGAAAAGCCTCTGAAGTGGTACTTGACATGAAGTCGGCTGTTTAACTTGCTCCTGAAACCTGCCATCTCTTCAGCCTGGCATACATTGTGCGATTTTGAGCTATCCTAGATGAAAGATGACCAATGATGTATGAAATAGCCAGCTTTGTCATCTGCAAACATCAGACTTGATGTTGTTTTAATAGATCCATGTTGCAGAGTGTAGCATGCACTAAACTTGTAAGATTGCCAAAATCTCGCCAGCCTGCAGGAGGCTTTAGTCTTCACAAGTGCATCAAAATTAGGTATGCAGAGTCAGCTAGGAGGCTGGTTTGGACCTTATGGTGGGCCAGGTTTGGTCCGCGTGCCGTATATTTGACACCCCTAATTTAAAGTCATCAGGTGCCCAGAAACTTGACTTCAATTTAATGCTGATGTTGCTTTATTATTTTGGGATGTGTAAAATTCTCATTGCTAATATTTTAGCCATGTTCCACCGCTTCTAAGTGGCCAGAAAATCCAATGTAATCATGATAGTATAATCCTGCTATTAGATATTGCGAATATTGTGCCTGCTTTCCTAAAAAAAAAAAAAAAAAATTCAAAACATTGCGCGCAAGGACTTTTTGTCCTATTCCCCCTTTAGTTTCTGGTTTCATTTGGGTATTTTTTTTTTATTGTTTTCTGTTTTTGTATTCAGATCTTCTCTGACCCTTTGTGTTTATTGGGAGATAAGAGCTTTCACTGCTGCAGCAAGAAGCAATTGATGCATTTTCCAAATATCACTGGACAATTGTGAAAGGAAAACCTTTAATTGCTTTTTTTTGCCTCTTTCTTCTGCAGAGTGTTTCAGAGAGTTCTTCCTCTCCCTAACGGCAACTGGAACGCCATCGTGGACGACTGGTGTTGCCACCCTGATCCATTTGCTAACAAGAAGCTGCTGCCCCGAGCAGAGGATTGTTTACTGGGTGACTCGTTCCTCCTCCTGGCCAGAGACAGCAGCTGTGAACAGACTCTCACTGAGGAAGTGAGTGCTGCTGGCTCAGAGGACAGTCAAGTTGCAAAGGTGAGGGACGTGCAGAAAGACACAACCAGTTTGATCTTTTATTCTTATAAGGAAGACAAAGCCTTTAACCCTTTGGAACCTGAACAAATTGGCCTGTTGTCTTTCAAAATCATGGGAAGAAGCCAATAAGCAACTTAACAAGAAATGGCCAAAAATTTTGCAAGAAATTAGTAACAAAAAAAAGAAAAAAAGGGAGAAAATTACCTGATAATGAGCACAAAAAAAGGAGATTAAAAATCATGAAAGACACAAGAAAATATATAGATATATATATATATATATATATATATATATATATATATATATATATATATATATATATATGTATGTATGTATGTGTGTCTGTGTGTGTATATATATATATATACTTTTATATATACTTTTTTAAAAAATTGATCAGTCCACCATGCTAATTTTTAGGTAATTTTCCTCTCACCATGACATTTTTTTTGCACGTTGTAGGACATTTCTTGCCAAGTTGCAACTTGCCTTTTTTCCCCCATGTTTTCCAAAGAAATCAAACCAATTTACTCAGATTTCAGAGCTGTAAATGCTTGTGAAAGGCACCTGAATGCAGCGAAGGATGTTGATTCAGGTGTTAAAGGCCTAAACCGGCATTTGAAGTTTTGAGTCTCCTAGAAAACCAAGGATTTTTAAGAGGTGTTAAATAAGTCTGGAGGAAAGAACTAACCATCAGGATAATAAGAATTCTATCATTTCAAATATCCTCATTAGCTGCAGTGACGGAGGAAGTGTGGAAAGCACTAAATGGTCAATACCAGATTTGTTTTGATAAAAGGCAAAAATTGGATTCGCATTCGTACCGTACTTACTCACCCACACACATACACACACACTCCTCAGACGGCTGCATCAGTGAAGTCAAACTCTAGCACTCTGCAGACGTGGATTGATCTCCCTACTCTTTTATTAGTCATTCTCTGCACGAGTGGCCCTCTTTGCATGACTGAAAGTGAGAAAATAGAGAGAGAGGCTGATAGAAAGAGCAGAACAAATGACGATCTACCTGCTGTATATCTCTCTCTGTCTCTTCCCCTTTTCTGCCCTCCATCCTGGTTATAGTGGCTATTGATTGCAGTTATAAAACAGCCAAGTTAGAGATGGGGGAATATTGAGGTGAATAATTTTCAGTTTTTTGTTACACACAGAAGCCCTGCCGCAAACTGACACTTGTCTCCTGCAAGAGCTGTTCTTCAGTGCTGGGAGAGGCTGTCGCAGCAGGTATATATCACTCCATAGATTAGAACCATTATTTTCAACAGTGTTAATGAGTCTTTTTCTATTGTTTTCTACAGAGACCCTGAAACTGTACATCACACAGGTGGTGGTGGAGCCCGCTGTGGGAGACAGAAAGCCAGAAGCTTCTCTTCACAGGCAGGTTTTTATCCAGGGAAGCTTATGGTGGTAACAATCAGCAAACTGTGGCTTTTAAACACGTTTCCCACGTGGAGTGGGGTAAAAAAAAAAAAAAAGCATGGTATTGTAATATTTTATGTGGCAACATTGTCTCGATACACAAATGCCAAGTATCAATTTTTTATTTTATAAATTGTTAATGTTGTATTTAATCCTTTAAAATCTGAGAAAATTGTCTTGATTCCTTTCAGAAAACATGAAAAGAAAGTAATGAGCAACTCAACAACAAATGACCCAAAATTAGCAAGACGTTATTAAAAAAGTTAAAGTAAAAGTGTTTTTAGAAAGTATCTTTCTTTTTTTTTTTTTCAAATTATTTTGTATTTCTCTCTTTAAAACCCATTTTCAGTTTATTTTCTTGTCCCCTTTTCCTGATTTATTGAAATTTGCAGGATATTTTATGCCAAATTGCTCAAAGCAATTTACTCAGGTTTCAAAGGTTTAAATGCTTGCTAATAATTAACATTTGAAGTACAGTGTACTATGTTGTTCTGTCCATGTACTTACACATTGTTAATGGTCATGGAAATGTTTTGGCGAGGTCCTTGAAAAGTCATGGAAATTTTTTTATTTTTTCTATGAAAATGTTAGGGAACCTTGTTGAAACCACATTCTTTCATGAGGAAATGGATGAAAAGTGGCTGTTATACATCCGAGATAAAGGAGAGAAAATGAAGATTTACCATTGTGACCTTTTTTGTATATTTTTGTCCTTCAAAGTCAAATCAGGACATGGACTATAAATCACTCCTAGTTTAATTTTATGCCAGCCTCAACCAATATGACACCCCACTGACTGGATTTTGCTCAGACTTTGCAGAATGACACATGTCAGCACGGTGTTCAGCCTTTTGTAATAGTAGGTCTGCATTAAACATTTTAATAATCCTACAGTGCAATAAGTGTGAATAATTTAAAGATTAAGCCCAAGCATCAGAGGTTTTTTCCCCATCTTTTGAAAAACATTTTCTGTGTTAAAGCTGCTGTACATGAACTTAATGACTGGCAGTATTATTTGACTTACAGTACCATTTTGGAAAATGTGTTCTGGGCATACACATGACCATTAATTGCAACTTATTTTTTCCATAACTTGATGGTGGTGATTGGAGATCTTGGAGGTGTTTGGTGAGAAACAAAAAGACAAACACCATGTCATCTTGCACAAGCCGCCAGTACCTCCAGTCTGTATAACTATGAGTTCTTCGTTCTTGTTTTTTTTTTTTACAGAGAATGTTAAGTCAATTTTTAATATGAAATATGAAAAATAAAGGAACATTTTGTCTTTTGGACAGATCCCTCTTCCTGGAGAAGACTGTAGCAGCCCGGCTGTTGGGGCTGTCCACCTCACTGAGCACCTTCCACTTCTCTGTCCAGACTCCTGATGGAAAAGCCTTCTTATTGGTGAGAACGAGCTGGCATAATCAAAGAAGCACATGAAGTTCGGGTAAAAATAGACTGCTCAATTATTTGAGAAGTGGGAAAGGGTGATGACACAGGTTCGACAAGCAATTTGGAAAAACTAATTGACTGATTTGTTGAGCGTACTGCTAGGCTTTTAGCCTCTTAACCATCAGCTACAAGTGGATTAATACAAGTGGCTCTTTGTATAACAACAGAAACACTCCACTGCATGTGATTTACAGTAGGGTTGAGTTTAAAAGTTAGTGCTTTAGTGTTTATAATCCAAAATTGATGTCATTTTAACTGAAGCTGGTGGGTGATGTTTGCATGTCTCACCATTTGGATAACATAAAATGTCCCCGGTATTCCATAATTTGCCAGAATTTAAACTGCAGCATATTAAAACTTCATTGAAAAGGAAGGCAGTAACATTATAATTCATCTTGTGTGAAATTAAATGTGAATGTGAATTACCTAAAGGAACAGTGTGTACGATTTTGGGGTATTTAGTGGCATCTAACAGTGAAGACTGCAGATTGCAACCGGCTAAAATTTCTCCCGGTTTGAATTCTTTCAGTGTTCAGAAGGTGTTTAGGATTATAGATGGCGGGCAGAGGTCTCTTTCTCTCCAAAACGAACAGAGCAGGTGATTAAAACTAGATTAAAACACTGAATAAAGCAGTTTCACGTTAATGATCAGTGTTTTCTCGACACTGTTTGGCATGTCAGAGACATGCCATCTCATTCGCCATCTCTTTTTGCGCTCTTCAAATATTTTTTCTTGTTTTTTCTTTCATGACATAAAAGTGTATGAAATCAGTATCCCCTTTACCTGCTACAACTGTGCTTGTATAGTTGATGATGGTTACAAAATACCAAAGTAAGCATAAAGCATTCTTGCACCAAATTTGTGATTCTGCTTGAAAAGTAAATATTACTTTTGTAAATCAAAAGTCCTTCACAGAAAAAGACATGTGCATATGTTATAATACTACATAGTGAAGTTGAATGTTACAACTCTACTATCACTTACAATGTAAAATATGCTCGTCTTGTACTTTTTTTAGTTCCAACACCAACTGAAAGCAACAAATTACCGACTCCACAGCTGGGGAGTGTGTGTGTGGAGGGAGTTGGAGTCATGACTAGACTCTATTGATTTCTTCAATGCTGTTAGAAAAGAAAGGAGGGCTAAGAAACAACAGTGTGTGTGCTGGTTAACCCCCTCAAAGATATAGCAAATAAGTTTTAAAGGTTATAAATTATCTAACCAAAAAAGGACGAAATAAACACTTAAGTCACCACATTAGATGGTTTTTACATGCTGTTTTCCCTGCTGTCTCTCTCTGCCGTTGCCTCTTTGTGTGACTGTGTTAGCTTGCTGAAAGAGAGTCTGTTGCTGAGTAGTGTCCCATAGCCAGACCTATTTCCACACTCCGTTTTATCACTGTGCCAGCTGCCCACTGAGCAGCGCCTCTCACTCATTCTCTGGTGGCAGAACATTAAATTAGCAAAGTAATATGACAATAATAGCCCCCAAAAAACAACCAGCAATGTACTCAGCCAGTCCCGACAAAAGATATATATGTCCAGCTGCCCAACCTTAAATATTCGGTTAAAGGTTAGAGAAACAGCTGATGAAAGAAAAGACTCAGAGACATTTGCAGTGTTGCTGGCGGTTAGAATTAACACGACCTGTAAAAGACCTTGTATCTTATCAAGTGATATAAGACCACTGTGCCTCATGCAGCAACATTCTCCTAAATTTCTCTCATCTTTTATCTAAATTTTCTGATAAGAGGGAAAATATAAGAGAAGTCAACTCCAGATGCACTTAACGCTCTCAACCATCCAAAATTTGCTCTTACCAAGGTGTCCTCAGTGATAAATCCCACTTGATGATGAGTCACCTTTTAACATGGTGTGGTCTCCTAAACACTACATGGCCAAGATTGAAGACATGACACCAAAAAAGGCTGTAAGAAAAAAGGGCCTCTGCAATAGTGAAATTGACGTAGGCCTACTGTTAAACAAACTTAAGTAAATCTGATTGCAAGGGAATGTAATGAAGTATTAAAAGGAAAAGACGCATGCTGCAGAAAGGTTTAAATACATTTATTAAATTGGAATAATTAAAATAATTTAAAGGAAAAGCAGCAAGTCATCATACATATAGTGTATAAGAGAAGCTGGAACCATGAAATTTGTTTTGCATGAAAAAAGATTGATTCATATGGAATGTGCACAAAAACCTTAATTTGTAAAGTAGATATCTAATAATAGTAGGTGAGTAAAAAGTAGAAAATTTCCCTCTGAAGTGTCATGGAGTAGAAGTGGAAAGTAACCTAAAGTTCCTCTACTGAAGTACAGTACTTGAGTACGTGAGTAAATTTCAGCGGAGGGGTGCACAGTAACTGAAATTACAGTAATTTGGTTCAATGCATCAAGTATTGTAATATTTCTTTAACCCTGAAATTAATAATCCAGTCATAAGAATTACTCTAAAACATAATCTAAATTTGATTAAATGATATTTATGCATTTTTTAAAATATTCCTCAAATGTAAAATTGATCTTTCCTTGCACTGGGTAACATTTTCTCTTACCTAAGAAAATAAATATTGGCGAATTCCAAAAAATAATGGGTAGTAGCAAAACAAGAACAAATTGTGGATGCAAGCAAAAATAAGTAAAAAAATTAAAAAAATGTTTGTATATCATTTCTTGCTTGAGGCCTAATGTTTATAAGACATCTATGATGCTGTCACCCTGGTGTGCATGAGTGGATGCGTTGAGCTGATGTGGTGGAGTGTGATTCCTCCGCCCACATGACATCCGGCATGTGTATCTCAAGTGTTTAGTGACCTGTCTGCTCCTCCTGCAGCTCTGGCTGCTGAACAGCGACTCCATCACAGCGTCAGTCCCAGAAACGTGTGTCGGGGGTGAGAGGTCTATCAGCTCCCCCGCTCTTCACAGTCCATCACCCGGAGCTGCCAGAGCCCTGAAACTCCTCTACACCGCCTGCTCTGACACAGGCATCCAGCAGAGAGAGTAAGCGAGAAGTCTTACCGCATCCTCCAACCCTCCACCCCCCCCCCCCCCTTTTCATCTTTGTTTTCCTCTTCTTAATCTTATCCTTTCATCTCTCCAATGCACCCTCTCAATCACCACCTGTCCCGGCTCACTGCGAGGAATGAAACACCGCTTTGTTGGTGAACAGATTTCAGGTTTTAGAACACTTAGCGCTAAGGGTCCCCGCTTAGACATAATTGTCTGTTCTTTCGGAATAAGATTGCCATCAAAGGTGTTTATCATCTCAGTGTTGTCAGTTGCGTAAGTCACGCTCATATTTGTTGCACATCCAGGGGATGTTGTTTTGACTGGAGAAGGGCCCTGTGTACCTTGCTGTGATGCATTAGAGAGGTGTAGGTGGATGTGCTGCATGTGGTTCTCCATGTTCAGTACAGCAGCACCCCACTGGAAGAGCCTTCCACCCTCATTATTTTCAACTGAATCAGCACTCAGCGTTTTTTTCACCTCCTCCTCCTCCTTTTCCCTGCAGCCGTGTAGAGTGAAGGCAGAACAGAGACGTTTTGTTGTTTCTACCATACTGACAAGCCCACCGGCTGACTGACGGAGAAAGGGTAATTAGAGGTAAAACTTGCATGAAAGGAGAAACGCTTGTCTTTACAGTCAAAGCAGTAGGAGTGCATTTAAATGACATGAAGAACTATATGAGCTCAGTTATGCATGAGAAGCCATTATACCCAAGGTGCATGCTGGGTACCAAAAGAGACGTCATATTGGTTAAAAAAAAAAGCCATGACAGAAAGTGTACTGCTGTTTTCCTTAAGCCAGAATAAGAATTAACTCTCTCTGAGTGTGTGAATTTTTTCGTTCTGCCAATGTCATTTTAAAGTGGAACTATAATGCTTTTCCTCATATTCTGTCATATATAATGTTGCAGCTTTGGATGTTATAAATAAACTTAGCCAAAATTTCAAATAATTAGGTAAATGTGTGTAAAAGTAATCCCTGTAGGCAAAAACCTCAGGCTTCAGACCATTCTGAATAGTATGTTTCCAGCATTTTTTTTTACTACCTTTGCAACAAGATGACATCAGCTCTCTGGCTGCAGTTAACAATTATTTTCTTTGTTTATACATTTGTCGATCATTCTCTCCTTTAATTGATTGTTGTTTGTACTATAAAATGATAGAAAATATTATGGAAAATGTTAATCAGTGTTTCCCAAAGCCCAAGATGACATCCTTAAATGTCCCATTTTGCCCTCAGTCCAAAAATACTAAGTACACTGCCATAGAGGAGTAATTTAAAAGTTGACATCTAATCACTGCTAAGTGTTTACATTACATGCATTACACTGCTTCATGTAGCTACAGGATAACATCAGGGAGAACATGTAATCTTGGTTGACAATGTTGTTAATTTCTCATATTCCATTCCATCATATTCCTGCTGGAATGTATGATAATGAACATTTTGGTTTAGTAGCTTTTAATTGTGATTTTTTATTTATTTATTTTTTATTTTTTTGCTGCAGTGATGGTGCAGATAGCATCTTTAAAAAGGGCTATGTGTGGTCCCCAGTAGCTCACCTAGTAAGGCGGAAGCCACATGTGTAAGGGCTGTGTCCTTGACGCTGCAGCCGTGGGTTTGATTCCACCCTCTGCCCTTTGCTGCATGTCATCCCCTCTCTCTCCCCCTTTCACACAGAAGCTGTCCTATCCAATAAAGGCCCAAAAGCCCCCCAAAAAATAATAAAAATAAATCAGTAGAAAAAAGGACTACCTAAAAAGAAAAGAAAAAAAGTCAAAGTGGGCACTTTATTTAGAGTATTTTCACTGCCGTACCTTGCTTTCACGCAGCCCTTTCCTTTGGCACCTCATTTTCTCAACTGTATAACTTCTGTATTTCTCCACAGGAGCCCAACTGTGCCATGCACTGTATTACTGTATTATTTTAATTTCAGTTACACAGTGTATGCTAGGGCTTTTATTGTGAAAGGTTAAAACTGAAGGACTGGATCTGGTATGCGCTGCCTTTCTGCAATTTATTTTCATTTATCATATTTATCTGCAATATGCTAATATTGACCAATGTAACGGCCTGACCAATTTATCGCTCTACCTTTATTTTTAATTTTGTTTTAAAGTCTTCACTTTAGGGTGCTTCACGTTAAAGCACCTTTTTTTTTTTTTTTTTTAATAAATAAATATATACATATATAATTTCTTTTATTTCTTTTTTTTTTTTTCTGAGATTTCCCTGAAGTCTTGCAAAGCTAAATGCTGGTGTTACTCACACTTCCATTTCCCCCTCTGTAATTTACCATTCATCCTTCATCACTCATCTCTGACATTTTTAAATTAAATGTTATGCCTGGGGAGCTGAACTCCCTGGACGATGGCCCTCTTATTCAGGATACAGTCGGTTACAGTCGAGTGCAGCTGGAGGTTGCAGTGTGCCTTGTTAAAACAGCCAATAATTGGCTGGAGAATCGGTGAGCCAGTGCCTAAGTGGATTACGCTTGTCACTAATGGCAGTGACTTGATTATGAGTTGAGTGAAAGTCGCAGGCACCATCACAGTCCGGGACAATGTGAATGAGGTCTCATGGATACGGAAATTGAGTCGAATGAAAAATGTATGCCTGGCTTCTTTTTTTAAAGAAATTCGTCTGATATTTGAGTAATCAAACCTTACTGTAGATAACACTAACTACATTTCCATTCACAAAGAATTATGATGTAGACTGGTTTGGGTCGATATGCTGCATAACTTCATTAGATTTGCTTTGTACTATCTTGTTCCCAAAATCATTATTTTAAAAAAACTCAGGGGTCATTTGGGATATGAAAAATCAAGAACCTGCAAAGTATACTTGCAGAGACCAAAGATGTGGGAGGCATGCCCCAACCAAATGTTAACTTCTATCACTTGGCGGCCAGCTTAAGCATACTTCAGCATCGCTTGCATAATGCCCCAGCTTGGTTGAGGATGGAACCACTTTTTGTAGGCCTTCTTCACCGGCTGCTTTTGTTTTCAGCTCTTGTGGTTCAGCTCACTCAGAATAAAGCAAAACTGTTATAGTCAAGAAGGCTCTCAAAATCTGGAATCAATTTAGATGTCATTTTGGATTGCAAAGCTTTTCATTGTAGGGGCCTATATCTACCTTTTACCCTGTCCACCCTTCTCTAATAGGCTGAGCTTTTTGCGTGTGTCTAATCTCTGCATTAAATCATTTAGTGATTTTTATATAAGGGCATTGTTTTGTTTTTTTTTTGTAGATATTTACAAGTTTGTAGTTTAGTCCAGGCTCTGAATTTCCCTACCAGCCTGTAAGCCTTCCATTGAGGCTTTCTTAATACCACCCCCCCACATTAAAAAAAGGCCAAACCCACTGTAAACTCATAGACCGTACTCACTGGACAAAACTCAGACTTTCTCAAATTTATCCTGATATTAACCATATTTATCAGAGGTGTTGACAAAATCTTGCCCATTCATATGATTTGGTCTGGCCCATCTCTTCATAACTTCTGGTCTAATCTTTTTAAGACATTATCAGGCCCACCTCAGGTGTCCTTTGATCCAGTTGCATGAACAGCACTATTTTATGTAATATAAGATACTTCGGTCCATCCTAGATTTGAAGCAGATCTTGTGGCCTTCTTGTTCTTATTCGTGACTGACATTTCTTTGTTGGAATCACCCTCTCCTCCATCCCAGTAGGCTTGGATAAGAGATGTTCTTTATTTTAGTAAATTAGGAAAGTATACACTGTGTGGGCTACATTTTCCCAAAGACATTACAGTTCTAGATTGTACCTCACTTTATATATTTGCTATATAGATATATGCTATATATATTTGTTATCTTTGTAACAGCTGGTCTCTGAGCCATACACAAAATGCTCATATGCCATTGTTACAAAACCATTGAGATACTAGTTTTTTGAAGTGGCTGATAGCAACTTTCCTATGCATGTTAGAATAGCTACGGTAGCAGTGTTTCTTCAGTGTGATGTTTTAAGTAGAACCTCTGAAACTTTGTGAACACTTTTTCCTCTCAGGAACTGCACAGATGGCTAAATGTCACCCCAAACAAACTGAATCGGCACTGCACGCTGACAGAGCATCAATCTTTCCTCTCCCAATCACTCTTCCTCTTCTCCTTCAGTCCCCTCTTCTCTATGTCTCACACACAGACATACAGTGTATTGATGGCGCACACACACACTCACCATCAATCCACTTTTATGTAACAATGATTATCTGGTTCAATTTACAGTTAAAAACGACTTAATTAAAGCACCAGGGCAAATGCTTCAATGTGGGATTTACAGCAGCTATTCTGGGCATCATGTTGGTTGTTTAATGTTGTGGCAGTCACTATAAATCACTCCCACTCTACTCTGTGTTTTCAGCATTGTAACGAGTTGGGAGGTCAACGCCATCGGACATCCTGTAGTGCTGCCGCTGAAGGTGTGTGAGGAGCTGCTGCAAGTTATAGACGACAGCAATTCTACGCTTCCTGCATCTATGCGTCGCATGAGATCCTATGAGGTAAGACCATGACTATTTACTCTAAGGGCCACATATTTTTATGCCTCTGCGCTGGCAATGTCCGTCCATCCATTCATCTGTCTGTCCATCCCATTTTTGTGAACCCAATATCTCAAGAATGCCTTAAGGGAATTTCTTCAGATTTGGCACAAACATCCACTTTGATTTAACGATGAACTGATTTGATTTTGGTGGTCAAAGGTAAGTTCACTTGGACTTTGCGTCCATCTCATCAGTGCTGCATCGCAAGTAGGCCTTGAGGGAGTTTCCTCAAATTTGGCACAAACGTCCACTTGCACCCAAGAATAAAGTGATAAGAATTTGGTGATCATATGTCAAAGGTCAAGGTTTTTTCTTTTTTTCGTCAGAAGTCAAGGTCAATGTGAGGTTGTGACCATCTCATTCTTGTGAACACAGTATCTAAAGAAAGCTTTGAGGGTGTTTCCTCAAATTTGGCACAAACATTCACTTGATGAACTAATTAGAATTTGGTGGTCATAGGTCAAAGGGTCAAGGTCACTGTGACCTCTTAAAACATGTTTTTGGCCATAACTGAAGAATCCATATGCTAAGAATGGGGAAAAAAAATCACATAAATGTTTAATATAATATAATAATGCAGTGCTTACATTTTATATTCAAAAGGTCAGAGGTCACATTCACTGTGACATAATATTCTAAAAAAAAAAACACTTCAACATCATACCTCAGGAAAAGAAGAGGAGACACTTAGTCAGATACTGAATTGATGACACTAACCTTGGGTGTCCACCTTGAAACTGCTGACTTTATAAATCTCGGGTGCTGCTGGGGGAAGATGCTTGTGAAGCTGTTATATTTTCACAGACATGGATGTTAACTGTAAATGCAACTTCACTGGTACACAAAGGCATTCAACCAAGAAGCGGTATTCTCGTTTGGTATGTGTAAAATGCTTATACTGATGCTGTGCTATAAAAGTCGAGAGACTCTGAAAGTCTTTTAATTTATCTTCATGTTTTGTATAAAGCAGCAGGGACTCTTTCTGCCGACAGCGATCACTTATTTCACTTACTTGTTACTTACAGCGCCTTGTTTATCCATTATTCAGCAGCAGTGCTTGACTTGTGTTTTTATCCCGCCTTAATTAATTTCATGATTCAGAGCTTTCAGTTAACAGCTTCGCTTTAGGGATTATGTGGGTCAAATGTAAGGTTTTACTTTTGTCAGCCCTATTCCAGCTCCTATACACCTGTAACTGAACAAAAAGTGTATATTTAGTTCGAGTTGCAGAGAAAAAACCTTTTGACTAGAAAATAGGAGGTGTTAACTTTGCTGACAACTCTATTCTCCTAGCTCTTTTCAACATAGTGACAGGGGTAATTAGCACCATTATCCTCCACTTCCTGCTTAGGAAGTTTAGGAAGTGACTCCCACCACTTAAACAACTTTTCTGTCTGCTAAAAAGTACCAGAGGTTGAATAACATACGTTTAGCAAATCTTTTAGAAGGACGTCTGTTGTTGGACGTCATGTGAAGCCTCTTTTATTGTAGGCCTAGTCTCATGAGGGCTTGGAGTCGCTCTTTGATTTAAATTGGAGTAATGCATAGAAGAAGGAATACTTTCTTGAAAAAAAAACATATCCGAGTATGTGTTTTCTGTAGAGATTTCACATTAATAACTCAAAAAAGATTCCATCATCCTGTGTGCAAGAGGAAGCAAAAATGTGGTCTGAAGTTTGACAGACACCTTCACTACAGGTCTTAGATTTTTCCTTATCATACCTTAAGGTTATTATGAGGTCAGTTATATCTGTGATCTAAGAACAGTGCTGCTTTTTTGTTTCCATGTCTTCAACATGGATTATTACCTAGTAAGGGTGCTGACTTGTTTTTGCCTCGGACAGCTTTAGCCTCAGGGCATTTTAATATTAGGTACAATTGATTTGTACAGTGCCTGAGTACAATTTCCTCCACTCTCCACTCCCCCACCACTCAGCTTTCACATTAGTGATGTTGTTCTGTGTCCGAGTGCACTTGCATCATCACCTGCGGGTCATTTGTTTTCGTTGTTGATACAGTATAGAAGAGTGCAAAAGTTGCAAGTATCCAAGCTCATATACTGGAATCCACCTTCACATTGTGTCTACTGTTGTTTATATTTTGGAGACAAAGTCAAGAACAATCCTATTGTCTGCCTTCTCAGTTTATCACCCATGGACTACAGTTGAGAGGGTTAGATCGATGCATGCATTTGCAGATTTCGAAGGAGACCGGCGGGCGGCATTGAGAAATGCCTTTGCTATGCAACTCGTCAGCTGCTGCTCACGTTATATAGCAGTCCACCCTGTACTCCACCTGATGCCCAAGTACAAATGAACTGTACCTGAGACCATCTTTTCAAGTGGACCTGGGCATTTATCAATGAACTGTGCCTGGGTACAGTACGCAGTGTTCTCACTAATTATACAAACTGCACTTAGGGTCAAGTTTACTCGGGTAAGGCCTGGTTCCCTGATGTGAATGCCTCCTCAGTTTTTTAGCACAGTAGTACTCAAATTGGGGGTTGTATATAATTTCTAGGGGTCATCAGGTGTTTGTGGAGACAAAAATAAATAAATAAAATAAATGTTAATAAAATACAATACACAATATAAAATAAAATATATAATATTTTAGACTGGGGAATGGTTTTTATCTTACATTAACAAAAGATTTTATTAAGTTTCTTGTAAGAGTCAAAGTGTGCGTGCACAAGAACACAGAAAAGGTCTCAGAACACATCAAAAATCCACAGGCACATTCAACAACACCTATGAGTTAGCTTTTAAAACTAAACAAAACTGGCATCACAAAACAATATTTATCTACATTTATGAAACAGAAAATCCCCCATAATCACTCAAAAATAGCAGGGGTGGCATGTAGAAACTGCTGTTTATGCTGGTTTGCAGCGCTGTCTGTCTTTTCCCCTCTGGCTGTGGATTGCTACAATAAGGGTGGGGGCTGGGGTGATAGGCCCAGAAGTTTTATTTACAATCTAAGGAACCGTGACATGTTCTGTCTGTCTGTCTGTCTGTTTATCTTTAAGTGTCCTCTGCTCTGTTTCAGCACTATGGACAGCACTGCACCTACACAAACACCCTCTACTTAACTCATGTCACCATTTCACAGCACAAACACACTTGTGGGCGATGGGGGTAATACTGCATTACTGCATAATTAGCCAGCTACAGTTAATGAAATCTGCCAGCAGTTGCCATTTTAGGCGGCAAATCGAAGGCTGTCAGCTAGAAATTAGATGTTTTTTTTTCTTTTTACCTCTGTCTCAAAACGAGAACCCATTTCAAGAATTCCTGCAAATATTGAGTGGTAAATCTGCCACGCTTATCACTGTAAACTTCTGTGCTGTGAGAATGACAAGCTTAATATACTATCGCAACAGTAATTTAGGGGGCCAGGGATTGGTGAACAGTCAATAATTCCAAGAAACTGCAGTAGTTTTCATAATGATGTATTGATGTTTCGACTAGCCGCACAGAGCACCTACAACTTGAGTGTGCACACTGCAGCAGGATCACGGTTTGCCGTGCCACCATGCTGCTAAAGCATGCCATACGAGGCCGGAGAAAGGCAATGTGTTTGTAATATATCTAGCTGTACGACTAACAAAACTCCAATCTCCAAGCTTATGACTAAAGAACAAAAAGATTTTGGTTTACTAACAACAATCAATGAGTAGTAGCCTTTCTAAACTCATAATGTCAAGCCCAGCTCAAAGAGACAGAACTTTTATATTTTTCTAGCACGCTGTGATCTGTCTTGTTGGAATGACATTATATAGAAGCTGAAATTCAGCAGTATGTCACCTTAGAAGGAGAAGGAAATTAAACACTAGATTGCTATTCTACTTATCTCACCTACAGTAGGCTCCTCTCTTGTTGTAATGGTAATGTGCCTCACACATTAAAAAGCTCCAACAGCACAAACTCTTAGGATGACAAACAATCAGGAATTAGGGCTCCGCTGAAATTGAGAAGCCACAGATAGAGCGACCCAGACATAGGACACAGTATCTGTCTGGTGCTGGAAGCGGTTACAGCTGTAAAGAGAGTGTGATAAATTGACACACTTGAACACTTCCTGATAGTAGAGGCTTGTGCTATAGGCGGCAGAGGACAGGAAGGTAATGTGATCATAGGGCCATCTCGAGTTACCGGAGATGGTCTGAGAGCATCTGAGAGTCCCTGTTAAAAACACTGTTTAAAAAGTCGAAGTCGAATGGCAGTCTGAAAACTTATTATGATCTGAAGAGTTACATTTGATGAACGATCAAATGATGTCGCGAGAGAGAAAGAGGATCAGAGAGGGTGGAAAAGGGAGCTACGGTTCTCCTGCTGTTGGCTTTTGAAGACTTAAGTGAGTGAAAGCCTCCTTAAAAAGAGCAATTATAATTCATGGTCATTTAAAGGAACATGTTAAATTGCGTTCATGTTTTGGTCAATATTTTTAATGACTATGATTGTAAGGGTGCAACAATATCTCGAAAGACATACTTACAGTGGAGTCCATTTGGTGAAAGCGAGTGGTCATTCCATCTAGGCGCAAATATTTTTTAAATCATTGCTATATGACCAAAGAAAATGGAGAAAAAGGGGCTGTGGTATTCACTTTTGCTCAAAAGGCAGAGCACCTACAACTACCAGAATGCACTGCACCACAAGGGACCAATAAGCGCTCGCGGTGGTGGGTGATGCAATGTAAATTCATCTGTCTGACACAATGACGGCAGGCTGGTAACTAACAATTTTGTGTTATAGTTAAACAATAAGCCAAACCATCTTTCTGAAAACATTTGAGGTGAGAAATATGCAACACAGTAACATAATCTCGGTTTATATTCAATCAGCACTTCTGAGTTTTACTGCCTGTCAGTTTTTGCAGCCTCCATTTTCACTGTGCAGGGTGTTGTGTGGCGCCCATTTCCTCGTTACAAACTCTCGCTACAACAGCAAAACAGGGCACTAAAATATGTATCTAAAAGCATTTAAGGCAAAAAACAGGCAGTCCAGTAACAAATTCTTATTCGTTTTCTGTTTGATCAGAGTTTGGTCGGAGTTTTAGAGAGAGAGAGCTGGGTGAGTTTTTCTCTTGATCCAGTTCTATAAACATTGTGTCCGTGGTGGCAGCATGGGCAGCGAGCGAAACGAAAATGTGGAGGCACAGCCTGTAATTCAAGCGACAGCCTGAGAGCAAGAGAAACTCGAGTGAATGACACTTTTTGTATTATCTGGCTGAAATTTACTGGGGGGGAAACAGGGAGATGTAGACACTGGTTAGATGGAGGGACATTTTTCACAGGTCATTGACACATACTACCCACATTGTTATGTGGGTAGTATGCTAAGCTAGTTGGAAATCGGTGTAGTATCCCTTTTTTTTCTTTTTTTTTTTTAAAGATTTTTTTGGGCTTTTTGCCTTTATTGGTGATAGGACAGATATAGTGAGAAAGGGAGAGAGAGAGGGGATGACATGCAGCAAAGGGCCAACGTAGGAATCGAACCTGCGACCGCTGCGGCGAGGACACAGCATCTGTACATGGGGTGCCTGCTCTACCAACTGAGCCACCAAGCTCTTCTGTAGTTGGTAACTTTTATAAAAAATTACTTGCCGTTTTTGCTGAAACTATCACTGTCACTGTCAAATAATCTTTGAAAAAAAAACCCCACATTATTCTGCCTGGTCTATTGCCTGGAATAGCAATACTGCATTTGAACAAAAATAACCAATCAGAGGTAATATTTGAAGATCTTGCAGACCAGGTAGGATTTTAAGGGTTCCTCAGTTTTCAGAACATAATATGCAGTGTTTTATAAATCACTGTCCATCAGTTTGCCAATGGTTCTGCTATCTCTTGCAACCTCCACCTATTTATCACCTATCATCCCTATTTTTTATTTGTTAAAGAGTGTTGCTACTGACAGCAACCAAAGGGCAAGTATTGTTTGCCAATTTTTCACAATTGTTACCAATGGCAACCTGGCAACCATTACCTTTGAGCCCTGCAATTGGGTTTAAGTCTGAATATTAGACTACCCATACATACTGCATACATATGCAATAGGTGTTTTTAACTGCAAACATCATGACTCATTGCAGGATAATCTCAGGTGTAACTACTAACATTGACGATGGCTCATTTCCATTTAAGTGTCCTTGTAGGCTATTTCAGTGAGCCAGCGTGCACAATAGGCCTTCTTCACAAAATACATTTTTGCATGTTAGAGTAGGAAAAGGTGCACAGGTGTAAGTGATGAAATTTAATGAATTCTATTTAGCTGCTTCAGTTTCAGGCTCCTGGTATTGTGCATGCTGGCACATGCTGTCACACTGTCAACCGGGCTTACTGGGGCGCTTGAATAGAACAGAGCCATCGACAGCGAGCCAGCATGCACAATGCCAGGGACCTAGAATGGGCTCACCTAAATGGAATTATTTAAATGTAATCATTTACACCTGTGCTGAATGTCTAGCCTGAAAAAGGTTGTTAAAAAAGACTACTATAATTTGAACAGCTGCAATATATAGCTCCTTTTAACTGAAGAGAGGATGTCCAATTTAGTGTTAAAGTATATTTATAAACTAGTCCCAATTTACATCCAGGCGTACTCAGTTTTGTATTACAGATGCAACCGAATTGTGTCATTTCCATATATTGAATGGGAATCTATCAGCATTTTTTTTTTATCAGCACATTATATGAGTACCAACCTCAACAGCCCAGTCTGTCTATAACAGCACTAAATCAGAGTTTTTAACTGTTTTGAAGCCTGTGTGTCTTCTAACACAGTATCTTATGAACGTCTTGAGGGAATTTTCTCAAATGTGGCGCAAACGTCCCCTTGAACTCAACAATGAACTGATTAGATTTTGGTGGTCATAAGCCAAAGGTCAAGGTCATTGTGACCTTGTCTTCTTTATGTATGAATGTGATATGACAAAAACATCTTCAGGGATTTTTTCTTTCAAATTTGGCACAAAAGTTCACTTGGACTCAAGGTTAAACTGGTTACATTTTGGTGGTCAAAGGTCAAGGTCATTGTGACCTTGCACTGGCATCATAATCTTCCACACAATATCTCAAGAAAACTTTGAGGAAATTTCCTTTTGACAAGACAAAAATTTCCTCTTGGACTGATTAAAATTTGGTGGTCAAAGGCCACTGTAACCTCACAAAACATGTTTTTGGTCATAACTCAAGAAATTATATGCTAATTTGACAAAATTTGACATAAATGTCTAATAGGATAAAATGATGAAGAAAAAGAAGTCAAAGGTCAACTGTGACATAATAATGTTCTGTAAAAACACTTTTTGAACATTTCTGCATGTCATATCTTAAAAGGGAAGACATTTAGTCAGATACTGAATTGACGTGTGAAGAATTCAAGTTTTCACAGACAGGATGTGAGCTGTAAGTGCAACTTGAGTGATGCGCGGAGGCATACAGTCATTAGGAGGTAATTCTAGTTTGATCATTTCAGCCCTGATATGTGAAATGTCGACTGTTGTTGTCTGGGCTGCTTTATTACCCGCCCTCCATTCCTGGGCCGGCTGGTGTAATGGGGTGTAAAGTGGCTCAAGCTCTGAGTGTCACTCTTCAGCCCAGCAACAGACAACACTTCCCTCCCACCTCGTTAATTTCCCCCTCACTCCCACAGAGACAGCATGTCGGTTAGACAGAAACTCATCCCGAAACTGATCCACCGTTTTACAATGAAGAACGGAGGAGATGTATTGATCATACATCGCCTCACTCTTACTGCGGTTCACACAGCTCTCCACCAGAAATGGCTGCACTTTGTCGAAATAAATTACTTCCTCCAAGACGCACACGTCTCGATTCACTGCACGTGCACCAATGTATGAGAAGGGGAATTAATCAACAGAGCGTGGGGGCCATGACGCTGTTCTTAGTCAGTGTTTACATCAGGATATCTCTGCTCAACAAAATAAATAAGGCTGATATCCTTCATTAATTAAAAAAATGTTGTAATAGATAGTCAGCGATGTTTGCCCCTGGTGTGACAGAAATTATACAGTTTGTTAAATTAGATCTTTAATGGTAGATGGGTTCATACTGAATTGGTTGTGTATGGGATGCCCGAAGCCTAAAGTTGCTATAATGTGACAAGACATGTATTAAAATCTAAAGCTGTGGTTATTAGCCTATTTTGTCTAGAATCTACAAAATTTTTAAATGAGCTACAGTCACAAATAAAGCAGCTACTGCCATGAAATTAAGTTACATAAACTGCTGTTACAATTAAGTTAAATAAAATAGTGTTATAGTGTTAAATAAAGTAAAGTGTAAAGTTAAATAAAGTACTGAAGTTAATGAAATATTATCATCACTAAATCAATCAAAGCAAAAGCCATGGTTCTTTTATTTTGAAGGACATGGCTCGTCTTGGGTCAGAAGTGTTGATGTTTTTGCTGTGTACTTGAAGCTTCTGGTCAACAGCTGGATGTTGGTGTTAGCAGAAAGTTAAACTTTTTGCAGTATGACGATTTATCCACTGCGAGCTTGAAACAAACTAACAGCTGTCCAGTTCATGGATTGTAAAGATTTCCAAGTCGTACTGGTGCTCTGTGGACACAAAATGTGACTAAATAATCGCAGTCTCTCTGCAGATACAAACACAGGCCTCACTACAGCCACTACCACTCATTAAGTTACGCTGTTACCATTACCGTTGAAAGTGATGATTTATTCTCTAAAAGCAAACTAACAGCTCTTCAGTTCATATATTAAAAGTGTTTGCAAGTCATAGTGGTGCTCCATGGTCACAAAATGCAACTAAATAGCTACTGTCTGGAACTCTGCAAAAGCCCTACCTTGAGTGTGTGTTTGTGAGAGGCAGAGAGCCGTTGGAGAGAGCGGGAAAAACGAAATGCCAAAGCAATTCTCATGCCCCTGGCTAAAAAGACTAGACAAATTATACTCAATGTTCATGAAAAAATAATTTTATATATTGCACGTGGAACAAGCCACAATCTATCAAGTGTGTTCAATTTATGGCCCACACCTACAGCCATCCCATTATTAACACCTCCCCCAAAAAAGGATGTCATTCCAGTATTTTTCTCTTAGTGTAATGCCAGTATCACACTGGATGCAGACACACACTGACATGTTAATTGTCGCACAGCCGCCCTTCAGCAGTAACCTGGCCGGTTACACCAGGAGAGCATTTCTTAGCTAGGGTCAGCAGTGATTCTCCCTCTCTGTTCCTCTCTAATCACACTGAGAGCTTTATCCCTGTCTCTCTGTCCCTGCTTGTCTGTGTGTCTCTGGCTGTGTGTATGTGTGTGTGTGCGCCTCTGTGTGTGTCTCTGTCTCTGTGTGCCTGCACGTCTCTTTCCCTCTCACTTAAGTACACAAATAACAAGCATTTTGGAAGCACTGGATGCATATTTTATCATTTTTCATGGTCAGATCATATATATCATATCTTATATATCATTGATATAATTCATAATAGAGTATTTAGTGTTTCCTGCCAGATTTGCTCACAGACTCGCTCACAGAAAAAAAAGACCAAACGCCAAATAGTATCTACCCTCTGGTTTTGCCCAGGTCACTCCCATTAATATTGTTTGCTCTTTCAGCACTGTTGTCATCGTTAGCACTATTAGCACAGTTAGTGCAGCCACCAGCCACCATTTTGGCTCAGCTACTTCCAAGTTTGCTTGCGATGTCAGATTGGCTATTGTTAACACAATCCATATCTGTGAAGATTCTCTTTTTAGCTTCCTGTTTTTACAGGACGCACATACATTTACAGAAACAAATAGCACTCTGCCAACTGTTTCATGGACGCTTGAAGGTGTTACAGTATAATTAACTCAGGTTGGGGGAGGTGTCCCCTGTGCAGTCAGCCTATTGTACCCGGTGGTTTACTTGTTATTGTGACAATTACATTATTGAGGATCAGCATTGACTGGTAATTGGTAAATGTTATTTTCCTCCTAAATGTGAATATGTGAATAAATATTTCAATGAAATAGTAATTTCTATCGTTTCAACTGCGTTGAGCTCAGAGCCATTTTGTTACAATGAGTTGTCTTTTTTATCCCACACCTCTCCTGACTAACCACATTAGAATATGTTGTGTGGCAGCTAAGAGAATGCTGCTCATTAATCATGTGTGCGCTCAACAAGTACCATTCAGCCTAATAATAACTTGATGACAGTTGCATCTACTGACTGCTTGAAATAATATGTAGCAGTAACAAAAAGTGTTGAATTCTCAAAAGGCAGTAATCGGTCCACGTGTTCCCGAAATGTTCATCGTTCTTTTTCTTTTGTATTAAATTTGGACAATGTCTTTAGGGTGGAGTGGAGACACACCCAATATGATAATTGAAATGCACTATTTTATGGGTCAGTGTCTTTGTTCACTTGGCCAGGAATATATCCACGTCCATATCTGTTTTCTGCTTGAACTGCAGGACTTCCCTGACAGTGTAATGTTCTGTGTAGCAGCAGCAGCAGCAATTTGTTTCTTCTGTCACGTTCAGCTTTTCCACACCTCTTTCTCTCTGTCTCTTCATGTGTGAAGAAACATTCACTATGCTGCTTGCCAAGTTTTAAGTGTTATGATAACAGTCCCTGGCACCAAGCATCAAAGAGCATGTGTTTGCTTGAAAGACTTCCTTGTGTCCTCTCTTCTCTTGTCATCATCTCAGAACCTTTTAATACCCACATATTAACCCCTTTTCTGTAGAGTCCCTTCTTTAACTAAAGAGCTGTTGCATAGAAATTGAAAAACCAGGTTGCTACAGGTAGATGTGATACTTTGCAGGCTTTGCAGTGATGTTTTATATTTCGCTGTGCTCATACGAATTTCAATGAGATCAAAGAAGTGTAACACCCGTAAGCACATTATCATCAAGTGTTCTGGGAAGACCTGCTGTCAGCATCCCTGCTAGTTTAAAGACCTTCATGTAATTTTAACACTGTTAAATACAAACTACCTAAGAACCTTCTTTGAGTGGCTTCTCATTATATAAACAGTTGAGTCCTACAGCGTTAAAGGTTCTGTGTGCGACATTCAGAGCATTAATATAGCTGCAAACCACTATGTAAAGATATAGGAGTGATGGTCTCCTGAGCAGAGAATGAAGTCACTCTGTTAGGTTTGTGTTGCCATCTGTGTGCCATCTTCTCTGTGGTTTGTTGTGGTAAACCTTTCAGTCTGTGCATGCATATAATTGCATGTGTGTATCCCACTGGCTAGCTCATTTCTGCTGCTTTGCACTGGATTAGCATGGCAGTTACCACTGATATCAGGACAGCATCATCGAGTAAGCGTATAGCCTCCAGCCTCTGGTTCTCCCAAGTTACACCGTTGTCATTGTTTAGCACTGTTTGGGGAGTTAGCACTGTTAGCCGCTGGCTCAGCCACATCCATGTGGAAAATTGTGTTCAGACAACTGATACACTTTGAATTTTACATAGACTCTTTAAATGTAAACCTCAGTTGCAAATGGAAAGTAGTAGAAGAGTCTTGTGATAACTTTTTTGTGTTATGTATTTTCAGTCAGGCTCTCAACCAGGTGGTATGCCTCTTGGACTGCACATTTCATCTTGTAGTCATACTTTACAATGTTGCACAGTCTTGTTTTGTCCATAATCTAAAGATATTCAATTTACTTTAAGAGGGGTAAAGAAACCAGAAAATATGTATATTTAAAAAGCTCAAATTAGACAATTGTGACATTTTTGCTTAAAAATTACTCAAACCATTAGTTGGTGATTCATTTTAGTTCTCTTTAAATTCTTTTAGCTTCATGCAGTTACATAGCTTACAGTTAAGATGAACTGCAGTTATAGCTCGATTACATGATAGCTTTTCAGCGCGGAACATTTCGTACATACTCTACTTCTGTTTTTTGATACTTGGTCTTGTTTTGTTTTTTCCCTTCTTCCTCATCATTTGTTTTTCCCAGCTTTCTTCTACATATTTATGCTGTTCAACTTTGACTTCTGACCTGTGAACTGTAGAGTTTCTAGCTCCATCTTTTAGTAGCGCATCAGTGTGCTAGGTACCCCAAGCAGAAGATAAAAGAAAAATGGGAGCAGTTTCACAGTTACGAAAGGTACCATCCTCAACTTTCAAAATGAAAATGCAAAAAAATGCATGCACTGAATTGAACTGACCTGCTGATGGAATCGCCCCATAAAACACTTATTCATCTTTTTCAAAATTGTGTAAATGTATGATAGATTCAACACTTTGCTCTGCCAGATGCAGCCACAGCTCTAATGTTAGCCCCTGTACAGCTCCCCAAGCGAGTTGTGGTTTCTTTGCTTTTCTCACCTTGTCAACAAGAGCACAGTACACCTTTTCCCCAGTTTCATTTTCCCAGCTTCAACATATCAAGTCAGCTTCTCTCCTCAATCTAGACTGCTGCTGGTTCAGATTCAAGATGGGGGTTTATTGCCGAGTAGGTTCTCACATGGAATGAATTTGCCTTGGGGTTGGGTGCATACAGTAAACATATTAAGAAGAAATACAAATAAAGTCAGGTTCTTTATCACACTTTGTCTTCATATTCTGGGCCTCACAGTTCACCTCTAGTTGCCGTTTGTTATCATTTGTATGAATTACCATTGATGCGCTTGAGTGGTGAGCAGACATTGGCATGGGGACGGAGAAGACAGGGCCTTGAGTGAGGCAAATGCCCTCATCCATCATCCCAATATAGAGCCCTCAGTGGAGCGCAACCATAGTCTGTAGCAGGCAAACACCCAGGAATAGCAGATGGAGAGAGAGGGAGAGTGAGAGAGAAAGAGGGAGAGAGCAAAGCTGAGCTGATTTGTTTTCTGCGCTTTATTTATCTGCATGTGTGTTTTTGAAGTTGATTAAATCTCTACCACCTGTGGTGTTTTTGTTGTTTGAAGGCAGTAATTGCAGATAATGTGTTTCTGTGCTGATCAGCAGACCGTAGAGATCCAGTACATCTGTGCTTTTGGGAACAAAAATCCTCATTGTACTGTACAAACTGGAGTTTTCTGAAAGTTAATCTGTTTTAATTTATTCTCATGTGTCACAAGTAGATTTAAACCTTCCCTAAACTTTTTGACTTTTGTTCTCAGGTGGCATACCTCAGGCTGTGAGGTCAAAGATCGGATGCCAAGAGGTCAAGACTATGTTCATCACCACAGGGGAAGTCAAGAGGACCTGGGACAGCTGAGAAAGGAACTTTTCTGAACATGTTTGGATATGTTAAGGTGGTATCCAGCAGATTTCCAGTAAGTATGAAATGGAGATTACTGCAAAAGGAAATCGTTGTGTCATCACCTCCAACAGAATCATGTTGAAACAGGTTGTTGCGTGGTTTCTAAATTCGACTGCATATCCAGTAATTGCAAAACTGGAAAAGAGTGAAATCATCATCAAAATAGTTTTGCACATTAGATATGATTATATCTTGCTGTAGTTTATAATTTTTAATACTAATTTTTAGTCACACATGCTTTTCAGCCACTGTAATACTTTTTTTATGTTTGTCCATTCCTGAACTTTATTTTGTTTTTTTTCCGACTATTCTCAACAAAAACTGATTAAACTGTTGTATTTTTGAAGGTATCACCTCTCCCTCTTTTTTTTCCCTCTGCTGGAGAGCACTGCTGGTTGATATGTGGGACATTGTTCTTGAGTTGGCTCTTGATGAAAGCCTATTATAGAGGCACTTCAGCCCCAGGGTACAGCAGTGCATCCTCCACTTGAGTGTAATTACAGCTTGTGGAGCTAGGTGT
Organism: Plectropomus leopardus; assembly: GCF_008729295.1. Taxonomy (NCBI): domain Eukaryota; kingdom Metazoa; phylum Chordata; class Actinopteri; order Perciformes; family Serranidae; genus Plectropomus; species Plectropomus leopardus. The sequence goes on from NC_056469.1 coordinate 8,125,043, forward strand.
TTTTTTTTGTCTAGTTGTGGGTTTATTTGTGTGTGCCACTGAGTGATGGTGTTTATGTAACATGCGTGGTAGTGAGAATCAATGCGAAAATGTATAGTTAAACACTCCTTCTAACACTCCTTCTAACAACCTTCTAAAATTTATCATGATATGGGCTGGTCGGTCAAGTGGCTCTTGTAGAATGTCAAAGTACTTTTTACACATTAGCTGTGTGTGAAGCCAGGGATTGCAATGTCGGTCTATCTTGTGGTTCAGACTAAAATATCTCAACAACTTTTGGATGTACTGCTGTGACATTCTTATACAGACTGTCATGGTTCCCAGAAGATGAATCCCATTTACTTTGGTGATCCCCTCAGTGTTTTCTGTAGAGCCTGTATGCCTTCATTACTGTCAAATGGATTGCCATGACATTTGATGCACACAATCATGGTCCTCAGAGGCTGAACTTAGGATTTCCCCTAACTTTTCATCTAGTGCACCCAGTAGGTCAAAGTTTCTACTTCTCCAGTGATATTTCTCAATATCTACCTGTTGCACTGGCACAACACTTTTGTACAAACATTCGTGGTTTCCAGATGAAGTCCTACTGATTTTAGTTATCACCCAGACCTTTCCTTGAATGCCACAGTGACTCCACAACTTTTGGATGGATTGCCATGACATTATCTATACACAATTATGTGTGTATATGACTAAATACCTGCTAAACAAATGACATGCCCACAGAATCAGCTTTGTGGGTAGTGCTAATTAGCAAATGTTAACGTGCTGACATGCAAAACTCAAGTCATGGAGGCACATACCCCCTTGATTCCATGCATACTCCAGTGTAAGCATATTAGCATGCAGGCATTAGCATTTAGCTCAAAGTACTGCTGTACAGTAAAGCCACAGAGCTGTTGGCATGGCTGTGAGCTTTTAGTCTTGTTTCTTTGTAAGACAAAGATTTTTTAATGATGCAATTTTTTAAAATTTGTGTTTTGAAATATATTTTTATGATGTGTGGATCATTGGGACATTTAAATGCATAACTTTCTTGTAATTTCCGATAAAACTTTCCGCAGAGCTCGGTCAGTTGAGTGAAGCAGGATTATCCATTACTGATTACCACTGGAGCTCAGGATGCTCACACCTTTACTTCATGGCTTGTGAACACGGCATCCAGCCTCCATAGGTTATCTCTGACCAGCAATGCAGACTAATAAGTGCCCGTACGTCTATTTTTACGAGCTTTTAGTAGTGACGGGGCTCCTGACTGCGTGCCTGGATCTGCTGAATGCTGATGCGGCAAGTGACAATTACTTTTAAAGAATACAAAGAAGTATTGTGCCCACTGAGGCGGCAAAGCAGAGAGTGAATTGGCTAATTAAATACATCCAACGCTGAACCGTCAAGGGGTTCTCATTTCCTTTCTGCCCTTTCTCCACAAGTGCAAATGAAGTAGGCTCTAAATAACCCATTTGTTTCAAGCCCGCTGAGCAGAAGGAGCTATTCCACATTACTGGCTGCCGCTGTGGCTGTTTTGAACACAGCGACAGACACAGTCACCCAGGAGCCTTGAGGAGTTGCAGGCACTCTTTGTCTTTCTGCCCTTGATGGACAATAGAAGTGTCAAATTAAAAGTTTTTTTTGTCCAATACACCACCTTCTGTTGACACCATGCAGCTCATTAGCCTTTTCAGATGGTTATCTCATGAAAATATCAGTCTGAACAAAGGTCTACTTCATATTCAGCCTCAGTAATTACTTGTCCATGGTTGGAGGATGGTTTTTGCTCTCTCATCTTTTACATGTGTACAGTAGATAAGGGGAGAAAAAGTGAAAGGATATCTAACTGCAGCTACTTTCAATGTCATAGACTTGCCATTAGGCTTGGGCGGTAAGTAACCTCCATACTTTTCCTGAATTTTCACCGTGGCACACGGTATATGACGGTGAATGTGCAGCGCTAACAAATCACTCCCAACTCCTACCCCCACTGAGTTAGTGAGTACACTACTTACTTTCAGCTTGTCAGACTAATAAATGCACAATAGAAACCCGCAAAATGGTAATAAAAGTAATATTCTTGTACCTACTTTCCTTATTAAACAGAAATACAACTATGCATCTTTTGAAGTCAACTTTCTCTTGGTGACAAGGCTTAATTGCCTTGTTAACTCATAAAATACATGTCATTTAAACTTGACAAACAAACAAAAAAAACGTACCCGAACTGTTTTGGTTACTACTGTAGTGAAATCCATTATCCCAGCAATCACCAGCTCCGATTTGGACAAAAATAATCCTGAATTCACAAAGTTAGATGTAAAAATTATTCCCTATGGTCTCTCTTCAATAGCTGGCCGCCAACTGTTTACAGTCCTGTAACTTATCCCTCTGCTGCCAGGTGCCGTGTGTCTTTCAGCTTAGCTGCCTGTTCCACCAGTAAAGACTAAAGACAGAGCTCTGATGGTGCATGCTGTGAACTATATACAATGAGTTTTTTTTTTTTTTATAATTTTATTTAGGTTTTTAGATATATACAAAATACAAAAACAACACACAAAAAAAAAAAGAAAAGAGAATGAGACACAGAGTCCCTGCCCCCAACCCGAACAAAAGGCCAGTATGTACAGAATATAATACATTATACATCATATATTGTACATGCATACTTAAATAGACAGTGCAGGTATTACCCAATGCTAATGCCACAAAAATCCAGCAAAGGCAGGTAGCCACAGGAAACCAGATTCAACCACCACGACCAACAACAAATAAGCAGAAACACACTTAAGGTCCTTTAAATTTAGACAGTTAAAGCATGTAACATGGACCTTAATAGTATATACAATGAGTTTAACAGAAAGAGGTGTGCCTGTATTTATGACAGTATTGAAAAACATACCTACGGGATTTCTAAATACCCTGGTATATTGTAATGCGATAATACCACCCAAGCCTACTTGGCATCGATTTTATTGCTTTAGACTCTTGAGAACGCATCATCATTCTGTGGGGTAGAGCTGCATCTTTGGACAGATATCTCTGTCATTATGAGTAAATTTATAACCCTTATCCTGGTGAATGTCATATTTGTCCACATAATAATACACATAAAATTCACATGCAATATAACGTTGGTTGGCCACTTCTTTTTTGCTGAATGATATCCCATAGCAGGATTTTGTGAAATATTTCAAAGTTTGTTTGATAACCCTAACAAGACTAGTACTCCATAACCACATTAATTATTTGTTATTGTGTTCTATTTCACTTGGCAAGGTGGGAGTAAAATCTGAGAAACAACTAACAACGACTAGCACTAAACAGTGCAGCTCAATGCATTGCTTCACCCAGAACTCCCCACTTCCTCTAGGACTTCTCTCCCATTGGAGATAAATTTCCATTAAAACCACATGTGACATCACACATATGGAGTGATCAAGCCTACGAGCACAACTGTATGAATTTCAAATTGGATTTTCCAGGCCTTTGCCTTTGCTAATGTGCTTGATATTATTTTCGGATTAAGCGAGACAGCGATGTGTGAGATTACAACGTGGCCACTGTAGAAAGAAAGAGATCCTTTTGGGTGAGGTCAAACCATAAAGCTTGTCTCATCTCTGAGAGGAAATGAGGCATTAGATTGAGTTCCCGTTTTAGTCACCCAGTCCTAATGGGTCATCTATCCTGAGAATCTTGGAGTTGTTCTGCGAAAGAGGGATCACAGAATCTTTGCTCTTTCCTATTTTTCCTGAGTCACTATGAAGGTGAAAAGTTAAGACCAAAACATGATATTGAAGTCAACTTTGTAACAGCCATAGTTTTCATGGTGTAATGGTCCATCCCTAAATATGATAATACAGCACCATGACCTTACCCTGCTGTCTGGTTCATCCAATTTGTCTCTGTACTGTACACATTTAATTTATTGCTTTGCACTTAAAGCCAAATACCTCCAATCAAAGGCTGAATTGGGTTTCAGAATCAAAGTATATTACCTTCTAAGATGTCCCTGTATGACTTTAAACTGTAAAACTTTATGTATTAACGTGTTGTCAGATAAGAAGTGTCATGCAAGGAATTGACATCCCTCAGCTGAAAGCCTTTTCTTTGGACTCTTTGTTCCACACTGAAATATCTCAATAGCTATTAGATGGATTGCCATGAAATTTTGTACATACATTCATGATCCTCAGGGGATGAATTCTAATGACTTTGCTGATCTTTTGAAATTTTCCTCTAGCACTCCCGTGAGTTCTTTAGTCATCTGCACTAGGCGTAAGCCTGGAGAAGATCATTCTTTTGTGTGCCTGTCTGTATGAGTGTGTGTATCTGTCTGTCTGCAGCAAATCTCACATAAGTACTACTGGACCAATCAGCCTAATATTTCTTTATAGTAAATAGGGGAAGCAAGTTTCCCAGAAGTCATATTGGCTTAAAAACAACAAGCCTTACTTAGTCTGTTTAGGACATATTCTGACCATCATCATGGCTCAAAAACTGACATCCATGTAAAGGTGTGGTCTCATTTTGAACTGGAGCATCTGCAGATTAATTCCATACCCGTTATGTTCTGATCCAATGAAGGCACAATTTTAGATGTAAAAGTCAATCATTTTTTTGTTATTCGCCACTATCTTGACTGTCATGAAATCAGGAGGAACAATTCCACCAGGTACAGCTGGGCCACATCCCATCTACCATGGCTGAAACTTCATGTTTTATTTCCACTACATGGCGTCATACAACACCGTGAATATTTCAGAAGTGGAGTGTTTTTCCGGCATGTATGCTCCTTGATATTTGTACATTTTTGTCTGTTTTGATTGCGTTTATTGTTATTTCAAACTTTGCTGTAGGCTTTTTAATACCGTTAAAAGTCCAGTTGTGAACAACATGGATCTAAGATTTGTGGCTATGTTTTTAAATTGTTAAAAATACATTAATTCCAGTAATTATATTGTATCAATATCTCATATACAGTGCCTTTAAGCAGGACAACCCGATTTGTTCTCTGCAACATACCACAGCTCTATCACAAATAGACAAGACACATATTTTTATTAGCCTCTGAGACACTTCTGAAATGTGCTGTGGCGTGTCTGCTGAAATTACAGAATTTATCTAGAGTGACTACGATTTGCTCGGGCGGCTGCCTACTAAGTGCACTTTTCTCAATTATATTAAAATCTTGTGAAATGTCTTGATGGATTATGGCTGGATGTGTTGCACTTACATTGGGTGGAGATATCCATGGTCCCCCGAGGATGAATCTTATGACTTTAGTGATATCTTGACTTTTAATCAAACACCTGCAGGTCAAACTTTTCACTTATCTGTGAAATATCTCAACATCTACTGTTATTTAGTACCCACATTCACTTCTTCAGTTGGTGTACCCTCATGACTTTGGGGCTTCTCTTGCTTTTCCTCTGTTTGCATGCTGTTTTTTGTCACTGTGAGCATGTTAGTATGCTGATATGCTGAGCATTTAGCTCAAGTAAGTACTCCACAGCCTCAGAGAGCTGCTAGCATGGCTTTAGACTCTTAGTCTTATTTCAGTGTTATCTTAATTCCAAAGTCATACTGTCTTTCCCTCTAGCCTCCCCAATAGCCCCACAACTTCAACAACTGCCCCAGCTCCTACACCCATATCTCAGCCTTTCTCTCCCTCTGCAACTCCCCCATCCTGGCTTTCTAACAAGGCCATGGGGCATATCAGTGGGGCCTTCAGGGGCTCGTTAGTTCGTCCATTGGTCTCAACAAGCCTCAGTGGCAAGCCTGGAGCAAACCCATGCCAAGCCTTCAAGCAGGGACAGGCCACAGAGTCAACCTGCTCCTGGGGAAGAAGGACACAGCTGCCTCAGCGAGCATAAAAAAAACCCACCTCAAAACAGACACCCAGAAAGCACTTTTGGTGCTCATAATGCTTATGACAGCGTAATGACAGAGCGAAAACTGCTTACTGTCATGAGTGGCTGGTCCAGTGTGAGAAAACATTGTGTGGGAATAAAACTTGTCAAATGCATCAGCAGTATTTCTGTTGTTTAGGTTGCAGAATACACATTTGATTTTCAAACGTGATGCAAAAGCTCATTGCTATAACTCTGGAGAGAGAGTGTGGTGGTAGCTGGGCACAGACTAAGTTGAAAGCTCTAGTCTGACAGGCAGGAGACATTTTGAGCTGACAGCTGACAGAAGAGATGGAAGCCCTGCTGGAAGTGGGGTGTTAGGATGTCGTTTCTGCCGCTGCTGCAGCTTGATATCTTCTCCAGCCCGAGGGAAGATGAATCGGCTGCTTCTTCTGAGTCTGGAGACGGAGGAGCTTTTGCATCACTGTCGGGGGGCAAAATGCTTATCAGCGGTTATGTTCGGCATGTATTATGGAGAAATAAGCAGTTAAGTTTCCTGTAGCTGCTAATCCGCATTCCTGGGGGAGACGCAAAGTGTGCGGGCTTGCATTCTAGAAACCTTGATTCGAAAAAACAAAAAATGCTTTTTACAGGTAGAGGCTAGGCATATAATCAAAAGAACAAAGATGAAAAAAATTAAATAGGACGTTTTAAGAGGTAGCCAGTGACTTTTGATGCAATGCAATAAACCACTCTGGGCAAATTGCAGACTTGTTCCCAAAACTGAAATCCTCTAACTATTTAGCAAAGATAGATCATTTAGCTGTGTCCCGTGAATGAGACGATAGCTATATGGACTGCTGTCCTGCTGCTGCTTCAGGGAGGATCTAAATGAGGGATGGATAGAATCGGGAACAGGAAGAGACAGAGAGGGGGGATGTTAACGACAGGGCAATCTGTCAGCACTCATGGCTAAGACAAATGATCCAATCTACACGGACTCGTGTCTTCTCTGTACGCCTCATGGGTGCATCCACCTCAGCTGTGGTGTGGCTATTGCCGTTTTGGACCTTTGAATGAAGATCAAAGTATACAAATGGAAACTGATCTTCTCTTGTGGTTATTTCAGGCAGCAGATAAGCTGTATATTTCCATTGTAGAGGTAGAGGTTAAGAACTACAACTATAAATCATGAGTATTGTGTTCACAATGCCTTAATCTAAAACTAAAGGTACATTCAGACAGAAACTGAAGTGAACTTTTAGAGCCCCAAACAGCCAGTATACCTGCACAGAAGTTAGTTTTAAACCAGCTAGAAATAGATGCACCAACTGAGTGTACAGGAGTGTGTTTGCGTATGTATAGGAGTGTGTTTGTGTGTGACCCCAGCACTCACCCAAAACTAAATTTTTGTCTGTTATTAAACTCCAGTCTCTCTCTCTTCTGTACGTTTATAAAGCAGATTCATAAAGCCCAAGGATAAGAGCACTTTTTTTGCCCAAGTGGAAACTCAAGCAGGCACATATCCTTGCTTCAGTTTGCACCCCCTTTGGGTGAATTCCTTTCCATCGACACTTTGTATGCTGTACCACCTCTGAATTTGCCCAGTGTTCTGTCTCCTATTAGCCGTATGCTAACGTCTGCATGCAAACATGCTCACAATGAAAAGGCTAATGTCTATTAATGTTTTCCTAAATGTCCATGTTAAAACATTAATGCTACGCAAAAAGTACAGCTAAGGCAGATGGGAATGTCATTAGTTTTGCAGGTATTTGCCAAAGCGTTGGACAAATTAAAAAGGTTTTCCTGAGAACACCGCTGTTAGCCTAAATTTTTTAGCGCATTACTAGCTGTGACCAGCTGCCCTGCAGTTCATTCTGTTGATCAGTCAGTCCATAAAAATGTCCCCACCTTTTAGTGGCCATAGATTTTGCCGTAGGATGCTGAAATTTGGCACGGAGGTTAAGTGTGTCCCTGTGTTTGCGTTTATGCCAGCTGTGCGGCCTATAAATAATAAAAAGCCCATAAACTCTTAACGGATTCACAAAGCCATCAAATTTTGTAGGATGCACTACACGGATAGACAGACATACACACAAACATACACACACTATTTTGCTTCATCCCACCCTTCTCCACCCCTTTCTCTATCACTAACCAACAGGGTAGTGATACCTACACATACAGAGCACACGTATTTATGTAGGAGATTTAAGAAGTAAGTTATAGAAGACTTTAGAGGTTAAATATCAAATTTGCCAACATTAAAGTTGTGTTTGGTCATGCATTATTGAATCTTATGACCGTTCCATGTAAGAAATGCTCATAAAGCTCTGAAGCCAGTCAATACTTAAAACAACATCCAGTGCTGGACTACAATTGTCTTAGCTGCAGCCATGCCTTCCAGCCACACTTTCCATGTTTTTTTTTTTTTTTTCCATAAGTGAAAAGTTGAGAATCATCATTTAGACGACGTATAGCAGAATGTATAGTAATTGTGCCCCCATCAGTTCTACAAGGGCACTAATGACCTTCCCACCAAAAACCCAGCACATTTTCATACAACATGTAAAAGAGCCAATGGTCCCAGCAGCAAAGTGAGCGGGAATACTGCAGTTATTAAAATTTACCCCGCGGGGGACATGAACATAATCATTTATACAGTGAGTGCAGAATTATTAGGCAAATGAGTATTTTGACCACATCATCCTCTTTATGCATGTTGTCTTACTCCAAGCTGTATAGGCTCGAAAGCCCACTACCAATTAAGCATATCAGGTGATGTGCATCTCTGTAATGAGAAGGGGTGTGGTCTAATGACATCAACACCCTATATCAGGTGTGCATAATTATTAGGCAACTTCCTTTCCTTTGGCAAAATGGGTCAGAAGAGGGACTTGACAGGCTCCGAAAAGTCAAAAATAGTGAGATATCTTGCAGAGGGATGCAGCACTCTTAAAATTGCCAAGCTTCTGAAGCGTGATCATCGAACAATCAAGCGTTTCATTCAAAATAGTCAACAGGATCGCAAGTAGCGTGTGGAAAAACCAAGGCGCAAAATAACTGCCCATGAACTGAGAAAAGTCAAGCGTGCAGCTGCCAAGATGCCACTTGCCACCAGTTTTGCCATATTTCAGAGCTGCAACATCACTGGAGTGCCCAAAAGCACAAGGTGTGCAATACTCAGAGACATGGCCAAGGTAAGAAAGGCTGAAAAATGACCACCTCTGAACAAGACACACAAGCTGAAACGTCAAGACTGGGCCAAGAAATATCTCAAGACTGATTTTCCTAAGGTTTTATGGACTGATGAAATGAGAGTGAGTCTTGATGGGCCAGATGGATGGGCCCGTGGCTGGATCGGTAAAGGGCAGAGAGCTCCAGTCCGACACAGACGCCAGCAAGGTGGAGGTGGGGTACTGGTATGGGCTGGTATCATCAAAGATGAGCTTGTGGGGCCTTTTCGGGTTGAGAATGGAGTCAAGCTCAACTCCCAGTCCTACTGCCAGTTTCTGGAAGACACCTTCTTCAAGCAGTGGTACAGGAAGAAGTCCGCATCCATGATTTTCATGCAGGACAATGCTCCATCACACACATCCAAGTACTCCACAGCGTGGCTGGCAAGAAAGGGTCTAAAAGAAGAAAAACTAATGACATGGCCTCCTTGTTCACCTGATCTGAACCCCATAGAGAACCTGTGGTCCCTCATCAAATGTGAGATTTACAAGGAGGGAAAACAGTACACCTCTCTGAACAGTGTCTGGGAGGCTGTGGTTGCTGCTGCACGCAATGTTGATCGTGAACAGATCAAAACACTGACAGAATCCATGGATGGCAGGCTTTTGAGTGTCCTTGCAAAGAAAGGTGGCTATATTGGTCACTGATTTGTTTTTGAATGTCAGAAATGTATATTTGTGAATGTTGAGCTGTTATATTGGTTTCCCTGGTGAAAATAAATAATTGAAATGGGTATATATTTGTTTTTTTGTTAAGTTGCCTAATAATTATGCACAGTAATAATCACCTGCACACACAGATATCCTCCTAAAATAGCTAAAACTAAAAAAGCCCCACTCCAACTTCCAAAAATATTCAGCTTTGATATTAATGAGTCTTTTGGGTTCATTAAGAACATGGTTGTTGTTCAATAATAAAATTAATCCTCAAAAATACAACTTGCCTAATAATTCTGCACTCCCTGTATAGTTTTTGAGATATTTCAGTCTGGACCAAAGTGGTTGTTTAATTTTGCCATCCACAGAGCCATGCAACTAGCTATGACAATACATAGACAATATTTATCCCAAAAGGAAAAACAGTTGATAAAATCAGGGCGTCCATCTTTCCAGCCTTTTTAGATCAAACGAAAAACTGCAGGCAGGGAGAGAACAGTGACTAGGGCAAAAAATTGCTCAGCACATTTCTCTCCTGTCCTCCCCCTCTCTTTCTCCAGGACTCTTGGCTGATTGTAGCCTCAGGATAAAGAGGCCTCTTGTTTGTGTCGCAGACCTGACCCCTAGAACCCTCCAGCAGCGCATCCTTCTCATGATAAACTCAAGAAAAGTGGAAACCTGGAACGAAAGCAAATAATAAGCAGAGACATATCCCCACTGGCCAACCAGGAACAGTTTCCACGGTTTCTGTGTGTGCATGCGCGCCAGTTTGTGTGTTACCCATTGCCTCTTGCCAAAGAGAGGCCTTTTGTCTGTTCCAATATATTTCCATGAATCTATCTTTAGATGGGTTTCATCGTGATGAGAGCGAGTCCAGTTTTCTGAATGGTTCCAGGACTGTGCATATTGGGACCCTCTGAGGCATTAATGTTTTTGAGGTGCGAGAGTCCCATTTCCTGGATCTGCTCCTGAATTATAGTTCCCTCCACACGAGGGTCTCCCAGGCAGCTCTTTCTTTAGACAGAAACCTTTATTCAGTGGAGGGTTTTGTCGCTGAGACAGAACAAAGCCACTTGTATCCCACAGAGGCGACAGGTGGAGGGGAGGACGTTTTGAGAAGTTGAGAGCATTAACTCATCTACTTTTTTTTGTCAAAGTGCCCCTTCTCTTTTCTGCTACCATATCTTCCTCAGAGAGAAAAATACTGCAACATTTTTTCTCTTTACATACATATCCTTGTCCTCTTTCCATATTACTCACTGCTGGGGTGATGGGAGCACCATGATTATATTTTTAAAGCAAATCCAGTGGCACATAGTGCCACATACCCTTTTTTCACACACATGGGTTGGCTTGGCATGACTTTGTTTGGTTCGGCATGTCAGCCCAGGGCGGCAGGGATTTGTATTTCCATTTCCATGTGTCTTTAACTACTGACCGCTTGTCTTGAGTTTATTACATTTAAAAGCAGCAGGCTGATCCATGGCTAAAGTCCTTGTTATTAATTTACAGTGAGTGTTTTTCTATCTCACAGCACAGCAGGGTAAGAAAGTTCAGTTACTGGAGGTGAGCAGTTTGAAGGGTTGAGCTTACAGCCTAACGTCTGTAGCTTTACATCTGACATCCCATTGTGGCTGTGGCTTGTTTTTGTTGAAGAAAGGCTGCCAACAAAGCTCCGCTAATTCCGTGATACATTTCATTTCCTATAGATTCTTCACAGTAAACAGTCCACAATTTTTTTTTTTTTTTTTTGGACATTCAAAAAAAATTCAAACTCAAGGAAAATGGTTGAGTGGAGTATTTTAGCATGAGAAAAAAATGAAAAAGGCATAAGCCATCCAAGGCACAGTACAAAATAAGATTAATTTTTGCAAATTTGTACATTCCGTTTTCTCCTGTTGTTTAATTATTATTATTATTATTGGTTGTAAACTAAGTTGTTTATTTGTGTTGATTTCCCATTAGTTCTTGTTTTTGTTGTGGGGGGAGATGGAGGTGTGGGGACAGGTGACGCTCACCCAGGGTGCCAAATGTGGTCCAGCAATGGGCAAATCAAACCAAAACTAATGAAGCCATAGGAATCATTAGAATATAAGGGGTAAGTTGGAAACCATGTTTTATTTTGTTTGTAAGTTGGATAACTAAACCCTGCTGGAAAGGCATAATTAATGGTGGAATACAGACATTTTCAGCCAACACAGAAGAAAATTCTAGTTTCATCTCATTCAAGTTATCCCACATTTTGTGCCCAAAGCATGTCTTTGCATTATTATTTTTTGTATTATTGTACTAAAAGTCTGGAAACAAGGCTGCTATATTCAAATGTTAAAACCTAAATGTTGGACCTGCTTTTCTCCACTGCCTCTCATCTATGACAGGCAAGACTTACGATGCCTCCGGCTGCGAATCTGGCATCACATTGTGTCAACTTTAATAGCTTCTGTAACAAAGTTAAGAAATGATTCACTACAATTTGCTGAAAGCTACATGCGTTGCACTGTGCCACACTGTATGTGGAGAATGAATCATGCTCATGATATGAAGCGTTAATGTAATTTTTGCAGGGGAAAGAGGGTGGGAGAGACAGGCGGGTCTTTTCTCTGCTTTAATTGCAATGCATGTTATTATCTACAGGAGTTAGTGGGGACATTTTTTCCAGTGATGTCTTTGTAATTACCATACACTAGTTTTAACTGTCATTCTTAGTAGCACCATACCTTGGCTTCTGCACATGTGAAATGATCATTTGAACACGTTGACACAAAGTACCAAGCTGAAATGGTATAAAATGTTTCATGTCCCCCCTCCTACTGTTCTTGAATTAATGATCTGGAACAGATGATGCAGTTTTTTGCTTTTCAATATGTCAGTCTCATCAGCTGGTGGTTCCAAATTGTTGCACCAGATTTAACTTCATAGTCTACAAATGGAAATGAGGCATTGCATATTATGGTACTGCATATTATTCTTCAGTCGTGGAGTGTACATGAACATTTATGTCTGTCATGTCTCTATTGTTTACATAGAAGTGAGATGGAAAACTGTGCCTAGACATCATGCATTATGTATGATTAGTCCCCTTAGTGCAACATTTGGCAAGACTACCAGTTTGTTAGAGCTGTGCAGGAAGGCACTGATGCTAACATTCAGGGGCGCAGGACTGAGGGTAAGGGCAAAAGTAAAGAGGTAATCTACGGGTCTGAAAAGTGAAACCTATACATAAGTGCCAAAAAAAAATGCATTTTTACTAACGGTCAGCAGGGGGTGACTCCACTGGTTGCAAGAAGAAGTCTGATTGTGACCTGAAGTCTCACTTAATCTCTTACCTCTGTAAACATTTTCCTAATGACTTTATGTTGTCAATTGCTACTTTCAAGTCTTCTGCAATAAAGCCTGATGTTCATTTTGCGAATTATGGTCCCATGTAAAGTAAAACAGACGAGAAAGCACGATATGCTTCAGGGCTACTTTGTGATTGACACGCCGCTACCACAGCAGTGTTTGGGGTCAGAGTCCCACACTAATCCATTTTTGAAAACCCGCACCAGCCCATACCTGTAAAAACTGCTTAAAATTACCTGTAATTATATCTTAGTCAAAGCCGCCCCTGTACAGACCTGTTGATAAACGTCCCACACCCAACCCTCACCCGTGATTAAACACACACAGGCTACAGTCACTCTTAAAGTGACTCAAAGTAACATTATGATAAGATAACAATCTTCTGTACATAAAAATGGCATTTCTTGGTGATTGATCTTCTTACTTTAATTATTAATGACAGACAGAAATACCTTTTGGCTTTTTAATATCCTATTCAATGTCTGTCCAGAATTCATGAGTGTTATAGTGTAAATATTTCAAAGATCAACAAAGATAAAAATTCTTCACCTATTACAACAGAAACTGACACCTTAGCACTTTGGCATACTTTGTAGCGTAACTGAAGGCCTAAAAGAAATTACAACTTATAATACTCAGGGGTGCTGCAAATCCTCTTATACACAAAAAAGGAGCAGCCTGCTGTTACAACTTTGCAAGCTATGACTGTCTGTCTGTCTGTTTATCACTCTGTGGACAGGTTTTGTTCCTGCAATGGTGTCACAACTGTGCAATTAGCTGATGTGTGCAACTTTCAAAATATTTTTTAGTGAAGAAAAGTACATTTTACATGATGGTCTTCACCATGTAATCAGCTGTTTTGGAGTAAAGTTCCAGCAAACATTTCAGAAACACAGGCTTAGATCAAACGTTATGTGTAGCTTTTGTCTGTGAGTCGTACAGCTTTCTGTTGTTTTCATACTACTAAATGATGCCTCTCAGGGCTGTCAGCGTCTCAAGCAGAGGATGTCATTACAGCAGCCTTTTCCCTCTGATCTTCCCCTGTCTTTACTTGTTATCCAATAGCTCCTTTATCACTTAAACAGCACCATCAACACTGTATGGAGTGGCTGCAGAGGAGCGCAGCAGGCCATGAAGACTGGGCTTATGTCTCTAATGTTGTGTGTTATGACGTTGTGGTGCTTATAGGGCGCGGTATGTACACTTCATCAATGGTCATGGTGAAAATGCAGCTCCTGCTTACAGAGGGTGACTAACTGGCCAGTAGGGACGATGATGTGATTACAGTGTGTGTGCATGCACAGCCGATCTGTTGTCATTAACATTTTACACTCCTCTTTGTAACATCAGTGTACCACAGTATTATTGCCTGTGGCCTTGGCCTGCCTGCAACCCTGCCAGCCTGGTTCAGGATCACTGCTGATGAGCATGTGGATGTTGGAAAACTCTGTTAATGGGCACAACGAGGAGGAAGCGTTTCATTTTCCCACAGCAGCTGTCTGCTTGACTTTGTAGGCTACACCATAACACATACACATACACATAGACATACACACACCTTTATAGTCTCTCCCCCACTAATTAAAGTTGGCGTTTACCTGCTGTCCTTGAAGATAAATTAATTCACAATCTGCGGTTCTTGATTTTCAAATGGTTTATTCTTCGTCTATTCAAAACAACAAATGGTTGCATAAGTATTGAAACATCATCATTATATCATTATATACGATGAGGATTTATTTATCCTCAGAGGGGAGATTCAGGTGCTAAAGAAGCGCAAAGACAGAAATAGTACAGTTAAATTTCAAAGTCTTAAGAAATAAATAAATAATAAATGAAATAAGAGGTATACACAACAAGTGTAGAATAGAAGTAAAAATATAAAAGTTACAAGGTAAAGTGAAACTTGGTTGCCAACACTGGTTAATATCAGCAAGTCTAATTTATTTGTAAACAATGTACACCGGAATAACGTAATACTATGATTAAGCAATTATACTTAGTGTTGTATTAATACAGCAAAATAGAAGTTTTATATAGTGTATACTGTGGTAAGACAGTATAACATATTAACATAGTGCAGTGTGATACAGTACATTATAGCACATAGCATATAAAATGTTATGGTGATATTAGAGTTTAATAAGGAGACTGTGCTATAGCCTATTATACCATATACACGTCACCATTTTTATATCATACATACCCAGAATACACACAACAGCGTGGGCTGGTATTGCTTTCACCTTGTTTGTTTGAGTGCGTGTGTGTGTGGGTGTTTGTGTGTGTTATCATCGTGAAATGTTGTCCTGGAGAAACCTATTATAGTTGCAACTAGTACAAAAGCTATTTTGAGTATTTTGCCAGGTATTTATGTCTAGATTTTGTTAATTTGATAACGTCACAGCTTTGCTCTCTTTTTGACTTTTTATGTTTCTAGCCAGCTTTTTCCTTTTTGCCCTTATGTATCTGATCAAGATTCTGGTAAATAAATACTGTTTTCCTTAAGTTCCCATTGCAGTTCCTATTCATGACAACAGGCAGACATTTCAGCAATCAGGTCCCAGAATACATCACAATCTCTCAAATTATATCTGATTAATAATTACGGGAAGACAAGACAAGAAGAAAAGTGTTGGGGTTAAACACACATTAGTAGTCAAGTGGGCTCTTACAGTCGCTTCATTGCAATTTGCAATAGAAAGACAGCCAAGAGATCTTTATCAGATGACTGTGTGTCTGTGGGAGCCACACTGGAGGGGCAAACTGAAATTCCTACAAACACATGGCTGGAACAAAGCAGAAATTAACATTAACACAGAGATCACCTCATTTCTTTAATCTGCCTTCAAATGGGAAGTTGAGAGATAGAGTGAGGGAGAAATGATCAGAAGAAATGACACATTTTGTCTCAAAATGAAGTGACTTCACCACATAACTTTGTGGTTATTGGATTGACATTGGACTCTCTAAACCAGAGGGCCTGCTGTCAGATCAAACTTTCTGCTCATGTTTATCCTCACATTGTTTAAGGGATTTGGGAAAGAGCGTGATAGATTAATCCCTCTTGAGCTGCACTTTTTGTATACTTGAATGAATTGCAAGAATTTGGTTTTACCAGGAGAAAGTGGATTTTTAAGTAGTGACGACAAACTGAAAGGATAGGGCTTGACCTGGTGTTTGATTTCACAGAGAAAATGTGGAATATGTGAGGCGGTATGTAGAGTGGGCCGCACCTGACAAAGGCTAATTGAGTTTTTATCCCCCTCATCTCGGATTGGCTCATGTACAGAGGGGTAACCGGAGAGATCCTAATTGCCCAAAGCGTTGGCTTGTGGATGGTAATAGAGGTATCGTCAAGTACTATCTGATATCTACATATGAAGCTCATGTTACACAGCACTTTAAGAATATTGCATTTCATCTGTCGGGAGGCTGTCTGAGCCTCCGCTGTCTCTGAAGCCTATTTCATTATTCTCCAGAGCTGCTGCCAGACTGCTTTGCTGGCGTGGAGACTCATCTCATTTCATACGGAGAATAGAAAATGACAAGATGGAACGCAAAGGGGCGGAACGACGTACTTGACAACTGGGGGCCGAGATTGTAACTGGAGAAATGTGAATGTAAGTATTTTCACATTCACTGGAGCTCCCAGGAGAGAGGGCTTTATTTGAGGTCTTGGATATTATGCACACATACAGAAAGCTGACAAACTGCAGAGCCCTGAAAGTGACAAAATGTTGTAGAAATATATCAGACAATCCACAGTATAACCGAATACATGAATAAATAACACTGTTGGATAAATAATTAAAATGGAGTGTAAAAATAAATATAAAGCTTTATCTAATATATAAAATGATTTTATTATTTTTCTTATCATCAAGCCGATGTCATTATTTTACCTCATTAGTTTTCCAGTTTTGGGGTCTATGTTTTTTTGGGAGGGGGTCACATTTAATCATTTATCTACTCCTAATTTCCCATTTTTGTTATCACATCTCAATTCATCTCCTCTTAATTGTATATATTATTTTATGTCGTCGAACAAAATGTGAAAGTCTCTTAAGCTACTGTTAACCACAGACCTTATTTCTAACCAAAAACCCATTCTAAAAAACTATTGACTTTGAGCGAGGAAACCGGAGGTGCTGAAGTGCTAATGGATTTCCAGGTTTTTGGTCTCTTTACTATAAAACTAAACAAACCAGTGCACATAATGTTAATCATCCAGTTTTGGCTATTGCATCCGCAGCATCACACATAGTTTTGCCAGCAAGCTAACCTGTATACGGTTATGGTTGGTTTTTATTTCAAAGTGCATGCCTCTCTTGTCTTCAGTGGTCTTGGATTTATGTTGTCCACAGAATTTAATACATGTGTATGATTATTGTCTTATTTCACTAAATTCAATAGTTTACTTGTAGCCAGTTATCGGGCTAAGTTTGTTATTGGTAGCTTAAACCATAGCTAAATAGATGATAGATGGGTTGGTTGCTTTTCATTCACTCCTATAATTGTGTTTATGTTAGAGATTCTACCAAGCAGCAAATGAAAGGTTACGGTCTCAGCTATAAATAAATAGGCTATGTTTAATGTACACAAATATTTTCTAAAATTAGGTGATACATGATTAAAATCATGGCGTCCTTTAATGCTAACGAGCCCCAACAAATTTGGTTTGCATACATTATGGGGTTAGTTGGCACAATGTTAAAACACTGTAGTTATTCAACAAAAATAAAGCAACCAGCACAAACAATTTTATTGAAACAAGATCCAGAAAACATAATCATTTGATAGAATATTTAGCAGTTCTTAAAACCAAACAACATTTTAAGCAATTCATCAGTAGAAATGCGTAATTGCTTTTGCCATTGTCAATACAAAGTAGTATTGTACTGACAATATAAAAATAAAACTGTTCATATTAGTTTTCATCTTTCAAAATACAGTCACATTTACAACTCTTACCTTTACTATGCACTCATCACAGACTTTCAAATCTTGTATCAAAATGTAGCTTATGCCCATGTCTATTAACTAGAAGTATTACATTTCCATTATCTCTATTAATCTTTTCTTTTTCTTTTTTCTTTAAATTTTCAATCATAAAACTGACTGTGACCCTCACCAAAAAGTCAGTGACTATTTTAACATAGAAGATGAGTGCAGATCAACATTTTGATGTTTGACCTTCATAGGACCAGAAAATATCTATGTTCCAATCAACCTGGTCTCCCCTGCACAGAATACTGACATCAAGAAAAAAAATTGGTGACACTGTGGGAAATGTTGGTAATGGAAAACATAGAATGGGATAAATGACTAAATGTTTGCAAAGTCCAAAGAAAAGTTTAAATTCAGAGTCAAAAAAATTATGAACCTAAAGAAGAAAAAAAACAGCTAGATTAAGGAAAAAAACATTTCTTACCAGCTATTTGGAGGTTGAAGGAAAAGCATCTTCATTTCTCTTCACACACCATTTAAACTGTTGAACAGCGGCCTATTTATTATGTATTAGTATTTGTTGATGTATTCAGATAACTTTAGACGCTACGTACATACTATATTTTGTCCATTGGGTACAGAGGCAACTACATTTTGTCATTTGGGGGGCCCCATAACAAAGTGGGCTTATGTTGAACCGTGCCTGTGAATAGCATAGCATATAGAATAAATCATGTAAGATCAGCTGTAATGTGAAGAGAAGAAATTGTTTTCATTTACTAAACATACATGTACAAGACCAGAGGTTTTCTGATCTGGCTGCCTTATGTAAAGAGCTGTGGAAAAATTGGATCATTTTAGGCAACACAACAAATTCTCATTTCCTCTGTAAGCGTTGTAGCCCGAGGAGTTGAACCAGTGTCCACTTTAACATTTCTTGTACCAACAGATTAATGGCAGGAACACAGTTTTCATATTCGGTGTGAACCATGTTACATTTCTCCAAGGCCTGCTGAGCATTCTTATTTGGTGTGGAAAAAAAGGAAATGTTTTTAAATAGGAGTTTTGCACCACATGACCTTGTAAAAGCATCGCAGGATGGCGTGATCGAGCTCCTCCTGGCTGTCTCTGCTCCCGGTGCCTTGCTGCTGTGTTGCCGAGGTCATTACTCACTGTGACACCCTCCGCTGATCTACATCATATTACCAAGTGTTTAATGTTGTTCCCCGCTGACCGCACGGCCTCGCAAAACAAACACCAAGAGGACTACCAGGCTGCACTAAATGCATCATCACGATTGTTAAAGTGCCTTCCTCAGCAGATCCCTTACACTGCTACTTCTTTTGAGAAACTTTTTAATTTTTGCTTTGCAACTTTGTTTGACATTCCAGTTGATTAATTATCGATCATGTCCTCTGAAGTACTTGGAGAAAATGCACACGCTATGCAAACAAAATCTTTTTATATCTCACCTCCTGAGGTGTAAAGTGCTCAGAACTCAGTGTGACAAACATTACTGGGTACAGTGTAGTCTTCAATTATTCTTTAGACCACACACAACAAAACTGTAACGACACTGCACATTAAGAACAGAAGCAGCCAAGATTATTTTCTGCACAGTCGTGAGGCTACTGTATTTTCCTACAGTTGTTCTCCTCTCTAAAATCAGTTTAATTTCTCTCTCTACAAAACCTGATTACTTAAGAACCACTTTAGCTTCACAAGATGGCCAAAATCTGTCATTATATGTCAGGATTTATTTGGACATGTGAGCAGGAGAAATTTATATGCTGTGATGGTCCTGCTGAAATGTTGAAAAAGTGGAGAAGACAGACACACATAGACACTTTAAGTGGTGTTTAGGTTTGAGTGTGTCCACATGGAAATCTCAACATATTAGAGTGTAAGCACCTGTTGCAAAGAAGCTTTTATTTTTAGCACGTTAGCTTGTGAAGTCTTCCTTAAAAGGAGACATAATGAAGAGTGCAGCATAAACACTAACATGAAAGGAACATTTTGACATTTTGGGGGAATAAGCCAGTTTGCTCTAAACAGTGAGCTTTCTCAGCTACAGTTCGGAGACCATTAGCTTGGCTTAACATAAAGACTGGAAACAAGACGGAAACAGCTAGCCTGTCTGTGAAAGAATCCATCTACCAGCACCTAAAGCTCATTAATGAATGTATTTCATCTTTAATCCGCACAAATACATGTGGTTTTACAGGCATGTGTATGTTGGACTCATGGATATTTAAAGAGACCTGGAAACAGTGTTGGAGGCAGGCCCCCATTCATTCCTACAACAGTTATTCAATGTTTCACAAAGCTAAAAAAACATGAAAACAAAGTATGAAATTGTAGGGCACTTGGAGCCAGCGCACTAGAGACTTAAAGAAGCTAACTTCCACCAGCTGAACCACTAACTTCTGCCAGTTACCGCCGGTTTAGCACTCTGCTAACTTAAATGGAGATAAAACAATTTAATTGTGCAGCTCTTGTTGACTTTTAAAATGTTATGGGACCAAATTAATAAAATTCCTATAGTCAAATGAATCATGTTGTGGGGGACTGTGATGTTTTAAAAAAATCCATCAACTGATTTACAGATACCTCAATGTAAGTCTACGTGAAAAAGTCTTTTTGGGCCCCATGCCGGCCAGTTTTTGAACAAGTAGTAGAATTGGCTTTAAAGCTGTTTCTGCACATTTGTTTGGGGTCATGGGGTCACCATGGTTGACAGTGAGCCAGCAGGGGGATCATTCCTTTTAAGAATTCAATCAACAACATACAATTGTAGCAACACATTCAAAGTCACCTTAAAGAAAGAATGAAGTTGAATAATTGAGAAAACAATCTCTCCAAGTCCATTTAGTAGCCATTCTGGTTTAAATGAGCTGTCATGGAACAGTAGCCGAGATGTTAAAATTTCTTATCACTGTAAGACCTTTACATCTATGTGGACTTAAAACCTGATCATGTGATTGAAAGCTCCAAAACACTTATTAAGTTGACTGAGTGTTGAGATTTTTTCCTTGACTGCTATTTCTAAAGAAAAAAAAAAGAAAAAAAATGAAGTGATAGTTGGCAAAAATGCCCCAAAGAAAGGCCCAAAATAGGACAAATCATTCAATGTCAAATTTCATTCTTCACACCAGGGACATTTCTCACTTTACCCAAAGTTGAAATAAACTCAATTTTACATTTCTCAGTTGAGACACTAGAGACAAGAAATAGACTAAATTCACTTAGTGAATAAGGCCTACACAATGCCAAAGAAACTTACATGCATAACTGTATATTCCTTTATATACATTTATACTTATAATACACGCATTACTTGTAAAGATAGTGAGTATGTAGCTCACTGAAGGGCTGTGCGCATCCTGGCTTCACAAGTTGAGTGTAAAAATGATAAAGTAATCTGTGCTCAGACACTGTAAACACCTGTTCAGTCAGGGCTGTTTGGATTGGATCAGTATGAGATGGTGTAACTGAGCAGTACAGTAACGTACGTCCATGAGCTGAAAAATATGGCCAAATCCAGATAGTAGCTATTTTAATGATTCAAATTTAGCTTCCTTTCTCCTTTACTTCATTGTTATGCACAATCAGTGAACTATTCTTCTTAATTGGCAGCCTATGATTCTGAGGACCAAGGGGTTGTTTGATCATTAACACTTCTCATTAGCCGTCAGTCTGTGAGGGTTATAAACACTAGACAGTCATCCTGAGAGTCTTCTGATCTTTTATTTCATAGTTACAGAATATTTTTGAAATAAACCACTGAGGCCAAAGACAAAGTGGGGAACAAAGACTGGCTGGCTGTAAAAGCTTAAGGCCAGCAATCTATTCAGCACATCTGTCAGGATATCAGCTCATTTATGCAACAAATGAGTGTAAAAACACCTCTCACTCTCTTTAAGAGCACTTGACGCATGAGCCAGGCATCACATGTACATGTCCACACATTAATCAGTCTCAAGTGGTTTTAAAATGCAATGGAAACACCACTCTCGTCCCTCACGTAACAGACATTACCAGAAGGGTTTCAAGTTTGAGTTCACAGAAAATGTGGTGAGGGAAAACAGGGGCTCCTGTTGAGACTGGCCCATTGATCAGTGATGCTATCGAGTGCTGAGAAATCAACACAAAAATCACCCATGTGTGTCTGATAGATTTGTAGCTGCAGCACTCAGGGGTAACATTTTCAACATTTGCTATGCTGAGTGAAGACTGACTCTTAAGACATGAAAGGTTGCAGGAGATGTATGGCACAGTCTGACCTCTACATGCATAAAACTGAAATATCATTAACTGTGTGTGCCTTTTTTTAGCTGGTGACTTTTAGCTCTAAACAGCTGAGATTATGTGTTATTTCAGATTAAATTTTATGCATTTTTTGTTTTTACAAATTAAAAAGATTTACTTTTTTTTTCAAATCTGTAATTTACAAATTACAAATCTCTTCTGAAACCTGGAGCAACGTCACTTTTCTGCATTCAAATGCCTTTTAAAGAAATTTAAATCCATGAACCCAACCCTGGGCTAATTGGTTTAATTTCTCTCAAAAGCATGGGGTAAAAAGGCAATAGGCAACATGGCAAGAAATGTCCTGTAAATTGCAAGAAATTAGTAGATGTTGATTTTTTTTTAAAGCTAGTGGGAAAAAACGGTATTCATAATTCTGATTTTTTTTTTTTTTTTTTTACAAAATTACTATAATTTCCAGGTAATTTCCTTGTTTTTTTGTTTGTTGTTTCATCTGTTTGTTTTTGTACTAATTTTCAGTTAATTTTCTTGTACTTTTTACTAATATCTTGACATCTTGATGTCTGGGTCATTACATCTTGAATTGCTCATTGCCTTCTAGCCATGTTTTGAAAGAAATCAGGGCAATTAGCCCAAGTTTGAAAGGATTAAAAAAATTTTCTTTTTTTTTCTTTACTAATCCCTTTACAAATGTAACTTTTTTATTATTCTTATTATGTTTAATATATGCAAAAAATCATTTTCTGATTTAGGTTTTAAGCTGCATTGGGCCAACATTTTCATTCTGTCAGTATAATGATTCTTGTCTACATCCAACACAAAGCATGTGATGGACCAGAAATAAAAAGATTTTAGTGGCTATCATTTAGATATGTTGATTATAACGACATACATTTTTATTCGTAGTGAAATCTTGTGCAAATCTTGTACCACAAAAAAAGAATCTTTTTGAAACAATTAAATCTATTCCCTCGTGTCTTCTAAGTATAAAGGTCACCCAGGAAAGGTCAGTATATTATTAACATTTTACATCCTCAGCTATCATGCAGTTACTCTACATTCTGTAAAAACAAACTAGGAGCCTCATCTGACCCATAGAGCTGACAATTTTACATGTAAAGGTCATTCTCAGTGTGTATTTTGACATTTTACCTGCATCAAATTGACTTCCGCCTTTGTAAAAGCCACCAGATATCTTAGATCCACAATGCTGCATTCGCCTCCTGATCTCCCCCATCCCTGCGTCTGTCCCTCAAGATGGCAGATGCTGCGCGGCAGAGCTGGCTCTGAGAGGCCGCAACGCTGTCAGCTCAGATCCGTCTTCGTTTAGGAGGCCACTTGTTCATTAAGCTCAACATGGCTCAACAGGAGGCAGGCTTTCACAACACACTCATGTGCGCCATCATAAATCCACATTAGAGAAGCAGAGGCATCTCATGTGGAGGGAGGTTACAGAGGTGGCAGCCGAGGGGGTTTATGACAAGTAGTCTCGGCCGTCAATGCACAAGGATCAGGAGCAATGGTGGCGCATCAGAGAGGGGATTTCTGTTGCTTTTGTTCACAAATCTTTATCATAACTTCAGTCTACTATGAGTGCCCCATATGACTGCCATTTACATAGCCTGTTGTTTTTTTTCTTCTTCGGGAAAGGTCAGTGGCTGGGGCAACTTGCCAGGTGTTTGTGGAGCAGCAGACCAGTGCGGTGCAGTGAATGTAATTACGGCACTCTGGCAATCTGATAACCTGCCAGTCTGTCTCTCAACACTGGGAAAGTGCACTGGCATATTAAATGTGGCTCAACAAACACAGTTGTAAGTGCAGGACAGTGTCTGTGAGTGAAGTGTTATGGTGTAGGGATATAGCGGTTGGACTGATAATCAGATTTTGAAGGACAGTATGTTTTTCAGCTGCAGGTGTGCAACTAATTGGTACTTTTGAATTTCACAAATTTGTACTGACAGTTTCAAACATTCAGTTTTGCTTGGAGGGGTCAGACCACTAAATGTCTTTATTAAAGAAGGGGTTCAGATTTCTAGCTAAATGTGATTCTGCCTCGCCATTATCATTAAAAGAACTATTTGCTGTGATTAAGAGTGAGCAACACCAGTGTATATACCATGTATAACAGTAGAAATGTAGATATTTGGGGCAGGCTGTTGCTGTATTCCATTTACCTCAGAAATCAGAGGTTGGAGATACAAACACTTGAGCATCATTGCCACAGATAGAAGTCGGACAGTACAGTGTATACTATTGTTTTAATGAAACACAAATAAGAGAGACGAGCAAATAAACAGTACCTTACTTCAGCTTTAACTACTGTTGATGCGCAGAGTAGCTGTTTTGGATCTTGAGGTCGGGGTTGATGAGGTTCCTCTGACTCTCCTAATGGGAAATCATATTTAAGGGGGCTTAGGACTTGAAATTTTCTGACTGGCAAAGCAGAAATTCTGAACCTAAATGTAGCAAATAAGGGCTTAGGCATGATCTTGTGAATCCAGCTTCCTCACTAGGTATCGTGATTTGGGAGGACATGAAGGAGGAGAGTAAAAGTGGTAAATACTGAAACCTGCAACACTTCAAATTATTGTTCTCAGGAACCTTAAAGCTTACATTCTGGACGAATTTTACTTTTACCGTTTTGAGTCTTGTTTTTAACTCAACCCATACAAAAATCTGATATGGCCATGTATGCATATATATTTTAAATACTGGGACAGTATTAAAATAACTTCATATATGTGGACATATTTGATTTTTATATATTTGTTTAATTTTCACATATATTTTAACTTGTATGCACACACATGCCTTAAAAATATTTAAAGTTTCTCAGATAAGGTGGCATGTATGTGCATATTTTAGATTTCATTGTTAGTTTTCCAGATATTGTAGAACTTTTAAGGGTGAATATATGGCAGAAATATTTGTTTTGCACCTATATGATGTAATGTATGTAAAGATATATGCATTTTATATCAATGATTAAAATAAGCTTTGCAATATATAGTCAATATTTAACTCAGAAATATGTAGTTTACATGCTGATGCAATATGTTGGGTTTTTTTTTTTACAACAAAAACTTTTTTTACACCTAAGTTGTTTCATGTGAGGCAGTTGTCTCTTTTTTTCTATGGAAGTTCCAGATATAAGTAGAAAATGATCAAATGTGATGAAGTATGGTATGATTTTTAACCATTTTTTAAATTGAATTTACAGAACAATTAGTGTGTTTCAAGAAATACCGTTCCTGTGATATAAAATTACATATACCATGAGATTTTGTCTGTATTGCTTACCGTTAGCTGTAATTATTCCTTCTGTTTGTACTGGCTGTTAAGTGATCCCTTTTGCAGTGTGATTCCAAAATATGAACCACAGTCCTTGCTCTTGGCTGTTATTGGTGTCGTTGTTGCATTTTTTCCTTCATGACTGAGTTTAATAACGCCTTTTGGTATATTTGCCTCATAGCTGTGGTATTGTTTTAACTACACTCATCGATTTCTTACCCCCGCACAAGGTCTGCAGGTCATGAAACAGCAGCAAGGGATGAGACTTTTGTTCTTCAAGTTCATCCTGAAAACAAGCTTCTCCTTAGGGAGTATGCCCATTGTCTGGCCCAAGGTACCGCCTTCAAGTCTATATCCTATGCGCAGTTAAAGTGTGCAGTTAAAGCCACAGATTACATGAAAGATTTTAACATAATTGGCCGCAGCCTTGCTCTGCAAGAGATTCCTATCTGGCTGGAGCCAAAATGAGGCTCTGGAAATGCAAGTTTCCAAAATCACAGTTTAAAGCTTTTTTTTGTATTAAATTCCCCTCAAGTGTTTCGACAGTGTTTGCTTGTTGAGCTGCAGGGAAGGATTGTAACAAAGGATTTAACTTTGCCCTTACATTAGCATTGCACAAGGAAGAGCTTACTTCTCAGATATTCAATAAATATGGGCATGTGAGTATTGTGTAAGATGGAATCGAAAAAACTCCTATCCTTTAAACCCAAGGTAAATAATGAAAAAGCGTGATTCAATTATTAGCGCCTCCAATTCACACCTACTGTAATATTTATCAGTTATGCAACAAAGACCTAAAGGTGAATGACAACCATTTAACACCCACACCAAGGTGACGCACTGTTCAAACAAAAGGGCAGCTGTGGGATAAAAGTAATGTTTCTGTCTGCAATCATGTCATAGTCGGGGCCTCTGTAGGCCAGATAAACAGCAAAGTGCAGCAGACCAAACATGGCTGACTGTGGTGTCTGAGACTTGGCCTGTGTTTAGTGACAAGAACAAACAGCAGACCTCCCCCTGCCCTAACAGACAGCTGAGAGAGTCCAGGGAGCTGCCCGAGACACACTGCTACTTCTCTGGATCTCCGTTGACACCATAAGTCAATGACCGGCTATTTAGACGTCAAAGCTGTTTGGAGACCTGTGTTAACAAGCACAAAGGGGCCACTGAGCGAGCCAGGGAAGGTATCGCTGGCTTTTAGAACAAAGAGCACTTTCAACACTCATCTGTTTCACTCTTCTTCCCCTTCAACCATTCACTGTCTCGCTTGCTTGCTTTTTTTCCTCGCTGTAATTACACCTGCTCTGCCAAGCGTAGCACAAGGTGTGGCTGGGCAGAATCACTCGTTAATATGAATCTGTGGAGTGTGTGAGGAGGAGGACTGCTCACCGACAGTCTCTGTGGAAACATTAGGTTATAAGCAGCCTGCACCTGTACGTCCCTCCTGGGACAGAGAGGTAGGGAAGCCTCACTTTGGGGAATTGTGTGTGTGTGTGTGTGTGTGTGTGTGTGTGTGTGTGTGTGTGTGTGATTAAGAGACTATCCATCTCCATGATGAACCTGCAACAATTACAAATCTGTAGTGAGAATACAATTGCTTCTAACTACCAACCTTTGGGCTTTGGATTCAAGGGCACAGGTATTGTTTTAACAGTGGGGGGACACATATAAAACCAGGGGTTTGTGTTCCTCCCTCAGGATGTTTCGAGTGCCTTCCCTTATTTTTCTACGTTCTGGTAATTTTTTTGTACTTTTTTTTTTTGTCTTTCAGTAAAGTTTTGCTTTATTTACATCAGTTTTTGGTGAAAATGTCTTTAATTTCATCATAATAAAAGTCCTCTGCTAAAATTATTTTTACTGAAGGGCAAAAATGCACATTCTAAATATTCTACCCCAAATCTACATCTATGTTAGGATTGTTTGACCAACTTAAATCAACTTACAAAGTCCAGTTGTCCCCCAAAGGGGGGCTTTGACCCTCAACTCCCAGTGAAAATAATTGGATGCCATGTTAGTCTTTTAGGCCCCTTTACAACTGCACAAAAAACAGCAACAACAACAAAGCTAACATCTGCAAACATCTAGCTTTTTTTAAATTGTATAGCTTACATTTGGCATTCATACCTAAGTCAAATGAATCTGCAATAGTAAAAAGTATTTAGCAGCTTCAGCTGCAATCAGCAGTGATGGAAACACAAGATCCAGGTGGACGCGCTAATTTAAGCTCCTTTGTCTGAGCAATGACTGGATGCCACAGAATACCATCCATCTCCGTCCAAGCACCGCTCAAAACAACGTACACAATTTAGTTGGCACCAGGTTTGAGAGGGAGAGACAGTAAGAGATATATCTAAAAAAAAATGTCACATTTTTATTGGCCTTCATGCTGTTTTCTACTGTTTAGACTACTAACAAGTTTTTCAGCCTGTTGATGACATTGAATGTGACACACCATAGAGAAAACACACACACACTCGCACAAAAAGGCACTCTGGTCTACTGGCAACTTTTAGTGGGTTTTTACTGTGTTTAAAAAACCCACATACACACACTTATTTTGGTGGGTAAGAGGTTGGGTAAGAGCCTGTGATGCTCTAAATTTTTTCAAGCCAGCCAGTGGTATCTTGTGAAGCTAGACAACCAACAGCATCCATTTGTACCAACCATGTTGCCATAGGTTGTCGGGGAAGGGGCTAAGTAACGCTCTGAAATTAGGCTAAATTTTGGTGAGGGAAAAACAGGTGTGGCTAATTTCAAAGGGGTCCCTTGAACTCTCATCTCAAGATATCTGAATAAAAATGGGTTCTATGGGTACCCACAATTCTCCCCTAAACTAAAGGCTTGTTCCTGGTGAATGTTTTGGTCCTTATAATAAATGTACTCCTTCAAATTAAAGCTGTATATTTGTCTTCTTTAAGGAAAAGGACAACCAGCCAACTGAAGAACAATAAATTGCAGACATTAGACTATGCAAATCAGATAATTAGTAATGTTGACTGTAAAATGAGAAACCAAAGTATATCAGTATGCAACTCCTTAGTAACATAGTATTCGGTAGAGTATATACTTCAACAGCATAAAAGAATTCCTAAAATTTAGTTTAGCCCTACCAGCCACCTCTATGAAAAAATTCTAGGGGTTCCACCATCAAAATCATGATTGTACAAAATTGATAAAAACAAGAAATGAAGGTGTGATCATGAGAATCTAACAATCACACCTCAAAACCAATGGAGAATAATAATCCTATTACAAGAAATCTTGCAGCATATTGCATGCAGCTACACACTCATTCTCATCTCTAAGATTGGCAATGCTGCTTTTGAACAAAAGTCTCCCAGAAAAAGAAATTTCGAGGCAGGAAGTGTGAAGCTGAAGGTGTGTCAACACGTCTCCAGCCCACAGAGACAGTTGGAGTGGCTGCCGTGTTTGTCAGGAGACATATAGAGCAGTAACACCAGCCAGAGCAGCAGACCAGACAGATAGTGTTACACAGGCGTTGCTTCCCATCTTTGTGTTGAACAAACGTAATCAGACACATCCAGAGACATTCATAATTATTGCTGCTGCTGATGACAAAATGTTTTACATAATGAAACACAAATATGACGACACACGTTGCTGCTGCGACATTGAGGCTGGGGAATCTGCGCAAGCCATGCTGTTTTACCACAAATAATGACATATAGCTGCAGGCTATGTAAGGCCCAGTTGTTAGAGAGGATGTGTGTTTGTGCACGGAGGAGTGAGAGATAGGGGGGAGAGGGAAGTTATTATCTATCCAGGTGCTCTTCAAAAGGGCCAAGGAAGGTCATTCCTGTGTGCAGACACAACAAACATCTTCATTAATTTAGACTGCTAGACAGCAACATGCATGCTATACCCTTCAAACAAATACCACTCATTAAATATTCATCCATACTATACTGGCCGGCAAAAAAATAGCAATCGACAGTCGGGTATAAACGCTAATAGAGAGCACTTTTTCCAAGGATGCTAGTTCCCTTAAAACAGGGTTACATGAAAAGCCGCTTGAGCTCATTTCCATAATACCTCTGTGTGCCCCATGAGAATCTCGGGTTCAGTTTGCCTTCATTTGCATGTGCCACGAAACAGCATATACCATTTTTCCCCTGGTTTTTGCATCTGGAGTACATTGAAATGCTTTCAGCCAACAGGTACGGGCTGTTGGATGTAAAATGTGTCCACTGGCTGCAGCTCACACACATTATTTTGGGGAATTTGCAGCAGAGCCAGGGATCTTTATCAGATTCACAGCAGGAAGCAAATTGGATGGGAGATAAAAGTTTGCTCCTCTCATCACCTATAGACCTACAGATAGAAGCTCATTGAAATTCAGACAGCATGTGTCCTCTATTCAACTTCTTAATTTGACTTTATTCCCTTTTGCTGCAACTCACTTGTTAACGCAAAGAGCACTTAAAGTGAAAGTCCACCCAAATTAAAAAAAAAAAAAAAAAAAACCAACAGCACGTTTCCTCTTACCTGTAGTGCTATTTATAAATCTAGATTGTTTTGGTGTAAGTTGCTGAGTGTTCATGATGTCAGCCATAGAGATGTCTGCCTTCTCATAATATAATGGAACTAGATGGCACTTGGCTTGTGGTGTTTAAAGTGCCAAAATAATACATTTGATAAACTGAACAGCAATGTCTGTTTTTAGAAATCATGACCCTGTTACTCAAGATAATCCACAAATCTTGTGAGAAGTTTCATGTAAGGCTTGTGTTCGTGGCAGTGTGAGATGTAAGCATGTTTACATGCTTGGCTGAGCTTTAACATTAGCTAGCTCAGCTAGGTGAACTAGCAGTAGATGCACACTTCCTTCTGCAGTTGTCAGGCCGACCTCTTAAGTTTCATGTTGGGACCATTTTCTTTCTATCAAACTACACCCAGCAACCGCATCACTGTGCAGAAGAAAGTGTGCACCTACTGCTAACTCACCTAGCACCACTGAACTAATATTTCAGTTCAGCCAAGGAGAACACTGTTAATGTTTAGGTCTTACACCGTCACAAGCACTAGCCATGAGCAGATGCTCTCTTCCTTCTGCATGGTCATATGCTTGGCGGGTGTAGTTAGGTAGAGAGAAAATAGGTCCCACATGAAATTGCTCACTACAAAATCTGTGGATTGTCTTCAGTAACAGGGTTGTGATTTCTAGACAAACACTGCTGTTGAGTTTTTCCAAAGTTGTTGTTTTTTGGGGGTTTTTGGCACTTTGAGCATCACAAGCCGAATGCAATCTAGTTCCATTATATGCAAGAGAAGGCAGACATATCTACGACTGATATCTCCAGCACTTAGAAACTCATAATTAATTAATCTACACTGATAAATAGCACTACAGGTAAGAGGAACAATATACATTTTGATTTGGGGGTGAACTGTCCCTTTAAACTGTTGCAGCAGACATACTTCGGTATATATAAATTGAAACATTCTTCAACTGGTTGACAAATGTTTAAAATTTTGCATTTGTCATGCTTTTATGCTAGCTGTGGCACTGCCTGAGGAATGAGAGTCTCCCCTGTGGATCACACTCTGAGTCTAAAGATTAAAAAGGGTCCTTAGTCAAGACAGATACCAGCAATCCAGAGGCATTTTATTTTGCCGAATATCTTCACAGAATAAAAGAGCAATTACATCCACCTACTAAAATCCAAAAATCTATGCAATGTGCACTAGTCATTCAAGAGGCATACTGTATATCACAAAATTCACATGGTAAAAAGAACAAACTCATAAACAAGCAGCAGAGGCATAATGAGAAGGATGCAATGACCAGTATGTTTTCTTTCACTTAAAAGTCACTCCGTACATTTATCCTTTAGGAAAAGTAAAAATAGAATATAGCACTCTTTGCAACTCTCCAGAATAAAAAAAAAAAAACCTTCGCCACAATTCATTGTCCATGCAATGTTACACGGAGGAAATGCAGTTGACATCACAGCTGCCAGGTACTTGTATAGGACATGCGGCAGTGCTTGAATGGAGGTCGTGAGGGGGGTTAATTAGGAGCTATGACAGATCTGAATAGCATCATGTGGGGAAAGGAGGGAAGGGGAGGAAGACTTTCATGCAAATTTTAACAGTACAAGTCATTTCATATCTCACTATGGGGTCCCCAGACAGTGTCCCGTCTTCGCTCACACATCCGAATTGATGCTCAGGTTGGCCAAACGTGGGTCAGAGTTTATCTCGTACCTGTAATGGTACCCCTCCATGTGGTCCCTACAAGCATCCCGGATGTTGTACATCCATCGCTTGATGCCTTTTCTGTTTAGGTAAAGCACCAGCAGGAATATGACGCCAATGAGGGCCAGCACCAGCCCCAGAAAGACATAAGAAGTCTCCAGCACGCCCTCCATATTGCCTGCACACTTCAGCTGTGACTGCTCTAACTGCAGCAGCGGCTGGCGTCTCAGGGCCTTGGGGTCCGCGCAGGTTAGGTTCTGCATGTCAATGACCTGAGTGGAGTTTTTCAGCCACAGCAGCATTTCGTCGATGAAGCAGTTGCAGTGCCAGGGGTTCCCCGACAGTCGAATCTGGAGAGCGGGCTTGAGGCTGAACTCTGCCAGCGTGGTGGTGGGCAGGTCCCTAAAGCTGTTGTCTCTCAGGTCAAGGTCACGCAGCGGTGGCACCCTCAGCGTCCCGTTCTGAATGGAGATGATGGAGCTGTTCTGCAGGCTGAGGTTCACCAGGTTGGAGAGGCTGACGAATACATTGTCTGAGAGAATCACAAGGTCATTGTTGGACAAGTCCAAGGCTGTGAGCTGGAGGAGGTTTCCACTCTGTAGAAAGCTTAGAACCTCATCAGCATAGGAATAATTGTGCAAAGACCTACTGAGATTCAAGAACTGCACTTTATTATCAGCAGGGAAAGCTCTTTCACTAAAATTCTGGATGCTGTTGTTGCTCAGGTCCAGCCGCACAAGGTTTGGCAAGTTATCAAATACCATTGCATCCACCGACTCCATCTCATTCCCACTGAGATAGAGATCTGTTAACTGTTCCAGGCGGGTTGGGAAAGAGTCCATACTGATCCGGGAAATGTTGTTTCCAGTGACGAACAAGAATTTGGTATCGGCCGGTAAAGAATGCGGAATCGCGTCCAAGTTCTTGTTTTGGCATTTCACAGTTTGTGAGTCGCACTTACACATGTCCGGACAGCCCTGACAGGACAGCACGGCCGCGAGGACAAAAAGCAAATGAATCATTCCGGTCATGTGTGTTCCCTCTCGGTCACATCCGCGCGACGTGCTCAACAGGCGCATCTTGCACTATACAAATCTGTCTGCGCAGAGCGTGCGTAAAGATTACTTTACAACAATCCAACCCACTCACCGCCGTGACTCACCGGGGGAAAGTTTTTCGACTGTGTCTCCCGCCTTTGTCCTTTCCAAAACTGCTACTAGTCCCCACTCAGACTCCATATAACTACCCCCAAACCATCCTGGCGTAGGGTAGCCTAAGTCTACGTTTCCATGAGGATGAAGGTGATGCGGGCGGAGCTCGCAAACTTACAGGCTTTCTCCTTCGTTTGTCTTCCAAACCTCAGGTTTTTATGGTATCTTTCCAATCGTGGCAAAACAATAAAGTCCGATGTAAAAATGTCAAATAACTCACTCGGGCTGCTGGTTTCGAAACAAACAATGCTCCCTGTCTCCTAATGGTGCCATGTATTACTACATGCGTACTTCAGGCTCGCTGCTTTCCTAAACGTTGTGAGTCTAGAGGGAGAGACTAAACACAGCAGCACAGTGCAGACCATTGGAAGGAGGGAGCGTACCATTTTCCAGCAACAAGGGGGTGAATAGAAAAGTCTGACAAGTTTCATTCACATTTTTATTAAAATTTTGCACTTGTGATGAAGCCACACGTTATTTTTAATTGGCTTTTAACACGACAGCAAAACATCTAATTATGAAAATCACGACCAGTTTTTCTAAAATAACGTGTAGCTTTCTAGTGCTGCTACTGAAATTGAGCCCTGTGTCTTGGGGTCCAGGGACCTCTAGGGGTTCCTGAGGGAGCTCCAGTGACGTCCCAAGCCATGTGAAAACAGTGCGAAGAACAATTCTGCTTCACTGTTACACTCTAGGATGAGGCTGCAGTCCATATAAAACAATATGGTCAAATTCATAAGGGACCGTTCGTTATTTAATATATTGGAGGGGGTGGTACAAAAAAGGAGGAAGCACGTCAAAAAACAATTTACGCACTTGGGAGGCACTAACTAACCCGTATGCATGACAAGAGTGGATTTTTTTTTTTAAATCAGGGCTTTTGTCTACAACGTTTCAAGGTACATTTTTAAAATATAGCAATTAATTTATGGTGGAAGGAAGGTCATGCATTTACAGGGAGGGAAGCTCAAGTGAAAATATTTGTAATTTAAGGACAGTTCAAAAGAAAAGAAAACAAAACAAAAAAGTCATATCCCAGGCACCTGTCTGCATAGATATTTAAAAAAAAAAATATCCATAATACAATGTAGTTAAATATATATGCCTGATTATCTGATCCAAATTTTAGCCTACACAAAAAATGCTAATTTTTTTTGCAATCCCATACTAAATCATTGCCAAACACAAACATATGTTCAGATGGCATTTTTGGAATACATTATCTTTACATAATGCTGTATTAAATAGGCAATGACTCCACATACAGGGGAAAAATAAACTTTTTGATTCAGGAAAGCCAGTTTGATCCATTAGGCATATCATAATATCTGCGAATCCAGTTCAATACAAAGCCCATTTAATAAGTTATAGTCTCCGTGGGAAACAGCCTGAAGGTATTGAGAAGCAGAAAGAAAAGTGATAAAGGAAATATATGAATCATTTGATCCACTGACAATGTCACATTACTCCTGTTCATCATAGTAAGTCTCCTTTTAGGATCCATGAGGATTATTTTGGCATCTAGACCCAATGAAGGCAGGGGATAAACATTGTCAAGATATGCGAACTTAATACAGAACCACATATAACAAATCCCAATTAAGAGCAAAGACAAGATGACTTGTAATGATTTGGATGAAGGTGCCTTCGTCTTGACGTCTTTTTGAAGTTTTGCGGTAAAGTTTTAAACAAATTCTTAAAAAAAATGTTTAAATATCATCATGCTTCAATTCAAATGGTCATTTGAAACACCACATTTTGGTGAAATAAACGCTCCTATTTCCAGGGGGAAAAAAAATCTCTCCACTGTGACGTCTGATCCATGGAATGGGATAAAAGTTTAGATTGGGCTCCAGTTCAATCATATTTGATCTGAGTGTTAGTGACGCAAAGAGCTCTTGGATCTTACAAATGTGAGAGGAATGCAAGATTTCCTCAATGCTGTATATAAAACAGCTTTTTGGAAGTGGTTTAATTTCCCTCAACCAAACGATGATGGAAAAAGTCAAACATCTGACTGCATCACAGGTTCAAAAAAGTGATATTATTCTAGAAATTAATTGAAAGCTGTTGAGCTATTGAGCTAATTTATTTCTTTCTTCTTGCACTACCATATACATTTGCACTACTACAACTTTGCCTTGTCTATTTTTTTAATGTGTCATTGTTTGTATTGTACAGTTTTTATTTATCTCTTTTTAAATATATATATATTTATGTCTACTCTCTGTCACAGAGAGTTGAGAGTAACGCAATTTCAATCCTCTGTTTGTCTTGTACATACTGCAGAATTGACAATAAAGCTGACTTTGACTTTGACTTTGACTTTGAAAGGTCAATTTCTTTATCTCTTTATGTGGTCTTTATCTCCAGATCTCCTTCTGGGAAGTGACTCGAGTAGTGACCTTGTAGTTGTCTGCTCAATTGTGCAAGATTGTACTGCTGAAAAGCGAAACTGAAGTGTCCATGCATGAATTGTGGGGGAGGGCTTGCTCATCAATATGATATTTGGAAGCCCCTGTGTTGATCCTGGTGTAACCTTAGCTTTACCCTCCTTTGACCCCTTCCTATTCTTAGCCTGGTCAGTGTGACCAATTATCCGAGTACTTCGATGACACCTGGATCAAGGCTGAAAGTAATACTCCACCTGAAGTCTATCTGTCAACTATGAAACTATTGTTACTAATATGATGTTATTGTGGAGGATCTACAAGCTACTTACATCCTGTCATGTCTCCTAAAGGTGTGGTGCTCAAAAGATAGTTGTGGTGTGGAACTCAAAATTATCTTTATTCTCTGTTAAAGGACCAAACCATTATTTTGTCACATTATGTACAGAAATAATTCTAAACCAACCTTCAAACATTTTCTCTGCTTCTCTTGCTCCTAATTGCATCCAGTTGGAAGTATAGGCAAATTTAGTGAGAAATTAAAAAATTCATTGTTGCTCAGTGGATAGAGCAGCACCCCATATACAGGGGTTGTATACTCACCACAGCGGCCACGGGCTTGCTGCATGTCGCCCCCCGCCCCCAACTCCTTTCACACTTAAACTGTCCTGTCCATTAAAGGCAATAAAAGCCCCCCCCAAAAATAATCTTTAAAATAAAAAATAAAAAACAGAAAAAAAAAAATCATTAAAGAGTCATTATCACAAACACTTTGTAAACTAATTGTAACTAAATCTTAAATGAAACAAAAACTGTCTTCTTGTATCATTTAAAATACATTTACAAAGTAGCCTATATACTAATTTTGAGGTATGCTTTTTTAAGTAAATGTAATTTTATCACGTTTTTTCACATATATTTTTATTTCTGTATATATGTTTTGAAATAAACCCTAAAAATAAAAAAGTCAAATTTCCTATGACATCATCGATGCAGCAACAGCACATTTTGAGCACGACTAACGCCCCCAAAAATCAATCAATAGCATTCTGGGATGTACACGCCCTGACCAATCAGAAGTCTCGACACTGGCGAGGTTTTTACATACCCTGCAGGGTTCAGGCATCCAGTCCTGTCAACATTTGCACCAGTGAAAGAGCCACCAGCGTCTCTGTCTTAGTAGTTATGACACAGTGGATTTACGCCGTTGACGCTACTTTCGCCATGTCTTCTTTTTTCTTTATCTAGCGGAAGGTAAGAAATGATACGACGTTAGCAAACCAACTCGCTAACGCTAAGCTAGGGGATGATGTGTCAGTTAAGCTAAGTTAGCTGCTAAGGTAGCATCAGCTAAATATAGCTAACAGTGCTTGACAAACCTCTTCTTTCATGGCTGTTTTTGAAAAGTCTTTAATTAGTTGTCAGTTTTGAAAATACATAACAAATTATACTGTGGCTTGAAGTAACGTTATCCGGTTTGGGCACTATGACCTAATACTTGTGTGGGCTAACGTTGACGGTTAGTTAGTTGCTGGTGCTTTTGCACAACTTGCTAGGAAGTTGGTTAGCTATGTGAGAAACATTATAGGTTTGTCTTATCTTAGTAAAGAAATATGTGCCCAGTTGCTTCAACAAAACAGGGCTATTACACAGAATTCATCGGAGTTTAATGGGGGGCAGCCAACATGGAAAATTAACAACCTAATGGAATTCGGCTAACTTAGCATGTTACATAATCCTGCTGTTTTGTCAATATTAAGAACCACTTTACCAACGCTCGTGCACTATCTTCACTATCACTATCACAAAAACATTATCCGTAATGCAGACTTAATTAACTTTAATCTTATTTGCACAACGTTGTCAAATAGCTTTCTTGCAAACCTGCCGGCTCAGCTGATTTGTGCTCTGTGGGTCTGTTATTAGGCTAGACTTGCTCTGACCTTTGAACTAGCAGGTTTGGATCCCATTTCACTTCTCCATCTTGCACTCAAAGCTGTTGTTGCAGTTTGCAAGTACACAAAGTGTGAATGTACGCCATTGTTTTTCATTAATTCTCACATTTTCTTCTTTAGGTGCACTCTACAATTATGGAGTTGTGAAAAGGAAAGAGAGAATTTTGGGGGGAAAGGGGGCCTTTCCCCTCAAGTTTGATGGTTGGACTGCTTGGCGAGAAGGTCAGAGGGTTGTTGAGATTTTTGCCTTTTGTAAATTATTAAAAGAATATATAGAGGATATACTATTTTTGCAAACACTGATGTACAATTTTGTATGAAACGCACAAGAGGTTTTGTATGTATTGAATTCTTGATGCCATTTCATGCTGCAAGCACCTTAGTTTGTGTTCAATTCTTGGTTGAAATGGTCGACTGAAGCAAGTCACAGAAACCCTCTGGGGTTGCTAGGGTGCGGTGGAACCTCAACACAAGCACAATTCTAGCACTCCAAACCATCTCGACCTTTTGTTGACACATTTTTCCTTTTTGTAATTTTTCTTCTTTGAGAGCAGCTTTGTTTTTGAGCAAAATTTTGGTGACAGTCTTTTTGATTTGTTACCTTGCATTGTATTGTTTTTAATTTTTTTTCTGCCATTGTGGGTGGTGGGCTGTCAAGGAATTTTATACACAAGGGAGGTGGGTTCACTGTGAAGATTTGGCTGAGGTCAGGATGAGTCTGGCAGTGCCGGACTGCGGCCCCAAATGCCGCTCAGAGCAGCATGCAGATGAGGTGATAGCGGCACTAACAAGCGGCTCTGAGGGGCAGCTGCGGGCTTTCTTGACCTCGCACTGTCACAATGCGTGCACCTTGCGGGATGCCTTTGGTCGCACAGCCCTGCACCTGGCATCCTCACTGGGGAAGAAGGCCATAATGGAGTGGCTGCTGGAAAATAAGAGTGCTGACATGATGGTGAAAGATAAGGAGTCCAGCTGGACCGCTCTGCATCGCAGCGCTTTCTATGGACATATCCACTGTCTCATATCACTGGTCAAGGTATGAATTTAAAGTAAATCACCCAACTGGTCAGATAATATAACATTTAAAAGAACCTGTGGTGCCATAAAAGTAGAAAATAAAATGATCCCTTGCTAATTTTCAAGATTTTTTTCAGTCATTTTCTTTCTTGGCATTGTTTCAGCATGGAGGACTTCTCTCCACTCTAGACAAGGAGGGCCTCTCTGTCCTGGACCTTACAATGAAGGACCGACCAGTGCATGTTGTGTTCAAAAACACAGGTACGAAAAGCTTCTGTGCTTAAATTAAGTTGCATTTTCTGGCACAGTGTCACCTGCTTCCTAGGTGCATGAAGACAGGAAAAAGTCTAAAGAGGTCAAAATTTCAGTCACACTCACAATGAAAACGAACAGCATTATTGTGAGACTTGTGGCCTTCACCAGGATCATCATATGCCACATTATTAAGAAAATTGTTCGTTGACATTATGGTGCATTAATATGACGTTGATGGTGAAGCTATTGACTCTAGTTTTGTTTTTGTACTGAGTCACCAGGCTTCTTAGCATCATGGTGACTCATTCTGATTTAATGATGCACTTGACACCTGTACATGCATGGGATTTAACTCTCCCTGTGCTCCATCATACGTCTTTCTAGCCATCAAGATTTGTGATTTTCACATGACATAGAAAATGATGTAGTGCCCACTTTGGATGACCAGGACATCCTTCTGTTCGATCCATTTTATTTTATTGTAGCTTATTTTCTATCTTTTATTTATTTGGCCATTTAAAATCTTGTCTAAATGTGTCTTTTTATATTGTCTTGTGTTTGAAATGCCTTGTTGATGAAAAGTGCAATACGAATAAACTTGCCTCGCCTTTTTCTAATTGTGGAAAAGACCAGTGGTTAAATCAACCTTCAGGTGGAGGCAGTCAATGTTGTGAATGTGCTCGTAATTGTGTGTTCTTCCTCATTACAGACCCAACTGAAGTATACACATGGGGAAACAATACTAATTTCAGTCTCGGGCATGGTAATCAGGAGAGTCGACAGCACCCTGAGCTCGTGGATGTGTTTGCCAGGACCGGGGTTTACATCAAGCAGGTAGGCTAACAACACACTGTTGTTGCACCCAGCTCTTCAGGGAGTAAGGTGTATTTTCCTACAGCATAGGGCTTCCCTACCCTGGTACCCTACTTGCATGTATCACACCAGTAATGGCATCATGCTTCAGCTCTGTGCCAACATGTGTTGCATTAGAAAAAAAATGCCAATGCACATGGGTACTCCAGATAAGGCACACCACCTGGGTAAACCAGCAAAACACTCCCTCCCCAGAGTCCTGTATTACCTACCAGTGTTTGTTTATGGATGGACTGAAACTAAAATCTTTGTCTTGATCTTTTGTCATTTATTGCTGACCTTATTGTATATTGCTTATATTAACATACTGTAATTTATTGTATTACTTGCAAATTATTGTATTACCTTCGGAGAGGTATCTCTATAAGTCCATTTGGGTTTCTACCTCTCCGGCACGTGTTTTTCTATATTCTTTTTGACCTGTTTTCTGTTACTATTTTTAATGGTGCGAATAAATAAATGAAAATGAAATTAAAATTACCACTTGACAATTTCACAGTTAATTTCTTATCTGCTCTCTTTTTTGAGCACTGGTCCAATTTGGCAACAGATTGATTATATTTACTGGCCTGACGTAACTTTTTACTTTATTGTTACTCCCTGCTAAGAGAGTAAACAGCAGGGTGTGTATCAGACAATATAGCACCTAGAGACAGAATGTAATTTAATATGTTTTCACTATAATCAAAGTGCAATATCAAAGCCTATTTTAATTTGTTTATAGTGCAAGTTGACATCTCAATGACAGTTTAAGAAAACAATATACATTGCAGCCCTAGTTACAGCCTTAGAACATTAACAGGAAAAAAACTAACTGTGACGTTGTTTGACTAAGTCAAAAAGAGGGCATAGTCTGTGTGTCAGGTGTGGACTGATTAGCTATGTCTTCTCCTCTATATGACTTTTGTTAAGCTGGTCTGAGCATGGTTAAGCCATGCTGCCACACTGTGCCAGCCTAGCTACAGTTTCATGCATTTGTTATGTGGGTGCTCTTAGTGTGATTAATAGAGCCACTGGCAGCGGTGAAACCACCCCCAGTGGTGTGTACACACACCAGATGCTAGTTGTAGTAGATTAAGTAATGACTGTGTTAGACATCTTGTCGTCAGTCCATTCCTAATACTTTGTAATTGTGTGTGGTTTGTGTATTTAAGATATGATGAATTGGGATTCTTGTCACTGTTTTATTGGTGTTTACGGAAGAAACAATATGTTTTGGGGTCTTCTTTCTGACATGCAGGACTTGTCATGCAGAGTAATTTCATAAAGCCTAGTGGGGGACAGATGGCTCTTATTTC
Organism: Plectropomus leopardus; assembly: GCF_008729295.1. Taxonomy (NCBI): domain Eukaryota; kingdom Metazoa; phylum Chordata; class Actinopteri; order Perciformes; family Serranidae; genus Plectropomus; species Plectropomus leopardus. Next base: position 8,165,849 of record NC_056469.1, read on the forward strand.
ATGACCACACAATGACCCAGTGGCACTGAGTATTCTCTTTGTCTTCCTGGCCCAAGCCAGCAGGTGCCAGAGGTTAAATATTAATTCCACAATGACATGTTTTTAATTAAATGAACTACACTGGTGTGTATGCATGTGTGTGAATGTCCACATCAATGTGATACTTTGGGGAACATCCCTATGCTCTATTGAAAGCCTGAGGGTAGCAATGTATTAGTAATGATGTTTGCTTTTCCACTTGTGCAAGGGCCTTTATTGGTATAGTGTTTTACTATCACTACAAGAGGGCTTTGGCTAAAGGACATGGAAAGAGTTGCATCGCAGCCTCTGCTATGAGGTCAAAATTATAATGACAAGAGCCTCAATCAGCGCAAACTCTAGACTCAATTTTTTACCCTGGAATAATATATTTAGTACTTCAGATTAGAGTAATTTAAATAATCATGATCTCAATATTGACCAGTATAATCGTGATTATGACTTTTACCATAATCAAGCAGCCCTAATTTTAAAATACAAAATAAACAAACAAAACAAACAAACAAACAAACAAACAAAAAAACTTGCAATAATGTTGAAGATTAATCTCCTCTTCTCCCTGTAGGTGGTCCTGTGTAAGTTCCACTCTGTGTTCCTGTCTCAAAAAGGCCAGGTCTTCACCTGTGGACATGGACTTGGAGGACGACTTGGCCATGGGGATGAACAGACTTATCTGGTGAGACTTGTTAAAGGGCATTATATGCCATTGAGTTTTTGTGTTTACAGTAATGTTTATAGATGTAAGGAATACAAAACAGGTACAGTGTTTTGTGAACTGGTGTCTCTGCTCCAGTTTTAAAATACACGGTGCAGTGCGTTGGATTATACACTTGAGATGACCATCAACAGTCTTTCTTAAACTGAAAAAGGAATTACTTTAAAGGGATGTTAAGTTTAAGTTGTGTTTGCTTACATGGCGTGGCTTTAAGACCCTGCTGGTGAATATCAATTAATCAGTTTCAGCCTTTCATTTTGTCCACCACTGATAAAAGTGCCGCTTCCTCCCAGATCACAGCCACACACTGTAAACACAGATTTCTGTCTGAAAATGTATTTGTTTGTTGTTTTGTCTCCATTGTTAAATGCCTGAGGCTGCTGATACTGGAGACTAACTTCCTCAGATTCTGTGTCAAAATACTATTTCTAAATTGTCTCCACTCTGAACAGAAATATCCCCAGTGATCACTTTATTAAGTGCATCTGTAAAAATCTAATGCAGTGTGATATAGCAACTCAGCCTTAAATTCTACTTTTACAAAGATAATAAAGTTCAGTATTGATTAACCCTGTCAGCAGGATGTTAATAACTACATGCTTATTATTGAGGCTGTACTTTGTCATGACGTTGAACTGGCCTGTATTATATTGAGAGGTGTTTCTAATTTTTTGCCAACCTCATTTACAAACATGCTGGGGAACATTAATTAGAAACATGTTTCAGTATTATGCAGTGCAGTACAACAGTTCAAACTGCAAGGATCTCAGTCATAAACATACAACCAACTTAACACATCTTGAGAATTTAGAACAAAAATTGGCTATTATAAGGTTTGTAAAATATATGGCACAGCTGTTGTGCTGGATTGGACTGACTTTTACAGTTGCATAAATGTACCTAACAAAGGATTCAAAGAGTGTATTTTCTTTGGGAAACAATATGATTCTTTTGAAAATACAATTACAAAGTGAAATGAGTTTTGAGTCTCTGGTCCTTTAAAGGTGTTTCCGCTACAATTTTTTATATCATCACACATTAATTGTGTGTAAATTGTCTTCATCAGTTAAGGTGGAGCAGGCACTGTAATCCCCTCTGCCATGAATAAATGAACATCATTGCCTATGTTGATGCTAATGAAGGAACATGTCACTCAGTGTAACAGTATGGCTCACTGGTTTGTTTCTAATCTTTTTGGGCAACACTGGGGCTCAATGGCAGGGAGGGAGAATATCAGACTGTGGATACAGAGACAGTACTTGTTAGCAGGATCAATTCATTGTTGATTTTGGTCTTTTTATGGGATTTGTTGACAACAAGAAAAATACAGACTGTCAGCAGACTTGTCCTTTTACATTAGCTTTTGCAGCAAATGAGTTGAGCAGAGCAGAAAACAACAGGGCTCCCGCTGTGACAGTGCTATTTGAGTTGCGGAATGACTGGCAAATATTTATAAATAAAGCAGTGTAATACACAGAAATGCCCTGGTGCAAAAATTTCAAGCAGAGATACTGTCATCAGTAGAATAAGGGGAAATTCTGCAGTCTTTTTATTGGTCCAACCCAAATGTAACGCTGAACATTGAGCTCGGGCAGTTTAAGTTTTGAACACTCAGTTTGTTTTTTCTAATCTTTCTCTTACCGTCTCTGTACTGCCTTCAGTTAAATACAAATAAGACTGAGGCTCGTGTTATTGCTCCAGAGAGGTATATACCTGATATCAAGCAGCACATGGGATTTCTCAGTGTTTGTGTTCAGCAAAAACCTTAGTAATTTAGGTGTTTTCCTCGACATGTCCCTCAATAATCATGTCAGTCAGCTCATGCATTCATATTTTTTTCCAATTAAGGAACATAACTAAATAAAAATTTGTTGTGACCAAGGTTGAAATGGAGATGATTATTTGTGTGTTTGCATCTTCTCGTTAAGATTATTGTAATGCCATTTTTACCTGTTTAAATCAAACTTCTTAAAACTGTCTCCAAACTGTTCAAAATGCAGCTGCTCAGCTTTTAAAGAGAAACTTTTAACAAGAGATCACATATTACACCAATTTCATCCTCTCCTCACTGGCTTCCCATTAGATTTTGCAAACATTTTAAAATACTTGTGCTGACTTTTAGAGCCTTGCACGGTCAAACACCACAGTACATCACTGACCTCCTCCTGTATTTGTCTAATAAGCCACTTAGGTCATCAGAACCACAGTTTCTGGCTGTCCCTCAGAACCGCTATATAACCTCAGGTGACAACGTCTCTCAAGGCGTTGCACCCAAATGATGTTGTGCTCTCCCCTTATGCTGCGATCCCTCGATTAATGTGATAACTTAGTGAAGCACCTGAAGACATTTCTATTCAGACAGGCTTTTGTTTGAATGCATAATACACATAATTTATTAAGTTTTATATGTTTTATTCCTTGTTATATATGCATGTCTCTGCCCTCATGACTTGTTGCTGTGATTTTATTTTTAGCTTTGTGCTGATTATCACTGCTATTTTATTTTGTATTCATATTTTACTTTATTGTGTATCGGTTTATAATGTAAAGCACTGTAATTTTTATCTGTGGAAAGTGCTATATAAATAAACTTTACTGACTTACTTACTCACTTCTTTTTCTCGTTCCTCTCCACAGGTTCCTCGGATGGTGGAGGGTCTGATGTCCCACCACTGCACCCAGGTGGCGGCAGCTAAAGACCACACAGTGGTGCTGACAGAAGAAGGCTATGTTTACACTTTTGGCCTCAACAGCTTCCACCAGCTTGGTCTGGCTCCTCCACCTGCCTCAGCTCATGTCCCTAAACAGGTGAGAGATAGCAGGGAGGGGAATGGAAGGGGGGCCGATGACATTTTGCACTGCATGTAGTGAGCATTATTTATATGCCAGTTGGCTTTGGTTACATATAGACTTTTGTGGCACTGCTTTTTTACTTGCACTTTATTGCATTTTGATTGTGTGACACCTCAGAGACTTTTGAACAAGTGCTCTCCCGCAGGAACATTATTTTTTACTTGTAAATGTTAACTACTGCAAGTTTCTGTTTTAAAATGATTTATTATTTTATTCAAATAGTACATTAATAATTGCCTTTGATGTTAAGTCTAGAAAATCGGAACCTTTGTATGCGTATGTATGTAGGTGTTCTCCAAGACGCTGAAAGGCAGGACAGTGATCGGAGTTGCAGCAGGAAGGTTCCACACAGTGCTTTGGACCAGAGAGGCTGTCTACACAATGGGGCTCAATGGAGGCCAGCTGGGTAAGTCTCAACGCTGAAATGTCAGCAGAACGAGTGTTATGAAAGAAAATGGCTGCTTTTCAGATACCGAATGGTAAATTTGAGCAGATAAAGATGAGACCCACAGCCCCGTGGCACACCATGCCGGCATAAAAGATAAAGCTAAAGTTAGTAATTTTAGCATGCAAGCATGAATAATGATCGTGTTGAAATAGTAGAATGGTACAATTGTTCATTTACTTCTGTAGGAGTTTTGGTGAGGAGGGAAGACCCTCCATCATATCAGAGGTGGATGACACAAAAGGCTATTATGTGATATATTTTTTATTTGTAAAATTAAACAGGTATATGAAACACACAAACACGCTGTATATTGTTTACATGATATGTTAATGAACAGTATGTTATTGTGTGTTCATCTGAAGGGTATCTGCTGGATCCTAATGGAGAGAAGTGTGTGACAGCCCCTCGGCAGGTGTCAGCCCTGCACCACAAGGATGTCACCATAGCTATGGCAGCAGCGAGTGATGGAGCAACAGTTGTTGTGACAGAGAAGGGGGACGTCTACCTTTTGGCTGATTACCAGTGCAAAAAAATGGCGTCAAGGTGACACAGAAACAATAATTAAGTCTCATTTATTCTTGAATTTTCTTTTCTTAAAAGACTGAGGATTGATTGGAGATTCCATTTAATTATAAAACTTTTACCGTTACAGCAAACAAAATTGACATGACCTTAATTTACACGTTTTATATTTCTTTGCCATAGCAGTATATCCCAAATGTAATCAGAGCAATGAATAAAGCAAACTGGTCCTTAGTACCACCATCTTAAAAACTGCCACACACACAAAATTAGAAAACACACATACAACACTAATTTTAACAATTTTGTCTCCAATATCCAACATCCCATTGCTAAAATAGCAGGGAAATGTCTTATTTAGGTCCAGTATATCATTCTGGACCAACAAAAGACTGGATCTTTTGATGTCATACAGAGTCCAGGGATGCAGGTATTTGGTGGGCAAAATGTAAAGATGTAATCTCTGTAAAAAAAAAAAAAAAAAATAATACATACTTAATATTTTGCCATGCTCATTCATGGGATTAATGTGTGCAGCTTTTTCAAACCACCAGAGGCACTTTCTGTTCTGTATTACCTCTGGTATTGTAATCAGACCTAATTTGAATGGCAGCTGTTAATCACCCACTAAACTGAAAGCTGTTATATTATCTTTTTTCTTATTTGCATGGTATAGTTATGCAAAAATGTGCTTGTTGGAAAGTAGGTCTAAGTGCATGCCTTTCTGTTAAAGAGCAAGAACACAATACAGGATTTACTGGAATGCAAATTTTCTAGAAATAAGCAGTGATAATTAAATAAGCTTAATCCACCAAGAAATGTAGGTCACGATGAATTATGCTTTAATTGTGACACAGTTTTTTTCTTTTTTGTTTCCTAATGATCCATTTTGATTTATGTCTTTCAGGCAGCTAAACATCAAGAAGGTTCTTGTCAGCGGTGGTAGTCTGGACCACCGTGTGGTTCCACAGATCCTGAATGAGGGAGGGGGGCAAAAGGTGACCGTCTTGGCATTGGATGAAGCTGGACGGGTAAGTGCATTTATAAAGTATGAGACAAAATGCTTTTCATGCTGTTATTTGTGCTAAAGGTGAAGGAAATGGTACTAAAGAATATGGCCTAAATCAAATATAGAACAATAAAACTAAACTTAAAAGGGTTAACTTAAAACGTTTTTGAGGTGAAGTGGGGTGACTTTATTTGTACCTGTAAGTAGATTTGTTTTGCAGCATAGCAGAGAGAGCATCCTGGGCCCTATTTTCCCATGTTTTTCTGTCTAAGTGACTATAGGGAATAACAGTTTTTGAAATTGGCCAAGTATTGAGTGAAGGGGCTGCAGCCAGCAGCAGCAAAACTGGCTGCAGTGTTAACACTCTGGGCATGTTCACACAGCCAATTTATGTTGACAAAAAATGCTTGTTTTTGCCACTGGCAGGCTCAGATTGATCTGAGTGTCGTACAACATTATGGAAAGGATCCCAACAGAGACAGACTTTTTTAAAGAATAACGTCTTTTTTTGTATAATCAAAAAGAGCCATAAAATCACTATCGTCAAACCTGCCAGACTCCATTTAAAAACAAAATAATTTGATTATTGTAAAACACACTTCATTTAAAGTCCACAGAAACTAAATAGAGCTCCCCAAAACGGTTTGTATTCCTCTTTTCACGGTTCCAACAATCACCAACTCTGATTTGGTTAAAATAAACCATTAATTCACTGACATAGGTGTGAAAATGTGCTGGCTGTGTTTAGCCTTATATTACTATTTATTTAAATGGAGTGATGGCTTTGGCAGTGGTGATTTTAAGGCTCTTTCTGGTTTAATAAAAAGGGCCTTACTCTTCAACAAAAGGTCTATCTCTGGAGGGATCCTTTCCATAAATTATCAGATCCTTTGAATAATAATGTAAGCCTGTCTGTGGCAAAAACACACACTTTTAGTGTAAATAAACAGACGGTGTGAACATGCCCTGAGTGTTTATATTGCCATCTGTTTTGCCTCTGTTGGTTGTAGCAGTCTTGTTCAATACTTGACCAATTTCAAAAATTGCCGTTCCCATTTGTCATTTAGACACAAAAATCTGGGAAAATAGTGTCCAGATAAAAAAAAAAAACTTACCCTGTAAATCTTACTTCTTTCACAGTGCTAACATTTAGAAACTGAAGAAGAATGTATAACATTGTTATTTTTACTTACCCCTATTGTTATGTAACCTATGGTGCAGTGTAGCTGGTTATACAATAGAGCCTGGCCTATATGGGGTTCTATAGATGAAAATGGTGACTAAGACTTGTCTGTGTAACCTTCCTTAAATTTTCTCCCTCCTCCATTTCCCTTTCTCTGTCAGGTGTTTTGCTGGCGTTCCTCCGGCAGCTCGGTGAGACAGTGCCGGTGGGCGTACGGGCGTCAGGTTTTCATGTCGGACATAGCACTCAGCAAGAATGGCATGATGTTTGTGACTCAGGAGGGGGAAGGCTTCAGTGGCGTGTGGGCTGGAGAATATAAAAAGTATGGGGAGAAGAAAGGTGAGGAATTTAGGAACGTTAGAAAGTTTTGCAAAGTTTTGCAATTGTCAGTTTGAAATTATTTAAATATTTGTCATATATATATATATTTATATATACATACACACACACACACACACACACACACACATATATGTATGTATGGATAAATGTGTATATATATATATATATATATATATATATATATGTGCTTAAATACATAAATAAATAAAAGGACTGAGCTAGAGTTTAATAGAAAAAAAAGCAGCACAAGTGTCCAAGGATAAAAATAGAGAGGACAAACAACTCAAAAGTAAATGGAGTTGACTAAAAGACATCATTAAAATAAGTTTTTGAATATGTTTTCATGAATTAATTAAGGAAACTGTTGATTTTAAATCTTACTTGTGTGCTTCTTGTAATCTTAGAGGGCAATGTGGAGGTATGTAGCCATTCAGATGCAGTGACAATGTATGAGCGAATCCGCCTGGAGAAACTCCCGTACGTCCACAGAGCTGTCAGAGTCACCATGGACTCAAAAGGACGAAATTTTGGAGTGCTTCAGTCTGACCCCAAAACAAGGTAGGGGCATCTCACCTGAAGCATAGAAAAAAAAGCTGTGCTTAATAGTGTGTTTATGTTCATAAGTTAGTAGAAAGCACTCTTGAAGCCTTAAAAGAGCCTTTGGGACCAGTTACACGTGAACTGTGAGAAAGCTGTTTCGCAGCCAAGCATTTCTCTTCTGCCAGGCAGAGATGAGACAGACGATTGAAATAAGAAGTTAAAATGCTTCTTGTGTAAACAGGGTATTAAAACTCTTCATGAGCTGGAGGAAATAAATCCATGAATTTATCATAAGTTGACTTTTAAAGAACAGACGGAAGGTATGAAATCCAAACTTGACCAAAGAGGTTATTTCAATCAGTGCAAAGAGGAGGTGAGATATCTTAAATGAAGGATGGATCCTTTGATGAAAACAACAATATCATCATCAATAGTCTTTTTGTAGTAATTGTGATGATTGTGTGCAGTGTAACGCCGTTAAAACATGCTTTTTATTATCCACAATCCGATAAACCTCTTTTTTGAGAATGTTATAAATGCAAGAGGTTGTGTTAAACTATCCCGTTGTCATTTTGACAGACAGGGTCTAAAAAGTCTTTTTATTTTAACTTTGTTATAATAATAAGAAATATTTAATCTCATTGAGTTTCCATTCATTCATTTTCATTTCTCAATATACAAAACATTAGATCATTATGCATTTACAAAGGTATGGAGAAAAAAGATAAATGAAGACACCGACCATGCAAAGAAACTTTGGATGCTCAGCTGCAGTGACATTTTGCAATGGTATGCAGCGATGGCCTAAGCCAGCTGCATAACAAAATCATGTACATGAACTCACAAACAGAACTTCAGTTGCTAAAAAATAATAAAAATATGCACATGCCATAAACTGTACATGGGTGTGAATTACTTAAAGTCACAGTGGATCACCCTCAGTGTTCAGATCTGTGAAAATAATGGATAGCCTTCAGATTTTTTTTTTTTTTTGGTCATTGTTTAAAATATTCAATCAATGACGGAAAATATGCGATTGACGAAACCTCTGACTGCTAGTACTTTTGAGTTTGACAGTGTTTTGTATCGTTGTGGTTAACTATATTGTATGTTGGTAAAACATTAAAGAAGTGCCAGCTAAATAGTAAATGGATAAAAAATAGTTATAAAACATACTCCTATTTTACGGTCTATCAGCATTTAGAAGCTGATGGGACACAAAAAAAAAAGACTGACTTTAAAAGCATCATCTTTCAATAGACTCAATAATAATTTACCACTGAATGTTACTTTGGTCAGTTAGGCATAATGCAAAAATAGTGGACTGTCAGTCTAATGGGGTCTAAATAATTATTATTTTAGATCTCTTCCCTGCTGATAATTTTCTTTTTAACTATACAACTTTACTCTGATTGACATATGGCTTGGTCATTTTTATGCATTTGCTGTCCGATAGACGTTGTTATCTTGTTAATGAAAAGGTCTGTGCTCTATTTACATTTGTCATTTCTATTGAGGTGAGCACCTGAGCTTTTTAAAGATGTATTACCTCATTTCTTATTATCACTCAGTTGTCACAGATGATACTCTCTGTGTTTGTGTTTTGGAAGTTTATGTTCTAAATGGTCTTTTTTTTTCATTGCCCTGTGTCTTAAATCCAGCTTGTATGAGATTCCCAGCATCTCTCCATCCTCCTTCTCCCAACACTTCCGGAGCCTTCTTGACGATGCGGATGAAATGGACAGCATCCACGATGTGACCCTTCAGGCCGGTGATCGCACCTTCCCCGCCCACAAGTACATTCTGTCCATGAGGTCCGAGTTCTTCAGGAAGCAGTTCATGTCTGAGTCTTGCGGGGTTGACGAGGAGCTTGACGGAGAAGTGAAGAAGAGTGAAGATGCTGTGGGCTGTGATTTAATCATTTTGGAGAAGATCCCAGCAGACATGTTAGAGTATGCTCTGCACTTCCTCTACACTGACTCCTGTGAGCTGCTGGTGCACGGTGCCCGGCCGAGAGTCTCAGGGGCTCAGATGGGACAAAACCAGGTGAGGAAAAGAAAACAATCCCCAAAGTGTTATTCACCTAAACTCCCAGCAACAAAATCTGGATATATTAGACTTCAAAATATACAACTGTGGGGCACCCAGTAGCTCAGCTGTTAGTGCGGACACTGCATGTACAGAGGCTATATCCTTGCCGCAGCGGCCACCAGTTTGATTCTGGATTGTTTGGTGCATGTCATTCCCCCTCTCTCCCCCTTTCATACTTAAGATGTCCTGTCAAAAAAGGCAAAAAGCCAAAAAAAAGATCTTAAAAAATATGTACAATTGCTTCAATGAATACAAAATGTTTGCATTAGCTTTCTAGAACTGAGCCTCTGACTCAGCTGCGGTTATTTCATGAAGACCATGGTCTACTTTCTCTTTTGCTATGGCCAGGACTCGGAGCAGGACAGGCTTATCAGCAGCCTGCAGGACTTGGGCCTGAGAGGTTGTTCAGCTCTTGAGGTGTACCGCTCCCTCCCCCCTGCTACCAAAGGTGATGGCGACAAGGCCAAGAGCAAATGTGCCAAGCCTGGCAAGAAGGGGAAAGGAGGCAAAGGTGATAAGGCCGGGGCCAACGAGGGAGGGGCCAACCCTGTGAAAACCTTACAGGGTGTTGCAAAAAAGCTGGGCCTGGGAAGCCTGTCTGCACGGTGAGAGATGCAGTGAGCTCTTAACCCTGAGGCAAAATCAGATGTGGTATCAATTTCTGTCAATCATGCTGTCTTAATTCCCTCACAGACTGGATGGAGTCAAATATGAAAGTGGGAAGATCAATGTTATAAACAAGAAAACTGGCAGCAAACCCAAATTCTACCAGAAAAAATGGTATGTAAATGGGTATGTTTTATGAGTTTTAGGTGTAGATTAGATGGATAGATGACAATTTTTATATCTCTCTTTTTGTGCCTGTACAGCACCTACCTTTGTGATGTTACTCTAAAATCTGAAGATGGGAAAGAGTTTCCATGTCACAAAAGCGTGCTTTGTGCAAGACTAGGTAAGGTCAGCAAATCAACAAAAAACACAGATGTTGTCATTAATTCAGTCTGATGAATAATGCATGGTTGTTATTTTACAATACTATGTGTGTCATACATTAGCATGTGTGTCTTGTGGTGAAGAGTACATAATCCCCAGTAAAAATATGGTTTGTCTGTAGATATAATTGGCTGTTATAAATGTATTCAATGGTTTGATGATATTTTAAGTAAGTCAGTATTTTTCTTATTACATTTCTGCAGAATACTTCAATAGTATGCTTGGAAATCCCTGGATTGAGGTATGCCATGTTTGTTTTTTATACTGCCTCATTCATTATTCAGCCAATCCCTTTTTTTGTGAACCCTTTCAATTTTGTCCAATCCACACAACTTTACAGCAAATTTGAGTATTTAAAATGGGTAAAATCTCATACCATTGTGGAACTGCGTACAGTGAATTGATTTACTCAGCCCCTCCTTGCCCCTCTCTCTGTTTACCATAAGACTACTGCTGCGGGAGTGTGAGCTCTCTGCCTGGGAGGGATTCTCACAAACACACAGGGACAATGCTAACTGTGAGCTTCACACAGCTAAGGTTTTCCTAATGGTTAATAAGAGAATTTAGGTGTCAGTGTGAGATTGTTGTGATTCTTAACGGCTTGGTGTCGGATGTTAGCAACTGCTTCTGTTAGCTCTTGCTAACCGCGCAGAGAAAGCAGGAGGAGAGTGCCTAACAGAGGTGGTCTTATGCTGCTGCTTTGAATAGCAGCAACAGCTGAACATCGCTGATAAACTCTGCTCCCCTCGACCACCACCACCATGACAAATAAATTCTAATGCTGTGGGACACACTGAATACTCATAATAGACACATATTCTGGTCTCAACTCTCTTTGCATATTTTTTCCACTTGCTCCCACAATGTTGGACCCCCCCCCCCCAAAAAAAAAAAAAAACACAACTAAAAACACTTACCTAAAACAGCCTGCAAAATCCTTGAGGGACAAACCAGTGTTTCAATGCAAATTCCTACACATAACTGTCCTGGTCCTGATGATGATGTTGTCTTGTGCCTCCTCAGGCCACATCCTGCACTGCACTGGAGATGCCTACCAGCTCAGAGGTCCTGCAGGTCATTCTCGAGTATATTTACACAGATGAGTCTCCAACTATTAAAGGTACCTTGTTGACAGAACATTATGACTTAAATTTCTTTTTTAAAAAAGACGTAAATGAATAGGACTTAGTGTTCTCTCTCTTTGCTTGACAGATTCTTTGAATGTAGAGTTTGTCTGCAACGTATTGGTTGTGGCCGACCAGCTGCTCATCACACGACTGAAGGAGATGTGCGAGGTCGTCATCACTGAGAACTGTATGCTTTGTTTGACTTTTACTCTATCCCTGACATTTACTTTGCCCTTAGCATCTTCATGCTTCTTTTATCTTGATATAATGCTGCATTCATGATGTGAAAATTATAATTTTATGGTTAGAAACAAAAAATAGTAATAGTTCAGTCATCATGCATTCCAGGGGTTATATATAGACTGCTTTCACTCATGTTATTCAGTTTCCTGAGCTATTTGATGAGGTGTTCTAAATGAATATCAACTTTTACTTAATTTCAGTGTGATTCATCAGCATGTATATCCACGAGGAGTACATGAGATTATAAGTATGTAACACAGTGGGCTCAGAATTCAGCTGTTTTTGACTGTTTCACGTCAGATTTATCCATTTTGATGGTTGAAAATTTCACATTATGTGATAGAGCATAGTTTTAAAAATGGAAGTTTTGGAATATATCTAATTTTTTGCAATAATTTCCTGTGAAGTGTCAATGAAGTGACTTGTTTTGCTCTTCTCAGTGACTCTGAAGAATGCTGCAGAGCTGCTGGAGTTTGCCACAATGTACAACGCAGACCAGCTTAAACTTTCATGTCTTCAGTTCATTGTGCTCAACATGGCCGCCCTGCTGGAGTCAAAGTGAGAAAAAACAATAAATAACCTTGAATGGACTTGTAGAGATCTTTTATTAATTGTTTCACACTAAAGACAAGGGCAAAATCAACACATTACAAAAAAATGTCATTAAGTATTCATTATATTTTCAAAAGTATACATTGTACCATACAGGATTGTCTCAAGCATGTATTCAGTAAAGTTGTGGATATTCTGATATTCTGTGCACAGCAGGACCAATACCTGTCCCAGCAGGAGACGGCTAAAAATAACTTTCTCATCTATATATGTTTGACTGTCTGCCCCTTTGGGTTTTTTTTTGTGTTACCCTCAGAGCGCTGGATATTCTTAGTGATGAAGTGCTCGTGGAGCTCTCTGCAGCCTACAGAAGGATGGTGAGTCAGCCCACCACCCCACCCTGAAAAAATCCCTATCTGCATAATTTTTTCCATTTCTTCAGCATTTGCTTATTGTTTTCTTTTGTCTTTAAAGAAATGTCTTTAATAATATACAGTGTTGCTACACAGCTTTTTGGAAGTCAAAGAAAATAATCTAATACAACAGTAGTAACCGTTTGATTTTGGTCTCAGTCTGTTTATAGAGTAAAGGCTCTCTGGACTCATCATTTTTCTCTGACTTTAAAAAACTCCATCTCACCAACAGTAGTTGCTTTAGCAGAATTTATATTCATGAGTAGTAAGCAATTCATCACTTTTTTGTTTCTTCTATAACTCACAGCTAACTGCAGCAACCTCCAGTATATAATACTTATGTGTCTTTGACAATGCAATATTTTTGTGTTATATAATATAGTCAAATTAATTATAACTGATTGCAGTAACTATTTAAAAAAAGATATGTCAATATTTTCTGTTTGCACAGTGTATTACACTGATATTCTCATCTTATACAAATGTGTACAGAGTTGGGGTATAATAATCAGTTTTGTTTTGTTTTTTAAAATTTTCAGATCCCAGCCATGCAGAAGAGAATTATCACTCCATATCATGGTGCCCCAGACCTTAGTGTGTATGAGGATGAGGATTTGGACTCAGCGTTCAGTCCAAAACCAGAAGCAGAACTGGATCACTCTTGCAGGTACACAAACAGAAATGTTTCCTATCTCCATATTGGCACTCTGACATAGTGAAATCATTTAACCCTAGATTTTAGACAAATATTTTTATTGCAGCACAGATGGGACGCATTTTTATTTTAAAAAATGTGAACGTTCTTTTGAATGAAAAACAATCAACCTTATAAAGCCAGGCTTTTCAACTATTTAAAATACTGTTACATCTTTCAACAAAAATATGCCCATGGTAAATTAATCTGTATTGCATTTGAAGTTGGTATGCATGCAGCCTGTCCGTTTTATTGTTGCTGGCCCAGCAGACTCATTTGGTGCTACTGGACACGATATTCACAATTATCCCGATAATGTACAATCACCATGATCAACTTTTTGTGAGTGCTTTTTATTGTGAGCCGCAATCAAATCGCATATCATCTCACTCTGATCCGTGGTGCAGATCATAAAAAGCCTTCACATGGGACTACTTAGTGTATAGCATTAAAGTTAAAAGAAGCAGGCGCTAACCAGGCTATCTGCAAGTCCTTGCAATCCCCTTTACACATCTTAAATGTGGAGCTCCAAATAGATATCTGCTGAAGATTGTACCACTTTATCCCCCCCAGGGAAATCCTGTTAAAGAAGGCCAAGATGAAGGCTAAAAAGAAACGGCGACGCTCTGACAGCTCAGGAGGCTACACTCTCTCTGATATCATTCAAAGCCCCCCTGCTGCAGGTATACTTAAACACACGAGGCTATACTACTTTTAAATGTGTTTTTCATTAAATACCATCATTACATATTACTTTTATGTACACGCTTCTGTCACTGGCCCCATGTCTTTACAAACCACATAATTTTTTCATTTTATTTACATCACATCCACATCTATTAGCTTTTTTTCGATAGCATCAGATTGTTGTTGGGTAATATGCACAGATTCCACTTACACTCTCTCTTCTCTCAGTGGTCTCCCCGTGTCTGGTGAAGTCAGGCAGAGCAAACTCAACAGAGTCCCTGCAGGAGCTGCTCACATCAGACTCTGAGGGCAGCTACATGGGGGTCGGCAGTCCCCGAGACATACAGTCGCCCGTCTTCCATGACAGAGCCGAGGTTAATGTCAGACCACCACACTAATCACATGCAGTAATTGTGTTAAAAATCTAAAAACAACAAAATTTTACATCTGTCCAGGTAGTACTATGCTGGTAAGTTTGCTGCTGACTGTGGTTCCATTGTAAAATAGTTAAACAAAGTAAAACTTGACTTGTGTTGTTATTTTTGGTGAAGTTATCCATTTGCCATTGCGTGGTCATGTTAGATAATTCAAGAAATGTGGCAACATGACATGCAGGAGTGGATGTAATACTCAAAAAATACAACAGATGATGGATATAATTGTAATTTTCATCTGCAGGATGAGAAGACTCTGAGTCAGAGGTTAAAGACTCCACCCAGCACCCCAACGTCCATGAAGGACTGTCTCCCAACTCCGCCCAACTCTGCTCCTCAGACCATCCCCAAGGTCCTTTCCAGGTAAGATATACTTAAGGATCCTGTATTTAAAGGTTTTTTATGCTCACAGTCTTGCTGGTTTTCTGTCCCTCTAAAAATACTGTAGATAGAACATTCAGAAGAAGGAGATCATTGTTTTACATTGGTTGAAAAGCAGGTTTGAGATTTGATACAAGGTACCCTACCTTTAACGGCAGGCCTGATATCCTCATACTTCATTTTGAGGAGGAGGTTTAGGAGAGAGGAGGAAATGCTTTAATCCCTGGTCAATTATTAAATTTGAGTTGTATGTCCGAAGTAGTATGTGTAACTGTGTTAATAAAATCTGCAGTCCTGCTCGTCCGCCCCCAGTCTTGGATCTGAGAACCATCATGGACATGGAGGCCAACTCTCAGCAGACCCTTGGAGCAACTCCTAAAAGCCCTGGAAGGTAGTTATCTTAACTGAGGAGATTACTCAAAAACAAATT
This sequence comes from Plectropomus leopardus, assembly GCF_008729295.1. Taxonomy (NCBI): domain Eukaryota; kingdom Metazoa; phylum Chordata; class Actinopteri; order Perciformes; family Serranidae; genus Plectropomus; species Plectropomus leopardus. Next base: position 8,181,545 of record NC_056469.1, read on the forward strand.
CTTTGCGGTTTTATTTTTTATTTATTTAACCTTTATTTATACAGGTAATCTTATGGAGACACGGGCTCTCATTCTCAAAAGAAACCTGTTTCTGAACATACAATATAAAAACAATTAGTTATGGATACACAGATTTATCAGCACAGTACATGCAACATTTGAGTGAAAGTGTGAAGTGGAAGCAGAGTGAAAATACTAAAAACAAGAACAACATTCCAAAGATTCCTTTTCCAGGGCAATTAAAATAAGTTTTAAGATCACCTAGTAGGATCAAGCTGGGCAGCTTCAGATCCTGCGGTAGCATGTTCCAGGTTGAAATCAGAAAATACGTTTTTGCCGAGCTCTTTGCATACTTAGGAAACACTGAAGGTATAAAGGCCTGGGAGCATAGGCTATGACTGCACTGTTTGAGTGACATGTTGGAGGATAAATACATAGGCAGCAGTCCAAGGATGGATTTTTAAATGAAGTTTTACCAATGCAAAAGTTTTCGTATGGATAATTAAAACCTGTGTACTCCTAGACTAGTTGATTGGGCTCAGTAATTGCGACCTATTAATGTCCATTGCTGTGAAATTACAGTTGAGCTGTTGCTTTATTTATGAAAATGGGATGCTTCATTTTGTCCTATTGCTGTATCTGAACGAAAGCTCCACTGCCACTCAAGTGAACATAATTTCTTTACTGTTATTCGCTTCAGCTAATGCTACATATTTTTCCTCCTGCCTGCAGTGTCAGCACCAGCATTAAGCACTCCCCTGTTCCAGCTAAACTGTCCCAAAAGCAGAGGAAGATGTTGGCTATGGCCAACAAGGAGGCCAGTGTGGAGTCCACTGCATCCAAACCAACCCCCACAGTCACCCCATCCAAAAGCAGTGGGAAGGCCTGGTAAGTGAGCCCAGAAATGAAGACCACTACTGTCCGCTTTTCTCAACTTTCAAGAAAGAACTTCTTCGTTCCTGTTGATTGGTTCATAGCCCGTCACTGGTGTGGCAGTTTTTAAATACTCTAAGTAAATATTATTTTATAATAAAAGGATAGTTTGCATTGTTGGTGTTTCAAAGGGTTAGTTCAGATTCACCACAGTCACACAATAACACAAATCATGTTCAGGGCAGCAGTATGGACAACAGCTCCTCTGTTCTACATGGTAAAATTAGAGTTTTTGCAGAGGATGTCTGGTGGCTTTTAACAGAACATAGATGGATGTGACAGCTTCAGTTCCCTTTTGGAAAAGACTGTGGCAGTAAGGTAAAGTGGTGAAAATATTGTAAGTATAAATGTAACACTCAAGTTGATACTGATTTCTTTTTCTAGGTAGAACTCTTTTTAGGTTGCTAAACTATGTTTTGTTGCAGCCCCTGTCCAAAGCAGTGCATTATTAAGCTTTTGTATCAGTATTTCTACCTGTTGCTCTAAACTAGGGGTGTGCCAACTGCTATCTACTGTAGGCATTACATTGACTATGTATAAATACCTAATACAACCCCACTTAAAAAATCCAAACTATCTCTTTCATAACAGATGACTTTGTGTTTTGTGGATAGGGTCACTCAGTCACAAACTCTCTGAGAATTGTCAGCCAACTGCAGTTCCTCTTAGCTCAACAGAGGGTTTTAATGTCTTTGAGCCAATTTTTTTTTTTATGTTAAATTGCCCGTAACTCTTGCTGCTCTCACCAGTGTTGTTTTTTTGTTGTAGCAGGCAGCTGTTTTCTGAGAAGCCCAACATACACCACTGGGCCAGCATCAAATGGCAGACAGACAAAGTTTGCATCTAGCTTGTGAACATATAAGAGAGGGATATGTCCCTCAGGTGGTGGTGGAGACCAAAGCAGAGCTAAAAAGAGAGTAAATAGTGAACTTTTGTTCATCAGGTGGCCAGAAACAGGACTCCAAATAAATGCCAATGGTCTTTATTGTCTAGATGTGTAAATAGGCAACTGTTTGCTAACACATTTGTTAAAAAAATTAGTCAAGTCACCCATAAATCAATGACCTACAATTTAGAAACGGATAGATGCTAAACAGAAAATGGGCCAAACACAAGTCAACTTTTAAGCTTTATAGTCTTAATGTGAAGTTAACATTATCTGACAGCACACACACAAATGGGAAATGCATTTAAAAACGCATTTTAGATTTCACAGAGCACAAGCTGCAGTCAGAATGTCATGTGGTCAGTGACAGGATTCCTCGGTCCATACATAATTTTTTTATTAGTGCCAAAGTTTTGCATGTACCAAGTAGTCATTGCGTGGTTTGCTGCTCTCATTGTGGGTAGAAACATCTGCACATCCACTTGAGAAAGTTATAAAGCATGATTCTCTCTGTATGAGACAAAATAATGGTTTCTGTTGACAGTACATCCTCCCACTCACCTGCTTAGCATTGTAGATTTATAAGAGAGATCTTAACAATATATCCAGGTGTAGATGCATTTTTAAGATTTTTCACACTAAGTGTATACGCTTTCTAGGCATACAGAACTTAACAAAATGAGAAGAAAACATAACAGATTACTTAGAGCAGCAACCAAAGTGCAACTGTTTTTTACTTTTATTGTGAATTGAATAAATCATACATAATCTTTCACTCTCTGTCATTTGTTTCCATCTGCAGGGCAACAGCAATCCAGTCCCCATCTTCCTCATGCTCATTTCGAGCGCTCCTGGAAGAGGAGGAGAACCGTTTGATCAGAGCGGGACAAACGGGAGGCCAGAGGGTCCAAGGTGCCCAATTATCCCCAGTTACTGCTACTCCTGCAGCCAGGAGGGTCACGTTCAAATGTGCCGAAAGCAGCGAGACAGAGAGACCCAGTGGGTGAGCATCTGTAACACACACTGGATTACAAACATGCAAGACATTCTTTACTGCTCTATTCCACTTGGTGGCACTGTTGAGGCATCTTCATGAAACTGCTGTTAGGTTTGTTTTTTTATTTAAATCAGCAGCCCACACACACACACACACACGCACACACACACACACACACACACACACACACACACACAGAATTTACACAAGAATCAAGATATCGCATTAATTTAATAGTCATTCCCCAGTTCTTCAATGCTAACTAACCTCATTACAATGCCTAATGTAAGCCTTAATTAAAAAACTTAAATCATCCATCCCTAATTATTTTCTCATCACATCATATCAAGAAAACTTTTTTTTTATTTTGTGGGGCCACTTGGAGATTTAAAATATATCTGACACAAACACACACTGGCTTTGGATAAAGAAACCAAAAGGGGAAGTAACGCTGAGTGTTTATCTGAGACTGAGTCTCAGTGTCGGCACAAAAAAAGATAAAATATTGAGCTGTGAGTCTGACAGAACAACTTGTTGAATATAAGTGCTGACTGACAGGATCTCGTATAGTCGGACAGATTGAGAGAGGTGTAACACTGGTCAGAGTGAGGTGAACAGCTCTAAATGACCCGGTACAACTGGGTTGACCTGACCACTGACACTGAGTCACAGAGACTTTTACAACATCTGCCGACAGCTGGACAAACACAGACGCACACACGCACAGCAGTGTGAGCTCCAGTCTGTAAATATTTATTTCTAGTTTAAACACATAAAAGTGTCCATGGAGGCAAATTATCTTTTATTATGTTTTTTTCTGATGTAGGCCTGTGTATGAGAGGGTTAAAAAAAAAGTTGGATGGTGGAAGTGTTGGGCCATTTCAGGCCTTAAAAGTGAATACCCAGCTTTTTTGTAAGCGCGTCTCTTTTATCTGATATCATACTTCCTCTGCTGTATCACTGCAGCATGAAGGTAATCTTTAAAGCAGACCTCTAGATATTAAACAGCTGTGTGAGTCACTCTAGTGAAGCTGGTGATGTTAATCAGTGTTGATAAGGGCAGCCCTCATGTCACATCAGATCATACAGAACAGGGAGCAGGTTTCAGGTTCCTCTTGGTATTTGGATGAGCAGAGAGATGGATGAGTTCAAGGCTCAGGAAGCAGCGGCAACCTCGTATATTCTCATCTCTGCCTTCTGGGACACTTTTTCCACATCCCAAGTCAGAATTAATAGAGATGCCTTTATAATCTTGTCAGGCTCTTTTTTTTCCCCCTCCCTCTCTTTATTTATTCTATGAGTGTTTCCAGAGGTGTCTCTTGGCCAGATTAGCATGCACTTTCCATATAGTTTTAACATGCATCATAGTGAGCGATTTGGAATGGTTTTGGCTGCATTAATAACAAACTATTAATGCAGCGTGTCTCCAAACCCTCACATAGCAGCTATGAAAAAGAGATCACTTGAAGCACACACAAATCAGACTGCAGGGAGCTCATGTCATCTATGTGACATGTCATATTTTACATGTCATGTTGAATAGATTTTCAGGAACCTTGTGGAATAGGAAAAAGTAAGACGGGTTGTGCACTGTCACATTCGAAGAATATAAATATTCAGAAAGGAAATAATGTCTTCTTCAATCTTTTTTTTGTAGGAATATACTTTTTTGTGTGTGTAAAAGCACATTAATCTATACAGCACAAGTCATGTACAAGGTAGCTTTAATTTGCTGCACAAACATTTAAACTTGAAAACAACTTTTAAAGATTAATTTGTACACAAGTTGTTTTTTTAATTTCAGAGACAATCTTGGTTAAAAAAGACACAAGACAAAAAAGGAAAGAAGCAGTAAATGCTTGCAGAAACTGTTCGATCATCTGACGATTTGTTACACGTGTGTTTCATTGTAACTGAAAGCAGCTTCTCTGATCTTTGTTGTAACTCTGCACACACCACGCTAATGTTTTGCAGAGGATCTTAGAGATCTGGCTTTTTCATAATGCACAAGCAGGTCATATTTTGAGGCTAGACAGTTTAGTTACTGATGTATAAGCAAATGCTTTGTATTCTGTTTTCTGCACAAGATTTTTGGGAGATAAACCAGGACTCAGACTATTATAGTTTCCTACCTAGTAATGACAGCATGTAATTCTTCCCCATAAGCTCACACTGGGTCTCTTATTTTGTAGCCACTATAATCAGTATTTTTAAAATAACAATGGATCTTATGCCTGAAAATGTGAAATGTGAAAGGGGTCTGTGGTCGAGATGAATCCACAGAGAACTATCACGTAACTCTACAGTTCCAATCACATCTATGAATCTGCTCTTTTAAGTTTTGATTTTCCAGTCGCAACTTTTTTGAAAAGTTTCGCTTCACTCTCACTTGGTCTTGTAGTAGTCTTTCAGTCACAGCAGGCAGCTGTTAATTTTTAGAGAAAAAAGTTACAAAGACCCTTTCCATGCCAAATGGGCTCATCCCAAACCAAGCTGGACTTACATTCTTTTGGTGGCCAGAAACATATCATAAAGTGAATATTAATGTTGCTCTGTATCTGCTCAATGTGTAAATAAGGCAAACAGCTGTTTGCTAACCTATTAGCCACATAAACTTTAAATTATGTCATTGTTGTGTTCATGGCTTGCTTCTGCTGTCCCCAGATACTGCCAAAGAAAAGTCTATGACATCACTCAGATTCTTTGTTTAGAGGGCTTTAGAGACCTTTTGAGGGGCAGGTGCTCAAAGTTAAAAAGGGGCAAAAGGAATAATAATTTAAAACACCAAACACGTACCTAACCTACAGCATAGCCTGTTGAATTGCAGCAACCTATATTCAGACAGAATGTATCATGTATCCAAACCACACAACTCTATTGTCATTGTCCCCTACCTGATGAAATCAGAGGATGATTATGATAAATTAATATGAGGTAATTATGAATTTTATGTCAGTTGAGCTGTTTCCCTGAAAATTTCCCTGAAACTCTTGGGAAATGAAAACACATGAAATTTGACATGGACATAGTCAAGGTCTTCCTAAATAGGAATCCTTTGAAAATTTTACATAACCTGTGAAGTTTTTTTGTTGTATTTTTTAAATAAAATTTCTATCATGAAGGATAGGTTGTGACTTTGCCTTTATATTTCCCAGTAGTCATAGTCAGGGTCGGCCTTTCAGTTAATCCATAAAGGAAAAGTTTTTGCGACTGGTCAAAGATTATTAGGCTATTGGATGATGTTTAAGTTTAGAGCTTCATTTTAAAAAATAAAAACAGTACAGTAGAATTTCAGATTTCGTTATAATTGGATTTTATATAATGTGCCATATAATGATGTTCTACTTGGTTTATTAAATGTGAGAAATTATTGCTGAAATGCAGTTTTTTCTTTTTGCTTTTTGGCCACTCCAAGCACCTGCACCATAACAAACAAGCATCAAAATCCAAGCGGTTACTGCCTTCACTGGGTATTCTCAAACAAGATGGCACTGTGTGATACTAATGCTATTAAAATAACAATAATCAAAACTCTCATTGCACATTTCACAGGTGAAAGGTCATTATGTGACGTAATGGGACTGAAGGAGCCAGGTCATTCTATGTACAGCTAAATTATTATTAACTGTAAGGTGTTTTTCTTGATAAAAAAGCCTTGACTAGGGCTCGTAGTAGCTCTGTGGATAGAGCGGTTGCCCCATGTACAAAGGCAGTGTCGTTGCCACAGTGGCCGCGGGTTCACTTCCACCTCATGGCCATTTGCTGCATGTCATCCCCTTTCTTTCCCCCGTTCATGCTTACATTCTGTCCTGTCATATAAAGCGAATAAAAAAAAAAAAAGCCTTGACCAAAGGGCACTTTGGACATCAAGGGGCAGGTGCTAAGGCATGCTTAGCTTTCCCCTCTGCACGTGCCTGCTTATTCATATTACTTCAGTTTTGTCTCTGTTGATTTAGAGAATGCTCATGGAAATCAAGGTTTTAATAGTATCAATGTACTGCAACAGGATGGAAGTCATTAGAAGCAAGTGATAGGTGTAGATTTAAGGATCTTTTGCATAATTCTGACAGGAAATATTGTTTTTGTAAATAAATTGTCCTGTACATGACTGGACGCATTAACACATTAAATAGAACAGGACCAAGATTTGGACCATGTGGAACCCCATATCAGCCCCAAAAATTCTGTACTCCAGATTAGGGGTAGGCTATGTGGCCGTAAAGTAAAACCACAATATTTCAGGGTATTTTTGTGATAAAGGCATTCTTGACGATATGACAAAATCACTGGGAATGTTTTATTAATAATTTTAAGAACATATAATTGTGTATATATATATATAACCATAAATAAGGTCTTTGGTTAACACTTAAAAAAAAAATCTATGACATAAAATACGTCACTAAATACCCCACTTGCAAACTTTGGAGCTTTTATGTGTACTTAAAAAGATGAATGCTAAATGAGACTAAAGATCATAATTTTGCCGAACCGAGCCGAACATGGCTTTACAATTTCGTAGTGGTGGCGATGCGACTGTTGTTTAGTTTGATCTGGCCTAACGATAGCTTTTTACTTATGGAAATTGCCAGAAGTAAAGATTATCTTGCTAAATGTAACATTCAGGCACCATAAACTTTTGTTTACCACAGAGCTAATTTTTTTAAATGATCCAAAGTCCAATGTGAAATCCCCATAGGCTTTTTGGCGAGGGAACCAGTGAAATGTTAGCTTCCGGGTTGGCCCACAGAAAAACGTTATTTTTGGGGCACTCTATTAGGACAGCCTTATGATAAAATCACTGATGAAACTGATTCCTGTTTGCACATGGCGAGAGAGGAGAGGGAGATAGTGACGATGTGCTGCTGTCACTGTGCTGCCTGGAGCTGCTGACAGTCTACTCTGAGAGATAAGTTGCACGAAGAGCCTGAAAAGTGCAGGGCTGTTCGTAAAGCATTCAGGATACTCAGCCCACTCATTCCATACTACTGAAATCACTCCTGGCCGGTAGAATTTAGCTTTTAGCCACACTTGTTGTTGCCTTATGTATCGGTATAATGCCGTTATGTTAAGTCAAAATTTTGCCATTATTGTGATATGAGTTTCTCTAATAATCTTAAAAATTATACCCCTGAAAAATAAGCAGTCTAAGCCAGTTTAGACTGCTTGTTTTTCCCCACAAAGTCCTAGTCTAACCAACAGTATTTTGAGATCCATTCTATCAAAAGTCTTCTGTGCATCTGTGCTTTTGCAAAGATTATTTAAAACTCTATTAAGACTTTCTCAGTGCTGTGATTCTGATGGAGTTCAGGCTGATTGATAGAGGTATATTTTAACTTGAGTCCTGTTAGGCAGTCATAGAAGAGGTTTGTTAAATCTAGGTGGACAGGTGACCGTTCACACACAGGAGCTTGTCAGTAGTAGTTGATTCAACCTTTGTCCACGCACTTAGACTCTTGTTGCTTTCACTATCGCAGCAACAGGCACTGATCCCCGTCCTCTCTCTCTCTTTCTCTCTCTCTGTCTCTCTGTCTGTGCCACCCGTCTCTCCCCTCAGGCCCTGGGTGCTCGGAGCAGTGGGCAGCCCTCCCCTCTCCTCCCTGGTGACCTTTGCCTCCATCGTGGAGGAGGAGAAGGAGCAGGAAGCTGCACTGATCCGCAGCCGGGAGAAGCCGCTGGCACTCATCCAGGTAACATGTCTGGGTGCATTAGTGCTCACACACTCAGCCACACATGCACCACACACTCTTGCCATGACTGAATGTATAGCTCTTGTGTTTGCAGCTTCCAAGTGGAAAATATAATGGTGGTGTTTAAGCGTGGTTAATGGCCACAGCGTGCATCTCCTTTCTATTCCTAGCTGGCAGGCGTGTATCTAATGAACATCATGCCGTGTGCAGTGCTGGTTAGAAATGAGGTGCCTCCAGTTTTGTCTTTCGACAGCACTCTCCGCACTTCTCCAGGCTTCTGTCAACCCCTTCTTAAAACGCTTTTCCCCCTATGGCTTTTCTGGTTGCCATTACGTAAAATACTCTTATTATCATTAAGCTCTCAGTGTCAGCGTTTTCTATTTCACCCCAAAAGAAGTGTGGTTTTTTTTGCCCACAATATCCCTTTTTCTTGTCTTTTTCTGTCCTTGTAGATTGAAGAACGGGCAATCCAAGACCTTCTGTTCCATTATAAAGCGCGCGACAACCCCGATGAGCTGATAGTGGTGGAGAGGTCCTCCAGAGGTCCCATTGCAGCCCCAACCTGGAACAAACACTAGTGTTTAACAGCACAGCCGCTTACATACCATCAAAGTGAGAACATCCCCTGCAGTTATCTGTACTGTTGGCAGCATCCCAGCTGCAGCTTCCCTGGAACATCCTCAGATTCATCAGTTCTTGTGAGATGTAGCTCAGACTCCAGCCCAGCGCGGGAGGAGTCTGATACAAGTTAATGCTCGTCTCTGCAGTGTTACTTTAATTTTATTGCTGCTCAACTTTTTGTTTGTATGATTGAGAGAGAGCGTGTTTTTCATAACTGAATGTGGTCCTGAAAAGAAGTTTTAGGTCTTTACTTGGCAAAGGGATGATGCAAAAAGTAAAGAACCAAATGATTATTTGAAGTTTAAGTTGCCAAAGAAATGCAAAAGCCACAAAATGGGTCCAAGCTACGTCACCTCGAGGGCTTATGCGTGTTTAATCCCTGGAAGCTCTCAATGTGATTGAGAAAGTAAGAGTGCCAATTATCAACCGTGGCAGAGCGTCATTTGCTCTTAAGAGGTATTCACCAAGGCAGCATGTTTAGTTTCTTTTTATGGTTCTTTTTTCTTCTTGGTACTTACATTGTCTGAGTGATTGCTTCAGCTGACATGCAGTGGCATGGTAACCTTGCTGGATGTGTATATTAAATATGAACAAAAACATGCATTCATATTTAAAATACATATTTTGATGCAGTTATAGTGAATGATTGTGTGAAACTGGCTTGCTAGTCTTTGAAGTCATCACTAGTGTTTTAGAGAAGGTGTTGTGCCTTTATCGAATAATACAGATACAGCAGCTAAAATACCATTTTTCTCCTCATTATTTAGTTGTTTTGCTCTCCAGTGTTTCTCCTGGAGCCAATAAGGTGTAAGTTTTCTCAGTGCCCCAGTTCTGCCGTTCTGGACCTTGTAATCTCATTTCAGGATGCCATTTGTGTGTGTGAGGTAAATGGATGTAAAGAGAAAATGGCATGTAATAAAATATCTCACCTGTGCAATGATCCCGTCTCCGTTTCAGTGTAGATTGCAGTGGACAGAATGAAAGGAGAGAGATTACATTTTCTTAATTACCTTCTTGCCTTTTTGTGTCTTTTAATATAGCAGAAACTTGGTCCTTTACTGAAAAGTGTGGCTCTCACTGTATCTAATAAAGATTTAATCTGCCCATCTCCTGACACTTCAGCTGCCCTGCATGAACAAAGCACCATTATGAAGTCTCAGCCTGTGATTAACTGTGATGACCCTGATCTGAACAGCAAGTGTGGCGATTTAGAGATTTTATTGGCTGTAATTACAGGTAGAGCATCACATCGGAAGTCAGGGAGAGACGGCTCATGGTGGAAATATTAATTACACATTAGGATCTATTAGCCAATGCGGAGATGACACATGAATCAAAGCCTTAGAGAAAAAAGTCTGCTGCTTTACATCACCCCACAATGAGCCAGGCTGATACCACAGGCCTGAAAACCAATGTGGAATTTTTCAAAAGGGACTGCTCATCCGAACCGTCCATGCTCTGAATAAAAATGTGATGTTTTTGTAGGTACAAAGCCACATTACATGTTTTAAAATTAGGCATGAAAGCAATCTACCTAATGTACTTGAACATGTGTGCTCTCCATGAGTGCCTTTACATATGCATAAGTACGCATGTTTTGATTTATTTCTGGATATGATGTTTATATGGAATATCACTCGCAACCTAGTCATCCATATCTCTGTATACATGATTCTAACAATATCCGGGTTTGCAATCTTTTGTGTGCAGTTGAATCTCGATATTTCCCCTTCAACATTGCCTGTCATGTTGCAAATGTCTTCATTTAAGCTGATTTTAAACTGGATGTTATTTAACTGTCAATGATATGAAAGTGGATATTTATGTTACAATTTTTTTAATTTTACCGAATTATAATGTTCATGTTACTTTGGTCAGCATACTACCACTTTGTAGAGGATACTGGATATTTGGATATTTATTTTATTTTTATTTTTTTTATGAACAAGCTGTATTTTTTTGCACTCCAGCAACTTATTGTCCCTTTAACTGGACCAATTGTGAATTTTGATGTTAAAAATATGAATAGTTATTAGTATTGGGTAAAATCAGAATACTTTACTACTACAATCGTTAAAAGAATATTAACTAAAAATGGAAAAATTGTTAAATGTATCTATTTATGTTAAATGGTGTAATGTAATCATACAAGTACAATTTTGACTGAATGACAGATTATCAGATCCAGGGCTTTTTATTACTGGTAGCTATCGGTTTATAACCATTTATCCAATAACAATTACTTTGTGCTATCTTTTTAACAGTTTGTCCTTTACTCTTAGCTATAACCACTGAGCTGTTTTAAAAATGTTTTTGTTTTGTTTTTTTTTTAGCTATTTCAAACATTTATCAGTTTAGCTAGAGCCATTTAGCTATTACTTTTAGCTGTAACAATTTAGCCAGCTGTTGTATGGAAATTTGAAAAAATGAAAATAATGCCATTAGTCCAATTCATCTTTAACTTTGTTTACTGTGTGTTTTATCTCTTTCTCTGGCTAGTAATTGACACTCAAAATGCAAGTGTAGGGAGGTGGAGAAAGAGTCTGTAACTATAAGTGTAGAAAAGCATACAAAAAGAGCAGTTACACTAAATAAACAGGGAAAGGCAACCAGGTGGCATTTTTTTAAAAATGTTTTAAAAGGTGGTGGATTCTTAACATGACATTATCATATGTGCACTTTAAGATGATATCACTACTTTTATTTAAAGTATTATGGTTAATATCAAGACCCATATATCATGCCACCTCTAATTTAAACTATGCATTTGTATAATTTATCAATTACATAACTACTTGTGTCATCTTGCTCCTGAGGTCACAGATTGAAACAAACTGAAACTTCTCTCATTTGTCTCTGTGCCAAGCATGTAGGAAAACTACAGCGGCTGATGCTGAAAAGCCAATGGGTTTCTCTTGAGTTAGTGTTTAAATTGTCCATCGTTGGCTACTGTAGAAACAACATGGTGGACTCCGTGGAGGAGGACCTGCTTTGTATGTTAACAGCTGATTCTAAGGTAACAAAAACACAACAATTGCTTTTTTATGGTGATTATACACTACGGCAAACATACTTATAATATTATGTTCAAGTTCTATCAGTATATCCTCCTAAATCTTACACACTGGACCTTTATCCATTCATCTAAATAAGCATTTAGTCATAACTTTGAGCAATTTTAATGATGTGTCCAGTAGTTTGAGCTTTCAATTTGAACCAATTATCAGTTGCCCTAGTTTTAGCTCTAATTTAGTTTCTTTAAGCTATATATTTAACCTTTTTGTTATGTATTTCAACTTGTCTGCCTGCCAGTTTTTAAGCACTTTATCACTATGGCAACATGACTTGTTCAGATTTTAAAACTGACTCAGTGTGTGGATACCTGTGTGTATGTGTGTTTTTAATGTAATTTTTTTTTTTGTACTTTTTCAGTTGACCTCCATCCATGGCCTCCCCCGGGAAACTGCAGAACCATCCCTGAGACAAGGACCCCTGGTCAGTCATCGCTGCTGCAGGGCTTTGCAGAGAAGGGCGGAGCCGTGGAGCATATTTGGGGAAGGTGCACTCTTCCTTTGGAGAGATGGTGGAGAACAGGCCCTGGCCATCGAGCCTTCCTGCCAGGCAGATGGGAAAGTCATAGGGCCGGCCTCCAGACGGTGAGGATAACTCCAGGATTAATTTGTTTATGGAGAAAAAGGTACGTTACTAGACACTCCACGGAATACTTCCTACATCCCCAAACCGCTTTAGTGCCAGTGCAAAATGAGCGAGGTCAAAACCCACATTTATCAGTGTCAGTCATCTATTAAGGTCTAATGATTGTAAATGACTCTTAAGTAGTTCTGCGAATTCTTTACCATGTATCAGTCCAGCATGCCTGGGAAGAACATGTTTTTCAATTTTTTATCCTTTTCTGAGTAGATTGGCTAATCTTGTTCTACAACTGAGCTAGCAAGTTGAAACTGTCTGATTTTTTTGTGTGATTAAGGGTGATGTTTTTTTTGGGTCACATTTTAATGAAACAGCAAACCTTGCAGCAACACTTTTTTCCACCAACTTCGGAAGTAGGTTAAAGTCATGGTCAAGATAAAAAAAACGAGATAATTGATAAAAAATGATGTCAACACTCTGCAGCACTTGTAATAACCCAGTGTCACATCAGTGAATGCAAAAAGAAGTTTATAATGACCTTTTTAAATTTATTTGTGCAATAGTAGTAAAAAAGGCGCCTGTAATTAGTAATTGTATTAACCTGTTAAATCTAGTCAGTAGTCTGCAGAGGAACCTGAGGAAATAGATACTGTATTTAGAGCCTATTTTCCTCCTCCATTGTGGTTCATTAGTGATCAAGCGTCATTTACACTTTCCTGGGCTGGAAAACAAATTCAAAATCGAAGCTTATTTGGAATTAAAAAATGGTTTCCACAGTATTTTCCCACCATGCAACACTGTGGGGACATTGACTAAATGGAAGTTTTAATTATATAGTTATTTTTCTTTGAGGCCATAACATAACAATTCCAAATTTAAATAATACATTTAATGTCTGAGTTATACTCTTTTTATCTATGCTAAAATAGTCATTCAAGAAAAGAAGAAATATAATGTGATTACAAACTTATAACAGCAGCGTATGTTGTGCTAATTTTTGTATTTGAAATGATGCACAACACATTTCCATTTGATGGAATGGTGAAACTCGGGAGGCATCAGAATAATAAAACCATATTTGTGCACATGATTTAATGATATGTGCTCACAATTGACTTCTTTAAACATCTTCCGGGCTCCATTTGAAATTTCAAGCTACCTTAGGTACTTAAAGGAAAAAGCAGAAGTTAAGAGTTTACTTACTTTATTTTTACAAATACAAATAAAGTATATGTCCTCATTAGTTATTCTAGATTGCATACAGTTGAATAAAATAACATCCAGTGTCTATCAAAATGCCCACATATCATTGGCCATTATCATGTGCATTTTACCTGCATAGGAACTAGAGATACTGTTATGTAATATGAATTTAAAGTCTAAATGACAAAAAAGTTTAATGTCAGCCTGAACACTTGCTTAGATTTATTTAGGAATTATTGTAACATGATTGAGATGGATTTGCATCAGTCAGTTTTAGATGACATCAAAAAGCACATATGTGGTGGTTCAGAGTGGGAACAGTAGGTCATTTAAGAACTTGATAGCTGGTCCTTCATAATACCTTTAGAGTTACTTAAGAGTTATTCATACTCCTCTTTGGCTTGACTGCTTACCTGTGGTTCAGTCAGAGAGCGGTAAAGGTTCGACTAGCCCTCTCAATCCTATTTGGTGGACATGGAGCCAGTTAGCCCTGGATTACCTGTCCTCTCCACAGCCGTCAATCTGCTGGCAGCTTTACAAAGATCATTAGGATCTCAGGAACTCTTAGTTTTACTCTGAGAGTGTGACGAGAACGTGCCATCTCTCCTGTCGTCCTGGCTGCCGTTCAGCTGATGTCTCTTGGCCTCCTCTCATTGTCAGTTTGACAGCCTCGGAGCCACGTGTCTCCTGGCAAACAGCGTGGTCTTGTGACTTTGTCTAAGCTTTGTCATAAAGTAGTGCCAAACCAGTGGATGTGATGACAGTCGTTGTGAATGTGTAGGAATGTGAGGGATTTTTTTTGTAAAGTTTTCAGATGCTGCTACCATCATAATCATAACTCTTTCTTTTCTCGTCTGCAGTTTTTTTTTTTGTCTAAAAGTTTTGCACTTTTGTACACACACACACCCTTCCGTATTTTTACTGATATTTCATGCAAAATATATTTGCACACATGGTTGACCTACCTGATTTTGAATACAGCCAAACAATGGTCCAATTCTAATTTTGCTCTGACTAACTAATCAGTCTTTTTAAAGTAAAGGTTCAGCATTTAGGGACAGACAGTTATGTGCTTTTGTGCCAGATGAGAACTTTAACATCACTGTCATGTCTCCACAGTGAAGTTGCATCCAATGGCCAGATAGCTTAGCTTAGCATAAAGACTGGCAACAGGGTAGTCTGAGTCACCAGATGTAGACTGTGTGGCTATAAACCTGCCACTGGTCAATTTAGGCTGGCATTCTCCTCCCCTACCCTATCTGCTTGTCACCGTTTCTCAACAGGAAACAACGACCTCTATAACCTACACGTAGAAAAAGGCAAGTTTAAAAAACGGACTGTGCAGTAAAGCATTCCTGCTTTGTTCTCTCTGTGACTTCGTCTCTCGGGACTTTTCTACCCCGTGTTGATCTGTTTTCTAATGAGGCTAGTTGGAGTTGATTTGCCAAATACTTTTACCCTGGAAGTGACATGTGCCATGCATCCATTCCTTTTCACACAACCTTGCTTGATGGTCTTTGTAAAAATATTCTGTGAATCATGTCTGGTTTCTGCAGGTCGAGTGAGCTCCTCCAGAGCTCAAGTATAGTTAGGCCCCACTTGGGCACAGATTATCAAATAATGTTTGTCTTTTTTGTCACTAAAAGTCGAATCACATCGTTGACGTATGTCTTTTAGGTCTACTGTTTTCCATGGCATTTTCTTTTGCGATGAATAACCATTGTAATGACAGTCTTTGCCTTTCTATGTGTAAATGTTCCACTGACACTGTTTCTCAAGGGCAAGGGTGAATTTTCATGCACCAATTTCATCAAAGTCTTGCATTGTAAAGTTAGATGCAATACAAGGATTGTTCAAGGACAAAGAAATCCACTTTTCAGCATCTTTAAAGCTCACTAATTAACACGATATATCTCGTCTGTTTCATCTGTAAAAAAACTGTGTGTAAAAACCATGAAAATGTTTTTGGCGTTTTATATTGATTTGTAGTTTTACCAAATGTTGCTGCTGGAAACCTTCGCGGTGTCGACAAGACTTTAAGAAGTTTCTGTGTCTGGCCAAAAAATAGTCCACCTCCATAAAGCACGAATTGTCATTTTTGGACAGAGCTAGGCTAACTGTTTTTTGTGTTACAGTCTTTGAGCTAAGTTAAGCTAAGCAGCTGCCTGCTGCAGCTTTATATTTGCTTTAAATATATGAGACAGGTATCTGTCTTTTCATCTCACTCTCTGCAAGGAAAAAAAAGCGTATTTTCACCAAAACGTCAAACTATTTCTCCACTAAATAACGATATGTTTGGTCCAAGACACCACTGATCCTTTTGACTTTTGTTTCATCCCTCTGCCTCGAATGATTGTGAAGACATGTTGTTACTGTAAGTGGACTCATCTGTAAAATGGACTGGGTGCAATTAAGCATGCACTTGCAGTGACACAGATTAGAAAACCACTCTTGAGGTGGGGTTGCTGGATGTGGATATTCTCCAGCATGCCTTCAGCACGGTATGGACATCCAGGTGGGGGAGAGGCTGTCATACTGTTGAATCCACTGAAAGCAAGTTAGCCAGAGACAGCACATACAGTACCGTGATCACAGCATGTCTGTAGCATCTATTAGTCTCTCAAGTGCTTCAGCAGCAGCATTTAGCTGCTTTACTGTCTCTGGACCTGCAGGCTGTGAGATCTCAAAGACCCTATAATAAGGCAGATGAGGTGAGATGTGTCTATCTTTCTGTGAAACACGATCTGCTCTGTAACCTCCAGCGTTAATCTGCCAGGTTAATTTGAAACCAAGCTCATCACACATGCCAGGATCAAAAAGAGCTGAAATAAAAAGGGTCCTCTGTGCTGAAGTGATTGCTTCTTCTCTCCACGAACCATGCATAACCCCCTACTTTTCCTTGATGGTGGAGTGGTTTTGCAGCTTTTTGTCACTGGGGGTCAAAAGCAGTTTGACTGAAAAGGGCTGGAAATCCCATTTTTGTCCTTGTGCCTCTGATCCACAACCAAAACTAACTCTGCCGTCAGCAGTGGGAATATCTCTCCGACAGGCGGGACAAACTAATGTAACCCTCCTGGAAATCCAGTTATCTCTGTGAAGGGTGGGTGAGGAGTCTCAGAGGCAATGACTGGATCTTTGTTTTTTTTAGTTATGTCGTCGCACACGTTTCCACAAGCAACGCTGGATCAGAAACTGCTCGCCTGCGTGTAAGGCCATCGTCACGCTGCATAGATTCTGAGGTCAAGTGTTTCAGATTAAATTTGACGCCGTGTTACTCCGTCTTCCTTACTTCTCTCACTCACACCAGCAGCAGGAAAAGGATTTCCACCTCTGTTGACAGTTTAAAATATGAAATGTCTATTGGCTGATACAACATTTAAATCGCCTGCTGTCATCACAACAGACTGTGCACGCAAGCCAGCAGAGCTTTTTTTGCACTTTGCATGCATTGTTTCATCACTCATCACTGCTTATTGGCTAATGCAACATCACCAGCAGCTCTGCTCTTTCCTCCTTCGCTAATGTTAGGTTGGTAGAAAAGGTCAGGTTTTCTCTGGATTTCTCTTAATGAGACAGAAATTCTAATAATTACCGTGGAGGAGCCTGAACCTCAGCTTTTCTTCTGGCTGACACTGTAAACAAACAAAATCCCACTCAGGTCATTCCTTATGGATTAATTAGAAGATAGGTAGAAAATCAAAATGAAACTGTGGAGACATTTTTCATAGGCTCTCCTTATGCAGCCCCATTTTAGAAGATAACCCTTAACCCTAACCCTACGCCTAACCCTGTCAATAGGCCTGTGGGTTTTTTTTGCTGATATGATATCGATAGTATTTTACATTGATGTCATTGATATTGATACTCATATTGAATTTGTCACAATGATGCAGGAATTCAGTGTTTCCAAAAAAAATGTTATTCTTGTAAAGGAGGAAACAAGAGTTGGACTTAATTTCTTCACAAAACCTTTAAAACAGAAAAGAAAACTCTGGATTACAGAGTCCCAAAGTGTTCAATATTAAATAAATAAACAGGGCAATATCAAAGAAGTAACTAAGCAAGTCAATAACTTGAGTAAAATACAGAATCAAAACAAATCATTTCAAGATATTTCATAATTAGTTAGTTAATAATTACAATTAAATGGTACTTTATCATTCTCATTGTAATAACAGTTTAATTTTATTTCAAATTGCCCCTTTTTGAAAGTCTGTTTATTATTTCATCACCTTTCATGACAGTGGAGTGGTGAGTTGCGTGATGTCAAGCGACTGTGCTGTAGTGTGTTTATATCCCCATGTTAGCTTTTTACTTTCTGGCGAGAGCATTAGGCTTAAAAAAATCCTAAAAGTAGTGTTCATTTGTAAAGATTATCTTGCTGAACAAAACATGCACGTATCATAAATGTGTTTGCCACAGAGTTTATTTTCTGCAATAATCCAGAAGCTATTGGAAAATCCCATAGGCTTTATGACAAGGGATCCAAGGCCATGCCAACTTTTGCGTAAACCTACAGAAAAACGTATCCCTGAGGCACTCCATAGCTACCAGAGAAAAAATGCGCTGTCCTTTTCCTACTTTGATGGCGCAATTGTTGACACACTACCTTTGTGCTGTCAATCAAGCCTTTTTCTTTTTGCGAGGGATCTCACCCATTGTCAGACAGTATTGAATTGTAAAAGTGAAGTCATAGGGAAGCAAATTAAATGCTGCTTGTGTTATTATCGAATAGCTGTTACATTGTGCAATCAACATTTACTTGATAATGACAAGTTAAAGCAAAAAACTTGTCCATGTCTACTCTTACACACTTTAATGCGAGAGCAATGTTGCATCATCATCATTTCTGTTGATATTAGACACTAAATCATGTCATCAAAGCTTCAAGAGAAGCTTTGATGGTCCATCCAGTCCTGACCTAAAGGAAAAAGCTCAAAGGCAGTGGGAATGTTACATTTCATGGTAGATAAATCCAACTCACGCAGTCAGATAAACAGCACTGGAAAAATTGGGCTGAACTGTCCAGAAGATGGTTCACAGACCCCAGAGACAAACACTGTGCTTGTAAAAAGCTGCTTTATGAGGAATAGAAGAAGAAGAACATGGCGCTCTGTTTTGGAAACATTTTTCATCACTCTCTATTTTTTAAGTTGCTGATGTTTTTGACTGAAAGAATACAAACCCATTAGAAGACAGGGAAAGACATCAACATCACTGCGGGGAAGAGGCGTGTGTTGCTTTTGAATTCTTACTTTCTTTTAATTTTCTGACAACATAATCTCGTTCATGTCTTTCAGTAACACAAGCCAATGAATCATGCATTTCACAGTGAGTAATGAGGTGTCAGGTTGTGTTTACACAAAACAACTCCTGAGACAGGCTGGACGTATGCTGTATGCATATACCTGCTGTTAGACTCTGACAGCCGCTTTGATTTAGCTTTGCACTGTGCATGGTGCAGGGACTCTGCCCAATCTTTATAGCAACCATCTCTCCACACCTGGGAAACACATTGACGAGGCAGCTCTCGGTCCATTGTAACCGACTAATAGTTCCATGTACATTTCCAGATGTGGGATTCAATTTCAGAGACCTGCGATCAACCTGTCTGACACGCGCCAAAGCAAAGCAAGAAAACAAAACAAAAGGTATATTTTACAAAATGAACCATAGATCCATTCTTCAAAGTGATTACACCACACACAATTTTCTTTCTTAGCTTAGCTTAGTTTTGGTGATTTAGGAGCTAATTTTACAGCTGTAATCAAGTAAGAGCTGCTGAATCAAACTGACTGTGGGTGTCCCGTCCTGCAGAGGGAGTGACACTGCGCAGAGGCAGAGCTCCTGTGAGGGAATTACGATACAGTAAATGGGATAATCAGGGTTTACAGATCTGGGTGGCTGCAGTGACGCAGGGCTTTGAGCATCAGCGACAGCTGCCCCGCCCTGACATGGCCACCCTGACATGGCCGCCCTTTAAGGCTTTCAGACTGTGGGCCTTGCTTCCAGTCATCTGACCCCTGATCCTGGCAGAAATGCTTTCTTAACTAGGGACTGTCTGGAGTTTAGAAAAGGATCAGAATATATTTCTGAATAGGCTCCTTGAAGAAAAACTGAGGCTATACAGAAGAGCAGGGTTGCAGCAGTCTATGAAAGAATGGAAAGACCCTCCAAACTGTGAACAGAAGTTCACAGTTTGGAGGGCAAAGTGATTGTCCATACATGTTGACAAAAGCCGAAGGTAATCTATCAGGGGGAGGCTGCAGCAGACCCTGACCTGGTAGGGTTAGTAGTCTGGGGTTAACAGGTTTACAGGATTACAAAGAAAATATTTCCTGTCTGTTTTGAACAGCAAAAGTCCAATTTCCTCCATGGCTATTTCAGATGCTACAAGTTCATGTGACGCTCAAAGGAAATCGTCTCTGTAAGGCACTGTATTAGTCAATGTCAAAACCTAAACCTGCCCACAGAGGGCGACATGGCAACACTAAGTGAACTTTATGTGCAGATCAGCAACAGTTGAATCTGACTGAGCAAAAAAAAATCATTTTACTTTTATTTTTTAAAATATTGTTGATATTGATTCATTTATAAAAACGATGACACCAGACTCTTGAATATCTGATTTATTTGTAATCATAAATGCAAGTGCATCAGTTATCATTTTGAGCACAGCGTATTTAGTGGAGTAATGCGCAAATGACCACATCACGGACTTGAAATGAAAAGTTTTATATCGTTTAAAGTATTCTGGAGAGCTGGTTCTTACAGTGCGATCATGTTGAGCAGGGTTTTCAGTAAGCAGCAGCCTGTCAGAGGGAGGCGGGGTGAAGCCCAGCTGAGATCCTCAGACTACAGAGCTGAGTGTTGCAGAAGGACGCTGCATGGCAAGTGGGCAGGTAACGGTTAACTTCGCCACAAGTGGGAAAAATATGTCGAACTAAAAAGAGTCGGAGAAAAGAAAAGGCTGGATTTCCTGCGCACATTCAAACCGCATTAACGGGATTATTATTTCTTGGCGTCGAGGGGAGAAAACTAAAAAATATGTAGGAGCTGTGCGTAAAAATCCACCAAGATTCCTGCGAGGGGTTGATCGTCTGGAGGGGAGGATTGTGCCAAACTTGAGGAGCAGCTTATTCATGCAAATTCATAAAATCATAGGCGTGCCTTTGGGCGATGGAGTCACAGCCGGAAAAGCAAACCCCCTCCTGGATCATCAGCGACCTTCAAAGACTGTGATGCGCAGCGCTCGGACGCATTGACAGTGGCACCGGGGGACAATGTTTTAAAAGCGCGGAGAAAGAGAGCAGAAAGTTAGGTCTCGGTTTCTACACGCTTCTAGACTCGGTGAACTTCTTTTTTCAGCACAAGCACCAGCTCAACTGCTGCGCCACTGGATCGCCAACCACGGGCTCATTTCGCAAACTGCTGCAAAACTCTTGCCTTTCGGTTTTTGCAACTATATTATTTTTATATGTTTACAGTCAATTCGGACGACTTCACAGACTAAGAATCCTGATGTGGATGAAGTTACAGCAACCCTATTTTACAAAATTCGTGCGTAAAGAGATCTGATTTGTTCCCACTTTGAGAAAACTATTTAAATTTTACATTTTTTATTTAAATCTCGGAGGACCTTTCCACTTTCCACCATGTCAGAGGACGACAGTAGCTCCACCACCAGCTACATGTCTGACACCGAAGGCAGCAACGTCAGCGTCCTCAACTGGGAGCAAGTGCAGCGGCTGGACGCCATCCTAACGGAGACCATCCCGATCCACGGCCGGGGGAACTTCCCCACTCTGGAGATGCAGCCGCGGCAGATCGTCAAAGTGGTGCGGAGTCGGATGGAGGAGAAACACATCCATGTCCGGGATGTTCGGTTAAATGGCTCCGCAGCCAGCCACATTCTGCACGGGGACAGCGGACTGGGCTATAAGGACCTTGACCTCATATTTTGCGCAGATATGAAAGGTGAAAGCGATTTCCAGATTGTGAAGGACATAGTTTTGGACTGTCTCCTGGATTTTCTACCCGACTGTGTGAATAAAGAGAAAATAACCCCGTTAACGTTAAAGGTAACTCCACTCTAACATTTGTGTTGTTTTTTCCTCTTCATTCACTTGTTTACTTTTAGATATCTGATAAGGATTGATTGCATTTGTGCCAATTTAGCTTAACGACCATTACGCGCAGCTTAATATGCAATTAGATTAGTTTAGTGATAGTAAAATGTTGGTTTTCTGTAGTTAAGAGGATTGAGTTAAACCAATCTAAAGAGATCCTGAGCTCAGCCAGCTAGATCCTATATCCCAGTACATTGTATGGTCTTTAATAATGAGGTCAGTGTAATAATAACACAAGACTTACACCACAAAGTCTTGTAGCTTTTACTTATGCATACAAAGAAGTGGTTATTAAATTTGAAACCTAACTGCACAATGCATAATAAGTCGAAACATCTGCTGAATTCTTAATATTGCACCTTTAAAGCTAGCTACTTATTATTAATGCTCTTTCTTTCTCCCTCACACACGTCACGCAGGAGGCCTATGTGCAGAAGATGGTGAAGGTGTGCAATGACTCAGACCGCTGGAGTCTAATCTCCCTCTCCAACAACAGGGGGAAGAACGTGGAGCTGAAGTTTGTGGACTCTCTTAGGCGGCAGTTTGAGTTCAGCGTGGACTCCTTTCAGATCAAACTGGACTCCCTCCTGCTGTTCTATGAGTGCTCAGAGAACCCCATGGCCGAGACCTTCCACCCCACCATCATGGGCGAGAGTGTGTATGGGGACTTCAGTGAGGCCCTGGACCACCTACGTCACAAGATCATCTGTACCCGCAACCCAGAGGAGATCCGAGGAGGGGGTCTTCTGAAGTACTGTCACCTGCTGGTGAGGGGCTTCCGGGCCGCCTCCGAGTCAGAGATGAAGTCCCTGCAGCGCTACATGTGCTCACGCTTCTTCATTGACTTCCCTGATATCGGTGAGCAGCAACGCAAGCTGGAGTCCTACCTACAAAACCACTTTGTGGGCCTGGAGGACCGCAAGTACGATTACCTGATGACCCTCCACGGGGTGGTCAACGAGAGTACGGTGTGCCTGATGGGACACGAGAGGCGGCAGACCTTAGGGCTCATAGCCATGCTGGCGGTGCGCGTTCTTGCAGAGCAGAACGTTATCCCAAATGTGGCTAATGTCACATGTTACTACCAACCTGCTCCTTATGTGGCAGACGGCAACTTCAGTAACTACTACATAGCCCAGGTTCAGCCGGTGTTTGCTTGCCAGCAGCCTGCGTACTCCACCTGGCTTCCGTGTAACTGAGTCAGCCCCGAGGAAAAGGTGGAGGGAGAGATTTGTTTAAACAGGAGTGAGCAGCATAGTCGCCGCCTCAAACCTGCCCAGTGTTTGACAGCTGACAGAAAAAAGGAGTCCTCTTTTTAATGTTTTGCATCAAAGCTTGTGTTTTCGTTCGTACGTTGAGTATGAACAGTTGGTTTTCACTTCAAGTACGTATCTCAATGTGAATATCTCACATTTCTTGAAATGCCAGCGTCATCCTGATCCTGCCCAGTCAGTTTTGGAAAAGACTAATTTGGGTAGCTTGGAAATAAAGGCTAAATGTGCGATGGCCTCAAAGGCAAGAAGCAGAACTGTCATTGAAAGACTGATTGAATCTGTCAAGAAGTGATTAGCCAGCACGTTCCTGCTGCAGATCAAACAGTTGCATCAGTGCCCTGAAGTTGACAGCTACTCCACACACACACACACACACACACACACACACACACACACACACACACACACACACACACACACAAGATAAATCAGAGGTGTGTGTGTGCAGGGCTCCAAAATGAGCCCCCTGGACTCTGCTTTAGGTGAGGTGAGTTTGGATAACAAACTGGCGTCTCCGCCTTGCATTTGGATATAATTATGGTTGTTTACAGACCAAAGATTTTTTTGATTGTTTCTAACATTAAAACCCAATTTTGATGGGGGAAAAAAACAAAAACAAAATATGAAGCTTTGTCTATTTGTATATGTGAACATCTGTGTGATTTTAAGTGCCTATAAAAGAATGAGCAGGCCATATGATTTTTGTGAATTAGCCCCACTCTTGTGTATAGTCAGGCACACAAGACAATAGCACCCCAGAGGCTCGTGAATGTATATGTGAAACCATGCAGTCAGTGTTTGTGTATGTTTAGATGAAAAACACCATGCGCCACTGTGGAATTTGCAGACAAATGTGCGATTGCTGCACGTTTTCTGTGCGGATATTTGGAAATTTATATCCAAACATGCTGTATTGCATGTCTGAAATTAACACACCGTTGTTACGAGAAAGGATGACAAGCATTTTCAGATCATCAGCAACAAACAAAACATTCACACACACAATTTCCTGTATATTTTGTACAGTGGTGCTTCTCTTTTTCTCACCTGAGGAAAAAAAAACCCATAAGAAGTAGATAAAAGACGGAGAGAGAGGAAAGACTGCATTCAGAGAGCTAGTGTCTGTCCGTTACGCTTCCTCCTACAGTAGAAGGATATTTGCAGAGACACCTCAGATGATGAGACACTATTTGCTGTAGCACCCTAGCAGGGAATTCCTCAGCTGCTGCTGAAGAGCTTGAACTTAGCTGGGGTTGGGTCTGCAGACACTCCGTTCAGGGTTCAGAAAATGTGCCAAACATTTTGTTGGCCCGGCTGATAGCCTCCTGAAGTTTAATAGGGCCATATGTTGATTGGAGAAAGATTTTGTTAGATGGGGACAAAAAAAGAGAGAAAAAAAGGAGAGAAAGGAAAATGTTAAAAATGCAGGAGGGGAGAGTGAGTCGGTCTGGAGAGATGGGTGCAGCTGGTGATGGGGTTTATCTCTCCGGGGCTACCATGCTTTACTGTACAAACTGTCTCTGTTGAGGTCAGACTACAACCTCACGGACAGTGCTGCAGCTCTCCCCTTTTTTCAGGGAGACCAGAACATTCTTTTATCAGCATTTGCTCTCTGTTTTAATCACGTGATTGAAGTGAGCATTCACAGCAGCTTCAAGAGACATTAAGTTGCAGTCTGTTTCATCTGTGAGGTTGGTTTAATGACGCTTATTAATGTTTTTTATGCTTCATTCCACATCATTTTAAAGAACTGTGTACATATATGATTACATGCTTCAGCTTTGCCAACTCACTTACTCCTTGCAAACTATACTGCAGCCTTTTCTGATGGCAGATAGAGGAAAAAAAGGTCATATTTAGCATAAAAACAATAGGTTAGGCCCAGAAGACCAGCATCAACTCAAGTTGAAAAGAGAAGTTCTCTCGCTAACAAATATTTTTTTTTCTCATCCTCTCATTCTGATAATTCATAACCGTTCAGTTGTTTCATTTTCTCAGCGACTGTCCAACATCGATGGTATCCTTTGGATTGTGCAGGCGATGTATTGTCATTTTATACTCAGTGAAGTCCTAACAGCTGACTATAGCTAGCTAGCTCCAGTCTGCCTGTCAGTTAGTGATCGTGCCTGTCAGTTAGAGATTGTGGGTTACTGCATTGTCTTGTATGCATTGTCTCAAATATCTGTTTCTGTCCATGCAGTCTTTTGCAAAATCACACTTTGAGAAAGACAGAAGAAAAAAAGATTTTTGTCTTGTATGTATATTTTTTATGATTGTTATTTTTATAAATGTATCAGACACTGCGGGTGTTGCAGTGCTTTTGAATCTGTGATCGGGCTTCAAAGGATATGTTCTCAATAGCTTTTTTGCTATGTTATGTTATGTGTCCAATGGGTCAAAAGGTTAAAGATGTTTTCATCAATAAAATATCTGAAAACCAGATATGTCACATCTCTTGTTTTTCATTTGTCTGAGTCTAAACCAAATTTACACTAGTTTGATCCAAAAATAAAAATGCTAATTTGCCGACAAACTTCAGATTAAAAAAAAAAGACAGTGACAGTGTGTCTTTTCACTGACGTTAGCCATTCAGTAGCTTTCAGATGGGTTTCCCTGCCCACTCACTCAGAGAGGCAAATCCCTGCCATGGCCTGCCCGGCCCAACAGGCCCAGCCAGAAACCCGTCCAGAACTGGCCCCGCTGCTGCCAGAAAGAGCTGTTGTTGAATGTGAGGGGATTTGCATCCACCCAAAAAAGAGACTTCGACGCTTTTGTAGAGAGAATATCTTTGCCTGCTCATCAAATTCTCTCTGTTAACAGCCCCCCCATACTCCGACAGCAATGCAGTGACGATCAGCGCTAAGGCCTGCAGAGACCAGAGTCCAACTGTCTCATGGTTGTCAGGCTCAAACAAAACTCCCCTTACAACAGAGCTGACACTGTGACACCGGTCACATGACAAGCTGTCCTAGATACACAGGGATATGGAGAAGAAAACAGAATGAGTAAGAGATGCTCTGTATGACAAAGTGCTATATATAGCAGACATGATAAGGACATTATCGCTTTCACTTAAGCGCATTTAAAGCTCATTAATCTGAGACACTGAGGGAATGATTGACAGGTTGAGGCTGGTTGGAAATGCCCACATAGACAGTTCGATTGGTTCAGCTAATAGCATAATTAATGCCTTAATAGCCTTTTTCATAAAGGCTAGGATCACATTTTTTTCTAGTCTACCCTAAAATAGCACTAGCTTGTCCATATGTGCATTGAAAGGGTGGAAATCTTGTATAAAAAAGACTTGATATGACTAACTAACTCAACTTTTGACTAACTAACTCAGATGAAGCCCCATATAATCTTCAGCTGAGCATTGGAATGTATTTTTGCACAGAGCGAGGTCTGTGGATTTTCTCGCCCATCACTTAAGGCAGATTCACATTATAAAGGGATCTTTTAATGGCCAGAATGAACACGAGGAACCGTTTTAGCAACCAGAATCACTTCCAATGTTCATATGGACATATGAGTATTGTTTAAAGACAGACCTGAAAAAATAAGAACTCATCCTTTAAAATATTCACAACGACCACTGTGTTGAACTTAAATATGCTGATGCGGTAATGTCATATCATTGGGTGGCTACTTGAGTCAGGCACCCATTTTCGGCATTTAAACATAGTTTTGCATCTTTGTTATCTTACATTATGTTGGATGAGTCATCAACTCCCACTTTCCATGTAGCAGCAAAAATACAATGTAAATTCTGCATCCTTCATATCGCACTATGACTTCAAGCCATTGGTGGCAGCACTGAGCAAACTAGAAGGCAATCACTAAAATTTTCTGATTTATTTGTTATGTTGGATATTATATACTTATATATATACTTTGAATTTCGGTTTAAGTACCCCGAGGTTTACTGATTTGATTCAGTCTCACTGTTCTCGTAAACTTGTTTTCAGTCGCAGAAGGCAGCTGTTTTCAGCGAATAAGCTCTAAAAAACTACCTCTGTACATGACCTGTTCACCATTAAAGTTAGTGACTAGCGGGTGAGGATAGTGGAGCATTTAGCTTCTCTCCATTCAGGAGTTGGTAGAGACAAAAAAAAAAACAGTAGAGTGAATATTGGACTTGACTCAAAATGAATGCTTAAGTTGCTCTGTGTCCACTCAGTGTGCAAAGAGGCAACCATTTGAAAACACATTCCCTACTTTAACTTTATAAGGTAATAATATGTCAATGTTTTGTTTACAGCTTGTTAGACTGCCCCCAAGTGGCGAGTTTAAATGCCAGAATGAATGCTTCTTTTGAGTATCCTTTTAGAACTACGATACAGTATTTAGTACTGCAATTGTAATAATTGCTTTTATAGACAGAATGTTTTTCAAGCCATAAGCACAGAATCAGAAATACTTAGTTAATCTCTGGGAGGAAACTGTGGTTCGTTACAGTTGCTCTGATGCCAAGCATAGAGTATTATAGTAAGTAGAAATAAGTACCAGCACAAAGTATGTACAAATATAAAACAGACACACAGTAATAATTAAAACAATTAGCACTAATATGTGAATAGTTAAAGAATTATTAACATGTTTAATGTGCTGAGTGTGTAAAATATAAAACTATATGCCTTAACTACAATACAACATGTAAAACCTATATGTTAGAACATATATGTATGATGTGTTTTTTAAGGTGAGGAAATACAAACAATTGCAATAGGTAAATAATGAAACATTTGCATATACATACATGTTCATATACATATCTATTAATACATATAAATGCATACACTGCTCATCAGGCCTAGACCCTGGCATTTCTCTGACTATATGAGTGAAGCATTAAATTCTTTTCACCAGAGGCTAGTACCACCAATACACAACCTAACCTACAAACACTGCAACATTAAAGTAATGCTAAATTTGACAACATCACAACATCATCTTTACCTTCAACCAGCAGGAATGCTTTTGCTTAAGGTGTCTCATACCTTGTGGTGCTTCTAGTCTCAGTCTTAATTTCAAGCATGACTTTACTTAATCTCTTCTTAAGAACCCTTCTCATTTGTGGTTTGCTGTAAAGAAGTCAGATTGATGTAACAACGGCGCCAAAGGGCCTAAATCTCAGGTCCTTAATTTGAGATGCAGCATCAAACGAAATAGCCCTCTTAATTTAAGGGAGCTTTGATTCTAAAGTTTAAAGAGTGAGTTGTGAAAGACTCTTACCGCAGTAGCCAGCTGGCAGAGGGTGATAGCTAAAGCCGACCGCAGAGTGAATCCACGCAGTATGTGCCAGTGAATGTCTTTATAATAACCTGTTTACCTTTGAATAAAAGCTTAGACACTTGTCATTCATCCTCCAGCTCCTCGTCCCTTCTGCTCGTCTGAACGCTCACCAGCTCTCTAATGGCTTTTCCACAGTAAGCTTCGGGATTTCTCTCCTTTTTCCTCCTCTGTTGAAGAATTTTTTCCAGACGAAAGTTTTATGGAATAAGCGGGAATCATTTGGAGGGTGGCTTGACCAAACTTGACCAAATTTCATCAGTATACTTTTTTCAGTTCTTTAAGGCATGTGGGATAACACTGAGCAGACAGCATGAGAGCAGGAACACCCCCCCCATCATCATGTCTGGCTTGTAAACAAATTCCAGAGGGGTGAGTTTGTACAAACAGTAAGAAATCATTCATCATGTGTTTTAAAAGCCAAGAGGAAGATAAAGAGTTTGAGTGAAAGTCAACTGCAGGTCACAGACAGCTGGACCTACAGCACACTACTGTTCTTAGAAAACATCAGAATGGGTCTGGGCCTCTGCTCTCACAACCACGCTTCAGAGCAACAACCTGTCTCACATGCTGAACTCACATCAGCAGACACATCACAGACTCTTCAAGCTGTGCTAGGCTGATATATCTGTCTGAGATTACTGGCTGGGTGATATTGGCCTATTGACAGTAAGGTTACACACACCATGCATGGATATTTATGGTGATCATGGTGAATTTCACTCATTGTAGCTATCATCTTCTTAGCTACATGCTTTCAGGCTGTTAAAACAAATGGCTACAGCTATCACTGGTGGTATCCTGGATCTTTTTTTTCCATTTATGTTCACATTATGTGTATCATTTCATCACATGAATTGTCTATATTTTCATTTTATTACGTTAAGTGGTGTTACATTGGATTGTGTTACACTGCGTAGCTTTGCGTTACGTTGCAGTACATTACATTTGTATTTTTATTTTACGACTATACTATGACGTTTTCATCCAATATCTGACAACATGCTATACTATGATGTTTTGATCATGTTTTTGAAGACACCCTATGCTATTACTTTTTTAATAATGTTTTTGATGACATCTTATACTATTTCTTTTTTTTACTCTATTTTTGATGACATACAATGCTATGTTGTTTTTATCAAATTTGTGACGACACACTATACTATGTTTTGATCACATTTCATGCAATTACCTCTTATGCCATGTGCCTCTATCCATCACAGCGTGAGTAAAATGGATTAGTCTTAAAAAAATGTGTGATCACATGACAAACTTTGTCTATGGTTGCCTAGAAACAAGGGGTGGTTCAACTTCCCCACAGACTCAAATCACCCCGCTCTCCCTACTATAGTATGTTGAAAAATGGTCAAAAAAGCGATTGCACCAAATGTTGAGAAAAGTCATAGTACAGCATATTTAAGCTGTTTATAATATAGCATGTTGAAAATAACGGTGCTAAAAGTAATTATTTAGTAATTATATGTGTTTGAAAGTCACTGTATAGTATGTCAAAAAACGCTATACTAAAGCATTTCGAAAAATGGTCTAAAAAGTCGCGGTTCTGAATGTCGAGAAGAGTCATAGCATATCATGTTTAAGTATTTTTTAGCAGAGAATGTTGAAAAAATGGTCCAAAAAGTCAATAATTAAAGTGTTTTAAAGTCATAGTATAGTGTGTCTAAAAAGCCATACTGTAGCATGTCTAAAAATGGTAAAAAAAAAAAAGTGATCGCGCCAAATGTTGAAAAAAATCATCGCACAGCAACTTAAAGTAGTTAATGATATGGCATGTTGAAAAACCAGTCCAAAAAGTCAATATTTAAAGTGTTTTGAATGTCAAAATATGACAGCAATATGTCAAAAAAACCCAGCTGTAATCGAGATAGTCATACGTCCCACACGTCATAGTATAGAATGTCGAAAAAACAGCCAAAACACCATAATAAAGCATATCAAAAAAATGACTGAAAATGCCATACTATAGTGTGGCGAGAAATGTAAAAATAATATTACATAATAAAATAATATTACATGACCTGGAAACTGCAGAATAGCACAGAATGTTGCAAACATGGCCAAAAACACTATTATAAAGCGTGTCACAAATTGACAGATATGACATGGCCAAAAAAAATATCTTGCTGGGACACGCAATAGCATTAAAAATTGCAAATATGGCCAAAAACACCATAATATGACATGTTGAAAAATAACCAAAAAAACAAGGCTATAGCATGGCAAAAATGTCAAAATTTGAAACTTCCCAAAAACAGCTGAAAACACATTAAAACAGCATAAAATAGCCTGCTGAGGCAAGCCATAACATTAAAACATGCAAATATGGTCAAAAACACAATAATATAGCATGTCAAAAAAAAAAAACCAAAAACGCAAGGCGTATGTCAAAAAATGGCAAAATTTGACATATCCCAAAAAAAGCTGAAAACATCCCGAAACAACATAAAATAGAGTACTGAGACATATCATAGTATTAAAACTTGCAAATTTGGTCTAAAACACCATAACATAGCATATCGAAAAATGACCAAAAAAGCAAGGCTGTAGTATGGCAAAAATGTCAGAATCTGACATCTCCCAAAAAAGAAGTGAATACACCTGAAAACAACATAAAAAAGCATTTTGAGACATGCCATAGCATTAAAATGGGCAAATATGGCCAAAAACACCATAATGTAGCATGTCAAAAAATGACCAAACAGCGAGGATTTAGTATAGTCAAAAAATTTGAAATGGCCCCAAAACAGCTGGAAACACCTAAAAACAGCATAAAATAGCGTCCTGAGACAAGCCATAGCATAAACATGTGGAAATGTAGCGAAAAACACCATAATATAGCATTTCAAAAAATTAACAAAAAAATATGGCAAAAATGTCAAAAAATGACGTCTCAAAAACATCTGAAAACACACTCAAAACAGCATAAAAAAAAGGGTGCTAAGAAATGCCATAGCATTAAAATGTGCAAAAATGGCCAAAACACAATAATATGGCATGCCAAAAAATGATGTCCCAAAAACAGCTGAAAACACCTCAAAACAGCATAAAATAGCGTGCTGGGACATGCCATAGCAATTAAACTGGCAAATGTGGCAAAAAACACCATAATATAGCACGTCAAAGAAAATGACCAAAAAAAGAAAGGCTGTAATGTGACAAAAATGTCAAAAAATGACATGTCCCAAAAACAGTTCTAAAAAGCCTCAAAACAGCATAAAATAGCGTGCTGAGAAACACCATGGCATTAAAATGAGCAAAAATGGCAAAGAACACGATAAAACAGCATGTCAAAAAAATGACCAAAAAAGCAAGGCTATAGAATGGCAAAAAAGTCAAAACATGACATGCCCCGAAAACAGCTGAAAATGCCTCAAAACAGAATAAAAAAATCCTGCTGGGAAATGCCATAGCATTAAAACGTGCAACAATAGCAAAAAACACCATAATATAGCATTTCAAAAAAATGACAGCAAAAAAAGCAAGGCTATAGTATGGCAAAAATGTCAAAAAATGACATGTCCCAAAAACAGCTGAAAATGCCTCAAAACAGCAGAAAATAGTGTGCTGAGAAACGCCATAGCATTAAAACGTGCAAAACTATCCAAAAACACCATATATAGCAATGTCAAAAAAAATGAGCAAAAAAGCAAGGCTATAGTATGGCAAAAATGTCAAAAAATGACATGTCCCAAAAACAGCTGAAAAAACTTCAAAACAGCACAGAAAACAGTATGCTGAGAAATGCCATAGCATTAAAACGTGCAAAAATGCCAAAAACACATCATAAAATAGCACGTCAAAAAAATGACCAAAAAAGCAAGGCTATAGTATGGCAAAAATGTCAAAAAATGACATGTCCCAAAAACAGCTGAAAATGCCTCAAAACAGCAGTAAAATAGCCTGGTGAGAAATGCCATGGCATTAAAACGTGCAAAATAGCAAAAAACACCATAATATAGCATGTCAAAAAAATGAGCAAAAAAGCAAGGCTATAGTATGGCAAAAATGTCAAAAAATGACATGTCCCAAAAACAGCTGAAAACACCTCAAAAACAGCAGAAAATAGTGTGCTGAGAAACGCCATAGCATTAAAACGTGCAAAATAGCCAAAAACACCATAATATAGCATTTCGAAAAAATGAGCAAAAAAGCAAGGCTATAGTATGGCAAAAATGTCAAAAAATGACATGTCCCAAAAACAGCTGAAAAAACCTCAAAACAGCATAAAATAGCATGGTGAGAAATGCCATAGCATTAAAACGTGCAAAAATAGCAAAAAACACATGAAAATAGCATGTCGAAAAAATGACAAAAAAGCAAGGCTATAGTATGGCAAAAATGTCAAAAAATGACATGTCCCAAAAACAGCTGAAAATGCCTCAAAAACAGCAGAAAATAGTGTGCCTGGTGAGAAACGCCATAGCATTAAAACGTGCAACAATAGCAAAAAACACCATAATATAGCATGTCAAAAAAATGAGCAAAAAAGCAAGGCTATAGTATGGCAAAAATGTCAAAAAATGACATGTCCCAAAAACAGCTGAAAACACCTCAAAACAGCAGAAAATAGTGTGCTGAGAAAAACGCCATAGCATTAAAACGTGCAAAAATGGCCAAAAACACCATAATATAGCATGTCAAAAAAATGAGCAAAAAAGCAAGGCTATAGTATGGCAAAAATGTCAAAAAATGACATGTCCCAAAAACAGCTGAAAATGCCTAAAAACAGCAGAAAATAGTGTGCTGAGAAACGCCATAGCATTAAAACGTGCAACAATAGCCAAAAACACCATAATATAGCATGTCGAAAAAATGACCAAAAAAGCAAGGCTATAGTATGGCAAAAATGTCAAAAAATGACATGTCCCAAAAACAGCTGAAAAACACCTCAAAACAGCAGAAAATAGTGTGCTGAGAAACGCCATAGCATTAAAACGTGCAACAATAGCAAAAACACCATAATATAGCTTGTCAAAAAAATGACCAAAAAAGCAAGGCTATAGTATGGCAAAAATGTCAAAAAATGACATGTCCCAAAAACAGCCGAAAAAAACCTTCAAAACAGCACAAAATAGCATGCTGAGAAATGCCATAACATTAAAACGTGCAAAAATGGCAAAAAACATCATGAAAAAGCTTGTCAAAAAAATGAGCAAAAAAGCAAGGCTATAGTATGGCAAAAATGTCAAAAAATGACATGTCCCAAAAACAGCTGAAAACACGTCAAAACAGCAGAAAATAGTATGCTGAGAAATGCCATAGCATTAAAACGTGCAACAATAGCCAAAAAAACACCATAATATAGCACGTCAAAAAAATGACAAAAAAGCAAGGCTATAGTATGGCAAAAATGTCAAAAAATGACATGTCCCAAAAACAGCTGAAAATGCCTCAAAACAGCAGAAAATAGTGTGCTGAGAAACGCCATAGCATTAAAACGTGCAACAATAGCCAAAAACACCATAATATAGCATGTCAAAAAAATGAGCAAAAAAGCAAGGCTATAGTATGGCAAAAATGTCAAAAAATGACATGTCCCAAAAACAGCTGAAAATGCCTAAAAACAGCATAAAATAGCCTGCTGAGAAATGCCATAGCATTAAAACGTGCAAAAATATCAAAAAACACCATAATATAGCATGTCGAAAAAAAATGAGCAAAAAAGCAAGGCTATAGTATGGCAAAAATGTCAAAAAATGACATGTCCCAAAAACAGCTGAAAACACCTGCCTAAAAACAGCAGAAAATAGTGTGCTGAGAAACGCCATAGCATTAAAACGTGCAACAATAGCCAAAAACACCATAATATAGCATGTCAAAAAAATGACAAAAAAGCAAGGCTATAGTATGGCAAAAATGTCAAAAAATGACATGTCCCAAAAACAGCTGAAAATGCCTAAAAACAGCAGAAAATAGTGTGCTGAAAAAACGCCATAGCATTAAAACGTGCAACAATAGCCAAAAACACCATAATATAGCATGTCAAAAAAATGAGCAAAAAAGCAAGGCTATAGTATGGCAAAAATGTCAAAAAATGACATGTCCCAAAAACAGCTGAAAATGCCTAAAAACAGCAGAAAATAGTGTGCTGAGAAACGCCATAGCATTAAAACGTGCAACAATAGCCAAAAACACCATAATATAGCATGTCAAAAAAATGACCAAAAAAGCAAGGCTATAGTATGGCAAAAATGTCAAAAAATGACATGTCCCAAAAACAGCTGAAAATGCCTAAAAACAGCATAAAATAGCCTGGTGAGAAATGCCATAGCATTAAAACGTGCAAAAATATCCAAAAACACCATAAAATAGCATGTTGAAAAAATGAGCAAAAAAGCAAGGCTATAGTATGGCAAAAATGTCAAAAAATGACATGTCCCAAAAACAGCTGAAAAAACCTAAAAACAGCAGAAAAATAGCCTGGTGAGAAATGCCATAGCATTAAAACGTGCAACAATAGCCAAAAACACCATAATATAGCATGTCAAAAAAATGACAAAAAAGCAAGGCTATAGTATGGCAAAAATGTCAAAAAATGACATGTCCCAAAAACAGCTGAAAACACCTCAAAACAGCAGAAAATAGTGTGCTGAGAAATGCCATAGCATTAAAACGTGCAACAATAGCCAAAAACACCATAATATAGCATGTCAAAAAAATGAGCAAAAAAGCAAGGCTATAGTATGGCAAAAATGTCAAAAAATGACATGTCCCAAAAACAGCTGAAAAAACCTAAAAACAGCATAAATAGCCTGGTGAGAAATGCCATAGCATTAAAACGTGCAAAAATATCCAAAAAACACCATAATATAGCATGTCAAAAAAATGAGCAAAAAAGCAAGGCTATAGTATGGCAAAAATGTCAAAAAATGACATGTCCCAAAAACAGCTGAAAATGCCTAAAAACAGCAGAAAATAGTGTGCTGAGAAACGCCATAGCATTAAAACGTGCAACAATAGCCAAAAACACCATAATATAGCATGTCAAAAAAATGACCAAAAAAGCAAGGCTATAGTATGGCAAAAATGTCAAAAAATGACATGTCCCAAAAACAGCTGAAAATGCCTAAAAACAGCAGAAAATAGTGTGCTGAGAAACGCCATAGCATTAAAACGTGCAACAATAGCCAAAAACACCATAATATAGCATGTCAAAAAAAAATGACCAAAAAGCAAGGCTATAGTATGGCAAAAATGTCAAAAAAATGACATGTCCCAAAACAGCTGAAAAAAACTCAAAACAGCACAAAATAGCATGCTGAGAAATGCCATAACATTAAAACGTGCAAAAATGGCAAAAAACATCATGAAAAAGCATGTCAAAAAAATGAGCAAAAAAGCAAGGCTATAGTATGGCAAAAATGTCAAAAAATGACATGTCCCAAAAACAGCTGAAAATGCCTAAAAACAGCAGAAAATAGTGTGCTGAGAAACGCCATAGCATTAAAACGTGCAACAATAGCCAAAAACACCATAATATAGCATGTCAAAAAAATGACCAAAAAAGCAAGGCTATAGTATGGCAAAAATGTCAAAAAATGACATGTCCCAAAAACAGCTGAAAATGCCTAAAAACAGCAGAAAATAGTGTGCTGAGAAACGCCATAGCATTAAAACGTGCAACAATAGCCAAAAACACCATAATATAGCATGTCAAAAAAATGAGCAAAAAAGCAAGGCTATAGTATGGCAAAAATGTCAAAAAATGACATGTCCCAAAAACAGCTGAAAACACCTCAAAACAGCAGAAAATAGTGTGCTGAGAAACGCCATAGCATTAAAACGTGCAACAATAGCCAAAAACACCATAATATAGCATGTCAAAAAAATGAGCAAAAAAGCAAGGCTATAGTATGGCAAAAATGTCAAAAAATGACATGTCCCAAAAAACAGCTGAAAATGCCTAAAAACAGCAGAAAATAGTGTGCTGAGAAACGCCATAGCATTAAAACGTGCAACAATAGCCAAAAACACCATAATATAGCATGTCAAAAAAAATGAGCAAAAAAGCAAGGCTATAGTATGGCAAAAATGTCAAAAAATGACATGTCCCAAAAACAGCTGAAAACACTCAAAACAGCAGAAAATAGTGTGTGAGAAACGCCATAGCATTAAAACGTGCAAAAATAGCCAAAAACACCATAATATAGCATGTCAAAAAAATGACAAAAAAGCAAGGCTATAGTATGGCAAAAATGTCAAAAAATGACATGTCCCAAAACAGCCGAAAAAACTTCAAAATAGCACAATAGCATGCTGAGAAATGCCATAACATTAAAACGTGCAAAAATGGCAAAAAAAACATCATGAAAAAGCTTGTCAAAAAAATGAGCAAAAAAGCAAGGCTATAGTATGGCAAAAATGTCAAAAAATGACATGTCCCAAAAAACAGCTGAAAACACCTCAAAACAGCAGAAAATAGTGTGCTGAGAAATGCCATAGCATTAAAACGTGCAACAATAGCCAAAAACACCATAATATAGCATTGTCAAAAAAATGAGCAAAAAAGCAAGGCTATAGTATGGCAAAAATGTCAAAAAATGACATGTCCCAAAAACAGCTGAAAATGCCTAAAAACAGCAGAAAATAGCCTGGTGAGAAATGCCATAGCATTAAAACGTGCAACAATAGCCAAAAACACCATAATATAGCATGTCAAAAAAATGACAAAAAAGCAAGGCTATAGTATGGCAAAAATGTCAAAAAATGACATGTCCCAAAAACAGCTGAAAATGCCTCAAAAACAGCAGTAAAATAGCCTGGTGAGAAACGCCATAGCATTAAAACGTGCAACAATAGCCAAAAACACCATAATATAGCATGTCAAAAAAATGAGCAAAAAAGCAAGGCTATAGTATGGCAAAAATGTCAAAAAATGACATGTCCCAAAAACAGCTGAAAAACCCTAAAAACAGCAGAAAATAGTGTGCTGAGAAACGCCATAGCATTAAAACGTGCAACAATAGCCAAAAACACCATAATATAGCATTGTCAAAAAAATGAGCAAAAAAGCAAGGCTATAGTATGGCAAAAATGTCAAAAAATGACATGTCCCAAAAACAGCTGAAAACCCTCAAAACAGCAGAAAATAGTGTGCTGAGAAATGCCATAGCATTAAAACGTGCAACAATAGCCAAAAACACCATAATATAGCATGTCAAAAAAATGAGCAAAAAAGCAAGGCTATAGTATGGCAAAAATGTCAAAAAATGACATGTCCCAAAAACAGCTGAAAATGCCTAAAAACAGCATAAAATAGCCTGTGTGAGAAACGCCAGCATTAAAACGTGCAACAATAGCCAAAAACACCATAATATAGCATGTCAAAAAAATGAGCAAAAAAGCAAGGCTATAGTATGGCAAAAATGTCAAAAAATGACATGTCCCAAAAACAGCTGAAAACACCCTCAAAACAGCAGAAAATAGTGTGCTGAGAAACGCCATAGCATTAAAACGTGCAACAATAGCCAAAAACACCATAATATAGCATGTCAAAAAAATGAGCAAAAAAGCAAGGCTATAGTATGGCAAAAATGTCAAAAAATGACATGTCCCAAAAACAGCCGAAAAAACTTCAAAACAGCACAACATAGCATGCTGAGAAATGCCATAACATTAAAACGTGCAAAAATGGCAAAAAAAACATCATGAAAAAGCATGTCAAAAAAATGACAAAAAAAAGCAAGGCTATAGTATGGCAAAAATGTCAAAAAATGACATGTCCCAAAAACAGCTGAAAATGCCTAAAAACAGCAGAAAATAGCCTGTGCTGAGAAATGCCCATAGCATTAAAACGTGCAACAATAGCCAAAAACACCATAATATAGCATGTCGAAAAAATGACCAAAAAAGCAAGGCTATAGTATGGCAAAAATGTCAAAAAATGACATGTCCCAAAAAACAGCTGAAAATGCCTCAAAACAGCAGAAAATAGTGTGCTGAGAAACGCCATAGCATTAAAACGTGCAACAATAGCCAAAAACACCATAATATAGCATGTCGAAAAAATGAGCAAAAAAGCAAGGCTATAGTATGGCAAAAATGTCAAAAAATGACATGTCCCAAAAACAGCTGAAAATGCCTAAAAACAGCAGAAAATAGCCTGTGCTGAGAAATGCCATAGCATTAAAACGTGCAACAATAGCCAAAAACACCATAATATAGCATGTCAAAAAAATGAGCAAAAAAGCAAGGCTATAGTATGGCAAAAATGTCAAAAAATGACATGTCCCAAAAACAGCTGAAAATGCCTAAAAACAGCAGAAAATAGCCTGTGCTGAGAAACGCCATAGCATTAAAACGTGCAACAATAGCCAAAAACACCATAATATAGCATGTCAAAAAAATGAGCAAAAAAGCAAGGCTATAGTATGGCAAAAATGTCAAAAAATGACATGTCCCAAAAACAGCTGAAAAACACCTCAAAACAGCAGAAAATAGTGTGCTGAGAAACGCCATAGCATTAAAACGTGCAACAATAGCCAAAAACACCATAATATAGCATGTCAAAAAAATGAGCAAAAAAGCAAGGCTATAGTATGGCAAAAATGTCAAAAAATGACATGTCCCAAAAACAGCCGAAAAAACTTCAAAACAGCACAACATAGCATGCTGAGAAATGCCATAACATTAAAACGTGCAAAAATGGCAAAAAACATCATGAAAAAGCATTGTCAAAAAAAATGAGCAAAAAAGCAAGGCTATAGTATGGCAAAAATGTCAAAAAATGACATGTCCCAAAAACAGCTGAAAAACACCTCAAAACAGCAGAAAATAGTGTGCTGAGAAACGCCATAGCATTAAAACGTGCAACAATAGCCAAAAACACCATAATATAGCATGTCAAAAAAATGACAAAAAAGCAAGGCTATAGTATGGCAAAAATGTCAAAAAATGACATGTCCCAAAAACAGCTGAAAATGCCTAAAAACAGCAGAAAATAGTGTGCTGAGAAACGCCATAGCATTAAAACGTGCAACAATAGCCAAAAACACCATAATATAGCATGTCAAAAAAATGAGCAAAAAAAAAGCAAGGCTATAGTATGGCAAAAATGTCAAAAAATGACATGTCCCAAAAACAGCCGAAAAAACTTCAAAACAGCAAAATAGCATGCTGAGAAATGCCATAACATTAAAACGTGCAAAAATGGCAAAAAACATCATAAAAAGCATGTCAAAAAAATGAGCAAAAAAGCAAGGCTATAGTATGGCAAAAATGTCAAAAAATGACATGTCCCAAAAACAGCTGAAAAACACCTCAAAACAACAGAAAACAGTATGCTGAGAAATGCCATAGCATTAAAACGTGCAACAATAGCCAAAAAACACCATAATATATAGCACGTCAAAAAAATGAGCAAAAAAGCAAGGCTATAGTATGGCAAAAATGTCAAAAAATGACATGTCCCAAAAACAGCTGAAAATGCCTAAAAACAGCATAAAATAGCCTGGTGAGAAATGCCATAGCATTAAAACGTGCAACAATAGCCAAAAACACCATAATATAGCATGTCAAAAAAATGACCAAAAAAGCAAGGCTATAGTATGGCAAAAATGTCAAAAAATGACATGTCCCAAAAACAGCTGAAAACACCTAAAAACAGCATGAAATAGCCTGGTGAGAAACGCCATAGCATTAAAACGTGCAACAATAGCCAAAAACACCATAATATAGCATGTCAAAAAAAATGAGCAAAAAAGCAAGCTATAGTATGGCAAAAATGTCAAAAAATGACATGTCCCAAAAACAGCTGAAAACACCTCAAAACAGCAGAAAATAGTGTGCTGAGAAACGCCATAGCATTAAAACGTGCAACAATAGCCAAAACACCATAATATAGCATTTCGAAAAAATGAGCAAAAAAGCAAGGCTATAGTATGGCAAAAATGTCAAAAAATGACATGTCCCAAAAACAGCTGAAAAAAAACTTCAAAACAGCAGAAAATAGTGTGCTGAGAAACGCCATAGCATTAAAACGTGCAACAATAGCCAAAAACACCATAATATAGCACGTCAAAAAAATGAGCAAAAAAGCAAGGCTATAGTATGGCAAAAATGTCAAAAAATGACATGTCCCAAAAACAGCTGAAAATGCCTCAAAACAGCATAAAATAGCCTGGTGCTGAGAAATGCCATAGCATTAAAACGTGCAAAAAATATCCAAAAACACCATAATATAGCATGTCAAAAAAATGAGCAAAAAAGCAAGGCTATAGTATGGCAAAAATGTCAAAAAATGACATGTCCCAAAAACAGCCGAAAAAACTTCAAAACAGCACAAATAGCATGCTGAGAAATGCCATAACATTAAAACGTGCAAAAAATGGCAAAAAAACATCATGAAAAAGCTTGTCAAAAAATGAGCAAAAAAGCAAGGCTATAGTATGGCAAAAATGTCAAAAAATGACATGTCCCAAAAACAGCTGAAAACACACCTCAAAACAACAGAAAACAGTATGCTGAGAAATGCCATAGCATTAAAACGTGCAAAAATAGCCCAAAAACACCATAATATAGCATGTCAAAAAAAATGACAAAAAAAGCAAGGCTATAGTATGGCAAAAATGTCAAAAAATGACATGTCCCAAAAACAGCTGAAAATGCCTAAAAACAGCAGAAAATAGCCTGGTGAGAAATGCCATAGCATTAAAACGTGCAACAACAGCCAAAAACACCATAATATAGCATGTCGAAAAAATGAGCAAAAAAGCAAGGCTATAGTATGGCAAAAATGTCAAAAAATGACATGTCCCAAAAACCAGCCGAAAAAACTTCAAAATAGCACAACATAGCATGCTGAGAAATGCCATAACATTAAAACGTGCAAAAATGGCAAAAAACATCATGAAAAAGCTTGTCAAAAAAATGAGCAAAAAAGCAAGGCTATAGTATGGCAAAAATGTCAAAAAATGACATGTCCCAAAAACAGCTGAAAATGCCTAAAAACAGCAGAAAATAGTGTGCTGAGAAACGCCATAGCATTAAAACGTGCAACAATACCCAAAAAACACCATAATATAGCATGTCAAAAAAATGACCAAAAAAGCAAGGCTATAGTATGGCAAAAATGTCAAAAAAAATGACATGTCCCAAAACCAGCCGAAAAAACTTCAAAAACAGCACAGCATAGCATGCTGAGAAATGCCATAACATTAAAACGTGCAAAAATGGCAAAAAACATCATGAAAAAGCTTGTCAAAAAAATGAGCAAAAAAGCAAGGCTATAGTATGGCAAAAATGTCAAAAAATGACATGTCCCAAAAACAGCTGAAAATGCCTAAAAACAGCAGAAAATAGTGTGCTGAGAAAAACGCCATAGCATTAAAACGTGCAACAATAGCCAAAAACACCATAATATAGCATGTCAAAAAAATGACCAAAAAAAGCAAGGCTATAGTATGGCAAAAATGTCAAAAAATGACATGTCCCAAAAACAGCTGAAAATGCCTAAAAAACAGCATAAAATAGCCTGCTGAGAAATGCCATAGCATTAAAACGTGCAACAATAGCCAAAAACACCATAATATAGCATTTCAAAAAAATGAGCAAAAAAGCAAGGCTATAGTATGGCAAAAATGTCAAAAAAATGACATGTCCCAAAAACAGCCGAAAAAACTTCAAAAAAGAAAATAGTGTGCTGAGAAACGCCATAGCATTAAAACGTGCAACAATAGCCAAAAACACCATAATATAGCATGTCAAAAAAATGAGCAAAAAAGCAAGGCTATAGTATGGCAAAAATGTCAAAAAATGACATGTCCCAAAAACAGCTGAAAATGCCTCAAAACAGCATAAAATAGCCTGGTGAGAAATGCCATAGCATTAAAACGTGCAAAAATATCCAAAAAAAACACCATAATATAGCATGTCGAAAAAAATGAGCAAAAAAGCAAGGCTATAGTATGGCAAAAATGTAAAAAAATGACATGTCCCAAAAACAGCTGAAAACACCTCAAAACAGCAGAAAATAGCCTGGTGAGAGAAACGCCATAGCATTAAAACGTGCAAAAATATCCAAAAACACCATAATATAGCATTTCAAAAAAATGACCAAAAAAGCAAGGCTATAGTATGGCAAAAATGTCAAAAAATGACATGTCCCAAAAACAGCTGAAAATGCCTAAAACAGCAAAATAGCCTGGTGAGAAATGCCATAGCATTAAAACGTGCAACAATAGCCAAAAACACCATAATATAGCATGTCAAAAAAAATGAGCAAAAAAGCAAGGCTATAGTATGGCAAAAATGTCAAAAAATGACATGTCCCAAAAACAGCTGAAAATGCCTAAAAAAACAGCGTAAAAATAGCCTGCTGAGAAATGCCATAGCATTAAAACGTGCAACAATAGCCACAAACACACATAATATAGCATGTCGAAAAAATGACGAAAAAGCAAGGCTATAGTATGGCAAAAATGTCAAAAAATGACATGTCCCAAAAACAGCTGAAAAAACCTCAAAACAGCAGAAAATAGTGTGCTGAGAAATACCATAGCATTAAAACGTGCAAAAACTGGCCAAAAACATCATGAAAAAGCATGTCAAAAAAAAATGAGCAAAAAAGCAAGGCTATAGTATGGCAAAAATGTCAAAAAATGACATGTCCCAAAAACAGCTGAAAATGCCTAAAAACAGCAGAAAATAGCCTGCTGAGAAATGCCATAGCATTAAAACGTGCAACAATAGCCAAAAACACCATAATATAGCATTGTCAAAAAAATGAGCAAAAAAGCAAGGCTATAGTATGGCAAAAATGTCAAAAAATGACATGTCCCAAAAAACAGCTGAAAATGCCTCAAAACAGCAAAAATAGCCTGGTGAGAAATGCCATAGCATTAAAACGTGCAACAATAGCCAAAAACACCATAATATAGCACGTCAAAAAAATGAGCAAAAAAGCAAGGCTATAGTATGGCAAAAATGTCAAAAAATGACATGTCCCAAAAACAGCCGAAAAAACTTCAAAACAGCAGAAAATAGTGTGCTGAGAAACGCCATAGCATTAAAACGTGCAACAATAGCCAAAAAACCATAATATAGCACGTCAAAAAAATGAGCAAAAAAGCAAGGCTATAGTATGGCAAAAATGTCAAAAAATGACATGTCCCAAAAACAGCTGAAAATGCCTCAAAACAGCATAAAATAGCCTGGTGAGAAATGCCATAGCATTAAAACGTGCAAAAATATCCAAAAACACCATAATATAGCATGTCGAAAAAATGAGCAAAAAAGCAAGGCTATAGTATGGCAAAAATGTCAAAAAAATGACATGTCCCAAAAACAGCTGAAAACACCTCAAAACAGCAGAAAATAGCCTGGTGCTGAGAAATGCCATAGCATTAAAACGTGCAACAATAGCCAAAAACACCATAATATAGCATTTCGAAAAAATGACCAAAAAAGCAAGGCTATAGTATGGCAAAAATGTCAAAAAATGACATGTCCCAAAAACAGCTGAAAATGCCTAAAAACAGCGTAAAATAGCCTGCTGAGAAATGCCATAGCATTAAAACGTGCAACAATAGCCAAAAACACCATAATATAGCATGTCGAAAAAATGACGAAAAAAGCAAGGCTATAGTATGGCAAAAATGTCAAAAAATACATGTCCCAAAAACAGCTGAAAACACCTCAAAACAGCAGAAAATAGTGTGCTGAGAAATACTATAACATTAAAACG
This sequence comes from Plectropomus leopardus, assembly GCF_008729295.1. Classification (NCBI taxonomy): domain Eukaryota; kingdom Metazoa; phylum Chordata; class Actinopteri; order Perciformes; family Serranidae; genus Plectropomus; species Plectropomus leopardus. The sequence continues at coordinate 8,225,924 of NC_056469.1, forward strand.
TGCAAAACTGGCCAAAAAACATCATGAAAAAGCATGTAAAAAAAAAATGAGCAAAAAAGCAAGGCTATAGTATGGCAAAATGTCAAAAAATGACATGTCCCAAAAACAGCTGAAAATGCCTAAAAACAGCGTAAAATAGCCTGCTGAGAAATGCCATAGCATTGAAACGTGCAACAATAGCCAAAAACACCATAATATAGCTTGTCAAAAAAATGAGCAAAAAAGCAAGACTATAGTATGGCAAAAATGTCAAAAAATGACATGTCCCAAAAACAGCCGAAAAAAAACTTCAAAACAGCACAATATAGCATGCTGAGAAATGCCATAACATTAAAACGTGCAAAAATGGCAAAAAAACATCATGAAAAAGCATGTCAAAAAATGAGCAAAAAAGCAAGGCTACAGTATGGCAAAAATGTCAAAAAATGACATGTCCCAAAAACAGGTGAAAACGCCTAAAAACAGCATAAAATAGCCTGGTGAGAAATGCCATAGCATGAAAACGTGCAACAATAGCCAAAAACACCATAATACAGCATTTCGAAAAAATGACCAAAAAAGCAAGGCTATAGTATGGCAAAAATGTCAAAAAATGACATGTCCCAAAAACAGCTGAAAATGCCTCAAAACAGCGTAAAATAGCCTGGTGAGAAATGCCATAGCATGAAAACGTGCAACAATAGCCAAAAACACCATAATATAGCACGTCAAAAAAATGAGCAAAAAAGCAAGGCTATAGTATGGCAAAAATGTCAAAAAATGACATTTCCCAAAACCAGTTTTAAACACCTGAAAACAGCTTGAAATAACCTGCTGGGACACACCATAGCATTAAAACATGCAACAAATGTCCAAAAACACCATAATATAGCATGTCGAAAAAATCACCAAAAAAGGAAGGCTATAGTATGGCAAAAATGTCATAATTTGACATCTCCAGCCAACAGCTGAAATAGTGTGCTGAGACATGTCATAAACATTAAAACATGCAAAAATGGCCAAAGACACCATAATATAGCATGTTGAAAAAATCACCAAAAAAAGGAAGGCTATAGTATGGCAAAAATATCAAAAAGGACATGGCAAAAAAAAATCCTTAAAACAACTAAAAATAGTTTAAAATAGCGTTCAGAGATACATTTGCATAGAATGTTGCAAAACAGCCAAACACACCATAATAAATAATGTTTAAAAAACGACTGAAAATGCATCTGAAAACCACATAGTATAGCATGTTGAGTTAAGTAATGGTATATAATGTTGAAAAAAAGGTCCAAAAACGTCAAAATATAGCACATTGAAAAAAATGACTGAAAACATCAAAAAATCAATCAGCGATCACTCTAAATGATGAAAAAAGTCATGGTACAGCATGTTGAAGCAGTTAAAAAATGGTCCATAAAGTCAATATTTTAAGTGTTTTAAAGCCATAGTATAGCATGTCGAAATATGCTCAAAAAAGTGATCGCTCCACATGTCGAACAAAGTCATAGTATAACATTTTGAGGACGTTTATAATATGGCATGCTGAAAAAAACATCCAAAAAGTCAATATTTTAAGTGTTTTGGTTTTTTTTTTGTTTTTTATTGGGTGAGAGAGGGGGGGGGGGCGACATGCAGCAAAGGGTTGAGGCCAGAATCAAACCTGCAGTCGCTGTGGTGAGGCTATAGCCTCTGTATATGGGGCACCGCTCTATCCACTAAGCCACCAGGTGCCCCAATATTTAAAGTGTTTTAAAGTCAATGTATAGTATGTTGAAAAACGGCATGCTATACTATGACTCTTTTCGAAATTTGGAAACACAACTTTTTAAACCATTTTTCAACATGCTATAGTATGCTGTTTTTCAAGTAGCTTTTAGCATGGCATGTTGAAAAAATGGTCCAAAAAGTCAGTATTTAAAGTGTTTTAAAGTATAGTATGTCAAAGAAAAGCCATACAATATCACGTTGAGAAATTGTCAAAAAGTGATCACTCCAAATGCTGAAAAAAGTCAAAGTACAGAATGTTGAAGCAGTTTATAGTACAGCATGTTGAAAAAACGGTCCAAAGAGTCAGTGTTGAAAGTATTTTGAACTCATTGTATAGTATGTCAAAAAACGCCAAATTATAGCATGCTGAAAAATAAGTATATAATAAAAGTAGATTAAAACTCAACCAAAAAAAGTTGTCCCTTGGATCAACTTGCCCCTTATGAGGGGTAAGTTAAGCCCCGGGGGGAGGGTGCCAGTCATTATGTTAAAGTAAAACTGAACAAATTATCCATATATACTCCTGTATCAGAGCAAGACAAATTCAAGACATCTTTAAGGTTTTATTTAAAGTTAAAGTTTGCAATGTCAAAGACCAATTATCTGTAACAAGTCCCATTTCCAAACCAGAACCAAATCAAGCCTGTTCAGTGTCGGGTGTGGTGCCTGTGGAGAGTCAGAACGGAGGTGCTTCCCATTTTCAGGGGACTGGAGGGTGTGCTCCAATTATTGGGGGATCAACCGACTCAGCTTCCCAGGAAAAGTCTACTCCAGGGTGCTGGAAAGGACGCTCTGACTGACTGTCGAGCCTCGGATTCAGGAGGAACAATGCGGGTTCTGTCCTGGTCGTGGAACAGTGGATAAGCAGTTTACCCTTTATGACTGCGTTACTCGAGGAGTCCTGTGGGGGGTACTGCGGGAATACGGGATGCTGGGGTCGCTTCTGCAAGCCGCATACTCAGCGTAAAGTCAAACACATACCCAGTTGGTGTCCCTTGTTGTCCCTTGAGCCAGTGGCTCAACTTACCCCAGGCCTTCTGTCTCAAATGACCCCATCCCAGCCATTTTAACACGCTTGTGTCACCAAGAGCTAGCATCATGCTAACAGTACAGTCTCATACTGTAACTTAATGAAACACAAGTGCATTTTTTTCAAACTTGCCTGTAATTGTTCAAGCACCAGAACCATGATTCTTTGAATCTGAAAAATTGGTTGCCTAGAAACAAGGCAACGTGATGTTTTGATCATAATTTTGACAACATACTATACTATGATGTTTTGATCATATTTTTGACGACATATTATACTATGACGTTTTAATCATAATTTTCATGACATACAACACTATGTTATTTTAATAAAATTTTTTGATGACCTTCCATAATATGTCATTTTTATCAAATTTTGATGACATACTATACTATGATATTTTGATGTTTTTGACGACATACTATACTATGTCAATTTAATCATATTTTTGATAACAAACTACACTGACATTTTCATCAAATTTTTGATGACATACTATATCTATGTTGTTTTTATCAAATTGTTCATGACAAACTATACTAAGTAGTTTTTATAAAGATTTTTGACGACATACTTGACTATGACATTTTCATCATCATCATGACATTATATACTATGAAGTCTTCATCATATTATTAAAGACAAAGTTTCCTATGACTTTTTAATCACATCTTTACAACATATTAAATTATTTTGTGGGTATATACTATACTCTGATTTTTACTGACTTTTTACATATACTGTCAGTGACATACTAATATGATTTTGTTTTTTTTTGTTTTTTTTGCAACATACTATACAACAAATGTTTTTCATATTTTTCAAGACATACTATACTATGATGTTTTTCATCTCCTTTTGAATGACATACTATGGTCTTACATTTTTATTATACTGTTTACAACATACTATACTATGAGGTTTTTGTGTGTTGTTTTTTTTTTAAAGGACATTAAATAGTAGGATTGTTTTTTAACAATGATTATAAAATGACATACTATACTAAAACTTCTTTGATTTTCTGAAGGACAAATTATACTATACTTTTTTAAAATGATTTTTTTCTTAGTGACCCAGTATACTAAAAGTTTTGATGGTTATTTATTGCAATGTTATACTTGACACTTTTACTATTTTTAATGATATACTATACTGTAGTCTTTTTATGATTTTAAATGACATACTACACGATGACATTTTGATGACCTTTTTAAGACATACTATACCAGTCATGTCCAAATTTGGTCCAAGGGCCCCTTATGGCTGTCAGAGCGATTTTTAACAGCCCTCAGCTTTACTTTTAAAATATAGAATAGAATATTATTAACACAACATTGGTTCAGTCAAGTTTACTTTGTATTTGTTTTCAATCATCGACAAAGGCAGAACAATTATACAGCTTGTAGACATACACTATGTAGGAACTATGCATGAAAAACGTACGTTTTTTCATAAACGGATGGTAAACAAGCATACTATCTATTATCTAACACCAGAAATTTTCTTCAAGGTAGTAGATATGGTTACAGCATAAAAGGATAAATCAGACAGCAAAAGGGCCGACACTTTCAGAAATGGTGGAAAATTGAATAATTTTAATTTAAAGGATGAAACAGCTGCATTTGTGCCTTTTGTTTTTGATTTTTCTTAAATTACTCATACGATGCGAGTAGCAGTTGGCAGCTACTTTCACATCATCTGATCTGGCCCCCATTCAAAAAAGTTTAGACAACCCTGTGTTAAAAGATACCTCCATAGTCAATAGGGAGGAAAAATGTAGCTGAAGCAACTGAAGGGAGGTGAGTGGTTCACTGGTTCTTGGTGAGGTTATAGGTGGGGTGGGAAAAGGAAAAACAAATGGTGTGTAAAGACAAAGAGAAGCAGATCATAAAAGAGGTGTTTGTCCAGACAGAGAGGGAGAGAAGGTGAGGGAGGGCCAGGAGGGAAGGTGATCCTCTCTTCTCAGAGATTAGTGTCATTGAGGTTAGCAGGTTTATCTTATATAAGTCTAAGAACCTGCAGGACAGATGAGCGTCCTCTCTCACTCAGACAGTGAGAACTGGGGCAGAGAGAGAAAGCGACAGCGAGAGTCCTCGGTCCATCTTAATAAACCATGTGTGGTAAAAATCATTTTCTACACATTTGATAAGCATCAAAACATTTTTCATACCACATACTCAGCTGCAATTGTTTTCCCATAAAATCCTGTCTGTATGCAAATTGGATCTGACAATGTCACATGTCCTGGAAACTGGAGATCAGATATAAGAGAGAAAATCATTTCCTACATGCACATAAACATCATTAAACTGGATGATTACAGTAAGATTGGCAGTGATAGAAACTGTTTTTACCAGAGTTTCCTCTGTGAGTTCTCTGAAAAGGATCTACAAGAAGACACAAACACCTCTGAGACTTTGTGGAAACTCCAAAGTCTAACACACAGTTTGCTTTGTAGTGAATAAAAATAAGGCATTAAAGGTTCACTATGCAAGTGCTGTTGATTTACGGTTTGTGAACAGGATTTATTAACTATTTTTTTTTCTAAGGGTAAACCTGTATAGTATAGGTTTCCTTTAAGCAAAACATTCAATATAATACCTTTTGTACATTTCTCTGATTAGAGTCATGTAACATTAACACATTACTAGTAACAATTAAATCCCATGATAGACTATACCATCGTAAACATGCTTTGGATCTGTACACAATCTGGGCTTATTTATTTATTTAGCAATTAAACAATCTTACCAATGACACAATATCAGTTCAGTTTCACTTTTCTGTCATAAACATGTAGATTATTTAATATCTGCAAAATGACATTTCACATATACATTTATGAAGTCCTACCAGAGATCGTTTAAACTGTTTTTATAAAAGATTTGAGTCACTTCTTTTTTTGAAAATACTTTGTTATTATTATGTATTCTACTGTAGCAGTGCTGGTTGTGGTTCAGAGCACATGTTGCCACTGCATGTTGTGGTTGTTTGTTGTTGAGAGCAGACAGTTGCCACTACACTGGTCTCTCATATGATGCCTGCATGTGTTGGGTGGTTTTTGTTAACCTCTGTTGACACGAGAGTGTAAAATGATTCTCTGTTGCACAACGAGTGTAAACAACATTAACACCCACATCAGCACAATACATAGTGGGATGCATGGACAGGCATGTTTGTGTGGAAGAGAATCTGGGACAGAGGGAAGTGGGTTGGTGCAGAGAATCAGGTTTTAGTTTCACAGTAAATACAAGAAGCACTCTCAGATATCTGATGAGTATGCAGCCTCATGTGATTATAATTCATCATATCACCAGTTTGACGTCGGTCAGAACTGAGCTAAAAACAAAGAAATGGCGTGGAGGGATCCTGCATTGTAATTTGTGGTGTGCAAAGATGTGCTGCTGGCAGGAGGCTGACTTTTTTTTTTTGCAGAAATAAGAACTGCAGACGTCATTAAGCTACTTGAATGGAGGACATAGGCTCATTAGACAATAGTCTGAAGTCCCCAACTCCGTGTGTGGTGAATGATAAAAAAAGAGACTTACAATGACATTCTATAGCCATATATATACACACACGAACACACACACACACAATGTATATAAGTTTCATGATGACATCCTGATTTCGCATAAAGTTGACTTAACACTATTCCAATATTCGTCTACTCGCATGGCCAGCCATAAACAATTTAAGCCTAAATTTTTAACCAAAATATATTCCACCACATATTAAAACTATAAAAATAAACATCATAACTCTTCTTACCTTCCTTAAATGTCACCTTTTTTTAAAAAAAACAAACAGAAAAACAAAACAAAACAAAACCAAACACTGGAAAACATTGTATGCATCCATTGCAAGAAAACAAAAGACAAATAAAAAAAACAGGTATTCAGCCACCTGACCTGAGAAATTTGCTGCTCTAAACTAGGAGAGAGGGAGAGCATGTGCATAGATTGATATGAGTAAAGCAGATTTTGGAATGACTTTGATTCAATGGCCCTTTTCAGGGGCTCAGCCGAATCTGTGGGTGGGTCTGAAAATATATCTGTCCTCCACCTGAGCCTGTTGTACGAGCCACCAAATATACAATCACTGGGGAAAAGACATCTTGGTCTGCAGTCATGCTTACGGCTCTGTGAGTAAGTAAACCTCATGGTGGCGCTAGAAAGGTAAGGGGGTCACTAGGATCAGAAAGCTTTATCCTCTGGAGACCATGAATGTCTCTACAAAATGTCATGACAATCCATCTAATAGTTGCAAAATAATATTTCAATCTGGAACAAAATGGTGAAATGACAGAGCAACATTCCCTTCCATATAATTGGGATAAAAATGTTAAAAAAAAAAAAAAAAAAAAAAAAATTAAAAATGAATTCAAAGCCTTCAGTTTGAACTGAAATGACTCCTCAGATTGTTGTCATGATCCAGCACATGCTGGCAGAGCTGGGATATTTAATGTTTATCTTTACTTATTTTATTCCATTTTATAGGCATTATACTGTTGTGGTTTCTGTGGGCATCAAACATCAAGCCAAGAAAAGCCCTTCTGACTGGCTGTCATGTATCATCCCGACCGCTGCTGTGGCTCTTTGACCCCCCTTTTGTAACTGTCTTTCCTCTGAACAGACGACATCCTAGGCCCTGACGCAAGCCATTTCTCTGAATAGACCAGCTGCTTCATAGGAATATACATTCTCCTCACCACTAATGATAGCCTTAAAACTCTTTATTTATATATTCGATTACAAATTCCCAAAACTGTTATAATATACAAAATTATTCTTAACAATTTTTGCAAATGAAGTCTTTGAAAAAAAAGTTTTTTATTCAAATACAGCCTTGTAACCAGAGCGGCACAGTCTGTTTCCTATCTGGATGGAAAACTATAATTTTATTATCATTTCCAACATACGTCTTAAAATAGCTTTACATTTAACAGCAGCACAACACCACTGAATGGGATCCAGGCAATTTGGAGTGCGTTTCAGCTGGCCCCATATAACAAACATAACGTTTGCCGAGTAAACCGCAATATTCTTCTCTCAGACACAAATGAAACCATTTTAGGCTGGGTCATCAGTTGCTGATGTAATAGGACCCAGATGGTAGAGCTGATATAAAAGCAAGGTAATTTCATACAAGGGCATTGTGAAAGGACTAGACACTTCTCCTAAAACCAGACTGAGATAAGGCTATCCTATGTCTGCCCAACGAAATGATCCTTGTAAACTTGTACCACTTCCTTAAAAAGAAATTTCATTACTTTCCAATTAAACCTGATTGGTAGGAGGAGAGTCTTGCAAGCGAGGAGAAATGCAGAGAACCCCCTGGCAGGAGAGATTGATTTTCCTTTGAAAGCTGCACAATGCAACTAGATGAAATTGCCAAAGACTGAGTGCAGATTTGATTATTACAGTTAAATGCAAATTTTTTCTTTTTTTTTTACACACAAGCACACACAAATGTTAGAATGGACACATAGACAGATGCTCCATACCTTATAGTCAAGATGTAGGTTTGTGTAAAACCACTAACCTGTTAACCTGTCATATTTACAAAAACACACACAAGTAGATGTCTTATGTTTTAGGCCCAGACACCGCTTTTTAATATCTTTTATGGAGCTGGACTCACAATGTATTTGGTCTATAGCTTGGCATTACAGCCTAGCTCTGCTAAGCTAAAACATGTACCTCAGAACTCCAAAGCTAAAATATACACACGTCATCACACATATTTGTGGTTTCACAGGGAGCTTTACAAACAGCAGTTTAACTGTCCGCTCACATCTCTGGCTATAGCGCATATGTTAGCAAAAGATGACATGCATTAGCAAAATGGTGTCAAAGAGACTGGATTAAAAAATAATAGATCATATCTCAAACAACAGATAGATAGATTTCATGGACAGTCAGCATTAAAATATTTGGTAGAGAAAATGCAATAATGTCTAGTGTTATGTCTGATGGATTTCCATTCAAAAAACCCCAAAACAAACAAACAAAAAAAGAACAAACTAAAATTTCTGGCTCTGAACACAGATCTCAATATGGCGAAAGAAGATATTAAAAAGTTGAGCAACAAGCACCTTGTTCCAAACAACTACTGTATCTGAAACTAGAATTACTGATTCATAGTTGCATGCCTCAGCAAACCAGTCAAGTTGCATAGTTTACATCAGTGTATGTGAAAACATCAATGTGTCGCAGACATCTACACCAGGTCAGGGTGGTCACCCAAGATTAGTTTCACGAATTCAGTATCTGACCAAATGTCTTCCTCTCTGTTCCTGAGATATGGCATTGTAAAATGGCCAGAAAAGTGTTTTTCAGAAAATTATTATGTCACAGTGAGGTTAACTTTTGACCTTCCGGATAAAAATGTTCATCCCTTTATTTTATTCTATCGGAGACTTGTATGAATTTTTGCCATGATTAGCGGATGAACTCCTGAATAATAGCCAAAAAACAGTGACCTTTGAGCTCTGACCACTGCAAACTAATCAGTTCATTCTTGAGACCAAGTGGACTTTTGTAACAAATTTGAAGAAACTCCCTCAAGGTGTTCTCAAGATATTGCATTCACAAGAATGATACCGATGCAAGGCCGAAGAGACCTTCTACCACCAAAATCTAATCAGTTCATTGTTGAGTCCAAATGAAAGTTTGTGTGAGATTTGAAGAAGTTTACTTTCAGGAGAACAGGACGGACATCCATGATAGAACACTTGGGGTAAACAGTAAAATGAGTACTAGATAAATTTGATTTCAAGGTCCTGGTATTGTTGTACAAGGTACAAGGTGGATTTATTCGTAAAATTTGTCCTTGAATCCTGCTGCATCCTTTGGAGTCGAAGGAGGAGTTTAGGAGTCTCTCATCCTGGGCAAAGAAGCTGCTCTGTAGTCTGGTGGTTCAGCAGCAGATACTTCTGTATCTTTTCCCAGATGGCAGCAGCGTGAACAGGCTGTGGCTGGGGTGCTGCTGTCTTTCAGTATCCTTTGGGCTCTGTGCAGACACCTCACTTCACTGAGGTCACTGATGCTCTGTAGATGGGAACCAGTGATGATATGGGCAGTTGTAATCACCTGCAGTAGAGCCTTCCTGTCCTGGGCCGTGCACAAACCATGCCAGTTCGTGGCGTTTCCTGTCAATATTCTTTCTATTGCTCCTTCGAAGAAGTTAACCAGGATCTTGCTCTGGAATGTAGCCTTCCTAAGTTATTATAGGAGGTAGAGTATCTTTCGTGCTTTTTTAACCTGGGTTGTGATGAAGTTGCTTGGTTCACCGTCATTGAGCAGTAAGGTTGTTCTCTGTGCGCCACTCTGCAAAATTGTTGATTTCCTCCTGGTATGACCTCTCATCATTGTTTATAATACCGCCAGTGATGTTGGTGTCATCCACATACTTCACAGTAGAGTTCTCCTGATGTCTGGTAGTGCAGTCATGGGTGTACAGTGTGAACAGGAGGGGGCCGAGAGCACAGCCCTGGGGGGCTCCTTTGTTGAGCACTAATGTAGAGGAAGTGTGGCTGCCAATTCGAACTCTCTGGGGTCTGCATGTCAGGAAGTTCAGTATCCAGTTGCAGAGTGTTGACTGAAGTCCATAACGTTAAGTTTTCCAATCAGCTTCATGGGAGAGATTGTGATGAATGCTGAGCTGAAGTCAACAAACAGCATCCTGATGTAGCTGTTCTTATTCTCCAGATGAGTGAAGGCTGAGTGAAGAGCTGTAGATATGGCATCCTCTGTGGATCTCTTGGTTCTGAAAGCATACTGGTGACGGTCCAGGCTGGCAGAAATGTTGTCTTTGATGATGATAACAAGTTTCTTGAAGCAATTCATCAGGATGGGGGTTAGAACCACAGGGTGGTCATCATTAAGACTAGACACAGCAGGCTTTTTAGGCACAGGAACAATTATAGCTGTTTTAAGATAGAAGGAATGTTGTTCATTATACCTGTGATTTTCCCTCTTTAACATTGCAAAATGTCTGCTGATTGATATCCAGTTGCCTGTCTTATGTAAAGCAAATAAACATAGGTCCCAATATGCTGAACTATGACCATGACAAAAAACAAGCCAAGTGTTTTTGTCTTCTTTCCACTGAAAAAGCTTTTAAACCTTCAGACAGTGTTTCTATGAGACAGGTTTAAGATAAGTCAGCAGTGAGAGAGCTGCTGAATAGGCTGCCTGCTGCTCTGTGAATATATAAATTAATATAGCTTCTGTTTGCATTGCATTTATTATGGATTGAAAGGATTCCAGTGGAGACCCTGTGTTATATTGATCAGTTTCACTGCATGATAACCAGATCTGGCTGACATTTATGCCCAGACCCCAACGATTTGTTTAACATACACACACATGTATTACACATTGGGCCCTTCAAGGGAGCTCCTCTAAGAGCCTTTTCTGTGCCGTGAGACCGTTGAGCCTCACTCCCTCACAGTCATGTGCGAGACTGAGGCGGCATTGAGATCCTCAGGCTCTGGGGTCGTTGTGTGGAGCTGCCGGCTCGGTTCACAAGGGTCACTCTGAGGATGTGCACTGTTTGCATTGCATGACCACACTGCTGCCAAAGCGAGCTGTATAGACGTTTAAGAGCCCTCACCAGAAAAAGACAAACATTTTTGGAAAGTCTGAGATTTTGTTTTTTTTTTCTTCTTGCCCCAGGATCTTATTGCAGCATTGAACATGAATGTTAGTGTTTTAACTTGTAATTTAGTTGTTGCTTGTCTGTGTGTGACCCCACGAGCGCCTGGATATGAGCAAGTATGCATACAATATATGTGAATATGTGCACGTGAGAAAGTGCGTGTATGTGTGATTCTTGACGCGCTCCCAGCTTCCTCATCCACTCCTCAGAAAGGCACTTGTCTGGTCACAGAACAGTAATTCATTGTCTGACAGCTGTTTTCTTTTCTGTGAGCCGGCCCTGCTTGGATCCTGGGGTGTAATTCCACACACAGGGCCAGCTGGAAGTTTTCCTGAAAAAAAAAAGGAAAAAAAAAAAGGCCATGAGCCCAGTGCTGACACATACGCCAGCAAATAGCACCAATAGAGCATCACTGGTCCAGAAATCAACAGACATCTCCTCCAGTTAGTTTGTAGCCACCTGTTTCATGTCCAAAATACATAAAACCAAACTCCAGTGGACTCATAATTGAATTGGACTAATTCAATTATGTGTCAGTGGATTTTGTTTGTTTTTATGACTTTTTTGGACGTCTTCATAAACACCTGATTGCTTCTTTTAGTTCACATATCAATTCATAGAAGAATACTGCTTAAAGTATTGTCTATACAGTGATGCTAACGGGGTTGATTTGGGCCTAACTAATCAGTATTTCAGTGAGACAATAAGCAAATATATTGTGTATGAGCCATAGTCTGTATATAAAGGTGGGCAACAACAACAGTTTCCCCAAAGTGTAACATTTCAATCTCAATCGCCCCCTGGTGTCTGGCTGCAGTATAGGTCATAAAGCCCACCCTCCAAGTCAGTGGATGGGACATAAGCCAAACTAAAAATTTAAAGTAACAAATACATTTTTCCCAAAGATGGTTTCTTTCACAGATTTCTTATCACCCTGATGTTTGTTCAGGTGATCATTTTTATGATATATCGGGTTTTAATGAGTTATTCAATTCTACAACAAGGAACACCATAATTCACATCTGTGACAGCCAATCCATGTGCTTGCATTCAATGGGGCTGCTCGCGATAAGTTGGATGGGTGTTTTGACAGGAACTCCCCCACCGCAGAGAGCGCTACTGCGCAGACTCCGGCTCCAAATGATGTCACTGGCACAATATGGCAGCGACCCTATCAGGGATATTGATACATAGACTATATGTTTTAGTCTATGGTGTGAGCATAAAATATAATCTATCAGCAGGTTAAATCAACAAATAAATTGGTATTTGCCATCAAACAAATTATTAAATTATTAAAAGTGACCTTTAACATTTCACACAACAAATGCCTTCTAACATGTGACTGAAAATGGCCCTACAAAACAGTCTAGGTCAGAGCAAGCTAAGGGCCGAGCTCCTGCTCCACTCTGAGTGCCAGGTCTCTCGATGAGTCATGTGCAGAACCCGTTTTACAAACATTTTCCCTTTCATTTCCTGTCTGGATGACCCAAAACCTCTCTGGAGGGTAGCTTGTAACATAGCCCCGCTTCGGTTTGGACAACATGTCTGCCCTTCATTTGTAGACAGGATGTTTAACCCGACTGCCTGGAGAGGTCATCGGCGGGGAGCCCTAGGGTGATTTTCCCCAGATGGAGCAACAAAATCAGTGCATTCGCCTCGGTATTGACGTGATGAAAAATGCTTACCTTTTCAGCATAATGCTTATCACTGATTGTAGGTAAAAACCTCATAAAACCAACTTAGGTGATTTTCATGGTTTCACTGCAGCTGAAGGATAACATGATCCTCTGTGGGTAGAGGACATTTTTTGGCCTCCTTGCCCTGTGAAGCACTGATCTAATTCACTGAAGTAAAAGAAAACATTAAAAACTATTTATCTCAGCTGCTGAAAAGCTCATGTCATAACAGTTACAACAGTGCTTTAATAATGGGAAGATTTAATGTTTTGGCTCTGATAAACCTTTACTTTCACAATGTCTTTCAGATCAATTAACAATGGTCCTTCCTTCTCTTTTAATGTTATTTTTTAATTTAGCAGTGCTTTGTGCAACATTGCAACTGATAATAGGAACTACATCCAGTCAAACAAGAACAGATATCTTGTCCAAGCTGAATGAAATCATCTTTCAGTTTTTCCACCTTCCACTATAATGTTCTGTAGGTGCTAAATGACAAGCATATTTGGGAGTGTAAATGCTGGGTTATAGGACAGCGACCACTGCGACCCACAACATAACTGTATATTTGCAGCCACCACAGTGAAGGATTTACTCTGGAAAAGCCTACAAGTGGAGGAATAATGGAGACTTTGAGAGATAAGGGCTGCCAGGAGCATCGTTTTAATGTTTTATTGGCACAGAGTACCAATTTTCAACATACCTCTCTCCTCAAGTGCTCATTAAAGCTAAAATTACACCAGTTAAAGGCTTATAAACCGCCATATTGCAGCAGTTTGACGGTGAAAGCCATTCCTGTTACCCTGGACAAGCCTCTGTGCTCCAGCGATGGAGCAACACTCAGCTCTATAACCCCTGAACCACAGCTATACTTACGGGGGGATAAAAATGACAGTAATTATCAGGTTTTCCTTAGTCATACCTGTGGTAGCGGAATCCCCACATTGTACACACCTGCCCCAGCACAGGTAAGTACAACCCTCCTGCAGTGCAGCAATTCCTCAAATGACAGATGCTTCCATACTCAGAACGAGTTGTGGAAATAGATGACCACAGGCATGGAAAATGGTTTTAATTTTTGGTCCTGGGAGAACTTCCAGGAACTGCACTGGTCCTCCTTTACATGTAAATTACACCTTACGTGCAGGAAAGAGCAAACAGAGACGACTTAAGTATTATATACAGTGTCTTCCAAATTTAAAGTGAACAAGTGCAAAAAAAAAAAGGATAATATAACAACCAATAATTTGAAAACACAGCTCGTGTGTGTGCTATGCATGGAGATGGAGGTAGAAAGTCAGTAGCTTAGCAAATCTTAAAGACTGGAAGCAAGGGGAACCAGCTAGCCATGGTCTGTTGTTCTTTGTTGTTTGTTTTTATTTTGTATTTATTTATATTTTGTTTGTTTGTTTCCACCAATAGCTTCTGGAAGCTGTCATTACAATCTCTCATTTAGCAATTCATTCATCTTCTTTCTGGGAAAAAAGGCGTAATTTATGACAACATTGGCTGTTGTGAACTGTGAATTTAGAGTGCTGAATTGAAGTTGCATGATTAATTTGTTAGTATTCCAAAAAAATGTTAAAGTTTTTTTTATCCCTTTGTCCATGATATCCACTAGAAATCTAATCTGATGTTATTTTCACAAACTTTTAACCTTCTATCTCTGCATCTAAAAACTTAAAAAACAAAAAAACAAAAACAGTTTTGGTCAAAGTGGGTATTTTACATCTTAGTAATGGTGGTATTGTCTGTTGGACACAGCCAGGCTAGCTGTGTTTTTTAGGTCCCAAGGAAGTGCACTGGACATTATAGCCACTTTGACATAGTGGCCACAATGTGTAACTACAACTTCCAGGTCTGTAACGTGATGCCATTGGGCCAAAAGAGAGATTTTTCTC
Source organism: Plectropomus leopardus (assembly GCF_008729295.1). Taxonomy (NCBI): domain Eukaryota; kingdom Metazoa; phylum Chordata; class Actinopteri; order Perciformes; family Serranidae; genus Plectropomus; species Plectropomus leopardus. The sequence continues at coordinate 8,240,950 of NC_056469.1, forward strand.
ATAGACTTGCACGAGAAAAGAAACATCTGCGTATCAGTGAATACCTTTTGGTTTAAGTGTCACATCCTTCATGAAATGACTGACCCTCGAAAAGCTGCATGATTAAATCCTTTAATCCCCAATCAAGTCAGAGGAGAACAGAAGCAGTCACAAGTGTGCCTGCTCTATGGACCCAAATATGCAGAAGATCGGTGTCATTTAACATGCGGGACTCTGAAATCTTTTGGCTTCATGTGCCACTGAGCAACTTTCATGGGAATGAACGTACCCCTGCCCCAACACTGTTTCCAGTTCTTTTTATGCATCCATGGCATTTCCAATCCTGCTTCCAGTCTTTATGCAAAGCTAATCTAACCACCTGCTGGCTCCAAAATGATTCACTAATCACAGATGGCTCTTTCCCAATATAAATCTATGGGAAAAAGTCTTTTTGAGCCCATACATCATGTAGCAGACTTAGAGGTTGTAATTCCACTGTTGTCCCATAAATCACACATTATCAACACAATCATAAGAGGATTAATGTAAATTTAACAACAGCATCAAGGAACCAGTGTGTCAGTTATACCTTCAGTTTTTGATGCGTTTAAAGTTTTCCTCAGATGATGACAGTCTCTGCTTCATCCTGTAAGTGGTTTGTTTTGCCTGAGAACAGGCCTTCTCCCCTGTGCTTCATGAGGTCATTGTATCTGAGTTACAGTCCGGCTTCGGGTCATGGGCCGGCCCGGTTCATGCTGAGGCCCTCATGTGACTGTTGCTGTTGTTCTGGGATCCAGCCGCGCTGGTCCTCGACTGCTCAAATGTTGACAACTCCAGAGAAAAATCTGGAAAGCAAAACATGGGGAGTGGGAGGGAGAGAGAGAGAGAGAGAGAGAAATTACAGGACTCTACTCAGAGAGGAAAAAAGAGAGAGAACAGTGAGAGAGAGTCAGGGGCGTCTAAATCTTGTCCGGTTGCCGTTGCCATGCCAAGAGCTAAACAAGCGTTTTATCAGTTTCTGGAGTTCAGATTTATTCTGGTGTCAGGAGTTTCTGCACCACAAATCAGTGCATGATTCAGTCTGTGAGGAGGGTTATAGTGTGTGGAGCATCTGCTGCTTAGCAGGCCCAGTGATTCAAATAGACTCTGACTGAAACCATGACTCTGAAAATGACTTAAAATATAAACAGCATGTGAGTGAACTTCAAGAGTGCAGTTGAGCAAAATTGGACAAAAAAGTGGTGACAAAAGACAATTTTTGGCATTCTGAGCTAATAGGCTGTACCTTTCCTTGGAAACGTTTTCTTTATTTTTTGCACCATGGCTCACCGACTCACCTCATATGTATTTTGAAATGGTGCCGCTGGACACCAATCCATTTGCTCCAACCACAATGGAGTGAGAACAGGCGTCGACTGACTGTCTCCTCGTGCAGTGATAATACCTGCAATAACCGCAATCACATAAAAGTGACAGAGGATGGGCGCTACACTGTACTCATCTCTCCTGACATGTGTAACCGCGCATACAGTTCTCACCTCTTTTATGATGTGGTGCTATAATTGTAGACACTTAGCCCCACCACAGAGCTTTTGTCTGAAGCTTTCTGGCTGCCGATACTCCTCAGCTGAAACAATAAAGGGATCAATGCCTCCCTTTTCTTCTCCTCATCACGCCAATATTTGTAGTGACCTGTTTTATTTTACCCTTCCCTCCTCCTCCCTATGTTGTATGACTGTGTGCTCAGTTTCCACATGTGAGGAGTCTAATTCTGCTTCTTATTAGGCGTGACCGCAACGACCCTGCGCTGTGATCGAGCCAACATGTCCCTTCCCACAACAGGAAACACCATCACCTACAATTAGCCAACCAATACAGAATCTCTGGCTCCAATCTCAAACCTTCAGCCTCACAGATCGGTTTCTGTTAAACATGGCAGCCACTTTGCAAATGGGCCCATGGAGACGTAACAAAAAACACAGGGATTGCCTAATACTATGGAGAGTTTTAGTTTCTAAGATTGTAACATTGTGTACCCCAGTGGCCAGACGGATCCGACAGCAAGACCCCGCCAACAGGACATTTCCAAACCGAGGAACATTAGTGCTCTCTATCAGCCAATCGAGACAGCTTCTTGGTTTTCCGTCAGGTACTTTCAGACTGTAAGATTGCGCAATCCTGGCATCGAAAACAGAAGCTTTCAAATGGAACTTAAATATCAGAGTGCTGTTGGGAGTTGGGTTTTCATGGCAAAGCCAACCACTTCTGTGGCCTTTAAGTGTGACAAATTCACGGCGACAGAATTCAATCCTTGTGAGCCATCCACCTTGTCATTAGTTCTTCCAATTGACTTTTTTGTTGTATCCACATTTTTCTCAACTTGCATCATCTGTTCTCTAGTCAAGTGATCACTTATTCTGAGTCTAAATGCATTGTGCTCTAGTCTGTTGAGGCTACTGTCTGTAGAAACAAATATTCTGGCCTGATCATGCTGTTTGATTAATGAAGTGCAAAGTGGTGACTTCAGAGGGAAGGTCTTATTTTTTATGTAAACACCAAGGCCTTAAGATTACACAATAATTTAAAATAACCATATTATATATTACTATCTAATAAAGAATTATTTAAAACATATTAAGGACATTAAAAATGGAACTAACCAATGTCTTTATATAAACAATGGCTTAAATGAGAGTGTGCAATATGAAAGGTATTGCTTGTTACCTGCTACAAAAAATTATCACCTTACTCCAATCAGCTTTACAGAGCTTTTAAGCATCTTTCAGTTTATTGTTTTGATTTTTTGGCCCAAAACTTTGCTATTTTAATTCAGCATCATCGCTCTCATCCCCCTGTTTTCAATGACAAAGATCTGATATGCTAATTGCACGCTACCAACCCAGTGACTAGCTTGTGGTATAGTGGAGACTGAAACAGAGTTAAAGTGAGAGTAAACATTGGACTGGTGAGAAACATAGGTCCAATCGAATGCTGTTGCTTTAGGTCTGTTGGGTCATAAAATGGATAGATGAGTTAAGGAGAACTGGATACTGCATTCAAAAATTGGGCCTCATTAAATCCTGCCAACTGGGTGCATACACAAAAAAAAAAAAAAAAAAAAAATAAAAAAAAAAAATTATCTGTGGGTTCTGCATGTTTCTTTGTTTTTTGGTCCTTTTTTAAGGCCTGGTGTCTTTCTTTTTTCTCCCAGCACCCATGAAAGGAATAAAATAATTAAGTAAGACTCATCAGGACTTTGTAAATTGGACATCAGAAATATTTTAAATTTTGGTTGGAATGACAATTGGGTTGATAATAATTTACACATCTAACAATGGACTTTGTGCTGTGCGGATGTTAACATTATGACATTTTGCAGACGTTGGGTTTTGTTTTCCATACCTTATGTAAATAAATGTTGTTACTCGATGCAGAGGTGCTTTCTCAACAACTTAAAACCAAAATACTTATGTAATTATTACACGAGTCACCCAGCATAATTTCAGGGGGTTTGTGATGTTCCTAAAAATGTTGTCAATGATTGATAATTCCAATAATCTTGTACAGGATTTTTCTTTTCTTTTTATCCCATGTGGCCACTACTACAAGATCTTTTAACAGATTGCTTAACAACCCAGCGATGTTCCAGTCCAAAAAATCCATCAATACTGATTTAAAAAGATTTTCTTCCAACAGTGTGCTCTGTGTTAAGAAAAAAATTAAGTAATAACAAAGCAGCATGTCTCCGTATGACAATAATAAACTTTGAAATGTTATAATAATCCCTTGATAAATAGCCATGGGTATTTTACTGTATAATGAACCATCGTGTCTGCAGTCATAAACCCTATTTAGATATTTTTAAAAAGGCTATTTACATTACCCAGGCACGTCTGCAGTTGTAAGGTAGACAAGATTTAGTAAATCAATAGTAGTCCAGATGCCCTGCAGCCAGCAAAAAGTATTTTTCCCAGCCTAGCAACCCCAAATATGTTCTTCCAAATGCCTCATAACTGATATGAGTAGCTTTAGTAAATTTACTAATCGTTAACAATGCTACCCTAAACAGAGGGGTCATGAGGTGAGGATGCCAGCTTCTGCCTTTCTGTGTATTCTTAAGGTTTCATAAATTCAGTTCGCGAATCACTGATAGCACATGTCCAAACTCACATGTAGCAATACATGCCTGTGCACATACTGTATTCTATCACTGGTGGGCACACGCCCTCATACGCATGAATGCACTCAGACACACACCACACACACATTCATATGCACGCACACACTCCCACACAGTTCATATACTGAACATGAAACTCTAATTCAAGTGGATACCTGTCTTGGCTGTGGTACAAATATTTAATATCAGGACAGGCAATATAGTGTAAATTAAATTAAGCTTTTTTTTAAACAAATATGACAAGTGGGTTGGACACAACGACTGTATTCAAAGATTAATCAGATTTCATGAAGCTTGCATGCCCTATGCGAAGGTCCTTGCTGTGTGGAAACATATCATCAGTCAGATAATATGACAGAGAGAATGGCAAGTAAAGTAAAGTAAAAAAAAAAAGACAGATGTGCAGAGTTGCTGCGTGAAAGAGTTTGGGTTCTCTAAACATTACAGCTTAGTGAAGAACTCCCTTTCACATTTTGATACTGGAGCTGCACTCCTACTTTTCATGCTTCTTCCCTAGATCACAACATTTTTATGTCCCTGCCCACAGTACAGCTCCTCTTATTTGGATAGTGATCATGCGACACACATGCACATGTGGTAGCTGCAATTCTCCTCGAGTGAGCTTCCATTCTTTGATCGATAGCACGACATCTTCCAGTAGCACTGCTGAAACTAAACACATGCTACAGGATGAATAATCTCATTTTTTCCACAGTGTAATCACACTTAACCTTTGCAGTGCTATGCTGACATGATAGAGTGGGCAAAGGGGGAAGAACATTTACACACATGAGCCTAGTGGCCTGTGAACAAAGGGGAAACACAGCAACATGAATACCAACTTGTTAAAATCACTCCCTAAGATTAGGGAGAACCGTAGGCGCAGATTTTAAACGGTGACAGAGAGGACACTTTCACCCTCATGTGCATTTGTCCTCCCTTAATAAAAACATAAAAGTAGCAGTACTTTGACAAAATGAAAGTCATCTGTACCATACATTAAAGAGGTAGTTCAGATATTTTGAAGTGGTGTTGTATGAGCTACTTATCCATAGTTAGTGTATTATATATATTAGATTTGTCAGTACGCCCCCAGTTTGAAGAAGCTGCAGGAGTGCCAAAATGGAAACTTAGCAGTCTACTGCTGTGGATAGGGGGCAGCAGAAAAACACATTTTCGCCACCTAAAAAAGTCTCTTCACAAAAATCTATAACAATTTAAGTGTACGCTATTTTGAAAGTTTTCACTAATTTACCTTTCTGTCAGACAGCCCGTTATAACGGGAAATTCCTTAATGGCTTACCTTCCACATTGATACTCTTTTCAAAGCACCAGACTCCTTTGACAAAAACAGTAATTTTGGCTTGCTGAACACGGGAGCTGTCGGTCAGCGAGTTAGTTTGTGTTATTGTGCCAAAGTCACAGTAGTACAAACCAAATAACGTATCAAGGCTGTGGTACATCAGCAGCTCCTAGCAAGGTTAAATCACTGTTTTTTTCCAAAGGAATCTGGATTTGGGGAAAAAAATATAACAGCTTCAGTTCACCATTGTACAGGGCTGTCTGATGGAAAGGTAAAGCAGTGAAAATACTCTCAATATAGCAACTGATATAGATTGTTTCTGTCAGCGGTGCATGGCTTAGCTTCCGTGGTGGTATTCCTGCCTAGTTCTCCAAACTTAAGGTGTGCAGACCGCCATCTAATATAGGTAATACACTGATTATAGATAAAAACCTCATACAATCCCACTGTAACAAAAACTGAACCAGACCTTTTGTTCAGAAAAGGCACAAATGGGTGCATATGCAATCCGCAGAATGCAGGAAATCAAGTTCTTGACACTCAAAATTTACTTCTGAATGAACCCCAAACCCCCTGTTTTATGTGCTCCTCCACAATAATGAAACAAAGCTTATGCCCATGGGGAGAACTCCTTGTGCAGACGTAGTATATGTGCAGATTTCCAAGTGGGTGCTGCCAGAAAACAAGATGGATGAGGAAGGTTATTCTGGCCAAAGGTGTTCAACTAGCCGAGCTTGACTGGGACACCACAAAAAAAGCCTTCATTCACTTTTGGTGCATCACAGAAACACGAATCCACATAACTTGCTTCCAGCAAGTATAAATCTTTGTGAGAGCAGCACCTGCTTTTGTTAGAATTAGAATGAGTCAGTTGCAGCTTGTATGGGCCTGCTTTGGAAACCCATGGAAGTCCCTCAGTGACACTGTAACTCAAAGCTGTTTTCAAGGTCAGGTAATAGACTCCTCTGTGGACAGTAGCTAGAACAGAGATAAAGATAGTGGTGTCAATTGTCAAAGGAAGGGAGCGCTCAGTGGGTTAAAAAGGCCATACTCATGCTTGAGCTCCGAACCCCGAGGTGCTGAAGTGCAGCTGTCTGTCTGCATTTTAAAGGCAGGCAAGCAGGAAGAAAAATTGGGGAACAAGACTCTTTTCCATTACACAGTAAATACACGGGCAAGCTATGTGGCATGTAGAGACACGGTGGAGAGTCAAAGAACAAATTCATGAACCAAACTTCCAGATTGATAATGTAGAGGTCACTTTGCACATACATACTCATTATATTTTCCCTGTTGGCCCAGATGATGTCTTTGTACTTACAAAGCCACCTGTCTGCATGTGCCATTTGCATTATTGTCATGAAAGGTCACTACGTTTACTGTCACATGATGTTACATAACAGTCTCCTCTGTTTGTCCCTGAACACAATAACAAGTTCAGCCCGGACTGAATTGCTTGACTATTCCTCTTTTTATTGATGGATACCAGTCTTCTACTGTTTTATTTCTCACATAATAAAACAAGACACGTTGCCGTGTTTGCCAACAATGAAAACTGTGGTATATCATTACATTTAAGACATGTTGTTATAAAGATACGTGCTTTTATGTTTGTCTGCTGAGGGAATATTGTGCCCTCTTAACCACAAAAGGTCAGAGTTAACAATATGTAAAATACGTACTTGAAATGTTCCCTTTTCAAAGGAGAGAAGCAGACAGCAATATCAAAGGTTTTCATAAGATAAATTATTTGCTATTAGACAAATAGCTGGCACACAACAGTGAGAGAGAGCAGACCTGCTATGGGAGAGCTGTGGGAATGGAAGAGCAAGTGGCTGTCCAGGAAAAATGTAATAGGTGATGTTCTGAGCCATTCTTACAGCATGCTATCACACTATACACGTGTTTGATATCAGAAGAGGAAATCTTACAAATGAACTGTGGGGTTTTAAGATCAGAGAAGCATAAAATAGAAAAAAATTGCATTTCAACATTGATAATGGATAACATTTACATAATTTTAAAGACTGTGCATGTGCACAAGGGTCCATTTCAGCGGGGGCTTCGTTCCTGTAGCCATATGAGCTTTTCTCATGCACACATTCCAATGAAAATAAATGCACCAACATTCATATATAGCACATGAAATCATGAGCCAGTAATTTGTGTAGAACCCAACTAACCAGGAAAGCTGTGATCACATGACCATCACGCTGACAGGAGTAAAGAAGGAAATTCTGCTTAAGAAGGCAGGTTAGGGGGGTGGATGGGTGTAGTTCCTTCAAGAAAGCCTGTATCTTGGACCATGTCACTAAGGTACCTTGTCGCCATGTTTCGTTACCCTAAATCTTACCTATGTAACCTTACGTTTCTAAACCTAACCTATACCCCGTTTCCACAGTAATTAGGACGTGCACATCAGATTATCAAACATGGGTAAATCCGCTTAAAATAGGATATAGACTCCCTTCCCATTGCTAGTAGATCAAAGATGTGTACACAAGTCTGCAGCAGACAAGTGTGCCTTTCTTTGTGTGTTTTGGTGTGCGTTCGACATCACAGACAGGCTGGACAGCAGGTAAACAGTAGGAAGCCGGATGGATAGAGGTCTGTAAAAACTTTACGTATTTTTTTTTCTCTTTATGTATCTCTTACTTACTCAGTCTGTCTTTAAGCTTTGTGCAGACTAATTTGGATAAATGTTTTAGCACTGCTTAGGTGTAGACAGACGGTAATTAGTGTCAGCACATCATCACATCTCGCTGGTTGAGAAGCTGATAATGCCAGTCATGAGGAGCTAATTCATCAGTTCTCATGCAAACCACTGTATGAGCATTTTTGGATATCATAACATCCGTGATGATACATTGTCTAGGGACGGCTATGTCAGTCACGCCACCACTTTGATCGGGAAAACTATCTCAATAACTATTGAAAAGATAACAATGTATTTTTTTACAGAAATTTGTGGCCCACAGAGGATGAAACCTACTGACTTCCCCTGACTTATTATCTGGCACCAACAGGTTGGACAATTGGATTTTATGTGAATTGTCTCCACAAGTACTGGCCACCAAATTTGGTACAAACATCCATGTTCCCAAAACAACAATCCACTGACACCACCATCAGGTCAAAACTTTGCTGTGTTTAATACTTGCAAAACCAATAACACTCCCATCAGCCTCATCTGTACATTTTATCTAGTACTACTAAATTAGCATACTTACATGCTAAAGTAAGATGGTAAACATGATAAACATAACCTGCTGATATGTCAGCACTGTTATTATGTGCATGTTACCTTGCTGAAGTTAGCATTTGGCTCAAAGCTTCAAGGTAATTCACATGGCTGAAAACATGGATGTAAACTGCAGCAGCAGCAGAACATACATGATATGGTTACTGTTAAGGTGGAAAATGAAATCTTCGCAGGGATTTCACGTCTTTTTTCTCACCATGCTGTTCCAGAAGCTGAATTATGAGGTGATTGTAAGAGTGGGACCCATTAGCGGCTCAGCTGACTGACTCTCTGGGCCCTGAGGACCCAGCATTAAGAGTCCAGCTGAGGACTGCTGTCTGCTCTACTGACAGACAGATATGCCTCTGTTGTGCTGTATCCAAGCCAAAGTTTAGACTAAATAGTCAAACTCTTAGCAACAAACCTGGGAGTCATCTCCTGCCAGAGAGATCTTGGTAATTTAAAAGCAATTGCTCAATAGATATGCAGAATGCATTTCTGAAAAATAGCAGAGTTCTTCCAGTCATTGCTTTTTTTTTTTTTTTTTTTTTTTACAAGTCAGAACCCTAAAATCCACAGCTAACTTTGATTTACTGATTTGATTTGCTTTGAAGCTACTTTCAGGAGGTCTAGTGAGGACCAAAAACTTATTATTGTGCATTACACAATAAGAAAGTAAACTCATCATGAAAACAGTCCCCTGGTTCTCTTACGATTGTCACAGGATCAGACGACTTGTTCGATTTCATATGCAGATGTGAAACAGACAGCTCTGTGGGAGCTATTGCTTAGAAATATTCTTCAGCTAAATGTTAGCTGTCTACCTGTAATATTAGCCTCAATAGCATGTCAGATGCTAATGCTTTATTGAGTGTAGGTGTTGCTAACTGTAAATAAGAGAAAAATGCCCAGGTGTAGACCATGCTGTCCTCGTATGGGGCGAGACAGAGTTGTCCTTCAGCCATCACAGAAACATGGAAACCCCTCTGGGCACAATGCCTGTCAACAGGAAGAGAAAGTTTCCCAGGTTTCCTCATACTCTCCAAACTCTCCGTCTGTGTGTGTTTAGTCTGGGTAATGTGTAGAGCATAAAGTCTGAATCACTCATGAGTCATTGGTGAACTTTAGCAGTAACCTATGTCTGATTTGCAACAATTTATCCACACTGAGTGTATGAATAATCAGTCCCCGTGAGACTGCAAACTAAAACTCGGTTCTTAAAAGATGATTTATGTTAAACATAAGGAGACGTGCCCGAAACTGGACAGTCTGAGGAAGTTGGAGGAGGTACAGGGAGATAAAAAAAAGAAATAGAGGGAGGGAAAGAGAAAGTAATGGAAAGTTTATAGGTATAAACAGACCTGACGGTAAATCTCTCAACTGTTACAACACTGGATTTATTTAATGAATTTAATGTTGCTGCCACTAACACACAGGTGTCTACACAGGTGGTTCAGATTTTTATTTTTTCATTTTCATAGCATAATATTGGTTATTACTGATTTCTCATCTTTCCAACAAGCATTCATTTCCAATAATTTATTTTTTTGCATTCCCGACACCAAAAGAGTTGGGACGCTGTTTAAAATGTAAATAAAAACAGAATGCAATGATTTGCAAACACTTTAATAAGCTATATTGATTGTTCACAGTCCAAAGACAATTTAATGTTAAAACTGATAAACTGTTGTTTTTTGTGAATATACACTCATTATGAGTTTAATGCCTACAACATGTAGTTGTTTTTTTTTTTTTTAACTTTGCCCTGGTAACATTCTGGATGGCCCTTTTCTTCTTTAGCCCTGAGGACACAACACCCATGTTTTTCAATTTGAAATGTGGACTTGTCAGACCACAGCACACTTTTCCACTTTGTGTCAGTCCAGAAACACTGCCGAGAGGTGCAGAGATTTCTCCAGATTCTTTCAATCTTTTGATGATGGATTGTAGATGGTAAAATTCCTAAATTCCTTGAGTTTGTGAATTAAGAAAAGGTTTGTAAAGTCATCACTCTGAACATTAAATATCTTTCCTCTGGACCGTATTCAACTGAATACAAGTTAAGAAAGATTTGCAAATCCCTGCATTCTGTTTTTTGGGGGTTTTTTTATACGGCATCCAAAGTTTTTTTCAAAACTGGGGTTGTACTTATTGCTGCTTACTACTCAGAATTTTATTTTAAAAAGTGGTATACTGAATTTAAAGATGACATGTAAGGTGTAGAGAAAATTAATACAAAAAGTAAGATAACTTGATGACCTGATAGCAACATACTGCATTTTAATTATGAAGTGTTTTGATACATGCTGTAACTATTGAACATCAAAGACTGATGCAAGGGTGACATTTTTCTCTCAGGATATGTACTTTCAAAAGCCACACTCCCAAAACTGAACAACATAAAAAGGCCGTAGTAAGACAAAAAGCCAAGACCTAAGTCTTGCACGAACCATAGTGTTTCTCACGTGTGAAAGCTTTTGCCAGGGATGCATTCACTGCATGCCGGCAGAAACATGGATAAAATTAGAAGGGCCAGAGAGTTCAGCATCCCCAGAAGTTCAGCTCTATACAGATTCAGTAAAACCACTTTAATTTGACCAGAAACTGCCACAGCAAATCCCAAACCTCATTTTAAAGACTCCAGAGTCTCCCAGAACTGTATGGAGTATGGGAAACCTTCTCACTCTGCTGTTACTGTGTCTTCACTAAATCAGCATTTCCATGGTTGTGAAGAAGAGATAGATAATCTCACAGTGATAGATGGTAGTGTGTGTAAGAGAGAAGAAGTAAATCAACATGAAAGGATAGATTCTAAGTTACTGAAGTCCACCTTTGTCAAATCAAGTGCACATGGGAACATTAAACAGGTCAATGCTCCTGATCTCACAGACATACCCAAAATGAGAAAATAAGTTTTTAACCCATAGTTAACATTGTGGTCACAGTTGCCTTAGGTTTCATTAGGTGTGGGGCAAAATACTTGGTTAAGTTAATTTAAAAAAGAACACTTGTAGTTCTGCTTTTAAAATAATTACACTTGTTACATACTGGACATGTAAGTATGCTGTAACTTGATGTAAGTGTGTCAAGTAATGTCATTTTAAGTTTCGTAAGTATGTTAAGTACCCAAGTACGTTGAGTAATAAAAGGGTCAATGCTGACATTTAGTTTCACACGGGACACAAACAATGAATTCCAGGGTGAAAGTCCTGAGTTTGTGTTGGTTTGACCTTATCACCACTGTAACTACCTTCCTACAAAGACTTAACATTGACCACTGCCCACCACATGACATCGCTAAACCAGAGAATTTATGTGTCTACCGTAACTAAGGTTCCTAATTGATTTTCCATTGGCATTGTTTTCATGGTGTGGAATTTTAAGATTCTGAGCCACCACCATGTAATGCAGTGTTAAGAAATTGTGTTCATTCACATATTTCTGTGAGACCAGGCAATCCTGTTCTTAATGGACATTAAGAAATCCCTTCCTAATGTGCTTTCAATGTTAGTGACAAGCAAGAAAATTCCCAGTTGTTTTAGGACAGACTTCCAAACTTTCGCTGAAGCTAATGTGCAGATTTAGCAGTCTGTATAATATTGTGCATAGCAACCACTGTAGTAGCAGTAACTAAAGGGGGTACGACTTAGCGAATGGTCAGCTGGTATTATGGTAGTTGTGTTAAGAATAAAGGCTGAAAAATACCATGTAATGATGCATTAGTCTGAATTCATGAAAAAACAAACAAACAGAAAAAAAGGAATGCTGGGCTGTTCTCATGCACTTTTCCATATATTTACCCTCAAAAATTAATGCACCACAGTTAGTAAAATCCCACAAAGTCCTGAGACAGTAATTTGTCTATACACATACATCCCACATAATGTGGAAGGCTGTGATCATGTAACCAATGCACTGATGAGAGTAGAGGAGGAAACATTTGTGTAAGGAGGTAGGACTTTGCCCAGGAGACCAGTGATCAGAAACATGTGACACCATGTGAACTTTGAGTTATTTTAGTCTATGTCCTCTTCATGTTTTTTTCCTAAACCTAACCTACTCAACTTTATGTTAAGTACGTAACTTTACTTCACATATGTAATGGTTAGATAACCTACAAACCATTGTATGAGTATAAGGTAAAAACCACTGTTTGATGAAAACCACGAATCACCTCTATATTTCGATGTTTTCAGACAAGGCTAAGTATTACATGTACCTTTACTAGTTAAAGGAATAATCTTTGCACCTTTTCAAACCCACAGCGTCCTCTTAAATTTTCTCTGTCATCAAGTTTAAAAGATAGCTATTTTTCTTGAAAAGCTCACACTTTTGAGAATTCCTTTTTTTCTGCTAAAGCAGTAGCCCGTGTGGACCTTCGATCTAACACTAAAAATCACTGAGGTGAATTATCACCTGCAAAAATCTTTAATAAGTGAACATCACAAGTTTCACCGGCTTGACAACTTGATGTTACCTGCTGGGATATTGTACTGCATTTTAAAGTATTTCTGCTCTTTTGTTTACCCCCTATAGATCAACAGAAAAAAAAGAGCTGTCACCTTTAGTAACTTGACAATTGATGCAATCTTTCCAGTGATGTCACCTAAAGGAGAAAAAACAATGAGAGAAAGCAAGAGCTCTTTAAGATGACACAACAGCATAAAGTTCCAAAAAAACCCACTGGCTTTCTCCACCACCCAGCGAGTCATCAATAATATAACACTACAGAGAGATTCAGAAGGAAAGGCAGTATTCTCTCCTAATAATCAACAGATGAAGAGAACCATAGAGGTAATTGGATGTTTATGACCGTGTGTCTAGCACTCCAGCTGAAAGTGTGAAATATGAAAGTGTGTGTGTGTGCGTAGGTAGCTTTGTGTGTTTCTATTTCTGTCTGCTCGTATTCAGGCGTCAATGTAACACCCTACAAGGCTGGTGGCAGTGCGTGTTGCACTCTCTTGGCGTGTTGGAGCGGCCTCGCACACATGCAGCAACATTCACCAGACTTAGGGGCTGCATCATCGTTGGCCAGAACAGACACTTTACACAGCAGTAAACACAACCAGACCCAAGGTCAGCTGCTTGACGTCAGCCTCAGCTTCGCTTCTCAGCTGCTTGGAAACACAGGCGCACTCACACATACACACACTCATCCATAGTAATCTCCGGCACATATACAGTATGTGTACATACACTGTAAAGATGCTCTCTAATGCCTCCTCCCTGCATCTTTCTCTCTCATGTTCTCTCACATAAACAAATTACCCCCCCGTCATTATACACGTGACAAATGGCGTTGTTCTGTCTGTTGTCAATGGCTGATATGCACGAGCATGTTGCCATAGAAATCAATAGACAGCTTTCATAGATTAAGCAGGGTGACAGGCCAGAAATAAAAGCCATGCACTCACTGTGAAATTGCAGCCAGTCAGAACAAGGGCTGATTCCAGTGATAGGAAATGGCTTTTGCTCCTCACTTGATTGAATGGTATTAGGGGAATGCTACATTAACTTTAAAATGTATTGCCGGTTCCAGATTTGATTGTTGCTCGAGTCCAGATGTTGATGCTTCACACTGAACAGGCTGTTGTGCCTTTAAATCCTTCCTCCACTCCAAGTTATAACCATATGATTTTCATTATATCTTATGGCCATCATTTTTTCCACTAAAGATAATTGTCTTTGTGCATGGTATGTGTCAGAGCTACTGGACTAGTCTGCCTTTCTCTTGTAATCTGATTTTGAAACCCACTGTGAGGGATCCTTTCAATATAAGTTAATTTCCAATTTCTGGATGACATATTGCTGTATCACATAATATTCCTACATGTTCTTTATTGTGTGGGTCTGTTGCCAAGCAAAATATTTCCACTACCTCTGCTCAGAATCCCTGACTGCAGAAATATCACGTAATGAAGTGTGAAAAGTTCAATGCCTTTGTAGTAAAAAGACAACAATGCCAACACATCCTACTTAAATAAACTTTTCTATATAAAAATTCGCAAAACAACAGTGTCAAAATTACAGACAGTGAGGTTTATGAGACAATAGGCGTTGTCAGAACAAACTGTTCTGGGGATTGAGGAGCTCCCCTTTGAACTACAAACCTTCAAAGGCTTTTCTTTTGTTTTCATTGGTAAGCCCAATAGAGTGGTACCGGAATGATGGGTTTTGTTTGTAGGGCAACCTGGTTTTAGCATCACCCAGCTCCCCCTACAAAAAGCCAATGGAATTTTCCAATTAGATTTTGGATTTTGCAGAAAATAAGCTCTGTGGCAAACAAACATTTATGATAGGCTACTTACACATTTGTTTAATGAGATAATCTTCAGAAATGAACACCAGTCTCATGATTCCTGACGTGTAAATGCAGTTGCCAAAAGCATAAAACTAAGATTCAGACGCAGGCTAAATGAACTACACTGCGATCACTGCAGAAAATAAGGTCTGTGGTAAACAAACGTTTGTGATACTTAAATGTGTTTTTCAAAGGACAATCTTTACAAATTTACAACACTTTCAGGATTTTTGAAACCTAAATGAAATCACCAGAAGTTAAAAAAAAAAAAAAAAAACATTGGTAGGCTGAAACAAACTACACTACAGTAGCGTGTCCATGACTGCAAGGCTGTAAAGCTGTGTTCGACATGGTTCAGCATGGTTCTGCGTGATGACGGTCTGTTGTCTCATTTAGCCACTTGTTAGCAATGGCCTTTTTAAAGGCGCATAAAAGCTTCAAAGTTTGTGAGTGGGGAATTTAATGACGAATTTTATGTTTAACTCTAAATCACAATACAATAGCTATTACTACCAGTGACCTCAGATGTTGCCAAATCAAACAGGATTTGAATTCCTGAGGATTAGAACTTAAAGGTATGAACAGCTAAGCCCCGTGTAAACTTGAAAGGTAACTTTAAAATGTTTACGGTGGAGAGCTTGAGCTGTGTCAGCTTGGATTCACAGCAGTAACAATAGATTGACCCAGTTTCATTGTGAAAAAAGGCACATAAATATCCACAGAAGCTTCTCAAACCTCTCCTTTAAGCAGTACACTTCTCTGCTTTCCAAATGTATGCTTCATATGTTCCAGACACTCATTCATGGCTTCCATTTTAGTCCTCGTGCATGATCTTTTTGTAAAGTAAACTGATACCATCAAAAAATAAGAAGGAAAAGATTGCATGGGAAGAAAACTTTTTGTGTGATGACACGAGAGAATTGTTTTTTAAATACAACAAATGATGGCAAAGGTCAAATTACCACATTCACGTCTTGGATCAAAACTTCAATTGTTGTAATTTCAGCATGTATTCCCCAGTATGCAAGCTGCTAATGTGACCTGGCTGACCCAGCTGGGCCGGTCGATTCTGGCTCTGAAAACCATTTCAAATTTCACACCCTCCCATGGAACAATATTAAATATGTGCAAAATATCTGGGTCTCTGCATGGCTTTGTGTTGACAGGATGAAACTGGCAAAAGCAGAAATGCTTATCTGTACTCACAAAAATGGAGTTACGACAATGTGAATTTGTGCAAAAAAAAAGGGGATGGGCAATTTATATAATTGTGAGCACTCACATTAAATTCTGGTTAAGTACTTGAGTACTTGCAAAAAAGTAAAAAAAAAAAAAAGAATAGGGTTCAAAAGTACACTGAAGTGAAAAGGCAGGTAGGGGTTGATTAAAGTTAACATAGCTTGCACTGCCTATTCATTTAGTTTATTTTGTCGAGATACTTTTAAACATTTCTCTCTGGTTGCCATTCTGCCTGTAACCTTAGATGGAGTGATGTCTGACTGGAAATGTTGACCATTACCTGCTGCTGTACAAAGCCATCATTTTTTGCTATATCTGTGCAGATATTCATAGATAGTAACATAAATGGATGACTGAGCAGGCCTACTGGGCAAAGGCTCATGAGCCCAAAGTGTCAGGGGACTTGCAAAATGTCATAACAACACTTTTGGACCAGAAAGAGACTTAAAATAAGTACAAACATACCCATAAAGACTACAAAGAGATGCAAAGGAACCATAATAGATACACTATAATTACAAAAGTGGGCGAAACAACCACAAAGAGACATCCAACATCTACAAAAAGATACAAAAGTACCACAGGGAGACACAAAATGACCACAAAAATGGGCAAAACAACCAAAAAAGCCACAACATTAATTTAAAGAGATACAAAAATGACCCCAAGAAAACACAAAATAACCCAAAAGAGATCTAAACAAAAAGACATAAAACAACTACAAGGAGACACAAAATGACTACAAAGAGTGACAAAATGACAAAAAAAGACAAAATTATCACAGGTAGACACAAAACAACCACAAAAAGATGCACAATTATTATAAAGAGATGGAAATATATATTAAATATTTTACATAATAGGAGCCATTACTCTGTACCATGAATGAATAATAACATACATACTGAATACTCGAGTACTTCTGCCCATCACTAATAAAATAATATGGGTTTTTTTTTCAATGTAGTGTATAAAAAGTTTGGGTATTTTAAAAAGCTTTTCACAATTGAATGAATCTTTAAAGACTTATTGTTGCACTGAATTCACTTCAAATAAATGTCTAAATTCTCCCATTTACAGACTGGTGGCTGTTATAAACATCCACAGATTTAATCTGTAGCTATATTTACAGATTTAAATCCAGAGATTTAATCACAGCCACAATACTGCCATCACAGAAGCTATTTTTGAGTGTGCAGCAAGCTTTGATGCTAAATCATTTGTTTCATTGTGCACAAACATATCATCTCCAGTAAGAGCTAAGGTAAAGAAAATAACTTTGAGGCTGCCTGGAAACAGTGTTTATAGAGTTACAGTAATAATGAGTACTGGTGAAAGCAGTAATTGTTTCCTATCGCTTCCTCCCTCGCCATCATCTGCTTACCAGGTTGGATAACAAATAATTATTTACAAATGGCAACTTAATGTATGAACATTTCTATTTACTTGAAAATGTTCTGAGACTGCGGGAGTGAGCCAAACTACTTACCGATACTTGCACGGTAAATAAACACAAGATTTAAGATTGCAGCCTTGCTGAGAGTCTTAATCATTTTCAGATTTTGTCAGATGTTATGTAAATGATTTGAGCAGTACAATCCTTCAGTGGTTTCTCTGCAATACTGAGAGAATGCCTCTTCCTGAGGTCTGTTATTTGTTGGCTTTACCATTTGGCTGATATGGCGTGGAAAAAATGCAAAGTGGTAATGAGCAAAAAATAGAATTTGTAGTGGCAAAGAACACCATCCAAGTTTGGAGCAGTAATTGGCGGAGACAGTTCAAAGTCATTGTGCTTGCTGACAAACTTGCCCTTGTTTCTTTATGGCT
This sequence comes from Plectropomus leopardus, assembly GCF_008729295.1. Classification (NCBI taxonomy): domain Eukaryota; kingdom Metazoa; phylum Chordata; class Actinopteri; order Perciformes; family Serranidae; genus Plectropomus; species Plectropomus leopardus. The sequence continues at coordinate 8,259,020 of NC_056469.1, forward strand.
CTCCAAGAGACATGGGAACCAGATGAGCGGCTATGCTGCTGCCATTTAATCCCAGAATTCATCTGTGTGGCATCCATGCCCACTGATTCAACCCCGTTTGATGAATATGTGCCACACATTCAGGCAGTGAATCACAAGCTTCACGTTACACAGATTGAGGATTTATCTCTTACAGTAACAGATATGCTCGTTATTCCTCCTTTAATCACAGCGTGTATCTTTTGCTTTCACAATCTGCAATCCTTTCGAAATGCAAGCCTTTGTTGAGCGAAATCATGATCCCCGTGGCTCATTGGTGTTACTTTTATGTCCTCGCCGAGAGTATTGATGAGATCTGGCAGCATCCAACCCACCAAGACACAAACATTTCTTCCATCGGGCTTTACCAAATAAAACAGTTATAAACAAGACCCCGGCTCTTCTACCATTCCAGCATCCCAAAGCAAAACAAGATGCTGAAACTGCAGAAACACTTCCCAGATGTTTGTCATGAAGTGTAAGAGACTGGCTATATGATCACTGTTGCCGAGCACAAGGGCTGTAAAAACTCGTATGTAAGACTTAATTCCTGTTGACTAATGACTTTGAATGTTTCGAACGAAACAGAATAATTACATACTAACCATGGCATCTGTTGGGTTCCACTGTTGTGAGTGCATGCAGGGATTACCAGAATGTACCCAAGACATGCTAAATTACTTAGCCATGACAAATAATTCCATGTGAACACAATTTTCACTTAAGCAACACTTTCTCATTTTCAAGTGTTTTTGTTTGTACATTTCTGGGGGCAATAGTTCGTGTATTATTTATTAGACCTCTCTGACTTTTCATAGCTGCAAAACAAAAACTGGTGTGCAACAGGAACATACGGAAGTTGGGTTTTTTTCTGCATTGTAACACAGTGTCCAGGAACATTGCAGGAGCACTGGGAGTCATACTGGTTTCCAGTCTCAATCCCTTCAAGTACCTCTAATCATTTCTGTCTGACAGGAAGTACTGCACATCATGTAGCGCTGTCCCAGGTAGGGAATGTTCAGGATGTCTCGGTCTCACGGCCATTTGCTGATGATCAACAGGACGTCACGAGATATCTGTGAAACCTTGAGGGGTTTCACTATACTGGCCTCACTGCTGTGTACTGGCTGTGCGAGGAAGGAACCAAATCCTGTGAGACAAATTAATATTAAGGCACACAGGGGTGTGAGGACAGCTGCTGAGAAGCCGCTTTGACTGTTAGGGCTGCCAAGGAAAACAAAACAACCCGATGCAGTGTCCCATATGCATGAAGAGGAGAGAGTGGAGTCAGATGTTGCGCTTAAGAGCTTTTGTGAAATATGATCAGCTGTGCATCATCTTATTTTCTATCAATGCCATGTGGCTGAGAAGAATGAAATGCTCAATGTTAATTTCCCCGCTGAGGCCATGGTTGACTGATAGTTTAGGTGATTCCCAGCCTTGTTTGTCTGACGTACCCTCACATCCCTATCAGAAAAGCTAAAGCGCCCCTTCATCAACACCAGCTATCATGTGTTCTCTTTTTTTTATTAATTTTAAAGTTAATTACCTATGTCATAACAGTTTTCATATTGTTTATGATAGGCACCGGATCGCTGCAGTTATTGACACAGTGGGCAAGAATCATCCCCATCAAAATCATACTCATCTGTCAGTAGGTCGCTGTCATATATGTAAGCATAGAGGCATTGTTTGCAGCAGTACAAAACACACCAAGCTGCATCAGGTTGTAACGCCACCGTCAACTTCCGTAGTATAAAGACCTAGACAGTATAGCAACCGTTTCTATTTTAAGTCAAACCATGATGTTTTCTCTTAACCTTACCATGTGCTTTTGTCTACACCTGAGGAAATAAACCTGAAAGCATAGTGATTTACCTATGTTGTAAGTTTATTTATAAAAACACTGTATGATAAAGACTGCATGCATGTAACATGCAACTATACATCTCCCTTGGATTACAGAACTGTATTTTGAAAAGACATAATGCATGTAGCGAGCCCAAATTGACGCACCACCCCGGAATGTCCAAAGCAGACATAGAATGGTACCTTGCAGGTCATATTTTAAAGTGTAGGTCCACTGACAAAGTGCCAGCATTTGACTAGCTGGTATGGGAACAGGATGGTTGAGACAGCTGTGCATCACATACAGACGCCAGAGGGTGCATCCTATGGAGACACCGAAAGGGTATCTTCGGCGTCGGTCACATGCCGAGGGTGTGCTGTATCTAATGAGCTGAGATGAGAATGTGTTGGTTTGTCATCTATTTGCAAACTATTCAAATTATTTATGCATTACATTTTGTACACATAATGTCATCATGTAACCATTTACATATATAAATTATGTTTATCATAGATTTTCAGATTATTTTCAATGAAAAGAATAATGTATTCAAGCTAAACTTAATTGGCTTTACTCAGATTTATAATTAGTGTTTAACAGTGTTTTTTCTTTTTATCAATACACATCTAAACCTATCTGTGTTTTAAAAATATTTTTATGAAGGCTGATGTGTGAAGTGTGGAATTTAAGTGTCATGAATAAAGAGGAAACTGAAATAAACTCCATCTTGTGTGTCTCTGTGTATTAAAAATTATCAAAACTTAAATAGTCATGTTAAACTGTTCAACATATAAACAAAAAACAAACACTGGGTAGCAGAGATAGATTATTATATACATTCATTCATGCTTCAACTGCTGATTGCTCACAAGTCTGTGCTCATTCTTATTAGCTCACATATAAGAGTTAATATCTGCCCAAAAGTTGCTGGATTTGTCATTAGGAGCTTTCTGGAGAACAAAAATATTACTGGGCTCTTATAAGATGCACGATTAATCTAGAAAGAAGGTTATTACATTGGCTACGTGGTTTTAAGGTGTTACAACTCACTCAGTGGGAGCTGTGTACTGTGCTGTCCGCCTATTGTAGCAAGGAGCTCACTGGTCAGCATCACACCATATTAGATGCAACTTAGATAGTTATTTTCCTAAATGTGGACATAATAAAAACCCCAAATCATAATGTCTATAATTTTAATTTATGAGTTGAAATAATCCCACTGTAGAAAAAAGCAGAGATACAGTCTGGGGTACAGTACCCCTGCCTGGGAATAACTAGAGACAGAGGGACATTTTTACAGGGCTCAATGGCCAAAATGTGTCCATAACTGAAAGCATATTCTACTTTAGACCCAGCACAGCATGTCATCCTTTGAAGCGCAGCTGTGAACTGAGTTTTTTAAAAACTGAGGAGGGAGGCTCGCCCCGAGCCATGAGGTCCGTCTTGGGGTTCCATATTTACTGTGCAGGAAACATCCACTGCCAGGGCCGTCAGTATGTTTACCCTATAATAAGCATGCTAAGTGACTATATCATTCCCTTTATGTGGACATTTGGGAAATTCTTCCAACAATGTACACAAACACACAGAGGAGCAGGTGCGTGCAGACTCACAGACACTCGTGTACACACATGCTTGCCAATAAACAGACATTTTGGTCTAAGAGAAACAAACAGGTCTCTGTATTTAGGTGTGAGGTTAACAGATTGCTCCTTGTGGACCCGCACATCAAACATTCCCATAAAGGCAGAATCTGGAGAATGCTCCATGAAACATCGACAGCAAGTCTGTTTGAGCCTGCCTGCGGTGGGGAGAGGATGACAGGATGAGGGCTTAGCAGGGCTGGCGCGAGGCTGAGGTTTACTGTAAACTTTACGTGAGTGCGTGAGCATGTGTGTGTGTGTGTGTGTGTGTGTGTGTGTGTGAGTGAATGTTGCAAGGTGCAGGACACTAATATGTACCTTTGCTGAGTGTAAATGTTTTAGAGGCATCTTGTGAAGCAGGCTGAAAGCATCTTTGACATAATTACACAGTCTGTCAAAGCTTAAGAGGAGGTTTCCAATGAAACCAGGACTGACAGACTAGTGTGAAGACTGGAAACCAGACTACCAAAGATGGGAAGTTGTTGACTAAACATCTGTGAGCGTGAGTGTCTGTGTGTGTGCTGGCACGTTTGCGTGTGTTGGGAGGTGTTTTCTACATTAAGCAGGCAGTTGCACATCAGTGGGGTAGCGGGTTGATGATTGATGACCTGATGGAATTTGTTCCACATTAAGTGTACAGTGCAAACTCTCAAGCTCAGAATCAAATACATGTTATGTTATACGTTATTGGCCTCTTTGTGCTTTTCTCTCTTTGCCCTTTCATGGTATATGGAAAAAAAATCAAACATATTGTTTTACAAAGTATTCCAAAAACAGCTGAGTCTGAGCTCTTTGCTGCGATTTTGACGTTTGCCAGAAAACAATGACATTTACAATCTGCTGCTCTATGTGGACAAATACATCACATACTTGAATATGTAAGCAATATTTTTGCCAGGTCCAGTCCATAGATGTTAAAAGAAAACTTGGATACAGCATGGATGCTGGGCCCCAATCATTTCTATGGTATGAAAGTACCCGGATCTTCCATATTATGGGCCCATACAGCATGCAGACTAGAGACTTAGGCTGACTTCTGGTTTGTACTTGCGCTAGCTTGAATGGTTAGCAGCTCTTTTAGACTTTCCAAATGTTATTCAACCAAAGCTTCCAGAAGCTTGCTGCATATCATCTCCTCTCTCTACCCCTTTCACTCTGAAACGTGTCCGAAAGCCAAACAGCTAAAAATCTAAAATAAACATACACACAAACCAAAAAAATGGAAAATTTGCCATGAATCAATTATTTTCTTGTATCAACTAACTTTAATGTCATTTTATTCCCAGCAAGGAAACACCTGATGCCTCAGATCAAGTGTGTTTGAACCAAGCACTATCGTTTGGTTACTGAGCATGAGTTTAAAAAAGAAACCAAAGACAGTTTAGTCCTTGTGTAAAAACAGTGCAGTGGTTAACAAAATATGTGGTTTTGCAAAATGTGTGTCAAAAATTACAGACAAAAACTTACAGACAGCTTTAAACTTTGATGGGCATTTGATGTTGCACAAAGAACATAAGTTGTGGCTAATATTAACAAAGTTGTGGGTGCTATGGGCTAATTATAGTGACATTACTGGTTAACAGTGCTACATGCTATCAAAGTGCAATGTCAGCACCACTATTTCATGATTAAGTTTAGTCGCACTTGTTTTAACAAATAAATATAGGCTACATTTTGAAAAACTGAAATAATTTTAGATGCATTTTTACTATGTTGTTGTTAAAATGGAATGCCATTTGGTGAAAAGCACATTAGGACTAACAGAAAGTCAAAGTTTTGGACTTTGGACTTGTCAGTCTTGACTTGGGACATGACTCAGGGCTTACTTGTGATTTGCAAAAATGACTTGGTCCTACATCTGGCAATTAGCATGTCTGTAGACTCTTAGTCTCTTTAATATCTTATGGACCATGTTCAAAATAAATAATAATAATAAAAATAATAATTGTTCTCTTTAAAATGTTATCTTTTGGAGTCCATGTGATTTGTGTAGCCAAGTGTAAATCAGAATGAAAATACTCACACCACCACTGCTATAAATGAAAATTCAACAACAACCACGATAACAAAAACTAATTTACACATCATAGTAAAAGAATCAATATTACGACTAAAAGTATAACTTAATTATTTAATGAGTAGTTTTATATCTTATTGCCAGTAGTACTTCTCTGATGACACTGTTGTTCTACAATTTGTCCTTTTTTCCCATTATTGTTGGCCATTACATAAATGTCAAATGAACAAATCATATCACTTTGGGCTATTATTTTATACATGTCAAAAGGAAAGTGTGTGACTCAGTGTCAGATTCAGCTCACACCTGCAGTGGAGTCGCCTTTGGGGACGGCCAAGCAAATCAATTCCAATCCCAAATGCTACTCTGAGCTTGGGCAATGGTCCATCAGCCCTGAGGGGATGTTTAATGAAATGTCTTCTGAGTGCAGCCTTTGAGATGATCCTGCAGTTCAACAGGGCAGATCAGCGCATTGAAACTGTCAGGGTTGCATAATGCATCCATCATCTGTATTATACAGGCATTATTGTAGACACTTACAAGTTTTGTGCGAATTTGAAGTGTTTAAATTAAGTTCCCCTCAAACGCCTAACATGGGACACATGTTCTGTGAAGGGGTTACTTGCGTTTCAACATCCTGTCAACAAAACCTCACAGTACATCAGAACCAGCAGCGTTCTGATGGCTCTCAACTCAGTTACGTCATAAAGATTCCTTCATCCAACGCCAAACTGAGGGGCAACTCAATAATTGTTTCCTCTTTGTAAAATCTCCACCACACTGTTGTGATGTGTAAGAAATTTGCGGTTTCATGCTCCGCTGGTGTGTTCTTGATAGGGCAAATGAGGATATGGGAAACAGCATCAATGTTTTATTTGAACCGCAGCGTTGTGAGCAAGGCCTTGGCACTGACTGTGTGCTAATTGTGTGCAAACATGTCATGAGAGAATGATCACAATATGCCTATAGGCTCTTAGATTTGGCTTTGTAATCAGCCATTCATTTCCTTGTGCATTCTATTAACTAATGTACCAGAGCAGAAAAAAAGGTCTTAACTCTTTAGTTAACTGATGATAAGATTAGGTTGGGAAAGATTTACTGGCCCATTATTGTAAGTGGCTGATAAAAAATCGATCAAAGCATGTTTTTAACACACACCTCTATATATATATATACATATATATATATATATATAGGTGTGTATATACATACACATGTACGTATACATATATAACTTCTTAAGTCACTTGTTGCACTTTTTGTTTCATGTAAATACAAAATGGATACAACACTGAATAAATGTCTCCTGTTATTGCTTGAGATGAATCAGAACATAATTGCTCACAAAATGCTACTGGAAATGATCCCTCACTCCACCAGTCACCATTGGTTTGCGTCTTTACTGAGCTGTAGCAGTAATATTGGTAGCAGTTGTAGCACTTTAGCAGTCACTTTCGCTGATTTAATTAGACTATTTTTTATTCACGTCAATGGCTAATAGCAGTATATGTGTGGAAGCTTTTTAATCAGGTGAGAGGAGGACGTAGTAATCAATGGAGGAACGTTTGGTATGCGGATGGAGAGGTGAGAAGACTGTAATTATCCAGATCCAGCTGACTCCCACTAAGCTTCACTCACACACACATACACACACACCTAAAAGAGGCTTGTAGCTCATTTTGAGAAAACTGACAGAAATATACTGTATGTATATATTCTCTGTATGGAAACAGAATTATGGTTACTGAGTGGTCAGCCTCCTACAGGCTATGAGATTTAAGCAATCTCAGAAATTTAATGCAAGCTACACCGTGTAACATGGGTCTAATAAACATGTGTACAACATTAAGTTTTATATGCAGACTGTATGATAACAACACCAACTGAATTAAATGCTACAATGTTTATCCATCAACATCAATACGCAAGAAAAAAACGTCATGAGCGTGTCATCCATCTACACCACTGTAATGAGAAAAAAAATGGTGACAAAAAATGAAAACAAACTATACTGCTATACTCTATTGTGGCATTTATGTGTGTCAGAAAAAGGCTGTAAGTATTTATAGCATCTACTAGCATTTAGCATTAATAGCGTTTAACATTAGCATTGTGCTGATCTGTGTGTTATTTCATGCTGCATTTCAAATTGCAGCAAATTTGTGACACTATCAGAATTTTATCCCAGGCTGATTTTTATCGCAAGACTGTGGTGAGATGGTGACCATTGTTCTTGCAGTCCCTGACCACTTGGTCCATGCAGGTGAATGGAAGTTGAGAGGGAAAAGTGTCACAATGGGTTAGTGTAACCCACACAATGGTGTTGGATGTTAAGTTCATTGCTGATTTCTTTTTAGCCTGAGCAGAGGTGGTGTTAATGAAGTTGGAAAGAGACTACCTTTCTTTTTCAGCATATCCGAGAGTCTCTGGATGTCTCACTTGAGGTTAAGCTTCTGTTTGCCTTCTGGAGCAGCTGGCAGTCTTCAGAGGGCATTGTGTGTAATCGGATCCAGCTACATGCTAACTGCAAGCTAGCTGTTGTTGTTGTTGACACTATCCAATGTAACTTTATTTCAGGTTTCCAAATGATAATCAGCAGTCTGCGCTGACAATTTCTTTCTCATACTCGACGATAGTTTTACAAAAACAACAAAACTCCAAATAATACAAACAGCACTAGATCATTCACAGCAGAGAAAGACCTAACGGCTGGAAGCTCTGTGAGAAAAACTGCTGACTGTTCCAGCATTTCTGCATTTGTGACAAGCAGCATCAGTAGTATCCCAGCTGGCAACCAGCATTGTTAGACCAGCATTTAGGCTGTGACATCAGGTGACCAAAACCTGATGTTATGACAATATCTAATGCCAATTTCAACTTGGCATAGAATACCGCCGACGGAAGACACTGATGCTTTGTTGGTCTTATGTTGTGTTGTTGCCACACTTTCTTATCCCAAGTCATCAAATATTGCAGCTCTCAGTTGAACTTCGGCATCTAAATACTACGTTTTACATATTGCTCAAGGATGCTGCTACCATAATAGTAACAAAAGCACATGGTGGGATGATGCTTCACATATTTATGTTTAGGCAACATCAGCACATGGCAACCAATGCCAGGACATCAACAATTCCACATGCTTGCACGAATAGTTAGGATTAGGTGACAAAGTCACAGATGGTTAAGTTTAGGGGAAGAAGGCGCATGGGTAGTTATAGAAAGAAACAGGATGTCACCACTGCACTCCCACATCAAAGTCTCATGCATCAAAGTCCAGCTTTGTTTGACCCATCCACCTCCGCTCCTGCCTGCCCTATAAGCGCACTCGTTTTCCTTTTATTACATTGTTAGCATTTCAACCTTATGCTGTCTGGCCATGTTTCATGCGCATGCAACATGATCCATCCCACTAGCATTCTCAAGTGATGCTGCCTGTACATGTATTGGGCGGACGTAGCAGGTGCTGTCCAAACATCCCCTGGCATATAATAACACTGCACTTTGCTCTGTCCTACTGTGTTCTCACCTGACTTTGTCCAGCTGCATTTTACACTTTTGCAATGGGAACGTGTTGGCTTTTAAGTAACCAAAGTCCAATGTCTTTTCAAATGTCTTATGGCAACATTATCTTGACACAGAATTATGACATTTGTCATAAGGTATGTGGAGAATAAAACTCAACATCTGCAAAATGTCATATTGTTAATGTCCAAACAATGTGAATTTCTAACATTGTTAGACATTCAAAATGTTGTCAACCAGATTTTCATCAAACCAAAATTAAATGTCTGTCTTACAGACAGATGGGATGGAGTTTGTGCTGATTTGAGTGAGTAGATAGGTGGTTAATGTTACTATCAGTCTGCTGTCCTTTGTTTTTATCAGTAGGAATGGGTCCAAGAGTAATGCTGGCTGACAACCATATAAATCCTTCTCTTGCTAAAATTTTAGGTGCGTGAATGCAGCTTTTAATGAATGACATGGATGGTGTGTTTATGTGTGTGATTGTGAGTCTGAACTACATATTACAGTCTGTAAAAAAGTAAACAGTCCCAATATACTGCAGCTCTGTTGGACTGGAGTACATTTTTGTTAGCTAACTGTACCAATTGAACTTACCACTTAGTATAAGCACATTAAACATAATACTTTTTTAGCACCTATTTCAAATGATAAAGTCTAGTACTGCCATGGCATGTAATTGTGGCAAAATGCAGGGGAATGAACAAGGCAATCTCTGCACTGTTAATGTCTTTAGAGAGTAAACCTTTGTCTTTCAGGCTGACTTTCACTCTCATCATTGTTGAACTCAAATGCAATTGACAGTTTTTTTACTGCCGCAATGTTAACAATCGTCTTTCACATAGTTGATTGCCCTTAAGGAAGCCCCCATTCAACCCAAGTTCTCAACAGAAAGTTTTAATATGTGCTCAGAGAATAGATAGCGTCTTTGCCAAGAAAACGTGAGCCAACATGGAGGGAGAATTATTTGCTCTCTGCCCATAAAATAAGGATGATTGATGTAGTGTCTGATCTGCCAAAACAAAGCCCGTCTCTCTCACACTCCACCTCCCTCTCCTCACAACAGACTGTAGCTGATATGACTCATAAGGTGGCGGTCTTCATGACCTGACACTGTGTCTTGCAGCTATTCCACTTGTATTCCACAGAAATAAATCACATCACCACCAGCGACAACTTTATTGTCCAATTACTCAGCCGGGCAGGTGAAGATTTTACAAACAGCATTTACTAAATCCTAGTCAAGCTGCTGATGTTTAAATTTGGTATGTCAGGTGAGAGGTGAAGTAGGGGTGAGTAGAAATAAAGAAGCGACCAGAACTATTGACACCTACATACAGTAGTGCGATGTAAGAGAAAACTAAATATATCCTAGGGATAGACATGAGTTCTTGATTTGATATGAGTATTTGTTCAATGTATAGAGTAATCGCCTCCCAACCTCCCACATGTGAACATGACTTTTATATTATTTTTTACTATTTCAATGGGTGAAATCCTGTTTTATTGTAGAGGCGTGTGCAGTGTACCCCCTGCCCTACTGTTGCTTTCTCTCTGTTTATTACGAACTGAACTACTGCTGCCAAAGTGTGAGCTCTGCACCCGGAAACAGTTTATTAGAGGCCACTTACATACACGCATACAATGACAGGGATAACTGCATCACATGGCTAGTGCTACCTAACTGCTAAATGGGTTTAATGTCAAAGTTGTGCTGTTTCTGTAAAAGTTTGTTGGGACCATTAAATGGCTCGATGTTGGATGTTAGTTCCTGCTAACCTGGCAGATGTTCAACTGTGTAGAAGGAGAGTGGCTCTGGACTCTGGAGAAGGTCCTTTAGTGCTGTGTCTAACTAATGTAATGACAGCAACATAAAGTTTGCAGATTTTTCTTATGTTAATTTTGAATTTATGATATAATATACTAACTAAAGCTTAGATTTTCAGTACTTTATAATAATATAATGTGAGTACTTGCATATAAAAGTTAGAAGGTGCAAGGAATTGTTGAGACAGAGTGTGGTTACATGGACATGAATGACCTGTTTATGAGGCTCATCTCGGTTATGAACAACTCAGGGTATGGTGTTTACATAACCACAGAGATATCAGTGCCTATACAATCCAGCACATCCACTTTGAGTAATAGGTGAAGTGAGGACCTAACTGGCAGTACATATATAAATAGAGACAGGGTTTTCCAACTCTTGGCAGGTACCATTGCAGCAATTATTCTGTATTTTGTCACAACAATCTTAAGGTAAACATCAGACATATACAGATCCCCTAAGGAGGTAGGTCACAGTGTCCTCAAATTCTATGAACAGCCCAAGATAAGGGCTACTGGCCACCAATGTATAACAGCCCTGAATATGTCTGAGTTTAAGTTGACTGTATAGGATCATCCTTACCCCATACTGAAACAGCTTCAGTATGTCAAATGGCTGCCAGATGATTATATATGATACAAATTCCTCACCTCAAGCTTTTTTTTCTTTTTTTACCAGACTTGATTTTTCCAGTCCTCCTGTCAAACAGGTATCCCATAGCACAAGCCAGACTCTTGATCTGATGTTAGATTCTAACTTTGAAAAATAAAAAAACTTACATAATTCAGCCTCAGTCTGATATTTATTTGAGTAGATATATGGCATTATTTTCTGACCAGTAACTATAGTGTCATGTGATCTCTGGATCTTGATCTGGGAATTTGAGCAAATCCAGCATAGTACTTGGAAATACAAAAGCACATTTAATTACACATTTGTAGCATGTTAGGTTAACGCTATATAGGTTTATGGCTTCGCAAGACTATACGTCTTGAAACCATCAACACTGAGTGCAGAGATGGTTGGGTGAGAATACCGATCTGCATTTTGGATCAAAACGGCATTTTTGTGGTTTCAAGTCTCAAGTCAATATGTGATCCATATGCTGAAACGTCTGTTCTGCTTTTATTTGAATCATGTGTGTGAGACTTTTAAGATACACAAAAAGCATGCTGTCTCTGTCAAGTCCTGAAGTGACATTTACTGATAGGCTGTCAGTGGAAGGTGCCAACAGAGATTTTGGACAACCAAACAAAACTGTTGTCTCTTTTTCACCGTGCTCTGCTTGTTGTCTGCTTTGTTGTTCAGATCTGTCCATGCTTGCTCTATAAAACTGCTGCTCCTCTGAGCTTGATTATCACTTTGGAGGCTGGAGACAGAGAGGATAGATGAGGTATTTTATTGTCATATTGCGAGCGGTGCAACTGCTGTCGACTCTTCGCGACTCTGGCTTCAATGGGGGACATACACCGGTCAGCATCTAACCAGAACAAGCTGTTTTCCATTGCCTCTGCTCAGGCCAGCACATCATTATTTTGTTTGGATGCAGGCCCTGTCACATGTGTGTCACACTCTCTGGATGTTTCATCTCCACTGTCGCTGCTGCTGCACTTTCCTTCATTGCATAGACAGTTTGTTATTTGTGATTAAGTGCTCCCATAACACAAAAGGGTCATTAGGTTTATGAATGATAAAATATTACACAGTGTTCTCACAGGGTCTTGAAAGCCTTAAAAAATTGTGAGGGGGAAAAAAACCCTTGCTTTTTTCAACTTTGAAAATAGAGATAAATAGATATGGGTCAGTGAAAGTGTTGTCAGTGTATTTCCTAATAATGGACCCCAAAACCAGAACACAGATAAAACTGCTGGCGACTGCAGAGCAGATTTCACAGTGCATGTGCTGTACCCAATTGTGTGATGTCATTTGAGATGTGACTTCTCCTCTTTTTCCCCTCCTTGAAAAACACATGGAAGAGGGATAGAAAAAGTCTACGTAGCTGCAGGTTGGCTGTTGGCTGTAGTCTTTGCAGCGTATTCAAGTGCAATGTCACTTGCAAAAGAGACACAGGCAATATCAGGTAACACGACCTGGCCTGGTGACTACTGGTGGCCTTTGTTGCCACTAGTTCTTTAATGTCTTTGGTGTGTCTGGGCCCTAACACAGCATATCTGAGAAATGCTCAAACACTGAAGCCACTCTCTCCTTTCAATTGCTGTCCTTGAGCTTCTGTAAAGTCTGCTAGTTCTCTTTATATAAATTCTTAGTGTTTTGATTTGTGTAAGCCATGTTGGATCCCCTGCTTTGAGGGAATTGAGCCTAGATAGTCCTTGAGAAGTCAATTTGATGTTTAAGAGCGTGAGGCGACCATATTATAAATGCGTTTACCACCATCAAACATGTATATGTGGTATGTGATTTGGCAAACAGGAGCTGGGTGAGTGTGATAATTAGGTCTTATCTGGCTAGAGTCAACCAGGTGCTTTGCTGACTCAAACAGTAGCTCAGAGAGGCCCGTGTCACCTGACATCAGACTGAAGAGTTTGACTAGTCAGGACTCAATAACATCACACTGTGGGAGCATCCCTATTCACTCGACATTAAATGTTAACATCAAAGAGCAGAATGTAAGAAACACTGTTCAACCTTGGATGCACCAGGACAGCATATTGGATTTTGTGAGAGGATTTTTTTTCACTAAGGAGCACGGTGAAGTGGTTACAGCAACAGAGAGGTGTATGGATAAGAAGACTGTTTCATGTAGCTTGTAATATGAAATCCATATGGGCAAAACCCAGACCATGTGAAAGCATATGGATCATGAGGTTTTATGTTTCTTCAGCCAAACATTGTGCTAAAGTAATGTTTACACCCAAAAATAATTACAGAGTTGTGCTTTAGCATTTTATGGTCAGTCGTAGAAAAAGGAAATGTAAGGACATATATTAAAAAGAAAAAGATCAGTCAATCCAGATTAAAAGTATCATAATCTGTTTTCCTCTTCAGCATAAAACTGAAATTAATGAATGAACAAAAGGTTAGAGGATCAATTTTAACGTCACAATCATTTAATCTTAATCATGATGTGAATAATGTATTATCCTCCGGTCTGCTCTCAGCACGACAGCATCTGATTATCTGCATTCAGAGTGCTCAACAGTGCGTTTCACACAGGGCTAAATGTCCCGCTCCTGTGACTCACATCGTCACAAATTCATGACGTTGAATCAGTCAACACTAGAGCACTGCCATCGACACAAGACGTCACTCAGGGAGACAAAGATCAAGGGACAGGAATTAATAAGTGCAGTCTTATTTCAGAAACATGCAACCCATGGCTTGACAGCGTCAGGCAAAGATCAGCCCTTATGACGTCTGTTTATGGGCATGAATCACTGCACAATGGCATATCATACACCAGAAAGTCCGCCCTCTGGACACTCTGATTTCCTCTTGAACTCCTTGTTCCTGGGAACAGAGGAGAACAGATCACTCATCTGAATGTGTTTGTATAAGAGCAAAAGAGGCTTTAAAGATTTTTAGGGTAATTTACAGCTGAAGTATGTTTTTGACCTGACTCAAGTAAGACAGCATTTCCCTCTGGGCTATGTCCTACATTTGATTAATGTAATGCTGTAGGCTATAGGTAAGGTTACAGACAGTGGGTGGTGTCGTGATCTGGTGAAGATCCTTAATACGAATGTCACATAGACCCTATTTACACCTGGTATCAACATGCAATTTGGGTGAGGGGATAACGTGAATAGTTCTAAGTGTAGGTGTGAATGCCCCCAATGCATCCTCAATGCATTTTGATCTGATCGCTCAGACCACATTCTGAGGTTTTTTTGTACCATATTGTGTCCCAAATCACACTGAAGGACCACCTACTAAGTGGATGCCCTCGCTTGTTTGACTCAAATTGTCTTTACACTGGTTAGATGTAACCCAGAGCCACTGTCTTCCCTGTGGCCAGTCCAGCATCTGCCCGATTAGCGTAAGCTACCACAGTCGCAGTTGTTAAATGGCCAGCATTTTGTTTTAAGCCTAAATACAATCGCCAAAAGTAAAAAGCTAATAGTAGACTAGAAATGAACTACACAATGGTTACATGACTTAACATCACCACCACAACAATGCTGTAAAGCTGTGCTTGGCATGACGACGTTCTGAAGTCTCATTTAGCCACTTGTTGACAACCACTTTTTTAGGACACAACAGTTTCTAAATTCACGAGTGGGGTATTTACTAACATATTTTATGTCGTAAAAAAAAATTCAAAACACTTAGGATAGTGCTAACCACAGACATTAATTCAGGCATCTAACCAAAAATCAATTAAAAAACCACACTGACACTGAGTCGAGGGAACAGGAGTGCTAAAATACTAACTCATTCAAGATTTTAGGGCTCTCTCCTGGAACACACTATAGCTGAAATATGCTAAAATGCTCTGTAGGGGAACTGCAGAGTCTGATAATAATTCTCAGTGCTTTAATCACTACAGCTGACCCTTATAATATTAAACACAGTCAACTGATCCATTGTTTCTATACAAACTGTACAAAAAAGTGCAACTTTAAAAGGGATTACGAAAAAAACAAAAAGATAAATGCCGAATTACTGGGCAAACTAACAAAGTAAATCCAAAGAAAATACATCCAGAATCTTATTTCAAATTAAAAAATATTTTTTCTTTTTTTTTTTTTTTTTAACTACTCCTAATTTTGGTGGGCAGACAGTGTTGAGGATGGTAACACAGATAATGTTAAAACAGACTGATGAGAGGGATGTTGGTTTACATTAAAATCAAGTTTGGTACAACACCATAGACAATTATAAGCAATCAAACTCATATCATCCACTGGGACTGCATTTGTCTTTAAAATCCCATTAGGAGTTTGGAGTATATTTGCGGTGAGCAAAATTGTCATTGCCTTCCACATAGTGTCCATCTGTAAAGTCTGCAGTGCAACATTTTGGTCAGAATCCATGGAAAAACATCAATTGTAATTAGGGGTTACATCAGTACAGGGTGGATGTCGTTTTCCTTCACATGGGAATCCAATTTATGGTCGATTCCTGAGGTTGAAATCACAGAGAAAGTGAAGGCGCAGCTGTCAGTCTGCTTCAGACGGACGACAGGGATGGAACGAGGAACACACAGGGAGGTACGGCACTTGAGGTTTCGCTATAGCGTTGTCTTGGGCTGCTGCCTGCATATCTGATCATACCAGGAGGGCCAGCAGTTCGAGGTTCATTTTGAGCACTGTGTGTGGGAAAAGCGACGGTAGGCTGGTCAGTTTAAAATAGGTTATTACGACCAAACGAAGACTTCTTCTTGTTTGGACCTGCATGCCTCGTAACACATGTATAATATACAGAGGATGTAGCGCATAGTTGTTGCATATAGCACAATGCAAAACAGGAAAGGCAGCTATATACAGTTCCATATGATATAATCTTGGGGATCTTGAGAATGGGGTTGAATGATAGGGTGCACTTCAGTGTAGAGAATGGGAACATGACACCAAAACCTCTCACGATTCAACGCTGCAAGAGTTTCCACTCAACCAAACATCACGGAAACCTGATGAGCCAAAGACGACACACAGATGTGTCTTTACTGCATCTTTGGAGGAAAATAATATGCTGAACTCCGGAGATGTGGTGAGCCTTGTGTAGGTCAGTGTCCACACCAGTGACACTGTGATTATGACTGACCTGAGTAAATATTTTACATGGCAAAAAGTGGAATTAAGAATGAGAGGAGGATAAAAAACCAACGGACGTGTAATTACGTCAATGCCATGCTCTATGAAAGACATATCGCCCGGTACTGCTGAGGTCGTACAAGTACTGGCACAGCATGGTGCTATTCAAGGTCTCATAAACACACAATAATTTCACAAAGATGAGCGATCCACAGAGTCCACAGTAGTAGTGGTATGGCTCAGAAAATCTATGAATTAACAATCAGGGGCTGCAGCGCAACTTCCAGTAAAAAAACAGCAAAATGAAAAACCGTTTTCATATCTTCCTTCAATTGATCTCAGGGCGAAACACTTACTGTGGGACTGTAAAGTGGAAGGCGATGCTGTGTCTCACAGGCTGTCTGGTGAGTAATAGGAATGAATGATACAGAGTGAGTCAGGATACCTGCTACAGCTGAATTAGCCTCCTGTTACTCTGTGTTAATTCCCGAACATATTGTCAGGTTTCGAAAAAAGGTTTGATTTCCAAAAAATGGCTGTCATAAGATACCACAGTCACATGAGATTGGTTTTGACAGGGTCTCCAATTTATGAGCCAGTGATGCTAATTTGATAATGATGAATCACGCTGTAATTTGGCCTGTTGAGGCCCAAAGTGAGCCCGTTTTTAAGTCAGGGATTTGGCATCTGCGGTTTCAGATTTTCCTCTGTTCCTGTCTCCAGTTTGTGACCTCACAGGTTAATCATCTTGCCAAGATTTTATGTTGAATTGTAGGTTTATCTGAGTGGGTCTGTCCTCAGCTAATACTGAACGCTTCTCTGCAGCTCCAGTTGGATGGATGAGGACAGGGATCCAAACTTTAAGCTGCAAATTCTCACAAACCTACAGAGCTGAACTATTTCCTGGATCTTACCTGCACTCTTAATCAGCTCGGCTGCTTGGCATGCCGGTCGAAGGTATGCAGTGAGAATCAATTAAGGGGAAACTTGGGAGAGTTTTCTGCGAGGGAGGCACACACAAATCATGGCAAGGTCAAGGAAAAAAGCTATAAAGCTAAATCATGGAGTATGTTAAAAACGGCTTCACATTATCCTCTCAGCTGGTGGTAAAGACTGAGCTCTGAGAATATTTGAAGGCAGTATTTTTCTTTCCCTGCTTTAATGATTTAAGTGTTTCAGGATATCAGGTTCTTTGAAGAGGCTCTAGATTATTGCTGAGAAAGTGCTGATGTCACCACAAAATCGAACTGCACACAACATTCAGTTTAAATGTGTGTGGTCTGTGCTCTGTAAATTTTGCTTTTGATGGATCGACACCGATTAAGTGGTAACTAACCGGGTAATTTTTAAGAAATAAAAGGCACTCTGCTGCCTCAGTGATCTTTTCTATTATGGAACCCACAGAGCAACTGACTAGAGACTTACATAGGCAGAGTACAGACGAGCAGCTAACCTTGTGCCAGTCTAACAGCTAACTTTGGTTTTGTGCTCTGCTAACTTCAATGGGGATCAAATAATCTTGTGTCTCTTCTCAATTTTCTCTATACATTGGGCCGAATTGATTGGAGCCCAACAATGAAATTAGTAATTTTTCATGGGTTTTGACGCTAAAAACAAGTATACGCTGATTTACAGATGTCTCTTTCCAATGTAAGTCAATGGGAAAAATGTTTTGGGTCCCTTGGCATCACATGATGAACCCGGATGATGGAATGCCACTTTTTGCCACTCTTGGCTTCAAAGCACTGCAAGCATGCTAGTGCCTACCAGACCTGCACGGTGTACAGTTCAGTAAACTGTAAAAAGCAAACAGCACAAACAGACCAACATGTGTAACCAGTTAAAAATATTCTTGGTGGTTAACTGATGAACGGTTAAACGTTGACATCACTAGTCAAAAGTGTGTCATCATAAATATTAGCAGGCATCACAGAGCAACGGACTTCCAAATTTAAGAATAAAAAGAAACCTGCAGAACACTCACAGTAATCTCCTTTGATAAACGTAACTTAATGTAAATTTGTAAACGATAAGAGGGAGCCAGAGAAAGTTTAGAGACATTCAAAGGACACAGGAGAGTGAGGATAGACAAAGCGCTGGGTTATAAATGCAGAGTGGCTCAGCTGTATTTAGCCAAGTGTCAAACAGGGTATGTGGAGATGAGAAACAGCCTTCAGTGCAAGTAACCCTGGTGAATGGGCGGATAAACAAACAAACAGACACAAAACAAACATGAATAAACTGAAAGTCAGAAAGAGTGGACTGGTAGGAGTTACAAAGAGGACATAAATCAATGGCTTTCATTCATGACAAATAGTGAATGTGTGAGTATATTTGGATGGGAGCTTAATTACTGTGAGAAAACATAATGGCACCACTCGACAAGCCAAAGGGGGAAATGTATTTGAGGCCATAAAGATGATGAATAAAGGTGAAAACGAGCCACTGAAGTGATGTGAAAAATGAGATAATTATGCGTGTCAGGGAAAACAGTGATTTCTTCACTAGCAGGGGGCTTTAGAGTCTTTCAAAAAGATGACATAGTATATGGAAGGAGATCATGCAAGTAAATGCCGATAGAGCTCACATACACATCAGGCTCCAGAGGCAACATTACAAATTTGAATTTAACTGACTGTGACATTGTTTCATTTAGTTTTCTTGATAAAATCTGACTGTCCAGCTGAGAAGAGAGAGGAGTTGATCAAAATGTTATGTTGAGCTAGGTCGCTTTCAATTATTGCCATACACTCACAGAAATTAAGATTTATGAGCAGCAGCAAGTTGTACATATTGTCCAAGCCATTACATACTGCCGCTTTGTCAGCGGACTTGCACGTCTATATACTACACATTACGTATCCTTCTGTGTCCGCTGCTGACATTCTGGGACACGTCAACAGAAGCACATGGAGAAAAAAAACACGGTTTGGCTCTACATTCATACAGGAAGCAAACACCAGGCTTCTGGGTGAAAGTCAAGAGTTTGTTGGACAAGGGACAAGGTACAACATAGATTTATTGAATTTGAAATTAAATTGTGTCCCTAAATCCTGCTACATCTTTGGCATTGAAGGAGGAGTTTAGGAGTCTCACAGCCTGGGGAAAGAAGCTGCTCTGTAGTCAGGTGGTACGGCAGCGGATACTTTTGTATCTTTTCCCAGATGGGGTGGATGCTGTCTTTCAGTATCCTTTGCAGACGCGTCACTTCACCAATGTCAGTGATGCTCTGTAGATGGACCCTTCCACCACCACTCCCGCCCACCCTATACTGACCCTCTGGCTCCTTATATGACATCATTAATGCTAGCGCTTCAACCTGACAATGCCCGTCAGCATACCATACTGCCACGCCAGGTGCCACACCATGACCCTGAAACCGAGGCAGCAAAATGATATTCAGCCATCATTCATTTCAGTAGTTTGCTTTTCCCACTGTCACAAGTCAAGATGTCTATAGAACTAATTCACAACAGACATTTTGACAAACGCAGGTGGACTTAAAGAAGCTCAGTGAGAGTTCAGTCTGGAAGACAATATGACATGGCCTGGTATTCATTTATTGATTTATTCCTCCTTTCCTGCTTTTAACAATCAGCTGACTGAGAGTCTTCACACTTTTCAGCTTAAAAAAGTCAGATTTTCCACAACCCTTTGTGTGCCATTCATCTCGCTGCTGCCAAACTTTTAAAATACTTCTTCTCTTTGCTCCTTTGAGCTGTCATTTCAGTTCCCCATTGATCAAACCCATCTCCATTTTCTTCAGAACCACCAATGAGGCTTTACAGTGAGCTCATCGGAGGTCCAGATCTTCAGCTACACTGTTCTGTTCCTCCAGCAGTGTCTACACTTGAATAGACGGTTATTCTTGTGTGGCTTTTGGCAGGACAAACCATGTAAAATGATAATTTTATGATGGGATCTACGTAATTGCCATATCTATCCAACTCTGCCCATTATAAAATAATTTAATTACTCTCATTGTTTCAATTAGGCTCTCCTGATTGGTGTAACGTCATTATTGCTGCATTGCATCGTAGTTATTGCTGGAAGGGAGCCATTATTAATGTCATTACCTGTGTCACCTGTGCTTTTTCTGCTTTGACTGTCAATTAATCAGATTCCTTTTTACAGCGTAAGGAAAACTCAGTGCTTTTGCTAGCCAACTGATTTTTACTCCTAACTCGTCAAATGCGGCTGCTTGGTCAGGGGCCTCTCTTTACACTATGATGCTCTAGGTCGCCCTCTAGTGTCAGTTTTAGATGTGTCAGTTTCTGCTTGTTCAATGCATACAGAGTCTTTTGAAAATAAACTTTTGTGTTCACAGGAAACATACTGTTTCTGCTCATTACATGGATGCAGTGTCTTTTCAATACAGACTTTCGTCAGGTTTAGACAACAAAACTACTTGGCCAGGTTAAGAAAAGATCATGGTTTGGGATAAAATGATTTGGTGTGTCCTGGAAAGACAGAAAGTAATGCCCAGTGTATGGCATAACAAATGAACTGTCTAAACACATTGGCTCTAATTTGTGCTGTGTTATAGATATAGATTAAGACATACACAAACCAAAATGCATCGGGTCAGGGAGCACCAAAACAGACATATGTTTATATGAAAATATCATTAATGAAAAGATAATACATTGACAAACGTTTTAGATGTCTGAGCTAAACTTCTTAACACAGGATTTGAAAAATGTAATCCCTATGATCTTAATCAGTCCAGTAAGCATTTGTCAACACCACAGGCTCTCTCCAAAAGTTGGAAACTACAGAACTTCAAATATGTGATGTCATGACAAAAGTAAACAGAAAATGTTTGAGATGTAATGATTACAAATGAGCTCTATTTGATTGTGGTGTGTGTGCCCGCTCAGATCGGGATTGTCTTTCAGCGGGGATTTGTTGCTGATGTGATCATGAGACTTGGCTGCCTCACTTTGGCTTTGGAGGAAACAGTAACAGCAGTGCTCATATTGTACTGAAAGGCACATTACATCTAGAGCCACATTGTTTTTTGCATTGACAGTTGTCTGAACATGCAAAACGTATTCATTTCTGTACGGGCCAACTGATTAATGGCTTGAAGTAGTTTAAAATTTGTCATATTAATTCAATGATATATTGTAAGAACAGTCATGTCCGCTTTAAAAGCATATGTGTCATGACTAAAACCCACTGATTTGCTGTAATGATGCATTAGTTTCCAGGAACAGGGACAATACAAATAAATATTACATAAGAAAAACAACTCCAAAGATGAGTTGTGTATACAGCATCTGGCTGAAAATAATATGCAGAGCCCCGTCCCTGGTTAGGCTTTTTAATTCGCATTCACAAACTCTCATCTGCTTCTGCTTTCATTCTTTCAGCACCTAGAGCTTTAAACTGCTGAGCTCTGCTTTGCCCAGTTTGGCCGGTTTCTCATTGTCCATGTAGCATCCCAAACAAGCTGTCCTCATTCAAGTGGTATTATTACCAAGCAGTCCAACTGGCAAGCATTTCCAGAGACACTCAACCTTTGGTGGTGTCTTTGTTAGGGGAAACACCCCGAGGCTTCACTGAATTCCATGAATAATTCCTGACAGTGAAGAGCTGGTTGAACAGACAAGCTTGTAAAGACAGAAAGGCTGTATCCAAATGTCCGGACTTCACTGTGCTTGCAGACTCATGGAGTTTGCAGGCACGTTCCCGGGAAGTCTGGGAAGTCTGCTAAGGTCTGTCCACATGCACAGTTCATCCAGTCCACAATGGGCCTCAAGCGGACTTTCTGCAGACTTTCTTGCTGCCTACTCTATGAGCTAAAAGCTGTGTGAGTAATGTAAGTAAAACCCAATTTATTTAATCATACTCCAGATCTTATTTACAAACATTTATGTATTTGCATGTGTGAAGCCTATATGTTATATAAAAATATGTGAATATCATTGAGTTCTCTCGGAAAAAAAGCCTATAGCCCACCTGAGGTTTCTATCTTGTTATTTGCAGGGACAGATGAGCAGACACTATTCATCAACTTGCGTCAGTAATATGACAGCAGCGATCATTGTGTACATGACTGTAGTTGTCGCTTGAATGTCTCCATGGCAACGAGTGAAACAGACTTGAGGGCTGTCTATCAGCAACTGCTACTCTACTTCTGTCCTCACTCATAGTTTACCAGTATATTTCCTATTCTTACCTCGGCAGGAAAATTAACAAAAAATACTAGGCCTTTCAAAATAACGTGCTAATTTTGAATAATTAATCACAGAAAAAATAACGTGTTAAAAAATTTAATGCTGATTAATCGCTTTCCGTGGTGCCCTTTGACCTGGTGCATCATTGAAGCCCACAGTGACTTTGTCACATGAATTTCTGTACCATGTGAGTACTTCAAACCTTAAATATCACCTCAACGCAAATCATTTAGCAGCGAATCTGGAGGTACCAGCAAGCACAGCCTGTGATACTAGCACTAACAGCCAGCCTCATCAAGCCACACTTGACCAAGTGTTCAAACACAAACTGAGTAAGTCTACCAATGACTGACTATCTAACTCACTTGCAAAATGGACTGCAGTGGGCTGAAGACCAGTTTCAGCGGTAGGGTTATTAGTGGCTTTACAGATAGCATCCTCTGACACTGCTTACAAGCTGTCATCAAGAAGCACAATTGTGTCCAAAAATCCAGCAGCTTTACGGCAAAGAAAAGAGGAAAAAAGAAGATGTATTAGCAGGGTCCGAATATATTGTGCTGAGTGGGGTACACTTTAGATCAGTCAATTTAGATTTATTAATCACAGAGCATGCAATTAATTTGATGAATGTTTTAATCATTTGACCACCCTAAAAAAAACACAACATCTGGCCTGAGGTTGTGGGGCCGAAGAAAAGGTGGTTAGCACTTTAACATGCTAATGCTGTTAGCATGTTAAGATGCAATTTCAAACATGCTAGCTACCATCTTAAATGCTTGGTTTAGCTTGTAAAAATGTACTAACAACAGTATTATATCATTATTATGTAACAATATCTGAACATTGAGTTTTAAGTATAGCTGAAGTGGGGTAGAACTGTTAATATGTTGACATTTAATGTTAGCTTTGAGGTAATGTTACTGAACTGAAAAGTGTCATTTTTGATCCACTGTTTAGGGAACTGACACTATATTGCTAACTTTGATATCACTGGTAATAAAAAAAAAAAAAAAAATCAAAAAAGCAAGAAAAAAATTGAGTCCAAGGCTGGGATCGTGTTCCTGTTTTTACCTGCTGTAATTTGAATCAGCTGTTCTTCCTCAGCTTTGCTTTGAGTGCAAACATTAGCATAGTAATACAGTGTGAGTGTTTGTGCATAAATGCTTTTAAATTGAGGAAGGACCTAATCACCAAAATCTTTATAGCTCTGACCACCATCAGACAAGACCAAAATTTCCATCCCTTGAGCCCTGCAAATTTGGCTGAACTGATAAAGTTTAATATTATGCACAAAAACCTGGTTGTTGGATGCCCCTAGTCAGATGTTTAATTTCCCATTTCTCATTTGCACAACAGTTTCCAGTGGTTGATATTATTAATATAATAATGGGTCTTATAACTGAGCATCTTGCAAATAACAATTTAAGGGATCCTACTGGTGGTTAGAGTGAGGAATACATTACAGTCTGCAATGACAGATTTATCTGTAGAGGGTCCTCACAAGTATAGTAATACAAACCCAAGCACATGTGTGTGTATTTGTGTGTTTATAACACAGGGTTCATTGCTATTTCCCCAAATATTTGCCTTGGGTGTAGGACTGGTCAGTGGCTGGGTGTTGGGGTCGTAGAGAGAGAGAGGGTGTCTGTAGCAAGCCAGTGCCTTTGAAAGGAGATCAGAGGGAGTTCTGGCCTAATTACCAGCGTGTTTACACCTACACATCTGGACTGCACCGCCGTCTGCTGAGTGACGGGGAACAAGGAAAGACTATAATGGGAGCAGGTCAATACGGATGAATTCATTCAGTCAGGGATGAAGACACATGTCTACCATGAGGTTTAGTTGCAGCTGATGAACACTGCACTTATTTAAAGATGCATTACTCTGAATCAAGTGCACTGTTTCAGTTTCAATAGTATAAGCGTTATTGGAAATGCCACAGCCTTCGTTTTAAAAAACGTTCAGTCCTTAATGGAAGATAAAAGATCCAAATGTTGATTGACTCCATCCCTGTGTGAATGAAAAGTTCAGTAAAGCCAGTTCTCGCCCAGTGAGAGGATTAGTCCTTTCCTTGATTTTATCACACATTATTTTATTCCCTCGATCTTTCAAGATTCCTTTAAAGTTGCATATTCAGTGATGTACATACAACCTTTTCTTCGTTGATTGATTAGACTGTATATCATCTAGACACTCACCAAAAACATATTTTTACTAAAACTATGGTACCGGACTTTGAGTGCTTACAAATTATACTCATACTATAAACAATACTATTTTAGATCAAGTTTATCCTCAGCACTACTAAGATCAGGTCTGACTGGCCTCAGGTCCCTTTTGGATTGGGTTTAATGGCAATGTCAGTACTTGTCCAAAACTTTCATCTGGATTGAAAAACTATTGAACTGGATAGATTGCCATTAAATTTGGTAAAGACATTCATAGCCCCCAAAGGATGAATCTTAATGACTTTGGCTGCCACTGAACTTTTCTCCTAGCCCCAACATGAGCCTCACATTTATGGTTACCTGAAAATGAATCCTAACAACTTTTGAGAACCCTGATTTTTTTTCTCTAGCACCACCATGAGTTTGACATTTGTGTTTAAAGCAAAGCTCTTCAACTGTTGAAAGAATTCAAAGATGATTTTATCTAGAGTCATCATCAGGTCAAGATTTGCCAGGACATATATTTTTGCCAAGAGATCAGACAATGTATGACCAAATATCTGCAATATTAGCCTCAGCTTTAATCTGTATTTAGTTCAGATCAAATGCTAGCATGCTAACACAATAAACTAAGACGATGAGAAACGTAAACATTACACTTAATTACCATCAAAAAATTGGTCTGACCATTTGTATATCAACTGTTCACATTTTTCATCAGGGAAATCCTTTTATTTCAGGGTGAAATCTAAGATCTTATTTGGGGTATCATATACTGTGCAGTTGCCCTACACAAAAAGTAAAATTCATGTGAATTAATTCCAAAATTATAGTGCTATACAAATGGAGTCCCCTTCTGTTTACTCATTTGTGAGCCGCAGACAAGTGAATGTGTTGAGGCGTTGATTCAAGTTTCACTTTTAAAGGAGCCTCAGCGGGGAGCCAAGGGAAATGTCTGCAAGCCGCACCCACACTTCCAGTACAAGCCTGCCTCCGCGAAGGACACAAACCCAAAACAGCCATTGGTATTAAGACACAGCTTCCTCTTATCAACACTGCCACAGGGAGATTAAAACAGTTTGTTCCCAAAATGTCTATTATTACGCCTTAAATCATTTGTGTCACCCATGATTAGGGGGAACAAACACTTGTCTTAATTACAAGCAGCAGCCACAAAATTCGTCACTTAAGCAATGATTCATTATTATTCATGCAACGAATGCGCCAAAAAACATTTGCTTAAACTAAATCCTTACCAGACATGGTACCACAGCTATCATATTGTGTGTAAAACCCTGCAGCACAACAATCAACTCCCTGTCACTGAGGAAAATAAACTAGTTTTTAGCCACTACAGTGAGTGGGCTGTTTAACAGCATCTCAATTTGAACTGGACTGTCATAATGAAAATATCTGCACTTAGTCTGTGATGTGAAGACCATGCCTGCTGCAGGCAGCCATTGTTTCCTCCATTGTTCTCCCTGGTGACTTAAATAAAGAGTCTCCAAAGCCACATGGCTCTAAATATGTATTTCTGCTGTGCTAATTAGAGACTGTCTGTCAAGCGGGCACTGAGCCCAGGACGAGGAATGGCTAAATATACCAAAACAAAAACAAAAACTTCCAAACGGTAAATTATAAACATTTAGACAGAAAGTCATGGAAAAAGATGCAAATATAACTGGAAAGGTGATTTCTTGTGTGTGTGTGTTTTTTATTGAAAGGGAAGGGCGGTGAGCAGTGACAGGAGTCGCACGTTTGGTCACAAGCTTTGAGGATGTGACGGTGGAGTGGAAGCTATTAGTGATTGTTTTTGTGGTCACACTGTCAGTGAAGCAGAGGAAGCAGCTTCTGACACATTCCTCGTGTTTTACAATGGCTCAATTTAGAGAGCCCGTTTCATATTCAAGCCACACTGCTACAATGTGACCTGCAGCTCACATGTTAGCCTTTCATGTCTCTTCATTAAACTGATTACGTACATTTTCAGTGGAAACAAGTGCAAGAAATATTGAACCCTGTCTGTAAATTTGATCATTTGCTCTTTAAAGTAGTATCAATCTTCTTCTTTTTTTCCTTTTTTTACACTAGGAGACAGCGGATAAGGCTGTAAACACAACAGTGACATAATATCCTTTGCTAGAGGAGACGTCTATCTAAAGGTCTATTAGTTTGATGATGATAAGCCTCTGGGACTGAGGGCCAATATTTTTGGGCTGATCAAGTGTAGCCAGCACATATCCAAGCCAAGACTTCCTCCTCTGTACGATGGTCATTTCAGCTTATGTCTGTAAATAGAAATTTTCAAAAAGCTAATTTAAATCTAAATCGTAGTTAGTCAATCCGAGACTACATTAAGGCCAAAGCATTCCACCTCTCCACACAGACTATTTACCTGCCATTCAAAATGATTGCTGGATACGACTTGAAATTAGCTTTGATTGGGCCCAAAAAATCAGGCCTGACCCTACATGAACCTGCACATTTTTTGTCCAAGCCCGACCCGAGCCCGACCCATGGCAGCAGTTTTGGCCCAAGCCAAAGCTGAATTTGTACTGTAAAAATAGGCCTATAGTATATTACATTTTAAAAATTAATAATTTGTAAAAAATAATATTTTGTAATATTAAAAAATGTATTACAAGCTTCCTCGCACCACCTCTCCTTCTTCTCTTCCTTCTGTCATCTGTCTGTCATCCCCTGCATGACAGGTTTGGTGCAGCTTTTAAGGCCCACTTATTGAAATAGTGCTACATATAAAATTAGTTTAAAATCCATATTTTGGGCAGTGCATTAATATGTCACACATTCCCTGACAAAGAGGAAATTATTTTGCTATCATATATTCTGAGATATCACATAAGTAAATTTTGAAGAATTTACTTTAATGTGTGTCTGTGAAATTGTAATTTTATCCCTGCAAACCAGTGCCAGAATCAAATTCACTGGAGATGCCTCTGAGGAAAGTTGGCGCTGCATGATAAAGAAGTTCTTAGCAGGAGCATAGCAAAGTGTGTCTGGGGTCTGCAATTTTTTTTTTTCAGCTAAAATTTTCAGCTATTTCCGAACTAACAAAGTGTTCAAGTTAAACTGTAAGCCTCCAGGATGCTTCAGATTTTTTGACTGAAATATCTTTGCAAACGTTTGGATGTCTTCTCACCCAGACAACAGCTATATATGGATTTCCTGCTATACCCACAATCCTGCAGTAATTCTGGCATTTCAGACAGTCAAGGCATGTAAATCTTCAGTTTTTCTCCTGGAGAATCTCGTGCACATTTTTGTCTGTATGTAGTTCCAGAAGGGTAATAATCTAATTTACTCCTCCAGTGCGATCTCAGCAGTGCCACAAGTCAGCCGATTGCCATCACTTTCACAGTCATTTCACCAGCCCCCCCACTCACTCCTACCTCGCTCCCAGCTCTGATAGAAGTGCTCTGACTCAGCCTCCAGGAAGGTGAAATGTTTTACTGTTCACACATTTCCCCCTCGCTGAACTCAAATGACTCCTCTCTCTTCCCTCCCTGCAAAATAGCGTTCCTTGAGATCCTTCAGCACCGCCGCTCAACGGCACATCTGACACATCTGGGAACCAAGAGTGGATTAAGTGCTCTGTGTCTACAAGTGTTCCTGAAAAATGAGAGTGCGTCAAGGGCTGAAGAATGGAAGCCCTGCCACAAGCCCAGACTGGCATGTTCAAACTGTGGAAAAATGTGACCAGCAACAATTTCAAAGCATAACAGCATTTTTGTGATTTCAACTCAAGGGCTAACCAAAAGCGATGCATTGATATCAAGCTGTGTTATTGGGTTGGTAAAGCTGTCATTGAAAGCTACCGATTCATATTATAGCTAACAGTTGCTATAATAAATTCTCTGCAGTGATGAATGCTGGGCATTGTTAAAAATTCTCATAAAAAAATCTACATTGTAAGAACACTGTTTTCTGGAGCTACCACTCAATGCTTATGGTAATTGAACTTTCCCGCTCCGCCTTTTCCTCCTTTGGTAGATAATGTCTGAACTGATTAACTACACACTCCAAAATGAGTCACTTTCTCCAAGGCAGCTCTTTATCTTCTGGAATGCTCCAAGAAAGAAAAAAAAAAAGGATGCAGCTTTGTTCATCTGCAAATATAAATCTTGGACGTGCAGCTGCAATCAAAACATCGTTTTGCGGAGAGTGATTCGCGTGGTTTACACTTGTCGTTTTCAGTGTGAGCCTCACCACAGATGGACATCAAAGTGTTGGATGCAGATGAAGCACAATGGACCCAGTTGATGGAGCACATCCACGCTCTTTTACCTATCTTGAACTTCCCTCCAACCAGCTGCTGAGCAGAGTCAGCACCAGCTGACCACACACAGCAGATACTGCCCTGGGACTGTATACACACATAGACGATAATACATTTAAACCTGGCAATGCTTCCTTCACAGACACTACGTTCAATCTCTAGAGAGGACATAACTCCCAAATGAAACTCCAGATGTAAGCATAAACTATCTTTAATAGTTAACCCCCACAAGAGATCTCACATATTATAACACAGAATCCCCCCACTCCATCATTTCACTGAGCTCAGGCTGTTAATCACCCAGAGCTGAAACGTCTGCACTGTATGTTCTGTTTGGAACCATTGTGTGACTTATAAAAAGGTTGGAAGGAGCCAAAAGGATGTTCATAAAAGAAATGTGGGAGGAATGGATTGTAACAGTATCGGATTTAAGGTCACTTTGTGTAGAATCTGAAAAATTCCAACTCTGGTCCCACATACTGGAAGTAATGTACTAAACATCCAGATCGCACTATGTTGTGTGAATCTTAGTTATGTTAACTACATTGTCTTATTTCAATACTCCCTTCTGGTATAATCAATTCTATAAGGCCCCTAACACGTTAAAAGTTGTTAAGCAAGTGTATGTTCTTAAATGTTGTTTTCTATGTATATTCACCACCAGTTGCATGGCCCCTTAGGAGAAGCCTGCTAACATAGCTGAATATTGAGTATAGTGCCTTTTGCCAAAAATAGCAGAGATAAAAGGATCAAATTAAGAGATTGTTAGCACTGGAGCTCAGTGAATCCGGTTTTTATGCCAACCAAGAAACAGATCTGACACAGAAGAAATGGCTTTCAAAACTCAGCTCTGTCTACACAACAAAGATCTGTGATATTTTAGACATTATATTGGACACAACTTCAGCAAGCTGTGCTATGCCATGTGGAAGATACCATGCAAACGGTCTTCTTTGTATGAAGACTTGACTAAAATTTAATCCTGATTTATCGTCATCTATCTTCTTTTTTAATGTTTTTCTAATCTTTCTAACATTGTGATGACTTTTTCCCCTCTGAAACTCAGGAACACTGATAAGACTAGAATCTATTTTCTCCATTCTCTCTGGGTTTGCCTTTTCAAGATGGATAAAGGGAAAATTCTGTGGAAAGGAAAATATATTATAACTGTAACTCTAAAAAGCTTTGCTTGAAAAGCTGGCCAGAGGCTGTGCATGTTTTCCTTTGTAGGTACAGTACACAAAGTAGTACTTTGGCAAGTCATCTATCAGCATTTTAATTATCTCTCCCAAAAAAACCCAGTTCAAAAATAGAACCAAATCTGATTTCGTTGCAACCTATGATAACATAGTCTCACCAATAACTACGATGTTTCCTTCACCAAAAGCCTTTTGGGTCTACAAAAGTCAACTGCGAGCTGGAGCTTTACAAACATCATGTTCCCTTCACAGTCGAACTTGGACAGATGGTGTGCATTTGTGTCGTATCAACTTTCATAGACAATAATGTGTTGCTCCAACCAACCAAGCTGGAGAATGGAAACGTTGCTGTTGTTGAGTGGGGAACAAAGTATCATCCCTGAGTTAGTAACTGACTCCCTGTTTGCCGTGAAGGGTGAAATCGTGCGAGCCTGACATGCAACGCTCCTTCAATTAGGGCTGGAAATTATTTCGTTGCCACACGAATTAGCACCATTTACGTCAGATGAGACTGAAGTACCCTCTGTGTCTAACAGGATGTCATTGGTACACAAACACCCCGTCAAGCAGACAGCCAGGCAAAATTACCTCCGTTGGACCAAGAGTGTTTTTGTCTCTCCCTCCACCCTCTCGCCTTAGCAACCATTTGTCAGCCTCAACAGTCAGAATTAAAACCACCCCTTGCCTGATTTTTTTTCTTTTTAAAGAAACGGATGCTGATTATGGAGGAAGAGAAATTCGTAATATCCAGCTCATTTGTGTGTGAGGGAAAGGTCTGACAGTCAGACAGGCAGATGTGCATGTGTTTTGTGTTTTAGCGCTGTTGTGAGTGCTCTGTTTGGGCTTAAAGAGGCAGTGGACCACAACTTGGAAACCCAATCAGTATAAGCTGTGCAGTGAACTCTTTCAATCTTATGGCATCAGTGGACTAATGTACAGTGTGTGTGTGTGTGTGAACTTGTGAGAGTACACTGCGTGCAGGTAAATGTTTGATGGGGTAATGAAGCTTTGGGTAAATGGAACAAAAACAGCTGGTGTTCTCCATCCGTCCCTTGTGATACTAAAAGGCAAACACTGAAGTCTGTGTTTTTAAGGGCAAATGCACATATTTAAGAGCAGTAGTTTATGGACAGTAAATTGAATGTATGCCCAAACATTCAACATGATATAATCTTTGGAGTTCAGAGAGGTTTCAACTCTGCCCTGAAGGGTAAGATTTGTATCACTAATACATCATAATCTTCTTTTCTATAAAACACAATGTGAAGAATAGACTACAGCACAAGGAATTGAACTCAGATGGCTCAAAGTACAAATTAGGCTAAGCTTCATATCTCCACATCACAAGGAAGTAATAAAGCATACATCCTGTTTAGCATTAGTATGTCCCAAATCTGAGCTCCACGAACCTCCAAATACAGTGATCCCATTCAGATCGGAACTGGAACGGGAGAGATGGGAACCCAAACATAGTGGCCACAAGTCTTTCTCTGGTGCGGTTTTACTTTCAGAAGCAGAGAAATCGTATATTTAGAACAGTGATTATAACTGGAGGCCTGTGGGCCACATACAGTCTGCCAAAGCTTCACATCCAACCCATAAAATATTAGTGTATTCCAAAAATGTGAGAAGGATAAAAAGTATAATTCCATATTGAGGATATCTAGAATTTTTTTCTTACTATACTGACACAGACACAATTAAAATAGAAATAATTGCATTAAGAATGATTTATCAACCTCAGATATGTGCTTTCCACCTGCGGGTGCTGAAGATGTTATAAATCCAACTGTCAGCTTATTTTCAGTGAGTTGTAGTTTTGCATGGGTTGACCCACTGCCCATACAGTGGGTTCAGATAAACTTACTAGAATATATTGTAACTCTATTATTCTAATACTCACTGAGTGAATTATTGATAACTTACAAAAACACAGCATGCAATAGTCCACCTTCCACCCTCACCTCCATTCTCTCTGTCACTCTCTCTCTCAAATGCACAAACACACAAACAAGGTGTTCAATCCGTGTCTCTGTTTCTGTCCTCAGTCTTCAGTCCTGGCAAGTGTTTTACTATAAGGCATAAAGTTGGCGGTTTGCTGGTTGGGTTGGATTCATGTGGTTAATTAAGACTTATTTTGGTGCGAATTGAATAGCTGAAGCAGAGAAAAGTTCAGGTCTCTTACAAATGGAATGGGTGTGCCATGCCCTCATGCAGGAATGGGTCAAACTTATAGTGCTTATTAAACTTCTTCTTTCTTTTATTTCACATTATTTTAACAATTCATATATATATATATATATATATATATATATATAATATATTAAAACATTATTTTATATAATTATTAAAAACATGTTATTAAACAGTTATTAACTAAATTACTGAACAATTATAGGATAATTAGATTTTTACAATTTTTTACTGAAAGTCAGGCCCCCAGTATATGTTAAGAAAAAATCTGGCCTTTGGACAAATGTAGTTGATGACCTTCCTAATTTAGAGCAACAAGAAGGTTAGGTGTGGTCATGTTGAGTCAGTTGGTTCATTGGGCTGCGTAGCAGTTAAACCTGTCAGATAAGTGTCAAATATTTAGTAACAGCTAGTCCCTACGTAAGAACTATTTTGTGTGGTATTAACACCCTGTTTTAATTTTAATTGACTGGATTTGAAATGACTGACACAGCCAGTACCAGCTGTCATTACTACAGGTATGTTCAACACAAATATGGTAATGTAAATCTGAGCTGTCAAAAGCCTGGGTTGTGATATGGTGTACTGCTCATTTTCTGTTTTCAATAAATCCAGCAGTGTTTTTCTTATCAGCGAAAATGAGCATGTTTCTCAGGAATGAGTTCCTAATTCAATTATTGCAACAATGTAAGAAAAGGGCAAACAACCCTCAGTGATGCTGGACTCAAATAAACTCAACTCGGTATCAAACTAGCATTTTCCTATCCACCACACATCATTTATTTCACCATGATCATAACTTTCCACTTTAACCACTGGACAAACTATCCCAGGCTGTACCTATTATAATTAACCATCAGAATAAAACATCCAATGTAAGCTGGATAAATGCAATTATAGCAATTCTATGAATGTGTAATGATGCTGTAAAACATGCCTCGACAACCATTTAAATGCACATCGGGCCACATTACAGGCCAAGCAGTTCTATAATCTTCAGTAATCTCTGGTTGTACGGTTCGACATGCATCAGAGCATCTTCACCCCCCGTAGCTTCTCGTCGTGACCTACCACCCCTGGTTTTTTAGCGTTTCATGTAAATATAGTGTGTAATGACACACTGTCAGAGCACAGATGCTATTATGGCCTTCCTACCAAGCAGAGGTCATCTTTGCCACCCCGCCCAAAAGAGGGGCCGCCTCACCACCGTGGTTAAGGGCCCTGCTTTCACCCAGACCAAAATGACAGACGTGATTTTTATCTTTACATTTTGACCAGGCCTTGTGGTGGAGAGTGCTGAGAATCCTATCTGAAACATTACAAGGATTTAGCAGATATGCGCTGATTAGTGGAATAGTTCTCTTTTTTTCTTTCTTTTTGATTACATTGCGTAAACCATCTGAATCTTTTCTCTTTCAGCTGTGACTGCGGATTCCAGGTTACTACAAGCTGCCCAAAAGTTATGATAGGTGTCACACTGGCGAAGTACAAGGGAGTCGAACATATCTGAGCCATTATGAGGAACAGGGAGACAGCATTTGGTGCAGAGACACGCATACATTCCAGCTTTGAGCCAATCCAACAAGACATTTACAAATGTCTCCCTTTGAAAGTTCAGATGGTGATATGCTGCGTGTGCGCTACAGAAAAGGTCTGGCCATTGTTACCGTGAAATACAACAGTTCATTTCTATCACAACCATTCCAGATGTATTTACTCTTACAAGCCGCAATTCAAAATACATGCTGCCAACTGGTTCTACTTAGCAGCCGTGTGCATTACTTGGATACCCAACAAAACACCAGTGATGCAGTTTTCCTCTACTGCACACAGAGCCATTCCCATCACTTTCACAAATTGTTTACAAAGTGACATATTGAAAGCAGTTGCTCCAAAAAGAGCGAGGCACACTGCGGCACACATCTTGATCTCTATACTCTAAAAATATTTCCAAATAACACACAAAAAATAGCCAACAGTACAAACTGAGTAATGTTCGTGATTTTATCAGAAGATTTTCCAGATGGCTGGGCTACATGGGACCAAACCATTGGACTCTTTCTGGTGTCCAGATTTAAATTCAAGTCATCCTGTTAAGATGTTTGCACCGTAGCCCCCTACTCTTAAAAAGTCCAGTCTGTGCCATGGGAAAACATGGCTGTGTTAAATCATTAGAGGCACTTTGAAGTTGTTCTCACCTTTCTCCTAAACTCCACTGATGGTCGAGCTCAGCACTTGAGACGCAAATTAAAAGCCAAGACCTTGAGGCATGGGGCCATCTGGTCTGTCTTGTGCCTCCACTGTAAACGTTTCATTAGCAGGCTGATTATTCTTTCCCCACAGGCTTAAGACTGCTTGAGGAATAAATGACCATAAGTCACCAATACTGTACACAGTAATAAAACAACATCATCAGCAACTAGCATGCTTTGGCAAAAACTGGCACATAAAATGTGCAATAACACAGTCATGATTAAATAATTCCTTTTAGGTTTACATTTCACAAAAAAACTGTTTCTACATGTTTATATTTTCTTGTGTGAAGTAAGTGTGTGGTTGAATAAGTACAGCAGACCACAGATGGATGACATGGCTGCTGTATTATGTGGGTTGATGATCTGGGTCTTGACATTCTTTGAATAAGATGAATGGGCATGAATAGAAAAAAAAGACTTGTATTGGAGTGGACTTGAGTGCCAGTACATACCTGAATTTTTGTGGGAATGGAGGAGCCTAATAAAATATTTTCAAGTAGTACTTACATTTAACAATTACTTTTATTAGCAAGCTATTCAAATGCTTTGAGGAAAGAACATGGTGAGAGAGAAGAGCTAATTTCGGATAGTTAACAGGAAATCCCATTGGAACTATCAATAAAATTGTTTCAGCATTGTACAGTTTTATTCAATTAGTCAATACGGAGTCTCTTCTTGTGCTCGGGACACACTGCAAAGAGAAATGCAGCTGCTGCACAGATAGTAAATAATTGAACACCTGGGATACACAGAGCACCTCCGGTGTGGACACATTTTGTGTTTCACAGGTGTATCGTTTAAATGAAATTCATTTGGATGCAATTTGGTAATGTAAAACAGTGGCAAGCCCATTCTGCAGTTCCAATAGCTCTATGAAGCGTTTTAGTATCTTTCGGCTCTTTGTTTTGGTTTTATGGCCTTTTGGTTCACTTTCATCAGCACCACTCAGCACTAGCAGGAGGCAGCTATTTTTACCGAATAAATTTTGATAAACCTACTATGATCATGATAAGCCAATAGTTTTGCTGAATTTAACCAGGAAAATGACCTTAAAAACCGATAATTACATGAAACAATGTTGTGTTTGGAGCTTGTTTTTCTCTTCCTCCAAGCAGTGAAAAATAATAATTAAAATAATCCAAATGCTTTATGCACCATTTTCATTTATACACTGCTGAGTTTTTTGTTGCACCACCTTCAGGTGACATTGTCAGCTTTGTACCCAACATACAGTGGTGATGTATAACTTTGTTGAGGGCATTCATTGACCCCAAAGGATAAACTCTAATGACACTGGCCTGAATTGCTGTTTTGAAAATTGTTTTCAACATTTCTTAAAATGTGTTAGGCAGATTGTAAATGAGTTTTACTTTACACATGTTATGTTCCCCAGAGGAAGTCTCTGCACTTGGTGATTAAGCCCAACTTCTGAACTTTTTCATCAAGGCAGGCTATTAATTTACGGTGGCCCTGAAGTGCAAAACAAACAACAAATCACTGCAAATAAGAAAACACAATCGCAAATAAGAAAACACAACCGCATATCAGAAAACACAACCGCAAATCAGAAAACACAACCACAAATCAGAAAATACAACCGCAAATCAGAAAACACAACCGCAAATCAGAAAATACAACCGCAAATCAGAAAACACAACACAGCAAATCACAAAACACAACTGCAAATAAGTTAATGTTGTGTTTTCTGATATGAAGTTCTGTTTTCGGTTTGTGTTGTGTTTTCTGATATGGGGTTGTGTTTTCTGATTTGGGGTTGTGTTTTCTTATTTGCGGTTGTGTTCTTTGATTTGTCATTGTTTTTTGCACTTTAGGGCCACTACAATTAATGCATGCAGTGGCATAAGTTAGTTATAGCAAGGCCCAGGCAGTTACGACAGGCTCTTAGGCTCCTCAGTTACAAAGCACATGTGCACACACATACGCACACACTTAGACATGCACACATAATTAGGTATATAGTACCAACCATGTGTTGGTTTTTACAGTGGGAATGTGTTACCGAGACTAGTGCATTTGCAGAGTACAAAGGTCAGAGATCAAGTGATCAAAACCATGGACAGACCAGCGTGTGACAGTCAGAGTTCTAAAACGTGACAAGTACCTGAGAGCGGAGGAGCCATTCACTGTCATAGTGAAATGATCGTGGACTTTTTCAAGCACTTATAGTACAATAACCTCAATTCACAACAATCACACTCCTCATAGACAGAGATTATGGTAAATAAGAAAGAAGAGAGCTGCAAAACTTAACAAACAACATGTCCCGAAAACTGACCAGCTACATGCACACCTATATCTATATATGTACATATATATACACATCTATATATGTAGATATTGGCTTCAAAATGAAATACCTATCAGTATCAGCCAACATGCATATTTCTGCCAATATCGCAAATCGATATTTTTATTTTATTTCATTATTTTCACTGACAAAATGAATATGTACAAAACATGAAACCTAAGTTGAAGATTTTTTTTTCTTATTTTGCACAATGAATGAATATCACCTGCACTGAAAAGCATTGTATTTTAGGTCTCCATCTGCTGGTGGGCATCACTATAAGAGCATGCATAATATGATGCTAATTTCACTACAAAGGATACTTGACAATCACTAAATTGGGGGGGGGGGGGGGAAACTTTCAAACAGGGACACGGCGGCCCATCAGATACCCCCAAATCCTCTTAAAAAGGCACTTGTACTCACCTATTTGAGTGGCTCTGATTCGGACTGGTTAGACCTGCTACCGAAAATATGTATTAGCCAGCATCTATTGGGCTATTAGTTAGCTTACAATAATAATTCATAGGCTGGCTATCTACTTAGTAGAGACATTAAATTACTGTTAGCCCTTGACGTAGCCTATGTAATACATGTAAGCCTTGTCATGAAATTTACATTAACACAACAGCCTTAGGTTAGGCTTACTGAGACCATCGTTACCTAGCTTGCATGGAGGTTAGCTTACCTGCTGCGTGTTTGTTGACACACACCGAAAGTAGCTGCTAAGGGCTTATCCGTGAGCTGGCGACTGTTTGTAAAAAAAAGAAAATCCTAAATAATCACATTCGGGGCGCTTTTCAACCTTCGTCTCCTGTTCTTCTATCTCATGTCTTTTCTTGCAACCGTTTTGTGTTAAAATGGCCTGACTGCTAGCTTAGCTTGTCCAGGTGTGCTATTCTCCTCCGTGTTGACAGATTTTATGCGTCACCTCGCGTCTTCTTGTTGTCTTGTCACGTGATCAAATAGAGATTTAAGATTGGACAAAACACGCATAAATTACACAGCAGTCATCACTGTATTATAAAACATAAACCTACAGAATACAAAATAAACCTATTATTTCATCAAAGTTTGCACATTACTGACTTTTTTGACACCATGACAGAAATGGTTGGCATATTTAAGTATAAATATATTTAATGAGAGCCAACCTGCTCTTGTGGGAGGTGGTTTATGCCGGATTGTTCTGCATATTGGTGAAATTAATCTTATTTCTTTATCTATTTTCAGTTAAGAGGGGCCTTTGTTTGTATTTGCCCAATCTACATCATCTTTATTTATGCCCCAAAATGTATGACTGTTGCTTAATGGCTATTACACTTCAATTTTGTAGCAAATAATCATGATCCAAAAAGGATGAACCATTCTGAATTTTGGCATTTTGGACCAATCATAGACCAAAGCTACTTCTTGGACACAAGCAAAAGTCTGATCTTACAGGGCTACAAAGTATGAAGAGTAAAGAGTTTTTTATGGATTCTGTGACCTCAAGCTAATATTGTCAAGAAGAAGAATTCCATAATATATACAGTAGTTACTCCTGCCTCTAGAGGTCAGCGCGTTTTACACATGATTTAACTCATGGCACTGTCAGAGTGACAGAGCGATTGAGGACACTATAGTTTCTCACCAGCGTCTTCTAATGGGGGCATGGGCAGAATTCCAACCTCTGACTGGCAGTTCTAATTGTCGTTTTGGTAACAGCTTACCTATGACTCAAGATTTCTCAGACACCTGTGTTACAAGGACCCAGGGGTCAAGCAGTGGGTCCAGTTTATTCCACAACCCTCCATATCAAACTTTTACGTAGTAAGCCATGGACAAGAAGTTGAACAAGGAAAGACAGCTTTCTCCGGGAAGCACTGACAAAATGGGAAGGTCTTAAAACGTTACAACAGGATAAACTTTTGCACAGTGGCCATGATGTATTACTATCAAGCTTTTAGAATTATACTGTAATTTTTTAATAAAAGTACTACTGTAATAGAAAAAACATTCATTTTTCAGTTTTGCCTGAAAATGTAAATCCAAGGTTTCGCACACATTGATTTATTTGTGGTGGCCTGCCACGATTAATACATCTACTGCCACACATGCCACACTAATTCTGTGGGAAACTCTGAAATCTAATGCATTAAATGTGTTTAACAAGCTGTAAAATATGTCCTGGTGATGCAAAATTCCCAGACTTCATCAAAAGATTTATCAAATCTGCAGACTTCCCCAGCCTGGAATTTTTTTTCCTTAATCTAATGACCAGCGGCAACCGCATAGCACAGGTGTTTAATATTTGTGGCCAAAATGACACTAAAAATCCAAACAATTTCAAAGAAATGCAAATCACAAGACCAAATGTTTTCAACAATCCGGATTACTTTATTTTCCTTAAAAACCACAGATCCACTATATTAGTACAATAAGGTTCAGTTCATGTCAAACTAAATAAAGATTAAAGCAGAGCTTGACACACTCAATCAAAAGGTAACAGCACAGAAAGGCAGACAGTCACAAATTCAATCAAATACTCTGAAAGTTTTTCCCACAGTATCCAAGACTTATTTGACAGGAAATCAAATTATGTGCACTGTGTAGATGCCAAAGTAGAGTTTCACCATATAGAGCCGCTTGAGTCATTTTTTCCCTTGCAACAGAATGAAGTTCCCCAATGCAGAGGTGCTGTAACAGTCTTTTAGCTGGAAGACACAGGGGGACATGGAGCCCATCTGGATGCTGCTTCCTGATTGGATGGTCAACAAAGTGTCGTTTCCTGGCTGCACTCCACTGATTGATGAACGGAAGGGAAAAGGAGAGAGCGTGGAGTTCAGGGCTACCAGAAGTCGTCTCTGGAAGAGGAGAGAGGGTCGGTAAGTTAAAGGGAATAACTTGGCGGTCCACAGTGGATGGCAGATGAGGAGGAAAAGCAGAGCTGGATGGACACAGTGAGCAGTGAGGATGAGAGGTGACGTGTTGTATTCAATTAAACAGTTTATAAATGCTCCTTCCACCTTATTAATCAAGAACAACTTTGAATGGCTATAACTCAACATGACTGACAATTAAAAAGGGATTACAAAAGAATCTGGCAAACTAGCTGCCCCATCTCAAAGGATTATTCAACACTTATGCAACCGGTGAAACACAATAGCATACCTACAGCGTGAGAGCACAGTATATGGTTACACAAGTAAATTGGGCATATCGATGACACGTTGGTCCTGTTAACACTTGGCACTAAAGTCAGTCTTGGGTGGTCTGATTACAAGTCAGCAACTCTAAATACAGGTGTGAATACACCCAAAACAGATGCTTCGCAATCTTCACAACACTCACATTGGGCGCCAGAATGCTCCCAGTTGTGCTTATTAGGAGGCAGGTCTCACCTGCCACCAGATACATCCAAATTAAATTTGGACTTGCGTTGGCAGGCTTTATTGGCACTTCAAGGACTGTTGGAAGAGTCAGACGACGCCTGGTTTTGATGAACGGTTAAAATTAATGACGAACATTTGTGCTTTTGGATCTCCAATCACACGGACTGATAATCATCAAGCTTTATGAAGTCTGGTCTCACATTTTATAGTACATAAAGAAAGAAAGATCATGGCATGAAAATATTCCAAACTTTTTTCTTTAAAAAAATAAAAATAAAAATGTGTTGCTTCATTTACATTGCACCTATGTGGTATTTTATTTATACATTTTGTTCAATCTTAAACTTCAACTGAGGAGAATAGACGTTTTTAATAGACAATTTTAAATACCCATTAATCTGCTGATTATTTTCTTAATTAATCATTGGGTCTATTGCCCAACCTTTTTCCAGAGCCCAAGTTAACATATTTAAACTGTTTGGGTATTTTATCAACCAATGGTTTGCCATCATAGACAAGGAAAACCTAAAATGTTGCCAATTCATTTAAAAACCATCTGTCTAGGTCCTAGGATTGATCCATTCCCCCTCAACACTCTAGTCACACCTGAGCAAGGTATTTCGGTAACATCTATTATAGCGTGCCTCTTGGTAGCATGCTAGCTATGGTCTTTTTTATTACGTTTGAGTACTGTTCAAGTTTGAACCGATAAATCAAATTTGGTATCGGTAGCCAAACTATCGTTGCTGCAGCAACCTATGGTAGCCTTGTAAGATCATCCTGATCACGTGAGTTCAACTCTTTTTCTCACCCTGTCAGTCTGGACTTGCTTCCAACCAACCACATGATTTAAATCCACTGCAGTCTTGTTTGGCCAATCAGGGATCCGCTCTGTAGCCGAAGGCAGCCAATCAGGGACTGCGTTGGGCTGCTGCTTTCAAAACAATGGCAGCTTACGCACCAAAAAGTGCTAACTTTAGCATTAGCAGAGGAAACACAGCCTGAAATCCAATCCAAAGTCTGAAATCCAATAATAGTCATAGAGTCAATTGAAATAATTTGGGGTGGCAGAGGGTCTGGACTGACAAAGGGAGAGAAACAGAATGTTGAACTCACAAGATCAGGATGGTCTTACCAGGCTAAGCCTATGGAGCTCTTTGGCTGGCTCCACGGATT
This sequence comes from Plectropomus leopardus, assembly GCF_008729295.1. NCBI lineage: Eukaryota > Metazoa > Chordata > Actinopteri > Perciformes > Serranidae > Plectropomus > Plectropomus leopardus. The sequence goes on from NC_056469.1 coordinate 8,300,766, forward strand.
CAGGGGTATTTCGTGACGCTTTGTTATCTCCGCTGCAAAGCACTGCAAATCTGCCCACTGAGTTCCACTGGTGGCTTCCTAGCTTTGGGCCACTTTGCAGTGCCTCCCGTCTGAATCGGCTGTTTTCACCCAAGTGAACTCACCTAAATTTGGCACCAACTGATTTATCATGAAATAGTAATGACGTTATTTGGTCGGTATCCGAGAGTACAGTACAGAGAACGGAACCCAACGCTACTTATTGTGCTGTGCAGAAGAGATGGGGGGTGTGTTAGATGGATATTGTCTGTGATAATGTGCACTGTAGATTTAAATATCCCTGATGAAACATTGTCACTATAACTGAGTGTGATTGAAATTGGCTTACGTATGATATTTATGATAGAATAATAATGTACTCTTAGGTGCAGTAACAATGTTGATCCATTTGGTTTGTGTTGCCCTAATTTTTGCTTAATTTCATAACTGAATTTGATTTTTCTGTCTTGCATAAATCATGGTGTTGGCTTCTGGGCAACATATTCCATTACTTCCAGAAATTTTAATCATTTAATTAAAATAAAACATTATTATTCACTGCAGGTGGCTGAACAGTTAGTGAATTATCCAAGACAGCAACAGCACCCTCGGACCACGAGTCAGATTTATAGAATGCATTATGTTTTGAAGCACCCACACAGTTTTCCGTGTAGTTTAAGCCTGTATACAAATTTGCTACTGTGCTCTTCTTTAGCTATATGCCCAACTTGGCCAAGTGCAAATGTGGATCTTTCCAGAGATAAAAACCAATGCAAGCTGGGAAATGAAATACAATCTCACTTGGTCACACTAGAGCTGCAATTCAGATGTACATGATACTATGGCTGAACAGGGCCCTGGAATATACATTAGCTTGTGGTGTCTGGATGAGAATAAACTACTATATGTCTAGCAGAGAATTATATAAGACAGCAAAGTAAAAGTGTGGAAGTAAAAAAAGGAAAAAATGTGATTTAAATTTTCTCTCTATTGATAGTTCTTTGTGACTGATGGCAGGTCATAGTTAGATTTTGTGTCTTCATAACTACATTATGGGAATATATATTGCAGATTACAGGGCAGTGGCTGACAGGCCTTAATATACGCTAACTGTTTGAAAATAGCAGAATGTTTCTTTGTCACTTTCCTTCAAAGGAAGCTGTCAGATCATTCCTACCTGATTGGGGTTCAGTAGTTGATCATCCTCTTAATTGCATCGAAGCACTTCCACTTGTCTGGGATGTAGAAGGGTTCAAAGATGTGAGGGAAGGGGGTGTCATAACCGCAGACCCTGCTGATGGGAGCCTCCAGGTTAAGGAAGCACTCCTCCTGCAAGGAAACAAAAACACACACGTAAAGAAAGAAATACTCCCATTATCGGTTGAATGATGTCAGTGCTCAAACATAATTCATTGAGGCAGGGAACCCAAGCTGGCATGTTCAGACAGCAACAGCTCAGATCCTGAAGTGTTTGACCTTGTCTGAGAGAAAGAAGGTGCTTCATTTTGGCTGATGCATGTCAAGAGTATGTTTGATCTGGTTTATCCCTTCAGAATACCTTGGCTTATCCAACAATATCAAAAGGGGATCTGTAATATTGACTGCAACAGACAACAAGCATCAAATGCTTAATTCAAAACTGAGCTAACAACTTGACAACATAATATCACTTTTATTATCATATCCCATAGGCTTGGGCGGTATTTATTTTTTCATACATTCCTGGAACTTCTCCGAGGAATACGGTATATGACTGTATCATCATCAGGATTTTGAAGTGAAAAAGTAGATTTCATATAAACAATTCCTCATTTCAACTTCATGAATCAGTCAATCCTCTATGAATTGGATTCAGCGCTGATGTGACATAATGACCAATGCTAGATCTGCCAGTTTGCCGAAATTAAACCAGTCTAAGGCTCATACACCAGACTGGACTGGCAAAATTGAAGATTGACCCATCTCTGGGACAACCATACACACTGAGAATTCATGTTTTTCTCTTTTACTCAACTAATACTGGTTTAGTTACCTTCTTAACTCATTGTAAAACACACTTCATTCAAACTCAACAGAAACAAAAAGATATAACTGCCAAAAATCACATGTTTGGTTAGTTAGTCATGGTTAGTCATGTTATCATGTTATCATCAGCAACTCTAGTTTGGTCAAAATAATCCCTTAATTCACAGAGTTTGATGTGAAAATTTGCAGTTTTCCCTGTGGTCCCTCCGCTCTCTCTCTGCGGGCACAATGCAAGCTATCGATGTCCAGCTTATAGTCTTGTAATTTTTTTCTTTACTGCTCGCAGTCATGATCCAGCTGCCTGTTGCACCACACTGACCTCCGGGGCATGTGACAAACACTGCATGCACAACCTCTGCAGTATGAAGTTGATAGAAAGATGAGGGTACATATTTTTGACAGTATTTAAAATGAAAACCGTCAGGATTTTTAAATATCCTGGTATGCCGTCATACTGTGATACCGCCCATGCCTAATATCTGATTTAAATGCCACAGGTCCAAATGGCTCATTCAGGCTCCTCGGAACAGGCCGGTGCTCAGGCAATTTGGCCAGAGTGCAAAACAAGCAATGACTCGTGTCTCTGTATTGGCTTTTGACCTCTTCCCATGGAGACAAAGCAGAATGAAGTTTGCCAAAACACTCCAAATGGGACAAACCCCCTGATGAGTTAAATGAACACATTTGGGCGCGTGTTCACAGATCTGCAGAAACAGACCTGAAGTACCCTCTTCCAGATGAAACTGACCTGCAAACAACTCAAGCAACCAAAACAAAAGCATACGAGTGGCCTGCGAGGAAGGTGCAGGACACCTTCTTTGCATATTGCCTGGTTATATACAGTCTGTCTCTGACAGAGACATAGAATGGATTTTGATCTGTCTCTCTTGACACTGACAGCATCACAAACCCAGCCATCCATGTAATCCCGCATTACGAACACACCAATTGGCTGCCATGGATCAGCTTGGCATTTGGCAGTGCAGGACTTGTATGTTTCACACTATGTTTTTCATTTTCTTATAAAACATCTGGCAGAGTCCTGGGGAATGTCAGTCTTCACTAGGAGCCCTTTGTGCTTTGGTACTTTTACAGCCTGTAAAAATACAACACAACAAGAGAAAAAAGGAAGAGAGAGACGGCAGCAGAAGTCTGCTGCTCTGTGTGCCTGCGGAGATGACACGGTACAGTGAGAGCATTCCCGCCTGGAGGATATGTTTTGAGTTGTATCATTAAATTCAAAGGACTGCCAAGTTGGAAGACAAATCAAAAATGATCAACTTCGGGTGGAGGATGCCATAAATGAAAAAGAAAAAAGTCCAAGAGCTAGCTGCTCTATAAGGCTGCATGACTGTAGACATGGTGAGCTAAATACTTAAAAGTCAGCATGCCAACATACTGACGATGATAAAACTAAAATGCTGTTTGACAGGTATAAAGTTTGCCATGCTCATCATCTTAGCTTTGTGTGTTGGCTTGCTAACATTTGCTAATTAACAATAAACAAAATGTACAGTTAGGGCTAGTGGTAGTGCCATTAGCTTTCTTCATGCAGCAAAGTACTGGAAAAATTAAAAGTTGAAGGATCAGAAGTTATTATGATTCATTTTGAGGATGGGTGGGTCCTGTGAGTCTGGAATTTAAAGGGAGTCCATCCAATGGTTGTTGAGACATTTCACTCAGAACCATAAATATCAACTAATGGGAACACAAGAGGAAAAGTATGAGAACCACCAAAGTCTGTAGCATTCATCATCTGGGAACCATGAATGCCTGTAACTTATTTTGTAGCTATGCATCTCATAGATGTTGAGATGATTCACTAGTAAGTGAAACATTTAAACCTTATGTTGGGGCTAAATGAGGATGCAGATAATCAAAAAAAGTCAGGAGAATTCTTCCTCTGGGCACCATGCAAAGATGACCCAAAACATCTGGAGGACACTTGAGGTGTTGTAAAAATGGTGATTTATGAAGTATCCGGCCATTATTGTGTTAAAGAGGAAACAGACAGCCTTTCAACTTTTGACCCTGTAGGGGTTCCAAGTGGTATTATTGATGGTGAAGGATAACACAAAGTCAACTGGATTGCCCACATTGTCAATGGCAGCAAGTTGCAGCTTCACTCCTTCATTTCTCACCTCCCACAATAAAAGCTCGAGACATTTACACTGTGTCACTGCTTATAGGAGGGAACCTAAGTTTACTTGGAGCATTCCTCTACGAGACAACTCAAAGTAGCTGAGCTCTTTGTTGACTGGGGATACCTACCAGGGAAAACGAAAGGAACTATCTTCTTCCTGTTTTGGTTCCACAATGGATGACACACTTTTTTTGTGCAACGAATGAAGCCTTCATTTTCCTGGGAGATGTATCCAGTGGGGGATAGAACTGGACATTTACTTAATAACAGGTTGAAGCAAAACACTTGTCCATTTCCACTTTAAACCAGTCAAGTTGTAAGTGAGGCCTTCAAATACATTATTTGACATAAAACCAATAAACAGAGGTCAGCCCAGTAGTCGTCGGGCCTCTAACAGTGAGACCCCCCCCCCCCCGCCTCAAAATAAGGGGAGCTCCACCTGATCTGTTGTGCCGGCCTCTATGCTGCTAAACACTGCTATCTGCCTGGCAGCTGAACTCCTGCACACTAGGACTTGATTGGTCTGCTCCACCCAGCTAATTAACTGTGATTAGCTTTAATGAATGTACACTAAATGAAGACAACTAGTTCAACAAACCCGCCTTTCCTCTTCACTGCTCTGCTTCCTTCTTTCTTCTGCAATTTAGAACAACCTGAGACTGATTCTCTCCAACAGGCCCTGACAAAAGCCACCGCAACTCTAGCGACATGAAAACAAAACCTTTGCATTTTCAAATACTTTCTCCTTTAGTGCATTGCTCTCATGCGCTGACAAATGTCCATGGCCTTGGGGTCTATGAAGCATAGTTAAAGTCAGCTGTGTATTTAAAGTGAGTGTGAGTAGAGAAAAAAGCCGCTGGTTCTGGATTGTGACTTTCACTGAAGAGTGATGCTACAGTTTGCTCCAGACATGTTTCAGATCAAACAGCCTCCAGCAAGCTATACCGTGTCTATGTCATTGGTTTCTTTGAGTCATGTTCTCAGGAAATGGGAATCAAATTAATGAAAGAGCCAGATTCTATGCCCATGAGGTCACTTACACAGCTCAGTCTTGTTTTAAAGATAATTTAAACATAATTAATGAATGCCATAATTGGCACCTAGCAAACAGCGTAAACAAGGGCAAAGCTTGGTTGCACTTAGTGGAAACACACAAACTTGGAAAAGTTTAAGTTGAACAGGAGTGTACTTGAATAGACTGGGGCCTGCAGCAAAACTGGATGTCATCTTCTCTGAATTACTGACAGGCAGATGAAAGGCCCAAACAACTCTCCAAGCAATGTGAGGAGTTTGTCTTTTCAGGTCTAGATCAACCAACAATCCCAAAATCACACATCTAATTTTGCTTCTGTACAGGATTGACAGAAAAGCTCCATTCCTCTGCACTGTTTATTTGACAGCATGACATGTAGTGAATGACCTTTTGCCAAGCTATTTATAAAATGGTTAACACACTGATAAATTGGTTCACAAAAACTATGAAAAAAAATGTTGTCACAGACCTTTTTTCCATGCAGACCAACAAGATGTTAGCAAACTAGAAAAAGATCTTGATGATAAAAACTATAACAAAAAGGAAGCCAAGAGCGGCCGTGATTGTAATTATTTTGTAATGCTGAATAAGTGGTATGAGATTGGAGCAGCAACAGGTTGATTAACAACAGTAAATAGTCTGCCAAGTCTGCAAAACACTCAAACTGGAGCAGCATTAGCTATTAGCACACGTAATTTGGCAGTAAATAAGGGATAGTGGAGCTGTTAAATGGATTTGTGGACTTTGCTGTTTGCAGCAGTGACTGCTAGCAGCTACTTTCACATGTCAGCCGCTGAACTGCAGCAGAGCAGAACCACCAGTTGCTAGAGAAAATCCAGTTTAACCCACTGACTGTGAGAGGACTTGAGTTTAAACCTGTCAGAAAATTTTACTGGAGAAATTCAGGTTTGTAAGTGTTAAAAAAAACATCTAACTGAAATTTCAACACTTGATACAATAGTTCAGAGAAAAAACATTTTGACAAAAAGATGACTATAGTGTAATGACTTTTCATCTACTGCAACTAGACTAAAGCTACAAAGAAAAAAAGATTAGTAAAATGTGACATAAAACAAATGCATTTTTGTCATAAGACAAAGACTGAATCACTCGATCAAACAGCTGCCAAAATTAACACTGAGTGAACCTTTGTGATGGACCCTGAAGAGGGGAAAAACTTCCTTCCAATGACCCAGAATAACACCACATGGTACCTTAAATTCCTTTTATCTCAGAGCACTGATGAAAAGTGACAATTAGATTATCTGTGACCATAGAGATTATAACCTCAAGATCTATTCTCTGCCCAGCTACAGACAACCAGTCAGACAGTACCAGGGAGTTTGCTCTTTTGTCTGGATCACATCTGTAATCTCCTCTAAATACATTTACTGGAAGTGGGAGAAAAGCACAGTAGTCTGCCTGCCACCACAGCTGGACAGAGAATGGCCACACAACTCAGATTTCATTCAAATCGGTGTTTATCTTTTGGGAAGTGCATCATTATATGTAATATACTTAAATGCCAGAATAAAAATATGTCAACCTGGCAGTGCCAAAACGCGTGTATCCTGCAGTGGTGCCGGATTTAAAAATACTTCACGGCGGGGGCTTAGAGTTGCAGTGATGATATTGTGTCTCCTGTCACAACAAGAATCAGTTCGTCAGAAACACCCACAGATTGGAGGTTGCAGTCAGACAGGGGTGGAAAAGTGCCAATATCACTTGCTATATCAGCTAGGAAAGACAATGCCAGGGCCCCAAACAAGCCTGATTGCAAATGAGAACAGGCTGAGACTAGTTTCAAATCTTCAACATGCTTATAAACTTCTAGTTGCCTGTTGTGCTTGTCTTAACAAGAAGCAGAGTAGCCAGTAGGCCTGGGGCATCGCATCCCCACTGTAGAAGTCATGGCGGTCGCTTCCCATGTCTTTCTCCATCAGGGGATAAACCAAACTGCCTTCAAAGGACTGTTTATACTCATAACTTAGCCTGCACTGTATAGCTTATATGAATTCTCAACTAATATCTCCTTATCTTCATGAAACCTCCACCAATATGCAAAATGGTAAAATGTTACTATGTCCATGTATGTCAGTACATCCGAGGCTCACAAAGTATAGCTTAGATTGCTGAGTTTGACAATGTGCAGCAGAGTCTGAATATGTAGGGGCTAGCCTAAATGAGTCTGCATTGTCATTAACCAACCATTTAATGTACAGATAAACCTACAAAGGAGCATAAAACAGGGTCTAGGGTTTGGTTAGATGCCTCATCTTACTAACATACAACTGAGCATATTTATTTAAAGCAAGAGCGCCCCTGTAGTTGAGTGGTTGGAGTGTATGCCACATTACTGCAACCAGTCGAGCCTTGGCCCCTTTGTTGCATGCCATACTACTCTCTCTACCCCCATTCCCACTCTTGTGATTCTTGTGATTGGATTGATTCAAATCAGTTAATGACACAGTCACAACAACGGGTACAATCAGTGCCTCTGTCAGAGCAAAATTGCAAGAATTGTTGCAACTCAACTATGAAGCCTCATAATACTCCACTGTTTGATTCCATTCTGATAAAGAAGGTTTTGCTACATTGGCAAAGGTCCAGGTGCTCCAATCCAGTAAAATATTTAGTCCAAAATACATTACATCAATAAATACTTCTCTAATTTGATGTTCTCTTTCAAAAGAAACCAAAATCATGCATGTAGTCCAAATGGCTCAAATTTTAATTTATTTTGATTATGCTTCGAATGGCTGTTGAATGTTAATTATAGAATGCAAATACACTAAATGGCTAACGGCTATTAACTGCATTGCTGAATAAATGCCAATCATATATACTTTTGCGAAGTGTTTAGATTTCCAAAACTGTAAGTATTACAATTTTAGGACTAATACAATTTCCTCTTAATTTCACATCCATTTGATGGTCTTTTATAGTGTGTGAAGAGCCTCAATTGGGCTGCTAGTGTAGTTGGATTTTCAGTCTTGTTTCAAATTCAGATGCACATCAAGGTCATTTCTACAGAACATGAAATCCACATAAAACATATGTATTTGCTTTTTCAGTGTGTCAGAAAACTTGGAAAAAGTGAATTTGACATTAACTCTACAGATAAAATTTCATGGGCCTGCATCAGTGATTTTAGTTCAGAAGTTGGCACAACATATTGTAGTTATAAGAAGGTAAAAAATAGCTGATGAGTGAATTGGGCTTTAGGCTGTTGGGCAACTGATGGAACTGAACAGCAGCAGACCACCATTACATAACCCTCTTACCCAACACGGTGGTACCTGTATCCAATTCTCCAGTCTTTTATAAGAGCCCCTTGTATAAACACAGTCCTTTGAAGGCAGTTTAGTGTATCCCCTGATGGAGGAAGACGGGAAGATGGGAAAGGACTGCCATGACTTTTACAGTTAGGCATGACGCCCCAGGCCTCGTGACTACTCTGCTTCACATTCAGACAACCGTAACAGGCAACTAAAAGTCTGATTCTTATTGAGAAAGCATTAATAGCAGAAAAAAATGTGTAGGCCTTCATCTTCAGCTAACACCAACTGGGTCAGAGTGGAGTCAGAAGACTTTGAACCACGTCCCAGAACAGTACCACATCTCAGCGGGACGTGCTGGGTTGGATGTTGGACTCCTTTGGTTTAAATTACACACAGATAATGGAAAGCACTAAGAGCTGAACTGGAACCAGGCAATCAAAGGCCACACTCTAGGACCTCCTGAGTGACAATGCTATATGATTAAATGCAGTGTAAATATGGTTGTGTGGAAAATAAACTGTAGTTAAGACAGCTTTAGCTTTCAAACTACCATCTTTAGTACTGTATTGTACACTGGATATGTACACTTTTTTCTAATTGTTTCAAGCAGCCAAGAGTTCTTGTAATACGCAGTGGTTACAAATCTACAGCATTTCATAATTTCTTTGACAACCAATGGAAAAAATATGACTTTTTTTTCCCTAAATCCCAATGACCAGCCAAAGTGTGTACATGTTGGAATCTGAATTAACTTTTGTCAAGTCTGTCGTGGTTTGGAGAGTTAAGGGAAGGAGAGTGATTCACCATTTCTCTCTGTGCATCCCTGAGGTCCATGAAAACATTGTCTTTAGCCACATCTCATTCTACCCCACTCTGTTCTGTCCAGTCATCAGCCAAACACTCAAGAAAGGGCCTGCCAATGACACATTATTAAATCACTAGGGCTGAGGCTGATAAAGGAAAACAGCCAAGCCCTACTAAACTCCCCACTGTTCTTTATACAAAAGAAAATTAACCATAAATGATTCTTTATAAAAGGGCTGACATGGATAGGTAGTAGCTGAAGCCACTCTCTCCGAAAATAATAGACTAAAGCACTCCCAGACAACAGTGCCTAGACTATACAGGCTTTACTGACAACCAGTTTCTCTTTTTCTCCCTTGATTTTGAGCCTGGGAGGGGTACTGTAATGACCACACTGGTAAACAAGAATGTGTGGTACAAGTTAGGAAGTTTAACATCCACACTGCTGTTGATCCGTGGTAGTCTCAGCAACTTCCTGCTAAAAGCTTTTTTTTTTTTTAACTTGTTTCCCAGTAGAACTGCACTTTCAAATTAAAACTGCCATTTTGCTTTATGTCACAAATCTCACTCACACATGGCATTTCTACTGCGCAGAGTCCATGCACTGAGTTAGCCAAGCTTACACATTTAACCAAACACTCATGACTTTACCTCAAGCTGCATCAACAAATGAGAAGGCAGATTTGCACCAGTGGTTCCCAAAGTGGGTGCCATGACACCTTGGGTTGCCTTCAGGACGTGTCAAGGGTGCCACAAGATTTACATTTTATTGTTAATTTACTATATGTTTCATCACATTTGAATTATTTATTTATTTATTTATATTTATTTTTTAAAATCTGCTATATTCATATTCATTGTTATGTTACACTTTAAAAACACTGAAACATAAGAATTATACTTTCTGTGTTTTGAGAAAAAAAGAGAAAGATTTGACACCATAAACAGAGCCTGAAAGAAATGCTGATACAGGACTGAATCAGAGACGACCAACAAAATTAAACAAAGAAAAACACCGGGCTTACATTTTAGGCTGGATTGGATGAAACAAAGGCTTTTGAAATCGATGACGCAGACACTCTCATCCACTACTGAGTCTTATCAGTCACAATGTGTCAAGCAAAAACATGTGTTTAGTGATTTTTTCCTTTTTGTGAGGGTACTCCTTTCCCATTGCCATGGCTTCCTCTAGTCATGTGTAATACTCCCAGTACTGCTCTATTGGAGCTTTCTGCCGCCTTAACCCGCTTTATACTCATGCGTTACTTGAAGTAACAGTTCCACCTCGTTGTCAGTCCATGAAAAGAGAGTTAAAACAATGCTCCACCTACAATCTTGTGTCCTTGAGCATCCTTGTTTTTTAGATGCCTAAAAAGTTAGCTTGGTCCTTCCCAGACTGTGGTGGCTGTAGTCAGCTTGGATTCAAAGTGGTTACAATAGATTCCAATGGTGACCCAGTTTCATGGTGAAGGGAAAACAAAAAGGCCACAAAATCCTCTAAAGCCACTCATGCAGCATAATCCACTTCTCTTCTGTCCATCCGTATTCTTGTTATATACTTAAGATATGTATTCTAGCCAAAATAAAGCTGGACTTAAGTTCTGAGTCCTCAGTCATTACCCACTCCTGCAAGATACAAGATGGCTCTTAGGTTTAACTGTTGAGTTCAGTTTAGAAAGAGGCTCTGAGTTTATCAGGTTCTTTCAGTATTGGCACAAAGCAAAGCTTGGGAAACCAGACGGTTTGTAAATAAGACATGCTATCGTCTTGTGGTTGTAACTGACTGCAATTTATGCAGTGCTAATGGCACTGAACACAGCACTTTAGAGTAATGGCTCACAGGGTATTATAGGCTACTGTGGGCCATCATACCTTGCATTTGTGAGAAAGACAAAACAAGCAAATCTCTTTCTCTTTGAAGAAGAAAAATCTAAATTACAGTGTAATGTTTAACAGTGTGACGGAGGCCTGTAGGTCAAGCTGCATCCTTTGAGAAGACAACTATCAACCAGTCTAGGGTTTCTTTCCAGAGAGTGTATCCAAATCGCCTGAGGCCATGTGAAAACTGCAGATCACGGCAATCAGTGAACACATCAACAACTTACATCACCCGTACACAATGTGAAAACATGGAAACATGGAAATGAGGGGGATGAGTCACTGGCCATTAAAGCCCTCGCTGACAGGGGAGAGAGCAACATCTGACTGGCCATCAGTGAGGAGAGGATCAATTGATCGTACTGCTTCAACTCTGAATTCATGCACATTAACAAGGAAACAGCTCCAGGTAACACATACAGTGTCGTGCACACAATGAGTCTGATGACTTTTGAGGAGGCGGGTATAAAGGGGAGAGCTGGAGAGTGGTACTCACTGCTAAGAGCCTCACAGGGAGAAAACACCCCACATACTGAAGATAATTATCTCACCATGCATAAAAAGATATAATTAGGTTGATGGGAATGGGAAGACTTTTCATTTAGTCATGCATCACACTGAGCTCAGAATTTGTCATCAGCTGTATCTGGCATGTCCTGGGTACAGTGTCCAGACCTTTTGTATTGCCAACAACAAGAGATGCTTCGGAAACCTTATATGGATAGTAAGAGCCACTGTATCAACAATCTCAGATGAGTAGTATAAACTTACAAAACGCCCTCTGTGCACCTTCGTAGACAACTGTTATTACTGGAGCTGCTCCTCTAAAGAATCAAATAACTTCTTTACTATTTGTTCATCCTTTGAAAGGATGAACAAATAGTAAAGAAGTTATTTGTTGATAAAAGTTTCTTTGTTTAGAGACTTTTATCAACATTGCTTTTACTTTTCAAAATAAGTCAGGCATTATTTCGCATGTCAGGGGTACTACACATGTTCTAGAACAGTGTTTATGAAAAATATTATTTAATGCAACTTAAAATTGTTTGATATTTTATTTGCTAATATCTATATTTGAATGGATAAAGGAGAGTGTTCCTGTTCCAGGCAACTGATTTTTTTTTCTTTTTTCTGCTGGGATAACAAGTTTTGGTACTACAGTTCCCATAATACTCTGGTGGGTAAAAGCAGAAAATGTAATGGCACCGCTTAAATTCAGAAAAACCATATACTCTAATACTGAGGAAAAGTCCTATTGAATCTGAAGTCATAAGCGCCTTTTTTTCTCTGCGCAAGATTCCATAAGTTTTGGAAAGTTTATTTCATGCATGTGATTTTTGATTTAAAAAAATTAATCAGTTGGGCATTGAGTCAAAAACTTGAATTGTTTATAGGGTTATAATGGTAACCAAAGTACTTCTTGCACCACTGTATCACAGAGATGTATAGGTTGAATTTAATGATTGCATTGTTACTCATTTTTCTCACTACTGGAACCCCCAATATTAGAGTCCCATAAATCTCAAGATCTTGCCTTGACTGCTACGACTGCAGATGGCGACAGACAGGCATATAGAACGACTCCTCTATAGACCCAACATATCTATCCCTGGGGGGGTGCACCTCACAGATTTAAAACCACTGCTCTGGGGCACTCAGTGAAAGGCTATTTCAGCTTTATTACATACTGGGACTTTTATTGCCAAAACCATTGCAACCTATTAAGAGCGATAGCTTTGAAGACCACCTCCTACCCCTGGGAGCTACAGATCCCAATAAAATCTCATTAAAAACACAGAATGCTCTGATACACGGACAGCCCACACTCACCTGTACTGTAGTGCTGATCTCAGCAGCAAAGCCTCCGGTTATTGGTGCCTCATGACTGATGAGCAAACGTCCGGTTTTCACCACAGACTGAAAAACAAAGACACATACAGATGATTACAGAAGATTCAATGTTCTCCTCCTTCATGGTTTCAAAGCAGTTGTGCCTCTGAATGATGTGGCTGACATTACCTGCAAAATCAAAGCAGGGCTAGTTGCCCAATACATGCAATTTGGAGATTAAACTAATAAGCAGTGCCCGCACTACTAAGCTGAAAGAGTGAATGCAGACGGAACCAAATGTCACTCACATCAAGAAAACCTTTTTTAATATAATATTATTTAAAGGGGCTTCTATTTCCTTTGTTATGGACAGATGGAGGGAGTTAAAAAAAGGGAGTAGGGAAGGGGGGTGACATGCAGTAAATGGCCTCAGGTCTGATTTGAACCTGGATTCAGCCTATATGGGCCCACATAGTCTACTAGGTGAGCTAGAGTCTGCCCTGTACCACCACCAACATAAAAACAAACGTAATACATCTCTGCAGCTTTTGATGTAATAATCCCACAACATAATACATTTCCCACAAACCTAGTAGCAGTTGCCTACAACAAATGTAATACGAACAGTTTCTGCAAATGTAATAGCTATTACAAAAAAATAAAAAAGCAAAATGAAAAGAAATACAGGAGGGCATTCCTTTAAGTCTGGTGCGGCACTGACTCAGTGAACCATAGTGCTGCATTTCAATGTGCTATCCATTTAGAGGTGGTGAAATTTTTATGTTTTAGACTTTGTGGCTCTGCACTGTTAACTATGTTAGCACCACTAGCTGAGCAGACACTGTCAATGGTGCCAACAGTCATAACATATTTAACAAAGCTAAAGGGGGGTTGTGGTAACACAACAACGTAGTTGGGTTGGGATGGCATTGCTCACAGTCACTGCAAATTGAGCAGCACAGCTAACTCCCACCAGACACCGGCGGTGTGCAGTACAGTTAACTGAAGAATGGCAAAATTAACCCATGGACCTACACGTGTAACTGGTCAAAAAAATGATCTGGGGTTAACCGCTGACATCCATATTCGACATATGTCCCTGTTACCAGTCAGTCTGTGTTATGTAGAAGCCCCATCACTCTGACATTTCTCCACCACTGCATGTCTATAGGTCCTGAGTGTGCATGTGCGTGTATTTCAAGCCAGTGTTTGTGTCAAAATGAAAAAAAAAAAGCATTATGGATGCTTTGCACACACACTGCTTGAATTGAACTACAAGAGGTACCATGTTGAGGCAGTATGTGGGCTGAGAGACGAGTGTTAGCAAGAAAAAGTGGTTCACATACTGCCTGCTGTGGTATGCTATATCTGCTTGCTACCCTCAGGCAGCATGTGTCTGGCTGTGTCGCTGTGTGTGCATGTATAAAATGGATATGACACAAGAGTATGAGCTGAAGGGCTGATTTAGGCTGGTATACAGGGCCAACAGGACAATCATGGACATTAGAGGTCTCAGCCTCCCAGGCATTTGCATTTGGCTTTTCTGCAACCTGACATTACTGCAGAAGGATGCCTCTGCTCCACCCGTTATCTACCACAGCATAAAACCAATACTATACTATAATCTCATCCACTTGCCACCAGTCCAGACCAAAGCTATGTCTGTTCCATGCAACTTCAGCAAAGCTTTTCTCTTCTCAACACAGTATTTCTATTTGTTTCCAGCAATAAACACCTCTGGAACTCAACTTGAGATCATTACTAATTGCAATGCACATGCTGATAATGATAATGTTGATAATTTCAAACTTTAAATGTTATTTAAAATAAATATGTAGACAGTAAAACGTGTGAGTGGAATCCCTGATCCATGTTTAGAACTGTGCACGGAGCTAAATGGTACTGAACAATACACTCTTCATTTGAACACAGCAGGGTAAATATCAGACCGCTCTATTCCCTCAAAGCCACAAACCAAGCCAAACAGCCATCGTAACTAAAATAACCCACCGAAAATAAGTATCACATGTCCATATGGCACTGTAAATTAGGCATGACATTTTTTCCCTTCGACAGGACCGCATAGTCTCAAACACAGGGGCATTCTGGGGCTTCTTGCTGAATCTAAACAGGCAAATGTTTACATTGCTGAGGTTCCGGGTTTGGCTGTGAAGCCTTAACTGACTGTGGCAAACTGGACCACTATCACACAGTAGCATTGGGAGCTAAATGAGTCAGCACTGTGTCACTCCGAGGCACTAATATTTGCTGCAATGCCAGCATGCTTCTTCCTGGTAGGGCACATAGGAAAAGCTTGTGTTTAAAAGCTGCCATGCAAACATTATTAAAAGTTTAATGTAGAAAAGCTAAATTCAATATTCATGTCTGTTTACAGAGGCTACGTGTTTAACAGTCTTAAGCCAATTGAGGCGAATGAGTTCAGTGTGCAAAAATCACTGATTATATGACACTATCTTCAGGAATGTGGAAGTTCATAACAACACTGGAAGACAATAACAACACTTAGCAATCGGCACAGTGAGGAGGAATCAAGCGAGGGGTTGAGAGGAGGGCGATGTCTTGATGTGACATGTTGCTGTTAGGTTCGCCTTTGCTCTATGACTCACACAGGTGCGGCGGTGCTGCCCAATCCCTTACCCCGCCCTGATGCTGAACTCAGTGCTCATGTAACACACACACACTCTACACACAGAGACTGTTAACATAACTTCCAATTTACACTGTGACACCAGCATCACCCTGATATCTCTGCCGGTCATCTCCCTGAGGGGAGACCCATCATGGCACTCGCTGTGTCAGGAGGAGTGCATTCTTCAGATGCTTTTGACACAAAAGGAGCCTGCCACTGTTTTTACAATATCGTGGGATAGAACCGACTCTGGGGCCTGGGGAAAACTCCTGACCCACTTAATAGACTTGACCCAATCCTCTGCTGCTTACACAAAAAAGACAGTCAGTGGCAAGGTGCCCACTAGCTGGCATGAGTCGAGTAGGTTTTTCTGAGTAGTGCTGCATGCCAGAGCGTAATATGACAATATATTCAAAAAACGGCAAAATATGGTAATGTCTGGGACAGCAAAGTGGCACCGGGTTCACTTGTAAAGGAGGTAATGCAATTAATATGATGAGGTTAAGTCACCAGTCACAGAGGAAAAATAAACACTGCTACATTAAACCACCGAAAAATTCTCACAGTGCTTTCTCACTCATCAAGTAAACTGTAACTAATACACTGGATTAAATGATAACATCAACATACTTATGGCATTTTCAGTTGGTGTAGTGTTAACCATGTTCACCATGTTAGCATAAGGTTTTAGCTTCAGTGTTGTATGTAAGCCTATGGCCCGAAACATCACACGTGTGGAGGTAATTGAATAAACAGTCATGGGAGCATTTACTGGTGTGCAGACTTTATCTGTTTTTAGGATTCATTTTCGAGGCACCGTAGATATATGTTTTACTTTTTAATTTTTTTTTATGTATTTGTCTCTTTCTTCAATGTATTCATAGTCTATATAAGGTCAGATGTAATGCCTTCTGTTGTTAGATTGCAACCCACTCATGACTGACCTTATAGCTAAAATACAGCAAGCAAACAAACTGATGGATGGAACGTGAAAAATTTTCTGTATACTTCGAGCAATTGTACAGTGCGAGGAGGGGATGAGATCTTTTTTGTTGCTGTTGTTTTTCAGATTTTTCCCTCTGTTAAGGAGTTAAGGTTGAGGTTCTTTATTCATAACAAAAAATATTTTCTTACAAAGTACTGTGTGAAACTCTGGAAATAAGGTTGTTGATTGTTGAGTGTCTTTCCAAGGTTGTCAAATACTGATGCTCTGGGTTGGTAGTTGGACTGAACCACCAACCCAGAGCGTCAGTATTTGACAACCTGGGAACAAGACTCATCAGTCAACTACCGAACTGTACAGAGTTATATTCAACGCTTTTGAAGTTTTAAAAATGTCTTTAAGGAGGAACAACGGAAAAATGAAGGACGTCAGCATCTCTTTTGACCATGAAGACTAAAGACTGTATATCTCGTAAATAACTATTTTTTTAGATACAGTCTGTAACAATGAAAATATGTTGGAGATAGTCAAAGTGTGCAAAACCTTGCAGAAATAGCACCTGGGTGATTGTTTTTTGGTTTTTTTTTTAAAATAGGCAACACATCACACAGCCGGTCCTCAGATGCACGGAGCAGGCTCTAAACAATCCGATGTTCACTCATTTGCCTCGCATCCAGTTAGGAAGAGATTTTACACCTCAACTAAACTCTTTCAACTCACCTCACTGCAGACACACAGGTTTCAGAGGGAAAGAAAAGACACACTCTGTCGTTTTTGCATCTTTGACAGGAGACTGAAGTCAACATAGTAATTGTGGCTGTAGCCTTTAACCCAATTGCTTCCGGTTGCTGGATGAGTTTCCAGGACATAGAACTATCCACTGTCATCGTGCGGTTTGACCCTTTTCTCAAAAGTCATCCAGTCATCTTAGTTGCCCATGACAGCCACCTTTCATGTGAGTAAAGTTGGGATTCAGAACAGGGGAAAAGACGTTATTTTTATGACAGCGGTGGAGCCACAGCACAGGAAGTCCACTGGATACTGTAAGAAGATGATCAGTTAGATGCATCCAAGGGGAGAAATTATATGTCCTGAGGGAGGACAGGACAGTTAAACATGTCATGAATCTTCCATTATAAGGGGAAATCTTTGTTTTGGTCTTACAGCATGGCCTCATGCCTGATGAGTTTATCACCAAGTCGTTCATGTTCTGTGAGTAAAAAAGCATTCCCTTTCCACAATAAGAGCAGTGAGAAGCGATTGTTTTAGATGAGATAGCAGACTATGCATTGATACTACGGTAGGTAGTGACAGTGAAAAAGTGCAGACAACCTTTGGGCACCCATTGGCTCACTCGGTAGAGCTGGCGCCCCATGTACTGAGGCTATGTCCTTGCTGCAGCGACTGCAGGTGCGATTCCAACCCATGGCCCACTGCCATGTCATTCCCTCTCTCTCCCCCCTTCATGATAGAACTGTTCAAATAAAGGCATAACAGCCCAAATAAAAAAAAATAAAAAAATAAAAAAGGAATTAAAAAGAGAAAAGTGTAGACGATTTAGAACTGAGAAGATGAGTTAAGGAGGCTGGAACTGAGTATGAGGCTGAATAGGTAATGAATGATAAATGGTAACTGTATAGCACTTTTCTAGTCTTTTTGACCACTCAAAGTGCTTTCACACCACATGTCACATTCACCCATTCACACTCACATTCACACACTGGTGGCCGAGGCTACAGTGAATGTAGGTTAAGATTTACAAAGATCCTTTACTGTGAAACATGACTGGGGGGTAGTAAGTGATGACAAATGTATATGCATCAAAAGCCTATAATTGGTAGACTGAAATTGCACAATACAGCAACTAACTTTTTCATCAGTGGAAGGAAACTGATTTGTGTTGGTACAATGGATCCTTTCTGTTGGAAGATCAACAGCTTGTTTAATTCCAAATTCATTTTTTTCTTCAGATTTTGATTGGCCCTATAATTAATCTGCTGTCCCGCTCAATATTCTCGGACGAAGTCAGGCATCAATTTTAAATGTTTCCTAACATTGTCTAGCTTTTGAGAAAGGCCAGCAATCTCAGAGGAAGCCAGGCTATAAATTTGTAAACTTGTCATTTACTACTCGAATTTTCCCAGGCAATAATTACATGACAAAACATGAATACACACCCGGAGCTGTGCTTGGTTTAAGTGCCAGCTAGGACACTGTGGCATCACCTCAATGACACCAGTTTCATTTCAAGTAAGTCTGAGTAGATAAACTTGTAATTGCTTCATGCAGCATCTAAATTTATATCTAAAGGGAAAAAAATGCAAAAGATTTGAATTTGCCTCTCAGATTTGAGATTCACTCTAGTATTAACATTAGTATTTGGGGCCACACTTCAGCAGCTCACACCAACATAAGATTGTACCCTTTTCCTCGTTGGGGGAATATTTGAGGTCAATCACGGTTTTGAATGTACAGTTCTGTAAGTTCCAGGCTACAAACATCCACCTCCTCCCAGCCCCGGCCTGGGCTCCGTGTCAAAGCGTAGGCTCTTGGTTGGTGGCGGCTGGTGGTAGTTGGGCTGGGCGACAGCTCTGGTGGCTGCAGCTTTACTACTCATTGTGCTGCAGGGCTGTCATTAGATGCCGGAGTCGTTCCGCTGGCTGCAGGGGAAATGTCATGTTTACTGCCATTCCCATACACACCCAAACCTAATGAGCAACATTGAGCTTGTCCTCCTGCGTTCACTCCGTCCTCACTTCTTATGTCTTTCTTCATCAGGCTTGCTCCATCTTGCTCTTCCTGTCATACCTCCATGCTGTGGTTTCTCTCATCCTCGTCATCACTTTTTCTCTTTGCTCCTCCCTCCATCCATCCCTCAAACCATCCACTTATCCTACTCTGCTTTCACAGAGCCTGTGCTCTGAGTCCCAGCGTTCCCCTCTATGCGTCCGCACCACTCACAGGCTGGCGGCCAATGACCTGGCATAGCCTCAGAGGATAAAGTCAAGGCTGTCACTCTCCCATGGCATATATACTCTCTCTTACACACACATAAAGCCCCACAAAAGCATGTGCAGACCACACAGTCACATATGCACATGTATAGAGTGCATTTAAGTTCACATTAACACGCGCAGCTCATTTAGGATGATTGAGTTACATGTTCTGATAGTGAAAGCGAGTTACTTTCACAGGTTGCCTCCTGCTGCTGATGCTGTTGTGGAATTTCAGCATTAAAGTGTCATCTTTGCAAAAAAGAAGACAAGAAACAGTGGCATATTTATACAGCATGTAGTACAGAGAGCACTAATTCATTCTACAGAGTAGAGACTATGGGGATGGGAAGTGAATAAAAACAGTCCATACTTGGAGTTAAACTGGGCTGCGGTTTGACTGGTGCAGAATCACATAATGTGCTTTCAAAGTTTTCAAAACACATGCGAGAGTCTTTCCAGAGGAAGGTGCCAACACTTATTTGTTAGATCTGTATTTTTACGCAACTAAACTGGTCGTGAATTATTTAAAAATAGCGGCGATGACAAAAACAAAATCTGCTGTGCTTGTACTGTATGTGCGCGCACACACACGCAAACAAACAGCAGACTGTAAGTGACACCCCGCCTTCACATTTAGTATGCCTCCTCTTCCCTCAGGCCGTCCATCAAAACGCGACAGGAAGAGAAAGTTTAGTTCTGTGCCGCCACCGAGGAGTCGTCCTTGCCACTGGATCCGCTGGCTTCGCTCCCTTCTGCCGACCCTGTAATTGCGCGGTCACCGCAGGGTCCTTACTCATGCGCCACCATGTGATCTCCGTGACAAATGAGAGTCGGGACGAGGCTTCGCTACTTTGCTGGGGCCTTTAAAGTGGCACTGTGCGATTAGTGGAGAGGGGTGAGTGCTCGGCGAACCGGAGGGCCTGTTAAATCACAGCGCTGGGAGCGAAGCAGGGCGGGAGGAAACACAAACACTCACTCACTCACTCTGTGCCATACAATCACTCGCTCTCTCTCACGACAGAGAGAGAGGGAAAGTGAGAACCAGCGAGAGAGGGAGGGTTAGAGAGCACGAGAATGAAAGAGCAGAGAGTGTGGAACAGCCTCAGCGCTGGGCGGAGGGCCAAGCCATCCTCCAGAGGAGCCAGGACGCCAGAGGAGACCTCAGACAGAAATAACTCCAAACATCCCATAAAGTCCCATTAAAACCAATTCATCTCAATTACTCCCTGACACACACAGACACACACACACACACACATACGCATTCTACCTTTATGCCCTGCAACCACACTGAACCACCGACATCAGTGTGTACACACAGACACACGACTACCACTGTACACACTCCAACTTGGTGACAGCTCTTTGTGAGAATCCCGCAGGCTTCTGCATATATGAGCAGACAGTGAGGTAGTAAAAATCTATCGATGACTTTCAAAGGCCCTTTAAAATGCTTTACACCATAACAAAGGGGTAG
The DNA here is from genome assembly GCF_008729295.1 of Plectropomus leopardus. Taxonomy (NCBI): domain Eukaryota; kingdom Metazoa; phylum Chordata; class Actinopteri; order Perciformes; family Serranidae; genus Plectropomus; species Plectropomus leopardus. The sequence continues at coordinate 8,321,844 of NC_056469.1, forward strand.
TTTCTCTGGATTTAACATTCAAACTACATTACTGATACAAAGCTGTTATTGTGTACTTTTTGTTTAGTCTGACTTTTTTGAAAAAATCTGTAACTTAACTTTAAAAAGTCAGCTAAAATGCTCATGAAGGGCCCTCCAGTTGTGATTTTATACATCCACTTATACACCCCCCACCACCCTTTTTTATACAACAATTAGAGTGTATATTTGTTTGTTTTTTTTAGGTAGGACAACCTCCTAACAGCAACTAAATACCTGTGACTACTGATAATATTCTGTTGTGACTTTTATTTTTACTGAATGTGTATTGCCAAGATTTCGTGTAGTGTTTTGTATTTCTGCTTTCAAGTAGTCTATGTTGTTTGTATGTTTTTTGTTGGATGTGCTATGGTGAAAGCACAATTTTATTATGTCTTTTATGGCACTTATTACAATGAAACCAAAGGGAAATTTCCACACAGTGTACAATAAACTATTTGTATTTGTATTATCAGTTGTATTCTCGGGGAACTAAGTGCTATCTACAGGAAAGGAATATATTTTTTGTTTGGATTTTAGGGCTCTATGGTTTAGCCAAATGGTGTTCTTAATCATTCTATCATATAAGAATTGTTTTTTTTTGCCCCATCATGTATTAAAAATGTAATGCAGTAACATTCACTCAAACTGCTTTTGTCAGGGTCATAGGACAGTGTTAATTTGCCTCTCCTAAAATTAGAGATTAAATGTCTCAGTCATTTTTTCAAGCAAAAATGCAGAACATTCTCTGATTCCAGTTTCTCCAATGTGAGAATTTGCTACTCTTATTTTTTCTAATTTTCTAAAGACATAACCTTTGGCTTTAGTTATTTGATCTATGTGTGTGATGTTGTTCCTTAGAGCTATTACACTGTGGTTGACTATGATTATCTTTTCCTTTTTTGTATTTTAAACTGTTTTTGTGTGAAATATGAAAATCTTTGAGTAAAGCCAATTTTCTTTGCCTAAGGGAAATCTAAAAAGTTGATGACAGTAGTATTTAGCAGGGTTGTGGGGGAGCTCCATGGTGTAAAATTCTACAAGGGTGACAAGCCTACATTATACTGTACACTTTTCAACTCAGAAATTTATTTGTTTTTAAATCATTTGCATTTGGTTGACTCCTAAATAAAGACAACTGACACAATTACATTGTGCAGAGAACATTAATGCAGTGTTAATACCATCCTGAAATAAATGATTGCCATATTAAAATAAAAGAATCAAACCCTCTAAGCAACTTAGATGAGGAAATAAGCATCTCCTGCCCATGTAATCATAACACAGTGTTTGATCATTTATAAAAAGGGGTTCATTCCATTGTGGTGATGTTTTATGGAAATGGTGAATATCAAAAACAATAGCCTTATGGTAGTAGCATCGCAAGACACTGTCAAAAGTTAATGAACCACCTCATAAGTCATCCCAAGATACAATACAATCATAAGAAGCTTTGAACACAAACCCCCTGCTGCAGCACTTCACAAAACTCCAGAACAGGAAACTCATTTAATGTGTCCCAGGACCAGTGACATTCCTACAGAAGCACTGGGACATCACAGAGGCGACTGCATCTGGCTCCCTTCAGTATGTGCAAAATGAGGTTTTGAAAAAAAAAGAGCTATGTCCCACTAAAGTTTGTCTCTTTTATAAACAGTGACTAACCCATTTTGTTGTAACAGTCGGCATAATTTACCATGACATTTTCGGATGAAGTTCAATTCTATTGTGCAATGCAGTAAATGAGTAAATGAAATGAAATAAACATATGTTTGAGTGTACATTCCCTGAGTGTTTTGTCAGTCTGCTTATTTGCAATCATCACAGCTGGATCCATTAATGAGAGACAGCTAAGAGACAGCTATGGCTAGCTAGAGTCCCCTTTTTTATACAATATGAGACAAACACAATACTCAAAGCAAAAACCCTCCTGAGTCATCAGGTGATTAAGTATCATGGATGTAAAAGCAGCATCTGGTGGGAATCAGTACAAATAATGGCAAGCTAGGCCAATTACTAGCCCCACTTTTTGGAGAGGAAGCTAGTTAGCCTCGCTGGCTTACTTTTACTCTCTGTGTGGAAAACAAACTTGTTAAATACATCTGTGCTTTTCCTACAATGAAATGTCAAAATGTCTGCTGTGAAAAAGGTCTCTGCCATGTTTCCCACACATTCATTTATTTGTGGGACGCCGCCAAATGTTGATTTTTTGGAGCTGGGCCGTTATTAGAAGCATTATCAGAATATACATCCCTCAGTTATTTATTGTACCTCACTCTCAGAGTCCAGAGCATACTCTGGGCACAGACAGAGCAGCAGATCGCCAGGCGCAGTGACAGTGAAACTTGATCGTTGACTGCTCTGGGTCTAAAAGTTCCCTCGCCTCTGCAGCAGCTGTACTTCTCATCCATCCATCTGATATGATCAGCTGTGATTGGATCCAATGATCAATTATCCAACCAAAGACTCAAACTACTACTAAGGGAAAAAGATCTCATGAAGAGTTCTATCTGTGCTATGTTCATAGACCCACAAAAATTTAAAAAGGGGAGACAGAATGATACAAAGGACACACGTGTAAAAACAAAATTGTCAGCGACTACAGCAACATAGCAATTTTAATTCTGTGAGAAACACTGCTATGGGTCCCTGGAATTGTCTGATGTTTTAGAGAGAAAAGCATCATAAATGACAGAGTACACTGGTTGAAAAAGGAGTAAAAATGTCTTCTTTTTACATTTGTAGGCTATACTGCTACCTGACATGCTCCAGTCAGTAGCAAACCACAGAGGGTGACAGTGCATCTGCTAGCAACACTGGCTCTAAAATGTCAGTTACCAGATGCTGTGGGGAAACACCCACCCTGAGGCATTACATTTAGTCATTGTTTACACAAATACGTCCAAAAACAGTAGAAAAACGGAAAAATGAGCTTTAACTTTGAGACAACTCCAGCAACTCAGACTAAAAGATATCAGAGTGCTGGCCAAACTGTGTGAACTCTGACGTGCAGTCAAAAAACTGAACACAGCCAATGAAAGATCAGAAATACCAAATGGAAAGTCTTAGAAAAACATTAAAATAATAGAAAGTTTAAATAATTTTTTAACATTTTCCAATTGTTTATTCTAGAAGGGAATTTCAAAAATACTGCAAGAAAGAAAAAAGCACAACACATTAGTAAAATGTGTTTTCTATTAATCCAAAGAGCTGCTGTGAAAAGAAAAACATAAAAACCTCTATATAAGATTGATGAAATTTTTTTATTACTTTTTGGTTTGGTTTCAGGTTATGTAACATATTTCATGATTTACAAGTCACTTTTAAGGGATCTGGAGAATCCCTGGGCAACAAACTATCTGCTGGTGTGCATCTGAGCGGACCTCTTGGATGTCTGTGTCCTCGTGACTTCAGACACTTTTCCACTCGGTCCTGCTATCGGCCTACAGGCTGACCTCAATGATCTCAATCTGCCCACACCTCTGGCCAAGCCTTCTTAACTAAACCGTCCTCTCCAGTGGAAAAGTGATGACCTGGTCCAAAAACACAACGAGCGGTCCAATCTAAAGTGCCTTTTTGCTTTTAGAGGGCTCGCTCCATAACAAAAATTGTCGCTGCCATCATCATCATTATCATTATCATGTGGTACCAAAATCGTGTTTAGCCAACAATCACTGCATGACAGAAAATGGAAGAGAAAAGTGCAATTTCCCTGCTTCATTTTGATGTTTCCGCCCATTTTCAACAGTGTCTGGTAATTAATCTCATCTGTCTGATCTGTATGGGAGACATCCTGGGGTGAGTGCCATAGCACGCTGATCTGTGGTAATCACTAGCTGGTCTGTTTCTGTCAAAAACAACAGAACTACTACGGCTAATATTCACAATGCAGCTGTGTGTGTCAGAGCTATGAGCCTATATGATTTTTCAATGCATCCAAGTGTGGATCTGGCCACATTTCTGCCGTGAGTGACACTGGGAAGAATTTGAGAAATCTCCAGTGCCTAGCTGTGGAATGTGAGTGCGAGCTGCCGCCAGGAGGAAGACTGGAAAAGAAGTCAGTAGCAGACAGACAAGTGGGGGGTGGGGGGATTGAAGGAGACACCGAGGGGAGATTACTCTACCTAAAAAATCTTTGGTAAACCACAAATGGGCTTCTTTAACCACACATTTTGTGATGTACATATCTAATCTAGATTAATTACCCAAATGGTGGAAACTGAAGTGTTGGTCAAGGGTTTATTCTTTCTGCAGTGTTGCATTACGCCATACTTTTCACCAGCAACACCAGGAGAGGGAAAGAGAAGCTGGACCCATCGCAGAAAAACAACCATGAGTAATTTTCCACTGATATAACCACCGAAACACTGCTGCGGCACGACACATGACAAAGTTATGACACACACACACACTGGCCAAAACGCACGTATGGGCCCCCTTGCCCCAAAATCCCCCCTTCCTGACTCCAATCTTTATCCAGTGCTTTCTTGCGCCACTTTTTATTTCTTTCTTTCTCTCCACAAAGTCCTGCTTGTTCGGTCCACGGAGCCCAGTGTTAACACTGTAATTACAGACGTGGGCTACAATAATAAGAATGCAGGGAGTGGGGGCCAAACCTCTGGCCACTTTCTTCCTGTGCCATTTTTTTCTACTTTGATTGTTTCCAGTGTGTGTGTGTGACAGAGGGCCAAAGATATTAGGAGTTTTGTGGTGGGCCAGTGAGCAGATCATGGCCGAGACCCCACAGCTGAAAGGGAAACACAGGCATGAGCCCGGACCGTCTGAGTGCTAATCGCTAGCAGGCTGCCTGCCCCCATCCCTGGCCTGGCTCCAGACCACAGACTCAGATAAAGGCAAAGTCTGCGGACTGCTGCGCTGGGTGTCAAATCTGGCCAGGTATCACTGAGGCGAGGGAATCTAAATGATATGTAGGCCCAAAATAATATTCCGGGCATATCGTTTCAATAAAAATCCATCAGTCCACCAATTGACAAAACACAACTGGTTGAATGTACAGCCAGCGAATCAAAAGTTTACACCCGGTGTCTGGTATGTTTTTCCTGGGAAACAATTCCCATAATTTCAAAAAAATATTTGTCCTGCAAATTGCAAACATCCTACACACTAATAACGTTCATTGTGTGGAATTCTCATTTGTTAAACTCGTGAACATTTGACATTCTAATAGCTAACTTCGAGAACTGCTGTTCTACCAGTGGGTGTAATGAGATACTTTATGAGCGTGTTTGCGAATAGTTAGTTAGTTTATGGCACTACTTGACTCATTCGTCTTTCTCTTCCCTGAGCTCTTTCTTTTATTTGCTGCTCTTAGACCCATATAGATCACCTAGTAGTTGAACTGATCGGGGATCAGATTAACTCCACAGCAGTTCTGTGCTCTCTGTATTTAATCATACGTGTAGAGATTGCTGGTGTCATTTTTCTTTGTTACTTCAATGAGATGAACAAGGAAGGCAGATTTCACTGTAACTTTAGTATGAACCTTAGCTGTCTTTATCACAAGGGTAGAGGAGACAGACCATGGATGCATCCAGAAAATCTGCAGTGAGTGGATATTTCCACTCACTGTCAGATTTTCTGCAGATTTTCTGCAGATTTTCTGCAGATTTTCTGCAGATTTTCTGCAGATTTCCTGCTTACTGGTCTTTGTTGGATTTACAGACACAGTTCTACCAGATCAGCTTAAATACCCTTTCATCGACACCAACCATGATGTTTGAAATTGATTTTAAACAGTTTTTCATTTATTAAGTGAATATTGTTACTATGACTTTTTATACGGGACAGGACTTATGGAATTGTTGATCCAATTGCATGTTTATACTGGTACTTTTAACCAGGGTTTCCAAACCTTCTTAAACTCAATGAACAAATTCAATTACTTTTTAAGGACTTTTCAGGCACAGCGGCCTTAAAATTCAGGGGCCCAACATGTCATAGTTTGAAACATGGATCAAGGTTAATTACTGTTACAACACTGGGGATTTTTATAATGAGAGCTAGCAGGCTTTACAGAAGCTCACAGACAACAATTTAAAAGAAAGAAAAGCTTACTTTTAACCAGGCTTCCTACACTTTTATAAACATCAAATACAGAGATCATTCTAGGACTTTCCAGGCCCAATTCCCTTAACATTCAGGGGCCCAACACGGCATTGTTTGAGACACAGATCAAAGTTAATTGCTGTTACAACACTGAAGATTTTTCTAATGAGAACTGTCAGGCTTTACAAAAGCTCACAGACAACAATTTAAAACAAAGAAAGGCTTGAATGTGTGAATACTTTTTAATTATGCTGTATAGGTGGTGGCACATGAAACAACAACACATCTGCAGGAGACACATGCAGGCAGCACAGTGTGGCCCATTTACTGATGTTAATTTAAAATAATACATAAATAAAATAAAAATGTCTATTCCTTCACAAGAGACTGCATTGATCCAAGCCCTTTTAATATTCCATATCTATTTTTTAAATAAATATTCTCCCTCAAATTAACATTTTTTCAAGAAATGTATATGGATCCCAGTGTTCAAAATTGGAGGGGGAAAAACATTTTCAACTATTTATTTCATTGGTATTTTTACTCAATGTCTAATTACTTTAATAAACTCAATTAGAGCAAGAGCTGCTAAGTTGGTACAGCAGGTTGTTCAGAGGTGTGCTTTGTGCAATCAGTCCACTACAGGGTAGTCTGTTGCTTACTGTGACAATAAACTTACCAAAAATCAGCCTCAAACCACTTGAATGAACTTCTTTTAATCAAATCAGATTTTTTTTTTAATTAGCTGAGAGACACTATAATATTTCTATATATCCCCTGGCAATTGCAGAAGTATTTAAACCCCTGTTTGGAAACCATCTTATCGATTCTTTCTTTAATTTTAAAGCAACTGCTACAGAACTAAAGCATTAAAGTTGTGATAGACCGTATATTCCTGCAAAAACTACAGAGGCTTTAAAAAACTCTAAAAACTAAAATTTGGTGCAATTACTGAGGGTGAGATGAGGGGGGAGGAAGCAAAAGGAATAAAATTTTAAAAAATTAAACTAAATGAAGGTTAAATTATAAATTATGTCCTTGGCCTTTTTTCATATTATGGGTTCAGATACAACACTGAAAAGACTACTAAAATAAAAATATATTTCCTAACCTGCAATTTTATCAGACAAACATTTTATAGTTCCTCATGAACCTTTTTAGACAGATTCACATTAAAGAACTGATTTCTTCTGTATACTTTTTACTGTTAATATTTGTAAGGTAATATTGCTTTAATATTACCAGACAATACCATACCATGCCATGCCATGCCATACCATACATTTACTTTTCTACGATATTGAAAAAAATGGAACAGACGGACAAAGAATATGTCTTGTACACACGCATCTTCTTTCCCCCACAACCGCCTTTTTCCACACACTTACATTTAAAAATGTTCTTCATCTTTAATTACAAGAATGTGTTTGTTCAACCAAAAAACCCTTCTGTTTTCATTCCTTTAAGGCTAGTTATACCTGATACTAAGGATACTAATAGTGCAATACTGTACACCGTAATATTTTCTGAGACGGTTATCGTACTGCGAGAATCTCATGCCGTTGCAAACCCTGCTCTCTACTTTTTGTTATTCTTGGTAGTCATATGATTAGTCCATTATCATCTCATAATACCCAACAATTAATGTGAGAAAGAAGCATCAAGTCTAAATAAAATTAGTCTTGGACTAACTGGATTCATATGGTTACAATTTCACTGACGCTCTTTTAGCCCGCTGTTACTACTGTCCAGATAGTTTTGCACTTCATTTTTTCCTGTAGCCTTGCTCCTATTTAAATAACACTAGCCTAACATACAGTGGAAACAAGCCGTTCTTCTTCACGGCAGAAAAGAGCAGGTCCTGAGCCCTCATCTGGAGGCCACCTGATGGTAGCCATGATTTGCTGTTCTAAATCATTATCATAATGACAAGCTCAAGGTTCCTCTTTCTCATTGGGAAATGATGCGAAAAGGACTGGCTAGCATTTCTACTGTATGTTCTTTGGTTGGCTTTCATGGAAATGCAAAGGTCATAGGAAGCTGCGGCTGGAGCAATAACACAACGTGATGTCATGAGATGCCGCCATATACCAAGCGAGGAGGTGGTGGTGGTTGAATACAATCAGTGAACAAGTTTAAAGCTTGGGTTTCAGCATCATCAGTGTGGTGACAACTTAAGTAAAACCTGCTGCACCATGTTCACATGCAACATGCAAAATAAAATCATGGAAGCGTGCTCCAAACTGGCGTTTGCCAGCAGACTTTCCATGTGGCCGTTCAGAAACCTGGCTTCATTGGAAGAGTTCCACACATTCTCTTAATTCATAATGATTGTAGCTGAAACACAAGGATAATGAGGCTACTATGAGTAGTGTATGTCAAAGAAGCCTTCTTAAGTGGTGGGATAGGGAAAGCATCCAGTCCTTGTAAAATATAAATTTGTCACTTTTCTCTGGCCTTTTCACAAGCAAGTTTATTTTTTTTCCACTTGACTACCTGACAAAAAATAAATGCTTCAAGTTGTGGAATCGTTCATAAGTTGACATCATCATTTATTCTGTAATCGAGCTCATGCTCTCTTGTGAACAGAGTAAAAATCTTGATGTTTACAATTGAGTTATTAAAAAAAATGCTTCTGCCAGATGTGGCAGTATAATCCTGTGTCAAAATTTGACAAACAGAAACCCCCCTGGCAGATTCTTTCCACAAAGAAAAGTGATCATCAAATTAAAAGCTCAGTTAACCACAATAATCCTGACACTCAGACAGTTTGATCAAATCTTTCCAAAACATGTTCAGAATAGGTTGAGAAGATTGAGGTTGGGGGTAGAAACTCATTGATACTGCTTGTTTGATTTTCCCTCTGAAGGAAACAGCCAGACTACTTTATTGGTCATAAATATTTAAATGATGGTTTAGATGTTTAAAGCAAAGAAATAGCTTCAGAGTCTGTCTTTATTCATTATCAAAAGATTGTTTCCATCTGAGGACGCCAGGGTCCGTTTTGCATAAATGCAGACAATCAAATATGTTTTAAAGTACCATCTTTTTAATCATTATGTTCCATATTAATGCGTGGTTGCGATTTTGGAATATTTTCCACCAGTCCATGGTCAACTGCTTTGATAAAATCTCAACTTTAAAAGACAGATTATTCACCCCATATAATTATGGTAGGTGGTATTCAAAACAATAACAACCACAGCCGTCAAAATAGAACAACATGCTGAACTTGACATTGATCAGAAAACACTGGTGGCTCCCTGAGTCACTTTGCTCTCCTGTCTTTTTCCACCTCAGCACATGACAAACAAACACATCTGAGCATCCTGTGTCCTGCCTGACTCTCGCCTGCTTCCATACACTGTGTTTACCAGCCGTCTTTGGCTCGGGACACACATTACAGCTTGAAACCATTAAGAGAAAGTGAGGGGCAAGCAGAGCCTTGATAAGGAGCTCTTATCTGTACAGTGAGTCAACAGACTCCAGAACACGCAGGCATTGCAACCTGCATCACTTCCAAGAATCAGAACACATGCTGCTGCACACTCCTCCATAAGCGACCCCCCGACAACTTGTTCTCTATCATCCATCCATTTAATTCTGCCTTTCTCTTCGACTCAGACAGACATGTTTTTATATGCTTTAAGATTTGACATATAAGTGCACTTGTGCACTGCAAGTCCTTAAGTGACTCCTTGTGCATGTGTTTTTTGGAGGGTTGAACAGGTTCAGCCAAATTGGTTGCATCACTGCGAGGGCTGAGATCCAGGCAGCGCTGCAGTCACAGGGACCTCAGCTGGAGCGCAGGCCAAGAGACACATCTATTGAGCGAGAAAGTTAACACACATTTAAGAGAAGACAATGAGCTGGAGAAAACTGTTACCAGGCACAGCAGGGAGCTACAGGCCAGCTCGAGTCCCGATAGAACGGCATCAAAATCAACTCTTCTCCCAAATATACATACACTGTAGTGGGTTCAGCAAATCAAGATGTCGTAATAGTGAAAGTTTAATGACAAGCACTTTGGCATGGTTTTATACAGCTGACAGGACAAGTCAGAAATCTGACATGTTTGAAAAATAGCTGCAACTCAAAAGAAAGAAAGAAAAGCAGCTATTGTTTAAAATATGAGGCTCGCATAATGCCTGTTAAATCCTCTTGTGGCCAGGAGAACTTTGGTTCTATGCATTACACTAAACGAATATAAATACAGTGAGAACAATATGGGGCTTCTGGGTCTGAAGTAGCAAATTTGAACTGTTTGTGTTTGCAGAAAACTGGTGTGGTGTCGGGTTAGGTCTACAAACTACAACATTAATCATCCACCTTCCTAGCCTGCAGGGGGGTGAGTGCTTGATACCAAAAAGACAGATTTAGGATGGATTATGACTTAAGGTTGTTTATGGGAGATGATGAGACTTGCAAATTCACAGGCTAGCACAAACCTGCTCAGAGGACATGCCCTGACTAACTCACTCCCTGTGGTTGAAATGAACAAAACTCTGTGGGCTGAGTCCAATAACGCAGAGAGTGAGAAAGGCTGAGATAACAGAGAGACAAGGAGGAAAAATGACAGGCCGAGCTGTGTGCTCAGTGAGTAACTAAGAGATACTAACACAACAGAGGCTGTAAAAACAGCTTTTTTCCCAGAAGATATCAGCACTCCCCACACTGAAAGCCTCTTGGACCACTGCATCATGTGCAGTTACCTTTCAGTGAAAAGTATTAGGGGTGTAAAGTTGACCCTTTGAACACATCAGTCATAAGAGGAATGAAGAAGAGCACACTTTAAAGTCTCTACTGTATGGTTGATGTACAATAATGCATAAATGTAAGCATCAGGGCTGTCGCTTGTTATGTAATATTCAAGCTTTCATTCAAACATTCTAATTTCTTTTAGAAAAAGTCCTAACAGAGCTTTGAGAAGTGCCTCTTCTCTTTGTTTATCTTTTTTACTTTATTTTTTCAACTTCCTTTCCTAGAGAGAGAAATGGGCTTGTAACTGCTCTACCACTAGTTTGAATCTTGTCTTGAAAGGAGTTAGTGTCATTCTCGTGAACATGTGAAGGTGCTCATTGTTGAGCCTAGAACCATACGTGACTTTCATAGTGTTGAAGGCGTTAACAGGTGTTAATCTATTTGACTGGCTCATTTGAGTGAAGCTGTTGCTATATGAATTGCATTAGCTGTGCCTGTGGTCTACTGGCGTGACAGTCAAGGAAAAAAAGTATAGAGTGAAGATTTTTATTTATTCATAACGTTATAAGATATTGGTCACCGGTCCAGATATAGCAGTCACTTGATCCGTATCTAGACTACAGTTTACAGTTTGATGATGCCCGCTCCTCAAAGACAACAAATCAGATGACTATTCTGCATGCTGTCATCAAATGAGGCAGTGGGGGCACTAGAAATGAGCTGGTCTGCCTGCCTACTTGGCCACGTTCATCCTTAGGACCCTTGTCAGAAGCTTGTAAAAGCATTACGTAAGATGGGTTGTCCTAAAATTACTCAATTCTTTAAAAGATGACAGCAGGGATTAGGGTGGGAAACTCCAATTCTTCCACAAACTCTCTTGATTTTCTTTAATTGATGAAAAGCGACTGAGGACTTTGGAGCCCTTCCGTGGGGCTTTCCCAAGTGCTGCAACTTCATCTTGGCCACATGAGCCAACTGATGCCAACGGGTTGGTCCTGGACAGGCCTGTTTAGACGGACAGATGCGCTTGATGGTGGACAGAGCTGTTACGTAGTCGTGAAAATACAGTCAGTGGAGAACCACCGAGAGGAAAATAAGAGGCTTTAGTCGAGTTCCATGAGCTGCTGCCCAACAGGACCTGCGTGTGGTGCTGTGGGAAGTGCCGTCTCCAATCGTGGTTAAAGAACCGATGACTGTATTACGGGCCGGCCCTGGCGAGCCACTCTGATAGTTCACTGGCCGGATCTGCGATCTGGAAAACCTGAGAATGAGGCTGAATCAGCAACGATGGACTAATACAATAATGAGGGCAGAGCTGTTTTTAATGCTGCTGACTGGCCAAATCAAAGCCAAGTCAAACAAAAATGGATCCATGTGAGAACGGACAGAAATGTTAGCTAACTGGCCATCTGAAGAACAATAACAGGCAATAAACAATAGGGGTTAAAGTAGACCACTCAGTGAGGAATCAGAAAGGTCTTTTGCATCATGTGCTCATATGAGCATCTTTACACAACTAGGCGCTACACTGTCCAAGCACGACTGGGAGATTTTCCACAGCATATCGTCTGAGCCACTGGTCTGGCAGAGGTAAACCAGCCATTTTGTTCATCCCATAAAGAACAAGCATTACATTTACTGGACCGCTTGAGACAGCGGGTCAAAATAAAATATACTCACTTTTTCTCCACGTTTCAGTAATATCTGCCTATGATTCCCTTTGTCAACGTGAGGGCTGAATAAATTTAGATCCAAGTCTAGCTTGAGGCTGCCTGAAAGGATCCCTCAGGACAGAGAGATGGCATGTTCCTCAAGAGTGTTGCCTTAATGAACTCTCATGCTGAAGAACACATCTTTTATTTATTTTATACGACCACACTGAAAAACAATACGCCAAGCTCACCACACAACACATGCACACGTGCACACACCCTCGACTGAATGATATGCAAGGTAAATGTGACTCACAGGAAATTTTAATTGGCTGCCAGCGGCCGGATGTGTGTCTGCGGCCTATCTCACAGTCTGCACACTCACCGCATCTGACGGCCAGTTAATAAGCAGTACAAAAGGCCAGCTTTACAGGGATATGTGCACGCCGGAAAGTCTTGACACCTGGTATACAATCTTTTGAATTAAGAAGTTGACACAATGTCTTGGCTGCTCCCTTTCCACGGCTTAGAAAAGTCCCAAAAGTTCTATTTATCAGAGGAAAACAGCCTTTACAAAAGGTTCCACAAACTCTTAAGCATTTATTTCCCGAAACAAAAGGCACGTCAACTACTCTGAGGTCTCTATGTCACACCAAGCCTCAGGATTAAACAATGCAGTGATGAAAATATAATCCAGGCTCCTGGCAATAATTTTTAATAATTTCCACCAAGGAGGTTATGTTTTCCGCTTGGTTTCTTTGTTTGTTTGTCTGTCAGCAGGATTGTGGAAAAACTCGTCGCCCGAATTTCATGAAACTTGGTGGAAGGGTGTAGTATGGGCCAAGGAAGAACCCATCACAGGGATGGAGCAGCTCTGTATCACAAGGCGACTACACAAATGATTTTTCACTTTCATTATTTATGTGACAGGGCATTTGGCCTTGGTAGAGGACTGCTTTATCCGAGTGCCCTTCGAGTTATGGTCTGCTATCATCAGTCACGAGAAAAGGCATAGCCTATGTTGAGCTACTAAATGTCCAAGAAAGAATAAAATTCATACATGCTGCCTTGCTGTAATACGCAAACTTAAGCAATAAGTCAATCAACGGAAAATTGCCAAATTTTGGCAATTAATTAAACTTAAAAAGATTTAAATTTGACAAGGAAAAATGCTTAACATTTGCAAGAGGTGGGTATGATTAACAGATTATCAGACATGTACCTGACTGTTCTTTTTTCCTTTCGTATCAATGGATTTTGGGCATGAAAAACAAGCTGTGCCACAGGGCCGTGACAGCATTCTAAAAATACTGTGTTTGCCTTTGATAAGACATTTTTTCTGGAAATTACCTTTGAAAAAGCAAGATTTTTATTGTATTTGTGGAATAAACAATAATTTAATGTTCACAACACAAGATATTCTCTGTCTCTGAATGTAGAGTGTCTCCTACAGAGAGTGTTCCCTTGTGGGTTGTTTGTGGTCTTAATGCTGCTAGGCCAGTGAGAAACTGTACTTTAGTTTACAGTGTTTCTGTTAGTAAATCCTAAAATTGTCCTAAAACAGGAGTTTCTAGAGGGATTATGCAGTGTGTGATGCTTTTACGGACAAAATACATTCATGACAAGTGAAAATGAGTCAAAAGCATCTCCCAGTGTCTCTCAAGGTATTTAGTCCAGAAACACACCAGGAACAGAATCCTCTGTCAAACAGCCAAGAATTAACGTTACTGAGGAACCACACCATGAAGAACTAAAAAAAAACAAAAAAAAAAAAAAACAAAACTGTGTGAACATCCCTAGCAGACACTTTTTCCTGCCTCTGTGAGGATTTGCTGCATTTCTGTAAATCATTGCAAATTGAACATCTTTGGGGTTTGAGCTGCTAGTCGGAAAATACAAGCAATTAAAAAAAAAAATCACCATGGGCACTTTGAACTTGTGATGCAACTTTTCACTACTTTCTGACATTTCTGGACTAAACAATTCAGTTTTTCATTCAAAAATAAACTGCAGATTAATCTGTATTAAAACACAAACAGACATTACCTGTTGCCCTAAAATAATGCTATAGATATTCTACTTAAAATATTTTTTTCTGCATGGGCGGGTTACTGTGTGACGAAACTCCTGCTGTCTGAGCTTCAGCAGAGCCACAGCCACAGAACCATCTAGATGTCATGCCAGCCCAGAGCAGCTGTGCAGCACCCAGTAGTTAGGGCACCACTTTGCGAGGTTATTGAGGACACTGAGGACTGTTTCTCATTTTATGCATTATACTTTTGGCATGTGCTCAGCTACAAAGGACTGTACGCACAGGGAAATCAACTATCCTGCTTATGCAGACATTAAATGTAGTATAAACTGAACCACCTGTATACACTTGCCTCTTCATTTTAGAACATATCCTTGAGTAAGGGGCTAATGCGATTATAACTACTACGGTATAATTTTTGTAAAGGACAGAATATAATCAGCTAGATAGAGTAAAGTATACAGCAATTTACATTAGAATTGCACTGTATGAATGAAGCTGATTGCACTCACACTATGGCTGTAACTAATTACATTGTGTCAATTATATTCCCCATTACATTAATCAATTAATTGTTTTGTCAATAAATTGTCAGAAAATCAAGGTGGCATCTTCATTTTGCTTGTTTCATCCAATTGACAGTTTAAAACTCAAAGGTTTTCAATTCACAAGGATAGAAAACAGGGAAAATCATCTCATCCTTACATCTGAGAAGCTGGAAGCTAGAATCGATTATTACACACAAACAAACACATCTTATGCAAGTCAAAAAGCACCTGTAACCCATGGAGATTAATTCTAAAGTTGTTGCAGCAGCAGCACAGGCAAACTTCATGCCAAGACAACGGCAGATGTGTCTACCTTTGTTGTGTAGTGTTGATTTATTTTTGTTGTCAAGTCTTCTGTAGTAAGAGGGGGGGGTTTAGGGTGTGTTAAGACATTTGTTTTCATTCTGACTAATGCACATCTGGATATTCGCCTGTGCGCTTCAGATTAATTAAAAGATAAAATAGAGGCCCTTAGCGTTTATTCCTACACATTAGTCTGGGTGATAAGGATCATGATTTAGCCTGAAATTAATTTTGTGCCTTCACTGAGATTTGATAATAGCTCAATGAAAAAAGGCTCGTTCTGTGCTCAGCCTGCAGAACACACCAGGAAAAAAGGGTCTCAATGGAGAAAAAGAAACTCTAGGGATACCAGTATATCAGTGTAATGCAACAGTGACTTAACTGCCAAATATGAAAGAGAGACACGATTTGTGTGTATGTGTGTTTGTAGCGGGGCTGTGGGGAAATGGTTCTGACATCGACAGACATTCAATAGGGCATCTGGTTGGGGGAAATGACAAGGAGAGATGTTGTTGACAAGCCCGAGGTGGCAGGCCTGGCATTAGGCCCACTAAACAGCACATAAACACTCTATTCAATTTCATGGCTGTGATTTTAATGGGGCATTGCTTCCATTTTTTTTTACCACATTAACTTGAGAAGTCCCCTCTTTGAGCAAACAATCTGTAACTGACTACTGCTCACTTCAAGTTGCAAGTCCTTCAGCGGCAGCACAATACTACCATCTCTGCCATCAGTTCCAATTGACTCCCTGTTAAATTACTACCCTCCTACCGCAACTTCATCCTGAGCTTTAACTGTTGGTTATAAGCTTTGCTTGGCAGCAGGAGCAGCAGGGAGCTCCAAGTCGCATGTTTCACCAGAGAAGCATTAACATTGGACAATAAATATGCAAAAATTGAAACTGATCTGGCAATTAAGCTTTAAAAAGCAGCGTGTTGACACAAGACAACAGCTTGTGACATATTCAAGGCTAAACTAAAAAAGCAGCGTCTTGAGAGTGGAGAGGACGTATACACACTGTGAAGCTCATTATAGTCTGCCTTCACTCACACCTTAGTTTTCATCCCCAAAAACGTTTTCAAAACATAAGTCTCCCTCCTGCTCGTTTAGTCTGCTCGCCAGTAGTGACCAGAAAAGATGCCACTATTCCTCAAACTGTCCTGTGTCGTGCTCCTTTCCCACATTTCAAAATAAATATAAGACAGACAACCCGCTGGAAAGCATCTCAAAGCTCTCCCAAATAAAATATTTTGTTTTGGTGAGAGCCATAGCCTGAATAGAGCTGAGGCAACATTAACTAGTAGTCAAGTCTTACCAGCTGTGGAAGGAATCCTGTTTACTAAGCACCAAAGAGAACCACACAGCCCAGAGGAACATTGCCTTTGCACCACAATAAAAACATATACAGTAAGAAGATGATTCAATGAACAATGGCTCCTCAGTGGAGGCATTACTTATCCATAATGATGATCGAGAAAGTCTTTTGTAGTGCAATCACTTGGGGATGCAGAAAGTGGCCAGTGACCAAAGATGAAAACAGAGATTTAATATCCTTAAAACACTGGTTCACAGGCAACGTAAATGATTGCCAAAATGAAATAGTTTCTCTGCAGAAAACGGTAGTTGAGATGTTTGCTTAGGCTGCTGTGTTTGCATTGCTTGTGTCTCTGTACCTTACAAACGGTTTCAATGTCCCAGGGCAGGATGGTCTGTAGATCGATGAGCTCGCAGGACACTCCCAGTTTCTCTTGAGCCATATTGGCCACCTCCCTCATCACATGGACCTTGAAATGACGGGGAAAAAAAAGGATGAAGGCCTTCAAATATAATGAGTAAATACAGTTTCCAGCTTGGCTAGAATATAAGGTCTGCTACAACAGAAAGTCTGGCCCACATTTGTTGTGCATTTTATTTCTGTTAATTCAAATAGGACTACACTGAAAAAAATCTATGGTGACTGGCAATAAACATATACATTCTTTTATTACATCCAGATGCTGCTGAGTTGTAAAATGTATTAGAACTGAAGCAGCCTAAGGCTGATTCAAAAAGTATTTGCAAAATCCCCCAAAATAAACAGGAAATTATGTACCAGTACAATACTGGCTTATGTAAATGCACCATTGACATGCCGAAATGCTGCAAAATTGCTCTTAATGTCTGCGGCACAGTAATAGCATTATGGATGGTATAGTTTCAAAAATGGTGAGCCCAGTATCCTTAAGGTGATATTCATACCAATGGAGTACCTCACTCAATACTCATACTTTCAATATGGAAGCGTGTAGTATAACCATTATTTTGACAATTTCGGTGGCATCTTAGTACGCTTAACTGCTAACTGTCAAATACAATGTGCATGACTTCACCACACCACAGATTGGGTGGGTTGTACCTGCTGCTGCTGCAGGAGTATGAGCTCTGTGCCAGGGACAGTTGTGAGAATCTGCCTGGCTGCACACACACAGTGACAGGTCTTACTGTCAGCATCTAATGGTTAGTGGTTATGAACTGGTTAAATGACAGACATGAGCTATTTCAGTTTCAGTGTGAGTTTGTTGGGGCCATTTCACCCTTTAAAACCTGAAAAGACAAAATTACATTTTTTCTGCTTTCAGACGCCTTTCACTTTGAACCCTGAGCAAATTGGTGTGAGTTCTCTCAAAAAACACAGGAAAAAGCCAATGAGCAACTTGCCAAGAAATGTTCCACAAAGTGCAAGAAATAAGTACACTTAGAAAATGATTTTTAAAAAGTAAGGGAAAAATGTCTGGGGGAAAAAATAAAAAGGGAAGGGAAAAATTATATTTACAATTCTCATAATGACATACTTAAAATTATGCTACAGAATTATATATTTTAAGCACTTTTCCAGGTCATTTCCTTGTTTTGTTTTTTTTACAATTTTTCAAGTAATTGTCTTGCACTTTGTAGTGATTTCTTGCCAATTTTCAGTTCATTTCTTCTTTTGTTGCTCATTACCTTCTTTCCATGTTTCTAAAAAAATCGAGCCAATTTGCTCAGGTTTCAAAGGGTTAATGGCTTCGTTTAGGATGGAAGCCGTTGCTGCCGTGTTAGCTTGTGCCAATTTAGACACTAAACTGAATGTTCACTGTGAGGAGAGCAGCCCTTGAGACTACAGCAACAGAAAGTTTGCTGAAGTTTGCTTTCAGTAAAACTTGGTACCTTAAAGATATCGAGTACTGATACCCAGGCCTAACTGAGAATTAATCTGCAAAACTGCTATACACATTTGCTTTGGATATGGTTGTTTGACCAACAACAAATAACACTCATAACTTTGAATTTATAAATGAAAAATAAAAAAAAATGACCTCACTTTTCAAAATGGTATTTTTAAATGCTCTGCTGGCATGCAGATGGTACGAGAACAATAATAAAAAAAATCTTTTTACGAGAATAATAACAACAATAAAACTTTGTTTTATTGTACTTGCTGCTGAGGAACACACAGTCTCATGCAGATAAGTGTCTAATAAACAGAAAGTTGAAAATATCTACTTAAAATTCAAAACATGTTATTCTAATTAATATATCATTTCTGTAATAAAGTACATGAGTTCACCGAGTCCGTGTTTACTGGCAGGCGTCATTGGCTGCCTCTAAATAAGAATCGCTGTGATAAATCTGTATCAGCTCAACTAGAAGAGTTGTCAACAGTCAAGCCAGTTTGAAATATACAGGCCCTGGCCTAAAGCTAAAAAAGTTCTCTCAATAGAGAAGCTGCCATAACATTATTTTCAGCAGATACAGAGGATCTTTCTGACGGAGAGATCGTTCACAGAGGGACTGTTCGGACTGGGGGAAAACCATGCTCTGTTTGGGTGATCAGAAACTGAGGACTGGGCACTCATCCTTTGACTTCACTCTGTGAAAGTTGTCTTCTGTACTCTCATCTGCACAGGCCTGACGGACGAGGGGAGTAATGAGGTGGGAAAGAAGAGTGGCATTTGAAAAAGGAGAACCATGTTTTCCACTACTTCACTGGATCCCAGCTCTTCTCTGTCCACCCTTCAACAATAATACTGGCTTTGATGGAGAAGATTTCCTTCAATGCCCTCCGACCCCCCTCCCGAGCTGCAGGTACATTACGGTCTGAATAAGCCTGTTAAAGTGGCGGAGGACAATCGAAGTCGGGGATGATGCCTGGTGAGTTACAGGCACCTTGATACAGAGCTGCAGAAAATAAAATCTCCCGGATAAAAAGACAGGCAACAATGGAAAGTGTGCGGCAGACATGTGGTGTGAACACATGGAGAGCCTTGATGATGTGGAGATGTCTGGGCAGATATAGCCGCAGACTGCCGGCTGAGAGACCCCGCTGGGACAGAGGGGGCTTGTGATTGACTTAAAGTTAATCCACTGCTCGCCTCTGTGGCTTTAAACGTCATTTAGCAGAGATGAGACAGGACTCCTTTTTTTTTCCTGTGGCCATGGAAAATGAGCCAAAGATAGATGACAACTTAAAACTACTCAGGTCACCCACTGAGTCTGTCAGTGATGCACAGGAACGCCTACCTGCGTCCCCCAGGCAACCAGAGTGACGTCACTTCCTTCCTGTAGAATCTCGGCCTGCGAGAGTGGGATGGTGTAGGACTCCACGGGAACCTGTTCCACTGAGAAAACGCATTCAATGGCATTAATATTCCGTCAGTGCTTACGTGCAAACACATTACATGCAAGCTCACATAAACGAGGGTCGACTCTGAACACAATCATTAACCGCTTCACTATGCACCCTGTGGTTTTCATGTAAAATATTCAGATGCTGACCGGACACTAAATGATAGACTACATGACAAACTGGTGAAATGACAGACAGTTTAAGAACACAATTCCTACTCTAGAACATTTTATCTGGCCTGTTTCATATGGGTTTTCATGCTTTTTCCAGAACCTCATCTCTCACCAGAGACACAGTGTGCTTTTATCAGCACAATCTGATGCATGACCTAATGATGTCTTTGCCAGCTACAAGCCTACAACCCTGATTAATCTTGACAACAAAACATTGGCGGGATGGGATATCAATCAGAAAAGGGGGCCACATAAATGAGGCATCTGTCCAAAAAAGGGGGGCCTCGCAGCCAGCCTCTCTTTGAACCAAAGTCCAAGACAAAGTGCATGTAAGTATATGGTTTGAATAATAGTTAATAATGTCTTGGAAAGCTGAAGCATGGTCATGGAAATCATTACAATGCAAAAAAATTTCATAAACTCAAACTGCCATCATTTTTTAACATGCAGCTTATTAGCAATATTTATACAACCCAGACACAACATATTATCACTAAATGCTCGTTTTTTAACTATCTTTGAATCACTTTTACCATTAGGGCTTTGGCTGAAAAATACGCAAAGCCCAGGATCTAAGAGTGTGAGTGGACTTTGAACCAGACTGCTGAAATCAGTCCTACATGGCAAGACAAGAAGTCAAATTTACAATTAGACACAGTAATTATACCCTGGGGAGACGCTGGCTTTGAGACCTTTCTGGAAACCCTGAATGACTTCCATGATCCTTCCAAGTCTTCAAGAAGCCGTAAAGGAAAGAAAAATTGCCCATCCTGACGACTCAGTACATTAAAACAACATAAAGGGCTTGAGTGAATCATATTCAACTCCTGATTTAGGCTTCCAGACGAGACAGAAAATAGGCCCTTAGCATGGAATAATAGCATTTTGCAGAATGTTGAAATTGAATTATGAAAACTAGGTTATGGTTTAATAAGTGGAATCTCAGGCCCCGCAAAACAGTATGGCCTTGATGAGACATATGTGTGGTTTTTACCCTCTTCTGCACAAGAAAAGAGAGCAATTAAAAATATGACTTCATAATCCAGACAGAGGTCGTTAGAAGCATGGGCACCTGGCACGAGAGCTGGCTCGCTCTGCCCCCTTAGGAAATCAAAATAAGCCTTGAAACGCTACCAGTAATGAACCCTCTGTGTGAAATAGATGATTTGTAATACAGCTTTCAAAACATAAAGAATCTTACAAACCAGTATCAAAAAAGGGACCACGTGTTAATGTGGGCGAGACCATAAAGTGACATGTTCATTTCAGCCGGTCAGTAAACACATCCTCTTACAAAGATGTCTCCACGCTCATGATCGCTTGACTGACCCCATCACAGGATTTTAAAAATGTATTTATTATATTTGGAATCTGTCCACATGGCAAGCACGACCTCTCTTACATACAGCATTACTGATGCTCATCTCATCACTTCCCAAGAGGCTTTTAACCAAGATCCATATCGACTGAGCAACAATGCAAACAAACACACTGCCAAGAGCTCACACACCTGCTCTCGGTTGCCCTGTCTAACCGCATCAACCAAAGACGTCATTCTTATATTATATTATCATAACCAATGACTTGCTCTGACACAGTGCTATACATTTTCCAACACACATGAACATAATTGGACCTGTCACTGACTCCCACACAGCCTTGACAGATTATTAGTCCACCACAGCTGTGAGGTATTAAAGACATCAATAACACATTTGTATCAAGTTTCTGCCTTTATGTTTTCTTATATTCTATGGCTACACTTTGTACTTCATAACAGTGGAAAAAGGCAAGACAATATATTACTGCATAAACATACACTAACAAAATAATCATCAGTAGAAAATGGTTTAACATTTCAAAGCAAAATTATTTTTATTCCAATGGACTCACTACAATCAATGGAGTCACTTGCAAGTAGAAAGTAAATCCTGTAAAGTGGTGAACTCTGACCCACAAATTTGTGCCATACACCAATAGCAAGCTGTCCTAACAGTGCTGACCTCTGAGGGAAAGGACAGCCGGACAACTAAAAAATGTAGCTTATTATCCCCTTTTCAGCATCCCGTTTAAATCAACCTTCTCTGTTGGAGTGTTAGCTGCTCCATTAAAGATGGATGGTTGCAGGCAGTTATGGGGCAGGAGTCATGGTACAAAATACATTTTTTGAAAAAAACTATGTGAAGTTACTGTCCTATTAGGACAATAAAGTAAATGTGGTTGCTATCTGACAGGTATCAAGAATGTTGTACGCTCATTAGCTGAGAAAAAATCTTGTTATACCAATCTCATGATTTGAGACTAGATATTGTCTTAGAGTTTCAATTTCCTGTTGTAAGTGTTGTCATTTGCTGGCTTTAAAGGCTGCATTACCAGGGTTTCCCACACATTAATTTCTTTGATGTGGCCCACCAGGATTAAAATATCTGCCACCACATTCTCTATTTTTAGAGCTGGACTGTTCATTAGGAGCGCTATTGTTATATACACACACACAAACACACACACACACACATATATATAAACTTCAGTTATTCATTGCTCTACATTCTCGCAGCGCAGAGTGCACTAGTGCACTTTAGGCACAGACAGAGCAGTGGAACGCCTGCCACAGTGAGGTGTTCCTGAGATATCTCATTCACAGGAATAGGGCAGACAGACTGCCTCCCACCACAGCTGCCACTGTTGAGGGGGCATAAACACTCAACAAACAATGAGGGAGGTGTGATGATTGGAACCATTCCTTTTGTACTGAAGAGTGGTTTTAATATCAGACTGCACCGTAACAAAAGAAATGTTTTGGACAATGATCACTAACTTGGTGCCATAATAAGAAACAATCACAGCAGTGGGCTGTAATATTTCACAATCTCATCTGGCTCGTATCAGAGCGGTAAACTAACAAAACTTGTGAAAATCAGAGGTTTCACTTTGAGGCTGGTAGTACCAATCTGTTCTGGTTCTGCCTTTCATTACTATAATGAGCTCAACAATCATCTTCAAGCCTCCAATGCTGTCTTAATCATGTATATCAAGTTATTATCATGAAGGCAGTGCAGCACTGTTTTGCAACAGCTGCCAACAACTGTTAAGAGTTTATTACGACTTTGCTGGACACCTTTTTGCACGGAAGTGTGTTGAAAGCCATGCTGGCCGTAACACTGATGTTCCCTCTACGTAGGGAGAGGAGGGAGAGAGGATTCGGCTGGGCACTGTCACAGCCCATTTAAACGGTCTATTTCACACTTGTGGCCCTGCTGATCTAACTTACATTGTTTGCAACCAGGCACTATGTTTGTTTGCTTTGCCTCACACCCCTAAAAGGGAGAACATTTGCTCTTAATATGGTGCCCAGGCAAACAGATCGAGGGCCAATGAGGCACGATGCTGAAGATCACAGGGACAAATGAGAAAAACCATCAATGCAGCTTTCATACAATTGCGCTTACCTGCTGCTCTGTACAGGATCTTGGGCTCAAAGAATATGCAGGGGTTCTTGTCGGCGATGCAGGACAGGAGCAGCCCCTTGGCCTGCACTGGACTGCGAGGTATTACAACCTGGGGAACACATGACATACTTCATTACACTCAGTAATGATCAAAAGATAATTTCTCTTTCGCAACAACGTTTAAACTACAATGACTGCCTCGTGGTTGTATACCTCCGTGCACCAGTCAAGTTGCAGTTAGTTTACATCCATGTCTGTGAAAACGTGGATGTTTCAAACACATTTTGTCCCCAGCTGCGCAGAAAATCTTTACATTCAGCACCCAAGATTGGTGTCACCAAAAACGTATCAAAAGAAATGTCTCCCCTTTTCTTCCTGAGTTGAGGCATTGTAAAAATGGCCCAAAAAGCATTTTTGCAGAATACCATGATGTCATGTGAAGTTGATTTTGACCTTTCAAAATTTGTGCCAAATTTGAGATAATTCCCCGAAGGCCTTCTTGGCTTTTCAAGAATGAGACAGACACAAGGTCACAGTGACATTGGCCTTTCACCATCAAATTCTACTAAGGTTATGTTTTTCATTCCAAGTTGATGTTTGAGCCAGAGTTGAAAAATTTCCCTCAGTGTGTTTTTAAGATATTTTGTTCACAAGAATAAGACAGACATGGTCACAGTGGCCTTAACCTTTGACCGCTAAAATCTAATCAGTTAATGCTATACTCCATGTGGACTTTTCTGACAAATTTGAAGACATTCCCTCAAGGCATTCTTGAGAGATCGCATTCACAAAAATGGACAGACGGGTGGACAACCTGAAAACATAATGCCGCCGCCCACTGTTATCGTCTGCATGGAGGAATACAATTTTGATTTTTATATTTTAACTTGTGTTAACATTTCACGGTATGCAGCATCA
Source organism: Plectropomus leopardus (assembly GCF_008729295.1). Taxonomy (NCBI): domain Eukaryota; kingdom Metazoa; phylum Chordata; class Actinopteri; order Perciformes; family Serranidae; genus Plectropomus; species Plectropomus leopardus. The sequence continues at coordinate 8,346,352 of NC_056469.1, forward strand.
AACGGGCCAACAAGCCTTGCCCTGGATCTGGTCCACCATAACTGTTAGGACTGTAACACAGAACTGCTTGTTGTAAAAAGTGGGCTAAGACACAAAAAATATTTATAAATTCTTCATAACAACTGTTGTCTTTCTGGCACTGAAATTGTGTCAGATGTTAAATCTCTTAATGGCATTTAGGTCAGGAGTGGGGTATCAAGACAATGCTGTGCCGAAACTGAATCAAGCCTGTCAGACTGTGTAGTGGGGCGGACTCTCAGATGGAGCTCATGGAGCTGATAGTATGCACAAAGATTAACATTTATCAGCCTGACCTTTGCTAGGAGACAACATGTTTATTGGTCGCAGTGATGGTTACTCAGAGTGGATAAACTGAAGCTGTAAACCATACAGTCATTCCCTGTCTGTGGCCTATTAGATACTTTCATGATAATTATATACTGTGTTTGCTTTGCTCAGCAAACAGAGGGAAGGATGTTATATTTTGACATTTTAACTTGCTTACTTTGAGCACATGCTATTAATTCCACCTTGGTGATACTATCAGTGAATGCTGTATCCTGCAACATATCTCTATGAGAAGATTTGTGTTTTCCTCCTCAGGTCCTGTTCATACATACAAAGTCAAAGTAGCAGGTGCTCTCTTGCCAATTTAAGATCCTGAAGCTTGCAGGTGTGTTTAGCATTGGCCATGAGGTTTAGATACCGCTAAATGTATATGTCTGGACAGTTTTTTTCTCTAGTTGCCACTACAATGGTGCACAATGTTGCTCAAGAGTTATCGGATTGTACACATAAACATTTTTTGTCTTTTTTAAGATGCATCATACTGAAAGGGGAAGCTGTTGATTGCAACAATCCACAATTCCTCCAGTTTGCTTTAAGTACTTCACTTGAGTGAATTGGAGCAGAAAACAGCTGTGGATGGAATCAAACAAGCACGAGAGGCTGACTCCAAGTTGTTGCTTCCATGCGTGAGAGGAAATGTGCATTAAGTTGAACCTAGATGCACCTTGCTACTTTTCAGTTGCAGCGGGAGTAGCCAAAGCTTTATTTACCAATAATTAACGACACCCTGTGTCAGTATTTGAGTCTGCAGGAGTTTTGAGGGGATGATTCAGTTGACAGTAATAACAAGAAATTGCACTGAAAACTGTTCCTCTATTTGCCTGAGAAAAGCTGAGATGTCTGGTTGAAATATCTCAGCAAAAGAACCGTTTCTGTTTTAAGTATATACACAATATATACAGGCACTAAGATGTTCTGTGTGGAAAAGACAAGACAAGGTACTGTCACCCTGAAGAAAGAAATGTCAGTTTTCTGTTCATACAGAGAAAGAGCATCATTCCTTGGGAGTGAGTTTACGCTTTTATGTGGGCAAGATTAAATAGTTTCATCCTTGGTTTCCATTTAAACCATGTCATCTCTTCTAGTAGCACTCCAATAGTCAGTGACTGCATTTTTACCAATTTTTTATTCTTCTAAATAGTGGTTAGTGCAAGTTTTATTTAAAGGAATGCTTTAATAAACTTTGGGCTTTGTAACGCATACAGCACATCAAATTTCTTTGTCATCTTTGGCTGTGACTGAATAAAATCATTACAGTTCAGCTGAAATATTCTTTTAGCTACTTTTCACCAACTTTCCTCTTTGTGTGCTGACAATACTTAAGTGATTCTGGGAGAAACCAGGATTTTGTTGTTTCAGCTTGAAGTCAATCTTCGCTTATTTTTGCTTGTTAGAACCCTGACCTTCAAAAGCATTTGTATGTATTATCTTATTCCTCCCATTCTGTATTTTCTATCTAGAATTACTTTCAGTATTATGGTTCTATTAACACAACTGTAACTAATGAGTTATGCAATGCAATCAGACAATGCTATATACCCTGATGTCCTGCCAGAATACGTTTGAATATGTTTAGGGCCAAAATGTGACATTTTGAAAATTGCACAAACAGAAGACATATAAAAGGAAAGAAATACAAGTAAGAATCTGAGATAAATCACAAGGCTGACCTTGATACCAGGGCAGTGGGCGAAGAAGGCCTCTGGGCTTTGAGAGTGGTAAAGTGACCCGTGGCCGACACAGCCCCACGGAGCCCGAATGGTGAGGTTGCCACAGTCAAACAAGTTGCCAGAGCGGTAGCGGTACTTGGCAGCTTCATTGACTATCTGAAAAGAGACCAATATAACTCAAGTTAACACAACCGCACATTATTAGGTGTCACAAAAAGATTGGACTTCTCTGATCCTAATGGGATACCTAATGCAAGAGCAAAAGCAGCAAATTTCAGCCTGTAAAAAGACAATTACAACAATGTGTTGTAAACATTTATGAGGTTATTATGAAATGTTTGCTGGTTTGATCATTTGCAGATCTATTTAGCAAAAAAAAAAACACCATAGAAAAGTGAGTGCTTTCTTTTGTTTTTATGAATAAAGACCACACCAGTTGACACTGGATTGAGACTGTGTGTGCCAAGCCCTTCTCTCTGCTATTCCCCTTAAAGCTTTTAAAAACGTTATTTTATTTTTAACGATCACCTCAAGTGTCTGGTTCCTTCAACCTACTACAGTTTCTGATACTGGGCTTTCTCCAAAGAGGTGTCCCAAGTTTTCCTCCCTAAAACTCAGGTGGGCTGTTAATTCAGCTTTTATGTCTCTCTAAGGTCAGTTTGGACTGCACCATTTTAAGCGAGAGCACAGAAGGAGAGAGAAGGAGCCCTCTCAAGGACACCAGATTCAATTGACTGTTGCTCTGCATCGTGGCAGAAGCCTCTTAGAAACAGGCACCATTATTAACCATTCTGTTTTATGCTGCCTTGACGTAGCAGAGAGTCACATTCATCTTGTGGAGGGTGAGAATACACAGAATGACACAAGTATCAGCATGTATGCATGGAAATAGCAGCGCTGCCCACTGTCCTGCTCTGATGGTTAATGCCACATTAATCTTCCTCAGAAAAAACTCTGCGTAGGAAAAAGAAAGGGCGTCTTTTGTTTAACACATTTTTCCAAGCTAGATTGTATAATATGAAATAATAGACAATTTGAGGTCTGTTTATCCAACACCTGCACGCAATAAGGAGTGACATATACAAACAAGACAGAAGACGAGTCAGTAGAATAAATACAATCACTAACATTGATGGCTGCCAAGCTAGCAAACAGATTTTTTTGTCTTTTTCTGAGAAGTCTAGTCACTCCTGTTCAAATCAAACTGCATATAAATAGGGGGTTATTGCATTTATGGTACTCAAAGAGTCACATAGATGCAAACCAAATATATTTTACACAACCATATTCTTTACAAGAGGGGTATTTAATTCAAATTTAAAGAGGTTCAGACCAGTTAATAAAATTAAGAATTTTTTTTTTTAAAAAAAGGTAAACTGTAAACAATTGATCTGATTGGCTCAATTGAGTAAATCCATTGCCATTTAAATTAGATTAGCTGTGACCGTCTGAAGCCGTGACTATCGAGAGGGGAAAAAACACTTAGAAGATTATTGTTTATTCTTATTAATTTACCAGAAATTGGTCATAGAACAGGGAGCAGTTCGTGACTTGATGGTGCCTGCTCCACTGATTCATCATTTTGTTGACTATTGGCATGAACTTCTAGTTTTACACAGTCCAGAGCTCTGAAAAAGTTGTGTGTTGGTAAACCAGGCAAGTATAAAGAGTACACTCTACATTCCTGCAACAGTAAAACAAATTTTCAAACTTCAGTTAACAGATAAATTAAACCTTCTGCCACAGTATTTTTCAGTCAGCAGTTTCTTTTAACCTTTAAAAGCTACTTTTATTCCAGCCTGTGGTGTAGTCACTCAGCTGTACACTGTTATTTCAAGGAATAGTTAGTCCACTCAGATATGGAACCATTTAGCATGTGAGTTGTGCTGCATCTATAAACCAGGGAGATAAGATATACTATGGTGTTGAAATACATGTATTTAGAGTGTTTTTCCCCACTCATGCTGCTTTTCCTCTCCTACTTTCATTTGTGATTAATATCTTGATTTTTGCCAATACAGTTCTCATTGTGCTTTGGGTGATGCAGACAGGATGTACACTGTTGCCATGGAGTCAGTGAGATAGCCAAGGGATTAATTTGAGCCTCTTTCTTTGATACAGAGGAAAGGGATTAAATGTGATGATTTTAAGGTATAATCTGAGGTTATTAGGAGCTCATTTATATTATTTTTTTTGTTAGGCTATCAGAGATATCAGAAAAACAGCTATCACTGGAAGGAGTGTGCTAATTCCACCAATAACTGAGTGATATGTGTCCTGGGTTTCCTGACAATGAGAAGATGGATTTTTGATGCAAAAGGCAGGTTTGAGGAGTTACGTCAGCGTACTTTCCCTCATTCTAACCCATCCCTTTAACAAAACACCTACAAAGAGCCAGCAAATGTGATCCAGTGCTAAGAGAGAGGTTCCTGCTGGACCACAGCTTCCAGCTTCAAGAGAATTGAATTTGAATAATTTTCTGTTCTATTAGTGAGAGTAAAATGACTATATCTGGATTCTGAACTGCTGATCTGACAAAACATGACATTTAAAGATTTTAAGATTTTAACTGACACTTTTTTTTTTTTTTTTTACAGTTTTCTGACATTTTCTGGACAAAAATCAGCAAATTAAACATTGAGAGTAATCAGCTGCAGCCCTGCTTACCTGATCAAAAGCAGGATAGATGTAGTCAGCAAACTGGATCTCAGCAATGGCTGTGGCACCAGCAACAGCTACACCAATACCGAATCCCACAATCCCCTGCTCACACAGGGGAGTGTTGAAGACTCTGTCCTTACCTGAAGGAAAACAGAGAGGAGAAGAAAAAAGACTAAGCCTATTTTACACAAAGTTTCCAGTAAATTAGGCACATTCAGTGATTTTTTTTTTTAGATTCACACATGCACTACATCACACATGCCATGGTAATGCCATAGATGGGACAAGGGACAGTTCAGCAGATGGTGTTAATGCGACACTTATGAATATCAACTGCCATAAAACTTAACAAAAGAAAAAAGAAGATGCAGCAAGGCAAGGCTATTGGTGAAGTGAACACTGGGACCCTCCCTTTGACCCCATGGGCGCAATGGGCTATAACACATGCGCAATGAACTCGAGCTGCAAAGTTAGAGCGTTACAACACATGATGCTAGAAATAAAGGATGGTGTCTGCTCGGGTGCTCTTCAAGTCTTTTCTTTTCGTCTCCATGGGTGCAATCTACCTGAAAAAACTTTTGAGTAAGCTCAAATGGATGGTGCCGATATACATTAAAATGTTTTCAAATAGAAAGCATTTATTTAAGGTATTTTTTACAGACTTTCCCAGTAGTTAAAGAAATATATAAAAAAAATAAATATTGTAATTCTCACCCATATCTTTGTTTTTCATACAAAAAGATTGTGCCCAAAGCCAACTGCAGACACTTCGGTGAAACAAATACCTCATCCCCATGTTCTATCACAGTGGGCCAGCTATTGAGCCATTCAACAAGTGCAAGTTGCAAGCTGTATATGTGTGTTTTTAACCCATTGATATGACATGAGATGACACTGTGACCTCTCCTCTTTATAATGTCCATGGAGCAAGGCCAGATGTACGTGTATGCAACAGAAGACGTCTTTCAATTTTATTCAGGAACAAGGCGGGTGAGGAGCTGTTTTTGTCTGGTGCCAATCTTATTGTTATGTATAACATTCAACAACTTTTCTGCACAAGTGATTAGAAACACTACTTTTCTGGACAAGTGATTAGAAACACGCCGATTCATAAATCATGAGGTGAGCCTTGCAACTGGTTTGCTTGCTCCACATGAAAGCGTCCTTCGTCAGATGGAGGTAAACCTTAATTTTCTTGCCCCTGCAATTTTAGTGCTTTTAATCTCACTACAGCCATACCAGCATTTTCCTTGAAATGTTACTGGAACTTGAGGTGGGAAATTAGTGGTAGAGATTTCCCTAAATATCAATTCTTGCTCCAGTTCACACGTGACCCCAAGAGGGGGCCGACTGCATGTGTTAAAGGGGCTGAAGAACTACTACTACTGTTGGGAGGCAACCTATGGCTACTGGGTGGGAGAACTGTTGTATCCACATTCTCACAGTTAAAAGTTCACACAGAGGTTTAAGGTTTTAGGTGACGTAGCCGCTTTCCAAGCTGGAATCACTGAACAGCCCATTGTGTTCTATTATTTATTTGGGACCACTGACCACAATTGCAGAGGGTGTCTAATGAATAGCAGGGTTCTTCTGATAACAGAGCAAAGCCCACGCCAACACTTGACTGATGAGAGTGCAGAGAACACTCTCTCTTAAAATGCCATGCAGTCCTAAAATAAATGAAGTGACAAGCTGATGACTCCTCCTCAGCTGTAGTTAACCAAGCTTGTGTTGCACATACACACAACATCCAGGGAGTGGAAAAAAAAAAATTAAAAAAATTCCATTCTCCACCCTATAATCTGAAAAAGAGCCGCAAGAGTGTGACTCTAAATTTGGGACGAGTGTGTTATTTTTGCTCTCTTCTTTGTGTATTTGCCAATCCAGTCTTTTTAGTTTAGTTTAGTTGGGAGGTGTGCGCTTCTCAGCAGTGAAACTCTGCCCTTACGTGCCCTGCTCCTTCGCAAAGTTCAATTAGGAACCACAGCACCACAAAGCCTTTGAGGAATGAACAATTAAGTGATCAAACTTTTGGTGCTTTGCCACTCAGACTGAAGTCAACCGCAAAAATGCTGCTTCATGTAAAAGTGACTGTATGTAACGTGTGTGTGTGTGTGTGTGTGTTTCTGCATGTCATCGAAGCAATGAGTAGTAGCCAATCAATATTGAAAAAAAAAATACAAGCGAGATATGGGACAATAACATGATGTTTGACCATCAAATGCGTCGCTGCATTGACGTTTTGTGTCTGAGTAGTTCACACGGGTCTAGAATGCGAATTTAAATAGACAGCATGTTTGGCTAACTTTTATGGTCTTTACTGTCTGGCACCGATGCTGCTTTCAGAGAAAAAGGCAACACGCCTCAGAGAGAGAGAGAGCTGGTCGGAGCATAGGGTCAACGTGTGCTGTTGTTTTCAGGGAAACGGCCCTCAGAGGTAACCAGCGGTGGAAGAGCTGCTTCACTGAGGTAAATACATCCGCCTCGTAAAAAGCCATTCATACAGTGTCCACCCTGCATTAACCTCTGTTCTATATAATGGCTGTGGGTGGCAGAGGTGCGCACCATCTCTTTCAGTAGTGAGAGGGATAAAAACAGCTTTGCGCTCATCACTGTACACAAGGATGTGATGGAAAATAATGATCCCTCTCCAAAAGGTCAACACTTCTGACGTCAATGAAAACAAAAAGGCAGCCACTGTGGGTGGATTCGACAGTCCTTCGCTTTTGAAAATAAAACCCACAAAATGATGAAAATCAGCTCAAAACAAGAAAAGGCAAGTGGCATATTATTATTATTATCATCATCGTTATCATTATTATTAATTCTATACCACAAAAAGAAGAAAATTAATAAACTGTCCCTGCACAGCCTCTAGGGATGCGCAATAATATTGGCACAACGGTATCGGCAGACATTGGCTTTAAAGTGAAATATCGGAATCGGCCAACACACTGAATTTTTAAAAATAAATATTAAATGCATTGAAAAGCTTTGAATTTTATGTCTACATCTGCTGGTGGGCCATCACAATAAGAGCATGCATATTATGATGTTAATTCCACTACGGAGTAGACTTGATGATCACCAAAATTAGGTAGGGAAAAAAGTGGATATACTGATACTGGTTTTTGGCCAAATAAGTTGTTAAATAACGTCATATCGGATAACAGCAAAAAGATCCAATATTGAGTATCCCTAACAGCTTCTGCACCAGTTTTGGTCTGAATTTAGCTAAAGACACTGGTTTGCTTGATGCTTTTTAGAGGGGGGAAACCGAAAGCTTGCAAATTTGTTGTTCACAGATTTACTGAATAAAATTAGAATTACCGCCATGCAATTGTATGCCTTCGCAAAACACTTAAGTTGCCATTTGACAACCAAATTCTAATCGGTTCATCGCTGAGTCTAAGTGGACAATTGTGCCAAATTTGAAGAAATTCCCGTTAACAGGAATGAGAAGGATGTGAGGTCACAGTGACCTGTGACCTTAAACCCCCAAAATCTTATTAGTTCATTTTTGAGTCCAACTGAACATTTGTGCCATTTTATTAGTTTTAAAACATTTTTTTTAGTTTCTGTGCTGAGTATAAAAATAAATCACTTATACATAGCTGCATCTCACCTGTATGTCCATAAGTTTTACAAATTTTGCAGGTATTGAAACTCCAGAAGGAAAGCTAACCTTTTGTCTAACCATTCCCTCCCTTTTCCACCCTGGCTGGCTTGGGATGTGTTTGTGCCAAATTTGAAAAAAATCCTTCGAGCTATTGTTAATAAATCACATTCACAAGAATGAGACAGACGAGGTCATATTGACTTTTACCTTTGACCACCAAAATTAATCAAAAGATCTTTGAGTCAGTGTGGACATTAATACCAAATTTGAAGTACATCCTACAAGGCATTCTTGAGATACACGAGAATGGGACAGATGGACAGATGGGTCCACAACCCGAAAACATAAGGCCTTCAGCCACGACAATCGCCAGCATAAAAACGATTCATATCAACAAGCTGAACATTTTTGTATTAAACCAGGTGAAACTGGTTACAATCACTATCTTTTCTTCTTCTCAGCATCAATCTGGGCACCCCCCTCACCGTTGATAGAAAACAGCTTAATGCTATTTGCCATTTCTTTGGTAATTTCTGTCCCCATAGAGATTTATGTTTATTGTCTGACTGTCAAATGCAAAACCAAACTGGAACTGCCAGTTTCTTTTGAAGGGTAAATCCTCAGTGATTAATAACAGGAGGAAACATACATTACTAATGTAATGACCTGCAGATGCAGCACTCTCTGGGTTCAAACTTTAAGCAAGTGGCAGTAGCAGCTACACTCAAAAAAGCCTTTATCACAGAGGACACTGCGACATATTACAGTGGCAAAAGCACAGGTGTAAATAATAAAATGACTGAAAGCTGAATTCCATTTCCCTTCTTCAGTTTCAAGGTTCTAGTATTGTGCTTGCTGGCACATTGTCACACTGTCATGGCTTACTGGGAGGCTGGTGTTTTGTTTAGGTTTTTCTTCTGTTTGCTGGGAGCTAAAAACTTTAGAACATTACGTAAAACGCTGCACTTATCACAGATAGCAGAAAGACCAACCACCATATTCTACAGCAATCACCATCTGCTGAAGTGAAGTATGTTATTATAAACTATATGTTTTCTCGCCCATAAATTCCCACAAACCCACTTCGACCAATGGGTCCAACCTCTCTCCTTACATGCTTCTGCCTTTCCTTCATCAAGAGCAACGTCCACATTAAGTACTTCCGTGGATATTCGGTATCATAGCAACCAGATGCAACCACAGTGCCTCAGCTGAAAAAACACTGCGCCACTAAAGTGTTCTCAAGCGCTCCTAGCTGGGCGTTTTCAGATGAGCACCTGGCGTTTTCAGATGGAAAAAAGCTTTGGCAGACACCGCCCCTTCATGTTATTATTAACACCTGTGCTCTTCCTACTATGATAAGTCAAAATGTAAACTGAGGGCATAAAAGCTATCAGTGAAATTACCTCAAACATATCTTTATTTACTGCAATTTCTGGCTAAGTGTCAGCTGACATGTGCTAATTCTCATATAACTATAATAACATAATTTCTGCCATGGCTGCTACCTACTGTAAAGAATGAACCAATTTAAAACCGACAATGATATACACATTTGAGGCATATTAAAGTAACATCTAAAAAGGAAATGCAAAATAATTTAGTGAGCCTGAAATACTATTTTTAACAACATCTTTGACAAATTGCACAAGTATTTGCACAAGTAAAAAGTAAACATATACATCATTTCAGGATCCCAGCAAGACATGCTTGTTTGTCCACAAGCACAACAGGACCCTGATATGGAAAAACCTGATTACATTACATTACATTACATGATTAATTAAAGATGCTTTTTCCTGCTCTGACATGTCAAAAAGTCTGCCGGCCTCATGTTACTGGAGCTACACTTTCAACCTGATGAATTTTGAATGTACCATTTCAGATTGAAGCAACAATTGAGCACCAGAATAAAAACTAGAGTGCAAAACAAACTCACAGCAGTGAGCGTTGACATGCTATATCAGCTTACTGTATCAAGTTTGTAAGGCTACCCTGCCACAAAGGACGAATAAGTGCAAACAGATCCTTCTGGTCCTTGAGGTGAACAGTGAACAGTAATATGACCTTGCAAGAGAGGAACGTTAATAGTCCTCTGCCACCACCTAGTGGCAAAATCATGTAAAGCATGTGGAAGGTGTTTTTTTTTTTTTATAGCATACTCAACTTGTGAATGGGGAGAATTGAATGGGAATGAAACATCTTACCATATTTGTCTCTCAGACCAACTGTGCATCGGAATACTCCACCAAAGGCGACATCTTCCCCAAAGATGACTGCGGATAAAAACACAGTACAATCAGTGATAAAGTGGCACAATTTCTCAAAATTCTGTGCTGCTTTAGTATGTGAGAACAAAATAAGCAAGACTATTACAGTCAGGGTTCCCATAGATTTTTCCAAATTTTTAAATTTTTCCCATAACATTTTACCCCATTTCCATGACTTTATTTAAGTAGTTTGAAATGGATAGGCCTTTATGGTGACAGTCATGCATGATTTAAACTCACATTTCCTAGACATTTTTGAATTTTAAAAAAGTCCTTGCGCTTCCTTATTTAACTCACTTGTTCCTGCATTCCTGCTGCCATCTAATGACATAAACCAAAGATCAGACTGCCACATACAGGTACTTCACAAAACTTCATGGTCAAGCCCGTTTTAGGGGTGACAGGAAACCAAAGATCATGTAGACATCAATGCAATTTGACATGTGTTTGGATTTGAATTTTGATTAGTTCATTTGCATTTACTTCTTTTTAAAAAAACAAACAAACAATTGTTTTATATTTGTTCTATAAATGTTTTGCAACCCTGCTTTAACCTGAAAGATATCTTAATAGGTTATGGCTGATTACCATTATTTCCCTACAGTCCCCTCCCCCGTCCATGTGGATCAATGACCCCAAAGAGGCGAGGCACTGGTGACAAGAGGCGTTTTTACCGTCACATGGCACAGCACTCGATTTAAAAAAATTTTTTCAAATGGAAATCTTTTGAACAATAGCCTAAACAATGTGTCTTCAAAACCTTTCCAAGACATTCTGTTAATTCCAAACCATTTTCAGGCCTGTATGACAGTTTTTATAATTTCATGATCCCAGGAATTTCATGACCGTGAGAACCTTGTAAGGTCCAAATTTCACAACCTGAAATGGTTATTTTTAGCACACTAGTGGTCCCGTGTACAGCTCTGCGACCGGTGCTTAAAACCCTTTGGCTCAGAGACACAATTGAGGAACCTTTCTACCCTTTATGAGCAACTAATAACAAATATTTTTGGGTGACATCAAGGACTCATTAATCGGATGCAACTATTTTACAAAAACTGAAATACAAGGATCCCACAACTGGCTACATTAAATTCCATTATAGTAAATGTATGATAAGTTCACTTTCTTTTAGAGGTCTTAAAAATCTTTTGAAATGCAGTAAAACAGCACGTGTAACTTACACAGGATTTCCATTTCTACAACATGATGATCCCAGACACAAAGTCATCCAGTTGTGACACACAATCTTTTAGCAAGAAAAATCTAATGTGCATGTTTTGTTTGATTTATTTAACCTGTAAATACTTCAAGAGTTAAGCATCTTGTCTCAGTCAAACATTGTTTATGACTCACATCTCCTCTTCCAAAACTATGAAAGTGATTTAAAGGACCAGTGTTTAGGATATATTGGCAGAAACAGAATGTAATATTAAATATAAACTATATTTTCGTAAGTTTACAATTACCTGAAACTATGAATCACTGTGTTTTCGTTACTTTAGAATGAGATGCTTTTATGTGCATACAGAGTCCGCCATGTTGTTCTACAGTAGCCCTGAAGAGACAAACTGAACTCTGGCTCTGGATAGGGCCACTCACATTTTCACATCAGCCACACCTCTCTGTGAGACATCACTAAATCGTACATACTAGACCTTTAATTTAGTGCTGTCTTTCAGAGACTGCATGATGATAAATGAGGTCAATTTTTCAGATTTTCATCTGATAGTTATAAAATTCCCTTTCCTGTTTTTGCATCCTACCTGCAGTAGGATCACTGGCAAGAGTGTTGTCCAAGGCACTTGTAACTGACTGAAACAAGTTCATCTTCTGGGTGGGACCTAAAAGGTTTTAAGACAAAGAAAGAGTAAAAATCTTTGAAATGGACTTGACACAAGCAACATTCATTCATTATTGTGAATTTGTTGAACACATCTGATAAGTGATAATACCAGCTATGCAGAAAAGAAGCCACATTTAGAGAAAACTTGGCACAGACTCACAGCCTTCAATCAAAAAGATACACACTTCAATGTTAGAGAGAAGGAACAACTAATACTTGTGGTGTCTCAGTGCTGGGTTGTTTTTCTGGATCCAGAAAAAAATGTTTGCAACTGTTTGAGTGCCAACATCCTGGTCATATGAACTGTAGGATAACTGATAAAATCAAGCATTGTTGGGCACGGTACTAGACTATGACACATCACATACACACCACTCTCTTTAGACTTGTGTCTGTTAAAACTTTGTTGATAAACTTGTTTGACAATGTCTCCTGTAGCCTGATCATCGATTCAGGTGCTGAAATTGAACATGTGCGGTAGTCCAGCTTAACAGCAGAGGAAGCACTGATGTTAAAAGTGGAGTTTGGCATTAGCAGTAGTTGACCAACATTACACCATATAAAAGGCAGCAGATAACATACATAACATGTGTTATGCTTATTGTGACATGACTTAGAGCGTCACTGTGCTTAATATCGATTGTGTAGAGTTTGGCCAAAGAAAAATGTTTCCGCATTCATGTGGTGAAGGGTGAAAGTTTTGCTGTTCTCACCTTGAATATAATTTTAACACCTGGACAATAACATGAGTTTTGTGACATTACAACTTGCTTGCAAACCATCTGTGGCCTAATGAGCAACATGCAGTAATGTGAAGGAAAAACTTAAAACTGCCATGCAAAATTATTAAGAACTGTTTTTTTCAGTGAAGTAGGAGACATCTTGTGTCTAACAGTTAACGTTTTTAGATAAACAATATTTTGCCCATTCATAAATTTAGTTGTTGTTTTTTTTTGTTTGTTTGTTTTTTTTCTCTGAGTGGTGGGATGTAACTAAGTACATGTACATAAGAACTGTACTTAAGTACAAATTGCAGGTACATGTACTTTTCTCAACTCTTCTTTTCATCCCAGTTTATACTTTTATTCCATTAAATTTCAGAGGGAAATCCAAAGGCTTTAGTAACTAGTTACTTTACAAATTTAGATTTTTGCATGAAAAACATAAGAACTTTATATTAAATATAATGCCTAGTTATAAATCAAAACATGCAATTGTGTGAGCTGACATGATTAGATGATTAATCAGTTAGCTGATCGAAAGGAAATTAATTGGCAACCATTTTTTATTCTAGTTTTTTCTCTCCCTCTTTTTTTTTAAATAGTGTTTTTTTATGATTTTTTAATTGGGTATTTGGCAATTACTTTAGTCAACATTTAAATCATTTTCTTTTTCATTTGTTTAATCATTGAGTCTTTCTTACTTTCTTTTGGGTTTTCTAATTTGGGTACTTTGGCTATTGTTTTATTTAACATTTACATGTACATCATTTAAGTGTGTAAACATTCTACTTTATCTTTTCTTTTTTAATAGTTTTGAATTTTGGGTGGGTTTTTTTCTAGATTTTTCTATATTGACTATTTTACTTTAAGTACGTTTTCTTAATTATATTTATGTAGTTTTAATTAAGAAACACTTTTAATGCAGGACTTTCACTTTTAACATAGTTTTTTCACAGTGCGGTATAAGTACTTTTACTTAAGTAAAGGAACTGAATACTTCCACCACCACTGTTTGTCATAATAATAACTGAGAAGGATGGCTACCATAAAAACTGCGTGGACACACACACACACACACACACACACACACACACACACATAAGACGCGAGTTATTACTCGCGTCACAGTATTTTTTTATGCGTCACAAAAAAATGTCTAGAGGGGACCTTTAAACGTACAGGTGCAAAGCTGTACCTGATAAAATGACTACCCAGTCTTGCTAACTTGTTCACAGTGCTGTTAAATAACTTTTCATTCAAACAGCTAAACTGTTCAAACTCCCACTGCCACATAAGTGATGTCCTGTTAATGTAGCTAACGTTAGCCGGTTATCCAGCCACTCACCATATTGTGTTGGGACGGGGTCAGGCTGGAAGCTAAAGTGCGCTGCATGTCTTCTTTGTGATTTTGTCCGGGAGCTGGAGCTCGGCGACAATTTCAGCAGAGTGGCCCCGAAAGAGCTCTGAGCCCCGGTGCCAACACCTGAGATAGAAAGTTTCGAGTGTGCACCTCGGACGAAGAACCGTGCAGCAGCCGCCATGACTGTTGTTATGACTGAACAGGAAGGGCAAAATGAATCAACGTGCAAAGACCGTCTATTAAACAAAGAACATCGCCACTCAACGGAAGGAACTGCATATTTGGCCGAAATAACGCCACTTTCACCAGTCTTTCTTAAACCTGACACACAATACTGGGTTTTTCTGTTATTATAAATTAATTTTAGCACCTCGTCAAGTTTTTTTTTAAAAAGTAATTGTGATAACTTGTGATACTGTCCAATGGAGTTACGAACAGCGTATTCGGACCATGTATTTGTGTTAAAGTTTTATGAGCAATTACAGAAGATATCCATTTAGCTTTGAATGTGGTGGGACATCTTTTTATTCTACAGAAAGAGCACCAAAACGTTAAATAGAGGCATGTTGAGGAAGGAAAGGGAACGTCGACTCTTTGTGGTAGTCAGAAATTGTGGCGGAGTGACACATCTTCTCTCTTCTTCCCACGTAAAGGTTGTGATTGGTCCAAAAGGAGGGCGGTGTGCGTGGTAGTGATTTTGGATGCGCCAGAAGTGGTTCGTGGCATTTATAAACAGCGGTTTCACAAGAATATTGGGTTTATGTTGTCTACATAAGCTCAACCTTGCACCATGACGCTTTTTATATTTGAAACGGTGATAATAAAGTCCTGGGATCATAAAAATCCAGTCAATCCAGCCGCCGTTTGGATTCTGATGCGCCTCCACTTGCGCTGTTACGGTACTGGTACTCGGACTGGTCAAAAAAGACGAAGAACGACTCGAGGTTCCTCAATAATTTCTCAGACTGATATATCTCATGGGAAAAAATAAGATATACATACAAATATCACACATTACAAAACATGCATTTTCACAGTGAGTAACACATTTCAAATCGAAAAATACGTCAAAAGACGAGAACAAATACAACAATAATAGGAGCAGCACAAGTTGACTGAAGGCACACAAATTAGAAAATGTCCAAGAAAATGAGAAAAGTGCCACAGATGTTAATCATTTCATTTATCTTTTATCACCATATGTTGCAGTTTTTTATTATTTATTTTAGAATGCATTCAAGTGGCCCACCATTAAATGTATATCTACATTGTGCACAGAATCACTTTTGATAACATATACAGCTTGTAAATTCTTCCTTTTTTTGTAAAATAAGGCTTTTTTGAGAAGGGGGGTGTAAACAGAAGCATTTACACTTCTAAACAAAAGTTGGTCTTTTTTCATTAGTTGTGAAATGTGAAAACATCAAAAAGATCCATAACTTCTTTCCTAAATTAAAAAAAGAAGCCATTAAGAAGCTCTTTGAGAATATTTGAGTGGCTTATCAGTTCTTAATAATCACCATCAAAATGATTGAACTCATATTTCTATAAGCAGCCATCTTCTAGTATAAGCATCATTGCATTGATCACAAGGAAAGAATTCCAGCATGCTATAAAAATGAATACTGTCTCCCTTGTGCATAATTGTCATGATCACACATGCACTTAATTACAGGCAATTGAAAATAAGCAGGGAAAAATAACTTCATCATATTTATCTCAGTGTTTTTGATATTTTCATTTAGTTCCTGTAGTAATGTGTTCAAATAAAACCTTGTGACTTCATCTGGAAGAAAGGAACCAACAACTCCAAAGGATATAGTATGTTTATTTGACTATATTGTACGCTTACATTTATTATCAGATGACAAGCGCAAAAATGAAGCAATATAATGATTTTGTTTACAGCCCACAAACATACAAATATATATTTGTTAGATCTACATTCCAAAGAAAATACTGTTATTGTAATTTAGTGGCTAAAAAGAGATCAAAAAAAGAAAGAAAAGAAAAAGAAGTCTTGACATCATATTTTCCAGGACGGTTAGGTTGACGACTTTGCACACTCTGCAACATCCAACTTTCTGCCACTGCTGCACATTTTGGCCAGATTCTGTGAAATGAAGAAGGCAGAGGAAGTGTTAAGAAACTAATGGAATGAGACAATGTCTAAAAGTCTTCCAAATGAGTCTTACATTAGCAGCTCGGATGATGCTGTTTGGAGACTGGAGGGCTGCGAGGTCTGTGAGGATCTTCTGTAGATCACTGTTAGATGGACGCTCTGAAATAGGTGAATAGAGCACAGGTCAGTGTCACATGGGGAACCGCAAAGTTGGCCTCCAAGTGCACAACCTTTGTGTGTGTGTGCCTGTGCGTGCGTGAGTGTCCACCTGGTTCAGGTGATGCTTGTGGCTTCAGCTGCAGGTATGGATGCTCCAGCAGCTCTGCAATAGAAATCCGCTCTTTGGGGTTTCGCACCAAACAATTCTGAAGCAACCGGACAAAAAAAAAAAAAAAAAAAAAAAGACAGCTTATTTAGTATTTTACTTCACTTTGACACTTTTAAGTTAGTCTCTGTTTTAATCTGTGGACTGTAGCTAAATGCATCAGCACTTAAGTCAAACCTGTTAACATGCAGCAGTCTGTAGAGCAGAAAAAGGTCTCAGTGTGTGTGTTTAATCCTCATTAAAATGTGACCAGTTTTAGTAAAAATGTTGCAAGTATGTTTATTAAACTGTTCACAATGATGATCTGACCCCCCGCCCCTCTCTCTCACCTTCAGTACATCCAGCAAATCCTTCTCGGAGATGTCAGGGAATTCAATCTGATGGGAAGGATCGATGATGGCGTGCAGCTTGGCAATCTGATTAGTGATGCTCTGGAATGGTGTTTTCCCGTAAGTCATGCAGTACAGGATACATCCGAGGGACCACACGTCACCTTTGGGACTGATCTATGTGGGGAAAGAAACATAAAATATTGTCACCACTGTGCTGCAAACTGAAATGATGACTTATACTGTCTAATTGACTTGGAAAGAGTACCTTTGAGCGAGCTTTTCCTGAACGGGATGAAGTGTCCTTGATGGCTTCAGGGGGCATGTAGTTTAAGGTTCCAACCTGTGTTTGACAAACATGTATTACATTAGTAGAAACCTTTTACACCTGAAGTGTACAGCTGATACAGCTTCATTATGTTTAAAATAAAATATTTTTTCCCCTTTTCACAAAATTTCCCGCAAATTTTTATCATCTGTGGGTTGTTGTTCATAAAATAAGTTTTGTTGCCACGCCACTCAACATTGTGTACATACAGGATTCAATATTAATCCTTTGGAACAAGGGCAAGAAAAAGAAACAAGAGAAAAGTGATGTCCAGATTTCAAAGGGTTAACAACTCACACCGAGCAATTGCAGCTAGTGTAAATGATCAGGTTATGGATGCATCCCAAGCACATTTACACTCTGATATCATTGGTTTTTCAGCATATCACTGACAATCACCACGGCTGCATGTTAACACAACAACTAAGAGCTTATGATACAAGTCTTGCCTGTGAGTCCTTCATAATGCTCGTGACATCTGGTTGGATTCTGTTTGCGATGCCAAAGTCAATCAGCTTCAGCGAAGCATTCACAATGACAAAATTTGCTGGCTTCAAGTCACTGTGGATGATTCCTGCATAGAAGACAATGACGACATATATACAGATATGGAATGGTTAAAAATGAAGGTCATGTTAGAGTTCTGTTTAGTGAAAAAACACTGAAAATCAAAGAGGGAGCAAGAGTGAGAGCTATGGAGAAAGAGAACCATGTTTGTGGATGGTTTGGACGGCCTCCAGCATGTTCTTCCAGTAGAACTTCCTCTCCAGTGGATTCACAGTTTTGCGGTTTCGCAACCACGTGTTCAGATCCAGGTTTCCACACTCCATCAGCATGTAGATGTAGCTGTTGGTTATTTCACTGCAAATACATAAACAACCATCATGGTTAAGTGAACCATTATATTTCTTTTTTTGTATAAAAATATGATTTGATTACTACAAAATCCTGACTTCCCAAAAAGAAAGATAGCAAAGTTTTCATCCTAACAAGGACAAAACTGTTCCGAGGTTCCTGTACAAATCATTGATCGTTTTTATTTTTGTATGTACTCACTAGTCATATAGCTTGATAATTTGATCACTGTACTGCTGCAGGTGATTCAGATGTTCAATCTCATTTTTGTAGCTTTCTACTGTCTGAGCATCAGCCTCGTCGAGGTCGACGTATTTCACAGCAAACAGCTGTTTTTTGTGATCGAGGACCTGATAGACCTGAAACACACAAACAAGCAACACGCCATTGATTACATTTGCAAACAACTAAGCAAAGTGCATGAATACTGTCCACACAATGTGATGTGTGAATTCCCTGTTTATGTTTTACCTTGCTGGATCCACCACGTCCGATCATCTTGAGTATGAAGAACTGCTTGCCCTTAATGGTGATGGAATCATTTGACAATGCAGTGAGGGACGCCTAAAAGGAGATGCAAACAAAAGTATAACACATCACTGTAGTTTATAATGATTTCATGTGTAAGTTATCTTTTTATATTATGAGACAAGCCACGTTGCTCTCTATATGTCCAGATATATGATGCATTTCATCTTGCTTTGTCATTTTATGCATCCATGCTGTAGGATGCAGAAGACCCAGATGTCTTCTTATCATGTAACAGAGTTACTTCATATGGTGGTGGAATCATTAATATCAGCAACAGCCAAGTATTTTGTTAAAAAACAATGTAAAGTGCGAAGTGTAAAGGTTTTCCATGGCTTTTCAAGGACCCATAGTATATTTTTTTCTTGCCTCACTTGTCCAGCATTTTTCAAACATATTAGATTAGAACTCTTCCAGCATAATTTCATCTAGCCGGCAATCACGAAGGGAGAGACCTAATGCAGAGGTAAAATTAAGAAACTTCCATGATGGTAAGCAAAAGTTCACATCACACACTGACACAACTTAGAGCTACATTACATCATCAGCTACAGAAAACAAACTTGCTTTTATGTTACATTACATCGAAGGTTATCCATGGAGGATAAGACTAACAATTTCCCAAACTTTAAGGACTTTTACTAATTCCAAGACTTTTTTAGGTTTTCCATGCCCGTGGGAATCCTGGTGCATAATCAGCAGGTGTTTGGTGTCATGGAAAAACGTGTGGATGCATGTACCATTTCCTCTGAGTGTGAAAAATGGATTTGGTGTATCAGATGACATCACATGAAGATGCTGTACCTGTGGAGTTTGGAAACCTGGCGCCTGGTGTAGTGGTGTGCGTGGCTGCTGAACGGGTCCAGCTCTGTGTGCTGCCACTGCAGAGGAAGACACTTCAGGGCCTCTCTTTACAACAGGAGTAATAAAGCTGAGGGGGAGAAAGAGATTAAACATAATGGGCACATTTTATAATTTGTACAAAGAAGTTCATAAAGAAACAAAAGAAGTCCTTTAAAGGTCTACTGAAGATGTTTCAGAGCAGCACACGCCCCAGTCAAGGTGTTACCTGTTAGCAGAGGGGTTTCTGTAGCCGTTTGGTGTCTGACAGACTGTTTGTGGGTTCAGTCTTGATGGAAGATGGAGGGATGGAGTGGGCAGTGACTCAAGTACACGAGGAACAGGTCTGGGGTCAGGAGGTGTTGCGCGTTTATCCTGGGAAGAAAAAACAATTATGTAAATAACTGGCTAAAATACCCTACACGACACATTTGTCATAATGCAAATTTAAAATTCTTAAAGAACTTTGAGGTATTTTATGAAACTTTTTTTCTCAATGTATTTGCACAGAAAACTGTAGTCGATAAAGAATGCTATCAGACCTCTGGAGAAACCTGCCGGTTGACGAGAGTTGGTATCTTCCACTCTGATAAGGGCTCCTTGCTGGCAGGTTTCGGCTGTTCCACTGACCGCTGCACGGAGACCCGAGCAGGAAGCTGAACATCCTGGTTTCCCCCACACGTCGACGCAATTCCTGAAACACCTGTTTGTAAGTCTACAAAAAAAGAACATTTCAGTTACAAACTGCATGTGCTTTCACCTTAAAAATGCTTCTCAGTGAATCTCCACCTGTGGGATGTTCCTCTTCTCTGGGGGGCACAAGCTGTTTCTCCCCAGCTTTCAGGTTACGTATGGCCATCTCCACGAGCTCTGCTGGCCTGGCATTTAATGCCTGGGCTTTGTGCAGAATTGAAGACGCTTTGATCACATTACCTGAAAAGGAAAGGAGGAAGAAAAAATTGTATTTCCACAATATTTTGTCAATTAATACTTGTCTAACCAAGCAGTCTAAACAATAAAGTCAGAGGTGTTAGAAGTATAAGGACACAACCACGTCTGTAAAAACAGTTCCTTGTATGAATGTTACTAAAAGAAATCCTGTGTGGACTCTTTTATATGTGTATTTTTAATTGAGTAGATGTGTGGATTTGGCATGTGTTGGTCTATTCCCTGTTTTAGATTTCTGGAATATAAAATAAATTCTACCTTGAGAAACCTCAAACTGGGCATGTGCTATGTGGACAAAAGCAAAGCCTTTACAGTTGGATCGTGCAACTATAAAGTGGTCCTGGGCTTCATCTGGGTCTTCGATTCTACAAAACAAAAAAGAAGAAAGAAAAAAAAGATATGGTTAACACCTGGCAAAACTGTGATGTTAAAAGTTCAGCAACAACAGGCTTTTTGCATGTGGAGAACTTAATGCATGTGATTACACATTTATAGATAATACAGTGAAAATGACTGCAGTCTTTTTTTCTGCAAATACACACATCATAAAGTCCCATGGCTGTTATACAGATATAGTATTTCATTCACACTCACCCCTTGAGTTCAGCATATCGGACAAGTATTCTGGCATAGCTGGCGTTTTTGCTGAATTGTCTTATTGGCAGCCTTGAGAAGATTTTAGAATAGCAGTCCTTGAGCTTATTGAGAAGGTTGATGTCTGTGTGAGGGTTGCCCCTTTTCTCCAGGTTCATCAGATATGTCCAACAAGAATCAGGGGAATTTGTATTGACGACCTGTTCGAAGTTGTACGTTACATCTGCCAGATAAAAAAAAAAAGTCATCATAACCGCCAAAACACTAAATGCACACTGTTCAAATTGTTTTTAAAAGTTTTGCTGCCCATGCAAAAAACTGCAAGACCTTCCAGTGTTCAAGGTTATATAGTACCTTCCATTCTGGAGGTGTCCCTAGTGTCGTGTGAGTGAAGAAGTGAGGTGGTGGAGTCCACAGCTGCCTGATCCTCCCACGGACAATGCTCTGGGCTAACAGCTGGCGGCTGAGAACACAGCAGTATAAGAGACAGATATCACACCTCTGTTTTTAACTCAAGCTGAACATCTTTGTTTAACAAAGCACTGAAAATGAGAACCACTGACTGATGATTCAGACACCAAATAGCTCATTCATACTCACTTGAGGATCTCCATCAACAGCATTTTTTCTTGTGGATGACAGCCCAAATATTGGGTTCATGTTTGAACCAGATGTTTGCCTGAGACAAAATTAAGCAAATTAGGTATTAACAAAACATACAACATTATTATTATTATTATTATTTTTTTTTACACATTTGACTAAAATATTCAAGAATTTGCATGCAAAGCAAACTGCGATGCAACACACTAATAATTTATTTTATTACACTGGTGTTACTTCATGTTGAATTAAAAAATGTGTGGCAGATTGTTTGATTCAAACAATGATAAGCAAACCATTTGTGTTCTCTATTACTGGTTCCTAAATTACATTTAATTTGGCAGCAAACATAATCAAATTAAACACATTTGGAAAAAAAATTTAGTTATAAAGAATTACCTGGACATAGATGTGTGAGTTGATGAATCGCTTCTCTTTAAAGGCTTCCCGTTAATGTGGTCATCATCATCATCCTTCTCTGGGATAGAGAAAGGCACTATGGGAACTCTCCCTGGCTGAAATACAAAAGTTCAGAGCACAACTTCTAAACTTCAGACTATTTTGGTAATTAATTTTTTATATGATCTCTGAGAAAAAAAAAGTTAAAATGACAAGCAGAATGAAATGTAGCTCTCACCATGCCCACTGCTTTCTTGCGGTGAGATACAGATCTCCAGCCTGGGAGCTGATCATCTGATGATCCACCGAGGGGCTCTGTCCTGCAGGCCAGAGACATAAGATGTTATACTCCCGAAAACAAACGGAGCCTTATTACATGTTGAAAGTTGACGTTTTATTCTTACCCTAAACCAAAAATACTGGAGAGCTGCAGGTCGCCTGTCCCGTCTGATGTTCGGCATACTTTTTGGAATTCAGAGCCTTTTTTGACAGAACCTTGCACGGCATTACTGTTTGACAATACTGGCAGAAAGACACGAACAGCAAAATAAACAGACAGAGAAACAGATGATGATAAGATTGCACTGTAACACTTTCCTGAATTGCTGTATACAAAACAAGTAATCTAACCATTATGATGCCATTAAATAAAACATGAATGAAGACTCACGTGGCACATTTTCCTTATCCTGAGAACTTGAGAGTTGTGTTTTCCCTGTTTGCATGCTTTGCATTGCAGCCTCTAGCAATTCCTTTGGTTTGGCACCCAGTCCAATAGCATTCTGCAATATGTAAATGGCTCTCTTTGTGTTGCCTGTTAAGATGATAAAGAAAACACTAAAATACTGCAGATAACGTGTTGTGAGAATGTGCTGTTCTGTACACAAGCAACAAACCTACCTTGAGAATGTTCAAACTGTGCATGTGCAATGTGAACAAATGCAAAGTTCTGGCTGTGAGATCTTGCTAAGTTGAAGTTGGCTTCTGCCTCATTGACATCTTGAATTCTAATAAAAGGAAAACAGGATAAACAGACTAACTGTCCACTCAGTTTTTTTTTCAAAACATTCCAAAAATATTTATTTTAACAAGCCTGGTCAATCTACGGATGAAGACAGAATTAAAACTAGAGAGAGGATGCAGATATTTAATATACAAGTTATGACCTAGGATACTCACGCATTCAGCTCTGCAAATCTGACCAACATCCTGGCATAGCTCTCATTCTGACAGTGTTTTCCCAGTGGCATATTGGAGAATACTCTGGTATAAAAGTCAATAAGTCTGGTGAGGTGATTTCTGTCCAACTGAGTGTCCCCTTTCTTTTCCAGGTTCATCAAATAGGAGAGGCATGATTCCGGTGAGTTTGAGCCGATAACCTGGTTAATATTATCCGTGTCATCTGTAACAAGTACAAGGGGTCATGATTACTTTATACAGTATAGACAAATATATGGTAATATTTACTGATCTTGCAATGAGAGGTATGGAGCATTAACATTACCTTCATTGAGATACTCCTTAATTTTAGTAATCTTTTTATAAAGCATGGCGAGCTGCTGCTTTCTGTCTGTATGCTCTTCCTCCATCTGAAATTGAGGAGTAGATACATAAAATTAGCCAAAATAAGGTTGTGCATGCTCTCTTGAACAAAAATATACACCAAGGACAACAAAATACATTTTAAAATATGAAGATTTGATGATTTCTTATTTGGTATGGCAAAGTGTATTAGCAATACACACGACTTCACGTATTGTAATAATCTCTGCGAGACACTTTTCCAAATCGGTAATGTTATAAGCTACATTAACATAGCACGAAGGATGTGATTAGCCAAGTAACGTCAAGGCAACTCAAAAACTGATCCTAAGGTCATTAAGGGACAACAATGACTTTAGCCCCTTATAACGTAAACTAACTTTTTGTACATACCTTGTAACGTTGCGTATAATTGGTGCGAAATAAGAAAGACTTCAATTGACATATATTTAAGACAGATCATTTGACACCATGCTTTCTTTACAATAAACTCTGTTTACAATCTGAGTTAGCCCAGTTAGCTAGCCTGCTAACATGTTAACGCTGTTAACAATAACAAGTTGAGCGACGTAGTTCCACTAAAGGTCAAGCACACGCAGATAAAGTATAACGTGAAGAAGGCACTCTAATAAACATAAAAACATAAAAATTGAAACAACTCTCACCGTGTTTACGTTGTCACGAATCCCGTTTCACTTGTAGAGGAAAAAGGGCTCGCCTCTAACTGCCAGTTTTCAAATATGCCTCTTCCGCTCCCGTCGTGTGTTGATTGGATAGCGCCTCTTCTTCTTCTTTTAGTTTCATGCGGGTTGTAACCCTTAATTAAGAGGTGCATATCGCCACCTAGTGTATATATGTGGTATGAGTCAACTTTTGATCATAAAGTAGCCTAAATAGCCGTAATAACTTGATAGGAAATGTTCCACAAATTGCAAGAATTTAGAAAATTATCTTTACTTCCATCTTGTTTATATGTTTCATTATTATTATTATTATTATTATTATTATTATTATTATTATTATTATTATTATTATTATTATTATTTACTGGCATAAATAATGCCAGTAAACTGGCATCATAGAGGGTTAATAGTTTACAATTAGTATTTTCTCTAGGCTATGGGATTCACAAGTATTGTTGCGCCCTAAATTTCCTACAGTCCCTGAACGCGGCAGCACCACGCTGCACTTCCCTGTTCCTGCTCCTCCCAGTTCAAAGATGGCAGCCATGGGACAGAGAAGAGCGACGACACGAATTTAAGAGTTTTGTCATGAAACCTCTTAGGGTTGTACAGCTGTTACATACATGGTTTTAACATGACAGCGATATAATTTGTCATTGCAAATGCGTCGTCTTACGGAGACAACTGAAGGATTCGGAAATATCATGTTTTCCTGTGGGCTAAGCTAGCAAGCAACGGTTAGCAAATAAATGAACCTGTCTCTTCTGCCTCTCAAGAAGAAAGCAGCAGCTCTGCTTACGGTCTATTGACATCTTGCAAGGTGAGTGTTTGTATGGAAGCTAAAACATGCTGAAATTGAAGCCGAAGGCATAATAATGTCGCGTTAATTAGCATAAATATCGAACTACCTAACATTAACCTTAGCATGATAATTTTTTCAATAGTGGAAATTGCGTATTAAATAAAAGAAAAAATCTGTTACTATGAGTATATGTATTGGTGTTTAAATATGTTTATTGCGACTACTAGTAAATTTGCATGCAATTTACTAGCTAAATGTATCCAAAGGTAGCGTTAACATTAGCATTTTAATGAGGTGTTGCTGTCACGGCTCTCCTGATTATGAATAAAAAGACTGGTTGTTGGTGCATAATGTTCGTGCACGCCAACACATTACTATCTAAGGACAGATTCTTGGCCAGCTATTCTCAAATTCATGCTACCATGCATATTTAGCGGACAATTGCCTTACTACACATCCTGTTGTTTTGTAGAAAATACGTCATGGTCATCAATTGTGCATTCAAAAGCTAATATTTTCTCTATATTTCCTTCCCCACCAGCTCAGTTTCATCATGGCCATCACTCAGTTCCGTCTGTTCAAGATCTGCACCTGTCTAGCCAGCTTGCTTTCCTTCTTTAAAAGGTTGATATGCAGGTAAGCAAAGTATTATTCTTATATGCTGATTTATCCCTGGAATGTATTCACAAAGGGTCTCATTTCATATTTTAAGACAGGGGTGTCCACACGTTTTTGAATGGAGACCAGATTAGACAATATGAAATACCTGGGGGGCAGCTGCATCTCGCATCATATGGGTTATTTAAAATAAAATCTCATGCAAGTGATTTGTTTGCTTGTGTACCCTCTGTTTATGAAAAAATAATAGTTCCGCCTGCATAGTTCTTACTCGGTGCATGCCCATTAACTGTATGATAGTGCTGTCATCATGAGGTAAATGAAAATGCAAATACTTGATTAACCTGGTCACATGGTATGTTTTGAGATCAATAAGTGGGCTGTTTAAAATCCATCCGCGGGTAGCTCAGTTAGTAGGATGTGCGCCCCAAATTCAGAGGCTATGTGTCCTTGTTGCAATGGCCCCAGGTTCAAGTCCACTCTCTGTCATCCCTATTTCCTGTTATGTATCTAGCTGGCCTATCAAATATAGGTCATAAAAGCCCCCCAAAAATGACTTAAAAAATAAATAAATAAATCAAATCTGTCCACAGGCCATGATTGACCCCCAAGCCAAATTTAAAGTGAATCTGTTATATTGGAAGAAAATAAATTGGCTGACTTTAACTCTCCATCACTGGGTCAATGTCTCTACACCAAAGAGATCTGACCACAGATTGTTTTATATCAGTGTTCCATCAGGTGCTGCTATTTCTCACTGTTCAATTAATTCCTTTTGGCTTTTATTAACTCTGCAGGAGTGGAAGAGGCCGCAAGCTCAGTGGCGATCAAATAACTCTCCCGACCACAGTGGATTTTTCATCATCGGTACCAAAGCAGGTCAGTATTGTCTCAACTGACAGCACACACTCTTGAGAAGTTCAGAGCCCAGTGTTCAATATGTGGAAAGACAAACATGGGACAAAAATTCTAAACTTGCATGTATTTATCAATACATAGAAACTGCACAAACTTCTCCTTTTGAATTCCATATACGTATTGGACTTTAAAATGTGCTTTATTTTCTAGTCTGCGCCGCCAGAGATTGAAGAGTGGAGCTCTTGGGATGAAGAGGCTCCTACAAGCATTAAGATTGAAGGTGGCAACGGAAACGTTTCCCCTCAACCCAACGAGATAGACGAAGAGCCAGACTACTTCAAAGACATGGCTCCCACCATCAGGAAAACACAGAAGGTACATCCACAGACAGTGCAGCTGATCCAGGAACCCAGCAGATGCTAAATTAATGATACACTGAATAACTTGAACACATTTTTCCATGCTGGTGACATTTGCTACACGAATTTTCGGCATTGTATTGCCACTAAAAAAAGATAAAGTATTTAACGAAAGAATTACTCAGACAGTTTGACAGATGTATTTTTATATAATGTCAGTTTACTCCCTGTATTTTTAATACGGATGCTACTTCTTTATGCGTTTGCCCTAGCTTATCACAAAGACTGGAAGTAGGGGTAAGCTTTCTAGCATTGCAGGCTTTCTTCTAGGAAATTGGTAAGCCATCCAGAGTGTTTCAGAAAGTGTTGAAAGGGGAAGTTAACCACGAGGACAGAACCTCTAAGATATCATGTGTAGCCACTGCTCCTGGCTGTTGGTCAAGAAAAGCTGCAATGCATAATCTTGCTGCTTTTTAAACAGCAGCACCAAGTTTGCTTTACAGTAATTATCCAATGTAATAAGATTTTTTTTTGAGCTGCCGAGATACCTTTGACAGATTTCGGCTAGCTATGTCCTGCTTTCTATATTTGTGCAAAACTAGACGAAACGCATCTCTGATCTTTGTAGTGGACACACAAACATTAAATAAAGCTCCCTCATGTACCTCTCGATAAGATGGCAAATAACAAATTTACCAACATGTCTGTCATTATTATTTATTTTTTTTAGATATCAGTAAACTGGTGAACTGAGCTTTTTTTCTGCAATAATCAAAAATATAATGGAAAAAATTCAAGCGCGATGCTAACTTCAAGGTTTGCCTAAAAAACGATCTCTGCAGTTTTCTTTACATGCTTCTAATTGATGTACACTATGTAAATATAATGAATGAGAGCATGAGGTAGCATACAAAATATCATATCTGCACGGTGAAAATTTTTATTGACATTGCAGTTTGCTTGAATTTAGTCAAATTTTAAAAGAAAAACTAGTAAATCTATAGTGGGATTGTAATGCATCATCAACTGCTTCAGTTTGAGTTTAAGTCCCTGTCTCTGGATTCTACGCTGCAGATAGTGCTGAAGAAAAGGGAGCCTTTGAACTACCTGGCGCCTGATGGCTCAGCAGGTTTCTCCAGCAGACTGGCAGCTTCTCAGGATATGATGACCTTCAGTCCACCCTCAGTGAGTTACACTTTTCCACCATCTGAAGCATCAGGCAGACTTTCTGCTCCTCACACATCCACAGTTTTTGTTGTTTGAGAAGTTTTGGACCAAGCGGAATTCCTATTATAGAGTGGTATAAATGAAATGCAGTCCAAATACATGGCCAAAAAGTTTACACAATAATTCCACACAAAAGTGATCAAATTACAAAGTAAACCCAGAAAGTAAGAGCTGGAAAATGGGTAAAGACTGAAATAGACAATTTGTAGGGACTTCAGTCTGACGTAAAATGTATGTTACTTAAAAAAAAACACCTCACATAATGTTAAAAAGTTGTCACAGAATAACACAACTTTGACATAAATGTCAGAGAGAAGTTTCTTCAGTGAGAAATTAGCTTGTGACCGATGTGGTACAACAGACAATTTAGGATAAAAGCTCAATCATCGACTCATCTCTCTGTCATGATTGCATGTTTTATTGTGTTGTCATTGCAGTTACGGGGTAATTAAATAAACTAGGACACTGAGTTGGAAATTAAGGATGCAACATTGTGAAATGTGCTATGTCCTCCCTACAGCACATATTTGACAAGCGAGAAGACATCTAAAATGATTGTATAGTTAGGAGGTAATGCTTGATGTAAAATATTTTATTCTGGCCTAATTCAGAGATGATAGCCCTTGCAACAGATCAGTCAATCAGTTACTGTATATAAGCATCTTCATGGATATGGTGTAATCTGTTCTTTTGCACAGGCTGAACTGGGAGAAATGGACAACTGGCAGGAGGACACAAATGCGTGGGAGGACGAGTCTGATGCTGCCTGGGAGGCAGAGGAGGTGCTCAGGTAATTTTTCAGGAATGCCTTAGTGTCTACACTTAGTAGGTATATGTTGACAAAGTTCATTTTTATTCATAATAATGCACCAGCCAATTACAGAGCAGTTACAGGAACAAGTGCACAAGTGTGTTTTACATGCAAGATGAAGGGAAAATGAAACCTATTGAGCTTAAGGATGCCTTTTAACTGCAGAGGATTATCAAATAAAGCAGTGTGCAAACATTCAGTGTTAGTATCAGTGTGTTGTGACTGTGAAATGCAGATTTTTTTTAAAGAAAATGCGAAGAACACTTAAAATATTCTTCCTGTCACCCTTACACTGTAAGCTCACATTTTCATTTTTCTATCGTAGGGATGTAGGTTTGCACATCGGCCACCAGGTGACAGTGTATGCAATGATTGCACCACATACCAGCACAGAACAAGATCTTGTTTTCCCCACTCCCAGCTGACCTAGCTTCTGTTGATGAGCGCTGTAATGACATCGCATGCGTATGTTTTTCCTATTTAACAGACAACAAAAGATGGCCGAGAGAGAAAAGCGGTCCATGGAGCAGCAGAGGAAGAAGATGGAGAAAGAGGCTCAGAGGATGATGAAGAAGGAGCAGAAGATTGCCGTCAAGCTCTCGTAACATTTTTAGAAACGCTCAGTTTTGAGCCAAAGGGGACGGGAGGGGGCAAAGACACTGAATCAATCGTCACTCTGTCTTTACAGTCATCAAATCAACCAGGATTACCACCCGACACTACTTATCTGTTAGCAAACAGTCCTCCTTCTCCACCCTGTTTCCACCAGCAGCCATTTTAGTCTGTTTTCCAGCTGCAGCAGTGTAAAGCGCATTATTCTCGAGGGCAGACAACGCACCTGGTGTGCTCCATGATCATGTTGCAAGTTCATTTTGGTCTTAAAGGGAGAGCTGTATTCACACAATCCACTTCATCTTAGGTTAAAGGTTAGATGCAGCATTAGAGGGTACCATTTAAATTCTGATTAAATCTGTCAGGTAGAGTAGAAAAAATGTTCTATTTTGCTTTTTCCCGGGAACATTTGTAAATAAGCAGGTACCTGTACTACCTTTGAGACCCAAACAGGGAGTGCAATTCCCTTTCTTTGTCTTATTTATAACCTCAAAGGACAAAGGAGTGTAATTAATTTTAAGCATCACTGTATACCAGTGACATCCCTTGGTTTGCTTAATTATTGTGTTTTTATATTTATGTCTTTCATTGTCTTTTTTTTTCTAATGAATGTTGCTTGATAGTTCACATTATCTCCCTGTGCTGTGCAGCCCTTACTACACTGGATATCTGCATTAAAACGAAGGCTGACGAATTTCATAAAGGATAAATGACCATAGACCAGAATCTAGCCCAACTATAAATGTTAGCTGTGGGTTCCTATGGTAATCTCATGGCTACTAATCTGCCATTCATTCTCCTTCTTTTGTCAGTTTTTTGATATTGAAGGAAAATATCCAGTGATCATGGCATTGATTTTTTTTTTCAGAAGGCAGGAATGTTACTTTGCTCTTAAATAATTGAAACTCTCACTTCACAGACGCTGTCTTTCTAAAATATGGATCACCATCATAGTGGGAATTTCAGACCAGCTAACTTAGCCACATGAAAATTGTTTTTTCTCATCTGAAAATATGAGGCTGACATTCGAAGCCGGTGGTTTTGACCGAGCTTCCTGTTATGCGTCACTATAATGAAATTACCAGTCAGTGTTGGATATATTGGTACCAGTGCCAATAGGCAAGCTGTTGTCATGGAAACATTGGCAGGTGAAGAAAAGCCCATTATAAATTGAAATGTGCAGACATGATAAAAATATGTCTCTTTGGTCTAAAAAAGACATGGGTGGAGGTGAGAGAGGCAGATTTCTCTACTGAATGTTACAATTTGAAAGCCTTGCAAGCTGTTTGATGCTTCTAAAATATTGGGTCGATGTTATCTAGCAATGATTTACTGACATTCAGAGGCGCTGATTCTTTTGCAGCATAACTGATTAAATGACTGATTAGTGCATGATCAGGTTTAAGAGTTTAATTGAAAGCAGGTTTATTTCAAGGGAATTCTGCAAACTTTCTGTATGGATTTGTGTGTTTTCTTTGAAAATGCTCTTTTTCATTGAGAAAAGCTGCATGTTGTTCAGTTTTGTCATTTTGCACATTTTTCCTTTTTCCAAAAATGAATCACAGAGAACCTTGTTGTTTCTCGCCCATTTCTTTTTTCTCATTCATGTGTAAGACTACATGTTACAAGAACTGTCACAGTTGAGCTCAAATGAGGACAACAAGCTCAACCAATCCAGAAGGTTTGGCAGATTGTATACCTGCTGTATCAGTCCTACACAGGTTTTTAATAAAATGATTTGATTCATACCTCTAGAGGTGAATAACTCCGGTTGTTATTCTGGTGCCTGATGTGCAGTTTGGGTAACACCATATGAAACATTGTGGTAGATGTACCATTATGGTTACATGATGTGTAACATGATTATTGAGCTTTGTTATGGCTCCAACATGATATGGGTTTGGGCGTGGCTCCAAGGACGTCTGTTGGTCACTCCACCGCTTTCATCCAGCCATGAGCCACTTTTTGGCAACAAAAGCAGATGTCTGGAGCTGCTAAATATATTTGAACCTCATGATGGAGGTAACAGCTTATGAAGTCAAAATGATCCCATCAATATTACTAAAAGATCTCAGTGAGAACTTACCAGAATGTTTTACCATAAGATGACTCCTCTGTAGTGGGCTATTTGTTTTTTGGTTCTTAATCTTTGCTGCATTGAAAACTAACAAATTTGCCCACACAGTATTAATTCTCTGATTACATTTCCCTTCAAGATGTCCCTTTTTGTAATCTACAGCTAGCCTAGCTTGAGAGACGCAAGACGCAATTGAAAAATAAAAGAATCACTTAAGGCCTACAACAATGAGATATGAAAACTGAACTGTTAAGAAAAACTAATGTATTTACATATAATTTTTTGTCAAAGACACATGGGCGACGGGTTAAAGAGCTGCAGGTTGGTTTTAGATGGTGTGAAAAAGACAAGCGGAGCAAGTGTGTAAATAAAAGCTGGAATTTATTTACAAAAAAAACCTTCATTTAACTAGAGATAATCCAATTTAGATTCAAAATCAGTCCTGGCCAAGACAACAGTATGAAGAATTTCACAGAAAACACAACAGCAAAAGTCAAAACAAACCGCATAAAAAGTCACACACATGCAACAAGCAACAGACTTAAATGGCCAATTTACAACAAACAATTGAACTAGCAGCGTTCAGAAACCGGACATGTGCATTCAGTGTTCAAAAGGTCCTTAATTCTGTTTTTAAAATCTAACACTAGTTTGAGGTGACTCTGCAGCTGTGACACCAAGATGACGGAACGAAAACTTTAAAAGCACTTTCAAACAAAGACAAATTTGACGAATGACATAAAAGTTGTCCATGTGCCTGAAGGTTGCAGCTACTGACAGTTTTGAGAGTCAGTAGAGAACATAAATTATTGTCAATTTTTTACAGTTGAAATCTTTTGAAATGAACAACTCAGCCAAACATTTAACATTCTTCCTCCACTGTAACTATGTTCGTCAGTCTTCAATCTGACACACAGCACCCAAACTGCCACACTAGCACTAACATTTGGCTTCTCCAGGCTTTATATACTGCCTGCTCATAATCAGCAGATTGAGCAAAGGTGTGCTAAATCACTCTCTCGCACGGTGAGCAGGAGAGGGGGACACCTGGAAAGTCCACAAAATAAGAAACAGGAAACAGGCAGGAAAAAACTCACCCATAACTTCACCCATAACACATGCTGATAGGAGTATTTAGCTTGAAGCATGGCCAAATAAAGCTTCGCTCTCACACTCTAGTGTTTTTAATACCACCATAATATCATTGTAATGTCCGGCACTAAGGTGGCCTTTGACCTGGACTGACAGACCACTGTCATCGCTCATCTGACCCCCCTCGTAATGATGTCACTCCCATCTGTCAGGGGACACTGCCTGCCTGCCAAAACCTCTGAGAGGCCGACCCACTTTCAAAAAGAGAAAGTGCACGTCATCCGTCCTCAGAAAGAGAACAAGCTAAATGGGTGAATAATTGTCTAGAAATTGGTTTAAGAATCATATTCTGATTCTACAGGACTGGTGTTTTTTTTCCCCAATTTCTTTGATTTACAACCATTGCTTCCCACTCACTGTAATCCAGAGCCCACAGACGAGTGCGCAGATTACAGCATCTGATGACTCACTAGTCTGATGCCTTGTTAACCAAAAGGTCATGCTTATGCAATTTAAGATACATCACCAAACGGCTAAGAGGAAAACGGAAATGGCAAAGATGCCAGGTGTTAGTTCATTTAAATTTAATCTTCTTGTTCTTTCATTTTCATTGAGTATGGATAGCTGTTATGTAATGGCTGAATGTAAGAAAATTGGTCGTTTTTTGCAGGCAACATTTGCTCTGGCGCTGACCCAGTTTGACTAGTAGAAGGGCACAGATGACATTTTACAGCTTCTGAGAGATCCCAGTAAAGTGGATCTAATGCACATTACATTGTCAGCCCCGCAACCCAAGGGACGTCTGAAAATACAAGCCGGGAAAGCTTTTACGTAAGATGAGCTGTCATGAGAACGCTGCTTGGTTGCACTTGGCTTCAGACTCGATATTTTCCCTTTTATTAATTTATGTGAACATCTTGTGCAAATGGGCTCTCCCAGTCTTCGCTAGCATTAAAATAAGTCTTATATAAGACAAACTTTAACAGTTGTCCCGGTTTAGTCTTTTTCTCCTCCATTACAAACCCAAAAAAGGGACAACACATGGCCAGAATTTAACATGCTTTAATAATAAAGATACAAGGACATTGGATGTAAACCACCAGTATTGCACATAGCTCAGGCACATAACAAGTGTCAGTTGCTTTGAAGCATCAACTTATTTCTATGAACAATACACAGGCTGTACCGAATAAAGCTCTACTCCCAGGGAGGAAAAAATATATACTTTTTCACAAAACGTAACAGTGAATTCACATTAAAGCTTTGGCTGAAGGTTTAAGGTTTCCTTTTGAACAATAACTCAAAACCGTTTTCAATCCCGTCCAACAGAAACTAACATTCAATCTTTCACCACCGAGAAATCTCATCTGAACATACAGAACATTTTTAAACATGAGGACAACTAGGGACTCCAGAGGACGATGATAACACATAACCATCTACCCAGATGATCCGTTTATACATGTAAATGGTAAATAAATACATAAATAAACCCCTTTACAAATAACCCCTCTCACGTCACCATTTTTCTTCAACTCATGGTAACTGTACAGTGCAAAGTAATGGTGTCAGAACCAAAAATAACTGCATTTATATCAAGTGTTAACAAAAAAAAACGCAACACATCTCACAAATACTTTTGAAAAGATGCTTAAGTGCTTTTAGTTCAAGGTTAGGCGTGTGCATGCAGGGTGGAAGCCTTTACGCATCAGGCCTGTGAGCAACGTGACGAAGAGAGTGCAATCCCATGATGCAGCAGCCCCTGATGAGAGCAGCGATGTTGTACACTGGAGCGCTTCCGTCAACACCGTGTCGCGAGTACAGCCAGGCCACTGTGGGTAGCACCGGTGCTGCCACTGCGACCAGATCCACCAGGAAGCTGTTGCTCCAGTAACGCTTGCCAACCACATCCAGTCCCGGTGACAAGCAAGGTTCCTCCTCACCGACGCTAAAATTCAGCTCCTCCATGAAGCGGCGATTCTCTGCAGGTTCCGAGCAATACATGCCAGAATCAGTGGAGGTGTCAGGGCTTTCTGGGGGAGCAGGACCGGGCATGCTGGATGGGGGAGGTGTTGGGTTAGGGAGATTGGGAACAGTGGTGGACGTGGATGTGGGTGGGTTTGGGAAACCCAGAAGACTGCTGGAGGTTGACAGAGCTGTGTCTCCCGCTGTTGCCCCGTGGAACTTGAGCAGCTGGAGGAGCAGAACCTGCAGGTCTGGAGACATGGGCATTATGTCGGTCTGGATTCCTTTATCTTCTGTGTTCTGCTGGGATGGCGTGCTTGAGGAGATGTCGATGGTGGTGGAAACTGGTGGAGCTGGTGGGGGCACAGGAGATTTATCAATCAGCTGTCCCTCCTCTGACAGTGCAGACACCCCAGGCCCATTCTCTATGTCCAGCTTGCCACTAGAGTCCTGACTAAAATCCACCGCAGTGGACATAAAAACCTGCTCTAAAATGTCCGCTCTGTTGGCCATCTCATCATTTACCAGCAACCCGCTGTCTGCCATTGCCTCCGCCCCTTGAGTTCCCAGCTCCATCCCACCCTCTTCCTCCCCGACCATCTTCTTCCCACCGCTATCAGGGCTGTCACACATGAAGTCCAAGGTGTTGTCGTCTTGGAGGTTGGCGCCACTCTGGGCAAGCTCCATGCTTTGCAGCAGGGACTCCAACTTCCTGTTTTGAATATTGATGTCAATGAAATACTTCTGTATGCCCTTATCCTTCTCCATCAGGCTGCTCTTCATTGTTTCCACCACCTGGCGCAGCTGCTTGATCTCTTTGCGAGCCTCTTTGAGTGACAGCTGGGCCTCCACTCTGTGACACTCCTCTTCAATCCAGTCCTCTCTCATTCTGCCGAGCTGGGCCTTAAGCTCCTCAACCTCTGTCTCTCTGAAGACAGAAGAAAACATCCAGAGCTAAGAATAGTTTGACATTTTGGAAAACATGCACATTAACTTTCTTGTCAATCAACAGTTGGATATGCAGATCAACACCACTCTCAGATATATGTGCTGAATATGAAGATAGGGCCAACTGCCAATTAACTTAGTTTAATGCTTGGCTGCAGTGGTTTCAAGGACAGTCTGAAGTTATGACAAGAAAGTGTTTAACCCTTAGGGCCAGCTTTAACATAACACACACTGGTATCATTCTGCACACAAAATGTGCTTTTCAAAATAAAGCATTAAAACATTAATTTTATTTTATATATTCATTTAGTTATTTTTAAATCAAAATCAGTTCTAATCATAAATATTTATTGATTTTCATAAAATGCCAGGTTGTTGTAATGATGCCACTAGGTTTTTATATGAAAAAAAAACCAAAGAAATTTCCGATATACTACATGCTAGGTAGATTTTTTGAAAATGATCATAGTCTAAGATATATGAGTGATTAGCAGCAACATAGATTTTTATACATTATTTTTTGTTCAGTGTCAAATACTTACATTCATAGGCTAGCTGCCCTCCATTTCTAATTTTATGCTAGGCTAAGCTATAGGTGGCTGCAGCTCCATTATGAATCTCCATTATGAATCTTGCAAAAAAGCAATTAATTGTGTAATATAATGCCAAATATAATTCTTAAGATAAGGGCATACAAGTCATGTTTTAAATACACTGTCATGTTTGTCTTGAACATGCACAGTGCATAGTTCTTGACAGTAGCATCATGTTGTTTCTTAACTTATATAATAACAATTTCCCACCGGGTTCACACTTCATAGAATGTTAACCGCTGAGCAGAGCAGCAGTTTGCATTACGTCACAGTGTGGTTTCACTTTCCCCCTTGATGCGTTCACTGTCATCTTTCATCAACCATAATAAGCTACAGATACAATCACAGGAGCTTCTGTGCTGCTAAATCTGAACTAACCTGTCACGGACCCTGTTCTCAGACTCCATCAGCTTGGTCTTCAGGTGTCTGATGGCCACTTCCTTCTGCTGAAGAGGGGTGAGATACTGCTCAGGATTCGGGGGTCTGATGCCATGGTTGTCTCCACAGGAATGGTACCGGCCCAGGTTCGCTCTTCTGTTGGTTAAAGGCCTTGTTTACCCATTTAGAACCAATCATTAGTTCCCAACTAGACATTTTGAAGCAACAGCAGAAAAACTGATGCAACCATTAAGAAAAATCACCTCCTGCAGATGCTAATTTGTCTGGCTGAGAGAGTGCTGTCAGGGCAGATGCTCTCTGAAGCCTGGAATTACTGTCTGACACAGGATTACTGGCATTTAGACAAGAGGCAAAAAACCTCTGAATGCTGGTTTATCTACATAGGAGCACAGTCTGCAAGGAAAGCAATCACCTTACTGGAAAAAAAACTTAATCTAGGAGCTAATTGCATTAGCATGCAAATGCCCTTTGCATGTCCTATGATCAGTGATTCATCGTGTTCAAAGAGAACTGATAAAAGGATTTGTGTTTTTTTTCGGTAGAGGATGAGGGGGTGGATTTGGACAATATGCAAAGCAGCATAAGCTCCTCTCTGCCGCTAACACAATATC
This sequence comes from Plectropomus leopardus, assembly GCF_008729295.1. Lineage (NCBI taxonomy): Eukaryota > Metazoa > Chordata > Actinopteri > Perciformes > Serranidae > Plectropomus > Plectropomus leopardus. Next base: position 8,383,916 of record NC_056469.1, read on the forward strand.
CTAGCAACCTGGGATACTTGAGGCTTTCATGTGAGCGCTCTGCATCCCTGCCAGAAATAGAAACAGCACAGGAAATGGTATGCCAGAGGAAAAGATGTCACATGACTCTGAGGAAAGCTGACAGCGAGGTGTCCTCAGGTGACAAAAGCAGAGGGTTATAATGCATTCATGGAAGCTGTAAATGTGAGATAAAAGAGGGCAGATTCTGTGGGCTGTGGGTTGAATGATTTTTTTTTTTTTTTTTTTTCATTTATGGAAGGATTTTTGGGTTAAATTGGATGCAGGACTGAGTTGCCAACACACATAAAGCCCTATACATTCCAAGTATTACACAGCCTGGAGCAGCATGTCAGAAATTCATGGAGGTACCAAACACTTCTGAACTGCATGCTATTTAAATTCAAACATCGCTTCTGCCATTCTCAAATATTTATAACCTTGCTCTCTCCTCCATACCAAGGTGAGTTCCCTCTAATCCTGTTACCAATCGGATGCAGTGAGTAGGGTCACTGTCTGGGCACCATATTCAGACTTTTTGCCATATTAAATCCTCATTAATCCCAACCACAGCCAAATCATGACCGATATAATCCCAGACGACTGCAGGAGAGGAAATGATACAACAGTCTGAGTTTAATCCAGCCACCGCCCACTCTGCACACGAGCCACTGTCCAAACCTCTCAAGTCTCCAAAATCTGCTTGTTTCTCCCTGAAGCAGGGAAGGTTTATATATGTATTGAATCCAAGTGTAGAGAGGTGGAAAGGTTATACATGACTAGGAGGTCACAAATTTTTCTCACTCCTCTTTAAACCCTTTGAAACTTTGATAGACATCCCTCTCCTTATGCTGCATTCAGACACTTTTCACAAGTATTTAAACCTTTGAACCCTGAGTAATGTGGCTGATAAGGATTAAAGCCACAATCTGTGCTTTGTGGTTATGAATAATGCATGATATGAGAAAGATGTTTGGTACCTGGAAGTGGGGCTGGAGTTGCAGCTGCTGCTGTTGGTTGAGGAGGCAGCTCTGGGAGGAGTCCTGTAGGGAGCGTAGAGTTCTGCATCGCGGTTGGCTGTAGGGCTCCCAGCTGGTTTAAACACTGGGAGCGGTCTGATGTGGGTGCTGCGACTTGATAAAAGAAAGCATTAGGCAAAAGAAATCATTAGTTAATTCTAAAATAGTAGGGGAAATGGGCATTTTATTTTATGATGGACACTCCTGTTTTAGTTCTAGTTTAGCTCAAAGTGTTTTTGTAGTGACCCAAGCAGACCATACAGATTATTCAAATATATAAACCTCATAAACCTGCGTAAAGGAGCTCTCTTTCCAGCTGAAATAGAGCCGAGGCTCTCTCTGGTCTTTAGGCTGCCTGTGCTGCTGGAGGAGCTGAAGTCTGCCTCGCTACCTGCAGGGAGAAACATCACAGCATCAGCATGCAAAGAGACTTATGCAAAACTACATGATTTTAAACAGTGATTTTAACATAATATTCCTCCTTTAATGAAAGTTGAAGGCAAATGAAATAAAAACATACCACTCACTGTGCAGCCACAACTGACCTAGTATGATCAATTGGTGGCTAACGAGCAAAAGAAAAGTCAGTTTGCTGACTTTAAAATACCTCTGGTGCCACTGTTATATTTAAGAAGGAATACACCACCCCTCAAGACCATTTGTAGATTTTGTTTATCGTGCAAGCCTGCAGTGAATGTATCACCCTAAAATAGAGAAAATTGTTGAAGTCAACTGTTGATCGAAGTCACAGAGCATCTGTGTTTAACAACAAAACTCAAAACACTAATTTACTAACTCTAACACAACCTGTGCAGCATAATCCAAATCTCAGTTATTCATTCATATGCTCAGTGCTTCCCAAACACATGTATTTTCACAACAAAAATGTGTAGTATTTACAACTGAAGAGAAAGTGAAATATAATATATTGAAATATATTTTCTCTGTTTTTGGATTCTTCATTCACTGGGGGTATGTGAGAAAAAACAGTTTTCTCAAAATTTCATTATAACACGGGATGAGTAATTGATACACAAATGGTCGTTTGGGGGGTTGAAGTATCCCTTTAAACATTTCACAGCTAAAATGTTCATCATTTTACACCAAAAGTAAAATCAGACGTAAACAGATTGTGCCTCAACACATATTTGTTATTTGTACTTGTGGAGCCATTCCATCTTCAGGTGCTGCTTTACCAGAAAAGGCCATTGTTTCACTTCAAGCGTCAACATTCAGCCTAACATGAACACAAACACACTCTCTTTCTATGCTATCATGAATGATAATATATTGGGGACAATTTTCCTGTTTATACTAGCCTCCCCTTTAATAAGCACCCTCAAATATATAGACCTCAAAGGAACAAGTGCAGAATAAAGCATCATGTTAGAGTTTTTATAAGCAACAAGTCTCACATCAACTTTAAAAACAAACAAACAAACAAACAAAAAAAAAAAACAGCCTGACAAATATTCTCATACAACAGCTTTTTGATGGGCTACTCCCTGTAATCTGTACTCTGTTTTAAGACTAACATTGGTTTGAGCAGGAATACAAATGCCATAAAAGCACCAGAATTACATCCAGTCACTTTGAGTAAAAAAATCAAAAGAAAGAAGATCAAGAAATGCACTGTATCAAAAGGCCTCAGCACAATCCTGAAGCCTAGAACATCTCCACCTTTGTTTAACCACTGAAAACTGTTCACTACATATTGTGTTGAGAGTATTAAAGATGAAAACCAAAGCCATACCTGAGTAGCTTCTTTTCCCATCAAACAAAACCATATTACCGTGTCCAGTGATGTCTGTGACAAACAAAATAGTTCCAAACTAAGTGATCCTCCACCACTTTGTGATTCAACTCAGAGTCTGTGCAGTCAGTCTAGTAACCTCCTACTAATCAGCCTAATTGGCTAAGCTCCCAGACCCTTTCCTCAACCAATCAGCTTTCTTCCTCATTTTGACTCCTGATCATGCAGTTGTTTCTTCCCCTCCCAGATAGTGGGGAGATTTTGGGATGAAGACTGGCGTGCACTGTCTCTGAAGTATATGTTAAGAGAGCACAGATGCACAGATGTCACTTCACACCAATTATTATTGTCCTTTTAGGCACGCAGCTGCTTCCCAGTCAGTGTTTGTTGATGTCAACATAGCAGAGAATCTGCTGGCTGCTGACATGTGACAAATACAGTTATTGGACTTTGGCCTTTGGGGAACCACTGGCACGCAGACGTATATAAACATCCCATGAGCTGTGTATAAGACTGCAGAAAAAAAAAAATAGAATCAACTCACAAAAATCCAATAATTTCACTGTATGGGACCATGCTAGTACAGGCCTTATGGTGAAGATTTCAAATTTTGCTGATCTTAATTCTGTTTTTTTTTCTGGGGAAGAAAAACAACAATTTTTTTCATGGTGTATTCTTCTTCACCTCTGGTTTTCATGGCCGACCTCATCTCCCTCTTGTGCCTGGGGTTGCTCCGTGGTTCGCTGCTCCACTCGGCCATCACCCTCACCCTCTTCACTTTGGTCTTGCGCTCGGGGAGTATGGGCGAGCCGTGGGCACTCTGCTCTGAGCCTGACGGGGTTTTGGAGGGGGACACAGACTGACTAGTGGGGCAGCCGGTGTCATCTATTGTAGACAGGCACACAGACAGTAATAGCCAAGAACAGGCAGCGCGGGGCAGGCAGCGAACACAGGCAGTCAATCAGAGCTCAAGGTTCAGCCTGAGTGTTATCTGACAGATAACGCGACAGCTTTCACAACAGCTACTTACTGTCAGAAAGCAGCTGTAAAGTGCTTGTGTGGCAGTTTACACTGTGTACACACACACATGCACACTTAGTTTACATACACACAAGTATATTCTGGAGTCTTTCATTTTTTCTGTTTGTTAAGGAGGCTAATTAAGATGAACATGAAACAAACATAACTGTTTTTCTTAGTTTTGTTCAGTTAGGTTGTAGTAAAAAAGAAGGTAAAATATGAAGTACAGTAATCCAGTACTAAATACATGTATTCAAACACTCTATTTTGTACTTTAACTTTACTTCAGTATTTCTATTTTAGTTTAGTATAAAAATGTTACTTTATACTATACACTCATTATATTACAAAGCGAAATATTGAACTTTTTATGCTACATGTTCGTGATTATTTTGCAGATTGAAATTTTTGCACAGTGCAAACACTGCAAAAATCTTATGTTGTGTCTGCCATTAAGCGAAAACTCTTAACTCTTGAAATTTGATGAATTTTCAAGAACACAGTGACATTTCTGTGGATCACAAAGCAATCACAGACTGTCTTATTTCAAGATTCGTATTTTCTAACGTTCCTTTAAAAAGTATTCATGTCAGTCATAAGTTGAAATAATCTATCTAGACTGTCAGTTTTTTCTTACTTATTTTAAAGTACTAACACAATTTGATCATCTGGGGCGTAACACCAAATTCTGGGCCCTATGCATAAGTAGTCTCTGTAGACTCCGCCCCTCCAGTCTTGATCCATGTCTGTCTGATAAACCTTTTGATTCAATTGTTCTATTTTGTTCTTTTTTTAAGTCAGTTTTCCATATTTCCCTTTCCTTTCTTTCTCTTTTTTTTTGGAACCCTAACTTCACTTTTAGGGAAAGACATGACTGTATGTTGTTGCTCCAGCAGCATTAGCAACTCACCAGGCTCTTGTTGTGTGTAGAGACAAATCCTAGAGGGGTGAACTAAACCATTTTGCACCTTTGAGGGATGAGAGGGGCCTCAGAGAGCTCTTTCTATGTTTTTTTTTGTAAAAATCTTCAGTCTTTTATACCGAATAATTCAGCCAATTTTAATTTTGTTGTGGCATTAATTACTTAGGAATACAAACAAAACAAAAACTTTTCATGCCAGGCTTTTCAAGGGTTCCTCTCCCATTGGGAGTAATCAGTTCCACCTTTCTCCTCACTAAAACTGTTAAAAGCAGCTCCACCATCTTAAAACACTCTAAAAGTACAGTTCTGTATAATGAGTACTTAAACCTTAAATACTTATGTTCCATTTTGCTGATCATGCTCCAGTGCTTTAGTAAGATTTTTAATGTATGACTTCTACTTGTGTTGGAGTATTTTCACACAGCTGCATTGATATTTTGTACTTAAGGATTTTAATACATCTGCCATCACTGCTTTCATTACACATGCATTAAGGATTTAACATTTACCCAACCAACCGATAGCACTGCATCACAATCTTGAATCTGACAGCCTGGCATTCGAATGACTACTTGGCTGTTTTTCGTCAGCTGTGCTCAGACTGGAGCTGAACTTCTTACCAGAGCAAAAGCTGTTGGTGCTGATGGTCCTTTTGGAGTGGTCGGAGCTGACGTCACACTCCTTCCCCTCCTCCTCTGAAAAAGGTGAATCAGACAGAGGTGAACCTTTGTCCTTTGCTCGGAAGGGATGGAGGACCAAACGTGGGATGCGGCTGCGGGGGCTTCCTTTCTCCGGTGACTTCTTTTCCTGCTGGAAGAAACATCTGTCATGTCAGAGCTATAGGCAGAGACATACCCACCCACATTAACTCTTCCGATTCTTCTTTAGGATGACAACATTTTTTAAATTCATAAAAGTTTTTGTTCATATTTTTGCCTTTTACTGATAACTGTAAGGTCACATTTTACCTACCTTTGTCTTTACTGCATTGCATAAAAATAACATTTCTATTTGTTAAAAAGTTCAACATGCCTAAATCTATCAGTAGTGACCAGCAATGATGAGACTCACCTCATATTCTTGGAACGGTCCCATTGTGCTTCACGGAGCGTTTTCCCCTGTCAAATGAAAAAGAGTAGAGAAATCAGGTAAGACATTTTTCCTTTGGTCTGTGTATGTGGCAGCGTTTTGACGTGGCTCAAACCAGACAAGGGCCCACTGTCTGAGCTCTGTTATGCCACTAAATCCCTCCCACCACCACACACATACACACACACACACACACATCCTGCCTGGCACAGATGGCACAAGAAGCCCAGAGCCAGCCGTGACCAACACACACTGAATTTATGACCTCATGAAACAGATTCTGCACGTCAACACTAAAAATAAACTGCTAGTTGCCTTTTAAATCAGAATTTGTAAAGTACTTTAACTATCAAATGAAGGCAAATGAATTTTACAGCAAAACAAATAAAAAAGTGTATAAATGTGAGACAACTACAGACTCCGTTGTCATAGGATCACACCTGAATCACAAATTAAAACAATTATCGTCTTGCGGTTGTATGCCTCCTCAAGTTCACGTCCATGTCTGTGAAAACATGTATATTTCCCACACATCTTCCCCCCGCAGCAAAGAAGATATATACAGTCACCACAATTTCAAAGTGAACACCCAAGATTAGTGTCACCAAGTCCTCTTCTGTTCCTGAGTTATGATATTTAGTAATGGCTAGAAAAGTGTTTTTTAAGAACATTATGATGTCACTGTAAAGTTGGCATTTGGCCTTTTGGATATACAAAGTCATCACTTCATTATTTTATCCTATTAGATGTGTGTGAAATATTGTCATGATTAGCATATGAATTCTCGAGTTAAAGCCAAAACCATGTTTTATGAGGTCACACTGACCTTTGACCACCAAATTCAGATCGGTTCTCTGTCGGGTACAAGTGGACGTTTGTGCCATATTTGAAGAAGTTTCCTCAAGGTGTTCTGAAATTATGGCGTTCATGAGAATGAGATGTAAGGTCACCGTGACCTTGACCTCTGACCACCAAAATTGAATCAGTTCTTCATTGAGTCCATGTAGATGTTTGTGCCCACTTGGAAGAAATTTCATCAAGGCATTTGGACCACACCCATCCTCAAACTTGGCCTTCAAATGAAAAGTCAGGTGATCTCCAAACTAATGAGGAAACATCATCTAGGAACCATGCATGTATGCATTTCATAGAAATCCTTGATGCATATACTAAGATATATAACTAGATAAGTAAAACTTTGACCTGCTGGTGGCGTTAGACTAAAAGTCAGAGGTCAGATCATTCAAATTTATCATCAAAGGACCTTGAATGTCTGTACACGGCAATCCATCCATTAGTTGTCGATATATTTCACACACACAATAAATCACACATATTATAGGAAAGGTAGGGGATCACAAAAGTCCTCCTCTGGGAAATATGAATGTCTGTTCAGGGCCATGCATCTCATAGCTTGACATTTTTTAGGCTGGACAAAGTGGTGGACTGACCAATTTACCGACACTGCCATAGAGCCAAGCTAGCATGACTAAAAGTAGTGTAAGAGATAAGACAAATGCAAATCTGTGACATGAATAAATTTAAACTAACTCTCTTAACTCATCTGTGTGTGGGTTCAAAGGACTACAGAGTTCAGAGTCTACACAGATACAGCTATAAAGAAGAAAGATTGGCATTACTTTTTCATATTCTAGCTTTCCCTCAAAGTCGTCTCAGATTAAGATGATCAGATGAAGCACAGTAGAAGATGAAAGGTGTCCAACTTCTGTAAATGACTCTGCTAAGCCAAACTCCACTAACTCTCCTTATCAGCCCTCTGTGCCAAAACTGTGGGGCTGCCTGCCAAAAACTATAAAGTGCTTCCAGTATTGAGATATAATACATGATGGAGCGATGATTGCATCTTCTTTTCAGACATGGTCACAAGGCGAGACCAGCTCTTGTCAAAAGTTTTCACTCTCTACATGAACATTTAAACAAGGAAGATATTTTATTGATGCTGTAGAGCTAAATAATGCAGAGTTTCTCCCATGCCTGAATACACTTTACACAATCACTTCACTTCCTCACGCCTGTTGATTTGCCTAAGGGGGTCAGTTGCGTAAGTGCATACATGTTTTCTTTTTTGCATTGGGAATGATGTAATTGACCCCAAGGCCTGTGTGTTGCTGTCGCATCAGTGAACCTACCTTCATCCAGATGTTATCTTTTTTCAGTTCTGCTTTCATCCAAAACGATCCCTAATCAATAACAAAATATCACCACTTTATGACCTAATATAAGCCACGTTCCCTGTATGAGCTGCCCAGACTCGTGCAAAATCCTCTTTCTTCAAGCCCAAAGAGGATTGCAAAAATAGCGCAAAGACTCGAGGGGGATCAGACTCAAAACTCCTTTCATCAGACTCAAAAATAGATTTTTGTTCTGGGTGGCCTGCATCACCTTGCCTGCAGTTTATTTCCAGGCTTCCACATTATCATCATACTGTAGCATTGCACAGCTGCCCGGCACACTGGCACAGCAGATTATAGGCACCAAGCAGGGCAGAGCGACCGGAGCCATGCCCTAGCAACAGTCTTAGCAACCGAGGGAAAACGCTGTGCAAAGGACTCCAGCTACACGCATCTAATTATGTGTAAATCTGCACAGAATGTAGGCTTCTGCTGCTCATCCTGAAACACCGTCCTTCACTGAGAAAAAAAATATCTAGAGTGTGTCGAGGTGATGTGGGGGTGTTTGCCATTCAACTGTGCAGTGTTTTTCTCAGACTGAATGAACACTGTGTCCTTCAGCCAGTATGTGTGAGCTTTGGGAGCTTCTGTGTACACTTATTCAAGCACCACTGACTTACATTTGTTGCTTATGATTACTGGAATTTATCAAGAATATTTAAACAGATTTTCTCACAAGGAATGGAATAGGTCAATTCGACAAAGAAAATGAAGTAATGGTGGAGATTAAGGGGTTATAAAACCATGCTGATGGGTGTTAAAAATGTTTTTCCAATGAGCATGGAATGAGTATGTACTCTAGTTAAGTGCTAGAAAAGAAACTGGATCTGAGGCAAATGCACAGGAGCCAAAATAATTCAATAAACAGGCAGGGTGTGGTTGAGGGGAGTGAGCTGTGTGAATATTTTCAGCTTTGGAAGTGACTTTTATTAATTCATGCAACAAGCAGCCTTATGAAGGAAATGCAGGAGGGCGGTGACATTAGAAGATGAAAAATGAAGAGTCAGATCAGACAGACTGCTGCATCATGGAGCCAAATCTTTTAAAATGGAGTTGTCTCGTTATTTGATCTAATGCCTGGATAAAATAATTCGCTGATGACTCGATAGTGTCAGTTTACAACCTGAAACCTTGTGAGGTGAAGGGATGCGCTGCCATGTGAAGTGGCTTATGGTGATTAGATTTTGTCATCCTAACTCTGGTGACACTTGCTCCCATCTTGAACTTGCCCCTGCAAAGTAGGATTAAGCATTTAGTCCTGCACTGACATCCTCTGCTTGACTCCAGACAACATTGATTGGCTACCCACCGAGCGACAGGCTAAGCATTATCTAAGTTGCTAACACAGGATTTTCAGCTCTCTTAAGCATGATGAACTTATCCAAACTACCTGCGCAAGCAACCACTCAACAACTAGTGCCCTGATTTAGGATGCACATGTACTCGAAAAGGAAAACTGTCAGTGGGATGCTGAGATAAATGTGAACATGACTGGTAAACAAGTCTTTAAGCCTCCACTAGAGCCATTTCCCAGATCCAGATGGTCTACTTTAAAAACAGCACTGAGTGGGCGTGAATAATAAATTCCCCTAATCCATCCCAGTATGAGCTTTCTAATGTCCATCATGCACATGGACTTAAGTGAGGCTGTTTATTCCGATTGGATGTTAACCCCATGGTGCACTTACTCAGTTTGGTTTGTTGACGACATTGTGGCAGAGGTGTTAGGTTGTGTAATGGTGATGACGACATTTGATGCACACTGATGAATAATGGTGATCCTTGACTCCGGGGGGGCCCTATGCAAAGACACCCATTGAAACCCAAGTGGATGCGCTAACAGTTACACTATAGCATTGCATGTATCACACTTAGAGGTAGCAAGCTTAACTCTCTGAGTAATGGTATCAGGCTAGAAGGGCCCCCACTAAGGTTTTCTGGGCAGTGGTAATGCACGGTATAATATTTTTATGGGACGTTTAAGGATTTTATCGTGTGCCAATGTGCCAATATGAGCAGCCATCACGGGCCTCTTTTCCCAAATTGTTTTGTGGGGGGCCCTCAATATTTGCCTCTCCTGATGGTGTATTCCCTAATGATGAACTGTTACAGACTGCACAGTTTTGAATGGTGTGATCTTAACTGAGCATCTTTCTTTAAACACTCAGTTTTTATCATTATGTCGTGCAGGACATAATGTACTCTGAAAATGGAAATATTGCATTCTATTTTGAGCAGTGCATCATTTGCAACACTTTCTGAGCTCAACAACCCTTAAACAGACTGCATCATCACTGCATGAAGTCATGACTGAGTCATTTCTCTGACTTACAGGAATCAACCTATATCGAAACCAAAACCAACACTGACAGTTTCCTGATAGATAATATGAAAGATGTTTTTCAGGCTTGTGCCATACATAAAACACAGCTGACTGCTATGATAAACTCTAATAGACTCATTTTCTAGAACCATATAGTTCAACATAGGAGCTCCATGGTGTTTAAAGTTTATTAAAAATACATTCTCATAATAAACTAAGCCTAACATTTTTAAGCCACCAAAATACAAGCACTGCTCTGACCAAAGAAAAAAAGACCCTCCCATGTGTTTACATGTTTACATGCCTCTCCTTTGTTTTCCACATTTTACTAGCCATTAGCCATTTCTATTGTTAATAAAAGCTAATGATAATTTTGTGTCTTGATATCCCCTGACAGTGACAGCATCCTCTCCTACGCCGTCTTCAGAAGGCTTGTTTTATATTTTATCATGTTGTTTTCAGCGATGGGGATTTTGTTTTGTTTCATCTGGCGCCCCCACAGCTGTGGGAATGTTTTTCTCCGGGAAATGCCTCCAGAATAAAGCAGCTATAGGATGTAACCATTGGGGATGTAAACATCCCACTCCAGACATCATGTGTCCTAATTTCACCCAGAACCACCCCAAACATTCATGATGTGTGCGCACATTTTGGATGATTCGACAAAAGACTCGCTCCCGAACTTGTAAACAGCTCCTCCTCAGACCACCTGCTCCCACCCAGAGAACACTTTCATTTTCAAAACCTCACGGTAACAATAGATTGGTTTGAAATTGATTTTGAAAGGAAAATTATTGAAATGCTTGCCTGGATGTGTGATGGTGGTCCCTCTCAGAAGGATGCGCGTCAGTCGGTGAAGCACAAAGGGTCGTTCCGCTGCTGGTGCTTTGGCGGTGCCAGCCTCCGCTCCGCTCTGCTGTGTGGATGTCGGGTGGAGGAGAGCTGTGTGCAGACTGAAGACACACACGATTGGACAAGAAGCGAGACCACTGACAGTGCACGCACAATATGACTGCCATCCCAAGTGTGTTACATAACGCGCAACGCATTACTTAACACATATAGAGCCATAAGCTGCGGACAGGCCTTCGTATAGCCTATCTGTGCTGACATGTCAACATGACAATTTTGCTTAAGATCATATGTAAATATGCTTTTTAACGTATGGTGTAAATCTATATGCCGCTGTGTGTTCCCTAAGAGTGCCATTTTACCATGCGATATGCCACGATACATTATTCATTAATGCACATTTTAATATGATATCAATATGTGCTCAGCGCCAAAATTCACTCTACATTTTACAATATTTATCCAAACGCGTGGATTCGTGGAATATATATTCCCTCATATTGTTGACTGACGCACATTATAAGAATGCCAGCTTAAATGCCCAGCATGAAATATAGACCTAACATATGTTAAGCACACACGCAGAAAGGGTCTGTGTGTACGGTGATGTGCGCGTGTCTGTTGACTTCCTCTCAGTGTCAGAGGGAGTTTGCTCTCCATGGTGCTGAAATCAGGAATGCTGCTCCTGTCCAAATTTATATCAGTTTGCTGTATATTTCAATTTAGCGCCTGCGCTTTCTGTGCCAATTTATCACGCTGACGGCAGCACACACATATTATGTGTTATAGAAACATTATGTTTGCTGGAGCAAATGCGCCACTGAACAAAACAAGGGAATTAGTGTCCCATTGGCAGCCATTAAAGGCCATAGTAGGATTTAAATCTTATCATATGAAATGACCTGTGAGCCACATGTTAATGTTGTCTTTTCTTGCATCATCGTGTGTGCCAATCTAGGTTCTGAGGAAGCGCCGGACTCTGGGTGGTACTGAATCATATGTTAGCGCGTGACTTATGAGCAGCCGTTTGTTTATATATCACTGAGGCCCTCTGCTGGAACAAGACAATAATGCATACTATGGGCTGCAGGTTAACTGAACATAAACATTCTCGTCACCACGGAATCGCTGAAACTCACAACTGTTGTGACCTGCATTATTGCGTGTAGATTGGGTAAAAAAATAAAAATAAAAATATTGTGAATGCATGCCAAGGGCTGCAAAATGGTCAGTGGTGGAATTAACCCAAGTACTGTACTGAAGTACAAATTTGACATACTTTTACTTTGCTTGAGTATGTTAAAATCATGACACTCTATTGCACTGCACTTCAGAGGGAAATGTACTTTGTATTGATAACTTTAGTTAGCCTATACTAGTTATTTTATAATAATAATAATAATAACAATAAGATTTTTGCACAAAAACCATATGAAAATACACAAGTGCATCTGAAACAATTTGTCAAGTGACTATAAGATTAAATAGCAACGACTCTGATAATCATTTAAGTAATTATTTATTAAGAAAATGGCTTGTTTCCATTTCTTCAAGTATGGAAGAAGTAAGGAGTTGCTGTTTTTCCTCGACAAAACCCAGGTGATGCGTTTAGGTAAAACGGAGGTAACAAGGAACCCTGGAATCTCTGACATCCCGAATAGTCAATTCAGGCCACATTTAACATGACAAACTTCTATTTCATTATTCGCTTTTGTATTTGAACATCACATTGACATGTTTGCATTGCCGTTAAACAAAAATCAGACGTTCAAGTCCGTGCGTAAAACCTGATCAGGACGAACTGACGAGGTTAAAACCACTTGAACCGAGGAGCAATGACTTATACCGCACAACTGTTTAAACATGAGTCATACAATCAGATTTTCCCACAGGACATGAATGCAGCATTTGTCCTCGTTTTTTATATATATGGGCGAAATCGGATGTAATAAATGCCAATGTCCACTAGAGGCCTCTATCGTTATTTAAATGTATCAGATACATTTGACTGACTCCACATCTAGACAAAATTATGGGTTTACTGAGATCACACCTTTATGTTACATTTAAATGCACGAGACCTCTGCCTCAGTTTATCAAATCATGTTTCTGTTTCCGATGAGTTGATTCTCACATTTTCAAGTGCAATCCACTCAACACAAAACACAATTCTAACATTTCATCTGCCCCTTTTTTAAATTGAATTTAATAGAATTTACAAAACAATATTCCTCAAATGAATGTGTCAAACTAAGTTTCAAAATTCATGATGTTTAAAAATTCCGCTGCTTTATGATCTGCTTGTGCACACATTGGTGTTAGACTATCTGTGCGTAAAATCTAATCTAATCTGATTTGACATGTCCTTGGAAGCTTCCAGGCATTCAAAGACTTTGCGATAAGGAGCACTATAACTCTGTTTTAGCTTTTCTGAAACTTTACTTTGGTAAGCTTCACAAACTTGGTAGAAACAGGTGCTGCTCAGGATATATACGCTTTTATAGTTTGATCTGTCTCTAACATATTTAAGGAGGGAGCAAAACTGGCAATTAGCTTAATTACATTATATTTTAATTCAGTAATCGATATCACAGTTTAAGTTACTCTGATCCAAAATAAAGTAAGCAATTATTCCACATGGACAGTGTAGATAAGTTCTGTAATTGGCTGCTAAATCACCACCAGCAAAAACTTTCCCACATGGACTCTCGTGTCTGTATCTTGTGGCGGTCCGTTGGCGTCTCTTTGGAGGTCTGTGACATGAAATTGTTTGGGAAGCCCTGCACTGAGCGACCATGTGGGCGTGTTTCTCTCGGCTCCAACAGCCTCCGCTCTTGTGTGGAGTCCAGAGCGCAAAACTCATTTCTTCTGGTGCGACCGGAGGGCGCAAAAGTAGCAGTTCTCCGACCCTGACGCGCACACCATCTCCGACCCCGGCGGCCCCCCGAATCCAGCTTCACTGAGCGGGAAATAAAGAGTTTCTTCTTCTCCTTCTCCCGGTGACTCTTCCAGCCATGGACGCATCTCGACTCGTCACGCTATATCTGGGCCTGCTCCTTGTTTTCCTTGGGAATATACCGTGTTTCCAGTCTGCTGCTATCATCTCCCCCTCTGCGCCGAGGAGAAACAGGGGAGCCCGGATCTCTCATCGGGACGGACAAAGGTCATCCAAAATCCTAAAAGACATCTTCGCGTCTTCGCATCCCACCGTGGGCCATCACAAAGAAGACCTTAAGGACGCTATTGTGCCGCATGAATACATGCTCTCTATATACAGGACATACTCGGCTGCAGAGAAGCTCGGACTAAACGCAAGCTTTTTCCGCTCCTCTAAATCTGCCAACACCATAACAAGTTTTGTGGACAGAGGAACAGGTTGGTTTCAGTCCGGTGCCAACTCCATCTGCTCATTCTTGCATAATTCTGTGGCACAGTTTGTCCTCAACTGACTGGTCAGAAATTTTGCTCTTGTGTAGCTCTTAATGAAATGTGGCTACAGTTATGCATAAAAAGTACAGAGCAACATGCTCAACTTTTACGCACGTTTTAGATCAGGCAAAAAATCACGCGCAAATGCATTTTTACGCGCACAAAATGTCGATGAATCATAGCAAAAAGTGTTAAACAAAAGGAAAATCTCGAAAGCGGCAGGATTATATGTTGTCCGGGGGCAGTTCTGTGATTGTATTCAGGTCTATTTTGGCGCACAGCCACCGCAACATGTAACATTTTCCGAGTATTAACTTATATTACACTTAAATTAACCCCGGGGTAACACGACAGTAAAACACTAATTAAGGCGCTCTCTAAATGAAGGCTGTAAATCACTGTCAGCGCAGCCTGCAGAGAAAACTACTCTGCTCCCACCACGTGAATACACGGGAAACTTTTTTTCAGTTATATGAGAGCACTTGTTTCATTTTCGATTTTTTATATTAATCTCCAAACGCAAACGTGGTAAAATAAGCCAGAACATTTAAACTTTTAAAAGAGGTTAAAGCCCCTGAATCCGCCACGTATTAAAAGTCAAATTTGTTGTCCTTATCGTGCCCACTTTGGCCAACTTGTTCTGACAAAGGGAGCTAGGGGGCCATTGCAGAGCGGCTCGGTGTGAGAAGCAGGTGTTTGGGTCAGTTAACATGTGTAACCAAGTGATTGGACAGGCCTGCGAGGACAAACACAATCTGATAAACACAAACACATCCAACACGCACAAGGGGACATAAGCCGAGTTAATCTTTGCAGGAGAAATAAAAGCTATCTTTGTTTGCGTTGCCTGAAACACTCCGAGGTTGCGCGCTGCAAAAAATATCCATCACGACCAGTTATTTAGTCCAGACTCGGCTGCTTAAATCATACTATTATTAATAGGAGAGGTGCAAATATTTCCAGTGCAAATTAACCTTTTCTTCAGTACCTAGTGAAATGTAATGAAATGCAGTTTCTAAAAAAGTTTTAGAAAGTTTGATGCTTTTTGCTCAAAAAAACTAACAGCATTGGAGATAAGTAATGCTCTCACACGAACTTGCTTTCTTTCAGATGAAAAAAAGGAATTTTTAAGAATGAATATGAGGCTAAAAGGCTCGTCCGTATGGCCATTTCTTGTAGTGTGAACTGATTTGATAGGAAAAACGCCTCACTTTCTCCTGTGATTCTGATGTGATGTGTCACTGGCTCTGACCCCGAGCTGGACCCTCTGAGAGCTGCTTGGCATCGAACGGCTGATTAAAGTATTTGAACTCGGTGATCTAATTGAGTGTTCATGTCATAACATATCAAACACTGTCTATTCTCCCATAATGACCCAGCTCGGCCGCGATGGGCACATCACCAAAAAAACGACGAGGAGGGAGAAGAAAAAAAACCTGAAAGAGCACTTCCTCCGCTGTGAAGTGGTTCGTATTTTTACTGCGGAACCTCCCTTTGCGACCGCCACTTTAATTACGGAAAATTATTTTTCTTCCCGTTCTTTCAGCTCAAGCGCCTTTGGTTTCTTTTGGGAGTCCTCCCAGCATCCCCTAAGTGTTGCATTGCATTAACCTGCAGAATGAACCTCAGCTGGGAGTTTGCGTTATTTAAATCGCCTCCATCAGGAAAGAAATACACACGGGGGCAGCATTTTTTTGACGCGTAAAGTAACAGGTTTTAGGTCTTTTACGCATTGTTCATCCACGCAGAGACAGCTTTAACTGAGTGCACATGATCTACGGCTTTCACACTTTTGTAGGTAAATGAAATTTGCTTATAAAACCAGGCAGGGTGTTTCCTGCAGGTCAGGAAAGGCAAGATCAGAAAAGAATAACCCGAATCTGAAAATTACTTTTGGCACTTTGGGGTAACTCATTAAAGCGCAGATGGTGCAGCCACGGCCTCTCTCTCTCCCTCTCTCTCTCTCTCTCTCTCTCTCTCTCTCAACAGAGGCATAGATGACAAAAACATGTTTTGCATTTGTTCAAATACAAGCAACAAGGTCAAACAAAAAGTGCACAGGATGCCGTTTCAACAAAGCAATAAACTCCACCGCACTCCTCCCAATTATCCATCGTCAAGCATCTTATGCGTAATGGAAAAAATTGGCTTTTTACATAATAATTAAATTACGAAAACTCTCTAAATTTTTTAAACTGTCAACACGAATATCTCTCAATAATTCCAGCAGTGTGTTCAGTCAGTCAGTCACTCAGTCAGTCCGTGCAGGCGCGTTTAAAGGGGAATGTTGTCGTTGGCAGGATGAGATGAAATATAAGAGGGGACGTGCTTTAATGAGGAAGTTGGGAATTCAGAACTGTTAATTATTTGGTGAACTTGTATTCGATTTGTTTGAGGTCTTATAAAAAAAAAAGAAGAGGAAACTTAATGCAGACCATACGCGCAAAGTCACTGAAACGAGCACAAGGTTTCAATCTGCTTTTACTGTTGGACTCGGCAGGGTTCACCGAGGGAAACTGACAGCCAGATTCAAATATCTCTTCAGAACAAGTTTTACAAATTATATCTCAGGGGTGTATAGACGGACGCATGTCACTATTATTTTATTTTTGTAAAAAAAACAACAACAACAAAAAAACCCCTTCAGATAGAAATGGGAACAACGTGCTTTTATTTTATAAGATAAAAAGACACCACATCATCCACCTCTCAACAAGAAATTTAATTCCGTTTTTAGGTTTAAAACTGCGTCTTTTCAATAAGTGGAAAATATGTGAAATTTAAAAGAAAGAATTTCACGTATGAAAACTCAACTAACCTATTGAATTTTTTTTCTTGATAAATTAAAGTAGAAAAAAAGAAAATTGCAGGAAATATAACAATTATTTCCGTTACATTTGCTAAATTATCTGCGTTGTAATAAGAGAAAAATAATTAAACGGAAAACGGAAAATAATAGCTTATTATAGTGTTTATGTTGGAGCAAAACCAAGAAAATGGTCACTGTGTCTATACTTAAATAAGCTGTAAGCCGCAGCCTGACGTGCATGATATAATACGCTTATCATAAATCTCTCTGATCCAAAATGTATATTATAAAAGCTCTTGTACTTCCTTGTAAATGCGGATATTTTATGTGTTTTGTAAACGCCTTTTCATGCATTGTTCCACAGTGTTATATTCCAGTGTCATTGGTCCGCCTTGGTGGAATATTTGCAGGCCTCCTGGGTCTCCAGCAGGGAATAATGCATTAATTGTGTATTGTTCAGTTGAGTGTACAGTATGTCGCCTTTGGTCCGTTGTGTCTGGCAGCACCCAGGGGCCTTCACATCACTAGGCCCCTTGTTTTTTTTCTCTTTGCCTTACAACTCTACAAGAGTTCTCAAAAAAAAAAAAAAAAAAAAAAGAGGAAAGAAAACTAACCACGTTTGTGATGTTCTGACTGCTGCTTAGATTTAAGAGCTTTAAAGAAGGGAAAGTTTACTTCCCCTCTGTCAAAGAGCTGGAAATTAATAATCAATCTGTCATCAAGTGAAATGAAAACTGAACTTTTTTCATTAAAACACGCTGGCTTTGATTAACAGTGGCGTGGCATTGGAAATCTAGCCAGATTTTATTGGATTATTGTCAATTCAAAAACAAAAGCGAAATATGGGCCCTACAGTGGCATTACTGGATAAACACAGAATATGTGGATTTTTTTAACAAGTTAGATTAGACACTTCTTGTATGATATAAACACTGTGTTTTTGCACCATAAAATAATTTCAAAATGTCGATGCGCCACAAATTCGCATGAAATGAAATCAAGAAACTTTGGGAACTACAGTTTTACGCAGGAAGCCTCAAAGCAGATAAACTTAGCCCTCATTTAGCCCCCAGCATGATCAGATATTTTATTATTAAGAAAATTATGTTAGAATGTTATCAAATCAACTTAAATTAAGGGAAAATATTAGTCAGAACGGTTTTATAATGGTAATATGGACGTGGATTGAGGCTGGACAATGAGCAAAGTTTTTGCCGCGAAAAAACTGTGGGGTTAATGTTAACTGTGGGGTTTTTTGCATTCTCATCCAAACAGAAGACTTGTCAGCTGTAGTTTGTTCCAGGCATGTTCAGGGTGGACATTTGAAAAACAAGAAAGAGTGATCGAGAGAGAGAGAGAGAGAGAGAGAGAGAGAAGGCCTCTGTGGGAGAATGTGCGCCCCCCTCCTTCCCTCCCTCCATCTCTCTGAACACTGTACACCCTAAGTGAATCTGACTGCAATTATTTTCTTCTTTTATCCTTGCAGACGATCTTTTGCACTCTCCTCTGCGAAGACAAAAGTATCTGTTTGATGTCTCAACCCTTTCAGACAAAGAGGAGCTGGTCGGGGCGGAATTAAGGATATTTAGGAGAGCGCCCGGGGATTTGCAGACTTCCCTGCAGACGACGGGCCTCTACGACATCCAGCTCTACCCCTGCCGCTCGGACAGGCTGCTGGACTCCAGGTCTCTAGACCCGTTGGACTCCACCAAGGCCGGCTGGGAGGTTTTGGACGCGTGGGAAATGTTTAAAGCACACCAGCATCATTATCACCACCCTCATCACCATCATCACTATCAGCAGGGGAACCAGCTCTGCTTCCAGCTCCGCGTCACTCTGCGCAAAACTGACACCGAGGTAGACCTAAGGCAGCTGGGGCTGGACAGGAGCGGACGGTCCCAGCAGGAGAAGGCCATCCTGGTGGCGTACACGCGCTCCAAGAAGAGGGAGAACCTGTTTAATGAGATGAAGGAGAAGATCAAGTCGCGGCGGTCGGTGGGAGAGAAGGAGGAGGCGGTAATGGTGGTGAAGCCTGCGGAGGAGGAGGGGGTGTCGCTGAGGGGGGTGAAAGGAGAGGGGCCCCGGCGGCGGAGGAGGACCGCGCTGAGCAACCGGCACGGGAAGAGGCACGGGAAGAAATCCAAATCCAGATGCAGCAAAAAGGCGCTGCACGTGAATTTCAAAGAACTGGGCTGGGACGACTGGATCATCGCGCCTCTGGATTACGAGGCGTACCACTGCGAGGGGGTGTGTGACTTCCCCTTGAGGTCGCATCTCGAGCCGACCAACCACGCCATCATACAGACGCTCATGAACTCCATGGACCCCAACAGCACCCCACCCAGCTGCTGCGTCCCCACCAAACTCAGCCCCATTAGCATCCTGTACATAGACTCAGGCAATAACGTGGTGTACAAACAGTACGAGGACATGGTGGTGGAGCAGTGTGGGTGCAGGTAGCGGTTCTTACTCATTAAAAAAATCTTTAAAAGACAGAAAAATCAAAGATGATGGGTCCCAGGTTGAGTCCTCACAGGTCTGGAATGCTTTTACGCGTGACGCGCCTTATTCAAAAGGGATGCACAATAAAGGCTGCTATTTATTCAGACTTAGTACAGTCACAATAATTCACACTCTCTTGCCTTAACGTGTTACGCCTTCATTCCCATCCACGCAACAAGTCATCACTCATCAAACAGGCTTTTGTTTCCCAGAGAGTGAGACGTGTCCATATGGCATAAAGGATTGGTACAAGGAGATGGGGAGCCCCATTTAGAGCGACTGTGCACCTGTTCGTGCCGAGGCCAGAGGACAGTGGGCTTTGCCTGTCAGCGCTTTGTTGTCAGCTCTGCCGTGTGATCCTGCCAGCCAGGCCGGACTCTTTTGGGTATGTGCATCCAGGCCGTAATTGCCACTGTCCAGCTGGAGTCATTACAGGCCCGAGCAAGTGCCTGTTTTCCAAATAAAAGGGGGTGAATGTCTAATCTACCAAACACACACACACAGACTGGTCTGGGGAGCGGAGATAAGATGGTGGTGGTAATGCCTTTAAGAGATTTTTTGCCTTACTGGAGACCAGTTGAGAGGCGTTGGGAGAAGCGTCGTGCGTCCGCATTTGTGGACAGAAAGGACACAAAACCAGACTTGTGCCTGACTGGGGCCCTGTTGTAAATAATAATAATAATAATAATAAAGCACACATTACTGAGGCGAACTTTTTGCTCAAAAGTCTGCATCTTTACGAAATGCACTTCCACAACTGACTGCGCCAAGGACACGCGGTCAGCGAGAGAGTTTGTCTTCTCTGATGACGAAAATATAAGAAAAAAGACTCGCAAACGAGACGATATTTAAATGCACATTGGCTTTGAATGCACTGCTGTTCATTATTTTTTTGAGCTGTAAATATTTGTACAGTCGAAAACTTTAAAAAGTGCAACGAATGAAGAAATGAGCAAACGGCATTTCTTTGTAAATATACAAAATGCACTCAAATCGGTATAATTTCTATTCTATAATTATTTTATTATTTGTGATGTACAGAGTTTCATGATAATCATATATTTCTTACATTGATAAGAGTAATTTAAGGTGTATTCGATATTTGTTTTTTATTTTTTTTGCAGAGGGTGGAAAATACCATTATTAATGTCTACCTCATAATTGCATATAGGATCTGAGTTTTGAGGTGCATTCAGTTAGAGTGTAAAGAGCTTTTACAATGATATATAAGGTCATTTATATACATATATTACTGGATAATATTCCACACCATTACTGTACAAATAAAATTCAAAACAAAGTCTACCAGTCTGGTACTTCTGATGATTAATGCAACATTTTTTTTTTATTGATTTCATTATTTTTCAGTGTTTTTAAGAGATTCTGGCCTCCTGAAAAGCACAAAAAAGAACATTTTGGGGAATTTCTTTATGAGGGAATAAGAAGCCAACAATTTGTCTTTTTTTTATCAGTGGATTAATTTAACTATTTAAATTATTCAATTAAAATTTATTTAGGCCCGAATAACTTTCCATAGTCTGATTCACAAACCTTCAATCATGGCCACTTGAGAAAAAAACAAATTTTCATCTTCTTTGATGACTGCTGAAATACAAATACGTCTTGACAAACACATGGTTTGGCAATATACTGAATGACATTTTAGGAAAAATATTATATTGTGGAAATTTTAGACTATTCCATGCATGGGCGTAGATTTCGGGGATGTTGCAGGGGACACATGCCCCTCAATTTTTAGATCATTGATATTACTGTTGCAGAGGACTTGAAGAGGAAATGAAAGACATTTACACCTAAATTATTTATGCAGAAAGGCACAAATGAGCTCATACAAAAAGAAGAAGGTGCAGAGAATTAAGTGTTTGACGTTTAACTTTTTGGGGGGCAAAACTTCTGTTTCGTGTCGTTATAAAGACTTTTTAAGCGCACGATTTTTATCAAAGTTAATCCCCCAATATGATGTATATATTGACCACATATATCTTTGCTTCAAGTATGCCAGCCAATCTGTTCTTCCCCTCTGTTATCAGTCACTTATCACAGACAACAAATGTCATCATTCAGTGCCTGGCTGGCTCAGGATTGCCTCATATAAACATATGGTGACCATCCACGTAGAAAGAAATCCACTGACTGACTGTCACTGATATGGCACCGAATGTATGAACCCCAGCTATTTCCCAATGAATTAGCCCGCCTGGGTCAAGTTTACTTAACACTTTAATGTTTCCCCAATCTGTGGATGACATAAAAAAAAGTTTGAAAGAAGGGATTGCTTCCATATAGGCTATCGACCTTGGCCTGGAAACAATTAGGAAATTGCTTTGAAATGTTATATGTTGTCCAGGCTCTTGTACAGTATCATGTCACTCCCCACATGTTTGCTAGGGGGAAACAGAGGATGCTAAGTGCACTCTTTAGCGGTCGCTGCAAATGACTGACACAACAACCATTCCCCTGAGTATAACCAAATGGCCCTCCAGGCTATGTGTCTGGAACACCATCGCCGGGATGCTACTATGCTATCCCTCACAAGTGCAGCATGGGAGATACTGTGAGGGAGCCTTTGCAGCTGAGAAATACTGTAATGTTGCACAATCAAGTGTAAAAACTCCAAGCAACTTCATGCAACTTGTGGGATAAACCTTTCCTTTTTGATTTATATTTATTTGACAAGTTCCCCGGTCTGGTGGGTACTGGCCTGGAGGTGAGACTGAATGTTAAGGGAACAGTTAAATGGTGATGAAAGGGAAAGGAATGCTTTGTTTACCCGCTTCAATCCCTCACTCTCAAGTTAAATGTTCCTATAAAGTTCTTCATCACAACTGCCTTATTGTCCCTCTGCTCCACGCCAAGGCACAGAGAGCAAAAACAGAGAGTTGTGTTTATTTGAAACTCGGTCCTAATATATTAGTCTAAGCAAACCCAAGTTGGCGAAGAGACGGGTTCTTTTCATCAGAAACACAAATAGTCTTGACGCCCCACATCTGTGGCTCCTCTTTAGAGATCTGCAAAGCTGCATAGCTGAAGATCTACTAGGTGTTGCTCCTGGGAGCCTCTCCAAGATTTAAAAGAACGTCTTGGCTCATACGGAGACATAAATGTTCCTCATACTTAACCTCGCCGTTATCAGTGATGTCCTCATCAGCGACAGGAAGGGCATAAATCACGCTGATCTTTCAGACGGCGAGGACCTCTGAGTGAGCAGAAATTTGTTTCACTGGCATTAAGGAGCATTAGAAAATTTATCGCGTGGACTTAGATTTGGTGCTTTGATTTGTTGAAAGGATGCAATTTAAATGTAGGAGAGAAAAGAGGAGCTCGAACGCTGCCAAAGCATGACTTTTAAACTGCTACTGATAAAATCCAGCAAGAACTTATTTATTTTTTTCTC
Source organism: Plectropomus leopardus (assembly GCF_008729295.1). NCBI lineage: Eukaryota > Metazoa > Chordata > Actinopteri > Perciformes > Serranidae > Plectropomus > Plectropomus leopardus. Next base: position 8,407,238 of record NC_056469.1, read on the forward strand.
CTTGTTGATTTTTCTTGCCTCTAGAGGGGTCCCTCCTTCTCTGGTTTCCTCTAGTTCCCACCATTATGCTTTGCAGACACTGTAGTTCCCTCTATAATAAAGCTTGACACCTTCCTCCGGCCAAGAACGCAGGCCAATGCAAGGTGGTTCTCTGCGCTAAACAGACGTACATGTCTACATTATGCATTCACACGCAGCTTTAAGCATTGTATATTCCTGAATGTACCGTATTTATGTGTGAGTGTGTGTGAGAGGACAGAAGGACAGCAGTGCACACAGATGGACAGATGAGTGGTGCAGGAGAGCAGCAGATGCCTGAAGTGACCCCTACCACCGCCTTTCATTGAACCACTGGCTCCAACACAAAGGCTGGGGCGGCCCCAAACATTAAAAACACTTGCTTGTGCCTTAATGCCAGAGGTCATTACTTTTTTTCATCCATTTTTTTTAAATTACTTGGGAAAAACAAAGATATGTTTGGATTTTTTTGTTGGAAAAACTTCAAAAATACAACAACTAAACTTGTAAAAATGGTTGGTTGCACTTGGCAGCTGCTGTTTAAGTAGAGACTGATAATAAACCCTCCAACACAGCAGCCACAGTGTAACAAAAGATCAGGGTGTTTCCTCTAACAGGGCATCTGCCTGACTCTTCCTCTGTGGTCCTACAGAAAGCTGTCCCTCCCTCCTGTCAGACCATACGGTAACAGGAAGAGAGCAGACACCTCCAATTCACCACAGATAACCTGCTAATTGCATTAAACTGACTCCCAACTGGGAGTTTGAAATGTGAGAATCAAGCCATTAGTAATGTTGCTTATTCCATCTGCAGCAGAAACATAGCTTCCACATTCATTTTGTATCTGTGAAAAATCATTCATTGCTTTTACATTCTCTAAAAACAGCAACTTGATAGATCTGCTTGGAATACCTGTCCAGAGAAGCCCGCTTTTGTTCTGTTTATTTTCTAAAGGAATGTCTGAGGGTGCCCTTTCACCCCTCCTCATCCATTTACTGCCCCTGGTCTATGTTACAGATGGTGACCCAGGTCCTCACCATCCCTGATTAACAAGTACACTTTCTGATTCCCCTGCAAATCTCTGCAGAAAAGGAAGCTTGTCTGTCTGTATGCTCACAGTTCATCCGTTGAGTGTCTCTGTGTGTGTTTGTGTGAGGGTCTGAATGAGCTCGAGTCAAAAGTAAATTTACTCAGTTAACTCTGACAATGCTTATGTTTGGGAGCAAGGCGAGGACATGACCTCGCTGCCAATTCACATCCGCGTGGAGGCTTGTGGAGAGGAGAGGGAGGGTCGTTGACCAACAGGGGCTGGACAATGGCATTCAGTGGACTGAGCGCTTGGCCAAAGGGAGGACAAATTAGGCCCAAAATGCAAGCTTTGCCCTGCAAAGTGAAAGAAGAAGGCAGGAATTAAACAACAAAGGAGCTCCTCTGTGACTTAAAATAGCATTTTTTGCTGAAAACTAATGAAAAACCATGAATCTGAGAATAAAGGCACAATTCTTCCTTTTCTGATCCATGCTCAATCAATGCCGATTAACTTTTTCTCTTCAGTACATAAAACATACCCAAACCAGAGAGTTACCTGGGTGGTAAAGAGAGTTTTTGGTTCTGCATTGTAAAACGAGACATGTAGGCAAACAAACATGGGTCAGGGGCAATGAGGCAGCAAGACAAGGATCTGACTTTGGAAGGGGGGGATGATGGCGGAGCGGAGGGTGGCGGGGTTGCAGGAGGACTTGATGGACAACTCCACAACTCGGCAGAGGCAGAGCTTTCACTTAAAAATGGTGCCTGGCCTATCTCAAAAGGTCAGAGCCCAGAACACTAACACACTACATTAATCATGAGAGGCTGCGGCTTACCTGTCTAGCGTTTCAGCTGTGCCGTACAGTTAACCTCAATTATGCTTGATTACGAGGTGTGGAAGATGCAAGGGCCCGGGCTTAGGCGGCGCAAAAGATCAGGCATCAATAATGCAATTTCAGATTAGATGTGCCTGTCTGTCACAGTGCAGACTAGACCGAGTCTTGGGGAACAGGGTCAAGGGGCAATGAATTCCTCTCTGTTAATATCTTCACATTGCGGTTCTAAGCTGGAATGAAGCACAAACAAATGCATATGCACAGACATATGCATATGAGACACAAATGCATACACCAAAGCATTGTGTGGTGTACCAAAGAGAGCTAAAGGCTTCATGCTGTCCCAGCCCCCTTCTTGGTAATTGCCCCATTATGTGTTGGTGGTGGATGGAGCCATTACAGATGTTTTATGACGGGGCCATTTTCATTTTGTCTTCCCAATGAGGGACAGATTTATGGTGCAAGGCAGTCTTCCATTCAGGGGTAAAAGCCCCCTTACCACTGCATTCCCCCTAATACACAAACACACTTGCACGCCTGCTTGTGTGTGCACACACCGAGACAGAAATGCATATAAATCCGCTGCATTATCTTTTATATGGCTGTCATAAGTGTGACCTGCCCTCCCTTGTGCAGTGCCCACGGCTGTGAGTGAGGCTGCTGGCAGCAGCTTATGAGATGAATAAATGTTTGATGGCCCCACAGAACAAGGCACACTTCCAGGCCGGTCGTCAGTCTGTTACCCCAGGAGAGGGGCAGTGGGAGGGAGGGAAGATCTCCTCGAAGAGTCCCTGGTCTGTGGGGAAGCAGCAAACCTCAAGTAAAACCAAATCTGACACTTTCTCACCAAATGTTATCCTACTAAAAGGAACCATCATAAAGGGCAAAGCAAACACCAGTAAACTTTTCAGAATGAATCTCTTTTAGCTGGCAGTAAAGTGTTTGAAGTGCTGAAGACTCTTTGGCTGTGCGGTTACTTTCCAGAGGCTGTTTTGGTGTGGTTCCTCAGAGTTCCCGTTTGGAAATCAAATCTTGAGCTCAGTAGCTTTTGTGCCAAGAAAAATATCGGTCATAAATTGGTGCCTGAATAGGCAGTCTAATTACAGGGCTGAGGGCTGAAAATTTACCCTCAACTCATGGCTACAATTATTAAGGTTAACAATAGGGACGCTGTGGTAGAGATCGCAAAGCTTCAAAGAGCTCAGCTTATTCTGTGACTCGTACTCGCACAGGGAGATGTTCTGAAACCAGAGTAGGTCCATGTCTGTGTCAGAAATAGTTTTGTGTGCAAACTGTGGAAAGTTGTCAGGTACAAGTCTTTTAACAAACAAGGTCAGCAGAGGAACACCCATTATTAATGATTTACCAGGGCAGCACAAAGAGAGCTGGAGAGACTAGATAGCCCAGAAGACCCAGGGGTTTGTGACCGAAACAGTGCCTCATCGTGTTACACACACCGGCCACTGTGATATTCCTGTCACCTCGCTCCTATCAGCTCTACCTGCCCACTGATGATTGATTTTCTCATTGTGATGGTCACCTCGGACAAGACGCCCTTGTCTCATTGTTTAAAAATTGTGGCTCCCAAACCAGCGAATTTCTATTGCAGCTGTTTGAGCTGCATCAGGAAATCCAACCTGGGTGGAAATCTCGGTGCAGTTGAATGAATGATGTATGACTGACCATGTCCGAGGTTAGCTTCTGTCAATTCTCTCAAATACCGCTCTTTATTCACTCCAACATAAATTCTCCCGCTGTGGCATGAGGAATGGAGTGAGGTTTGTTTGACCAGATGTAACTTTATCAGGGACTCTCTCTCCTCTGCTACTCATGTGTCTCTCACATCTCTTAGCTCAGGCACCTAAAAAAAAGTGAGCTCTCACACAATATTTCTGTTTGCCATAGTCTGACCCCTTTGTGAACTGCGGTAAAGTGAAAGGCACTTTCAGCCGAGGGGAATCGGATGGCAGTAACCATATGCCTTTCAACTGATACAAAGGTGGGATAGGGGGAGGCCAGGGGTGTGTGTGTGTGTGTGTGTGTGTGTGTGTGTGTGTGGGGTGGGGGGGGGGGGGGGGGGGGGGTGGGGGGTTGCATGCTAGGGTGAAAAGGAAAGTGCCGTGCTGCATCTTTTTGTGTTGGTAAAGTGGTGGCGGTTAAGGGTTGGGAGGGGGGGTTCAGGCGGAAGAGAAGGGAGGTGCTGGCTGGATGTGGTACTGAACTCAAGGCAACGTCCGGCTGACTGACTGTTGAGATGGAGCCCTCTTATGGATGAGTGCAATGAGTAAACAGCATTCCTTTCTCTCTCTCTGACCCTCTCTGCCTCCTATCTTTGTCCCTCTTTCTTGTCGTTCTTATAAGTCTGTCTGTATTAGCAAGAGCACTTCACCCCCCAGTTTGGATCCGCTGCCTGTTTTCCCCTCTTCATCTGACTGACCATCTGCCCCCTTATTAACAAAAAAATATGTGGAGGATATGTGTGTGGTTATTGAAATAAAATGAAATACAATGTACATAAAAGATATCTGCACATGCATGCAGAATCTTAGTTAATGGTACTAGGTTTTGGTATCTAAAGCGTTCTTTTACTCCATGGCTCGGATAGTTGTTGTATCTTCTATGTTTTTCTCTTGTTTGTAAATTGTACTTGTAAAGCACTTTGTGACCTTTGTCTTTAAAAGAGCCTTATAAATAAATGTTAATTTCTTAATCTAGCTAAAACTGGCAGATGCAATACGTATCCACACACACCCAACCCCTACTCCTCATCCTTACCACTTACTCTTCATCATATTTTTATTAATATTCTGGTGAAACATTATGAAGGGGACATTTTGATATTCGATTACACATATACACATATCCTGATTGTCTCCATCATAAGAAAGTGACACTTAATTCTCCAGGAGAAGCTAGAGTCAGCAAAATAATGTTATGGCTATCTTGGATCATTTGGAATGAAATGTGAATTAAATTAATTTCCATCAACAGGTTTTCTGCAAAAAAACTAGACTCCGCTAAGTGTAGTTTTGCCAGAAGTTGGTGTCATAGACCTTACTTTGCACATCTGCCAGTAAACAGAGTAGAGAAGGTTGAGGCTTCTTCAAACCGGAAACCAAACAAGTCACCCTGGCCATTTAACCCATGTATGAGAGAAGTCCCCAAGAATTAATTTCAATTGGGCAATTTTTTATTGCTTTTTTCATTGAATTAAAGGTTAATAATCAGGGAACAATTCTGTGGCTGAGTGTCTGTATGTTCAAAGACATGCACTGATGCATTCACATACATTTCTGTACAACTCCCATTGACCTGATGGTCAGAAAGCATACACAAAGTACCTCCCCTTATGACATACAAGTGTACAGTCTGTGTTCACATGCCTTTCTTATTGAGCTGGCATAACTCAGAGACATATATAGATTATTTTAAATCTAGATCACATAATGGAATACAGAAGCAAACATTTTGAGGTATGAGAATTAAGCACAAATGCCTTATCAGTTTGAAAAATCATGGCCGGTACAATGTTGATACACACACACACACACACACACACACACACACATCTTAAAATGATTTGCTGCCTTATTACTATACAGTCAGTAATCTCTGTGTATGGTTACAGTAGATATAGGGAGCGGCGTGTTTAGTAGGAAAGGACAGACAGGAAGGAGGTTTGTTACAGAAGCGACATTAATCTATTCCTCTCTGCGCTCTTTGAAGAGCAGCAGCAGCTATGACAGGCTAAATGTTTCCAGAGATGTCACATTTCCACAAAATCTAAAAAGGCTCTTGCGAGCACTCATCCTTTCATGTTTGATTGTGTGTTGGAGATCCTATGATAAACAGACGAGGGTGGTGGTTGGAGGGGAAAGGGGGAGTAGGGTAGAGGGGGGTTCTGGGAGAGGGGCTGCGGATGGGAACGTACTCGGCTGCTCGGGCCTGCTTTGCCACCGGATCCAGATGCTTTTGCAAATTACCTCTTTGTCTACTTCAGAGGGGTTCAAAATGCAAGTCTGAATTAAGATCCAGGGTTTTCTCTTCAGACTTCTAGGATTGCAGGGTTATTGCGCTGAATCTGATTAATCTGGGGCAAACTAGTCCATCCAGCCTTGTCGCTTGCGCACTTACTGGCCCTAAAAATGCATATCCACCCTCAGACAGACATTGAACAGATGCTGCAGGGCTGCTGTGAACCATTAAGCATGTGAGATGTAGCTCATCAACATCAAATCACAGCACAACTGGGCAGAGCAGGTACATTTAACACCACATGTCCTCTGGAAGCCAAATACACACTTCCTGTGAGATTTGGAAATGACTTTAAATTACAAGTAGAAATACTTGGTCATCACATAGGAATATGTGGGCCTCACACATACATACATACACATACACGCACACTCTGTCTCTCTTCCCGTCTGTCTCCATCTCTCTCCTCTTCATTCCTCCAAGGCTTTGTGTCCCTGTTTGTCAGTCCCGTCCCACCGTCTTTTCCAGTGCTGCTTAAGTGTTTTGTGTGTGAGAGTCATAAAATTCTTGTGGAGAAAACAGAGCACTTCCAGCTGAACTCCGGAGAAGAGGCAGTAAAGAGAATGTAAACTGAAGCAAAGAAACTAAACGGAAAGGGAGGGGAAAAAAATGTTCTCATAAAAATAAAATAATAAAAATACCAGAACAGTAGTGAAACATCTTTTCAGCATTTTTTAATAAAACCTCTTAACAAGCATGTGCATTGATGGATACAGTTTCATGACAGAGTGCCATTCGCTTGTCTATGACTGTGTTTAAATTGCACCAGTGCCTCCCCACAGGCTATAGTCAATAGTTTATGAATGGAAACTCCAGAAGTGATATGAAATATGAATAACATCTACGAGTGTCTTGTCCTTTTCTGTTTGCAAAACGAAAACATCGGTGCTCTCCGCATGAAACTTTAAACTCTGGGGACATGCCTTCGCCTCCCATTACATTTAGCTTATGTAGAAATAGCACTCTGGCATGCACAGATAGAAAGCACACAGATGCAAAGCATTTGCGCTCATAATCCTCCACCTCTGGGGAAGTTGGTGGCAGTCTTCTCATGGACTTAGGATGGTGCGGTCACAGATGTCCTGGTGAGTTTGGTATGAGCCATTAGGAAGCGGAGAAGGAGGAGGAGGAGGAAAAAGAGGAGGAGGGCATTCCTGATTTCCAGCCAGGCTGATCGGCAAAAGCCTGCTCCTCACCTGTCCCACAGAGGCAATGCTCTGTGCAGCCAGCAGGGTGTCCTGTGACTGGCACATCTCATTAGCATGGGAGGAGGGGACGAGCGAGGGTGAAATTGAGAAAATGAGATTGGGAAAGCAGAGTTGGTTTGTTCTCAAGCCTGCAGCCTGTTTGCTTTAGTTTAAATCAGTGGGGGCGAGTTGCATAAATGCAATCATTTCACTGTGCATCTGACACAGCAAAATGACTTAAGAACCATAACTCATCAACAAAAGCCACGTGAGAGCCATTCCCCCCTTCACTGGCCAGCAGTTAGGGACATGAAAGGACTGTCTTCCGGGGTAAAACCTTAACCCATAATTCATGGCACGTTTAACTCATAACGTACAGTGCTTCCTGTCGCTGGGTGGGATCACTGGTGGATCAGGAACCAGATTGTGAACAAGGTCTCAGACCAGTTTGTGTTCTTATACAGCTGAGTGAACAAAACAGACAACTAGAGACACATACTATATAAAAAAAACCCCAATTGTTTTTGAAACCCTTGTGTTTTTGTTGACATTGAAGTTTATTCCTTATTGATCAAAGTCACACAGATCCCACTGCTGTATTTGTCAAAATAACAATAATAGGCCTATTGCAATTTTTTTCTGTCAAAAATATGTTTTTTTTATATTCTCATCTGACCTCTTTAAAACCTAATATCTAGAAAAGATTGGTGTGGTAAAACTTTTACAGAATTAATAAAAGGGACAAAATACACAACTGACCATAAAGTACACCAAATAAGTAAATATATGGTTTTAAAGTTATATGAAGAGTTTTTTTTATTTTTTTTTTTACCCTGCACCATGGTATAACTTTCTTATGAACCAACTGTTACACAAGTCCAATAACATAAATCTGAATAATAGGTTAGGTAGAGCTGCATACTGTGAAAGCGATTACACATATATGATCCATCTTATGTTTCCATGGAATTACTTCATGCATTATGTTTTGTCGCGGACATCTGAACCATGTCATCAGATCAAAATCATGTCTATTAGCAGTTCTTGACATGTGACAATAGTAAAAGTATATCAAACAACCTGTGCAGTATTATCAAAGTCTTATCTATCAAGTAATATACTAACGACTTCCCAAACACGTATATTCTTGCAAAATTTTACTGTTTAAATGACTTTGGATCAAAAAAGTCTCACGCATGGACAAGTACACCTAAGCAGGTGCATGCATTTGACTCTGCTCAATAGAAGGCAGGAGCAGAGCTGAAAATGAACACGCTTGTGCTGATCCACCACATGTATGTATGAAGTGTTTTAAATAGTAAGGTTTTAGTAAAAATGCCTGTTTGCAAAGAACTGATGACTGGATAATGAGACTTGGATTATACTGCGCGAGTACTGTGAAAGTTTGTCAATTGATTTGACATAGTTTTGCTGTTGTTAAATATGATCCCTAATGACTTCAATTCAAAGAGTTTTCTCAGCTTTTGTATTGTTTGTTCATTGTGGAGGAATGCCAGAAAAACAAAGTTTCCTTCATGAATTTGACCTAACAGTGGGTGATTAATAGATATTCAGATAATAATTGTGGGTGAAGGGTTCCTGAAAGTTAGTATGAGCTCTCCAGGAGCTCAAATTAAATACTGAAATGAATAAGACCAGGAACAACGTTCATATACACAGCATATTCTCACATGGGATGACTGTATGTTTCTATGATTATTATCCATCTATTTTCAACACCTGCTTTTTTCCTGTTTAGGGTCACCAAAAGCTCGGATTTACTGAGCCTCACATCCATTGAAACACAGGAGTTTTGGGTTGATCTGCATGTGGTCTGGACTGTGGGAACAAACTGGATCACCTGCAGGAAACCCACACAGACAACACATGCAGACTCCACACAGAAAGCACCAGAGGGGTTTCAAACTGTCCCCTCAAAAATATTCTCTCCCACTGCATAATGTAATGGTTTGTCCTTGTCTGAAGAAGAGAGCCCCCTGATAGCAATAATATACAGTCAGCCATGACTCTTTGGCTCAAGTTCCTGGACTCAAACTGAACTTCAGTGCATCTGTGCACAGTAAACTTTTCTGTTTTCTGTTTAGTCTGGCCCCAGCATTCTACTAAAACATTTTCAAACTTGCCTTTACAGAAAAAAGAAAAGAAAAGAAAAGAAAAAAGCACTTCCCTTAGACTGGGAACCTCATCCAAAAACTGTCCAACTGGTTGAGAATATAGAGAAAAAGTGCAGAATGAAATAGCGGAGAAAGGCATTGCATCTATTAATTTGTGTCAATAAATGCATGAATTTACAGACATGTCAATTTTATGAGCCTCTGACCGGAGTGCCAACACTTTCCACTAACAGCGAGTTGGCCAAATAAAATGGCTCAACTGTTTATGATTGACTGCTCACAGGAACAACAGTTAAAGTTTGGCATACTGCAACTGCCTACCTAAAGCAATTTTTATAGTGTGTGTGTGTGTGTGTGCATGTGTGTGTTAATACTGGTTTGAACATCTGCTCAGAATGAGAGCAACATAGATTTAGTTTTTTTCATGCCATTGCTGGTGCATACGTTTCCACGCATAATTGAGATTTCGCTTCTCTTCTCAAAATGAAACAACTTATCATTAAACCTCGGGATCTGTGCTTGTAAAGAAAATTACATGAGCTATTTGAAATCGATAACAGAACCGTCACCCCCCCGCAACCCTTCCGCAGAAATGAGCGGGACTGTTGTGGTCGGCTGTTTGCTGATTTATTGCCCTTACATACTACTGTGTGTACTTAACTTGCCTCGGAAAACATGTGGATAGAAGTTACAGCTCCTTTCTTTTTTTCCCCCTCTCACACAGACCACATTGTGCTCTTCGCCAATCATACTGTGGGCTTTGCGATGTCATTTGAGGTGGGAACCCTTGTAGGAGGGCCTGAAGTGAGGGTGGGTGGGAGTTAGTTCTTAGCCAGACACTAGGCTGAATAAATAAACCCGGAAACATTAAAAGGCCTTTTCCCCTTCACCTTTGAACTTGTGCATTAGATTGTGTAAACATACATCGAGACGTTTAGACACAGCTTGTCCTGACACTGTGCTACACACTCGGCTGGTTCTTCTTCCTCTGCAACTGCAGATCTAACCTCTGTCTGGTTTGTGTGGGAGTAAATTGTTAGGAGTAAAAGCAATACTGAGTATTTGTGGGAGCAAAGAATATATTTTCTCTGCGCTTTTTGAGAGCCAACACATGACCACTGAATACTGAATCCAATACAACTGCAATTTCCAACCTTTTTGGCTTGTGATCCTGTCAAATTAAGAAATATTTATCTATTTGTAGCCCTTTATCAACTACTGCATATGTTTACTGGTTATGACAATTTTAACCAAACAGTGATTTGTTGTTTTTCAGTGGATTTTAAAGGTGTTGAAGAATTAAAATTGTCTAGTATTTCACAATTAAAGAAGAAATACATTTATTATGGTTAAAAAAGATAACTCTCATTAAGCAAAATCATCAAGTTGGTGCATTATTTGCATTATTTGCAAAATGTGATTTTTTTTGCATATATGCTGCAAAAATCTACTTCATATTAAAAAACATCTGTCTGAATTGAATATCAAAATCTCAGATTTTTGTTTTAAAAGGTATAACAATGTAGTAAGAAGTTTTCAAGCTGTGTTCACTTTAATTCAACCTTTTATGAAAAATGTCCAGATATCAGGTTTATTTCTTGGAGCATAAAAGGACAATGCAGATCACCAAACTAAAGTCAACAAAAATGAAACTTTGTTTTAGAAAATATAATTAGAATAATGATTTTTTATTAAAAATAGTTGCAATAATTTCACTGCACTAGCAGCAGTGATTTTTTCAGTTGTATAAAAAGATATGACTTAACATTATAGCCCTTAAGATTTTAGTCCTGATTGATTTAAGTGACAGCCCTGCTTCCTGGTACAGCAAAAGCAAGTGTGGTTTAATACAACAAAAACAGACATAGAACAGAGGCACAATTAAACTGTTTAGGGTGCAGCCAACACACTTATATTGTTTTAACAAAGACGTTTGTCAATAACTATTTCAATAGTGATATGATTTTATGCATGATGTAAGGCACAGTAAAATTGATGGCCTTGCTGAGGAGTTAGAGGTGACCTAAAATGATCCCTGTCTTTGTTTTACTACAATTTTCTGACAAAAAATTGTAGTCCGACCTAAATTCAGTGACAAATACATGTGTTTTTTGGGACTGTGTTAAAATAAAAAAAAAAGTGTGTAGTGAATGTTTTTAATATGATGCAGCAGTGATAGGAAATGCTGAGTTAGCATTAGCAGTTACTTCATACTGCTCTGATACAGCATGCAGAAGATGGCAACTAGTGAGGGTGATATCAATGATATAAAATCAGTGGTTAAAAGTAATGCTTTCTATTGAATTGTCTCACATGAATCCGTTTTGTGTAGGTGGGGAAATTAAATGCAGTGCTGGAGTGGCGGACTCTGCCACCATCAATGAAAACTACTGTAAACAGTGGTAATTAGAATCTATATTGCAGAGGCAAAATGTATGAATGTCTGTAGACAATATATGGTATCACAAACAGGATTTGATTTCATGAAATCTTTAGGATTTTAACTTAATGCTTTATTAACCTAAAATCCAGAGAAAAATTCCAGTGTTATTTTACAATGTGCATCAAAATAAATGCAATGATGAGATGTTAAATACAATTTGGGAACATGTTTTTTTTTTGAGTTCCTTTTGGTCTCCGTTTAGGTTGGTGAACCAACACAAGCATTTCAGCAGTGCCATATTTAAGTAGACAGAGGATGAAGTTACCACTGTATACTTTTGAAGAACTACCTGGGTGGGCAAGAGGAGAGGAGTTTGCAAATGGGCAGTCAACACACACACTTACACACGCCGAGTTAAAAGAGGAAAAGTGGAAAAGAAGGGGGTTAAAGCACATCTGAGGTAAGACTGTAACTGTTTCAGCTTTAGAGAAAGAATTTTGTTTGTGGGAATCATGTTTTTATCTGAAGTAGGAAATGAGTCCTCATAATGTGACTAATCAACCAAGGTCCCCACAATGTCAATTAGATTAAAGAAAAGAACACACTGAATAAACCCAAATTAAAGTATTGGAGCATCAGAGATCAGCATTAGTGAAGTCACAAACAAAACAAAGTCATGCGATGACAAAACAATTTAATTAAATTGGAATCCCACATTTAAAATGTACCTGCACTCAAACCTCCAAAAGCTCATTTTCTCATTTTTTGACCTCAACAAACAATATTTCCCTCACGCGTGTGTACAGTATATTTCTGTGTACATGTGTGTTCGTGCCTGTTGGTGTGTGTCATCGTGTTTGTGTGCATATGACCTGCATTATCCTGTTTTACTTTGGTTACAGAGTCCTCTAGGTTTTTTGACTCAGGAGCCCTGAGGCAGACAGCAGGGGTTCCATACTTAGTTTCCTGTAAAAAATACCTCAGCACTCCACATCCTAATTAATGTGAAGGGCATGCCCAAGATCCCTATAAAATCATACAAGACTATACCAATTTCCTGGTAGCTTGCTCGCTACATGTGCTTCTTGTTCGTCAGCATAAGAGTTTCCTTCCCTGCAAACCCCATGAAGATTTATACACCACCATCACCACCACCACCAACCCTGCTCCCCCCACCTTTCATTCCTCTCTTTTCTACAATTTTCTCTCAACGTGATTTGCACTTTATAACATGATACACAGAGATTATACTTTTCTATTCTGAAATAGAACATGAAGATACCATGAAAAGAGACTATCAGAGCAACATGAGAAACACATGGCATCCACTGGTTGAATGAAGAACTGGCTTAAATCATTTGGTGTGGAAAGGAGTACAAAAGTTTCTTTTTTTTGTCTGTTTTTGCAGTATATGAGCATATGTATGTTGGGGAATGTGTTATTGTGTTGGTGAGTTGGCGCTGAGGTAAAAGTGGCAAAAAAAAAAAAAAAAGATAAAGAAACACAGACTGATTGCATGCACGGCTGCACCCCAACACTCAGAAGCAGTAACAAAGCCCTCTGTCTGAAATGTAACAGATCCCTCTAAACACACACACACACACACCCACACACACAAACACAGACGTGACCACTTACACAAAGCATGCTCTACATTGTTACCATGTTTTCTATATGTATCTGTTGTATGACTTTCAGCCAATGGTCTTTCATTTCCTGCTGTTCATCATGCTTATCTGAGTTTTTTGTGATCCAGTACAATAAAATGATTCATATTGCATCAAGAATCACTTTAAACAAACTTTAATCATCTTCAAAAAAAGACAACAATATTGGCCCTGGAGGGATTGCAAGGAAACAGTGTTTTTGGCCTGCAATGTCCCCAAAACACATTTTACATGTATATTGGGTGAATCAGTTTTTCCCAAACCTCTCCTCAAGTGTCAGGTTACCTGCTTGTTTCAGTACTTCTGCTCCAACACAACTGATTCAAAAGATCAACTCGTTATGAACTCCTCAAGCTGCTTGATAACAAGCTGATCATTTAACTCAGCTGTGCTGCAGCAGGGAGGGATCTTAAACATGCAGGACAAGTGGTGCTTGAGGAGAGGTTTACACACACACACACACACACACACACACACACACACACACACACACACACATATATGTACACATATAATATATGTACATATATTCATAAACATACACGTACATATACATCATTTTGAGTCAAGAGAGATAACAACAAGATGAAAAACAACAATCAGACTCAACAATCTGATTTTCCATGTGCCACTGTCATCTAAAGTACAAGATTGTGGTCCAGCATCCTGAATAGACAATCCCATAGAGTTTGTAATGTAGAGAGTTTGGGGGAGCAACCTGGTCTCACTCCCAATGCATCAAGTTATACCATATATTGGGCAGTGTCCCAAGCATCACTATAATGAATCCAGGGGTCACCCTTCAGTGTATGTATGAGATGCACATGGCTTTTGAACAGATTCAGTGTCAAACCATCCACGTCATTATTAGACAACAAAGGAACGGACGTCATATAAAGAGCGTGAAGGCCTGTTTAGGGAGGATGGGTGGGGATGTAGTTGGGGCAAGCACAGGACTTTAACCCAGGAGATTGGTGTTTGGGTCCCAGGTAAAAGTAAAAGTCAAGGTTGAGTAATTTTGTCATGTCAGTTTTTAGGTAAGTGAGTCATTAGTCACATGAGTCAGCTCACATGATAAATGTCAACCAAACCCTAACCCCTAACCCTAATCCTCATCATAACCAGATTCTTCCAGTGAAACGAGAACATATAAAACACCTGATAACCCAAAGTGGTAAAAACTAATTCAGTTTGTTTTGATTCCATCATGCAGGCATATTAATATGCAAGCATATTTTTTCTGATGCATTCAACTATGTAAAGTGCTTTGAAAAGCAGGTTGTTGATCCCAATGGCACCCTGCTTTGCTTTGATAGAACTTTAATATGATACCAGGGTTGGAATAAGAAAAAAAAATTGAATAGAAACACATCACCCTGGATATTAACTAATTTAACTAATTCATCATATGCTGGTATAATGGCATTGTAAGACAATTACGATGTGATTTGAGCAGCATATGTCAATTTCATACTCAACGCAAACAAACCCAAAAAAACTTCAGGCCTGTAGGAAAGAGAGTCTCCTTTTTGAATGTTTAAGAGGCATTAAAGGCATTAAGACCAAACTGCATGCTGAGAATTTCAGACCCCTGACAACATGTATAACATCTGTAAAGTGTAATGTTATTTGCCCTCAGTTTCCTCTTGATTGGGGTGGTGTTGACAAAGCAGGTACAGTCATTCTTACAAACAAGTGCAGGATATTGCTCTTGAAATTCACATAAAACAACAAAACTTTAAATAGATTGCCTGGATGTTTCCAGGTTCCTCATCAAGGACTGGTATGGTAGTGACCAATATTCGCTCATAGTTTTTTGCTTTTATGGCGGCCCGGGATGAATCATCCCCGCTCACTGAAGTCCTTTACACAGACCAGGTCCCACTTCAAGGAATGCGTGTGAGTCACTGCCGCTCATCGGACGACTGTCTACGGCTCGCCTGCAGCTTCTCTCGCTGATCACTCCCTGGAGACCCATTCAATCAAACCCCCATATATTTTGTAATTAACTTTAACTGATGACTTTATGCAATAGTTGTGTTTTACTGTCTCCTTTAAATGCCATTTATCATCCTCTGGGTTTTGAGGTCCGAAAAGCGAGATCCTCCCCCTCAGCTGAGCCAGTAAGGTCCGACTGTGCCTGTTCTGAGCCGTGACCCTGCTACCCCCTCAGCCAACACCACCAACCCCACCCTCTCTTTCTCTCTGAGGGTGTCTTATGACCGACCAAGACAGTTTTATTAGCCTCCGACTAACCCGGCAGGAAAGGGGGAGCTTTTGCAGGGTCTTAGCAAACACGCTGCCAGTTGAGGAAACAACTGGCAGAAACAAGGAGATTTTCACTGAGAGATTGATGACAGAGCTGAGGGAGGATTGATAAGCAAACTGTGTGGTGGGGGTAAAGGAGTTGTGAGGTCAGGGGACACGAGGAAACAGTGGCTTGAGTGAATGAGAGGAAAAGGTGGAGATGCGCCCCATAAAATTGTTTTTATCATGGAAATAGTTTGTTTTTACCATCAGCTAAAAGCAAGGTTTAAATGCAGACTTACAGAGTGTTTTACATTTTGTATGTATTTTTATCTAAGTACAATGATCATGTATCCACCAAAGTATTTATTACTGCCATTTTTATATGACCCACAATCAAAAAATAACCAGATTCTGTGGGAAACTCCAAAGAATCAACGGGAAGATTAATGAGAAAAGGCGATGTTCAATGCCCGCCTGTTATTTCCATACAAAACCAGCGCGGTCTTTACATGCCGATGTCATTCTACACAGTCACATGAGCCAAACAATAATCGCTGCTGCCAAGCTCGGTGCTGATTTCACCAGTTTGTCCCCAGATGTCTGCGCAAGCAATGTGAGTCCCTGAATATCCTCCTTTATCATCCTTTTCTTCCCAGGTGCTATTGGAAGTCCCTAATATAGAGAAACGACCAAGCACAGGCAGCATCTGCAGTCATAGCACTGCAGTCAAAGGTTAGGTGTTCCAGAGGCCTTTAATCAAGAAGTGTTCTCAATTTCCTCCCTCCGTGTTCCTCTTCTTGACCTCTGGTCCTCACGGTAAAGCTAGACGTGTACTGTAACACCCAAGACAACGCAACTCTTTAATCTTCTGCTCCTCATTAGAATTACTAATATGTCTGCAGCTGACGAAAGGTGTGTGTGTGTGTGTAAGTGTGTGCATACACTTGCATGCATGCATGTGTGTCTGCATTTGGCTGAGTAGGGAGGGAATACTTGAATAACAGCCTAATAAATATCAGGGGTAGGTTTATTGGTTTTGAAGCATATTTGCCGTTTGTTGGGAAACACTAAACCGAGGAAGGTTCCTGGCAAAGTGGCAGGGTGGTGCTCTTTTCTGGGTTACTGAGAACGCAGAGGAAATCTACTCTGACATTAACAGGCTGCTATAGGAAGTGTTTTTGGATTAAATTAGCATGGCATGAGAGGTTGGCTGGTCTGAGCCAAGGGTGAGGGCACAAGTGTGAAGGTAGGCATTGAGGTGTCCAAAGGGGGCACCTTTGATATGTGAAGATGATACCAGAACAGGGGATCAGCTGATGGAGGTGTTGGTGCAGCTGCAATCTTTGTAAGAGGTTTCATTATGCCCTGGGCAGCAGGGTGCGTCACCAGTCACAGATGACAGAGCTGGAGGATGAATCATGGGATGGATGGATGCCGAGACTTGCCGGTATTGAGATGTGGGGGAAATGCGGAGAGGGTTGGGGTATGGGTGGGGTAGTGCTTGTTGTTCCCTTAAAGCCTCTTTAAAACTCTTAGGTCCTGGCATCACATATAGGTGTTTGCCCACGGGAGGATGTGTGATGGGTGAGGGCACAGACTATTCTGCCAAACCCTGCAGGAGATGCTGTTCACACTTAACAAAAATTGCAACATGGTTAGAAAAACACCTAACTTATATGCTATTTATATTCTATATATCTCATATTTTGAATGAACGCAGTCCCAACAGCCTTCACCAGACTGTAAATTGCACGAGAGACAAAACCCAGGAAGAAAAAATCTGCCAAACACCTACTTCTGCCCCTTAAGTGCTTTCCTTTGATTGCACAATAATAACTAAAGGTGACTCAGATGTGTATACGAAACTTTTTCATCAGCAGATCTTCTCTCGTCTGGTCTGTAGTGTCTCGTCAGTATGTGGACAATGTTTAGAGAGATTTTAGTAAGAACTCTATCCCGAAAGTGAAAAAAATAATGCAGACCTGTCACCCCCATCCCATGTGCAAATGACTCCACTGTCAGCTACACATAATAGTTTATTTTTTCTGACATTTATTTAAAAGTTGCACATTTCTTGTAAAAACTGGATACTTTTACCGCTTCAGGCCTCTAAAAGTAATTCAAATATAAAAAAACTGGGCAGAAAACACCATTCTTTTCTGGAACAACTCACAACTCAAGGAAATAATGCAACATGTGATGGGGTCGTGAGTAGACAATACCTCATTTTAAGGGATCTTGACAAAAAAGTTGGAAACCACTGATGTAAAGCATCTTGCAGAACTGAACTGTTTTCTCTTCAGTGAAGTAGATGCACTGTTGTAATTCTGCACTAATTTTGTACGTAGTGTTGCATGTTTTAGGCCCTTAACTCAAAATTTCACACTTACTTTACTTTCCAAATACTTGACATTATTACTGATCCTTTATAGGTTTTAAGTTTATGTTAGGTTTAAGTCTTCCATCCAGATTCATCTCTCACTCCTCCAGAGTGCCAGCCTCTCACCCAAATATCGTCACTTCTGGCTCCAAATAAACAACATGGCAATGGTCAAAATGCTAAACTCGAGGCTTCAAAATGGCAGTCCACAAACCAATGGGTGACGTCACAGTAGCTATGTCCATTATTTATACCGCCTATGATTCTGGGCTCAGTGCTTCATGTTTGCAATTTTTTTCAGGTCATTAAGAGTTGAAAAATAAGGGTAAAATATTGCAGCTGCTTGTCACTGTCACTTTTTACCCAGCCAAACAATCAAATTGGAGGAGGGGTGGGACCACAAGCCTCTGACGAAGACCAGCTGTCACGTCGCAGAACAACAACAAAAGTTGAAGTTTAACTTACATTTCAGCTTTCACCTGAATATTACCCTGATGATTCAACAACTTTCAGTGCTTACAAGTCGACTGACACTTCAGTTGCTTTCATGCAGTAGACATCCACTGACATTTCAGAATCTTTTATCTCTTCCACTTTACATTGCAAATGTTTTAGGCCCTTCTCTTTTTTATTATTATTTCTGAGGCTTTGATTGATTGGACAGCTGAAGCGTGTAAGGAAGAGAGAGAAAGTGGATGACATGCAGCAAAGGACCACAGGTTGGAATCAAATCTGCAGCTACTGCGGCAAGGACAGAGCTCTACCAGGTGAGTTGTCTGGGTGCCTGGGGTCCTTCCACATCTACAAACTGACAACTTCCAACAAGACAAGAGATTTCACCTGCTGTCAGCAATAGCACTTCATCTGACGCTTCAATTTTTGTTCTTCAAATTTAGCCGACACGTCAACTCTTTAGTACTCCAACTTGGACTGCATATCCCATACAACATGTTACAATTAACTTCTAAAGACATTTAAACCTTTTTAATGTCTGAAAATTAAATTGTCGAAATGTTTGATGTCAAACCTCTATAGGAAGCTTAATATAACCGCCACCAGTCACATAAAATTAAGTATACTTCCCGTCCCACCATGTTATTTATGTGTGCTCACGACGTAATTTAGTTGATATCTTGCTTTTTGCAGTACGCTACATATTTAATTTCAATGACAAATGAATTGCTTTCCAGTTTATAAAAAATTGACATGCAATACCACACCTTTATTAATGAGCCCTTGGGCAGAAAATCTTAGCTAATGTAAGTCCTCCTTGTTTTAAAAACATTCCAAACTTAATTCAAGTTATATTTAAGCACTTTAAATAACAGTTAAACAGTAATCAGGGTAATTTACTTTAAATAGGTTTATACTACCTGCTATAAATCTGTTTTAAGACTTTTCAGCTTTATTGCACTGTTTCAAAAAATCATCAGAGAAGTAATTCAGAAGTATTCAAATGTAATCTAAATTACTTTTCATTAAGTATTTAGAATAGCCTATTACATTTTTACAGGGTAAAATTATTTTGTTTCAAAATCTACATACTACAAAATTGAAATACTAAAAACCTGTTGTGGCCGCTGTTGCAACATTTCATGGACATTCCATACCCAGATGTTTGTACCTGCACAGTGCTGAGTCGCTCCTGTGACCAGGTGACTTCCTGACCTCCATAATTTATCGTTCTTCACTTCCTGCAACTCTGAGAGAAACTTTCATTTTTTTCCCTGAATTTGGAGAAGTGAGTTTCAGCTCTTTGTCCTTGAAAAGAGGGTCACAAAACCTGGAATGCACAGGAAGGAAGTCACAGAAGCAAGGCTATCTGTACTCACCCCCTTCCTTTACTTCCCTCCTCTTTTGTTTCCTGCTCCTTCTCTTTCTGATAAATGGGGGGAGAAGGGATGATGGAGCAATGAAGAAGTTGAGCCCTGGGGTGGAGGTCTGCGCATATAAGTGCACACGTGTGTGCATGTATGTAGTAGGAGGGTTAAGCGTTTCGGAGGCGGCAGTCTCCCCTCCTTGGCTGTCTCTCATCACATCGGTGACCCCCCAGGAAGCTTTAGATGTCCGTCTGGCTTCATAATTCTCTTATCGAGCTTATCTGGGAGATAAGGAAGGGGGAGTTGAAAGTGTAAACCCAGCACCGCAGTGCTGGAATCCAGTTGCAGCGGGTCCATTCTTTACCTGCCTGCCTGGGAGACTTGTTAACTTTGTGTGTGCTGTGCCCATGTGTGCACTGCACAAAGACGACCAGAGCTTTTGTTTGTATGTGTGTGACTTTGTGTGTGTGTGTGTGTGTGTGTGTGTGTGTATGTGTGTGTATGTGTGTGTGTGAGAACACATCCCAACCCCCCCTGCACTGATATGGTTGCCCCTCACATGCAGGTCTGCTAGAGTATGATTGATCTGGGCAGAGGTAGTGGTCACATCCTGAACTGGAGTTGATTTCCTCTCCTCCCCAAATACAGACCTGGTGTTTATCATAGGCTCAGTGTCATGTTTGTATGTTTTCATAGATCAGCGCTGTTATGGGTGGCAGAATGAGGGTAGAGGAGGTGGGTCTGAGAGGAGGAAGAGGAAAGGAAGAAAGAAAAAAAGTCTGAAATCAGAGAGTGCTTTCCCTCGCTGTCTCTCCCTCTTTCAGGAATAAATCTCTGGGCAGACGGAGCGGATGCAGCTACTCAGGGAAAGTGCTAATTAATCGACTGAGGTTGAAAAATTTGGATCAGACCAGCAGATTTATATAGGGGGCTGTCACTGGGGAAGTAGCAGAGGTGCTGTTTTACATAATTTTTTTCACTCTATTCGCTCTGTATACATGTCACAATTCAAGGCAATTTATATCAGGCTGTTCTCATGCGCTGTTTGTATGCATACCTAGAAAAAGTAATGCACCACAATTCATATAAAACGACAGGTAATCATGATCCAGTTATTCCTATGTAATTGGAAGTGCTGCAATCATGTGAAGGAATAGGATAAAAACTGAAAGTCCGTGTAAGTAGGCAGGTTTGGGTGGTGGATGGGTTAAACAACATGGGGGAAAGTCATGTGTCCAAGTGCTCTTGGAGTCATTTTTGGGTATGTTCCCTTTTTTCTAACCTACATAACTTGACGTTCAGTATCTTTATGTTAGGCACGTAATGTCATTTGTGGGGCACTGTTTCATTAGATTTGATACAAGCTGTATTATGAGGATATGTTGACTACACAATAACATTTTGTACATGCTGGAGTGCAAATATGCAAAGTAATGCGAAAGGATTCACACAAGACTACATCCTTACTTTGTGTTTCCCTTCCGAATAAAATGGTTTAGATTATCAGACCTCTTCTCATTTTTGGCCTTCATTTTTGTACTTGACGCTGCGTTCCAAGGTCTCAGCAATAATTCCGTGAGCACAATGTTATCATAACCAATTGAAATACTGTCCAAAGCTATCTAGCTAAGAATGAGACCCAGACTGTAATAAACTGGAAATACTGTTTAATTTGTGGTGTCTTGTTGGAACATATGGTCTTCTTTAGCACACTTGTTTGCATTACTCAATAATGAAACACTTTCATCAGCCAGTGTTTTGCTACCACCTTTAACATGATTGTTAAAAACAATTGAGGCTGTGGTGAAGTAACACTGTGCAAGTGACTGTAGCATTTGAAATATAGGTTTGGTTAAAACAGATGTTCTACACTTTAATATGGATAAATGTGTTGGATATATACTCTATTTTTGACATGTTCTTGTGCAATGAATAATATCCTCTGCCCCTACTTCACCCCACTGTATGACTGCAGGCTGTTCAATGTTTTCCTCTATACATGCTTCACACTCTTCCTGCCCTCTGTGTAATTTCCCAGAGTAGTTTCCTGTGCTTCACCATTCTGAATCACTGGCTGGCTGCTTCGCCAACAGCAGGATGACGTGCTTCCAGTAATAGATGGCTTCTTTTTGGGTAATTAATAATCAAAGGTGTAATTTAGGTGCCCTGGGTTTACAGGGCTCTTAATAAAGTTTCATACTCCCATAACTCCCTTGGGCAATATGACTCATGCACTGAACAAGGTTTTGGTTTGTATCATTCTGTTATATGCTGGCGGAATTTTACTTCTCATCTATGTGGAAAACCGTTTTTTCTATGGTGATAGAGGTGTAAATATGCACTTCCAGGATGCAACATGCATGTAAAAATATGAGTAAAAACCCATCCCAAAATCCTATTATGGTTAGAATTTACTGATTTCTCACTGCATATGTCTGTCTTTTATGCCTTCATCTTCCTCTGCTGTGTCCTCTGGTCGAGCTTTAGATTATAGAGCAAGCTGGCTGAAGCTTCTCAGGGATATCACAGGAATTGAGTAATCGCATGGCATGACAAGATCCTGCCCTCTAATTATCCTCCACCAATGTTTGCTGCGGCTTTTCTTTTTTTTTCCTGTCTGTGTTTTTCCTTTCTATACATTTTTTCCCCTCTCCACCGCTGTGTTGTCACTGTCCCGTCCCTTTCATCAGCTGATTGTGGGATGGTGTGAATTGGAGGGAAGAGTGTGTTCAATGACCAAATGACATGCCATCACTCTCTTCTTCATGTAATGACTCCTCAAGCCTTCAAGCCATGTCCTCACAGGCCAAACAGACAGGCTGTAGCCTCATCTCCGACACTATTTAATCTCTGTGATTCATTTCTGACAAGTCAAAGCATAATGCTCACCTTTTAACTTGGGTAAATACTGAAAGGAGGATTCACTATTGAGGGAATTACAAGTATTGAGAAGTAATGTGTTGGGTAATGCCTTATAGAGTATTATTATTGCATGAGCAGTGTTAATATTTTTTTTAATCATTAATACAAAATAGTTGATAAAGTTGACCCAAGTTGAATTTCCAAAAACTACACCTCATCAAACTCACATTCGCTTTGCTCACAGTTGATCATTGTCATCTGACACTCAGCTAAGAGTACACATAGGAAAAACTGTTAAAAAAGTTGGCTTTTACTATTTAAAATTGGACATTAATGGTATTTGAATTATTTGATAATCTCCAGAGCAAATAAATGAGTCAACTTAAATTCTGACAGTGACAGTGAGCAGCTCAGGTTAATAAATATGTCTGTCATTGAGTAAAGAAATATTAAGTCTTACATAATAAAGAATTTCAGAACAGATGACAAAAAAAGATTCTCTTACTACTATGTATTACAGACAGGTGTTTGCAATAAATTCTGTGTGTATTTTAATTAATTTATATAAGTTTATTATTTTTAAATCAAAAGCTGTACTATATCAGCTTTTTAGTTAATATTTTATGACAAACGTGTGTTAAGACAAACTGCAGGAAAAATCTGAGTGGACATTAACATCAAGCTGTTCTTATTTACTCTTCATACTTATATCTACGAATAGCAATGTACTATAGTTTGCATATAACCTAACTAATTGTGAGCCAGGAGGTTGTGATTTTCTGATCTGTGCAATGCATACTGTTTTCCATCATATGATGGGAGGGAAAGAGAGGGTCAAGTCATGCAGTATTAAGTGTGACAAAGTCAACATAAGTGGTTGGTCAGGGTGGTGGACAGGTCAAACAAGTGCAGGACTTTGACCCGAGAGACCGGGGTTCATGTCCTGTGTAAAACCAAAAGTAAGCCCTGTGATAACTGACAGGGAATAATGTCACAAGATATCATACAATCCACCTGCATAACTTTTCATGAGATATACCAACCATTGTATCGGGACACGCTGAGTATAATGCTATAGTACATACTTTCTGTA
Organism: Plectropomus leopardus; assembly: GCF_008729295.1. NCBI lineage: Eukaryota > Metazoa > Chordata > Actinopteri > Perciformes > Serranidae > Plectropomus > Plectropomus leopardus. Next base: position 8,430,933 of record NC_056469.1, read on the forward strand.
AAGGCAAAACTAGAAAAACACCCACTGACCTTAAAAAAATATTTTTTTGTGCATTTTCATCTTGAGGAATGGTACATTGCTATGTACTGCGATGTGGATTGATATGTGATTTTTTGTATACAGTCGAAACTGCAGTGTATTTAGTCATGTTCAGTTTTGTCTGCATTTATAAAGATTGCAGTATCATCTGCATACAAGTGGAATGAATGAAATTTGTTGAACAGTCCTGGGTAACTAGTGTAGACTGAACTCTGCTGAAAGCCTCAGCTGGTATTAAAAAAAATCACACCATTAGCTGCAACACATGTCATTTCCAAACCAGCAACAGGTGGTGTTATCAAGGCCAATTTCATATCATCATCATTAAACATCCCTAGACAGTGTTGATTTTTATCTGTGCAAGGTACAATATTTATCAAAACCAGAGACAAATTGCTTTATGTTCGATTCTCAGGACGCATACTTACGGAGCTGAGCTTTAGTGTAAGTGTATGTTCTTTGAAACCTGCTGTGTGTGCTGTGCCTTTGAATTCTACAAGTTGCTGTAGATTGCAGTAATCAAACCAAGCTGTCTCTTTCTTGATGGTTTCTTATCCTTTTGTCTACTGTTCAGTTCAGACCCTGTAACTATGTTGTCTCAAGTTTAAAGTGTTTCATTTGTATTTTTGTATAAAAGTACATTCTTGATTGCAAGTGGCAGATGCCTGTTTTCTTCCAATCTTTGATGCTATATCTTTGGAAAGTATTAGCTGAAAATAAGAAGTAACTCGTTAGAGTTATGTTTGCATTTATCTCGCCATTTTTGGAAGATTGTATTGATCCCATGCCAAGTAACGTAAAACCCCATCTGAGTACATTACCTGTGGAGGGGCATTATTTTCCCTGTGCAATGCACCAAAGCAATCTAATGAATTCATGTCGAATACCCAAAATGTTTATTATGGATGCTTTTCCGCAATACTCACTTAATCAGGAATAATGTGATTCACGTCAGCCATATGTTTCTCATGAAGTTGAATCTTGAGGAATGTGGACTTTGGTGAGAAGCTGCTATGATTTGTGAGGTGTGTGTGGTGGAAAGACAACAGGGGGATGGGATTCTGCGGGGGGATTTCTTCCTCTGCACAGCCACGATGCTCCCAACTTGTTTACCTACAGCAGGTCTCCCCCCTTCCATTTTTCACAGTTTTACACCCACTTACTTAGCCATGTGTTTTGGATGTAGTGAAAGTCTATTTCCGTGTTTGTGCACAAGCATGCATGCAGTATTTGCTCTTGGCAGCCACAATCTATACGGCCAAATATCTACACGTTTCCCAGGCTTTCAGGCCAAGCCTAGTCCCCACAGTGCGACCCCTGACACATGGGTCCCAGCCCATTTTGAGCTCATATAGGATGAGGCAATGCAGGACCTGGGGAGGTTAGCAGTGAGCAGACACTAGTCGGAGCGAGGACAGGCGCCTTCTTTCTCTCTCCCTCACCTCTCTCTCTTCTCTTCTCCATCTTTCGCTCGGACAGACGGCGGGAGAATGCATTGCCTCGCTGACAAAGCTAGTTGGATTGGGACCCTGTCCTTCTCCTCCATCTCTCCCAGATGGTCAACACTTTGGACCACACAGAGGGAGAGAGAGAGAGGCTGTGAGTGAGAGAAGGAGTGGTGGTGATGATGAGACCTTGCCTTCTTGCCACACGCCTCAGTCGACTCCAAATCAAGACCTGGATCACAGCAGCCCTCTGAGCTGCAGGGACGTCTCGGTTTAAGTCTCTCTGATGCTAATGGCTTCCCCAGCTCCACCGCTGAGCTGCAGGGACAGTCTGAGATTCAGATGAACTGGGACAGAGCATCCAGGGTAAAGCTTTTGAGATTTTTTGCCACCTGGTAATAATGTTAAAGGTTTTCACATAATTCAAGTCTTCCTTTTCTGTACCTACTTAGTCTATACCTTACTTAGTGATTTAGTAAATAGCCAGTGAATGAGCAAACACTACAAGGACAAATACAAAAAAGTGTCACCCAAGGAAACTGTGGTGGATTATATTTACCCATCTACCATGGATGGCCAACAGTCTCCTAAAACTGTCAAGGCACTGACCTGTTGAAGTGTTTGAGTTTGAATGAAAACCTGCAGACCTTTGGTGCTTAATGGCACATGAACTTCAGTACATTATGATGTCCATGCATTGGTGTTACCATGCACTGCAAGTGAGTGACTCATATAACGCATATATTTTCTTATCTTTTCTCTGTATCTCCTAAAATTGTTTTTTTTTTCCTGGTCAACATGTTCTCACTCCCAAATCATCAAATACTGAGGCATGGTCAATTGCTCTCGGCAAATGAGACTTTTAGAGCAAATGATTTAGTATAAAGAGCAAGAAAATCCATGTAGGTAGGAGGTCGGGATGAACAGATTTGTAAAATACAGGACTTTCAGCTAGGAAAGGAGCTTGTTTGTGTCCTGTATGAAACCAGAGGTCAATGTGAAATCTTTCTAAATCTAACCAAGTATGCCTGTTGCATAAACTTATCAAAGTGATCATAAAAACTATGGGAACTGAAGGGAAATTCTGTTTTAAAACAAGAGACATGTATGCATGTAACAAGCAGAAATTGGCACATCCAAAAACTGGCACTAGAGGTGTACCTTGAGCAACATACTTTGAAACATAGGGCCGTTGAAAATGCAGCAGGTAATTGATGAGTTGGGACTGAGAACATATTGTTCTAATTGTCTGGTTTCTTGTTTTGACTCAGGGAGGACGGTGCAACATGAGATAAGATGGATGAGAGTTAGGAATTTATTTTCCTTATTCGAGTGTTGTTTCTTTAAATAGGCCCGCTGATTATGGTGGCATGGCTAACAGGTACGCTTCATACCTCACTTTTTAAAAGTTTTGTTTACATTTGTTGTGTCACTTGGTAATGATAGTGAAAACTAGATTTTCTTCTTTTTAGAGCCTGTTGACCGGCCTTTGACGGGTGTGGTAAAGATTAACCTGATGTGCCAGGTGGTTTCTTACACAGAGGAATCTGAGAAGCTGTCATTGGAAACTGTTGGCAGGTGCTTTAAGAAAAAGAAAAAAAAGAAGAATACTTGGCAGGTGATTGGATAAACCATCTATCTATCACCTTCTATCATGGGCCAGTCACAAAAAGAGTGAAAACATCTTGTCCCTAGGGAGAAGCCTATTTATTCTTCTCTAAGTACTCTCCAGTTCTGATACAACAGATGCTATTACAGCATCTAGAAATGATTTAGTGGCCACCATTGTTGTTTTGAACAGTCGCCTCTATGTGTCTCATCACACCTAAACCATGCCTGTATGCTGGTTCCAACTATTGCTTGAAGACTGACCAGATGGGTTTTCTTGTGATCTTGTGATCCCATGATTCTTGCGTGATATAGCAAGAATCGAGCTGCAGTGCAAGTGAACCGCTAGACAGCTGTTAGGGAAGAACTAACCTTTGCTACCAAGAGATCACTGAAAGACCAGCTATATTAAGAAGGTTGTCCGATATTTTAAAGAGATTATATCTGCCAACATTAGCTGTCCAACTTGAGACATTAACTGCTACTAATAACACAACCAACTCCCAGACCAAACTGTTAGTGGTTGCATTGTGGGCATTGTTTTGGAAGATCGTCTGCTTCTGCCAAAACGATTTTTATTTATTTATTTATTTTTTTAACAGACCATCATGAATCCAACAGTGTTATGGGAGTGCAATGCTAAGTGGTTTTGGTTAAAAGTCTACCATCACAACACAGTACCAGAGACATGGAGACAGCAAATAATGCCCGGGGAAAATGTGTGTTGATTTAATGGAAATGTTACAGGTCTAACGGATCCATTTCCAGTCTGCTGCATACCCTCTTGTCTCTTAGCGGTGGACCTTTTATAGCTGTCCCTTACCTTGCACATGATTGGCTCACATCAAGCTCTCAGATCTTTCTACTTTTGTTTGTCCACTAACAACATAGGCAGCAAAGGTTGGACACTGTCCTTTTTGTCCAGCTCTGTGACTGAAGCCAGAACTAGACCCTGTTCCCTGTAGGTACAGAGCAGCGGGAGGGATAGACACATACTTGTGTGTGTGTGTGTGTGTGTGTGTGTGTGTGTGTGTGTGTGTGTGTTTCTAGCCTCACAGAGAATCCCATAGACCCCACCCTTTGACTAAAATGCCACAATTAGTGCAAGTGCAGCCTGGATCACATCACAGGGTGCATTTGTAATTGTTTTAGAGTAAAACAACCTCAGTTTGTAAAGAGCTCAGTCAGGAGGGGCCGTAGAGAGAGACTTTGCTTATTTCTCAGTGGTGTAGTTGAAATCCTTGACCTTGCACATTATTCTACGTCTCTATTCATTACATGAGGAGATAAAAACCACCACTCTAATTGTGTACCAGACATAAAAAAGAGAATTCCTTTTCTATTTTGTAATATCTTCTCCCACAGAGGGGGATCATTGCAGAGCTCAGAGAGCCAGAGCATTGGCTGCTTTGTGTCTGACACTCCATAAGATCTCATGGCCTTACCTTCAAGACCTCTTTATATCTGTCCCATCGCCCCACCACCCGCCCCACAAACCATATTATATGCTCCTCATTGACCCAAGAGGATCTGGGATCTGCTCTTAATCACATGTCCCTCTTTATAAGCTCCCTGTCTTATTAAAGCACCTCACGGCTGTATTTAGGGGCTATAAATCATATTTTGTAATATAGGCGGATAGGGGGACCATTGGCGAGGAGTGCAGTGGTGTGTCTGTTTTGATATGAAGCCGTCTCATTTTCACCCCAGGGGACCCCGGGGCAGACTGAGACACACACACACGCACGCACGCACGCACGCACACACACACACACACACACACACACACAGTCACACACATACAAGTGTGTCATCAGAGGCTGAAAGAAGCCAATCCTCTGATCAAAGAGCAGCTGCCATGGAGAATTGAGTTTGTTTTACTGTATCATCATTTATAAGGTAGACAGATCAGACATTATGATACAGTCAGTGTGTTTGTGTGTGTGTGTGTGTGTGTGTGTGTGTGCGCACACACACATGTGTATTGCTGTTCTCATATGAAAATATCAAAGCTTTTACTCTGGGAATTTTTTGGTTTTAACATCAATTGAAGAATTACATGAAAGATGACATGAAAGTCCACTACCTTGAGGCTTATGCAACCTTGTAAAAAACTTACACAGGACTAAAAATGAGATTGTCCTCATAAGAAAACAAACATCCCTTCAATGTCATGGCAAAGCTTTGAACAGCATGCTGTTGCTGTATGGCCACAAACACTTGAAGCCTGGAGATCAGAGTGGATGGTTTGATGTAGGAGGTGTTTGATTTTTACACCTGAGACCGTAATCTGCTTCCGGTGTCATACGAGTCAATGTTGTTTTAACCATAGTGGCATGAATCAAGGGATGGCAATGTCTGTTAGACGATTCATGGTGCCCAGAGGATGACTCCTCATGACTTTGGACATGCCATTGCCATCAATTTTTTTCAAAATTGACATTCATGCCCAACAGTAGCGTGACTTTAGAAGGGGCTCCTGAGCCAGAACCTCTGCATGAAGTCACTGTTATCAAAGGGCCTAGTTATTCATGTTAATAACAGAGCCCCTCCAAAAAAATTCTAAAAAGAGAAAAAATTAAGGAATAGCCTTTACATTCACTTTGAAGATATCACAACAAAGAAACCATGATGATACACTGTTTCCATCTCCTCAATTTATTTATAGGACCACGTTTTTCTCTTAGCTTTAATCACCTGCAGCTTGTGGCACCAGCGGGACACTCAACTATGGATGTTAGTGGAATCTTTTTGGATTTTTTCCCAGAGAACTTTTTTGAATTTCTTTTATTATAGTTATTATCACTGTGCACAGTTAGTTGTGGCTTTTCCTTCCATTTCACTCAAATGCTGCACGAAGTGAAATGTCACACTCACTAGGGAAAGGGGCAGGTCTCCTTTATGTGTCCAGAGTCAAAACTAAACAGAGGCAGCGTTCAGTTTCTATGAAACTCATATCTGAAGCAAGCTCCTGGACAAGTTGAAATCTACCATAACTCTCAGTTCTTTTAAATCAAGGCTTAACAGTATTCTGTTTGCCACTGCATTTTATTAATTCAGTCTTTAGACTATTTATGTTTTGCACTGTAATTTTTATTCCCTGGTTTAACTTGCTTTATTCTATTTTAGCCGATTAGTCAATAGTCAATTTTATACTACTAAATGTGGCATTCTCATAATTTATTTCAGTAATTTTAATTGGTGACTGGTTCTTTTCAGTTGTAAGGCTTATCCAGACACCAGTTATTATCTGGTAAAAAAATAATAATAACATTACAAATATTTATTTTTTTAAATGTTGCTATAAAATAGCAACACTAATTCACAAATACTGTCAAAAGCCTTTAAAAAAAACCCTACAGCAGTCCAGTTCAAGTGGATAGTTGCACTTGTTGTGAACCTGGTATGTATTATGGCAGGTAGGGAGCACAGAGGGATTGAGAGATGAAGACTGTTGTAAATGTGGGATAGTTGACGTATTGGTTAGCCTACTTTTCAATGTTATTACTCAAAGGGATGGTTCCCTTCCCACTGTGGTGCTCCAGCCTCCTCTCTGTTTGCTTAGTCGAGTGGTTCCATATGGAAGAACACATCAGTGCAGCATCTGGCACCGCAGAGAGACGAGACAAACAGGTCTGAAGCAGGACACGTGTGTTCACAGCAACTACCCACTACTGTATACAAGTCCTCATGTCAGCTTGAAGACCTGGAACTGTTCTTTGTCAGAGTGATTGTCAAAGATCCTTTAGCATCAGACAAAAAGGAAATATAAAGGATTGTACTGTTGTGTCTGCTGAATGCTGAGCAATTGCCTGGTATCATTTGGCTCTACAGGTTTTAAATGCACTTATTAACACTTCCTTAGACAGGGAATGTTCCCTGAAGTAAGGAAATGCTGTTTTATTAACCTCCTTATTGTAAACACACACACACACACACACACACACACACACACACCAGAAGGCAACCTCTCTGGAGAAAAAAACACATTTAAACAATTATCAGGCTACCGTAAGTCCACGGTGCTTAAAGACACATCCTAAACTACAGTGCTTAAACTGCCCAAGAAGATGTATAGATTCTAAAAGGAAGGAACATGTGACATAAACAACAGCCTCAAGCGTCACTCTGGCTTTTTGTATGGAAAATAGTTACTCATTGAAGCAGGTGTTGTTTTAATGGAATTAAGGGTGAGAACTGTCTCTCTTTGTTATTTTTCCCACTTTGTTCATCACATGTGATCTCTAACATGCTGCTGATCACATTTCGTAAAAAACCTGATGAATGTATTTTATATGTTTTAACAAAGGCATTGAGAATTTCCGATTCCTCCTTATCACAAATGTCCCAAAGATGCCTTGTTTGTTACTCATTGGCTAAGTGGGAGAGTACAGTTGTGTTAACCATTAATGTTAACATATCTGTTTGTGCCTGAGATCAGATGCTCTCTGGATTGTAGAGTATAAGCACGTTATAACCAATATGTCGCCACTGTAGTAAATGTACACTTTACAGGGATAATATTGCACTTCAGTGCTAGTAGAAGTACTAAGACCCTTTCGTCACTCAAGTGAACATAATGCGGCACTTAACATGTAAGTTGTGCATACAAAATGATAGATGTATCATTTTTATTTTGTGCTTAAATTGTCAAAAAAAAAAAAACCCAAGAAAACAAACAAACAAACAAACAAACAGACAAACAAAAAAAACAGTCCTAGATGCATTAATGTGTAAAAGACATTCTGCTTCCGTGGTTTCTCAAAGTGGAGCTAATTTTTAACTCCTTTATATAGTCTGATTTAAATCATTAATCATCACTCACTAGAGCTGTGAAGTACAGTGTGTATGAAGTGTGGTGCAAAGTACAGTTCTCCACTTGAAAAATTTGGTGGAGTTAGAGTAATAAAGGGAAACACTACCTTACAAATTCAAATGTTATTTCCATGGCTTAGGAAAGTTCAATCAATATTTGTGAACATGAGCTACTCCCCATTTATAATAAACTAGAGAAGGAAGTCTCAAACTTGTGATGTTAACAAGTATAAGGTCTGGAGCTGCTCCACAGACAATGAACAGGAGCCTGATTTTGTGGACAAACAGGAAGTTTCTTTTCTTTTTTATACCCAAAAGAGCTGTAAAGACCAAAATCACTGTGATGTCACACTAACACCAACAATCACTTAGGTAGACAACAATGGCAGCTGATGAACAACAGACTTTTGCACGGAAGTCCAGAGTTCACTTCCCATGTGGATGTGTGTGTGTTTTGCTACACTTTTTGCCGAAACCTAACCATCTGTGACTCTGATGCATAAACGCAACCATCACAATAATTGACAGCATCATCCCACCATGATGTCCTCCCACCATGTGCATTTGTTGACATTATGGTAGCAGCATCCAGATAAGGCAAACAGCTGACACATAAGGATACCTAAAATGTCATAAGTAGGCGCATGAGGTCACTGACAGAGCAGCACCATATGATGAGTTGGGATGAAAGCGTGTTGGCATTATCTGTTTTGCAATGTAAATGACTGTTGTTGTCAATAAAGTCTGGCTTTGAGATGACTTAGCTTCAGTTCCCCATTGGAAAGTACTGTCCAATTGCAAGGTAAAACAAATCTTCTAAATTTGCATAAACTTAGATTGATATTGTTTTTTTAGTTTTTTTTTAGGTGGCCAAACCAAGGCAGGTAGATTTTGCTCAGCACTATTTCATTGAATGTGTGTAATACGTTAGATGAACATTTTCTATGCAGAAGTTATTGTAAGCAGACATTGTAATTCAGTCAATGTTATTTTAGAGTTCTCAGTTCTGAAACAATAAAATGTACCCCAATACTAAATAGACTTTTCCCTTGGGGCTCCTTGTGTCATCTAGAAAATCTTTCCCATTTCATTGTCTATGACGTAGCTCTAGCCTTTATAACTTATGACATCACAAGTCTGAATTTTTGCACTGTAGTTTTTGGCTTTGGGAGAGAGTTTTTCATTTATAATAATATTATTGACTCTCTTAGACCATAGGAATACATATCAGGTAGGCGTGGTTTCATTATAAGTAGCATAGTGATAATACCTGGATACAATTAAAGCTCATTATTTGAGTAAATGTATTTAGTTGAATTCCACCGCAGCTATAACTGCTCCAGAAAAATATACCAGTCAATATTTAGAATTTTCACAAGATGAATACCATCATATGTTTACTTTGAGTGTGGCTTTGAGCTGTCATCATGTGTAAATCTAATGTGTTTGTGCAGCCCAACACAGCGAGAAGGATTATTACCAACAGTAGAACTCTCATCCTTCAACATCCAAACATTCCTCCTCCTGTGGAGAGACGGCTTTGGGTGTTGGAGAGGAAGTTAAACAATGACTCACTTTACTGACAGACAAGAGCAAATCGATATCACATGTCAGAGAAAGTTCTTAATAGAAACATTCACCTGGATAGTTTCTTCAATACTTGTATATTGTGAGAAATGAAATCGCCTTTAATTACATTTACATTATTACGTTGTAGCACCGAACATGCAGCTATTGTTTAACCATGGACCTCCTGTGGTCCTCTTTGCCTCCTTCTTGGTGCCCCTTTCCTCGCCTCATGTGGGCTGCAGCTCCTCACCACCTCTGCAGTGGTGGTGAGGAGGAAGGGGGGGTGAAGATGGGGCTTTTTTTGGAAGGGGGTGTAGATGTTGTTAACCCTTGTTTCACACCAGCTGCTCAATACAGGAGGGTCACAGTTCAGCCTGTTGCAAACTTAATATACCTCAGGTGTTCTTCATTTCTGCACCACTCGCCCTTTTGAGTTTGGACGTACACTGGCTGTACTGTGACCGTGTTTCTGTAACGGTGTTTTGTTCCAGCAGGGAGGCAGAACATTGACTTTTTCAGTCAAAACAGGGAATTATTGTTGGAAAAAATGCTGCACAGTTAGTCAAAACCAGTTTCATTCATCTTACGAAATAGTTTTAAAATATATAATAAATCTTTTCTGATATAAAACTCTGTCTGTGTGGCACAGTAAATCCGTCACAGTCGTTGAGGTATCCTTCATCTGACTGCAATGCCACCACCTTACTGTAACTTCTTTTATTGAGCATAAATGTCTCAGCACTGCCACAGACCGTGCACAGTAGATGGTAAATAAGCTTTCAGCTCTTGGATCAAATTGTCAATCAAGATGTGCTCCTGTGCACATGCTCTTATTTTAAGCCCGCTCTGCCTCGCCTCTGTGTTGCGCTCCTTGATTCACACTTACGTCAGTGTGATGAGGCAAAGGCAGGAACGTCTTGGCTGTTGCTCGGAGGAAAAGAGAGCGTCTCTGCTTTTCTTAACGTCAAACTGCTGTGGTTAAAGAAACACACTAGCCTTCACAATCCTTATTATAACGGTGGTGATGGAGCAAAAAGCCAGGCTGGTCTGGGAGGAGAGTGTACGATCATTGACCCTGGAGATACGGCCACCATTATCTCACCTCTAATTGTTGATTGATCTAAGTGGCCCTGGACAGGCAGGTTCAACCGTCTTTTTTTTTCCCATGCAGATTAAACCATACTGCTCGAAGTTGTTTCAAACAACATGGTTGCTGGAGGGTCAAAGGGCAACTGCATACTAGTGGCTAATGGTAGCAAATAATGTCAATCATGCCAAATGAGCCACTGGTGAGACTTGCTCCTGCTTCTGGCTGGAATTTGAGGAATGAGCTTGCTGTTCTCAGGGACGAGAGCAAAACCTTTTTTATCTGAGCTTCGATATTTCTCTTTTGCTCTGTTTTTGTTAAGAATTAATGCTCCACATATGATCTCCATTTCTGACTTGTTTTATCTCTGTGTCCTTATGCCCCCTATATAAAACAGACAAAGATACAGTGAGTCATGGCGTTAGAGTTCAGACTGTCTTTGATTATTGGCTTGAAACTGAAAGGAGTTTGTGGATGATGAATCGTACGTCATATAATGACTGTGCTTCACACACGAGCGCTTTAGTCTCACCTTAGTCTCAGAGAATGTATATGTGTAAAGTGTCTGATACAACTCATTCAAACAGCTGTAAGAGCTGTAAGAGTAATCAATGCAGCTAAACCTGCCACTTGCACAATGCTCTTTTGGACATCGTCTATCCCTTATCCTTTCATCTAATGCTATCATCGGGTCAGACTTTATACTTAGTAGTTGTAATTAGCAAATATTAATATACTAGCAAGCAGGCTATTCTCATGCAGTGTTCGCACTAAAAAAAGCAACAAAAAGCAACACACCACAATGCATACATAGGTAACACTTTATGAGAAGGATAAATATCATATACTTAAGTAATGCTTAACTAACACATGACTGATGATGATTTAATGCAGGATGTGTCATGAATTCTTGTCGCTCACTAGTAACAAATGATCAGATGATGTTACTATAAAAGCATTAATAAATATCTTAAATCTTAGTAAATACGCAGCTAGACAGAAAAAAACAGCAATGAAGCAGAATTTTCAAGTTAGCAGCTAATAATAAATTTGCAACAGGCACAGTTGGCTACCTATTCCTAAACATCTAATATAATATATTTTTATCACAGAATCAAAGACATGACTTAGGTTAGGTTTTAAAAGCAGAATAAAAAATCATGTCCGTATTTGTGATTTTTATTTTTGACCCACTGGGATTTTGTGAAGGATTTATAAATCTTAAAGCGATTATCCTGTTTTCAGCCAGACCCCTCTCACTTGTCCTTTGTAGCACCTCATGTAACTTCTACCACCTCATCTTTCCTGACTGAGCTTGCACATGTAGTTCCATGTTTTCTCCTTCCAGAAGCTTTCCTCCTCTACGATTCACCCCCTCCCCTTCCTGCTCCAGTGGTGGTGAAGGCCTGGACCAGGCCAGGTTGGACCGGTTCCCTGATAGGTTCTAGTGGATAGTGATGTCGAGCCTGGCCAGCTGGGAGTGATGGCTCAGGAGCTGTAATCCCCACAGAGATGTCAGGGAGCACATCACACATTCCCACAGTTCAGCGGTGCTCACCCCAGGTCTCTGCCACTGCTACAACACCCCCCACCTCACCTCTCACCCTCCTCCATGATCTCTTCCCCCGCCTCCCCCCTGAGGCGGCATGACTGCAGAGGTGAAACAGCACCGAGGGTTAGGGTGCGGGGAGCTGCGGAGGGTTCGCCACATGCACATTTACATCTGTCCCTTAAGAGAGATCAATAACCTTTTATGTGGAAACTGTCAGAGCTCTGTGACCTCATATTTCAACCTCAATTTTTTCTTGTGCCATTTTGTCACATTGAAAAAAGACTTGATAAAATCTCCAGTGGTACTCAGCACATTACATTCTGACAGGTGACGTGTGTCTGTAGGTCTGTGTGTGCATTCGCGGGGGGAGTGTGTGTTAAGGAGGTGGTAAGTAAAAGAAGCTGAAGGCAGGGATGTGGTCTTTCAGAAGGAAAGCTCTGTAAAAATTCCTCGGGGGAAAACACACATGCCACTCTGTGTTTTAGCAGTTTTATGGCCTGACTTTAGCGCCGTGCTGCATGAGAGAGATTGATGTACCTCTCAGTAAGGACAATGTGCTGTATGACCGTCTGTGTCAGGGAGACTGGCTAGTGCACACCAGCTGCATGAATCAGTGTGTGTGTGTGTGAGTGTGCACAAACAAATCTTCCAAATGTTCAGTATCCTCAGGCTTATTTTGTTCTTAAATGTGCAATCTATGCAATTTAAGTGACTACTATTATGAGTGGAGAAAGGTTATACTTATTTTACTGGTATGATGTACAGCTGCAAATATTGGAGCTGAGTGTTGGAAGAAAAAATAGCAATACCACGAGTGGACAAAAAGTACAATACTTTCCTCCAAAATGTGTAGTTGAAGTGTAATGTTAACTCAAATGAAAACAAAGCTGTTTTTATGTACAGTACTAGAATAAATGTGTTCAATTACTCTCCACCACTGCAGAGCTCTCTATCAGATTCATAACTGGAGCTGTCATGTGCCCTTGTCCTCTTTGAGGTTCAGCCTTGTCTTTTAATTCTTTCAAAGTATCCCTCTTTGTTCTAAATGACAGACAAGAACTATATCACAGTAAACCACAATGACACTCAAAAGCAAGTATTTTTACAACCTGCAAGCATCAGTGACCAAATCTAAAAGATTGGTTAATTCCGCTGTTGACCTGATTAGGAGCCGGTGGACGTGTCTACGAGAGGCAGCCGAGCCTTTTCAACTCAGCAAGGTGCCGGGGAGAGAGGGTAATGAGCTTTAAGCTGCACGGCTATGCCTCTCCCTGCCTGCCTTTGCTTCGCCACCTTTCAAGTCCAAGCTTATTTTTGAAGAGGAGGCTCAAAGCTCCAAACCCTCGTAGCAAATTTTGGGTTCACTTTGCCAAGCGGCTAGAGCCCTTGGACGTGGAGTGTGATTTCTTTCCCTCTAGTTCTGTTTTAAGAAGGAAATCTTTTGTTGTTTTTTCTGAGTCCAGTCAGAGCTAAAGAAGCCAACATCAGAAATGGAGGGATAAAACTCAGGTTGAAACAGGTCACAGGGCTTTTTATTTTAACATTTTGACTTCTTACCATCCTTCATTCTGTCCACATGGGTGTCATAAGTACAAGTATATGTGGCAGCATGTTTATCCATGTGTTTTACGCATGTGGGGAGTTTTGTATGACAGGACTCGCTGAAATCATAAACAGAACCTACTCGCTCCACATTCGCCAAATGCGTTCCAATGAGCCAACAAAACAATTGGGTTCAGTTGAATTTGTCACTACAAATTGACCCTAAAAACAATTAAGTCATAGGGACCATTAACTATGTATTACCATCATAAAACATGTTCCTGTGCTCGAAAAAGAAAAAGGGGGTAAAACCGTGGTCACAGGAAATGAGGTAATAAGGACTGCACAGCTAGTCAACCTGTCTTGCCGCTGCACTGCCTCGCTGACCTGAGGGGAGCCAGATGAACTTTTTTTTTCAAGGTGGGGAAAGGGAAGGGATGGGTGGCTTTGGAGGGGTGAAGGGGGTGGCGTGTCAGTGGGTGGGGGCGAGCAAGGGGGATTTGAGCAAAGCACGCTCTCTAATCTTGCACTCAGCCAAGCGATCTCATGATGCAGGAGGCTTAGCCACTGCAGTGAAAGCAATCTAATGGCCAATGAGTAATCAACACTATTGCCTGTCTCGACTAATATCCCTACGGCCTAGTCCGCTGAAGCAGGGAAACTTCTCCATTCTAGGCTGTGCTTTGCAGAAGGAAGGAGAGGGAGGGGAAGGAGGGGAAAAAAGAGCGCGAGACACACAAAATAGAGACGTAAATATGCATTTGATTTACTTTTGGATGCGGCGAAGACTTCCTCTCCGACCATCAGGAGTAACATTTGTTTGGGAGACTCGGAGGAATTTAAAAGCTGTCACATGGTTGATTCATTCCCATAAAGCAGTATGTTTTGCATGCTCAAAGCCCCTTTCCCAGCTTGCTTAAGAATTTCAGCATAACCTGTATGACTATAATCAAGGGATCAACTGAAGGATAACAGAGAACATAATTCTTCAAGTTTCCTCTGGGCAAAAAAGCAAAACATGCACCGTGTCCATGTCTGTTTTTTTTTTTAAAAAAAAGTCCTCTTCATTGTTTTTGGATTTCAAGTCCTGGTTTTTCAGCTGTCCTGGCATGGCGCGCTGTGCGTGGCATGAGGGAGCTGAATCTGATGGAGTAATGAGCGAGAGGGGCTTGTTTGATTAGATTTATGGAATGCATTAAACAGGTTTTTTTTATTAAGCTGGAAGGGTTAGTTGGCAGCTGCGAAAGAACTCGTCTCCCCAGTTGTTATTTAACGCGCCAGCCCCACCCCGTCCGCGCTGATGGTTTGATCCACCTGCCAGGTCGGACAACGAGCCAAGACCTAAGAATAGGTAGAGGTGGGGGTTGGGGAGGATACCTGCTTGTCATAAAACGAGTCTCCGATTAATTTTTCTTGGTATAACATACTTCTTCCTCCTTTTTCAGGGACCTCATGAAAGTGTTTTTATGGCTCTCAGATTCACTTGTACAGTTTTGTCGTCAAGCCAAAGGAAACTTGCCTCAAATGTGACTCTATTTGTTCTGTTTTTAGCTTTGAATCCGCACATTTAGCTCTTCTTGGGTTTGGCAAAGCTCGAAACGGATGAAATGTTCAATTAAAAACATTTCATCGGATTGTATCTCAACCAAATCCAAAGCGTTTGCACTCCGCAGTCAACACTGTTTTAATTTAAAATGAGCAACAGAGGTCTCAACGTTGATGGCCTTAAACAACTGAAACTTGAGCAGAACCCCCTAACCACCATTTGTTCCCTTAGATCCATTGACTAGGGAATTAGTTGAGTTTATTGTACAATACGTTTATATTAATAGACAGGAAAATATTCTCATGCCAGCATTGCAGTGGCTTTTATAATTGGTTCAGTTTGTGCTTCCCCCCCTCGAAATTCATCTCTCATCGTTACATTCATTAAGATTAGTTGCTAAAAGGTTTGACGTGCCCATTTATTCCATACTCCCATAGTGACTTTGGTACCGCATGAAGGAATTTCAATGTGACATTATAACCCAAACTGGGAGAATTATGTTCCCATCCAGGGTAAATATTCGGGTTCTGCTTCTTGCTAATAGCTCTATTGTTTTTCTTAATGCGTGTTTTATTTAATGTTCAGTTAGTAATTTATGCTAAAATTGGCCTTGAGGTTTTGGTCCGAGATGAAGGGGGGTTCAAAGTGGATAACTCCACCAAAGCCAGTGAAGGGATCCATCTCTCAGAGAGAAGAATAGCAGTGAAAGCGGAAGCCAGCTAACCTCTGTCAAAACTGCCATCCATCACTCGACGTTTTAACCCCGGCCACACTGAAAGACAGCCAATTACTTGGGCCAGTGGATGAAATAAATACGTCCTCACATTAGGGCCCATTACCAGGCTTCTCTCTCCCATTTCTCCCCCTGGTCTGCAGAGGGATTGAGCTGTGGCTCGGCCCCAGACCATTATGTCTGTCTGAGATCTACCGAACTATAGCCCGCTGTTGAGAGGTCTCCATCCACACAGCAGCGATGGAGCACTCCAACTGCTGAGCAAATGGACAAAACTACTCACTCTGACACTGACAGAAATATATCCCTGCAACAGTCCAAGTCAACAGTGATTTATTTTTTTGAAGGGGGGTTACTGTTGTTTCAGTTTAATTCAGACTGATGTCTTCATTTATTTGTCAACTCACCATTATAAATTTTCAAATATCTTACTCTTTTTAACCTCACTTAAGCATAGCAGGGGTAAATGGGGGGTGTTTCTGCAATCTTTACATAGTCTATGGTCTAATGTCTAAGGACATTAATGAGAACATACAGTATATAAATGGAATGAGAAATGGGCTAAACATCACCTGCAGTCGAGATGGTGATTAAATAAGGTTTTAATAGAAAATAAGTTTTAGGAGCCATCACTGATACAGCCTGTACAGGAACAAAAAATGCTCTTTTCCCTCACATCAACATAAGTCATCACTTTTCTTTAGCAGTGAGACCACTAGTTTTTGCCCACCTGGCACTAAATATTGGGAAAGCATTGTGGCTCCATATCTAACAGTCCTGTCATGCCTGAATAAAAAAGATACCTTTCAGAAATGACCAAAAGCCATTACTTTAACATATAGACGAAGAAAGCAATGATATGTATCCCAGAGCATATATCTACCCGTGTACCCATAGTATATATTGACCTGCTATTATGACAAATTAGCATTGGAGTGCTGCCTTGTTGTGACCATTAACTACAATGTCAAGAGAGAAAAGCTTTGACACGCACCTATAGCTGCTCCTATCTTCTCCTCAGAGGGCTTGTGGAGAGGCTCTTCATCAATCCATTAACCACCTACGCTACTTAACTCCTTTTTGGTCCCATGGATCTGTATTTTAGTTGATTCCAGGTGTCCCAAGTTTACAGGCATCTATTTTTTCTTTCCTCCAGAACAATAAACTCTGAGGGGCTCAAGTAAAGGGGACCGAGTAGGGAAGTGGGGGGGCAGAGGGAAAAGGGGGCTCCGTTTATTAGACAGCAAATAGCCGGCCAGTGGGTTTATGATGTGGAAGGTCATTGTTGGTTAATAAGTGGCCACATGAGTGCAGGCAGGTGCTGTGTTAACACCTCCTCTTAACTCGCCTTTCCAGCAGAGGCCATTCATCAGCTCAGTGTTAATGAAGGCCATATAATTAATAGGTGGATGGCAGAGAAAGCCCCCCGAGTTAATCAATGCAGGCCTGTTTGAAGAGCAGGGCTAAGATGGTACACTGGGGTTTCTGAAAAGGGGGTGTTGGAGAGTGTGGGCTTTTTAAGAGACATGCAGGTCACTGAGACAGAGAGTGGGAACTCTGATGGCCTCCAATCCTGAGCTTTGTTCAGGTGCGTGATGTCACTGCAGGTCCATCTGAGTGATGTTTACAGAAATGGGTCAGCAGCACCTAAGCATTAAACTGTCAAAGCCGCCGATAAGGAGTTTTAGAAGAAAGATGGAAGTAACATACACATTGTTTCAATGAAGCATCACAGCAGTTCAAATGATTTAACCTTTTTTTTTTTTTTTCTAGGCGAGCGTAGCCCAAACCATTTTCTGGCCCCATGCTCACTCTTTCACCTGCACCTTATCTACACAAATGGAGTGTTGACTTTCTGTTCTTCAAAGGAGAAATACTGTCAGGCTGCTGCTAATGGGGATCAGGAGAGGCTACTGTTCTGGGACTTGTCAAGCCCTGTCCAAGCTGCCATCCTGCCCTGAAGTGTGGGAGCTATTTAACCTCTCCTCCTCTTTCTTTCTCACATTCTCTCATTTTCTCCCCCCCCCTCTTCTATGCATTAACTCCTTTTTTTTCTTCATCTCCCTTTCTTCCCTCTCACGCGTTATGAATTTTTCCCCCTCATACTTACTGCATGTCATCATATGTCATGTGATTACTCAGGCAATGTGAGTTTCATTTAGATAAGTAACTGTACTGTATGTGATCAGAGGGCTTGCATTTTTGTGGAATGATGCCACCTCCTTTAGTGCTGATCTGATGGGGAAAGCCGGTGGATTATCGACTCCCCCACCGCCCTCTCACCGCCACCACCTCACCCCGTTTTACTTCGACTGCACACACACATACCAGACACACATACTGTTTCTTTAGTGTAACCTAAAGCACTTCCACTGCAACAGAATTTAATTTTTTGTGTCATGCATGTGTGTGTGTGTGTTTATGCATTTACATATGTGTTTGCAATTGCATGTGCTTTCTATGGTTGTGCACATGTGTGGGTATAAGTGTCTATGTGCATTATGTCCTTGTGTGTGTGCTGTCCGTCCTCATATTTCTGCTGCTGTGCTGTGCTTTGTGTGTGTGTGTGTGTGTGTGTGTGTGTGGAGGAAGGCTTGGTAGAGGGGTGGGCAAAGCTTTACAATGGTCAACTGAAAAGAACCATTCTTTTATTCAGCAATTAACCCCATCTGGGTAAATAATACGCTGTTGTGCAGCCGAGCCGTCACTGTTATACGCCAAGCCCTGAACCCGAGAGCACTTCAAACAGCAGCCGGTCACCCAAACGATGACAAGATGCTGCAGAAACCGCTTTTCACAAAGTATATAATGCAAAGTATTGTGTTTCACTGTACAGTTTTAGAAAAGCAGGGGGATACCCTAGAAAGAGCGAGAGATGGAGCGAGAGAGAGAGAGAGAGGGGATAAGGGAGAGAACGAGGGAGTGGGAGGAAGAGGGCTAAAGCACCGGTGATATCACAGATAACAAGTCTGGATGCACTTACCTGCCTAGAAACCTGATCTTATTATTTTAAATTCTGGGGGCTCAGGCAATTATAAACAGAGAGCAGGGGACTCTGCAGCGGGGAGGGAGGGGCAAGGTGGGGGTTGGGGTGTTGAGGAGGGAGGGAGGGAGGGAGGGGGGTATGGGCTGTCCCACGGGGTGGATGTATGGTGTGAGAATTCAATTTGCTCATCTCCTGTTATCGTAACTCAATTTCCTCTTTCACATGCACGCACACATGCGCACAAGCCGGTCATCAGTCGAGTGAGTGAACTTCCTTGAGGAGGAGTGCAGGTAATTAACGTCGATCAGGGCCACTGCTCGCCTGATTTACGGTGAGAAGGAGGTGAATCTGATCCGGCGGACGTGAGAAACGGCGAGGAGAGGTGGGTCGAAGGCGTGGAGGGGGCCCGGGGCCTCATTAAAAAGGGGAACTGATCTTTCCACAGAGATCGGGGCCCATCAGTATCCCCGTTACGGTTTTGCTCCTGGGGGCCCCGTTAGCTCTGCACCCCAAAACCTTTTGGAATGAGATTTGGCTTGGAAAGCAAGCCTCTTGTGTAGCGAGCATAGCACAGAGACTCATGGCCACATGCCAAACCACTAAGGGATTCAATATTGGTGTCAGTTGTAACTTCACCTGCTTATATGCCAGCTGAGGAGCAATGATATGCAACTTTTTTTTTTTCACAATAAATGATTGTGTGTGTGTGTGCAGCATCCGGATCGACAGGTGAACAGAGTTGTGGCTAGCAAAGATGGTGATGGACAGAGAGCATGAAAGGATTAGCATTAAGAAAAGAAAAGAAAAAAGAATAATTTTTGTCTCTTAAGTCTTGCTCGTTTACAATGCACAAAACATTATCCATCTTGCTTTATTGTACGTTAAAAAAGCTACTCGAGAATTTTTGCAGCCGTGTTTACTATCCACACAAATTTAGCTTTAACACCATGTCCATACGGGAGATGTAGCCCGGTCAGCACATTAGCACACTAGCAGCAGCTTCATTGCTACATTTAATGTCCCCACAGTCAAGGGCTGTATTGAGTGTAGGTTACCCATGTTTTGGCAATGTTTACAGCCCTCTTTTCATGTATTCATTATGATCAGTCTGTTTCCAGATTTATTTTGTAGGTTATCTCACGTGTCTTACTTTGTGGTTCTTCCTGCCCTTTTCTGGTTCTCGCCTGTTGTCTGTCTGCCTAACACCAGTCTCATTAGTCCTTACCTATTTAAGTCCAGAAACAAGAATCCAACAAAGACTGAACTGAAAACCAAGGCTTAAATATCAACTAGACTAATGAGGGGATGAAGTGCAGGCGGAGAAAAAAAGCAGAGAAGCTCAGGTGAGGCGAATAAGGTGATGAGGCAGAAGAACAACTGAGGAGCAGGGAAGACAGGTGTGACAGAAAACAGGTGGGGAAACAGACAAAGGCAGGAAGTAGCACAAGACATGACACATGAGGAGACGACCTGCAAAATAAATCAGGAAACAGACTGACCATGATGAATAGGCCACCTGAAACAAGGAAATAAACAAAACCTAAATCAAAGTCCAAAAGACAACAGAGAATTAAGAAAACTCAAGATCATGACAAAATAAGCATGTCGCGTTCCTACATAAGTTTCCTAATGATGAAAGATGAAAAGTTTCAGTTGGAGCAGACTTGTCTTTGTTTCACTTTGTGCCACCCAGAGCGAACCTCCATCTTTTCACCACCACTCGTTGACTTTTTGTGCCACCCCCAAACTTCACTTGATCTGCACCGTACCTATCAACAGGTTTTAAATGAGCTGTGGGTGTATATGTATATTTGGAGCATGAACATGGAGGACAGGGGTCAGAAGCAGTCACACAGTACGCACACACAGACACACAAGCTCCTCGTTAGCGTAGATTTGTCATTTGACAACAAAAATACATCACTTAAATTGAGCGGTGAACGCAAAACCAAGAGGAAGGCGAACAGGATTATGTTACATGCGCCGGGAAGTGTGACTGATTCAAACAATAATAACACTAATTTATTTTTCTTTAATGAAAAATACTTCACACTGCATTTCGACATGGAGGGATAAACAACCGAGGGAGAGCTCTTGTGTTGAGCTCTCAGCTGTGTTTGTGTATTTCTTACTTAATCATGGTTGACAGCATGCTGGTGGTTCTGTTGTTCCCCCGGAACTAATCTTCTCAAATCAAACATTCACAGAAATATCAAAGCACCAATGATTTGTATGTTTTACTTATCAAGTTGCAAAATCTGCAATCTGCGGCCGCCTCTTAACTTGTGTAATTTCTTAAGCAAACGGGTAAACATCCTGTGTTTACGAAGCAGATAAATGCTTTAAAGTAGTTCATTCCATTCTTGATAAAACATATTTAGTTGAAGCTGGCAACACAGGCTGGATGTCAACACTGTAAAGGTCTTTAAAAATGTTTGTGCAGCGCTGGTTTGTATCACACAACGAACTCTTTAGCGTCCTGACAGCATGATGCAGCAGTAAAAGCGAAAAAATAAATCTCCAGCAAAGAGGCCTTCCTGACTGTCCTGCCCTCTCTCTTCATCCTGCGGTTTATCATCTAATCAGCTCGGCCCTTGGACACACAGCCACGCTCAATGGACCCAGACCACATGGCCAATAGAGTACCCAACAGACTGTGTCATCTCAGCCCGCTGAATCAAAAACAAACATGGGGGCTTGGTCGCTTTTTTGAGGAGAACGGGATCAAGAGAGAAAACTTCCCACCGTCCTGCTCCGTTTATTTAGCTTCCTTTACACTCCGTCAGTGTGATTTATTCTCCAAGTTAAATGCTTAAATGAGGGATTTTTAATAGTGTTTAAAACTATTTTATTTCCTCAGTTAATGATTGTGATATCTGCAATGTGAAAAAGTTTTATTGCATCTCAAACCAGTTTGCCATTTCAGTGTCCTCTATTATGATATAATAACATTTGAATTTACTCTCTAACTTTTCTTTTACACATCTAGATAGTCAGTAAATTAGATATAGAAATACACCTGTTTTTCACTAAAATTGCTTAGAATATTATAATAAATGGCTGCACCTTTCCTAAGAGACGTTAGATGTAAACCAAAATTCATTTGGAGGTCCCAAACATCTCACTACAGCTGCAGTTTTTTTTTTTTCCTCAATGAGCCAAGCTAACACATGAGGTTATCCTGAATCAGATGATGTATGGCACTTGTTGCTGACTGCTAGAATTGGTTAAAAAATCAAAATAAATACAGGAGTGTCAGGCAACCTCAAAATTATTATTATTTTTATTAAAAAAGATGTGTAGGATTATAATAAGTGGCTAGGGAACTTGCTTAGGGAAAGTTTTATGTAGACCAAAATTAATTTGAAAGTCCAAAACATCTTATGACAAATTTCTAAATAAATAACATACTTCTTGAGGTTCAGTCTGTTGTAACAGTCAAAAAAAATAAAATCAAAATTTTACTGATGTTTTTTAGAAATGATGTCAAATTCATCTATTTTCACACAAAGCAAATTCAAAATTGTGAGTTGTGAGAAATGAGTTGGACTGAAACTTAACGTTCTCTTGAGTCAAATGATACTTGATTGTATATCCTAGAATGGATTTATAAAATCAACATAAATACAGAAGAGTCAGGCGCCCCCCAAAAATGTTCTGGGTCTTTAAGGATTAAAGCATTCTTTTCCGCAATTAATAATAACCTGTGAAATCTGTTATGTGCAAACTGTTTTATTGCATCTCAAACACTTTTACTTTGACTCACACACTATATGTGTGGCATCTGAGGCTGTTTCACACTCTAAATAGCCTGCAGACAAATCCTCACGCATTCACACACACACACACACACACACACCTCCGGATTACCTCAGAGCAGAAGGGGGACAGAGCCCGACAACATCACAAAACAAGACAACAGGCACAATTACAGAGCAGCCTGGGGACAATCCCGCACTTTAATGAAAGTCCAGTTTCCCCTGCCCCAGGTAAGTGCTCAACGTGATTGTATCTGTGAAACAATTACACTGTCACAATCAAAGGAAGCTGCCTTTAAATGCTCCGTCAAGGCCCTCGGTGGGGCTAATAATCACTCATCTCTTTCCCACTGTGTCACTGAGGTGCTGAATCCTCCCTTTGTTCTGCACATCACCTGCCTCTCAATAGACTGCTTGGTGTTACACTTCAGGCACTTAGATGGCCATGCTTTCAAAGGGGGGCCGGGGCCCTGAGGGTATGCGAGCTTGGAGTAGATATCACCAGAATAACCGAATCTCCCCTTTTTTCTCTAGCTCAGAGTTGGATTTGTTGAGTAAACCTTTATTATTGTGTTTTTTATACCACGCTCCCTTGTCTTTTCCTGGATTTTTTTTCTTTTTGGCTGAGAGGCCCAAGCTGTAATCTTGGGAGCAGTCGGCTGCCGAAGGAAGATAATACCCTCTCTAATTTATAGAGTTATCACATATCCTCGAAGGAGCATAAAGTGCATCCACTTACTTCCAAATGCCCTGCAGATTTTCGATTTTCCTCCTTCCCTTTAAGTTAATACCTGTTTCATGTTTAACATCAATTAAAGGTATAAGGGTAATTAGAGAAGACATGGGAGAAAAAGAGGGTATCCTGCAGTTTCTCTTCCACAGTTTAATGATTCGCCAGCAGCCCCGACATGTGGCATGTCTGGAATGTTTGTCCCTCCATTCAGAGCATGAGAGTTATTGTGTCAGGAGAGGGAAGAAAGAGATCTATGTGGCTATCTCTGTGCACACACGTGCACGAGTAAATTGTCTTTGAGTGTGTGTTTGCGCTGTGTTTGTAGGCTACGTGCCCACTGGTCATTGTAAAAAAGGGTAAAGAGAGGGTTAGAGGGTTTTAAATGATCCGCTAGTTGATCCACGTTGCCATTCTTGTTTGCGAGAACCCCTCATTGCAGCTGGTTTTGGTTTCCCTGATTCATCACTGTACAGAAACACACGCAGTAATGGGTCCACATTTTCTACCTTGTTTTTCCTCCCCCCTCCCATCTCCTCTCTTGCCTGTCCTCCACTTAAGGGCACCAGCTCCGACTTCTCTCTCTCTTTCTTTCCCACTCTTCATTCACTCTGTCCCCGGGACACCCCATTCATTTATTTTTTATTAAACTTCAGCGCTCTCCGAGACTCATTTCCTGCGGTTCCTGGTGGAACAGAGAGCACGCTGGGAGTTTCCCAGAGCCTGGCAGGGGTCGGGAATGATGCCAGAGGAGCAAAGCTGGGGGTTGGTTTGGTTTGGGATGGTGAAAGAGGGAGGGATGGTCGTTTAGGGAGTGCCCTGTCATCGTGGAATTTGTTAGGATGACTGCTTTCCTCCATTACAGATTGACTTGTGTAAAATAAATAATAAACTGCTATTTTTAATTGTTGTCCAATAAAAATCCAGTTATTGGGTAGGAGATCAACATACAGGAAGGACATCCCAGGTGCAGGCATCCTACCACAACCATAAAAAACAGAGTTTTGCAACAACAAGTCAAGTCTTCTTCTTTCCTTAATTTAAGTTAAATGAAAGTTGGCAAACAATGACACCACCTGGAAAGAATGTGGTTGGATGAATGAACCATTTTGGCCAGACTCTATGCTTGTGTCAAAATTGATCAATTGCTTTGTTCCGCAGTATAGCCAGCCACTTGATGCAGGTGTTATTCGAGGACATGTTGATTATTCACATATCTGTGCTATAGTAATGCCCATATCAGATGAAATTGATGTAACCACATTAAAATGCTGCAGAAGGCAGAAGAATTTTTGATACTCTGTCAGTGTTGAATAAGACCTAAACTGAGAGAAAAAGCGTTATCAAATTTATCAGCTTTGACTTGGGGGACTGTATTGGTCACAAAGACATAGCCTACAACACTTTTTTATTAAGACACAATTTTTATCACTTAAAACTTGGGATGAGCTAGTACACTATTATTTGTATCAGTGTTGCTCTTAACCAAATGAATGATCTGTTTCCTTATATAGAGCCTGTTCTCACTCCGAACTCATTAAACAGTGACGCTCTGTCAGTGCTTTCAGTGTACGACCGTGATATAAAAAGCAACCGTCCACGTTCAACTGGAAGGTGGCTCAACGGCGTCAGTCAAGAACGTGCTCTGACAGAACCGGTGGCATTGTTATGTTATAGCACTGGGTGCATCCAGATGCAAAGAGCACAGTCGGGGTCACTTGAGAATGCAGCCGGATGGAGCCGATCGCATGCGCATGAAATGCTGAAGGACATTGTCAGGTAATAACACTGCCAATAACCACGTCATATAAGGAGTAGTGGGGAAGTGGATAGGTCCTGCAAACAACTGACTTTTGTGTGAGTACGAAGTTCACTTCTCACGTGGATGTGGATGTGTGTGTGTTTTCTACCCTTTACCATGTGCCTCTTTTGCCTAAACCTAACCGTCTGTGACTTTTTTGCCTAATCCCAGCCATTGTGAGTTTGCACTGTTGTGTTAACATAAGGACTATGCTGCTTCATCCCACCTGTTTCATTTGTTGACATCACAGTAATGGGCTGCGTCATCCCACCATGATGTCATCCCACCATTCACATTTGTTGACATCACAGTAGACGCAGAAGGTCGCACCATGTGACGAGCTGGGATGAGAACATGTTGGTGTATGTGCCAGAAGTTGTTATTTTACACCTGAAATTGATATGGGTTTCTCAGAAATTGTTTTATTTGTTATTTATTAGAAAATTATTCACAGAACAAACTCAATATTGACCTTTAAAACATTTTTGATCACAAGAGTAAGAGATTGAATTAAACTAGCCAAATGAGGATTGTCTTTCATCACCAGAGCAGATATTGACACATTTCACTCAGATGATACTTGTACTTGTAAAAAATACATTATCTGTACCGGACACTTGTCAAGTATTTGGCTCAACCCTAAGAAAACACAAACAATTTATTCATTTCAAGTCTTTTAAATATGTACAGGTTGTGCATTAATTGTAAAAATATTGAACCTTGGGCGCCTGGTGGCTCAGTGGATAGAGCGGTGCCCCATGTACAGAGGCGGTGTCCTCGCCGCAGCGGCCGTGGGTTTGAGTCCATCCTCGGCCCTTTGCTGCATGCCCCCCACCCCCCCACCCCCTTTAACACTCACACTGTCTTGTCAATTAAAGGCAATAAAAGCCCCTAAAAAAATCTTTAAAAAAAGATTAACCTTTATAAATCATCTGATTAAAATATTCAAGCTCACGAGATGTCATTACCTATAACTTTTCTGTACCCAGATTTTTGCAGCTGAGTGCAAAGATATATATGATGCATTGCTAACTTCTTGTGCACTGATTTTAACCAGCAAAGAGCCTGAACACACACTTAACATAGACTTAGAAAATAGAAAGTTTTGTTTCACATCTCATCCATCTGATATTTTTTCCTTTTGACATGATCTAATCATATGCAACATAATTGCATGAATTTTATTGTGGACAAACAGCATACTTCCCATGTATATTCAAACTCAGATATCTATATGAAGATGAAATATACTTGCATCAGAAGGGGGTGGGGGGGTGGGGGGGGTTAGTGAGTGAATGTGTTTGTGTGCACACGCATGGAGAGAATTAGGGGGTAACCTTAGCAGTTTTGCGAAACATGTACAATAAGTAACATATAATGTTGTTTTCATGGTTCTTAAATGAACCATCTGGGTACTTGTTGGCACAGACCCCAGTTTTTATGAGGTTTATTTTCTTCTGCTGAAATAGTGTACATTGCACACTGGGGCAAAAACCTTTGACACGGGGGACCCAGACAAGCATCTGAGCAATCAAATTATCCCAGAAAATGGTTATATATGAAGTGCTTGGGGTATTGTTTGCAAATTAGTGCAATAACAAATGCATCAGTGTGACAGGCGAGCACTTTCTGCCTCCACCCCCAATAAAACACTGCTGCTATGGAGTAAAGACTTCAAGGCCACTTAGTGTTGGGTAAGCCACTCGCAAATCTGCTTTTTAGCTCTAAAATAATCATATAGTCTCTTGTTTATAAATAAAGATAATGTATAAATCTACATTATCAGGCATAACTCTGTTGAAAACGGCCCTACCCCCCAAAATAACCCCAAAGGACATTTATTTAAGCAGCAATTATGACCCTTATTACATTTAGCACAGGCAACGACCTCTAGCGGCTGTAGTCATTATGACGGGAGCAAAGTAAAAGAAGTGTAGGGAAAGTTGTTGGGATGGATGAATAGGTGAAAGAAGCCCACTCCCCAGAGGAAAATGTTACAACTGTTCATTTTCATGTCACATTTGCATGTTTCCTTTGTATCATACCAACATTTCAAAAACAACTTAGTGTATGAGCTGACTTTGTCATATGGAAGTGAAAAGTTGGATGATGCAACCTCTAGGCAGCAGAAAATTGCACAACACTGTTCCAGACCAAACAACGCATGTTGTTTTTTTTAAACAACCCATTACTGGTTTCCAGCAACGTTTGTGCCACAGAAAATACTTTTTTAGGGAACTGCAGCTGCAATTTCAGCAGCTTTTGTGCCACTAAAAGCAAGCATCTTAATGCAAAACATAATCTTTTCCTAACCATTATCAAGGCATATTTGTGCCTAACCATGATGACACATTGACCACAGCTTTGGTGAAATGTAAAGAAACATAAAGTCTCAATGTATCTACTGTGGTTGCATATTAATGTACAAATGTAAAGCATCTGTGGTTTGCAGAAATGTAGAATGCCAACATTTATTCTGGTAATTGCCAATAAACACAGGACTTTCATTAAAGAGACCACTGTTTGTGTCCCTTGCAAAAACCAAAAGCCAACATAAAGTTGTTTTAACTTGCATACACATCAAGTTGCCATGTTACTTATTGTAGTGTCATGTAATGTCACAAAGTTCGGTAACATTACATTGTTGCATAACATTAATAGGATGATGTGATGTTATGTACATATGTAAATCAGTTTACATAACAAAATATTTATTTTAACCCAAACCATGATGCTTCTCCTAAACCTGACCGGTAGGGGCAATAACTTAAGAAATGCTCCTGTGTGTCATAACTGACACTGAAACCCATGTTGCAGAGGCAGTTACTTAGTCAAAAGCACAGCTAAACAGACCGCAGAGAGAAGAGATGAAAAGGCCACTAGACACAAAATCTCATGGACGTTCAATCCCAGACAAGCCCCCATTTGTTACGCCCCATCCTTGAGGCGAACAACACCCCACCACTGACCCAAAAAAATCACATAGGACACTTTAAAAACAATCACAACTATGAGATCTATTAACAAAAACATGCAGAGAAGCTTTTAAGCACCTCCTTCACCAGCCAGGTGCAATGCATCTTGTTAGGTGATGTAGCACACCTAGGCAGATCCACAACAACATATGTGGTTGTATGGATTGGAGGACTTGTTGCTCTCAGGTCACGCATATTGTTTGCAGAACTATTTTTTCAGCTATCTGGATCTGAAAAAGAACATTTTGCTGTACTTTGCCTAATAAGAAGTACAGTTCATAGCATGTGTGGCTGTGACATAGTGATGAGTGAGAATAATCTGTGTATAAATTCATTTGAAAATATCACATACATCTAATGACTTTATGGTTGGGTATAGTATAAATAACAAAACCACAAGTGAATTACAACAATGCCAAACAATGGGATTGAGATGTTTGGGATTTAGGAGATTATAAGTTACAGGCTTGATTAAAACAAAGTTTTTCCACAATTAAAACAGATGTTACAAAATGCCCTCAGGTCTTTTACAAATAAGTAAGTCAACTGTGAAGGTGTGTGAAAAAGAAGAGAATGTAGTTATTTGGGTATCCCAACAACACAATAAACACCCCCACCCCTCCTCTTTGAATACCTCAGTTTAACCTCCATCCATGACATGCGGTGCTTACGAGAGCATTCATCATGACACAACAGTCTGACTTCCTGTCTCCGTGCTGACGGCAAGCTGTTAACTTAATGAGATGCATGCTAGCACTGAAGGTTTTTGGGAGACAGATTGGGCCTCCTGCTAACCGGGTCCACTGCTGTTGGACCTCACCCTGGCAGCCCTGCAGGCGAACTGTGAGCAACCTGACCCTCTTTGCATAATTTAACTCTCTCAGTTAGCAGCTGTATCCTCACGGGGCAAAACAGGCTTATCATGCAGGGTTCAATGAAAGAATGCGTAATAATAGGGTTGATTAAGGCTATATTATAATGTTAGAAATTGGTGTATATTTGACTTTAGTGTTCTTTAAATTGGAGTCTGAGGAGCTGTATAGGAGGCCTTGATGTGGCCCTAAGCAACATGAAATACACGTTTATTTAATTTATTAATTCTCAGAACTAATTAAAGAGTACAAAATACCCTTGTGAAACCAAATTGTGGGGTCCTAATGCTGTCCTGCTGTGGATGTCAGAAAAGGAAAATCCGAGCTGTAATTATAACCTCATGCAAAAACTACTCCATAAGGAATATTTGGGAATGTTAGCTATCATCTGAAAAGCACAGCTTTACATTTCCAATGTAAATGTTTAGCCATTTATTAGCCTACACAGGTGTTTTCATAGACGTATGCAATACAGAAAATCAAACTTCAGCATAAAGTAAGATGTATTATAGTGTATAATGTCACAGTAACATGAGAAACAACTGCAGATACCTGCAGCTGAGAAAACTTAGTGCTGAATGGAAATAATGAGAATCTTGTCTCTGTTTCCCAGAAGCTTGACGTGGGCCGTTTTTATTACATTGTTCCTAATTTCTTGGTAGGAATTTTTGACTTTACATCATGTTATCCAACACAATCTGCTCTGGAGATCTAAGACATGAACTCCTTCATCTTGATCACGCTGATAAGAAATCGCGCATAAACAGTAATCCTTTATTGAATTCATAGGACTTTATTTTACAATAGCACTGCGAACTAGCAGCTCAAAGTGAACAGCAATTATCCTTGTCCATTTTGGCTCACGTTTCACATTTTTCCTTCAATTAACTCTGGTGCTAACACACTACATGTTGAGCAGTTTCGGCAAATTGTCTTTATTTTTTCTCAGCGATCTAACCCAAACAGGAGATTCCATTTATTTTCTTTCAGGGAGAGTGTATTCTCTGGGATATTCTCTGGCACAGAGATTGTTTGGAAAGGAGTTTCATTTTGCACCCCTCCCCCTCCTCAAGTGCGCAGAGTGTCCACTGGTGTGAGACCATGTCTGATTATTACGGCCGTGATTCTCTGACGGGTTTAGCAGCAGCAGCGATAGGCACAGATAGTTTTTATCATTAGAGCATTGCTGTTCACACTGATAGTATCTCTCCCTGCCTTAATACTCTGCGTACAATACCCAGACACTTACATTTTGCAACAGCTTTGTCTTTACGATTGTGCGAAAAACAGCCAAGGCGACCATCACTTATCACTCTTAATCCCTCATTAAGATAAGAGCTGTTTCTGCAACCATAAAGGCTAATGATAAAGATAAAAGATCACATTTGTAGTGATTTTTGTAGGGAGGTTTCCACCTTATTGATTCATCCCCTGAGGCCTTGCAAAATGAAGATGTTAGTCTTGTGTTTCTCCAAACAAAAACAAAACAAGTCCTTGGTTCACGCTGGGACATGCATAAAAAAATACTCGGCTAAAAATATCTCATGTTGATTTGTTTCAGATCGATGGATAATGGATTTCATTAACCAAATGATATACCAGAGCGCTTGCAGCTACAACTGGGAAAACAGAGGTGGAGTAGGTGTTTATTGCTGCACTATTTATTTTACAATGCACTTTTGTTTCAGAAGTTGGAAGTCGGAGAGGTTTTTGGAGGGGGAGAGGAACATCAATGTTTTATAATAACACAGCCGTTACTCAAGGCAAATATTTTCACTGATGATAGACTTGAGTGTATGATTAAACCACAATTAGATTCATTTGACCCTCTGGTTGAGCCAGACTTCCGCCTAAGGTGGGACACCACACCGAGGACATCGTACTTTCTCCTACTCCCCTCCTCCAGACTTGCTCCAGAGTCTATGTGAACCCTGTAAGCTCCCTCCTCACTGCTCTTTTGATAATTATGAATTATTACAGGCTGGGGTTTTGTTAGTAACTCTCTAATTTTGCAGATCATAATTGATCACAGGTGTGGCGTGGGGAGTGTTTTTGAAGTCTTTTTTTTCCCATCTTCTTCTTCTTTGCTTTAGCAGTGAACCGAGGTCGTCTCCCAGGCAAGCCCCTGTTGGAGTGCTTCCCCTTTTTTTAATTCCAGGCGTTCCTTCTGTGTCTTCGACGAGTTGATGTCCTTTCATCCTCCTCGGTGGAAAGGAGGACACCGCTAGCGCTCACTGTCAGTCCAGCTGGGATGTGGCGCAACTCGCTACATTCCTCTTGTTGCTCTGGTCACTCGGGGTGTGTGAACGTGTGTGTATGTGTGTGTGTGTGTGTGTGTGTGTGTGTGTGTGTGTGTGCATGCTTCCCCTCAGCAGAGCCTCCACAGAGTCCTCACAGCCAAACCATTTTGGGAATGGCTGGAGAGGAGGGGATATTGGATTAGAAAAAGGCAAGGGATATAAATCTCTCACTGAGGCTCTCCAGTCTATCTCCCATCCAGAGGATTTATGATGTTTAACAGAGTCAAATAATAAAGAAGAGAGAGAGAGAGAGGGGGAGAAAGAGAGAGAGAGAGAGAGAGAGAGAGAGAGAGAGAGAGAGAGAGAGAGAAAACAACTTGTGAAATTGTGCTTTTTTCCGAATCTCTCTTTGCTTGGCTGTGCTCATTTAAGTCCAGTTCCTCGCAGCTCTGCTCCTTGATTGATTGTGAAGTCTGCAATTTGTGTGTGCTGTTTTTTCCAGATGATCTTCGTGTTGCCTCAAAGCACACAGAGAGCAGGTGATGGGAGGAGTGGAGTGGAAGGGGAGGGAGGTTTAATTGATAAACCCCCAGTTAGATAAATGAATCCGCTCTGGGTGGTGAACGGTGAGGTAAGCGACTCCTCCCTGGAACACATTTGGGCCAATTTATGTACAACTAAATCAATGGTAAGTATTTCCAGTTTACCGTTTAATTGCAGTCAGCTGGAACATGTTGCATTTTGACACAACAAAGCAGGAGTCATACACACACATGGGTGAGACATAACACGGGCAGCGTGAAGGTGCAGCAGGTGTGCTCATGCTGTCGTGTGTCAGTCCAGTTCATTTCAGAGTGGTTCCATCAGTTCAGCCTTTTGGTTCAGAGTGTGAAACTCGTGTTACGTGTTCTCACCAACATGTACCAACATGCCTTTGTGTATCATTTTAACATGGGGGTCTTTGTGGACTGGCTGACTTCTGGTGCCAGCCTCAAGTGGCAATTCAAAGAGGCAGAGTTTGGCACTTCCATGTTGGCTCGGTATGAACGTCATAAAGTGACATATCTATGTGGTGTCATGTGAGGGACGCAATTACTCTTTTTGACATAGTATCACATGGGACACAAACAGCAGTCTCACGGGTGATAGTCCTATGTTTTGTTTTGTTCTTTTACTGATCCACCACCTCGCTATACAAACTTTGGCTCTTCATTTATGGAGTTGTACATTAACCACTGCCCATGGTTGATGTCGCTAAACCTGAGAAATTGTGCCCATCTCAACAAAAACACTAAGTGCCAACTCTACATTATGCAGTGTAAATGGCCTTGGTCATTTTACATATTTCTGTTAGACCAAGTTGCATATGTCGCTTTGTGTTTGTTGCAGTGGTAAGCTAGATATGGAATTCAGAAAATTAACCATTTTTGCAAGAGTCAAATTCAATGTGAGCAGCACTTGTGATTGGTTAAAGGGGCACTTTGGCCCTGGACCCCACAATGAGGTATCTATTACAGCCACTACCAAATAAATGTTCTTTTAATTAGCCACATTTATCTTTTTTTCCGCCATGTTTTGACAGAAACTCTTACATAAACACACATCAACAAAGGGAGGCAGACCAACAAAATTCATGGTCATTTTTATGTTTGACAGCGCCACTTGGAACAATAACATCTGTGACCCTCGTCCGGCATGTTTTGCTTGGTTATAGTTTTCAGTTTTACCTCTAATCGTGCTTTTGTAGCACCTGCAGTGATTTTTGAGGGGAAGGGAATTTAATAGTCAGCTCTTGCCAATCATGTGCACATCATTACCGGAGTTGTGTTTTGTTTTTTTTTTCTTCCGAAATGTTACATAAGACTTCCCACAGTCTGAATTGCATTTGGATGGTAATGTTCTGTTTTTATTTGATCCAGTTGTAATCTTTCTAACTGCCTCCATCTAAATCAATATGGTATGCAGCTGGAAGCAAATTATTTTGTTGACAATGGTTGCTTGTAAGTTTGTCAGCGTGATCATTCTTGTGGAGTTGTGTGTGTGTGTGTGTGTGTGTGTGTGTGTGTGTGTGTGTCTGTGTGCGTGTGTTGTCTGTGTGGTAATCTGGCTAGTGTTTACAGCAGACTGCGCTGTGGTCAGACAGCTGATCTTGGCCAGGAGAGAGCTAGCCTACAGGGACAGGGCTGCGTTTGGTGTGGTGTGGGCAAACTGAGAACGGCATAACATTAAAATTCTTGCTTGAACATAACGTTTTTGTCCTGTTAAGTGAGAGGGAGGGGAGTGAGTGAGTGAGTGAGAGAAAGGAGAGGAGGGGAGGTGGGGCAGATGTGATGAAACCCGTAGCTCTCAGCTTTGTCGCCCCCACAGCAATTGTCGCACCACTTGCCTGTTCTCCATTATGCCACATTTCCATGTAGTTTCCTGTCAGATATAAAAGGCTGGTGTGAATTTTACTGAACCTAAAACCACGTGTGGACATATTCCCCACCTGGCCCGGGCTAAAACAGTCGGCGAGGCGGAATGTGAAAATGTACGCCTAGGCGGGGGGAGATGATGTGTTACACCAAAGTGTTTCACAACAAATACTCTCACAGCCATCAGACTGTTTGCTGCAGGGCTGTTTGGGCTTCTTTACAATGTACAGGTGCTGAGGAGAGGAAAATAAAGGCGGCAGGCGGAGAAGTGAGGAGGAGGGCCTGTAGTGCCACAGACCAGGTCTGCCTGCTCGCCCTGATGGCGTAATGGGAACTGCCAGCTGTGGGCTTAATTACAACATACAGTGGTGAAGGAGATTGGTCCTGTTTTTCTTCTGGGACACACAGCTTAACCGATGTATAGAGTCCAATGTTTTTAAGCCAGATGAAGGGCATAGCTGAAAGTTCTGCATCAGCGGGAGGAGGGAAACAAGACCTGCTTTAGCTTATTCATCACATGGAGCAATAACATACAGCCAGCCATAAGCCACGGGAGCAAATCCACCATCATTTTCCCACCTTTATGTTTAGTTGTCTTCTATTTTTTTTTAGAAGAGCATAGCATGTTTGTGTTTTGGGAATTTTGCTTTTCTCACTGCTTATCTAGAGTGACACAGATCCAGTGGTGAAATTTGTATTTATATCTACAGTATATCTGTAGTTTGTTGGTATGTTGAGCTAATTTCATAGATGTCAATGGGATTAGGGCAGCTGAATGATGTGAAATGCCAATACATTGTACATGCTGTAATTGCTGTAATTATAGTGTTTATAATGTCACTAATTCCACTTCAAATAAACAAATAAGATTATATCTCAGCCAAATCATGAGCTTTTCTCTAATATAAAGAGGAAGTGGGTCAGTAGGTGCTAAACAGTGTGAATAGGATTTTGTCTGTACTGTAGCAACAGAGAGGGTGTATTTTCCTGCCATCCAGTGACCTATGGATGCTAACATCCAACATGGAATATTCCTGAATGAGGAAAGCAGGAATGGTTATTTTTATTGTGCTAAATGACTGAAGAATTCACGCGATGCCACATCTGCCACTTCTTGCTTGTCACAATAGACATGCATTTTGCACCAATTACATGACTTTCCTCTTAAGACATTCAAGTATGCCACGTAAAGACTACAATTTCTGTATTACAACAGCAAATCATTATGGTTTGATTTTTTCAACTGAGACTCTGCCTTTAGCTGGTCTTATGTCACTTGCTATCTTACGTGCTTTGAGAAGCAACTCACAATTAAGAGGTCTGATCTTCACTTTGCACTGCGTTCAGTGGAACTTCAGTCATTCAAGTACATTCGACACCTAGATTTAGTGCCTGGCATGTTAATAAACTCTCAAATCGCCTTGCAAATATCATTGTGACTGATTCTGATTACTTTTCCCCTAGCACTACCATAAGGTTAAACTTGTATAGATATTTGTATGCTGTTTGTCCGATCCAAATTAATATTAATTAACACTTTGCTCCAAGAAAATCCTCTTCCTTCCCCATCTTTTTTTTTTTTTACAAGCAACATCAGAAACAAAAGCTGCACGTTACTCAAGTAGATCAGTATTAAAATCAAAAAGACAAGCGTGAAATTCTTTTAGTACGGTCATGCTCCCCAGAGGATGAACCCCTCACATTCTAGACATCCTGTGAGTTTTGGTCTTTCGCCACCATCAGGCCAAAATGCATACAAAATATCTCATAATCTAACAGACAGGCTCATGTGATTCCTGAGCATATTCTTGCTTCCCTGAAGCTGAACCATTTCTGATTTAGTGTCCCCACAGCCTTCTCCTTCATAAGAGTCTTTGCCTTTTAACCCTACTGGTTAAACACTTTTAACAGCCTTTTATAAGTGTGTTGTTGATGTAATGCTTTCTTATTGTAGCATAATTTACATTTTGGACGATAAATTTTACTTTGTATTGACACTTGCTGTAATTGTCAAAATGCCAGCCCCCATCAAAGTATTGTATTTTTGTCCAGGGCTATACATCATCAGCATTGGATGATACACATGCTTTTTCCTTTAACACAGTCGATTCCTCAGTTGATTTCCAGGTTATGTATTACCTTGTGGCTGAATAAGCAAGCAGTGAGCATAGCCTTCGGTGGTAATGCAGTGCTAGTGTAATGCATTGTGCTTGGCTGCCTCTTCTGAAACATTTCACTAATGGCATTAATGTTCTGAGTACTCTGGTCCTTAGCTGTGCCAACTGAGAGAGGAGGGGAAAACAGGGAGACGGAGAGGGGAGAAGTTGAGCAGTGGTTGAATCTAAGCAGATGGCACTTGTTTTACTTTCTGCCCGGCCATCTGGAGTTTACTTAAACTGATGACTTCATCATCAAACACTGGCCCACCAGCCAACTATGGCACTCACCACACACATATACACACACTTACAGAATACAACAGCAGCCGCAGAGCGAGTGTGTTATGGCAAAGTGCTTGAGAAGAGCGTATGCATGTGTACAGTGTGTGTGTCTGGGTCTATTTGGCACAGTTTGCCTTGCAAATACACACAAATGTGTTTATAAGTACCAGGCCTGTAAAAATGTCATCCCTCTGTCTCTTCAGTCCTCATTCAGGGTGACATAATACTGGCCTCAAGGATGCCATCATTAATCTAAATGTCCCTTGGCATTTTCTAACTCCTCTGTCAACTACATAAAAACTTTAATCACCGCAGTCACTGAGGACTGATCCCTGTCCCAGCTACCCAGTCTCCAGGAGAAAGTCAAGAGCAATCAGTTGACTTCATTTACTTGGAAAAGCCTGTTTGTGACACCTGCGCTCAGAGACGTAAGCACTGTAAAGCAGTGCAAAACCACCCATAAAGCTGCAGATTTTCCCTAACAAGTTCATAAAACCTGAGTGATGTTAAGAATAACCAACTCAAGTAGGTGAGGTATTTTTTTCCCAAAACACGAGATGTGTTTGAAGATCCACACCAGTGTTAGTACAGTCAATCCTTTAATTCTCAAGACTACATTTACCCTGCCTTTATCATTCAGACCTCAATGTATGGGATCTTTCCAATGTGTGAATTATGCTGTGACACATTTATTAACAAGCATCAACAGGCTTTTTGCTAATTTGCATTTATTCCTACATATGACAGGGTCAAAGGGTCACAACATCATAGCATGCAACTCACATCTGTTTGATTGCTTTATGTCCATTAACACTGGTTCATTCACTCAGAAAACATCTACACATATAATTTGCTCAGTTCAAGCCTATGTGGAAGGAAACCAAATGAGACTGAGTTGGATAAAACCGCTGTCTACCGAGCATCGCTGCCAAATGGCTTCCCATAATAAGGAGGAGAACAAAGAGCAAAACAAAGGACATGTAGATTCCTCACGTCTTCTGTCTGGTGTTTTATAGACTAGCTGCAAGGCTATTGCTAAAACCCAAACATAGAGGAATCTGTTTGTTGTGGTCATGATTGTTCCGTATGTTTTTTCCATTGTGCTTCTGTCTTAATTTTTGGGCTTTTTGCAGATTTGTTGCTGTAAATAAAAAATAACAGAGATTCCAGAGAGCTGCAGTTGAGGATGCCACAATTCAGGTGCAAGGCATGTGGAGGAGAGGACTGTTTTGGGAAAGGTTGGCCAGTATTTCATGAACAGCTTTGTTTGACATGAAACGCTGGCATTGCATCAAACAAATGATTTCAATGTCTCATACAAATTTCAAATGCTGGGATTAAATCATAAGAGAGTTCCACATCAGTCAGTACACACAATCCTGCAATTTCAATTGTAGGGCGAAGTGGACATAAAACTCAGTCTGAGCTGTCTTGAATCAGACTTTTTCAAGTCTTGGTGTTTTGACAAAATCCAACATGTTTGATATAATCCTACGTTTTTTGTCTCGGCTCATATAAACACTGATGTTCAATGATGTCTACATTATCAGCAACCAATAGCTGCACTCTATCCTGCACCAAACAGGGAGCAACAAACTGGGTAAAATAATCTCAAAAGGAAATTTGCTGTTGTTATGCAAACAGTGACTTTTCTAGTCTTTGTGGAATCTTTTGTGCGACTAAAAACACACATTGTCTTTTGTTGTGAGTGGGTGTCATATTTAAGTCTTTTAAATGTGTTGACAGTCTACTAGTGTATGGTAAGCATTCATCTGCAGTGGTGTTGTTAATTTGAAAGTCATTGCCATAGTGCTTCAGCATGGCACATCGCAGAGATAATCTAACAAAAACTGTACTGTGATATATATACTGTGAAATAATGAGATCCATGGTCCACTTACTGGCTAAAGTATTAATTTTGTTATAAAGATAATGTACTGTTACAAAGGGTCAATAATATGAGTCCATACCCATTTTAAGTTTTTGGCCACTGGGTTCTAAGATTGAAATAATATATTATTTAAATAAAAATAAAATAAATCCACAGAGTACCTTTATCCTGACAGTCTCTTGATAATGGTGACATACTTCTTTGTGAAAGTCATTGCCACTGTGCTTCTACACCGCACATTCCAGAAATCATTTGACACATCGTACTGTGATATTTTGTTCGGTCACAGATGGCATATCAAATGAACAACCTATAATCGACAATAAAACACATTGATCTAAAATAAGCTTAGGCATAGTGGAGTCTTGATCTTAGATTTTTTTTTATACATATACTGCTCTAAAAGGTCAAGAATTAACTTCTATGCAAGAACTTTAATGAGCCATCTACACTATATATAACATGACAAAAAACCACCAAATAAATGGTAAAATATGTCAGGGATTATTATTTAAAAACCTCTGGCTGGATTTAGTGGTACAAGGAGTTAATCCTTTGCAGAAGCTTGTAGGCCAGCTGTTCAAGGAGTGTGCATGTTTCCCCTAACTGGCCCGTGGTGATGATGGTGAACTGAACTACAGTTTGCCAAAGCCATGTTCGCACTTTTCCTGCCACATTAGTAGCTGAGAGCAGAGCGCCGGGGTCGACAAGGACAGGACAGGCGTGGGCTCCCGGTGTTGGATGCCTTCACCGCGGTGATGCTGGTCATTTGGCCCATCCACAAGTTTAATGCTGGAGTGCAAATGTACAGCACAGGAAAAGCAGAGCTGATTATAGGCTGGCTGGCAGCTCCAGCTGCAGCTGCAGCACTTAAGAAGAGGTGGCTGTACTGGACTCTAAACTGGACAAGCTGTTGATTTCTGCCCAGGATGTGGGTATTATTAGCATGATTACCAGAATTTGTAGAATTACATATGGTACAGCATGTAAGGATATAAATATGTTTTACTGGAACTGTAGTTCAACGTGGATTAGAAATGACATTTTCGGTAAACAGATACTGTACACTGTATATTTGGTT
Source organism: Plectropomus leopardus (assembly GCF_008729295.1). Taxonomy (NCBI): domain Eukaryota; kingdom Metazoa; phylum Chordata; class Actinopteri; order Perciformes; family Serranidae; genus Plectropomus; species Plectropomus leopardus. The sequence goes on from NC_056469.1 coordinate 8,470,058, forward strand.
TGGTACTCTTGTCAAACAACACACTGCCTATAGATTTCTTCTCTTTCAATAAATAGTACTTAACCCCCCTCCCATGCATTTTTCTTCAGAAACTTATATGATCTCCCCCAGCATGTTTCTAGAGGAAGGGGTTGAGGTCGCCTCAGCAAAGAAAGTGAAAAAGCTTTCAAAAGCATTTCTCTTGGCCCACTCGCCCCTGAACAAAGCCTGCTGTCAACTGGTCAAGGTTTCACTTCCTAATTACCTTCTCCTGGGGCACAATGGCCAGGCCGTTGCCTAACCCGGGCCACTCTAGACCCCTAACATTCTTTCCCAGACGACTGGCCCCTCCACCGTGGACCCACGGTCTCTAAGGAAGTGCTGGACTCATGGTTAAATATGGCCGACAAGTTGTACATCTCATCTAAGAGGGTTTGTTTACTTGGAAAGGTCTACAATGCTTTCAAAACACTGGCAAGAATTAATAGCTTCGGTCATAAAATTTGGGCTGTTGATCTTTGCTGGTCTTTTGTAACAAAATAGCACTTTGTCCGGCAATACAGTAAATCTGCCCCGAATATGATTCTAAGAAATCGGATTTGCATTAGATCACATTCTTGGTGCCGTTTTCAAGCTCTTTTCCAGCACTAAGCTCATTCCTCGATTCATGCGCAGCAAGACTTTTTAAGTCCGTCTTACCCAAAGGTTAAAGGTTGACAGAAGTTCATGCAGGCTTCCAAATAAGTCAGCGTTGCTTTCTCATTCGCCTTCTGTCCTTGCTACTGTAAACCTTAAAAAGGAAGAGAAGGAGCCAGACAAAATAGAAATTAGAGTGATGTGAAATGCGGCCATGGCTCTGACTGGTTCCTCATTGAGTAGAGTGCTGAGTGATTTTCATTGACGCTCCTCTGCCACCCAGGTCACTCCCAAGAACACCCAGACAGGAATTCCACCCAGGCTTATCTCACCGGCTCATCGACCGCCACCACCACAGAGGAGGAGGAGGAGGAGGAGGGCACTGAGGGAAGGGTCAAAAGGGTAAGAGGGGGGTCTCCTCTGCGGCCTGGATTAGGGGTTAGAGGAAACCTGTTGTTGGGGTAAGCAGTTCAATCGTGTTTACCAACAATCGCTCTGGGAGATAGCTGTCAACAGAGCTTACGTGAAACCTCTGCTCAGAGGAAGCTGCAGGCCGAGTTGCTAAGGAGCAACAGGTTGCAGGAGAGATAATGGATTACATGGCCTGACTATCAGTCCAACTCGTGTGTTCTTTCAGAGTCCCTCCATCTGGGAGAGGCTAGGGGAACGCAATGGGGGTAGAAGCAGTGTGAGCTAATGCTTCATTAGGTCTTTACAACTATAAGCCAATGTTTTTCCAGTTGAGGAGCCACTTACTGGCTGCTAAGATCCACTAAGCCCTTCATGACTTCACGAGTGAACAAGATGAAGTCTAAACCATTAAACTTCTTTGTAGATAGTAATTGCTGTACTGGTTCAGATGGTTTAACACTATTACACCCCTAAAAACCAGAAAAACAAAAGTGTAAATGTATTTAATACCAAATAATACTTCTATTTATAGTTGCCAGCTCTCCAAAAAAATCAATATTCAGTTGTCAGCTTTCATATCCAGTAGACACCAAACAACACCTGAGACAACTCCAACTCCTGAGACAAAATCTCTGGCTCTCTAGTTGTTAAAAGCTAGACAGTGGGTTAATCTTAATTCTTGCAAAAAACAGCTGTCTGTGGTGGCTACAAACAATGCTGATGAGAGGAGCATAAAATGGGGCACTATGCTAGTATTCCCATGGCCCAGATTTCCCATTGATCCCATTTCTCTAACAACCTTTTATGCTAAAAGCAAATGGCAATTGCTATAACGTCATGTTTCTTAAAAAAGAACACACAAACTGCATTCATTTTTAGTTTCCCAGTGTGGTCCACAGATCGCTGGTGTGTTTACCAGCCCTTTGCTATGTTTCCCAGCGCCATTTTGCCATCTGATCCTGGGTGTTTTTATAAACCTTTTGCAGCATTTCTCAGCAGCTTTAGTGCCACCAAACATGAGCGTTTTAAGCCATGATCTTTTCCTGACTATAACCAAATAGCTTTTTAACTTAACCACACATTCATCACTGCATTATTGACAAATGTCAGTATCTGTGGTGACAATATGAACATTTTTTATTGGCTATTGGGTTGTGTGTGTAGTTTTGGATCAGCAGGACTTCAGAGCAGAAGGCATTTGTTTTTGGGGCTGTGAGAGAAATAGTTTTTGGGTGCAACGGAACATTTTTGACACTACAGGGCTTTGAAATTGTGGGCCGTCTGAACAATGGGCAGTCCCCTTAAACACTCCGTAGAGCAGGTGAAGCCAAAACTTTAAAGTCGGGTGATAGTTCTCTGTGGGTTCGCCATTATGGGCATTCCCTTTTACAGTACACATATTTAACATATTGTTAGTATGGAAATATTAAGAAGTGCATATTTAATAATCAGCTTAAAGTATTAATCAAGCTTAATTTCATACATGGTATAGAAATGTACTGGCAGTGTTTTTTTCTTGTGTAACCCTATTAGTAAGAATGGCTCATGGCAATGGGGAGAATTTTTCTGCAAGTGTCTCCTGAAACTTGTCTTTCAGTCACAGCTTTCACCTGCACATATACATCTACAGACACCTTCCTTCACGCTTCACGCTTCCCGATTCACGTTTATGTTTTGTTCTTCAGTCTTACCTCTGTGTCTGCGCTTTAGCTTAAGAAGATTCCTTTCTCTTTACAGCTTAGGTTTAGGGTTAGGGTTAGGGTTAGGGTTGAACTGAATCTAAAAAACTAAAAAAAAAAAAAAGAATAAACCCATTTACAGCAAAGTCCATCAAGCAAAAACAATCTAATGCTGTAAAATGACGACTCATTGTACCTTTTCAGGAGGACTTGAAAGAAATATTCAGCTTGTGCGCCAAAGTCACAGCCAATGTAAAATGAACTATGAAATGGAAAAGCAATCTGTCTTTTCAACTGCTGTGAAAACTAGCATCAGGAGGAATGTAACTTACTGTCTATCAGGTAGAATATACAGTAAATGACGTTTCAGAGTTAGCACTTCAACAAGAGCAAAACAAATACAAAAGTCTCTTAGTAACATAAGCACATGTAAATGCTTATTAACATGATTGTAAAACTGAGATATAAAGTCAAATGGTCACATTGTAGAGAGTAGTTCAGCTTTTACAGTCAAACACAAGCATCTACCCTCAGCTGAACTTTCGTTTCTATTTTTGTTTTTCCCTCGGTCTCTCTATGACTAATTTAGACTTATACATATTGTCACTCGTCAGTCCCTAATTATGAGTCACCTATGTTTAGCCTCCTACAGTTTCAGTGGGACTCATTTTTCCAGATTTCACAGTGTTTGGCCTGTTGAAAGACTTTGACCCAACCACAACTGAGCCTAAACATATTCAAAACCCAAAGTGTGCATGCCAAATGTTTTTCCCTCTCAGCTTAAAATTATGAATTTAAATCCTATTGTTAAAGAATTTGTATTTCTTTTAGGAAATATATTAATTTGCTTCTTTGAGAAGTGTTAGATGAGAGGACTAATACCCATTTTATGTCTGCAACATGGATATGAATTTGAAGTCAGGGGCTGCTTAGCTTAGCATAGCACGAGGGCTGGAAACATGGGAAACAGCTGGCCTGGCTCTGTCCAAAGCTAACAAAATACACCTAGCAGCACCTTGACTGAGTGCGGTGACTTCTGGAGGCTTGTCGTCACTGTGAGTTTGCTGAGAAACCAATGAAAAGATGAACTTCCATCAACACAAATTTTCCCTTTTTCTAATTACGTTCGGTACAGGATTCCTCGTTATTAAAGGTAAAGGGCTCTTATAAGTCCTTCATCCATACATCTGCACCTTCAGATCATCTCTGGCCAACAAATATTTATGCACGCCGAGCTGAAAATGATCTGCTATGGCTTTTTAAGGGTCATACATCCTCACCCTCATTCCTTTCTTGGTCCTGGTACACGAGGTCATGACCTCCATTGCAGGAAGGATGAGGGTCGACCGCGTGTGTGTATGTGGGCCTGTGCAGTAACGGCACAGTGGGAAGTTGATGATGAGTGTTTCTGACTTGATAACTGATTTGCCCCTGTGTTCACCTTTAATCTTTGATGGGTCTGGCCGGTGGAAGGGTCACAGAGTGGTACTGCGGGATTTAACCCAAAATGACTCAATAGTTAATCTAAATCCCATGGAAAATTCTGTCACTCACTCACTCACTCACTCACTCACTCAAATGACTACTTGGAGTTTCCTCTATTTTTGCTCCTTTTGATTGTAGATTTGCACAGCAAATAGAAAATAATACAGTTTTACAGTCCAAAAGTTCAGGTAGAGCCTTCTGAAATGTAACTATATGTTGCTGCATAAAACTACACTGGTTACATTATAAGTTCTGGCACGTGCTTTGCTGTAGCTGAGGGAATGTATTCATCAGAGGGGTCATTTGGACTGTAACCTGTGCAGAGTTGCAGAAATATGAGTATGACTAAGCACCAGTACTACACACATACTCTAGTTTTCTGCCATTCTGCACAATTTGTAAAAGAAAAATCCATCACAGACTGAAAAAAACAACAACTGCAAATCATTTACGCTTCCTCTATGTCAGTCTCATAACATTTGCAATAGTGTAAAACTCCTGAGTCATTATCAGTGAAAGGGGAAGTTGGTCAATGTGTTGACAAGATGGATGTGGAGCGGAGAAGCCAAAAACAGCCGAGCAACAACCAACTTGGCCGGCCCATCCCTCGCTGATCAAAACCATACCATTAAAAGGCAACATGGCTTACTTCAACTAGCTGGCGAGAACAACTCAAATCTAATTAATCTTCATCGTCTCTGACGTTGAAAATGCTTTCATTTGTATAATTTTCTATTGAGTGGGTCATTGTAGCCGCAGCCAAAAAAGAAATGTGTTATTCATCCTCATCGCCTCCCCTTTACTGTATGTTCCTCCCCGCTTCTTCCGATTGGACCTTCCTCAAAGATTACAAGGATGTTTTGTTCTGCTTCATGTTACAATCTGCTGCCGGTGGGATAGCCACGTTACACTGCTGCTGACAGTGGTCGGGTTTGCCGCACAAGAAGTTCAGCAGCTTCTCCCAGTTAGATGGCGGCCCGGCGTTTCTGTAGGATTAATAATTTCGTGAGAGACTGATCCACTGGCCAGCTAAATTCTCTAGGCAGTTGTAAGTTACAGGCCTCAAAATGAAAAAAAAAATTTAAAAAAATGCAATTCTGGGTTTCACAATGGAAGAGAGCATGTATTTGAACAGCTGCTATAGTTGCTTCTCAGCAGAATATTGATTGTTATTATGGGATAACAGGCGAGTTGTAGCATTACAGAAAGCACACGCTCTGACCAAAAAAGGCCCCCGGAGGTTTTGGATGAAGACTTGTGTTATGATTTGATGAGATCCGAGAGATTGGGGGGGAAATGTGCGTGCAAAATAAAGAGTGACAAATCATTTTACAGCTGATTGTTTCAGGAAAGACAGATTAGAAAGGAATCAAGGTATACACAGCTCTGCATGTTTAAACGAGAAGTGCCATTAGGGTGCCGGTGGAGAAGTGCCACCTCTCCGAGAAGCCCTAATGGCCGCGGCCCGGGCTTTCATGTGAATAATGCTGTTTATATTAGGCCTCAGCTCCTACATTAGTGTCCTTCAAACGTCTACACCCTCGCAGCCATTTGGCATTTCAAAATACTTCACAGGCTTCCCATGTAGAGTCTATTATCAGGGGCTGTGCACCATGGAAAGTGTGTATGTGCGTGTGTGTGTGTTTTAAGTGCTGTAGCGCAGGAGTCATTGAAGGGCTTCATTAAAGAATGGAAAGTATGTAGCCATCTCTGCAGGCAGGCCCAGCAGTCATTGCTCTCACCTGCACCATATATGCCCAGTTATGGCCAGAGTCAGACCCTGATCAGTAAAACAAACACTGCCCCCCACAGGTTTGGGACTGTCTCTGCAACACAGAGCTGAGGAAAAAGTAATGAATCCAGGATGAGGTAGAGTGTTTTTTTCAAAGTTGGAAATTCAGCTACAATAACACAAATTTGCACACTTGCATGTCTCATTAAATTATAAATTTACTTATTAGACTACTTTTTCACAAATCATACAGTACACTTCTCTGCAGTCTCTTTACTAAAATACTATAAGAACTTACAGGGAATATGTGTACAGTGTTAAAAATGCAAATATTTCATAATAAAACAACTATAATAGGCTAAAGTTGCAAGTATTTAGTGTGACCTCCCTTTCCATGTCATGAGCTCACAATATGAGATTTCTGTGTGTCAAATGATATATTTTTTAAATCACAATTTATCCCAGAATTTTGTAGTTAATTGTGATTAATTGCACTTTTTAATTTCATATATTCTATTCCATTATTTTAGTTTTTAGTCTATATTGACAGGGTAAAGTAATTCTTGCCACATTGTCTTGATTAGGAATAAAACAACAGCAAAAAACAGAGAAGCAAAAAGTTGTCATGTCTGTAAAGGGGAGACTCATGGGTACCCATAGAACCCATTTTCATTCAGATAACTTTAGGTCAGAGGTCAAGGGACCCCTGTGAAATGACCATGTTGCTTTTCCATCACCAAAATATAGCCTAAATTTGACACCCACTTATGTAGAAGCTAGTATCGTTGGTACCATAGATTCCTCAGGTCTTCTAGTTTCATACAAAACCAGTATCATCACTCTACCTTTAAAACTCAGCCTCTTACAGACTGAAAAGTATGCCAGCAATTAACACTATTAATAATAATAATAATAATAAATAACGCATTAATTACATACGTAACTTGCATCGCGATTGATGCATTTACACTGAAAGCCCTAGAGAATTACAACACAAATCTTCTGGTGTATTTACAGTAGGCTGCATTCAAGACATGCCCAAAGCTTGATATTGATCGTTTGAGCCGTCTTTTGTTATGGTTGTATGATTCCATGTTACACACGAAATCTTGACTTCATATATATATATATATATACGCATTACAACTCACTGCAAAAACAACAAACCTATGGTGGCCTTAGTCTTTTACACAGTATTGTACATGTAAAATAACAGCAAACCTGAGGTGTTTCAGTGTTTCCTCTTAACCCCACAAACAGATTTGTGCCCCTGGTTTGCACCGTCCCTCCCACAAGTCTGTTTCCTTTTCATTTAGCATTCCCAGCTTGCTCTAACTGTTTTCAAACAGAACAATCAGTCTTCTCAGAGTCGAACACACAGGAGTCAGGCAGCCCTCCATCATGGCCGCCTTCCCAGAGTTTCTGATCACCAGATATGAGTGTGCGTGTCATCAGTCCCAACTTTATAAATGTTTCACACGCAAGCCAAGCCGCTTAGACGGATCCACACATGCAGATGTATTCATTCAGAGTCATGTTCCTAATATCCGATTGCCTCTTCTTGTGTTTTTAACATACGCCAACGCAGGTCCTAATCTGTAAACCAAGCGTGGGAGGAAGGGGAGCGCTGCGGTGAGAGAGTTATTTAGGAACAAAGTGCATGAGCTGGCGAATGTTTTCAGGTCAGGTTTTGGTTTTGACAAACACACATTAGAGGTAGAAGTCTAGCGGCAGTGGAGAAACACCACGCTGAGAAGACAGACGATGAAGTGAGGGCCGAGCAGCGGAACAACACGTGCAGGGCGTTAAAAAGCCCATCACAGTCAATCAGGCGTCAGCCGCTAGTCAGGGAGGAAAAGAAGGGAAACTTTACCCCGGCTCTGGCCCTCCTGAGTTGGCCTGCCGTGTGCAGCGCGGGGGAAATCCACTGGATGTCACATACATCTTGATTTTTATGAATGCTTTGATAGCTCCCCTAAAGACACTCCCATGACCAGGTGGAGGGTATTTATACAAGCGTGTCAGACAAGAAAAAAACAGGGGAAAGGATATTTGCTGATCCCCTTTGCTCACAGAGAGAGAGAGAGAGAGAGAAAACTTCTAATTGCAACTGGAAATAATTATCTGGCTGTGGACTCTGGGAAGCGGGTCACTTAAACGCAACCTGCCCTGATCACCAGGTGTGAAGGGTGGAATATTGTGACTGACACAAGGCTGTCCAATGGGAGAAAATTCCTGCAGTGAAATGTGTGTGTATTGGACTGTGCATAAGAGTTAATGTGTGTTTGCATACTCACTGGTAATAGTTCATGTGAAGTCTTTTTGGATTCATAGGGTGTCAGTTACAGAAAAATCAACAATTGAGTGTCATGGTTTGACATGTAGGGCCCCTAACAAAGTGCCGGTATTTGAAAAGTCGGGAGTTAGAATGTGTTGCATCATTTCCATTGGTTATGATCATGTGACACCCTCCATAATAATTTCTGAGATTCTGGATCAAGGAACTCAATGAAATCCACATTGAGAAAACAAGGTTTTAAAAATGGGGGTGTTAGATGGAGCTCGGCTCTATTTAAACAGACATGAGCTCCCCAGAAAGTCTCATTTGAGAAATGTAGGGGGAGCTCTAAAATATTGTAAATTTTGGTGCCACTGTTATTTTTCTGTGTAAATGTACAATAGTTTTCTGTATGTGTGTTTCATACATAGTGTTTCAGTCCTATATATGTAGGGTGTTGACACAGTTTGATGTATATGTTGTAAGGGTAGCATAGTGTGTGTGTGTGTGTGTGTGTGTGTGTGTGTGTGAGAGAGAGAGAGAGCGAGAGAGAGGGTGCACTCAGACAGGTGTTGGCAACTGAAGCAGAGAAGAAAAAATCAGTTAAGTTATCTCAGAGTTTTGCAGGAGAGAAGAGCCACCGAAAACATCATCAATGCAGCTGAAAAAGCATCAGTGTGGCCGTGGATCAAGAGGGGTGAAAAATGGTGTAGCTCATTTACTTGGACACAAGTCAGGGACTGATCACCTTCAGCTGGGTCGCCCAGGTGAGGGTGTTTGATGATTAAAGACCCAAAAACACCCTATGACCCTAGGTTCATCACTGAAGATGTGTCTAAGTTGTGCTACACGATGTTTGAGAAACTCTAGTGGTAGTAAGAGAACAGTTTAAATGTGTCCATAAAGAAATGCTGCAGTTCCTCAACAGCCAAGGAAGTGCTCTTATCTTCCTTCCCAACTGCTAAATAAAATGAAGTAGGTAAGCCCAAAAATGAGCGTCAACTAAGCAAGTCTTCTCTTTGCTCCCTGACTAAGTGAAATTTTTTTTTATCCGCTGTTTCTTTGTTGTCCCAGGCTTAGTATTCTCCTTATATATTTAAATGTATAGTATTTTTTTGAATGTAAGCAGGTGCATTCATGTATTGACGTGCATGTTTACAGTACCCACCCCCACCCAATTAAATATACAGCTCTCTGAAAGTCATGGTGTAATTCAAACACAAGTTCAAACTTAGCTTCATCATAAGTCTTCATGTATGTGGAAATTAATGTACCACTAAATTTAGATGGATTTTACCAAAATAACTAGGAGAACCAGCTTGTAAGCTTGCTAATTTGATACCTCTAGGTTGTTTATTTAATTACTTGTTTATTTGACAAGGACAAGTGCATCATACATTGCATCATATGTAAAATACAAAGAAAATGCAATGCATAGAGGTTTGTAGCCAAGGCTAATTTGCATCCACTGTCCCTCATTAGGCATTTAGAATTAAAACAGGTACTGTAGGATTACTGAGTTTGGAGTAATACAATACAATAATATAATACAATATACACAATAAAATACAGGCAAAAAACTAAGTCAAACTGGAGACCAAATCAAGAACAAGGACAAAAATGTTTAACAATGATGATGTTATTTAAGTATGAGGTGTGTGTGCGCGCATGTGTGGGCATGTGTGCATGCCCACACATGTACATCCACACATTGTGCTTAACGCACATATGTGTGCATGTGTTTGTATGTTGAAGAAAAGTTGTTTAGCAATGATATAGGAACATTACAAATTATATTTCACAAAAGCAAAACAGCATAGGACTACCTCATAACCAAAGATGTTGTGTTAGACTTAATGACCTATGAAGAGGTTAGCATAACAGGAAAATTATTCTGCTAACTTTCTCTATGGATTGAGTTGTCACAGACATTACTCAGTAAGTTTGCTGGCTTAAAACTCTTCTATCCTGTAATTGTCTCTTAGGCTTGCTTTAAGTGAGGTAAAGCAATAGACCTGTTTCATATATTATAGCATGCCATTAACTTTTGATGAACAGCCTCCACTGTGGACATAAGTGACAATTCAGGCAAATATTAAGACATACGTACAGCAGCACTATCAACAAAATGTTGCATGACAATATCAACTAAAATTTTGAAAACATTAGCAAACATTAGCCACCATCATCAAGTGATAATAGCCTATTGTTGCTTTGCATTTCTTAAAATTGCCTAAATCCTGCAAAATCTTGTTTTAAATACAGACTCTACTATGAAAAGTTCACTGTAACTTTGTTTTGAAAAGATAAAGTTAATAATAATAATAATATTGATATTAATATAGCAGTAGTAGTATTACTGATTAATTCAACTTTGAATTTTTAAGAGGAATGCGTACTTACAAAGTCTCACTTTAATGTCTTAAACATGCAGCCTTATGTGCATCCTGAGGTTTCTGATTGCACTTACATATACACACATAATATGGAACGCACAAGTGTACGTGTGGTGTGACAAAAAGCAGCTGCCAGTCCAAGACTTTACAAGAGAAAATTTCAAATACGCCTCAAATCAAATCAAAAAGCACACAACTATGCAAGCCAGTTCCCATTAGTGCAGTAAGGCCCAAGGCTTTATTGCTTCCAACACTGCAAACGAATTCCACGCATTGTAGTAGTCAGTGATAATTAGGATCTGTCGAACACCTTCAGTTTCCACTCAGCTCTTGCATATTCAGTATCACTGCACAGTAAATGCCTTTGGTTCTTCAGTGGTGTCTGTGAAACATGACGGAGGGTGGAGGAGGTCATAATCTGTCAGAAAGCTCTGTGATGTGACCTCAGTTTACATTATTCATAGAAATTAACACTGTTGTTTAGAATATGAGAATAAGCTTTAAGACTTCTTAACATATGTAAGTGAGGAACACATGTTAAAGGCATGTTATTTATGCATAAAATATGTGGTATTGACAGCTTTAAGCTTTATCGGAGAGGTGAGGGAATTGGAGGCTGAATGGGGATAAAAAGATCTCGTGAAATTTGAACTTTTTCTTTCCTCATGCGCTGTGAAATAACACGGGCACAAAACTGCTCCATTAATAGGTCATGTTGTTTTGAAGAGCTCATCGGAGAGCAGTGAAGTCGGCCTTTTAAATCTCAGCTGTGGATGTGGAATGTGCACAAGCGCTTACAAATATGTTTGTGTATGCATTTTTCCATTTTTTTGTGTGTGTATGAAGTCTATGCTCATCTACATTATGTTAGCATTCCTCTGCTCCCCGGTTTTGTAACATGGTAATTGTGCAGAGCGAGTACCAATATGCCAGGTCTCAGTTTAATGAATCCCACCTGTAACACATTTGCACATTCATTCCTCTCCAAGGAGAAATCCTGTTGCCAAAGCAAAGCCTGCGCTGAGTGGAAGTGTGCAGCTCCACCGAGCCACGAATGTTAGTAAGTGTACCCAAGATGGCTGACGATTTTATCAACCCATTTAGAAGCTGCTGACTTGTGAGGAAACATGTTTAAAAATCTGTTTGTGTACATTTATGACGCTCAATGCTGCACTCAGCAAACAGGCGAGGGAGGAGGAAGAGAGGCCTATGGAATGTCAGAGCGAGTTGGTCCTGAAACCCTCTGGCATGTGAAAGGGATTTCACAAACATGAGTACATCAAATGATTGATTTAACAGCTAATCTCTCCACAAACTGTATACATACCAATATCTCAGAAGATTACTACACCATTCATCTAGGGCTTTTCCATGAGCTCAGTATAGTGCTGGATAACCAAGTACACTCACTGCAGACATTTTTTTTTATCATTCTTTTCAGGGATTTAGGGTTCACTTGCTTTATCTGAATCTTCCATTAAAAATGGAGATAGTTTCTTACAGATCTGCATCTATGAGAAGGGGGTCATCCTAAAGGTGCTTTGTTGACATTGTACAACATCAGGAAGGGCTATCAGTGCAGTTCACATTGCAAAATGATAAAGGGTTATGGATGCTTCAAATGCAGTTTAGATAGCAAAAATTAGCTACCTTGGAGATATAAATGTAATGTCTACCTTAAGGAAAACTTTTTTTTTTTTTTTTGCTGGCAAATCCGGCAGCACAGATTTAAGTATAACATCAGTAGATTTAAACATTTTAAGCCAAGGAAACATGCATGGGAAAACGTTGTTGAGATCATTAGAACCTTTTGAAAGGTATTAAGCATTGCTATCAAACTCGTCCTAGTTTGGGGGGCACCTGCAGCCTAATTTGATGTCAAATGGGCCAGACAAGTAAAACATTTGCATAATAACTGGAGACCAACTGATATTGGATTTTTTTTTTATATGGAGCAATGTTTTTTATATCACCTCTAGTTCCGGGTACTAAGTAATTTCACAAAAGAAATGTAAGACTTTTACTTGATTTGCTTGATTTTTGTGTCTGTATGTAGTCAGAGATGTCCACAACTCAAATGTATCAGTTAATATTAGGAATTATCTTTTTAATAAGCAGGTGACTGGTAAATGTTTTTGTGGCCAGCTGTATATTTCCTTGTCTATCATCTCGTATCCATCCAAACTTTCATGGATCAGAACTTATCAGGGTTTACTGGCAGATGCTCTGGTTCAAAAACACTAAATATTTCAATAGATTTTTTTTAATATTGAACCACGATGAAAATCAAAATGTGGCCTGACTAGGTAAGGCTTGTTGTTTTTAGCTGAGCTGATTTCCGGAAAAGTTGTTGCCCCCACAGGCCTGTTAAGAAAATGATGATGTGATGAGTCAGCAGTCAGTGATTGCATGAAACAGTTAATAAAACAGGTTTTTCAACAGTTGTGAAGCACTACAACCACAAGAGATCTTTGAGTATACCGTCATAAATGTGCACACAAAGTATTTACACTGATTGGTCCAGTAGTTGGTGAAATTAGCTGCTGATACTTTGGATTTTGCTGATAGTATTTTTACTCAAGAAAGGGAAAGCAGAACTTTTGCTTGTATAGTACATTGTAGTACTGTTCAGTATTGTTTGTAAATCAGAACACTCCCTCCACTGGGAATAGTTATACTATAATGATATGTTTAAAAAACCCTCTGAATCTGTGACTAGGTCATGATTCCTTATTTCAGGAGTTCCTGACAACTGACACTAAAAACATCTAATAACCATTTATTTCTGCTCCCTGATCCAGTCATTCAGTAGCTTTCGTTGCCCATTTTTTTTTGACAATTCATTCTCTATTGCCTGTCAGTTAAAAGTGACTCAATCATGACCGTTGCAGCACTTTGCTGCTGTTGTTGCTCATTTTAGTAATGTTGCTCCCAGCTGGTGGTCCCAGTAATGAGCAGCGGGGGGTGGGTGGACCACATTGAATGAGATGCCAGAGATCTTTAGCTGCGCTCCTTCAGGGCTTTTGCATTTAGTAACCCTGAGCTCATAATTGTGTGACTAAAGCAATTGTTCTCTTAATTGAAGCCATTCAGGGCCTCTGCGGGCTTTTCCCACTTCCCTCAAGGAGAGACTCAGGTGATGATACAAAAGTTTGGTGTGAGAGTCAGGGGATCACTCCGAGGCACTGAGAACTAATATCTACAGAGAGGATTCAAAACCAAACTTATTTAAAAATGAAAAAACTGGTTTATGTGTGTAATGAATAGTTATGTTTAAGAATTTTAGCTAATATCTTCATGTAAAAATTGCCTCTATGCAGAACCATCCAGTGTTCTGACATAGTATACTATGGAATTACTGTATATGGACCCTTATCTTGCACACCACAGTTGTTATAGCTCATAATTTGCATTGCTGGCTAATAAACACAAACAGATGTTTATGAAACTGCACACAGGTAAATGAGCCAGTGTCACACCAGAGCTAAAAATCCCTAAGCAGGATTTACTGCAGCTCTGGGTTCAGCCAGGACTTTAAATGTGGTCAGCTGTAGAGTAATGAGTGTGATAAAATGTAATATGAAAATGTCTTTTTCCCCTGTCAAGATCGTGCTTCATGGATGACAAATTCTCAGTCTATTTCTCTTATTTTCCTAAACTTGATGTCACAACTATCTGGAGTAATGGATTTGGAAACATTTGTCCCACCTTTAGTCCTTCACACATGTGAAGCACTTGTGTCTGCAGAGCACCATTTCAACTTTAATTCTTCATTCTGAATAATTCACAAGCCCGAGGAGTGTTAGAGGGTGGAGGAGCCAAAGCATATGTGGAAGAACAGTTGACACACAAAGAGAAGTCGCCCCAAAACTTGCAAATGGAAAAAAAAAAGAATCTGCTGGGGCCACGGTTTGTTTTCACCTGAAGCAGTCATTTATCTTGGCCGGAGCCCAACACTAAACCACTGTGTATGTTTCTATGGTCTCAGTGGGTTTGTGTGTGCACCACAGCCACTTAAAGTGGTGGGGGAAACTGCAGATTTCTGTCTTAATCTAGGAATTGTGAAACCGCACCATTTCCTTGCACTTGAGAAGTGCTTGGCATCTCATTCGGCTGCTGAGGACCTGTATACATCAGCTCAGATGGAGCATGCAGATGAGTTTAGGATGTGTGTTTGTTTTATTTCACATGTGGAGGGGAAAGATGATGATAAGAAGGTTGCTGCAGCTGAAGCTTTAGCACATATTCATCTACTGTATCAACAGCAGTAAGTGGCGGCTTGAAAAACACAGGTTCAGAATTTTAACCTGCTCATGCACCTCAAGAGTGTGTGGTTCTAAACGGGGAAAGGTAAAATATCTAATGTCACTGAGTCCAGTTTTCTCTGAACAAAGAATTGAAAGAACTTAGACAGCAGCTTAGATTTTGATTGATTTAATTATTTTTTAATGTTGAGAAGCTGAGGCCAGAATTTAAAGCTACAATAGTAATATTTCATGTAAGCAAAGGAAAGAACTACTATATCGCTCAACTCGATAGTTCCACACCGATTTTACTTTTTAAAGAAGTCTTGGAAACAGATTCCCTTGTAAAAATCTAAGTAAACTATCAATCTTAATTCATGTTTTCTTTATATCCAACTGTTAAGTTTATTTAAAATGTAGTCATATTTACTTAATATTGTGATGTTGTTGCAACTTTAAAAAAACAGGTTTAGTTAAATCAGTCTTTCTAAGTTTTAGCAACTTCAATAAACCAAATCTACTGTGTTACTGTATACATAAGTATATTCTGCTGGTTGCATACTAGTCAATCATTTATCATGTCATCAAAACCTAAATTGCGGATCTCCTAAAATCATAATTGGCAAAGTTCTCTTTCAAATTAAGTCAGACTAACTTGGTTTACTGAAGTTGCTAAGAACAGGGTCATTTTTTGTCATTTTAAAGTTGCAACAACTTTATACTCAGGTATAAAGTAAGTATAAATTAGGATTTATAGTTATATTTACTTTCCTTTTTCAAGGCAATTGGTTTCCATGATTATTTTAAGTAAGACCAACTTTGTGTTTTCAAATCTACAGAGCATTTTAGCATCTCTTAATAAATTTATAGTGTTTTGGTATATTCTCACTGCTCTCATTTACCACATTTCTAGCTAAGAAGGATAGCGACTATTTAACATAATGGAGCATTTAGCAGCTAATGAATGCAATGTTTGCCTCAGAAGTTGGTACAGAACAAAAGAGAGTTATATGCATATTCGACTTATATTGAACACATTTTTCTATGTGCAGTTGTTTGTTAACATATTAATCATATCCACATTGTAACAGTGACAGTATGCCACTATTGTATTTGAATCAGTTGTTCCAGTCTACAGAATCTCATTTGGAGATGTGGTTAGTTTATTTATCTTTTTTTTTTTTTTTTTAAACCCACAAATGTGTCACACCATGTGTCACCCAATGCCCATGGTGAGCTGCCATGCAGTGTCCATGGAACGCTACAGTGGCTGCTCGGAGATGTGGTGTTTTGATTTTGCACTGCAGTGCAGCCAAGGGTGAAAGGTGGGCATGCCCTTTTTTGTGCCTGTTTTCCTGTGTGGTGTTTTCGTGTGCCTCTCCAGGTGCCGCCCTCCCCTCCTCCTCACGTGCAGATGGTGATTGAGCCCACCTGTGCTCACTTTGCTGATTGGCATGCATGCAGCATAAAAGCCTGAAGAAGCAACTAGATCAGGGCCAGTGAGCCAGTTTGGAAGCACTGGTGCTGTGTGTTGGACAGAAGACTGAAGCAACTTGAGTTCATGTGCACTCCAACACCCTCACACCAGCTTGCATTTCCTTTTTTATTCTGTGGTTAATTTTTGTTGGTATTGTTTAAAACACCTAATACTAATTCACCTTTGCTTCCTTTGTTTTCCTAAAGAGATTCGTTTTTCTTTTGAATACTTCCTGCACACATTTTGCTGTTTTGTTTTTGTGTTAATTTTTTATAGTTTTTGTTCACATGCATACTATAACACTTGTCTTTTCCTTTTCCCCCACTATGTATTTATTGTTACTCCTCTCATCCCCTGAGCCTTGTCAGGGAATGTAACAGGGATAGTAAAACTGCTAGCTGCGAATTACAGCCACAGAGTAAAATCTAAATCACATGAACACACCTCTAATTATTGTGATAAGCTGAATTTTGTTGCTGCTTGTTGTGCTCATTCAGTACTTTCCAATTTTCCTGCTTTATCTTTGGCATTCAGACCCAAGCCTGTGGGTAAGTCAAATAACTTTAAAAATAAACCTGAGTATATATTGGGGTTTTTTGTTGTTTGTTTTGTTTTTTAAGAAAGGGGAAAAAATAATTTTCTTGGGAGCTGCAGATTTTAGCAAATTTTATTTAGTAAATAGTACATTTGTTGGGTACTATATTCAGTTTAGGATTAATGCACTAGTAGGACCAGCAGCTTTATTGGCTTAAAAACGATAGTGCCTTTTTTAAATATAGTGACAGTATGTTACCCTGTGCAACAGTGTGGCACATTTATGTGTTGTGTAATTTTTTTGAGTAACAGATACATAGACAATACTTGTTTATCAGTTCATTGTTGGTTTTGGTGTTTTCATGGGATTTGTATACAATGAGAAAATAAATATCATTCTTCTTTAATGTTGCCACATGTCACATTTTAATCTGGCAGGTACTTTTTTTGTAGAAATAATCAAGTTAAGGTTTACACACCCATGTTTGAAACATGACTCTATAGTATAAGTTATGTTTCTGTCTTTGCTTCACATATAGTAATTGCATTTATCCACCCTCCAATTAATTTCCAAACCTCACACAATAGACTCAACAATGACTGACTGTGTGTAGTCAGATTAGCTCAGATTTCCTCAGGAGATGTTACACAACATCAGCAAAAACAAAGTCCTCAAAATGGGGATTTACCGCCTCCTTCCAGTCAACAGCCCCCTCGGGAGCGTCCCTGAATGAATCCCAGACTGCTCCGTAGCTCAGCTATCTCGCTGACCTGTCATGCCACCAGCTACCTTAACCTGGAGCCTCCACACTCTTGCTATACATCCACATCCTGGCAATAAATCACTGGGTAGTGTGAACTTCCCTGGAATGCTTGTCGAGTTGCCAAATGATTGTTTGTTAAGTCCAAGCAAGGTTCAAACCTTATCACTGTTTAACACATCTCAGTGTTATCAGAGACGAGGCTGAGATAAAAGTGATCTCTTTAGCCGCAGAATAGATTCCTATAGGCGATGTTTCCAGTGTTTGAACACTGAAAAGGTGCTGGAGGTCTGGTAAGGTGACAATTATGCAGCCTGTATGCTGAATTTTAACTACAACAGCCTCGAGTCATAGGTGGATTATGAAACAATTGGCCCCTGGGCACACTTTTCTTTTTTTTAAATTGTTTTCTGTCTCTTTTAAGTCATTTTGCATCTTTTTGTGGACATTTTGAGTCTCTTTGCAAATGCTTTAGGTCACTTTGGGAGCATTTTGATTATGTAGATGTTCTGGGTCTCTTTGTAGTTGCATTGTGTTTCTTGTAGTCAATTCAAATCTCTTTGTATATTATTTTGAATCTGTTTTTAGTTTAGTTCAGTTTTTAGTCTTTTTAGTTTTAGTCTGTTGTTTTGCTAGTTGTTGTGAATCTCTTTGTGCCTCCTTATGGCTGTTTTGCATTTCTTTGTAGTTGTTTTGTGTCTCCTTGTGGTCTTTTTGCATCTAAATATAGTTGTGTTTTGTTTCTTTGTGTTCATTTGAGTCTCTTCTTGGTCGGTACATGTTAATATAAAAGACATTTTGCAGGTAAGACCAAGAGGGACTCTGACCATCTGGGCCCTTGGGCCTGCTTCCAGCAGACCCGTTCGGTAATCCATCTATGCTTGAAATGTGCAAATCTATTCCATCACTAGAGTACAGTTTTGCTTTTAAATCAACACCAGGAAACATAGAGCTGTCCACAAGTGGCATCAGCTGTTGATAAAAACACAAACTTCTCAGCGGTGAATTTCTTTTTGCTGGGGATTTGGGATGGAAATGATGAAAAAATATTATTGCAGCCTATTCAACCGAGGAGCACTTGCTTGCTGCAATTAAGGCAAAAGTTTTGATTTGCCAGTCTCTGCGTGCCAACAGGATTTCTCACCCGTGACCAACATTTGACTTTACACCAACAGTCCAAATCTACAACACTGAAAAGACTATAAGACATTTTTTCAGCTCCACTTTATGATGTAGTCTGAATCATTGAGTGTATTTTGACATGCAAATCTGGCCTCGGGCAAGCTTTCAGTTGACCCTTTCAGAGACTTGGGTGGGCTCCTGAAATACCTCCCTTAATTTGACATGACCTGATTTGGAGGATTTCAGTGTTATTACTCCTCTCGGACGTGTGGACTCACATGCGAGGCGTGAGGTTGAGGGAGGTCTTCCCAGAGCTGTTATGAGAGCTGATGTGGGACAACAGTGGACCGTGCCTGGAGCAAAAGAGAGGTAGAAGGAGGGAAGCAAAGACAGAGCATTAGAACAGAGAAGGAGGAGAATAAAATGAGTGACGGAAATGAGTGAAAGGGGGGAAAAATAAAGTGATGCAGGGAATGTGAATCAAACCTATAAGGCCCAATCTGGAGAATGAGAGTTGTCCAGAGGTGTCAGTTCAACATCTCTCAGCTCTCTGTCTTACTCCGGCCCTCCCAAGCCATCTAACTATTGTTGGGTTGGAAGTCCCTGAGTTTTGACAGCTGTGCTCGGAGTGCTGTGACGGCAGTCCGGAGGGAAGGGTGTGTATGTCTGGCTGTGTGTTGTCTGATAGTTTGTAGTGGATATGTACACTTTAGTGTGCAGTGTCTTGGTTTTCAAGCACTGGTGTGAGTGTGTGTGACTCTGGGGGTTAAGCCTTCAGGGTGAGAGCATGTGTGTGCGACTATGATAAAAAATAATAAATTTGATTTATGCTGCACCTTGTGGACCAATAATGCAGCTCAGTGTTCTTTATTAGCAGTAATTTGACATGTAATGTGGCTATACAGACAGGAGAGAAACAACGCATGACAAAGAATAAGGATCCCCCAGCCTTGCTGATGGCTCTGAGGGCTGTATGAGGAACAGGAAAGGCACAACTTTACCTACTTCCATCGTAGTCTGAAGAGGGAAAAACTAAACCAACATTTTGCAGTAAAACAAACACTATAGTGAGACCCTGATGGAGGCGACAAAGTGAAAGGAACAGGGCCTCAAATAGGGCCTAAAACTTGTGTAAATCTATGTTAAAATCAAGAACAGGGCACTTGAAGGGAGAAGAGACCTGCTTTTTTGTTTTATTAAACACAACCCTTACCTCATCAGCTCACAAGCGGTAATTACATTAACTCTAAAATGAGAAATGAAATGAAATGAACGCAGCATTAGAGCCATTTTATGAAGAAAAAATACATCACCATACCGCTGGTGATGTATGTCGTAGTGGGACTGGTGGAGGCTATGCAGCCATCAGCCACTACGTGTTCTCACTCCAAACTCGTAACATGGTGCCGCTCTGTCAGGACCTTCTACGTCAACCTATGACATTTTAGTTATGCGTGTGCATCAGCTGTTTATGCCCCAGGATTCCCTTATGGTGATGTCAATAAATGCACATGTTGGGATGACGCAGTCTGCTACCGTGATGTCAGCAAATACACTTGTGGTGGGAGGAAGCAGCATGGTCCCTATGTTTGGTCATTACCTTAGAGGGTCATCCAGCTCTGTGTTGCTGCAGAGTGTGTTTTGCCTGGTGATATGTCATCCTCGAAATGGCGCGTGTTGCAATATCCATTGGATATATGTCAGCGGATAAGTGGGTAGCTCCACTTGCTGGCATTGAGTAGGAAAGCAAAACACTGTTTATCTGCACACTATTGCAGTGAGATACAGCTGGTTTTAAAATGGCAAAGTTTTCGCTAAAGTCATCGGCATTCATCCTCTGGGAACTAAAGATATCTGTACAAATTCTGAATGGCAATTGCATCTACTTGTTTACGAGACTTAACACAAAAAACACAAATGTCAATCTCATGGTGGAGTTAGAGATAATGCTAAGGGATAAACAAAGTAGGATTTAATCTCTAGGAACCATAAATGTATGGACAAAATGGCAATCATATTAATAGTTGTTGAGACATTTCAGTTTAGACCAAAGTGGTAGACTGACCGACTAACAGACAGACCAACAGTATCTGTGCATGCTCAATAATTGTACTCTACAGTGTGTGTATTTAAATGCCTGTACTCATGTCTATGTGCATTTTCATGCTTCATTGTGCACACATATGTTTTTCACACAACTGATTTGGCTAACTTTTCAATACCATGCCTTAAAAAAACTGTGCAAGGATCCCATTTACTTAATGATGTTGCAGCTGGTATACATTTTGTCCTGACCGGTGTAGCTGAGGGAGGCAAGCTTGGGAATAAAGCAGGAATGTGTAGTGGGTGCTAGGCAGCTGGTGGCTGAGCCCCGCTGGGTCGCAGGGGGCAAGGCCAGGCCAGCCACATGAGCCTCAGCTGATTCACACACCCAATGCCATGCACACACACAGCCCAGCATGCTTGCCTGCACATATCTACTGTACAATCAGAGGGCCAAAACAGGATTTGTGTGTGGGAGAGATGAATGATAACAGTTATAAAGCAGAGCTCTCACAGGAGTGGTTAATGGCCTGATGCTAATTAAAACAGACGTGCTATTAATCATCTTTAAGCCTGATAGCTTATTCGCCCGCCCAGCAAGCTGCACACTCTTCTACATAATTAGCAATAATCATGAGGGTCAACAGAGTTTCCCAAAAGCAACTGTTGGCCACAAACTATTGAAGCTGGCTCTCAACCTAAAACGAATAAGGCAATTGCAGATTACTGAGCAGAGTTCTTTCCAGTGAAGCAAGAAGTTATTATTTCTTACTGTAACTGACTCAACACCAATTAGCATCAAAATGACCAGCTGTATTACGGTAATGACATGGCAAGCACTCACATATCGGACTTATCAGTCTGCCCATAGTGGTGTCGCACCATAAAATACTTGCACGTCCAAGGGCCACAGAACATTTATAGCAGGGACTTTTCCTCCTGTTTGCTCTCCAAACATGGAACCTTATCAGCTGATGAGGGGGATGTGGGAATATTTCAGGAAGAATTGCCTGCACCTCCACTTCCCCCTCATCACTCACATATCGGACTTATCAGTCTGCCCATAGTGGTGTCGCACCATAAAATACTTGCACGTCCAAGGGCCACAGAACATTTATAGCAGGGACTTTTCCTCCTGTTTGCTCTCCAAACATGGAACCTTATCAGCTGATGAGGGGGATGTGGGAATATTTCAGGAAGAATTGCCTGCACCTCCACTTCCCCCTCATCACTTCTTGTTAAATACAGAGGTTACATAACTACCATGCTAAATTTAGATGAGTATAAATTTGTACTTAAAGGAGGTAAAGACTCATCTTCATTATGTTGTAGCCTTAAGTGACATACTCAGGATCAGGCTGACCTGCAGTGAACCTCGCAGATGAAGGGCAGGGTAAAGTCCATGTTTTAGGGCCCTAGCATTGTATATTTTGTTTTGCGTCCTTCCCTGTTGTTTCTGGGACAGAGGGAACATGTGGTGAGTTGCTCTCACATGCTTGAATCAGGAAACATTTTTCTTTTCTCCCCCTCCAAGCTTGTCTAAGAAGCTCATAAAAGCACAGGACTTCCTGCGGTCATTTAATGACACGGCACGCATTGTCATCAGCTGAGTCACATAAACACTCCCTGACATGCCAGCTAAAAAACTATTTCATCATTAGCGCTCAATTTCGTATGAGTGAATTTTTTTATCTATATGCACCTGAAAAACTGTCAAGAAAATTGAAATCATATATATACAGCATAGAAGGAGAAGGATAATATCTGGAGTCTGGATTATTGAAAGGACATAAAACATACATTTCAATCAACATATTCCCCATACACATTTCCAGTTTTTTATGAGAAATTTGCTGAAAGAGTTTTAAGCACTCTGGATGACCTAGTGTATCACCTCATGCTATAGATTCCTCTCTCGTCTGTTCTGTGACGCCCTCAACTGGTTACAAGTGGAACTTCCTGCACTGCAAACCACAGCTTCCTACAGCTTTTACTGGCATTCATGCCAAAATCAAAACACAACAAATCAATCATTTTTGTGTGTGTGGGGTTCATTTAAAATTAAACAAAGACAAAATAAACAACAATTTTAGCATGAGCACAACGGGTGCTCCAAGAAACATTTTAACAAGAGCATGAAATTAGACCAGAACATGTGAGTCACAAATTGCAAATTACTGGGGGATTTAACCATCTGAAAGATATTTCCCTATAAAAGCATAAAGGTCAACTTGTTGTTTTCTGATCGTCTGCTTCTTGTTGGAGAATGTTTACAGTAATTGCTGGTTCATAATTGGTGGAAATGGTTAGTTATGTTACTTATAGTAATAAAATAGTCTATGAAAGGGATAGGACAGTTTTTTTTTTTTAAAGTGGGGTTGTATGGACTACTTATCTATAGACAGTATATTACATTTAGCAGATGTCAGTTGGCACGCTCAAAGTTTGGAGGAGCAGGCTGAAGTTCAACATGGAAGCTAAGCAATCTACTGCTGTGTAGGGGTCAGCAACAAAACATATTTTAGCCACTCTAAAAAAAGTCCCTCCTAAGACTATGTGCATCTTCCTAGGGGAAGGGGAAGGCACATGGTAAAGTGAAGAAAAAAAACCCCATCACAATCAGACAGGGAATGAACATTGTACTCCTGCATGTAAGTCCAGGGTTTGTTGGACCCATCCACCAGCCCTCCTGCCCTTGTGCTCCTTATATTATGGTGTGACTTTGGGGTCTAAAAGGTTTAATTTGGATTCACCAAGGCCATCTCCCATGTTTAGCATGCTAAAATTACAGTTTTTGTCAATGGAGTCTGGTGACTTTGAAGAGAGCATAGATGATGAACTGAAGCTGGTGATGGCTTTTGTGTCGGAAAATGGCAAATGGGCTGTCTGCGTCAAGACAAGTGTTGACAATACTCCAATGTATCATACAATTAAACTGATATTGATTTTTTTTTAGCTGGCTAAAATACGTTTTCATGTTGACTCTATCCATAGCAGTAGATTGCTTAACTTCTGTGTCTGACTCCAGCCTGCTTCTCCAAACTGGGGCAGTGCCAACTGACATCTACTGTATGTAATACCCTGACTATGGAGTAGTACCCCATACAATCCCGCTTTTAAAAAATCTGAACTATCCCTTTAAAATGGACAATATGAGCTGGTGTTTTAAGAGTTAACATGTACATGAGTGCCATAAAAAATGAGGTAACATTAATGTGCAGTATTACTCCTCTGCTGTGAACACCAGTATGTGTTGAGTTATTAATAGTTGCTATGATACCCACATCCTCTCTTCCCACTTCTTTGTCAGAGGCTGCTGTGATTTAGGGCACTATATAAACCCTACTGGGCCAGCCTTCTGTCCTTTTCTGGTCGCTGTTATTGTTGCGGAGTGCAGGCTACGGTGTTTGGCTGCTCCAGCTGAGAAGAGAGCACCTAGTGGGCTTTTCCCATGATGATGAGAGCCGCTCTGCTCTGCACCAGTCAGCAGGCAGTGGATAAGGGCCCCGAGCTGCACCTCCACTTTCGCCCCTTCCCTGAGGCCCCCCGAGCCTCAACCCCCTCTCCCTCCTTGTCCTTTAAGTTCCCTCAAGTCGTGATCTGGCCCGTAAATTAGTAAGCCGGAGAAAAATAGGTTCTGTAAGATGAAACTGGGTTTCTGTGTGTATCAGCACACGACTCAGGGGAGACAAGAGAGAAGAAGCAGGCAGTAAATCCATTGGAGTCCACTGATAGCGCCTGTTTGCACAGCCACTGCCGCTTCCTTTGATCAAATGGCTGGGGGAGCGGGGGGTCGTGTGGCGCTGCCGAAGGTCAGCTATATATTACACTCCTAAAAGTGATTACTGAAATTCTTAAGTGAAACCATTCTGCTGCCAGGGTGTGCTCTAATCCCCTGCAGCGTTGTCTGGGCCGGGGCTGGGGCTGGGGCCTCTCTCTGTGGATCTGTGCGCCCAGCACTCCTTTTCCCCTTCCCCACTTGTGTTTTCTATCATCAGAACAGGCCTAAAAAAGAGCCCCTACATGGAAACATGGCCTATCCAGTTGCAATATCCACGGCTGGGGCTCGGAGGAAAGAGAGAGAGGTAGTGTCAGGAAACAGAAATATGCACACACTTCAAAGGCTGGGGGAGCAAATTAAGGGTTAGGCATTGGACACGACAGTAAGTGGCCTTTACATCAGAAACAGGGTAAACAATGTCTGGATTGTGTTTCGCTTCTTTCCTCTGTGTTATTGCATAGAGACCCCCCGGCTCTCCATCTGCACACTAGCTGTGCTGTAGGTAGAGCACTAAAACAGCTCAATGAAGTTTTTTTTTTTTTTTTTTTTTAAATGACGAACAAATAATTTTCATCAATTGAGCCATGGTGAAATGTATCTGTGCCACCGATGTGTGTAAATGAGTGGAAAATCTGACACCATTTTGCAGAATGAATGCGTGTAAGAATAAAGCCTCTGTTAAAATTCCACAATTTATGACTGGTAGCTAATCCTTGCCACAATGTTACACTGTATCAAATCAATTACAAGTGCTTGCAAAACAGAAGTGCTGCTTTTAAAGCGTGATGCAAATAAGCTTCAGGAAAATTGTGTATGTGCATGTGTGTGTGTGTGTGTGTGTGTGTGTGTGTTTCTGCAACAGCATCACAGTTGAGACCGAGCCAGCCAACATGATCTAAACAAGAATTATGTGAAGTCATGCTCTATGAAACTTTATACACATTTGCTGATCATTACCTAAGATTGCTTTGTGTTAACTTTGGCAGGCCCGCTCCTGGCTCTCGGATTGAAAAAGGGGATGATGTATTTCCTCTTATTTATTATTTGCGCTGGGCTACCGAGAGGGAGGGGGAAAAAAAGAAAAAAAAAAAGAAGAGAGTGTGAGTGGTATGCCTGCGACTGGCGCGCGGATGCCAGAAATAACAGAGTGAAACTTGCTCCTCAGCCTCATTAGTGTGCAGAAAACACTTCCCAGGAGACACAACAGAGTGTAAATACATTTAAAACGCTTTACACTGCAGGATGCTACACGCCAACTTCTCCCTATTTCTGCTCAGTTTTTGCCTCTTTAAAAGGTAAACTGCATCGAGCGCTGCAAAGTGTGTAGGCTTCAAAAGAGTTGCAACCCCATGTTGCACGTCTCATAAATTCTAGTGAGGGAATTCAAAGAGAAATTTATCGAGCATGGCATTCACACATGTTGACAGTAAAGAGGGCCAACTGCACACCGGGTCTTGGGAATTTGTAGGCGCACATGGCCCCTTTCTTCGCTTTGAAACACCCTCTTTGACCCTTTGTCTGCTTATGCAACGTCTTTGCCCTTTCCATTATGAAAAAGATAGGAAAATTTATATGTGACACAAAAGTCCATAGCAGTGCCCTATAAATTATAAATACTGCTGTAAACATGGCAAGATTTATCTATTGATGACCAGGGGTTGAGATACAGTATTTCACGGACACTTCTTCAACCATAACCCCCTAAAGCAGGTGCACTGTTATCCCGAAAAGGCAATGTGCTATAACATCATCATTTCCCAACACTTGTTTATAATATGAACACGTTCCTGCCATCTGTTTCCACCCAGCACTGCCATTTCTTCACTTGTTTGTACAGTAAGGGAGGTGTTTATGATCTTTGGATGTTGCCAATTTCACTAGAGAGAGGACCGCCGAGCACCTATGGGACTACAGGACCACACTTTTGGCTCCATTGTCTATTGACACAGCTGCTATCATGCTGAAATGATCTGATTCTAGGAGCGGCGAATGTATCTGTGCACACTTACCTACACAAAAAAAAGCACATGGAGGACACACATGACATGTTGTCTTTTTGCTTTTAAATGTTTTTAAGTGCTGCTCGGACACAGCTTGATATTGACTTTGGTGGAATAAGGGCGCTCTTGCCCTTTGTTGTTGCTTTACTTATGGTGGTTCATTCAGAGGCTGCCTCACAGGATGCTACAATATGCTTCCTCGTTATCAGCTGCTGCTGTGATCAGCACAACAGGTCTTATTTAAAGGTCTCATGATGTGCTCATTTTCAGGTTCATACTAGTATTTTGAGTTTCCACTAGAACATATTAACATGCTCTAATGCTCTACATTATTTCCCACACACTGTCCACCTGAATATAACGGTATCCACCCTCTCTCTGATACAATCCATTTTAGAGTCTGTCTCTTTAAGCTCACCATTCCAGAAAAAGCTCAGTCTCTTTATTTGGTCAGTGTTTTTCAAGTCTTCCACACTTGTGCTATGAACATCTGTGCACTGGCATTGCATCCAGGAAATGACTGGAATGGCACTAAGCAGCACTTTCTACCTGTATCGTATCCGTTGCCCTAAAATTAACCTTTCCATAAGTCCTGCCCCTCGACGCAGATTGGCCAATCATAGAAAAGCATTGGCCACCTCCACCAAGGCTCCGACACAGCTTTGTTGTCATGCAATCATTTCAGATTTTCTTAAATTTCAGGCTGGTTTTGGGGATTTCGAGCTAAACATTGTGCCATAGGGCTCCTGTAATAATGTTACTTGTTACCCAAGAAAAGATGGAAGGAGATAAATGTTTCTTCCCCACTCCAAAACCAAAATTAAACCTGAAAAAAAGTAGAGTTAGCTAGCTAACATTTGCTAGCTTAGGTTAGCCGACTTAGCCACACAAGGTATAGCCTACAACCTACGAAAATAGATAATTTTTTTTCAGGGAGTGCAGTTAGTTACAATGTGAGCTCCATGCTAGCTCAGAAAGCTGGACTGACCAACACCAAAGGGCGGGGCAAAAGGTCAATGGCATTACCAGAAAACAGCTTCATTCCCTGATGACTTTCTGTCAGCTGATGTCATTCACATACACTGCAAAATATTTTAACAGGAAATTCAAAGGAACCAATTAAGAATGTTTTTGAAACCGTCTATATGGTAAATTTCTGACATCACAAATCCTGGCAGCTCATACATAAGTACTTTCTTTATATGGACTGCACATTTCTCTGTGAACTGAGCATTTTGATACTTTCACAGTATTTATATAGCACCTATACCTACTTTATATTGTAAGACAATATAAACCTCAGACATTTAAATCTGACTTTTCAGAATATGGGACCTTTAAATCTCTGCTGACCACATTGAAACACCTGAGCCCATGACTCTGAGAATTTTTCAAATCATGTTTTGCTTTAATTTGGACAACTCAACTTTTGTAGTTTTTTTATGATGTGCAGAGTCATCTGGATACTGTACAGCTCTTTGGCAGAGCTGTGTAGGTCCTGAGTGATGGAGAAAAGCTGAGTACAGAGAGTGAGAAAGTAAATACAAATCTGTATGATAATAAATTGCATCACTGGTAATTCTATCCAGTGCCGCTCTAAGGCAGTTCGCAGACCCCCTTTATATGCAGGGGGCCCAGGGAGATCTGCTGATAACATGGGGATTGATGTAGGCCATTAAAGGAGCGTGTGTGCCGGGCTGGAGGGGTGCGTTACATTTGGCCCCCACATCGGCACTGTATATCAGCATGTTGTCACCTGGGCTGATGTCACAGCAGGTCCTTCGGCTAAGAAAACACTCTCTCTGTCTTGGGTGGGTGACCAGCACAGGCTCACTCACTACCCACTAATGTGCTACTCGTGCCGAGGGGTGCGTTGTTTTGGGTTCAAAGCCTCTCCAAATGTAATCCATAACCAATTAGGCACTGTGCGTGTGTAACTATAGAGACCTTTCAACAAAACAAAATTATGTGGTTCAGCATGTGGATGGAAAAAAGTTAACCTCAGGAGCAAACATTCCTGCAGTAGTCCTGTTTTTATTGACTCGATGGGGAGCTTATGAAGTGGCACGAAAGCTTCAAAACAACAAAATCATAGTTTATTTCGACAATCAGGACATTGTGGAGAGCTCACGGCCTGGCTTTTTTGACCTCATCATGGTGTGAGTAACTTGTGTTTTTTGCACTCAGCTCAGCAACTCTCACTTGGAACACTTGAGTGCACATGTCATACACTACACACCAAGGACCTTGAAACAATCTGACAACCAGTTTCAGTGAAGGTGATTTGTTCCCCGGTGCATCCACCTCTCCCTGTGAACGGGGTCACTCCTGTTTATCTTTTCATGATCTCTTTCTCGCCACCACCTTCCCACCCCTTCTGTTGAGAACACTGTTCTGGGAAGTGAAAGCAGCAGCAGGCTTGTCATTACAGGATCATGGTTCTTTGGATTTACTGTAAGTTCACTTAATCAAAGGACAATGTTAATTTAGGGCACCAGCTGTGTGTGATTCATGGTAAAATAACAGTTTTTTGGTCACATGTTTTTTCTGACTCCATGTGTGAAGGTCCAGGTGTAAAACTGCATGCCACTTTGATATCTGCCATGACACAATACACATACAATTTGCTTCTCATTTAGATGTGCAGTGTAATGGAAAAAAACCCAACTTGGACCATGATACTGTGCAAGTTTTTGTTTGTCCTTTCCCAACTCTGATCATTTCTGATGCGTTTGTGAGTTTTTGCAGATATATGTTCGCACCTCCAAAGGTCCCTTGAGGTAAGTAGTAGTACATCTTATTTGTATAAATTTAAGTATTAGTTTTCTTTAATTACTGTTTTTTTTCCTCTTTTCTTTTGTTTTTGATAGGTATCTTTGTACTTTTCTTTTTCCTATTTAAATAATATTTTCAAATGCATGAATGGAAATGTGATATATTTTTGGAACTGCAATTACACTATAACTGTTAATAAAAACACATCTTTGCAAAAAAAAAAAAAAAGAGAAGAAAACATGCTAACACTCTTCACCCCATCCTCAATGTTGGCCAAAGAAAGTGAATGTATCCCAACCCCAGATCCACTTTGTCTGCTTGGTGTTTCACTTGCTGATTTTTTTTTTTGCATTTTTTAGCATTGTGTCCACAATTTTCATAGCACCAGGTTACTATCTCTTTATAAACTTCCAAACCTGACATGCATGACGATATTGACTCGTGGCTACACATCACCGCCCAAAGGTTGCAACCCACAAATGTGCTAATCACAACGAGAAAATAAAACACAAGCAGCCACACACTTTTCATGAGCCATAAATGAAAATTACAAAGGATTACTTTGGTATGCATCTGTACATTATTTTTTAGAAAATCCTGCATAATGTATCTTTAATAATTTTAAGCATTTACCTCACAAATTGCACCATAGTGGTACAAAATACAATCAGTAGCTTTGTACTACCTTGAAAATTCAATAAAATGACTACTTAAAAACAAGAACAAAAAAAAGTCATAAGACAGAAAATGAACTCAGGACAGCAAAAAGCCTCTATTCAAACATAATTTATTGTTATATATCGATTGTGTATTGTTTTTTTTACTTTTTTTTATTATGTTTTACAATATTAAAAATTATTGTTGTTTAATACATCCAAAGCTTTATTCATTCAGCATAACTCTTTTATAAAGGAACACTAAATGTGCAAGGTAATTTAGTAAAACCACGCAAACAAACTGCCAAGCTTGTGTCACTGAAAATTCATGATAATATTAATTATTAAAAAATCTTTAAGATTCAATAGATAATTTAATTTCAAACATTCTATATCATGACAGTATAGGCAGGCGGTCTGGGGAAATGTTAAAAATCTAAATTATGTGGCATGCTGAGCTAAGAAGGCTCTTATTCTGTGGAGAAGCTCTTTCTTGACGCTGTCCGGCACCAAGGCTGGAAGAGAGAGATAGATCCATGAATATGACTGATTCTGTCACACAGATAAAGTGGCACTGCAAAACTTGTGTTTTGGATGTTATTGGAATAAATAAAATAATAATCTCATGACTGCAAAACTTTCTACTGAGGCAACTGTCAGCAAAGTTATTAGCAGCTCTGTGTTGTCTGTGACAGATGCAATATGGCTGCTGTGTTCTGTTTTCAACTCGACTAAAGAATATACAGTGACGGTATATTACTGACATTACAAAACTGTCTTTTAGACTGATGTGAAAAAGCTGCAAAAAAAAAAAATCAAACACCAGTTCTTCCAAATAGTGGAGTAAAGATACCTCTTCCTTTAGGAGTGATCTCCACCACCAGGTCCTCAACAGTGACATGCTCCAAGCCTTTTTCTTTGATTACTTCTGCAAAAAAAAAAGAAACTAAAAAAGATACTTCAACAAAAATTGTACAAAGCATCTTGTGCTGTATAATATGAGCTCTATATAACAAAGCCCCTACATGTTAGTCAAGTCAGTCAAATAAGAATGTACATTATTATGCCCTAACTTGTGTCCACTCTTAAAGGTGTGGACATTTTATTGGAATTTGGAGGCGTTTTGCTTACTTCCAGCGTGGAGCTGATTCATGCTTGAATGGCAAAACAAAGTGAGGATATACATGTCAGTTATCTTTTTGATTTCATTTCAATTTACACATGAGACATGTTGACATGTTACTGTGGGAAAAGCACAGCTGTAAATAATAACATTAATGAAGGCTGGATTCCATTTCGCTGCTTCAGTTTCAGGGTCCTCATTTTGTGCATGCTTCACACTTTTAATGGCTTAATAGCTGGGACACTTGAATCTATCAGAGCCATTGTTATTGTTATTAGTAACACTGTGCTTTTCGTACTCTGACGTGTCAAATGTCTACGGTAAAAAAAGGGTTCGTTCTTTGACTTTTAAAACTCAAGTATTCTCCTTTTTTTAAGTACTATTTAAGACCTGGTCATTCCTGTGATTTATTTGGGCTTACAACAAAGGAGTTATGTATATGAACTTAAAATTGTGATCCAAATGTAAACAAAAAAAAAACAGAACACATAAAAGCAGAACGTGTTAGTACTGTCGGTAATGTGGTTAAAGTTAAGTCAGCCGTATTCTCTGATCCTGTAAGAGGTTTGTGTATATTAGTATGATTTGTAAATAGTAATGGTGTAGTACAATAATAGTTTAGAACTCTAAGCTGTGGGAGCGAAAAAAAACTGGGCCTTTCAAGTGTGAAACATAACATTAACAAAGACAGAAGTAAGTTGTTTGGCAGTCAATCAGTGACTATCACCACATATTGTAACAACAGTACTGTGATTTTTACCTTTGCAGTGAGCTTTCATCTCATCCTTCCATCCACACTCAGTGAGCTTAGCCCTCAGTAACTCCTTCAATCTATCAATAAGATGCAAACATATGTACATTAATATAGCAGCTTTCTGTCTTATGCTAATTAAGTTAATAGGAACAGTTTCCTCATCTTGATTACAGCATTGGTTACTTTGACCCTGATGTGCCATTCTCCCCATTATGTTGACATTATTCTATGTACGAAACAAATTATGCAGAGTGACGCTTCTCTCCATGCCAGAGAAATAAATCTGATCTGTCTTCCTCCAGGTTTGAAGAGCCACTTCAGCTAAGTATCTATTACATTACGGTAGTTCCTCACTTTTTGAACATATATATTTTTTAAAGTATGTTTCTGCCTTATAACAGCTTGCAATCCTTAGGTCTTAACTTGTACATTTGAGTTTATGAATTCATGCATACACCCTGGCATATATGGACACCGCCAAGTAAAAGAGTAAAATCTAAGACTTCTCGCAGTTTTGAGCACCTATATGTACTCTTTATCCATACAGTATGCCAAGTCAATTCCTAAACCAAAGTAAGGCAAGGAAAATGCATTTATATTGCACATTTCTTACCAAACAGCATCCCAAAGGGCTTTTCAGATAAGGTAGTATTATAGTAATTAAGTGATAAATAAAGTAATTGTTATTAACCCCTAAAAATACTACAGATGTGTTATTGTTATATAGTATTACCTAACATTTGGTGAAGTTTGGTGTAAAATAGAGTGTGCTAATGTGACATTAATCAGAAGATAGCCCCTAGTAATAACTTACACAAAATGCATTTAGCTATTAAAAAAAAAAAAAAAAAAGTGGCTTTACTGTAGTGAGCAAACTGTCAGTGTTGACACAGATTGACGCACCACGTATGGGGTAATAATACACTGTGGCAAGCTGAATAGCTGATTAAAAGCTATTTAGCTAAGGTTTTGAAATAATATACTTGGTCATCTACAGGCTGTTTGAAGTATTTTCTCTCACCTCTCTCGTTCCCCCATCTCTGTCAGCTTCTGGTTTACTGATGCCTTCATTCTGGAGTCTTTACTCATAATTTATCACCTACAAGGAGAATAAACAAACAAAAACAAAATAAAAAAGCATCTAATGTAAAGTCAAACTGACGCAGGAAAGTATAACACGTTAATGTAGCATTTGTTCACGCGGTGACGTTACTAACATTAACTACAAACAATGTTTACCATTCCCAATATATTCTGTGATAGATATTTACTCACGCACTAATAAAGGTCGGATAAATAAGAGAAGTCCCACTCTTCAGTTTCACCAGTGCCTTGACTCTGTGGCGTATTTAAAAAATAAGTTAGGATACAATGACGTTAGCTGTCGCTGAAAACACAGCAGGCACATTAAAAAAGGACATCTCAAAATCCGACAGCCGCTATGAGCTAATCTATGCGTTTCATTTATGTTTTAATGTCAATTTAGCTTAGCTTTAAAATTGTATTTAGTATGTCACTAAGGAAAAGAGATGTTTTTGGTAACTCAGCTTTAACCATCAGTTATAACACTCCGAAGAGAAACAGTGATTTGTACAATGGTTCCTATGTCTTCATTAGATGTAATATACTGCTCGACCACACAGCGGCAGTGTTGATTAATGCATTTAATTAAAATGGGTTCTTTGTATACAGTCTATAGTTCTGTACTGTAACAGACTTTGACCTTTCACCCCCCTTTAGGAAGCGCTAAAGTTTATTATAATTTTATAATACATTATTATTCTATCTATACATCTATCCATCTATTACTCATGCAAACACACCAGTATGTAAATGTGTTCTGACTGAAGTAGACACACTCAGTAATGTTTTGTTTTGTTTTATTTTGTTTCAAGGTGAATGAAGTGTAATTTACTTTGTCTCCAAATGCTGTGTCTCACAATACCACTTGCCGGAGCCTGGTTCTTAGATCAGTTGGATGTCAAAGTAGGAAAAATATTACTTGTTAAAACTGTTTGCTGTTGTCCCTTTCCCCTCTATGGATCTGCCCAGGTGTGCTACATCACCTAATGAGGTGCAGTGCACCTGGCTGTGGAAGGAGGAGCTTAGAAATCCTCTCTGACAGCAGCAGGGAGAGAGGCTTCAGATGTTAGGACTGCTGGTCCTGCTGCCTCTCTGCCTTGTCTTTTTTGATAAATCCCATGGATTTGATTGTTTTTATTTGGGTCAGTAGTTGAGAGTCTTTGGCCTCATAGGGCTGCCCAAGAGTGGGGTGTAATACTCCTCTTGAGCATCCCTTTATGACAACGATGGTGTTCAGTTGCATTTTCCATTAGTAAGTGTGTGTACATGTCCATTTGTGTACATGTGTTATCCATGTCTGACAATATGAAGGTATTTTTGTTGAATTTGAGCTGCCTCAAAATATTTATCATACACCTGGCACTTTGTGCATTTACCGGCTTTTAAGGCCACTATATGCTGTAAGTTGGAGAACCAATATATAATTGAGGCATAGATTTCAGTTTTTCGGGGGGTGGGGGGCAGATCAATTACCTGAGCAGCAAGTTTACAAGGCCAAACCCTTTATTTTCCATCTCACTTTTTAAGATAATGAAAATCAAACATATACATATGCATCACATCCAGTAAGGCGACACTGAAACCTTCAACATTTTGAATGCTTAAAATGCAAATTTTTGCATGTTTAAAAAGCATGCAAAAATGATTTAAACAGCCAGAAATTCATTTGACCACAAATTGGAAAGGCTGTTGTGCTTCTGAACAAAGCTGACACATCTTGGTGACTTCTGAAAATCCAAACCTTTGATCCAAATTGTGGTAAGAGATGTGTTATTACTAGGTTTGAGGTTTCCCATCAGGTGTAATCATCACAACAGCATCAAGCTGTCAGCTGCAAAAATGTCAAGCTGGCCAAAACAACAAACATGACGTCTTGTAAATTAAAAAAAAAAAAAAAGAAATCCAAACGAATAAATAAAAGTGTCATAGTGAAAGTGATGGATACAATTAATAGGATTCCTGTAGCAAACAGAGAGGGAAATTAGAGACAGCAGGACATGTGGTTGTGGGCTCGGTGATGTCAGATTTGAGCTGCTTCTTCTGCTCAACTGACATCAGTCAGTTGTTTGTGGTGCACAACAACCTGAAGGAAGGGAGCTCAGTCAGGAGTATTTGTTTTTAAATCATGCTGTCCTAACTGTCTGATGATGATTGTGCCCTTTATAATGTACCATAGTGCCTATATTCATGTTTAAAAATTACGTTGCTGCAAGTACATCTCTGGACCTCATGTAATCTTTTGTCTGCCCTGCATGCAGCTCTCATCATGAAGGCTGTAGTGTCGGGCTTAACATGTGCAGCTGTGAAGGTGCTTCAGACCCTGGAGGGCCTGCTAGAGTCCAGAAGAGAACTGCAACCTTGATTTTGTTTTCAAGCATAAACAACAATGCAAAAAAAAAAAAAGAAATGCAAAGAAATGGCTGGAAAACAACTGTGTTAACTTCAGAGAGTTCAAATGATTGGACTATATGAAAAGCATTGTTTATTCACAGATCCTAGTGCTGACAGCAACAAAAACAAGATGAATACCTAGTTTGTTTCTTTTGCCAAGAGTGGTGAGCTGTACCTAAATACCCCATGCACAGAAGATGGTTTAGTTGGTCTTTATGGTATCGTATTGGATAAGAATAATTAATAGGAGCTGTTGTAATATGGTTCTCGTCTTTATATTTGTTGTATTTGCATTATGTATATATGTATATGTTTGTTTTTTTCTCATGTTTAAGTCTTAAATGTACACATACAAATATACTTATGTATTACGTTATGTTACTCCTTGTGTTTGTTTGTTAGTTTTTTGTATTTGTTTGTTTTCTCTCAGCCCTCTGTTGCTGTACAAGGAGGCTGGAATTATGATAGAGGAGAAATTTATGGAATTATGAGATAGCAGGCAGACTTTTAAATATAAAATGGGATCACATATTCATTCATTCATTCATTTTCTGTAACCGCTTGTCCTCATAAGGGTTGCGGGGGGGCTGGAGCCTATCCCAGCTGTCATTGGGCGAGCTGCATGTCTTTGGACTGTGGGAGTAATGGGATCACATATATTTTCTATAATTTTAAAAATTACAATAACACTTAAAAGATCTAAACCTCTACTGTAGCTACTGTGATCTATTCTTATTTATCATTATATATGATGTTCTGATATACCACTGGTGACAAATCTATTCACATAACTTTTCATTGAAAATAAGAAATGCTATCAATACATGAACTTTATAATGAGTAAGACACTCATTACATAACTCATTGTTTATTATTGCATTACTTATTACATAATTTATTACATGACTCACTGTCTATCCTGCATTGTGACAAGAAAAAAATACTTTTTTTCTCAGCTTTTATGTTAACAAATTACACACATAGACACACAGGCCGCACTACAGACATGCACAAACAGGACTTAAACACATGCATTAGCGGAGAAATCTCAGAGAGAGGGGCTGCCCATGGACAAACGTATTAGGCACTAGGGGGTCTGGTGCCTTGCTCAAGGGCAACTCAGCCCCTCACCAGCTACCAGTCCACACTCTGTTTGATCCATATAAGGACTTCCCAAGCCAAGTCTCTACAGACTGAGCTACTGATGTCCCAAAGGTACACTAAGGTATACTCTGCAGTATATACTATACTTCTGCATCCAAGGAGTATACGTGGGCGTGCACCGCCACAGCGCTCAGGTTAGTTCAGTGCCTTATTAAAAGCCAGTGACCAGGTGCCAGACCATAGGCATCCAAGAGACACAGCTATCACGAGTGTGTGTGGGGATTGTGTTTACATTCACTTTCACATGCAAGCATTTTTTAGAAACTGACAGTCCTCCATAATATACCTTTAAAGAAGGTTGTATCTCCAGGTCAGGATTACAGTTTGAGCTCCACAGACTGCTGCCAACTACATTCAAGTTTCTGACTCATAAACATTGGTTGGTTGGTAACAGTCTTCTAGCTTCAGCTGAAACTCAGCTACAAATCAGTTTCTTATTTTCATCTGATTTTGTGGCACAGGATCATGTTTACTAAGGCACATAGCAGTGTGTTCCTAAAGTGTGTTTATATAAACTGAACTAATTAGATTCGGAGACAAGCTGACCTACTAAGGCTTAACATAGGTTAGACAGGAGCAGTGCAATAACATAACAGCTTTATTAGCAGTGGTGTCCTAAATGGACCTGGGTTTTCTCCAAGTTTATTTCTTGTACACAAACACACACACACAAACTTTCAATGGAACAGTGCAACAGACTGTGTGGGTTCAGCTGTGATCTGCAGGCTGTGTGACCTGGAGCTGACATTTGAATGTCGGCACTGTCAGTCACCAGTGAGGGGAGCTCTGATGCAAAAAAGGTACAGATTCAGTCAACTCTGCACACTCACTTTGAGAATGCAACGTTTTTGCTCATGCATATTGAACACATCAATTTAAGAGTATGTCCCTAACTCATTGGATCCATTTCTACCAAGTAAACTGTTACTCTGCTAAGGGTTATATAAACCTTGAACCTGGTTCTTGAAATGATTATTCTATTCAATGGTTTCGAGTAACAAATGCATAATTTAAACTTTAACACATTGAGACACTTTTGTCTTTTATCTGTTAAATAAGTGATTACTCCATGTAAGCTTCCAGCTGTCTTTTTAAAATGAACCACAAACATGCACCACTACTTTCTTTAATACCACGCCAAAGGCCAGAACATCACACATTAATGTCTATCATTTAACTTTGAACATCATTTGCAAGCAGTCTCTCTTCTCCCTTAGCAGTTATAGCTTTTCGACCTCAAACCCCCTCTGCTTGTCAAGTCCTCTTGAGTCCTGCCTTACTTCTTTGAGGTTATCGGAATATTCTTTGCTGTCTAGGCAGTGCTGAATGTCTCAGATCACAAATGGGTTCACTTTATTGATGTGAAAGACAGTAAAAGCCTGCAGATGCAGCTCCAAAGAGCAGATATAAAAAGAGTACTTTTAGGGTGATACATGTATACATATCACATAAATGACAAATGTTTTGCGTAGGTTAATTAAAGAAAGCCTTGGTGTTAAATATGAGTGGAAAAAAGTTTTTAATAAGATAGGGGACATGGAGTTCTTGACAATTTATATTAATAAGTCAGAACTTTATTGAGTCTGAACAAGTCTTCAAAACTCTCAAATTTAAAGGGCCAAGAGTTTTTTTGTCTTATTACGAAATTTCCTGTGACACTCCGGTTCTGCTCAGTTGCTCTGTTTAATTAATGACTTCTAGTCACTTGCATACCTTTAATTGCTTCTTTACTTTTTGAAAAAAATCCAGTAGGGTCACATTTACTCACTGCAGGACAGCCATACTGAGGAAAAAAAGTGACAAAATGATTTTATATGTAATGCATGAGGCTGACCAGGATTCTAAATGTCATGCCCATATAGGAGAATCTGCCTTTTGAAGTCTGGCTGAGAATTACTCCCTGTCTGTCTTGAGAGTGGAATTTACTACAGCTTCCTCTCATGTTCAAGTGGGAAATGCCTCCCTGTGCATCACCTCATGACAGACTGATTGATGCCCTACCTGCCCTGGGTAGAGTAATCGCCTTCTATGTGAGTACGGGTCTACACGACATAGAGAAAACCTGTCTGTCTGTCTCCAACTCTGATGCCTTGGTTAATTATCTGCCTCTCTGCTGGTACTTGGCCGACACGATGAGGAGTAAGAAGCTTGCGAGCTGTTTTATTGCCTGCTGGTGGTCATTTCTACAGCTCAGTCACAATCCGAGGTGTTTATACCTCTATTTAGCTTTGTGGACATGCTCAAGCAGATGCGCCTTTGGGGCGAAAGGGGAGTGTCCCGGTGCAATAAGGTGGATAAAGAATTTTTCTCCCACTCTGAGCTTTGCAGACCCTCCTTATCTGCTCTCCCTCCCCCCCTCTGCAATCGACAGCCCCGGCCTATTACCACAGTTATCTCAGTTGAAGCAGCCTGAGGCAGCTGGACAGCTAGCAGATATGTGCAGCACTCCCAGCGAAGCAACAATCCACAGGGACCCTCATCTAAAGGCTCTTTGCAATTGGGTTACGATAGACCAAAAGATGTGGCACAGTGGTGGTGTTTTTCATGAGGTGCTTGGCTTTGTCTCATGTGAAGCTGCAATTATTTTTCCCTGCTAGAACTTGGAAAGAGCAGTAGGCTGCATGAGGGAGAGGAAGCACAAAAAAAAGAAGATAATCCTCAGACTAAAAGGCTGATGATACTTCAGTGAGCTCTGCCTGTGGTCGCAAGCCCGCGAGACCCCGTCCTAAAACTCTAAATTGGATGTCCACATTAAATTGGCTGTTTTTATGGCCTTGCCTTCTAGCTGACAGCCCTGCCCACCCTAAGAAGTCAGTTCAGAGTGTGATGTGCTAATAATAGATATATGGTACTTCACACTTGGTAAGCAAAGAGAGGTCTTGCAAGATGCAACAGGAAATGCAGGGGTGGAAGCCACCTGCATTCAGTAATGACTAGTTTGCAAATTACCATTTGCATTTTACTGTGATGACGTATTAATGGTTAAGAGCCACATCTAATCTGACCTATTGTCTTTAACAGAGAAATGATTTCTAAGTAGTAATTATCTTTTCCTGTGATATATTTTTAACATGCATTGTGAACTAGTGCATTGTGGGTTGAAAACTGCACCATCGCAGGGACAGAAAATCACTGCTCTTTCATCCATCATGCAATATTTATAATTTCCTCAGCTAACTCCGTTGATGAATTAACATTGAAGCGATACTCATTAAAATTCATTTTAAGAGTTGTCATGACGCCAGAAATATTTAAGACATTCCATTGCCTGACTGCGTGGCCTCCGGTGTCACCCAAGTTTAGTGTCTGAGTGATTGTTTCCAATCGCCATCTGCTCTTCCACCTTTGCCAAAACTGGACAACCGGCATTTTTTGCAGAGGCTTCCAGAGGATGGTAATTTGAAGCGCTCTCACGACTCAGTGCCCATCCTTGCTCCTGTCCATACAGATTGGACTAGCTCTCTACTACACTGCTGGCCTGACTTGGGTGTTGCCATTTCTAATAATTTGCACTTTTTGCCCACCAGTGAAATCACACAAACTGATTTTTTACAGAATCATAAATGAAATATAGTATCAATTTATGGATAGGTAGGTTGGTTTCTTCCTCATACATGTTGTCTTCTCCATCCTAAGAGTGCACACCTGTGTCTTTTTCAGCAAACACTGGTGAGCTGGTTGCAGCTTTAAATGGCATCATCGATCATGCTTTGGCAGCCTGATAAGCCAGAGGATCATCAGTGTATGTGTGTGTGTGTGTGTGTGTGTGTGTCTTGCATTACCATGACTGGGACAAACATCAGGCCCCCGCAGCTGAACAAAAGGATTATTTTTCTTGTACATGTAGATTGAAGCTCTGTAGCTGGAAATCTTCATATTCTTTGTCTGTGTAGCCAAGAATGCCTTCCTACACGGCTATGATTTGGAATTATTTCCTGATTGTCAACAGCTGGTTTACAAACACCGACAACCTAGGGGGTTGTCCTACCATAGTGGAATGCTAAATAAGACTTTATGAATTAATCTTTAAAATACTCAAAGTGAACTATACTGAACCACCATTGTTACTGACTGTCAGCTTAACTGTCTTATGTCACTTACTAGCGATGCATTCATCGACTGTTATTTGTATTGAAGGGAATGTAGATGTGTTCCTTTTCTGATGTATGTATTGAAGCGTTGTTGAATAAAATGCAATCATAGCTTGAAAAAAAAAGTGACTGAGAGTCTTTCATTTCCAGCTCTCATAAGTCGGACATCAAGGTGGTGGAGGAGTCAAAGAAACACAGGACTTCTACCCAGAAAGCTGCTGTTCGTGTCCCCAGTGAATGTAAAAGTCAACTTTGACTCCTTTAACCACTTTAATGCATGTCCTTTATGCAGTTATGTTATGTTGCATAACATACTTTATGACATACTTACTTACTTTTATGTTACAAACATAGTCATTTTAACCGTAAACAGATGTGAGTTCATGTTGGAACTACGTGGCATGGAAATAATACCTGCATTTGGATGTTTTTGTAACAAGATCTAGATTTAAATTAAAAAAAAGAGAAACTACTACACTGCTGTTATTTTTGGTATTTTGTGGTTATTTTTATGCAACTGAATGCTTCCAATCACATAGTGGGTATCGAATGAAGAAGAAAAACAGGCAACAAATTAAGTATTGTATTGGTATTGTCATCACTTTAAGAATCTCAACTCCAAAAGGAACTCTGTACTCATAATATTTACATAAAATGATAGCAACTTATCACAAAACATTATATTTCAGATGAAAAGTTTTTAAGATGATAAATTGTTTAGTGGCTAAATAACCCTAATAGCAGATTGTATTATTCTTTGATTTTATATTGGCTTTTTCTAATGCGTGGGTTAAAGTTTGATTCTCAAATTTAGGACTCCACATTTTAGAAGAAAATGTGACTCATTTTACACAGATGTGCTTCTCATCCATTACTCACCTCAGAAAAAAACAAAACTGTGTCTGAGATGTGCTGCTGAATATGAATGCCACTGAACAGCCAGTGTGTGCCACAGCTGCTTCCTCACTTCTCAAGGATGTGATGCTGCGGAGTGTCTTTTGTAGTTGGTGAACAGACAGGGGTGGGAGTGGACGGTTAGCAGTGAGAGAAGTGTGATCACTCATGCTTTTCCTGTTTGTCCATGTTGGTGAGAGCGGAGTGATCTGTGTGCTGTGAGGCTCCCTGACTTCATTAGGGGTGGCTGGACTTGATAAATGGTCCACTTGGGGAGAAACATTTGTCACATCACCCAAAATATAACACA
The DNA here is from genome assembly GCF_008729295.1 of Plectropomus leopardus. NCBI lineage: Eukaryota > Metazoa > Chordata > Actinopteri > Perciformes > Serranidae > Plectropomus > Plectropomus leopardus. The sequence continues at coordinate 8,511,857 of NC_056469.1, forward strand.
CACAGTCATGGAAACACTTGGGTATACCATATACACACTCACAAAACACTACCAACGAACACATGGCTTCACAGCATCCAAAAAGAAAGCCGTGAATAAAACACAGCCAGTGTTTGTTAGAGCACTTTTGTCATGATAGCTGTTGCAGGGAGACAGAGGCAGTTATCATGGTGTCAGTGATGAAGGGGCTGAGCTGAAGTGTTTGCTACTGACTGGATATGCTGTCACAACTCTGCATTCATCATCATATTGATGAGCTCCAGAGTCTAATAATTCACCACCGCTAATATGTGTGGGAATGAAAAATAAGGATCAATTACACTGCTTTGCGACTTTGGAGTGAGTTGGCACTTTTCCATTGCTGAATAGGCTCACTAAATGTTAATCGTACCTGCCCTCCTGCTGTATGTGTCGCTCCCTTTGCTGTGAAAAATGGGATTTATCACAGTTGTGTTTTGATGTAATGGTAATGTTTCATATCTAGATATTAATATATTACTGACACACATCTTTCCAATATTCAAATATGCCCATACTGCCCCTCCCAATATACTGATGAAAAATATAAAGAAAAAAAAATATGTTACGACAGGCAACCATGTACCACCATCCAGAAAAATCATTAGCAAATGTAATCATAAAGAAAGTTAAAGGTCCAATGTGTAAGATTATGGGTCATCTTTGGCAGACATTGCACATAATATTCATAACTATGTTTTCTTTATTTTATAATCACTTAAAGATAAGAATGATTTTGTTTATATTAGACTGAGCCATTTTTATCTAAACACAGAGTGGGTCCTTCACATGGAGTCCAACATGTTTCTTTCTTTTTTTTTCCAGAAGCCAGCAATAGGCAAATCAATAAGGTCATTGACACTTTTTGATCAGCCACTCTATTTCTAATACATGCTTGACACACTGCTAGATGCCACTGAATTCTACACACTAGAACTTTAACAAATTGCCAACCTTATTACAACCAATACTGTTAGTACGGTGTATGGCAGTCCTAGTAATTGCTTGACTACTTGGGGTAGGAATTTCACTACATTTAAATGTATTAAAACTTGTAAAACTAGAAAGTAATATTTGTGTTAAGTAGCTTATATCACTGTCAGTTGTTTTAATTCTTATAAAGTCATAAAAAAGGCAATTAGTTAAAGTGTGTGTACTTTTCCTGTGAGGCCCTGATCCAAAACTTGTCACTCAGTCATCAAAACTTTGAGAATTATGTCAGATTTTTGTCTCAAAATGCTTTAAAATTGTCAATTAAGCTGCCCTCTAACCCTCCCAAGAATTGGGACCAGGCGCCAGGAAGTGCACTGGGCTTTAAAGGTAATTTCTGTAGTTATCAAACAGTGTAATTACTACTGCCTGGTCTGTCACATGATGGCCTGCGGCCGAAAATACTTTTTTTTGAGCGACACAATCTGTGTACAATGACTAATTTTAATATCAGCATTTGATCCATATGGTCTGCGAACATTTGAAAAGACTAGAAGAGCCACATGATTGAACCATTTTATCCCCGCTGACTTTAGTAGAACCCTTAACTGCAAGTAGCTGACTTGACAGGTGAAATCTCTAATGCACCCTATAGGCAAAATAATGCAGAAGCAGTGCTGATTTTTTGGGTCATTTTACAAGTGGAAGTTTTGGCTTTGGCATTTTGGCTTCATAGAGCAACGGAATTAACTGGCCCTGCCTCCAACACTATATCCAGGTCTTATATACATCCATGGTCAAGTCGCAGAATGTGACGATTAAAAATAGTCCCCCCCTAACGTTAAATAGATAATTACAGCCCTGTTTCATATAGAATTATTTATGCAGAAATTTCAGTGGTATTGTACAACATTTTTCTGTCCACACATTCCTTTAAATTGTTATAGCTGCTTTGTTCAGCAGCTGGTAATGAGTCCTGTGAGATTGTGTCAGACGCCCAGCAGATATATCTGATATGAATGGAAAGCATATTTCTGAAACTGAAACTCATGCTGGAGTGCAGGATGCCTGGACATTGATCGATGACTTCTGTGAGGCGAGACAGAAAAGAGAGAGGATATAAAATTCTTTCTGGCAAACAGAAATGTCATTAATGTGCTAAACGTCCATGGGTAATGTCATCCTTATCATATATATATATATATATATATATATATATATATATATATATTTTTTTTTTTTTTAATTTTTTTTATTTTTTTTTTTCTCCACACGACAGCCTTAGTCATCGTGCCTACCCAATGGCTGCTTTCCAAACCAGATTTCTCACAGTAGTTGCAGCAATTACTGCCTGTTGCATAAGCTTTTAAACATATCAGTTATGTAGCTAATTACATGAGAGCACAGATAGCCCATTAGATGTCTCTTTTTTATGAAAGCTGCAGGGAAATTTGAGGCATAATTGTATTTTTCATCCCTGCAGCCTGTTTCACTAAAAAAAATAGTGCAACATACCATCGTAAACATAGATTTATCTCTGTCAAAGAGCTGTATCAGATCAGCCCTCTGGAATACAGCTATCAATAGAAGGCATTCAGGCTTGTCTAAATTCTATGTTCTCCTTGGTATAGGTCAAATTTCTACATGAGTGACTTTCAAAATTGGGCTCAGAATCATTGGCCTATGAAATACTGTATGTTCAAGGTGTACTCTGAAAGACTGGGTCACAGGTTCAGTGGTGTCTTACCTGATGTTGAAAAGGTAGTATGTGGAGGAAACTGAATTTTCTATTCAAAGAAAAATACTATCTTTCATCCATTTATCTCCTCACACCTTGATTGTTGCATCAGCCTCTTCTTTCTTGACCAAAAAACTAAGCGGCAAAATACTGTACAAAACTCAGATACCAGGCTGTTAACCAGAATCAATAGGTGTGACAACATTCCATCTGCTCTGTGTTCATAACATTGGGACCCAATATATTTTAGGCTTGATTTTAAGATCTTATCAATCACTTCTTGAAATGCTATATTGCAACTTTCTCTCAATCAGGTCATCTTTGCCATGTCCCCTCTGAATCTCATACCGATGCACAGGGCAGCCATTAGCTGTCTCCTTTGGTTAAACACATGGTTAACAATGTGGAACAGTTGTGGTTAGATTAAGGCAACAAAACTGCTTGGTTATAGGCTTGGAAAAATGTCATGTTTTGTGTTAAAATAAGTATTTACAGTGAACAGCCACACACAGCCTGGATATTATTTCTAAATAATAAAAGCTCAGAAACAGCATTGCGTCTTTGGTTGACCATATTGCCATTTTAATTCAGTTTTGGTTTTTACATTTAATAAATTGAATTAATACAAACACCAATTCCAATGAAGTTGGGACATTGTGTAAAATGTAAATAAAAACAGAATACAATAACTTGCAAATCTTTTTAAACCTATATTCAATTGAATACACTACAAAGACAAGATATTTAATGTTCAAACTGATAAACTTTATTGTTTTTTTTTTTGCAAATATTCATTCATATTGGATATGATGCCTGCAACATGTTTTACCACTGTGTACCACAATGTCTTTATTTGTCACAGACATGAGGAAATACAAATATCCCATCAGTTGTTCACAAAAGGCATTTTATTGTGAAAAATTTGCGGAAGCATGTTGCTGACAATGCAGGAGCTTGCATGACTTCATAATGAGTGGGATATTTGCTTATAATTGTGGAAATACAGTTTACAGTGCAGCAAGCAGCTCTGCAGAAGTGTCGCAGCAACAACACTGCCTGTCTGAACACCACGATCATGCAAGACGCAGCAGTTCAGCGAGGTTGCCATAATGTGCTGTTCACACATGCAGTGTGTTTCAAGCTTTATCCTCCAGTTGGGAAAGTCACATTCAGTTGCAAGGTTAAAGTTAGATGTAACATAATGTAACATAAATGCAACTCATGAATAAGATGACTATATGATGCCCATATGTAAATTACATTAAAACAACACTGAGTTTTGCTTTCACATATGTCACAAACAGCATTCTGCTGGTTAGAAGTCCTGTGTTTGTTCATTACTATAATAATAATAATATAATATAATATATTTCTCCCTTTTTATACCACATCAGTTGCTGTCAGAGTAAAATATTGCCATGGACAGGTATATATTAGAGTTAGCTGAAAACATGTCTCGTGAATATGCTAAATGTCTTCAGCATTGGTGTCACAACCCATGGCCTGTGATACTAATGCTGAAGATACATCTGTCTTTCAGCTGAGAATCACAACATGTATGTTAACTAATTTAAATTGGCTTAGTGTACCTCTGTTTTCACATGGTCAGCTTATTATTAAAATGACTGTGTTTTCTTGGTTTTTGGGTTTCAGTTTACTATGTTTTTTTCCTCCTGTGTTTCTGTGCTGCCTTTTTCTGGTTTACCCATCTACACATCTGTCCTGCATCAGCCTCATTAGTCCTTCCTGCTCCTCAGGTTCTCCCAGCCAATCAGCTCCCTGCCCTTTTTCTCCACCTGCGCTTCATCCCCTCGTCAGTCTTGTTTGTATTTAAGTCTTGCTTTTCAGTTCCTGTTGCCTGCCTTCTCCTGCATTTATGTTCACCTGCTCTGCATCACATGATAGTCACATGAGATCCTTGGACTGCAGAGATGGCATTCTATTTGGCTAAGATTTGTTTATAAAGGCTCTAACATTTGCATTTGTAAGCAAGCAGTTTAACAAAATATTCATCATTCATCATCGAAGAAACAACCAGATAAAGAGATACCAGAAATAGTGAAAATGAGAGAGCTGAGGCCGACAGAGAGCAAGAATTACAACAACAAGGGAGATCACTTGTAACATGCAACAGTAGCTGCTCCATTGCTGCTCACTTCTTGCAGTGGTGTCAGTACTGTTAGCTCATGTATGTGTTAGCAGAAAGTCAGCTTGAAAAATTGTGTGTTAGAACAATGCAGGGAGCTGTGTTGGTGGGGGTGTGTTGTTTAATGAGGGGAGACGAGAGAGGATGTTTTTTTGTTTGTTTTTTTTAAATCAATTTCACATTTCACTAAAATATCTGCTCTTGCAGGACAATACCTACTTTTGTTTCAGGCACTCACTCACACCACATGGTTAATTTTGGGAAGATCCACAGTGATTTGAGGCTCCAGTGATAAAGACATTTAACCAAAACCACAACTTTTCCAACCTTAACCAAAGTGCTGTTATTGGTTGAAGAAGTTGCACCTCTGTCACAAAAAAAGAAAAAATGCAATCATGTTAATTATTCAACACTGTCAGAGGGTGGTTGCCCATATGGATAAAACCCTCTTAGAAGACACTGGTTTGAACAAGTCTTTGTCTGTTTACTGTAATCAAGTTGATCTCTGTAACACACCCCTTTAACAAAGCACAGTAACAACAAGATACCTGAACACAACCAGCCCATATAGTAAACAGTGGCCTTCATACTGTATTGTTAGTGTGTTTGATTAAAGTAGGTTCACATCCTCCAGACACCCTGGATATCTGTGCACAAGTGAGATAACACTGTTTGTCCTCAATCCACAATCAGGATCTGAACCCAAGACTTCTTGCACTACACCATACCCCTTGACCAACAAGCCACTAAAAACAAAATCTGGTGCTTTTTCACATGCAGGAAACATTACACAATTTAGCATCTTGTCCATCAATGACATGGAAGCATCAGATGAAATGGGCAAAAATGAAAAGTGCTTTCCCTACAACAAAAAGAAACTTTGACACATCAGAAAGAAAGTCTCAGGCTGGAGACCATTTAGCTGCTTCAGTTTCCGGCTCATGTGCCTGCTGGCTCAACATCCCACTATAATGACTTATTGAGCCACTTCTCTGCAGCGAAATTTGCTAAATTGTGTACTTGCTTAACTCTGGATTTAAACAGTTTTCTGGGCTTTTCCGGGATTTGAATCTAGTACTTCCCAACACATTCTCATCCAAGACACTGGACTTTTGCATCCACATGCAGAAGTACATGCCAGAGAACTGGCTGCACCTCTCACACCCGAAAAAAAAAATCACAACCATGACCTACAAACCTCACAAGAGGAAAGCTATGTGCTTTTGCCTGTATGAAGTGCTACTCTGGTTAGTAAAAGACCACTAGACGAAATTAGTGAGCTCACTTTATAAAGAAAGACATTCTGACTTGTCCCAGTAGGAAAGCACGGGTGTAAATGATGAAATTATTGGCTGAATGCTATTCAGCTGTTTCAGTTTCAGGGTACTGTTTTGACTTAGCTTTTGTTTAATTAAAGTGGGTTTTTCTTCCAAAGGCTGTTTTACCAGCCTTACAGAATTTATGTGATTGTAGTATTTTATACTTTGTTTTTTCCCCATTAATGGATGATTATCTACCTGTGATTATTTTCTGAATTAGTTCTCCTCTGACATTAGCAGAAAGGAGGCTAGAGCTCATTGCTTTTTAACTATATGAAAAATGACAGTTAATTACAGCAGGGACCCCGACAGCCTTTATCATCAGTGCTTTTTGCAAATTTCCTCCTCTTCCTGATCATCATCTCAAAGCCTAATGAGTTCCACACACAAATACCCAACAAGTATGCTCGCTTTAAGCTGTGAACCTCCCTAGTCTCCATCTACAACCAGACTGACTCATTCTAAAATTATGAAACCACCCTTCACTCACTCAGGTTGCCACAGTAACAACAGAGTGGAGGGCATTACCATGAATGGAGCATCGTCGGTGGTTGTACAGTACAACACATTGTATACTCCCTGAAAAGGGGTCACAGACTATCCTTCATTAGTATCCCAGAAAAGGTTAATGCACTACCTTTCTTTTATGCCTTCCCAAGCTCCTGCTTATTCCAGCATGCTTTTCTCTTCATTTAGTGACCTTTTAACCATGAGATTTGAAGAGGAGGTTTTAATGTCACAAACAGTTGTCAGTAGAAAATTACATTTTCTGCCACTGCTTTGATTTTCTTATTATCTCAGTTAAATATGGCATGGGTTTTTTTCTTTATGTTAAATTCTGTCTATACACAGGGATATTTCTAAATTTTTTTGTTATAATTTGCTCTTCTAATAACAAAAAAATTCCCTACTGCTGAATCTGAACTGTGTGAAGAGAGGCTGAAAACACTAAACAGGGCGAGTATGGAGACAAAGTTAATAGAAATGTAAGGGTAGAGAAGCTACTTCAGTTCAAGAACACAGAACACCTCCCATCATTATAGCTCCGCTGCATTGTTCTTTTACCCTAATGGACTGTCTCTTAACATTTTCTCTTAAGTGCAGCATTTAAAACGATGTGAAAATAAATAACAAAGCAAACAGCAAAAGCCAAGTTAGAACCAGTTAAGGAGGCTACATGATGAAGTCATTACATCAGCATTTCCATATTCTCAGAACAAAACAGTCTTTAAAAAACTAAAGCAATATCAAGTGACACTTTCCACCACACTTTATGCACGCAGTATATTTTCAAATCTTTAACTATTTGTATTGGATGAACAATGCCCTCTTCTTCTAAAATATCATAGTGAAGTCATGCATTCAGTTATTAGCATAATAGCAACTGCAGTGGGTATCTGCAGGGGGACTAAGATCCAGTAATGGTGAAAACAAACATTTTTTAATGAATGTGAAAAAGGCCCTTTTTTATGAGGTTATAAATCCATATCAGTGCTTAACATTCCTTCTTCTCTTTACTTTTCCAGTTCAGAGTCAGAAAAGGGGCCGACTGTCCTGGCCATAACCCCAACAAAATGGGATTGATGAAACAATATCAGCTTTTCTTTCTTTAGGAGAAGACATTTATTGCTCATCGCTCCCTACTTTGCTCTCCAGTCTGGCTTCTCTCTGTGCCTCAACATGACTGTCTCTCATCTTTTTTTTCCCCCCCCCCCCCCACTTTGCTACTCTCAGTTAGATCAAACAACTTTATTATGTCCAGCTCAAACTATCCCCACAAAATAATAAAACTTTAACAACAGAACGTGCAGTGTGTGAGAGAAAAAACGCATAGGTCTGTGCTGCACAAAATGAGAAACGAATTAAATGAACAAAATACCATGATGCTTTCTGTATCCTCAAACAAAAGTTCAAGTCATATCTTCCAAAAATGCACATACAATGTTTTCATATTATTTTTGACAAATTAGCACTCCATGAATGACGTTATGCAACATAATTTAACTTGAAGTTACGTAGGTTAGTTTTAAGCAACTAAAGTTACATAGGTTAGGTTTAAGCAAGTAGAGTACACTGGTTGGATGTAGAATAAAAAACATGTTGTCAAGGCACTGAAAATAGCTCTTATAGTTCACTTTGTTTCATGTGGTTCCAAATACCTTTCTGCTGGGGGAAAGTCCTGTGTTGCTTGACCTATCCACCACCCTAAGCTGCCACTTTAGTGAAGAGTAGACTTGACTTAGAAGTTAAAGATATATATATATATATATATTGCTGTAAAGTTGGGTAATTTAACATGGGGGTCTGTGGGATATAGAGCCAGCCTCATGTGGCTATTCAAAGAACTGCTGCTTTTGACACTTTTGTGTTGGCTTCATTTCACTCTTGGACTTTCACTCTTAATACTACTTCTTTACCACATTAGGTCATTGGTTATACACAAATTGCTAGCTCATGAGTTGATGAGATATATACTGTGATGGCTAAAGTCACACATGGTATTGTCGACCCAGCTTACACCCTTTACACCCATTAGTTTGTCACCTACACAGGTTAGTTTCATTTACAGACAGCAACACCTTTACAGTTAATATCACACAACTAGTTTGATTTAGATTTTTGTTTATTTGCTTTTAACCTTATATTATTTAATTGGTGTGCACACATTTACTGTTGAAGGGTCACATAGGCAAACTGTTTGGTATAAATCATTTATTTCTTCGTCTTTGAGTTACCATGGTTGTTTGGAGAAGTCCTTTCCTGGTGGAGCAAAAGGTGTGGCTGAAGGCTGCAGACTCTTTAATCCTGGAGCCAACTCATTGGATCAAACCACGTGCTGCCATGTCATGGGGAGGATTTGGGTTTAGTTAGTTTGGTCTTGTATTTATTTGTAGGTAGCGTCTAAGTTATCCCTTGTGTGTTATTTGGCTTGGCTAAGCCACTATATGCTCCCTCTTCTGTCATTATGTCAGGTCAGTTTGTTCAGTTTACACCCTGTTTAGTAGTGTTAATAGTGTTAGGTTATGTTATGTTAACCTCCCAGTTGTTCAAATCATGGTCCATAATGTTTCTAGTTTTTTGGGGGGTAAATAAAAACCCAGTTTTTGTCTACAACTCTTGCATCCTCTTTGCTTCTCTGCTTGGTGTCTAACATAGACAAATCTTGGTGCTTTACTTTCCACATATAAGTGTATGTACAAATAGTGCATATTAGTGCATGTAAGTAGTGCACTATGTAAAAAATCACAATCACCAAAACAAAAAACCAAACAAAAGTCACTTACAAAAGTTTTTACAACATCAACATTTCTGGCATGTTTTTGGTTGCAAATCAATCATGTCAGTGTGAATGAATCCTTAAAGGCAACAATAATGAGCTGTGATAAATATTGTCATTTCTAGTTGTGGGTTTTTCACACCAAGGTAGATCTCTGAGGAGGATGTTGGGAGCAGTCCAGTAGACAGTGATGATGGCAATGAATTTTCTGCCACAAAGAAAATACAGATGGAGGAAATAACTCTATTGCTGGTTTCCCTTGGGCCACATCATTTTTTCACCTATGTCTGAAGGATTCTTACTTTTTTCCACTAAGCTTTTCTTAGAGATCACGAACTGTAGGTTTGGAGAACACACAAGCTAGGAAGAAATAATGGTACCATGAAATGAGAATGCAGAAACATTTGGTCTTGTAAGATTAATAGCTACTAAGAACCTTATTATTATTATTATTATTATGACATTTGGTGACTAGGTTCAAAGTAGGTAACCTGACAAATTGGCAATAGAAAAAGAGCAATTGAACAAAATTATATTTAGACCTGATTATGGTTATGAAAGTCAGAGAATCATCCATATTTTTAGGATTGATCACTTTAAAATTCAAATTAACATGCAATTTATCATTGTCAGCTCGGGGTTATGTACCTGGCTTCAAGAGACAGTGGAGGTACAGAGTCATGGTGTTGAGCATGCCGATTTACTGCTTGTCTGCTTTGGAGAAGGTTTGTCATCAGTTTACCATTTCACATTTGCTTAACGTTGGATTCAGACAGTCTAAGGCATCACCAAATTAGGTCCAGACCCAAAACGAGTGATCAGGACCTGTGACCAACTTCTGATAATTTAATGATAATAATTATGAAATAATAGTGGTTGTTTTTGCAGTTCATCTTGACTAGGAAATGAAAGTCTAAACCAAATTTTATGGAAATCCATCCAGTAGTGGTTGGCATTTATCAATTAAAATCACAAATGGTGAGCTGCTCGTAGCTCTAGAAGAAAGGTCAAGGGATCACCAAAGTCATTAAGAATCATATTCTGTAAAACATGTCGGTACAAAATTTGAATAACATATGCATGAGAGGAGGTCAGGGGGACAATTATCACAGAGACATTATAGATCCTACAGTAGGGGTTGTAACAATGTTGGACACTGGACAAAGACCTTCATAAAGACCCTGAGGCAGCAGCGAGGGAATTTCTCTAATGACTACTGTGAATTAGAAGTTGCTGTGCCAAAATGTGCCAATAAACATAATAAAATCTATAATACTCAGAAAATTGGCAAAAATACATCTTCTGAGACTTAAATATTCATGGCTATTATGGATAATAAAAAAGAAATGTAAATTAATAGGACTGACCTCCTGAGGCTAAGAGTTCAGACAGTTAACAGCGTTTTCAATTCTCTTTTGTGGCCATAATAAACAATCATTTTTCTATGTGTAAATCTGCCACCAGTAATCCCAACCCAGCCGTTAGCCCACCCAGTTACCCATTTGGTCTCCCTGATGTGTCACTTAAGATTTTACACTTGAAAATGACAGAGAAGATAACATTTAGGCAGGTAGAAACAAACCTTTTATTTCAGTGTCACAACTGTCTTTGCTGTCTTTATAGTTTAAATGTCCCTCTGGACACAATTTTGTCTTTACACTTTGTCTTTATTTGTGTCTCTCTTCCAGTGCTCAAAACCAGCGAGTGTCTGTGTGTGTGAGAGAGACAAAATATGTTTGAATAAAATGAATAAATACTGTTAAACCAATTTGCAACTCAGTAATTCATGAAATGCTTATTTTCCTTGAATAATTCAGGTAGCTGTGTGACCTTTGTGAATTGATTTTGGAATAACCTGTAGCACGCCATTTAAATATGTGCTAGGGGGTTATCTACTGTCTATACGCAGGAGGACGAGACTATACATACACTGACTGTGTGTGATCATCTATCCAAACATGGGGAAATAAAGCTTTTTTCTTCTCAAGGTAAATAAAATCTCAAAAAGGCTAATCAAATTTCAAGGCTTTAGAGGTCAGTTTCATTTCCTGTCTGCCCATCACACACGTTTGAAATGAAGTGAAATGGGCCGTAGAAGGTAAACTGTAGGGAATATCAGTTGCACCACCTGCATAAGCAATTACATTCAACAAAACTGACTAACCATTGAGTTTCAGCCTTTTTTTTAAAAAAAAAAAAGTCATGGGGAGCATGAAACACAAACACATCACATCAAAAAATACACTTATGGACCTATGGATCTCAATGGATGTCCACTTGGTTAGACATGAATAGTCTTTCAGTGATCTCAAATCTAGTTTTCAAATATGCAGACCGTCCTCTATAAAAGCCAAAAAGTGTCTCAAATGTTTGGATCACTTAACACCAGCAGTGGGTTGTTGGCAATGGAATCTTACCAACAAAATACCAAACAAGTTTTGATCATGCTTGGACAGATAAAAATGACATTGTCTTGGAGTAATGGTTTCAATGAACAAAGACCTGAAGTCCTTCCAAAGTCCATGTACCCAGTGGAGGTTTTGGCCACCACTGATGCTATAGAGCTATATTCTTATTTGTGGGCCCCATTTCTGGTAATGCACCAACATAACAAGTGAAGACTTCAGGCCAGAAAGCATGGATGTAAACAATGTAGCATTTAACGTAATTTCAGAAATGGTAAATGTTTCATGAGAAAATAAATGTATTCAGCTTCTAGACCTCAAGGATACACACTGTGTGTTTTGGTTTGTTCACAAGAAAACTCCACAGGGCAGCTTTAATGTCAGGATAATAGCTCTAAAAAAGGATGTGCACACAGACATTGGATGCTCTGGCTTCTGTGTGTGTTCCAACAACATACTTTATGTTCAAATAAAAAGGAGATGACATCCAGGGATGGATTTAGGTTTGAAGTGGGTGACAGGGAAAGTTAACTGAATAGCTAATACCCATCTTAGTCAAAAGTCTAATACAGACCAGAGGGATATATCAAGAAGCCAGTTCAACAGAGCCAGTCTCTCTTTGCCTGATTTGGCTCAAAAAACCCAAAGGCCTCTGTCAGAGAGGTAACATGAAGGTAGTTATCAACTGGTTCTGTAGACTCAGGCTTTCTGCTTAAGACTACGTAAAATGAGTCAAATGACACTAAAATTGACACTAAAAAATGATCGATCACATGTTGCCTACTTCTCCCTTTGAAGAATATTTTAAAGCATTACAGTAAAAAGCAAAACTGTCACTTGTGTAAAGGCAAGAGAGGAATGACAGCAGGAAGTCACGATAATTTGTTAATGTGAAAGGTAATATAACCTATTTATGTTATATCTTTGATATTTATGACAGCTGCTCATTCTGCAGTTTTGAAACTTTCAACTTGATGCAGCCAATTTAAAAATTATAATCAAGAACTATATTTAGGTATGAGACTTAATCGCTTTAGTTGGACATCAGATAAATGTGATTTTACTGGTTTAATATTACCAGTTATAAATACCAACAGACCAATCAATTAGTTGTATTATATCAGCAGTGTATAACAGACTTTAGAATATCAGAACCAAGCATATAAACACGATGGTAACATAATGGTATGATTTGAAGTAATTATACCACATTTAATGCGGGTAAACATAATTCTGATGAAAAATATAGTAAGCTGTTAATGTATAATATTACCTGACTTTATAGAGCCAGCATGGACAGATGGATCAGCGTACTCTATAGACACATTCAGTAGTTCACCGAGAGCAAGAACAACTGTGAATAAAATCAAACAATATTCTTGTTCAGATTTTCTTGATCATTGATGTCCTGTAGGTCCATGTGCATTTAAAAAAAAAGAAAAAAAAGTGATGTGATGCATACAGTAAATGCTACATGTAATTGCACAAATTTGTTCGGTGGCATTTCTCTAAGTTGAATGGAGTGTATTAACAACATTTTTTATCAGCTGACAATCCGTATCTCTCATATTGACACTGACTGTAGAGTGATGCAAGTCAAAGAAGCTGTAAAAGGTGCTTTTTAACCTCCCAACCAGGTCATGGCTGCAGCATAAGTTACCATAGCAAGCTAGCCAGGTTAAAAAAAAATCCACCTTCCTAGGATGGGAAAGTCTAGTTTGTGTGTTTAACAATGTTTGTGTATACATGTATGTGCATTCATGTCCTAAAACAGCCATCTTGAGGCCCTCCACTATCTCTTGTTGCCTCCATCCCAGCTGATTGACACTTGTGCCTCCAAGTGGCCATCTGCTCCTTGTTTATTCAGACTGAATCGCAGCTGCCATAAGGGGCTGTAAATCAGGTAAATTGTTAAAGAGAGCAGTCCGTGTTGAGGGCAGGCACATCTGTGTTGTGGCGAGATGGATGCCTCTCACAGAGGGGCTGATATCAGATTGTGAATGTGTACACATGTGTTTGTATGCATGCATGAAACAATCCCAGCTGCCCAACATCATTTTCATTCCCCCTTATGATATAATAAATGCCTCTCCACAAGGTCTCATCATATTGATCTCTTCTTCTTGCAAATTCATTTGAAAAACTGACAACAATGCCGCGGCTCATCAATTTATGATACTAACTGAATGTGAGCAGCGGGCTACTTGCACATTAAAAACTTGAGTCCCTTACCAGATAGTGTCATCTTTTGTTAGTCTGTAAGCATATTGATGGTGACATTTCATCTGTACGATCCTCACAACACATCATCGGGTATTATGGAGTTGATTTATTGATGAATAATGCATTCGGAAACAATGGGGCGCACTGTTTATGAAACAGTACCTATGGTTGTCATAAAGATACATTACTATGCAATGTGCAGTCACTTTCTTATTCTCTTGTCTAATCTTAAAGGGTAACAATGGTATTTTTCAACCTTATTTTCTGATATTTTTGTATCTAAGTGACTAATGGGAACAACAATTTTTATAATCGGTCCATTAGTAACAGAGTGCGCTGCAGCTGCAATGTAACTACTGTGGGCATTATGTGCACCATCAATTTACAATTAATTTTAATTTTAATTTCTACAGTGTGTGTTTTTAGCACTGACAGGCTTGGATTGTTATTCTATATGTCTTACAATCCTATTGAAAGGATCCCTACAGAGAAATACTTTTTTGTTAAAGAGTAAGATCCTTCTTGTTTAACCAGGAACAGCCCCCAAAACCACTATCACCAAACCCACCAAACTCCAACAGTATGTTATCCCTTTGAAACGTGGGGAATGTGGCTTGATTTCTGTTAAAAATTTGGGAAGAAGGCAATGAGCATTTAAAAAACAAACAAGCAAACAAAAAAAAAAAAAAAAAAAAAAAACAAACTATATATATATAAAAATATATTAATCTAGGCCATTATTTTAATTGTGTAATTAGGGTAATTAGAAATATAGTTTTCCCCAGCTTTTTTCTTTTTCTCTACACATTTTTTCCCTAGGATCTTTAAAATAATTTTCTAAATCTGCTAATTTCTAATCTGATCTAAACTGGGTTTAGATATTTAAATACTTGTAAAAGTCATCTGAAAACAGCAAGCGAAAACTTATGGAAGTCCAGGTTTCAGACAATTAGGCATCAGAAAACCCACGTTATTCAAAGTCGACAGAAACAAAACAACACTCACAAAAGCCATCTTGGTTTTTCTTACTACTGCTTCAACAACCAACAATGCTGACTTGTTGAAATAACACTTTCTTAACCCAGTTAGATGTGAAAAAATTCTGACTCTATACATATTAAAATTAACGTTTTTATTTAAATGGAGTCTGGTGGGTTTGGGGATAGCATTTACTGGGTTGTTTCTAGTTAAAAGGAAAGGCTCTTACTCTTTAACAAAAGGTCTATTTTTGTGGGGATCCTTTCCATAATGTCATCAAAACCTTTGGATAAAAACTGGAGGCAGTCAGTGGCAATAACAAGCACTTTGGTCGACATAAATTGACAAAGCACAAATGCCCCAAGTGGTTACATTGAAGCTTGTTTCGTGACTGACAGCTAGCGCAATACCGGTCCCGTTTCAGAAACTGTTGCTCCAATTAGTCACTTCTATACAAAATCATGTGTAAGTAGGATCCAGGCTGAAAAATACAAAAGTTACCCTTCAGTGTTTTCTTTTTAAAAACTCATTGACTGTAAATGGAAAATGTGTATTTTGGCACCGCAGTGTTTCTTATTCATCAGTGCCGCTGCTGAACTCAAGGAGTTGACTGCGATGAAATCTAATAGATTCAAGCTGCTGGGGATTAGAAACGCAAGTTTAAAAATGTATCGGTGTGGATTTGCAGTCATCTGTCTGCCTGATCCAAATAGGTTTTCAATTTGTCTGCCCATGTCTAATGCCTTTTGTAAGAGGGGGAATTAAAGTATATCCCTGTTAATTCTACAAGATAACATGCTCACGCCAACATAATCATCCACAAACAACACTGGAGCAGTGATGTAGATATTAGGCTTTTTCGAGATACTTCAACTCAGCTACACACACACGAGCTCTGGCAGCTTTGTGTGCCGCTCAGAACCCAAGCACCATCCCACAGAGTTCACAAACATGTCTGCTACAACCTCACTCACAAACCAACATTTTCAAAAGCAGCCCCGTGGGATTTGGCGGTTGTTGCATGTGTCACACAGATTGGGATGTAACCGGCTTGTTTACGCTGAGAGGAGGATGGAGCCCGCCACGGCCAGCTGCTTTTCGCCACTTGAGCAGATCCACCCCCGTTCGTCTCTCTTGTTACTCATTTCCCTCTGCTGCTGATAACACACTCTCTTGATCCTCCTCTGCTGCTCTCATTCTGCATCCACAGCCTTTTCCAGCCTTGGTTTCTAAAAAAAAAAGCCATTGACAGAGAATAAATGTCAGTAGTCTCACTGTCATTGATGCTAAATTATGCTCGCGTGTGTGCATGAGGGCCTTTTTAGCAGGTGACTACCGATTCTTGAAAAGCTCTTGACTGTTGTTGTCACATCACTATACCATACTTTCCATATGGGAGTGCAGTTGCCAGATTGTATCAAATTCAAGAAGCAGCATGCTGTTTGGATTAATCCTCAGCACATCTGCTTATGTTCACTTGTTCCACTGCCCCAGTCTTCAGTGGCTACGATCAAATCCCACTGTGTTTTGAGATGGCTCGAAATACAAAATACTTTAATTTTCACTTAGGGTTTTGTGCGGATCAACCAAACAAGATGTAAAGTATCAATTACTGAGATTAAGAGGTGCCGTAGGCAGATTCTGTGACAGATGGAGCAAGACCAGCTGTGTTCACTGTTTCCAGACTTTGTAATGAGTTAGGCTAACAAGATGCTGGCAGTGGCTTCACATTGAATAGAAAATTTTTTCGACCTTCTTAGCTATAAGGTCAGTGGTTCAAAAAGAAGGTGTCTCAAAGACAAGCCAAGGCTGCCACAAGATTTAATGTTATTCATTAGGGCGGCAATATATCAATATTATATCAATATTGATATACGACTATCTTCTTAGATTTTGGATAGTTTAAGTGTTGTCTTTTTGTAGTTTTTAAAGCTCCATTACAGTAAAGGGATGTAATTTTCAGTCTCTTGTAGCTGTTCTGTCATTTACCTTTACCACTTTAGTCATTTTTATGTACATCACTGATGATTATTTATCAAAAAATCTCATGCAGCCCTCAAATTAAATTTTTCATTGAACATTGCACTGTTTCAAAAACATTTAACTATATATTTAATTTAAAAACATGCGACAATTACAATAGCTATATTTTATGTTACATTTTCACAGTTGCCACAACATGCTTTCAGGCAGGTAGTTTTTGCGGTGCAAAACCTTCAGAAACATCAGCTGTCTGGGCAAGTAATGGAAAGATTTGTCAATGTGAAAAAAATGGTGTCACAGTTGACCAAATCAAGCTAGTTTTACTTTTGAACCAAGCAAATGAATTGCTTAGCAAAATGTATTAAATGATATGGCAAACGTATTTTTTTATTCATTATTTAAAGTTTACAAATTAAATCCAAGCCATGTCCCTAGATATGTCATTTATGTATAACTAACTTGGAACAAAAAAATACACTTCACCTCACAGGAGTGTTGCAGTAAAATGTTAAAAGTGACAAGGTATTTTCATTTTTTCTCATCAATATAGTCAATACACTATGCACTTATAGTAACTATAGCATTCTTATTATTCTTATTATTACTTTTTTTTTTTTTTTCAAATTAACATTTAACTGAAATCATGATATTCCCCTTATGTTTTGTTGCCTAAACCTAACCACAGACAGAACGTTGCATGCAAATATGGGATTTTGGTGTCACAGCCCTACATTTCCACCATGACCACCTTTCTGCAAGTCCAGTGCAACAGAAAAATGTGGTGTTTCATTAACTAAAACAAAAATTGTCTCTGGACATAATGCAGACAACGATTGCATTGTCAACGTAATTATGAATGAAATTAACTAATACAAAAGTACTTTAATTAGGTCATATCTTGCACATTTTATAATGATTTTTTTTAATTAGGTTGCTAAAATAAATTCTCATAAGAGATATCACTGGGGTCTTTTTTTGCTGAAAAATTGCAGTATGCAGTTGTCTTGTCATGAAAAAAACAAAAAAAACAATATAAACTAGTGGCTTGGTTTGAATTTTCTTTTTCCTATACCACTGCTCTGGGCAAGAGAGTGTATCTCCCAAAATGTCAGACTATTCTTTAAATCAACCATTACGCAGTGAGAGGCTGCAATATTCGATTCAAAATGAAAATAACAGACACCATGAACCATCTACCATGAACTACATACTATAAATTATTAGCATTCAACCACTGTTTTTCAAGTCCCTGCTGTTTAGTACACAAACAAAGACATGCTGTTGCTGTTATTACCTAGCTCCTTATTTTAATCCTCATGAGAGCCATCAGAAAAGCAATAAGGTCAGCGGGCACATTTCTGCCGACACTGTTGCCTTAACCGTGACAGCTCAGGCTGATGAGGGAGTGTCGAGAGGCTGATCAGAGCTGCAGCAGCTCTCCTGTGCATGGCCTGCCCTCCATTAACATTTCATTCTGTCATGCACTATTGTGATAAGCCCACGTCTTCTCAAGCTTGGGTAAAAGAGGCTGACAGCTCATTTCCAGCAAAAATGGCAAACAACCATTAATGTGTACGCATTAGTGAAACAGGGAGCGCAAACGTGTGAACTGCGTGTAGCTGTGTGTGCTACCTGTCATGTGAAATGTAAATGTCAGATTTCTTTTGAGATCCTTTACTGAAGATGCAATTTTCTGTGTGTAATTGATGCTTCACACAGTAATGGCAGACAGCAGTGAAAGCCTTTTGAAACTTCATTCACATCCTGGGTTGTATGGAGTACCCACATGTTGGTTGAAGTAAGTTGCTATATTAATATTTCTATTAAAAAAAAAAAAATCTTTACGACTGTTCAGATATATATGGAAATCTTTCCTTCAACTCAAAGCTTTTGAGATATGAACACTTACCATTGTCCGCTGTCCCCATGGCAGCCAGCCAAGATCTATATTTTTCTGTTGCAGCCAGCAAGACACCAAGCTCACCAGGGTTCAGCAGTGGCTGACATTTCTCCCGTCACGCCATCCAGTTGAGTCCAAACTCAAGCAGAGACTCCTCACCCCCCTCCAGCCATCCCTCCTGCCAAAACTTACCATCATCGTCCACAGCTGGAGAGTCTCACTGATGCTGTGTTACAGCTTTATAGGGATTTCAGTGAGTGCTGCTCTAGATGTGAAAGTATTTCATGCAGATTTCAGATGTTGTCTTAAACGTAATGCACCAAACTGTGCTGCTATTTGGTTATCTTTCAATCTTTGCTCAGACTTACATGTATTATTTTTGGCCAAAATCATGATGTCACAGAGTCAGAACAGTGTTTTAGTGTTATGTTCCATTATAACAGTCTGGTCAAACTAGCAGTGGTTCAGTTATGTCAATTCACAACCTCAGAGGCTGAAAAATGAAGCTGAAGCAGAAGTGCCTAAAACTGTAGTACCTCTAATGGCCACATGAGGCTGGCTTCAAAACAGAACAAATTTCCTAAGACCACAAAGTTAAAATACTCAACTTTACAGCAGAAAACCACATGTTTACAGCCTGGTACAATAACAGTTTTAGTGTCTATAGCTAATTTCAACAACGACAATAACAGGGGGTGAATTAAAAAAAAAAAAAAAAACTCATGCGTTGACATTTTAATAAGGCCTACATGTCTGCATATTTAAGAGCAGGGCCACGTGAGTGACAGGCTGTCTGTGAGTCATCACTACAGCCTTTGAGCCCCCCCCTGCTGAAATGCCTAACTCTCAGGCTTCAAAACTGCAGTCGACAAACCAACAGGTGACGTCATGGTAGAAACATCCATGTAGTCTTTGGGGACAAACCCATACAATTTTTTTAAGGTTAAATTTTGATAAACCTTGACACGCTGTTGAAAAATAACAAGACATATACGCAGCACTGACCTTTGGGATAACAGAGAATCCAAAATGTTGTTGCAGCCTGTCAGCTGTCTTACACCATCCACTTTAAAATTTCTACTGTATGCATAAGCTAGCCTAAAATGTTTATCAGGAAACTGAAGGAACAGGCAATCTCCTGCAATGCGTCTTTCATTGCTATAAATCGTGATAAAATATTTTCGGTCTGCTAAATGTGCACATTGTATTCACACTGATGCATGGGAAACTCCAAGGCAGATGGCCCAAAGACTGTATAAATAAGGAACATAGCTACAATGACGTCACCCATCGGTTTGTGGACTACCATTTTGAAGCCTCGAGTTCGGCATTTCACTCATCACCATCTTGGTGTTTTGGAGCCCAAAGTGACCACATCTGGACGAGAGGCTAGAGCTGTGGAAGAGTGAGGGGTGGATCTGACTTGAGGATGAGGACACTAACAGCAGACAGTCTGTCACTCAAGTGGGCTTGCTCTTACATAAGCATAACTTTGGACCTTAATAAAAATGTTAATGGATGTGTGATAAAAAATAATTCACCCTACAGTGGCATGAATGTTAAAATAAGCTATAGAGACCCTCCCCACCACCACTTTTTTTTTTTGTACCAGGCTGTAAACATGATTATTTCTGCTGTAAATGTTGACATTTTAACATAGGGGCCTTTGGGGATTTACTCAGCTTTGCATTTCCAAATTGGCTTAATTTTTCAGCTTCAGAGGTTGTTGTGGGTTAAAACAGGTGCATCCCTCCTTTTCTGAGCTGCAAGTGGGAGAGCCAACTGCTTTTTGACCATAGTGAAATGCTGTTTTTGAAAGGCTAAGCACCAGCGAACATGGTTAAAGCATAGCATTTTGTTGGCTAAAAGCATATTGTGAATTTTGGAATTTCAACTGTTTTTTTTTTTTCTTTAAATGCTATTCTAATTTTTGGACATTGCAATGAGTTATTGTACATGTCTGGATCACAACATTAGTTGGGAAAAAATCTACACAACTCTACAAATGATATGAGTGTAGCCTACTCTTTATTTGCAATTGTGCAGACATGCCAACACGTTCTCAGTTCTCAGACCAAGTTGTCGCATAATGTTGCTTTACAGTGGACTTTTGCGTCTATATGTTACGCTCTAGGTATCCTCCTGCATCTGCTATTAACATTCCACGACTTTGCTACAGTGATGTCATCACTGTGGGATTATGCTGCACATGGTTAAATTTAGGTAACAAAAGCACATGGCAACCAATGCTGGGAAGTCACCAAATGCACATGCTGGTACGGACAGTTAGGTTAGGCAAAAGAGGCACATGATAAGGTGTATAACCTCTTTCAGACAGAAAAGAAACACCAGACTCCCACATGAAAAATGTTTGGACCCATCCATCATCCCTCCCACTCCCTCCCTATGGCACACCATAGTGACCTTCCAGCTCCTTATATGACATTGTTACCAACAGCATTTCAACCTGCACTGTTAAGCAACCTATTACACAGCCGCAACAGGTTCCGCTCAGCCCGATATCAACTGGTGTGGCAGTATAATATGCTGATGTGCATATCATACTGCCACGCCAGGTTCTGTCTTGCTGACTGGTGGCATATCATAACATCATGAAAGGTTCTGTCCAGCCACTTTACAAACTGACGCTGTCCAATGGTGTATTATACCATCACAAAAGGGGACTTTTGTATCATCCGTATTTCACACCGAAACCACTGACAAAGCAACATTTTTTGAAGACTTGTCTAACCCCACAAGTAGTCAGTACATGACCAAGCTTCAAGGGCCAAATATGTTGACAGACCTGTTATTTCACTGCCACTTTATGAAGATCACACCAGGCATCAAGAGCAGAAATTGTGATGAATAATGAGTATAATCTCTCACCTCTTCTCTCTCCAGACACTCATGTGGCAACGTGTCACAATGCATACATAAACTGATTTGCTCGACACACTTCTTTTTCTTATCTTGATATAATATCATGGAGGTAATTTATTTTAATGAGATGTTGTTCTGTTAAAAATGAAATCATGTAATGAGCTGACATGTATTCACGTGGACACGTAATCACTGTGAACGGAGAGCACACAAAGCAGAACTGTTTAGCTTCACCATCACAGAAGCTGTATTATGAAAACCAAAGAGCTTCTTTCTTTTTCACATGTAAATCATCAGGCTGAAACTCTAATGAATCTATGATGATATTACTGATGGAAATGAAGCTGGGCATATTCAAACTTCTGAGGTGAAGAGCTTTGAAAGTCGGATTGCTCTGTCTAAGCCCACCAATTGATTTTCTGTCTGCAATCTCCAAAGTCTTCTCTCTAGCTCACTCTCACTATAGCTCTGTCTCTCTTTTATTCCCTCTCTTCAGCTACTTATCCCCCTCTGTCTTTGCTCACCATCTCATTCAGCCATCCAGCGGGCCTGTCCTCATTAATCAGGCGTGTAGGCAGCATGAGGAACAAGGGTATGTTAATATTCTCTGTCAGGAGCCTGCTGTACCACGCTCATGCTTGCTTGCGTGCTTACTCGTCTTTCTACCTGTTAGCCCTCCCTGCCTGGCTGTCTGCTTCCCCTCCTGTCTGCCGGTCTGCCTGTAGGTGGCCATGCACTCGCAGGGTTTAATGAGGCTTAAAGGACAGGGGTTTTGACATGGTGCTTTTCTGTCCATTTACGTCAAACCTGCAAACACAAAATCAGCCTGTCCCTGGGCTCCCGTCTCAGCACTCCTGGGTTGGTCGCTGATTCTGTGTGTAGAGAGAGAATGGTGGGATCTCAACCTTGAGCTTGTCAGTTTGCTAATCATAACTGACAGGTTCATCAAACTGACAATCTATATATGTCACATATGATCAATACAATGATGAGATGAGGAATGCAGTTTGGTGCATAAATGATACAGGAACCAAAAGGTTAACCATTTGAAATCTGGAGCTACATCACTTTTCTTGTGTTTCTCTCAGACACCTTTCACAAGTATTGAAACCATTTGACCCTGAAAAAATTGTTCCACGGATTGCAAGAAATTAGTAGATTTAGAAAATTAGTTTTAAAAAAAAGTGAAAAATGCTTGGAGAAAATAAATGAGTAAATAAAAAAGCTAGGAAAAAATTATTTTTTAGGTATCATAATTACATATTTAAAATTATGTGTTATTTTTAAAACAAATCTTCAGGTTATTATCTTACCTTTTTACTAATTTCATGCTAATTTTTTGGGCCATTCCTTTCATATGTTGCTAATTGCCTTTTTCACGTTTCTTTCTTTTTTTTTTTTTAAGAAATCAAGCCAATTCAATCCAAGATTTTAAAGTGGTAAGCATACTTGTAGGTTACGAATGATCAGTTTGTCAGACAGTCTCACTGCAAAAAAAAAAAAGAAGTCCACACAAACCTAAAATAACTCACCTCACCCCTCAGGCAACACGAGAGCCACAGAGGCGAATGGATGGGTGAGGTAAGTGTGAGCTGCTCTGGGCAGAAAAACTCAGGTGAAGCACAGAGAGCAAACCATGGACCTGAGATTTTTTTTTTTTACCCATCCTGTCTGTCAAGTCAGATCACACCTTTCCATGTCGGTCTCTTGACTGAAAGAAAGTGGCATCGCCCCCTGAGGAAACTTTCTCCTCCTGTTTGTCACACAAAACAAGACAATCAGATCACAGAATCAGCCTCATCAATTATGACATTTAGTTAGCGATGCTACCTACTCACAATCTAAACCACTGAGCTGCACAGGATTTAGTTTGTAGCACTTTTCGAGTATGTTATATTCATTTAACCGCTGACCTTCATGCAGAGCTGCGTCCAGGGCTCTCAAAAGAAGAGGGGTTTCAGCGCTCGCAACAGGAAATATTGAATCTAAGAGGTTTCTGTATTAAGCCACAGGTGGATGTTAAGCAAGTGGGTTTCAAAAAGGTTAGGACATTTTCTAGCCCTCATGCTGATGCCGTGTTTAACAAAAGCAGGCCCAAAAAAGGGTCTCTCAGTGAGCGGCCTCCCTCCATGCAGCCGTAACTCATGTCCATGAATCAACATTGAGCCTTAAACTATGAAAACTAGGCAGGAAAAACAGATTTACTGACTATCGAACATGCAAAGCTCTGTCTCTGCATTACTGATGGAAGTCATTTGACCAGTATCAGTTTGGATTGCCTGCCTAATGAGCAAGAAACAAAACAATATGCCAATCTCACCTTAAAAATTGAAACTACCAAAAGATATCAGAAGAAATCCAAACTGTCAGTCATTTCCACCTGCTGCCCTGCTGCACCTGCACTGACTACTAACCACTCCATGTGTCCTTCAGATCTACTTTGTTTGCATAAAAAGAGAGAAAGCTGTGATGCTGGAAAAAAATATATAATAGATTGCTTCATGTGATGTTCCAGATATTAACAAATGTATTTATAGCGGATAACCATTAAGGAACAATTTATTTAAAACAAAATGAATTGAACAATCCATAAAACTGATTATAAAATCGCATCAAATGTTGCTTCAGGTGCCATTTGATTTCACCTCATTTGACCCTGTTCTGTTTGAGTATAAAGGACCTTTTTAGTGACCCATAAAGTTGACTGTAAATGATCTGTGCTGATTTATTCCAAAAGCACAAATGAACTGGGTTTATTATAATGTTCAAGACCCAATTTCATTGCACAGTAACAGCATTTAAGAGATAAATATAATGCAATAATGCAATATAATGCACGCAATATAAAAAGTAATCAGGTGGCAAAAAGAATATCACAATTTTATATAATTTAGGTTAATTTCACAATCCACGTTTTTTCAGAATTCCTCAGTTAGTTAAAAACTCGACATCCTGTTTGTGTTTGCATGTGTCTGCATTAAACAAATGAACGTGATATAACTGCACAATGATAAAATAAGAAAAAAATATCAATGATGATGATGGTGATAATGACTACAATTACATTGTTACAAATGCTTTGCACGTATGGACAGATGTAACATTTGACATCTAGTGCTTCAATCGATACGTGACTCTATCATTGTTTTTAAAAAACATTAAAAAATAGACTTTTAACATGAATAACACAGATTCAAGTTATTTACATGGAAATTTTAACCAATAGTTAAATAGGTTTTTGAGTAATGACATAAAAAACAAAAAATTGACTTCTCTGGCTCTCCCCTAATCACAATTGCATTTCAAGTCGCAGAGACGAAATGACTCAAAATCTGGAGAAATTCCGAAATAAATGAAGTTGCCCTGTTGGTCCTATGGACACGATGCAGGACAAAAAGCTAAAAGTAAACACTGTCAAAACAGCAGAGTGTATCACAGCCTCTGCCGTGTGGTGTGTGTGTGTGTGTGTGTGCGTGTGTGTGTGTGTGTGTGTGTGTGTTTGGCAAGTGAGGAGAGAGATACAGTGTGTCTGCACTCTGCACAGGCAGGTGAGCTGGGCGTCGGGTTAGCACTATCCCATAAATGTAACAGTGAATGTTCAGCGTGAGCTACAGTTTGACACAGCTGCCAGACCAGTGGAGCTATTTTAGCAGTGTATGTTTTGCATCATATGATCAACCTTCGAAGTATCAAGGACAAATATCGGCTGGCAATGATACTTGTAGTACTGATGGTGTTGATGACAATGATGTTGCTAGTACATATTGTAATTGTAACTGTAGTATTGCTGATGTTGATGACAATGATTAGGTGACTGCAGTTAAACATATTGTAATTACTGATGATGATGACAATGTTGATGTGAGAGTGACAGCTACAGTACATATTGTGCTATGTTGCAGTTGGTCTTTATGGTACCGGTCCTGATGCTGCATCATTGTGACTGTCATGATCTGTTGATGGTGCTGTATATTACACTGGAAATGGTTATGTTATTAGGTGATGTTGTCATTTTTAACACTCACTCAATCATTACTGGTCCTATGGAATTATGATGGACACCTATTCATCTGTTCCCTTGGAGCTTGAATGTGCATAGGTGCAAGTCACTCTGTCTACAGATAAATGTCATCTGTTGTATGTTTCTGTGTCATATTGTTTGTGCTTTATGTGTTTTTACTATGTTTTTACACTTGCTAAAACACAAATTGCCCTGTGGGACAAATAATAAATTGGATTGGATTGAACTGAATTGATGAAAAATTCTGTCATGGGAAAATGATTAGATATTAAACTATATGAATGTAATCATAAAAAAATAATAGGAATTATATAAATGTATGATTCATGCATGGTGACAGTTTGGTATTGCATGCAAGCATGTGATATGGCTCCAGGGAGTCTGAAGGTTAAGTTGGTGTAAGATGAAGACCTTGCGTCTAGTATTAAACAGCAAAGATGTTATTGGCATGACTGTGTCCATGAATACATGCAGTACCAATATCTTCTCTGACAGATTGATGTTGTATTAACCTTATACTAAAGTAGGGTAAACTGTGGCTTATTGAGTTTATTCTGTTATTCATTAAAATGAAGAATGACCTAGAGTACAGGTTTTTTTTGCATCAAATTTCTCATTCATAAAAGTAGAAAGGAGAGAGAACTTGAAACTGGCTAACTCTAACTACACAGTTAAAGAAAGTAAAAGAGAGGAAATAGATGTTTCTGTTGTTTCTTGCACCAAATTGCCCTCAAATGAAGTTGATGATAAAGCAATAAACAGACCAAGACTCATCCATTGTAGTTTTAGTTTGGCCGTGTGGTTTTAGCAACTGCTCTAAAAGCTCTGATTACTTTGGCATCAAGTAACTTCCTTGTCATAAAAGCCAATTAGGTAGTGTTGCCTCCCAGCGCTCCCTTCCTGATACTGAAAAAGAGCCAGTGCAGCACAGATGACAGGCAACTCCTGCGGGAAGCTAGAACAGCGAGAGAGGCAGTGATGCAGTGGCTGAATCCTGAAATTAAAAGGACTGCGTTTCGCAAGTCTGTAGAGCTCTTAATCATTTTGAACGAAGTTCAGTAAAAAGGCGTGAATGCTTCATTTATCAAAGACAGAACATTCCCCAAACACTGTCAATGTCTTGCAGCAAGATATTAACATAAAATCTCAGATGGTAAATCACAAGCTGAGGATGATGACAAGATGAGGACATAGATTGACTTAATCATCCTTATCCTTTAGTTCACCTCGAGGATCAGCCAGGGCAGGTCTTCATATACAACAGTGCAAATGAGAGGTGGTAAAATCAAATAGAGTAAAATAGACCGTTATGTCGAAGAATAATGAAGGATTAAAAAACAAAACAAAACATGGAATAATATAGCAGATTACGTTAAATACCTTCAATAAACCAAAATATTTCTTACCACACTGGCTACATAGCTCAGAAGGTAGTAATGCTAGTCTGTCAGCCCACTTTGGACCAGACTAAAATATCTCAACAAGTATTAGACGAATTGCCATGGAATTGTTTGCAAAAACTCATGGTTCCCAGACAATGTACCTTAACTAATGATGCGATTATACTTTCTTTTCACGCCGCCATGAGGTTGACATTTGTAGTAAAATGTCTTGACCATAAATAAAAATGAAGGTAGCACAGACACTTAACACACATCATAAAGGCTGTAAAGTGTAAAACACTCACTAGTTTGAGATGCTAAGGAAAAGACTTTGTGGACTTACTCAATATAAATATGACGCAATGAAGTCTAGCAATTCTCAATTCCTCTGTAGCAGCAATAGAGATAGTCCACAAAATACATGCTACAAGCTCCGCTGTTTGTTTGGTGGTTAACCTCACCTCAGCCGTCCCGTGACTCGCCTTGAGTCAATTTCGGGCTCATTATACTCAGTTTACATACAAAAATCTATAAATCTGTTCCAAATGTTGTAAAGTCATTGCCCGATACTTTCATGAGTCTCTTACGATGGCATAGATGCAATCAATAGATGGCACTAGCACTGTTTTCATTATGTTACTGATTCATTCCGTTTCATCGTTCTAGCTTGAACTCCACTACACTGCCCCTGCAATATCCGGTGATACTGTTCCATATCATCGTGTCTATAAGCTTTCATAAAATGTGCACAAATACATACAACATGAACGCAGAGTACGGACAGAGGACTCCATCAATATCTGTATTCAAATCTACTGTTCAGCAAAAATGAGCCTGGAAGGTTAGAAGGTTATATTAAAGTTAGATTGCTACAGTGGTCAAAGGTTTTCGCAGTGACAATAGTACATAATTATAAAAAAAGGCCACTGCAGTTTTTTCTGTGGGCTTTAAAAATACTGGATGGATTACTATTACATTTGGTAAAGACAATCATGTCATTCTCAGGAAGAAGTGTGATCACTCTGGTGGATAATTCTACTTCTCATCTAGCACCTACATCAATACAAACTTTTAATTTATCTGATTCTTTGGTTAAAAATCAAATATCTGCCAAGCTAGTAACACTCCTATCAGTTTCAGCTGTACTAAATGGTAAGCGCTAATTAGCAATTGTCAGCATGCTAACAATATAGAGGTCGACCATAGTACACATTACTAAATCATCATGCTTGCATTGTCATCGTGAACAATTTAACTGTGCTGAAGTTACCATTTAAAGTTGTGCTCTGCATGTCAAGTGACCTCTTATAATGGCCAACAACTTCCCACATTCAGCGTAAGCAATACATAATTTAATAAATATTGATGAATTAGGCAGTACTGCTCTTGTGTGAAGTTGCTGAACTTGTTGTTGACTGTGTGTGTCAGATTTTTGTCTAGGTTGGGCCACAACTGTTGGGGAAATAGTCCTTTTTTTTCACCAATAACATATTCAGTGGCGCTGAAGTAACTGCTGTTCCCAGGCGTTGCCTTGGTGATGAGTATCATTAAATAAATTACCTTTTCAATAAATTGATGAAAAAGAGAACACAAAAGTTGCTTACGCCAACCGACAGAAAACCACTGTGATTAGGAAAATCAAGTTCAGAGTCTCACACTCATGTGACCTTTCCTCACACTCCTCCTTGGGTAGTTATCACTTTGATGTAATTGTAAAAAGGTCATTTACGCAAAATGAAATGGCAGGGCCATATTCAGACGTTTTAATCAGCCAGTGCAAAACATGATTTTCTATTGGGCCCATCCTGACTACATGAATGCCATTCAAATAATTGGCTGCAATTTTTTTTAATGTCAAGAAGAAATGTTGCATAACATGTTATGACATTATTAAGCAAATTATCAGTAAAACATCTTTCCTGAGACCCCTTATAATAGTTGTAACTGTGTTAGATGTGATGTCTGCTGCTTACAAAATGATTAGACAGACCTACTGATGAGGTTGCTCTATGACTAAGATTTAATCTAAATATCCTCTCATTTTACCATCAAACAGAGAGGAGCGCATCCCCCCCAACAATTATTGAATATCATTTCAAACCCTATTTTCTCAAGTGAAAGTCTGGGTATGCTCACTGACAAGTGATTAATACACTGTGCATTAGAAGAAAGACAAATCTCAGATGACTGAACTTCTCTTCTCCTCCAACCTCACAGTGCACAAAGAAGTTCATAAAACCAGTTGCCAACTTTTCTGTTTACTGCCCTTTTTCTTTTTTTTTTTTTTGTTTTCACAAATGCAAATGAAATGTATAAGCACAGAAGCTCAGTTGGTGCCACCACAGGGCACATTCAGCCCCTCAGCAATCAAAGCCCTTGTTGTAAAGGTCAGCAGCCATTGACTGGCAGCCATTTGTTTAATAAGCTACCGTATATACCGTAAAATTGCATGCTGCACTGTGCTGTGAATCTAATCAAGGTCACTGTAACTGTAAAGAGTTTGCATAAAAAAATGCGATTTTGCAAAAATGCAAAAGGACTTATCCAGAGCCAGTGTTTGCTTTGTCCATTCTGAGGTACTGTAGAGACTCCATATCATGTAATACAGAGCAGGTGGGCCCAAATGTAGGAGACAGGTAACAGTTACTCAAAAAGATCAGTCTTTATTCCAAGGACACAGTACTGAACATCACATGTACAAATCAAGAATCAAAGACTGAACTGAAAACCAGGACTTAAATATAAACAACTTGTATACAACCTAAAAACTGATGAGGGGGTGAAGCACAGGTGGAGAAATGAATGAATGAATGAATGAATCTTTACTTTGAACATATAAAAACAAAACAAAACACACAAATAAAAGCAAACAAGTCTTACAGCCAAGTGCAATGAGCAAAAAAGTCAAAAAGAAGGCTTATATAGGCTATATATCAACTTTAATTACAAATACTCAAGACACCTAAACTTTAATATTGCATTTTAAAAAAGGAGTAGGAAGAGGTACACACTTTTTTTTATTCCTATCCCTATATATACAGTCACAATTTACATAAACAACTTCCCAAATTTTATATACAAAAATAACAAAACAAAAAAACAAAAAACAAAGGGATGAAGTGCAGGTGGAGGAAAAGTTCAGAGAAGCTCAGGTGAGGGGAATAAGGTGATGCGGCAGAAGAACAGGCAGGGAGCTGATTGGCTGGGGGAAACTGAGGAGCAGGAAGGACTAACAAGTCTAATGCAGGATAGTAATAAATATTATATGGCATTTTTGCAGATAAATGTCTGTAAATCATACACATGAACCTTTTAAAGAAGGTCATTTTGATTGAATAGAGCAGACTGGCGGCTTTGCTTTCTCTAGGCCTATTTTTCTTAAAGATTGTGGTTATCGTTGTGTCACCCAATTATGTATAAGGTCCATTATAATATTTCTGGCTATCTATCCATACAGTCTTGTTAAATTAAAATAGGCTGAACTAATACAGTTAAGTTGTAACTGTTCGTACCAAGTGGCAACTTCTGAGACAGAAAAATGAAGCAAATGTGGAAGTGCTAAAAACTGCAATTCATTAAATAGCCACTTGAGGCTGGCTCCAAAACAGAGTAAATCCCCATAGATTTAGATCAATTGGTTTTGGTTCCTATAGCTAATTTTAACATTTATGACAACCCTATGGGGGGGAATTTTTATATAACTCATCCATTTTATTAAGGGCCAAAGTTAGACATATTTAAGGGCAGGGCCAGTTTGAGAGACAGGACGTCCATTGATAGTGTCCTCGGCAGATCAGATAAGATCGAACCTTTGTTCACAGACACATTAAACAGTGACCTAAAAGACACTAAAATGCCCTGAGGAAATTCAAGAAAAATGAGGGAAAATGTTGAAACCTACTTGCATTTTTGTCACTGTAAGCTGTCCTTTCACATACATGTTTGCTATGTTTATATTAAATATTGATAAGAGCAACCTTAAAAAAGTACTTTGCAGTTCAGTGATGTTCACTTATTTGCAAATCTGGTTATTTAAGTCCTTTAAAACTTAGAAAAATCCTGAATAATTACCACTTGTGAGTTGGAGCAGCCAAACTTATAATGCTGATGTTGCTGGGCAGACATTATACAGCGTATATTAGCAGTAAAACACAAAATACAGACGATTAATGAGCAAAGCCAATTAGACAGGCCACTTCCCCACTCAGCTGAAAATGCTATCCCTGCCAATTACAGAGGGTGCTAGCCAACTGAGGTGGGTTATCTGGAACAAGGCTCACAAATCAGCCAGCGTTTAATTTCCCTCCATTATCACGGCAGTCTAAGAAGACAAGACCTTGTCCATGGAAGCAGGGAATCCCTCTACAGCCTAGCGAGTGCCAACTCTTCCGTTTTATAAGAAAATCCAAAGCCTGAAATGGCTCTTTCTGAATAGACTGTGCAATCAATTATTTAACTATTTCAGTCAAAGGTCATGTTGGAAATTTTGACTCAAGCACTTTGTGGCCTTGAATGCCCCTTAGTTACAGTGAAAGTCAAAAATAAATTTCATGTTAGTTTGGTCTCACTAGAGGTCCAGAGTATGTTTTCTTTACATTAACTTTTATTGATCTACTGCTTAATCTCTCTTCAGGTGAACTACTATGATAACACACAACTAGGTCAGGCTTATGCAATCATACTTCACATACAATGATAAACAGTGCAGAGACAGAAGCTAACAGTATTGGCCTGTGAGAGCTCTAAAGCGGTTCCTTCAGGTATAACAATAAATGAACTGATTTCAAGTGATCCAAACAAGTTTGTCACTGATGTATGATTTACTGCGCTTGAATCCCACCCATCCTCACAATTATTCGTCAGTGCAGCATATGGATGGAAGGTTTTCCGAGGTATTCTGTCAGGTTCAGTCAGTGATGGAGAGGATTCAGCATGTCCAGACCTGAGCCCGGCTCCACTCTCTGACATTTTTGATAAAGAAACAACTAACCTGCAGGCAGATTCCTGAGACACAATGTCTTGTCTTTGTGTGGAAAAATCATTTTGACGGATTAGTGTTTGTGTTGATGTCATGTACATGCATAATAGTTTTGATATATCAAAACTATTATGCATGTACATGACATCAACAAATCATTCTTATTTGTAGCAGATGATGGCAGCTTAACAGGACTGAAAGGTCACAATGAACACAGACATTCTGCTAACCTGAAAGGTAACAAGAGTAGTTTTTTAACTTTTCAGATACAATATCAGGTTTTGGCAACCAGTGTTAATGAATAAGAATGACCATTGATGTTGCCAGTTGGAGGAAAGGGAATCGATTCCCACTGTGTTTTCTGAATACAAAATGAATCGAAATATGCAATGAGACGGGGGGCACTAATTGACCTCAAGACGTGTGTGCAAGTACCCTGGGGGCTTTTTTTCAGTCTGCTTCAGAAAATGTGTGGTGATTTCTGAGTTCAGTCAGTTTTAGCTTATAAAAAACACAGACAAACTCCCACTGATATCGCTGTGTCAGATAGCTAACAGCTAACCCCTGCATAGTTGGTTCATTGGCTGTTTGGCAAACACGCTAGTGCACTAATGGCCCTGAGGTCAAATTTTGTAAATGGCTGGTGGTTAGGATTTGCTTTGCAGTGTGTCTGAACACAGTTATACATATTTTTTCAGTAGTCAGTAGTCATGATTTTTCCCTAATGTACCAGACCTTCAGAGAATAAGCCAGGTTTTTATTGTCAATTTGTAAATTTCCTCTTTTAAACTTACCATTTTAATCTCAGAGAAAATTAGAGAGTTTGTTTTCTTTCTTGAAATTCATAAATTTAGTCTGGTAATTTTTTATTTCTTTCTTGTAATATTAACCCCCTCACCCACCTCCATATTGTTTTTTGTTTGTTTTTTTTAACCTACAATGGCCCTAATATGCAAAAAGAACCCTGACAAAAACAGCAACACTAATGCCAGAAATAACCATGAAAAAGCAATTGTTTCAAATATCTTCCAAATAACCTCAGTTAAGGTTAATTTCTGATCGCATCCAGGATAAGCGAGTCAGCATGTTTCAACTGCAGTTTTTCTCACTGAGTCCTTGGGTTGGGTTTTTGGATGTTCTGTCAGCATGCACAAGGATCATTGAACCTACTTTATGGCCTTGAATCTAATAGAGGAAGACTGTGTAGAGGTCTGACCAAGGTAATCTTCATCGAGCTATTATTAGTCAACGAAATGGAAAAAGGCTCTCCACTGCTCACCTGTCCCTGTCTCTTTTTTTCATAAGCCGAGTGCTTATGTACAAGGCCTGCTCCTCTGATCCTTCAAATCAGTGGTGGACTCAGCCTATCTGAGGAGCAGGGGCATAAAAGGCATCTACATGTGCAGAAATTAATGTATAAAGAGAACTGGAGACAGTGTTAGAGACAGGGTTCTGTTATTTCCAATAAAAGTTTCTTACTGGTGCATGAAGCCAAAAAGCTTCTACCTCAGAAATTACCCAAATCTTTTCGCATCGCTTGGCCCATAGAACAAAGGCACTACATACTTTTGCAAGCAAAGCAGCTAACTTCCAACTGCTGATCAGTTAATTTCTTGTTAAACCCTCTGATAATTTCCACGGGGATAAAATTATTTAATTGTGTGGCTCTTCTAAATTCTTGAAATTTCATTGAACTGAATTGAGCAAGACTGATTGACCATAGACTGTATAAATAAAGGATACTGTCACATCTTTGCTTTTTAGACTAATGCTGGGAGCAATGCTTTGCAGACCGCGTGTTACTCACACAGCCTCACCCTTAAATAAGCATGACTTTGGGCCGTAATAACTTGTAAACTGGTGAGTTATATAATATTTCACCCCCTGTACAGTAGTCATGAATGTTTAAATTGCCTATAGACACACACAAAAAATGTACCAGGCTGTAAAAATGTTTATTTATGCTGTTAAGTTGGGTATTTTAACATGACTGCCTATGGGAATTGATTCTCTTTTGGAGCCAGCCTCAGGTGGCCATTACAGGAAGTGCAGTTTTTGGCACTTACGCAATAACTTTTTTGACCTCGGAGGTTGCTGCTTGGTTGTTGTGATGCCCCCAAAAATGTATGCACTGATTTACAGACATGGTTTTCACAATTTAAGTCTATGGGGAAAAGAAGTTTTGGGCCCGATGGCAAAATCGGCTTTAAAGCCCATAGACGTCCTGAGATCGGGCATCAGAGAAGAGAATGCTGTGATGTAGTGAAATAGTTCCAAAACCTGATTAATGTAAATATTTTTTCTTTAATATAATGTGACAGATTTAAAGCTAGTTAAATGACCATGTTTCAAATAAAAACACACAAGGAATCAATGATGTGGCCAACATCTACTGCTTTTTATTTCAAGGCTACAACAATAGACATTTTCAGTGTTAGCTCATAGTTAGTCCAGAATTTTTGTGAGTAGAGAAGAGGGCTGAAACTTATATTTAATTTTACCAAAAAGCAAGGTTGTCCCCTGTGTTAATACTATTCTATTTGGACCCATCCCTGAACTTGGGAAAAGTTAAGGAGCTCAAGGCAATATATTTATGGCAAACCCTCCCCCTTCTCAGGAGACAGTGTGTTAGAGAGGGATGTTGGCACAGATATGATCAGGTGTGGATATTTGGCTCAAATTCCATAAAAGCCTAAGGGTCATCTGTCATCAACTGGTAGCTCCATAATACAGGAAACTGCTGGAAAAGATGGATTAACCTTTAAAATAATTGGAAAATTCATAAAGAAATTAGACTGGATATAGTCCTCATTGTTGGGCATAAAGTAGTCCCCGAAACATGTGATACATCAAAAGTTAATAGCCATACTAAAAAATACTATCATGAATTGAGTCTCAAGGATATAATTAAAAAGCTAAAGAAATGGTCATTTATATTCCTAAAATGAGCAGTGGTAAACCGGTTGCTGGAAGGGACAGCTTGCTTCCCTTCATCTGTCAAAAGCAGGAAGGCAGGGCCAAGGTCAGCGAGGCTCCTAGCTGCTCCCCCTTGTCAGCAATATGTGAGCTGGAAATTAAATGTGCTGCCATGGTCACACACACACACACACCTGACACTGCTCCCATCACGTCAATAGGAAATGTACACAACTCACGTCTGTTACAGCTGCTTCATTTTTGTGTTTCTTATCTACATTTTACTTAGAAGCAAGTGACTTATTCAGCAAATATTTGAACTATATGATAATGTCTCGATGATACTTATAAGCTTGTGTGATTATGCTATTTCATTTTTAATACTGCCTGATCTATTGTTAAATGGCATTATGCTTGTATAAAGGTCTTATAATTAACACTTTCTGTAGTTTTTCATACCTTACAAGAGGATGGAAACTCTCCATGCCAATCACTGACTCTGGCAACACACAGTTAATAAACACTGCAGTCACATGCAAATACCCACAAATCATTATGTACATAAGGAATGATTCTGTAGTGTTTGAGCTGTACCACCATAAGAGCATCATTGCTGATAGGCGCTAAATAACCTGAAGCTTAATACACATCCATATGACACTTTTCACATGTGAGAGACAGAATCTAGAGCACCAGCTGAGAAAACACACAGACCCTCCTTGTGCTGAAGTAGCTCCTGTTAGAGAAAGAAGGCACTGTTACAAAACAGTGCATTTGAAATTAGCATTGGCAACTGCAGTTTAGTAGTTTTGTGGAAAGCCAAAATGTATAATTTATCTTTCATGCACAGAAGACAAAAAATAATTTAAACCAAACCGTTTGAGTAACTTGAACTCTAACTGATTTACTTTCTTAGTGGATAAAATGTGGCACATTTGTGGCTTATAGTCTGCATTCCCTTATTAATTAGGTAGCCGTGTCAAGTCATAGTTTATTTAAGCTCAAAGGGCTGTGCAAATACTAAAAACAGCAGTGAGCAACAATAACAAAACACATAATATGTATAAAAGTGAGATAAAGTAGACAAAAGCATTACAAATTGCATATCTGACACATATAAGATACATACAGTAAAACAGTATGAGTGGCATTAGCAAAACCTGCAAAAAGAAACACAAAAAGAAGAGATGTGTTTTGAGTTTACTTTTGAATGAATCAGTTGAGCTAACCTCTCAAACTGGGATAGAAGAGGTGCTTGGTAAAAGAGGGCAGTAACACTTGATGTTTTATTTATTTTTGGAATAGTCAGGAGACAGTATTTTGGGATTGTGGAGCCCTTGCATTTATATGAAGAGTGACCAGAGGTGATATGTTGGATGGTGCAAGTCTGTGTAACATTTTATAGGTCAAAAGTATCATTTTAAAGTTTAATCCAGCATGTACGGGGATCCAAAGTAACAAATAAGTTCAGGGGTAACAGGGCCAAGTTTTCTAGTTTTGGCAGATATCCTAATAGTAGTATTTTGAATGTGTTTTAGCTTGCTGATAGATGATTTGGGTAAGTCAGAAAAAAAGTGTGTTACAGAAGTCAGCGTGGATACTCATGAGTTAATTTTATTAAAATTAACATTCATTATCATTTTAATATGTCATCTCAGTGGGGTAATCAATCAAATATTCGTTTGGAAAATGCATTGTAAAAATATAGTGGGAACCCAAACGAAGATGCTGTCATTTTGGAAGACCTAATTCTGCAAAACCAAAAAGCATCTATTTGTTGGCTGGTTTGAATGCATTGTAAAAGTTTTCAAATAGCTCCTAAAGTAACTGTGAAGACGGTTGTTCATTTTTTACTCTGAAAAGGAAAATTGAGAAATAAGCTAAGCTTGAGTGTTTTGCTATTATCCTATTATTCAAAATGTTAAGGTTTTAAAGCTCACTATTAGTGTTATGATCAAGCAGCAACCTCAAGCCCATTCTCACTCCGAACCTGTCAAATAGTTTCACTCTGTCAGTGCTTTCAGAGTATGAGCGTGATGCCAAAAGCCACCTTCCATGTCCAACCAGAATGTGGTTGGATAGCATCATATGAAAATGTGATCGTACAAAATTTGTGGCGATGTTATTACGCTGGCGGACGGTCGGATGTCATACAGCAGGTCCATGTGCAATGCATATGGAGGGCGTCACTTGAGAATACGGTCAGACAGAACCGGTCACATGTGCATGAAACACTGAAGGACAGCATCAGATAACAACGCTGCTGGTAACCACATAATATAAGGAGCACAAGTGTGTTTATAGGACAGGCGGTTGGGGAGATGGGTCCCACAAACAACCGACTCTCCTGTTGGAGTCCAGATTTCGCTCCCCATGTGGAAATGTATGTTTTTTGTTGGGTTTTTTTTGACACTTTACCATGTGCCTCTTTTGCCTAAACCTAACCGTCTGTGACTTTGTTGCCTAATTCCAACCATCGTGACAGTATGCGGTGTTATGTAAACATAAGGAGAGTGCTGCTTCATCCCATCAGGTGTGCTTGTTGACATCAGGGTAACAGGCAGCTTCATCCCACCATGACATCATCCAACCACGTGCATTATTTGACATCACCGTGACGGCATCCCTGAGTGTAAACAGCTTACACCTAAAACGTCAGAGGTAGACACAGAGGGTCGCTGATAGAGCAGCACCATATGACGAGTTGGGATGACAACGTGTAACTACATCCATTAGTTTTACAGGCTGTGGTTAGGATGCAAGTTTGCACAATGCGATCACCATTCTCTTCACGGTGATGGAGCGGCTGGATTATAATGAGTCTTGCATTTGTTTTCTTGATTGAATATGAGTGATTATCAAGCCTGAGCATGATGCGCACAACTGATTTAAAAACATCTCACAGCCCCACGGTCACATCTTCCACTTTGCTGCTGGGGAGTGTAATATTTAGACACAGTGCCTGTATTTCAGTGCTTATTTCACAGATTAGTGTAACAGTGTTGCATAAATGACACTCCTGCAGTAATCCTCTGTACACAGCCAACCTCATAAGTGACTAGCTCATCCGACACAAATTGTTTTCAGCCACCTGCCCTCCGGCTTTATCGACCACTGACATGTTTCATAAAGGCAGCACTTCTGTGAGAGATTTCCTGGGGGGCCTGAGCAACAAGCTGTGATTACATGGTTTCTTTCATGCCACGGTCTTTCTCTTTCTGTTCACATTTTGATTGGCTGAGGTGATGGAAACATTAGCCTGCATGGTCTTATTTGCCCCCTTCTTCTGTCAGGATTTTTCATGCCTCACTTGGTGCTCCATCAGTGTTTGTAGCTTTTGTCTTACAGCTGTTTTGCAGATTGATGATCTGCAAGATTGATGTGCCTTATAACCACAAACAAATTGTACAGGAGCTTAACTGTTATGGTACAGACTAGACTCTTTTAATTTTTTTTTTAATTTATTGAATTGGTTTTAAACTAAAGCTTTTGTGCACTTTAGCATACAGAATGGCTCTCTAAAACCTTCTTATGTCAGAAAATTGTAAAGTTAAGTTATAAGTTATAATTTATATAATTAAAGTAACTGCGCTGTTGAAGAAGTGCACATAAAGATATTCAGAAATCATCAAGGAGGATACACTTGACTGAAACATTTTATTAGTCTTGATGTACCTTAAGGAAAACTAAGACAATACAGAACAAAAAGTAGTAAAAGTTTTTGTGATTTTATTTTTGCAGTTATGGACTAAAACTAAAGCTATTCTCAAGTCCCAAATAATGATCAAACTCCAAGCAAAATAAGTGTGGGGACATGGGTCAACCAGACTCAACCATCTCTGACTTCCAGCTAATCAGCAGGTAAATGGTGACTTTGTGCTTACTGGTTACTGTTCTTTAGCTTTGACTAGGTCTGATAAATTATGGTCAGATTTTCCATTGGAATAAACTTGAGTTTGATTTCTCCAAAATATAAGCAACAAAATAGAAAATCATTTGCCCAGGCTGTATTTAGCCTGTAATCTGCAGATAGAAACAAGCATTTTCTCATACCATGAGTAGAAAATTTTTTAATCCCTCTATTAGAAATGAAAAAGTCCACAATTTAACTGAAATTAAAAGTACTCTTTAAAACTATATGCAAGAAAATTAAACACAATATTCCCCATGACAAAAACAAAGGCCTCCATATTCTATCTATGGCTTCCTCAATGACAGAGTCTGTTATCTCATCTTCATTGTCAAAGTTTGTATGTCTCTGTGTTAGGCCAAATGGCCTGAATATCTGCCAGTTTTTTTTTTTTTTTTTCATGCATTGGTCAGCCCGTTGCGTGCCTTGCTGTGAGGGTTCCCAAACAGGGACTAGCTGCTGATGGAAGCAACAGGAAAATGCTTCAGATCTACAAAGTCCCTTTCACTTGGTGGCTGATGAGATATGTTGGCATAACTGCAATATTCCATCTCCTTCCCAAACCACTTGCTTGGTCGGACACTTTGCCCGACTGTTAAGAACCTTGGCTGCATCATGGGTAAGGTGGTGAGTACAGCGGTGATGACAACATAAGCCTTATTGATCTCTTCACCAGAGATTTCAGTCTTGCCAATGTAGTTTGCAGTGTTTCCCACAGAATATGATTATTTGTATGGTGGTAGCTGACAGCAGGGCCGGGCTAGATCAACAAATGTTCATTTCTGAATTATTTTTGTCCCTTTGGGATCATGTTTTGTTACCCCTCTGAATTCTAAAGGTTTTTTTTCAGGTCCATCAACACAGTGCTGGCCACTTTTCATCAGTAGCAGTTTGTGTCTAGGGGTGGAGAAATGAGGTACAAACTGTTTGATCATCACACTCCAGACTTTCTTTGGACCAGTTTGTGGTCAGATCGATTGAAGCTAATGAGATCAGAACTGTGGATTAGAGGAGCATCTGCTGCAGAGATGAGCGCAAGTAAACTTCTGCTGTTGCCATTAAGCAGGTGAGACCCGGCACTAGATTGAGGGTATGCTGTTTCCATTGGAATGCAGCCCTTTTCATCTAGGAGTAGGTTGGAAAAACAATTGACGACACTAATATGAGAGTGCTGTTCAAAGAAAGAAAGCTTGGCGCTCAGCCGCTCTGTCTGTGCCCAGAGTGGCCTGCTCTGCTGTGTGTGTACTCTGTGTGGTACTCTGAATAACCGAGCAGTTACCATAAAACTTCAATTAAAAAACAAACCAACTTCCTTTTACAACACATAATGAAAGATACATACAGCTCCAATAAGATGTTGGGTGTGTTTGCCATTGATGCTGTGAAGCAGCTCAATTTTATAGAAGTTATTTGGATTTATAAAGCCTCCTAAAGCCCAACAGGGTCATCAGCTACCTGTTTGAGTTAACTTTATTTAGCTGCTTGGATCACGCATACACGTGTACTGTTTACACGTGTGTCAATATTGACATGCTGCACAAAGTTATCCCTGTTAGACAGTGTTACAGTCCTTCTCTGTGTCCAGAGGCCCTCCGACTATCTGACATATATCTTTAAGATATATTAGAAATCTGTCTGTGTTTACACATTTCATTATTATGAGGATCTTAAACTCTAGATTTTAGGTTTTCAGTGTTTCTTTGTTGCATCATGGTAGCTATGTTCTTCCATTATATTCTCCTTATGTGTCATATCCTGGGTTTTCTGTTTGTTTTTCCTTATTCCATGAATTAATTTAATCTGTTTCCTGCTTTATTTTTTGTTTTTTGTTTTGTTGTTATTTTGTTTTTATTCACTCCTTATGTGTCATTCCAGGTTCTACTTCCTGTCTTTGTGTGTTTTCC
Source organism: Plectropomus leopardus (assembly GCF_008729295.1). Lineage (NCBI taxonomy): Eukaryota > Metazoa > Chordata > Actinopteri > Perciformes > Serranidae > Plectropomus > Plectropomus leopardus. Next base: position 8,552,768 of record NC_056469.1, read on the forward strand.
TGCCTTAGTTTTCGTCTGTCCCACCCTGATTAGTTTCACCTGTCCCTCACAAGTCCTACAGTCCTTTCACCTGTTGTCACCTTCCCTTGAAGTTTCCCTGTGTCCTTAGTTCCTCCTGCCTTTGTCTGTTCCCTGCCTGTTTCTTGTCACATCTGTCCTGCATCAGCGTCGTTAGTCCTCCCTACTCCTCAGTTTCTCCCAGCCAATCAGCTCTCTGCCTGTTCTTCTGCCTCATCACCTTATTCCCCTCACCTGAGCTTCTCTGCCCTTTTTCTCCACCTGCACTTCATCCTCTCGTCAGTCTAGTTTGTATTTAAGCCCTGATTTTCAGTTCAGTCTTTGCTGAAACCTTGTTTTGGTGGTATGATGTTCTGTTTGCTGTTTCCCTGTTCCCTGTTCCCTGAGTTTGAGTTGTCTGCAGTCTCCTGTATTTCAGTCCACCTACTCTACATTACATGACACAGTGTTATCTGTTCATATTTACTGGCATGTTAAATAAGAGAGATGGAAAAAAAAGTGGTTACTTCCAAATGTGCCCATTCCACAATTATTTGTTTTGTTCATAAGGGTCTAGTGATCAAAACAATCACATTAGTTTTTCATAAAATTAATCCAAGGTTGTTGGGAGGATAAAGAGAGGTGTTGTGTTGATGTGCCAGATAACATAATCCTTGGGTGCTGTAAAAGTAGCGTCATGCATGAGGTTGGCCTAGATTTGTTGTCTGTCAGTCAAATGATTGATTGATATTTCATATGTTATTTGATTTTCATACGTCATGTTCATTCTGGTTTAAATAAACAATTTGATAGTATTTCCCATCTTTGTTGAGCAAGAGTTTCGTATGAAAGGAATTAAAGCTCCATCCCATACAGACACCGGTTCTAAATATTCACCATCTGAATTCATTGACTGAGGCAAATGAAAGTCCAAGCTATTAATTGAAGTTTTACATTCCAACAGCCCCCCAAATGAAGATCCAGTTTGTGCCACAGTGCGCTCTGGCACTGGTAGTGAGTACAAACAAAGGCACCTCTTTCAGAAAGAGAGAAACATGTAGCTCCAAAAACAGTGTGTGGCAGCAGATACTGATGTTGTAGCAGGCTGCCACAAATAGATTAATGTGTGGGAATCCCTGCTTCAGGTCTAGTGTGTGTGCTGGGGTATACTGTATATCAGTTTCAGCCAGAAGTCTTTACGCATGGATTCCACAATAACAGTTTTGTCCATCTTGAGCAGCAGTGATGTGGGCAGGGCTGTACTGATGTCCTCTCTTATGCAAGCAATCATTAGACAACATAGCATAATTTCCCTCAGTCTGGGTAATGGCCACTGCAATTGGCTTCTGTCGTGTCAGGCTGCATACCAATCTCTCCCAAAAGACACAGTCCAGCAGGATGCCCTTGATGGGGCTGTTGATATCTGCAGGCTGCGACATAGCCATTTCCTGCAGGACAAGTAAGCTGTTCTCATGTTTTAGTGAAAGGGAGACACTTGGATTGGTATATGCTTGCATTTTTCAGTTTAAAAAAAGCAAATTAGGTGTAAGACACTTTACAGCCCTGCTAACGTGTGTTGTCACCTAATTAACAATCGCTATTTTACTTTATACTTGTCAAATCAGCCCATTCTCATTCTGAGCTTGTAAAATAGTGCTGCTCTGTCAGTGCTTTCAGCTCAAGTGTGCAAGGCCAAAAAGCACCTATCATGTGTGTATAGAACACTGCTGGACAGTGTCAGGTGAGAATGTGGCGGGACAAAACTTGAAACGTCCATCCAATATGCTCACGGGCAACATCACTTGACAACACAGCTGGATGGAACCTGTTGTGCATGAAACTTAGCAGGGCAGCAGCAAGTTGAATCACTGCCGGTAAGGACATAATACAGGTGGTGTGAGGGCACCTGTAGGGAGAGAGGAAAGGAGGGGTGGTGGATGGGTCAAACAAACCTGGACTTTGATGTCCAGTGTTCACTTCCTGTTTGAAAGCTTTTTTTTTCTACACCTTACCATGTGCCCACTGACCCCTAATCCTAACCATCCGTGACACCATAGTAGCAGCATTGCGGAGCGTAAGCAGAAGACACAGAAGGATACTTAACTTGTGATATGTAGACGCAGAGGTACACACAAAGCAGCAACATGTTAGGATGAGGATTTAGGATGAGAACGTGTTGGTCAAATGACTGTAGCCAACAGAAAAATGCCTGCTCTACTCTAATTGTATTTCTTTGTATAGGACGCTGTTGTTTATGGCTAGCGGGTATACCAGCTATTTATCATTTGATAACATTTGCACTCTTACGAGAAGTTTTCGGTGCATAAAAGCAACCACTTCAGATCCCATGCACTAAATTGTAGGTAAAAAGCCTGAGTTCAAAATAGTGGGCTGAAGGTTGACTGGCATATTACCCCCTTGCATTGTCAATATTGAGACTGTTGTTCTTGAACTATTGAGTTGTTGCTGCTCAGCACAAAAGTAAACCTGTAGCAGGGATGGTTCATTGTGACTGAACCCAATTATTAAGTTCAGTAAGAACAAAGCATGCCTTATGGGGCAGAGTGCAGGACAGAAGGTGAGATGATGAATGATCAACATGTTCAGAAACCTGATCAATCCCACTGTGGTTGTTTCCGTTGTTTTTACACCTGCATACACGGGCTCAATAAATCCTAAAGTAATGACTGCGTACTGGTGCAAGACTCGATGAAGTCAAGCATGAATGCTTTTTTCTCAACAAGGGATTCTTGTTGAAGTGCAGAATGTTTCTTGCACAGCTCACCAGTCTCAGTGGCTATACTTATGCAACAATTTTAAGGCAACATTTCCGCCTTATTTGGATTGGTATGTGTTGATGAATGCCACTGGGGAATAAAATCATTATCGAGGGACTGATGTTGAGGGAAATGTCAACTGGGAGCCTTCTCAGCTCTCCTCATATGTATCCACATTATGGTTCAATCTAGTTGACATACAGCAAGATTAAATAAGTATGGCAAAAACAATCTTAGATTTAGTTTACATTTCAAGATAAAGGCTAAAGTTTGTTAACTGTGTTGCTTTCTACAACACGGAAATGGTAAAACAGATTTGCAGAGTGAAAACCCATTCATCCTGTATAATATCCTCTCAATCCAAGCCTAATTCCGTAGAGAATGGCAGAATAAATTGCTAAGCATGTAAATGAACTGTAGAGACGGAATAAGAGCCATGATTCACTGGGAGAGTGAATAGTTGGTACTGGAGAAAAGTGTTCATCATCATCACAGCAATATTCTTTTCTCATGCAAATTTGTTGGCATTCCGCTGATGGCAGAAGTATCATTTCCCCTCTTGTTCCTCATTTTCAAAATGAGCATAAAAATGTGCAGCACTCCAAACATTACAGGGCTGGCAGGCAGAGGCAGGGAAATAAATAAGGTTCATACAGTCAGGGCCATTTCATTGGTGCAGCTGCCCACTGCTGGGACTTTTATTCTGACGTCTCATCCTTTCGGCCACTCCAACCTGGCTCTGCGTCTCACTTTCACCTTTCGGATCTCTACCTCCTTGCCAAAAATCAGTGTGGCTCTGTCTGGCCAGTAGATCTTTATTGGTACAACCCGCCTGTCATAGGATAACTGGACAGATTTTGTCAAAATCTAGTGGGCATATATACACACACTCTCAATATGGCTTTATCACTTTTAGTGAAGTATTGTATAAGCCTGTATTTCAGCAACCTTGAATTAGAGACAATAAACAATATCCAATAACACCTAACACCTCTACCCTCTGGGAAGTCTCACTCAGCTGTTTCTCTCGTGGATTAATCGTGTTTGCGCACAGAGCACACTGCAAATCACATTTAATGGATCTTTAAAGGTCATACACAAGAGGTTGAAGTCTTTTGCTTGAGAACATATAGTACCTTTTTCTGAATGGTGGCATCAATTAGAGTGTGAGACATTAGAATCACTATGACTCAACAGCAAAGTGGAGAGTTTAGTCACCTTTGAGCTCTATGAATGTTAAAGTAGAAAATAAGAGTGGAAAAGGTTGTAGTGTAATTCTGACCTTCTGATTCCTTTAATTTTGATGTATTTGACATAGATATGGTTTGTCTGGCACGGCACTACACCGGGGCTGGGGGGGGGGGGGGGGGGGGGGGGGGGCTGTAGCCACATCACAAATCTAGGTAGCCCTGGTTCAGCACCTTCAAATGTCATTTGGAATAAACACGGGAAAATAATTCCCAATTGTAAAGAAATAAACAACTATTAATGTGTTGTTTAAATATTCTAAATATAAAAATAAAAAGTTCCAAACACATCTTTGTAAAATCGGACCATGTTGTTTCCACATTACACCTTAAAAGTTAATAAAGTCTGTGGATCAGCAAGGAGTGGATCTGACAAACTGCATTCCATTACCAATCTGTTTGTACTATTTAGTATGCAAGAATTTTTTCTAACTTGTACCAATATGTAGTAAGTCAAATGCACTATACCAGAAATACCAGGATGTCCTATTACATTCGTTCACCTTTTGCAGTATGCAAGCCAGCATGCTTTTCTGGCTATGCTAACCCATAATCCTCTGCACAATGAAAGACGGGTCACATTGACTGAGCCGAAAAAAGAAGACAACTTGACAGCTCATTAAAAGCTGATTGACCGTTCATTGACAGCTGTCAGAAGCCACAATGATGGATAACAGCCCATTTGAGTGACTGATGACCAATCAATAGTAATAATTCTATTATTATTTGTTTAATGTGAACAAAATAATTATTAAGATAACCAATAACAAAACGACGTAATATATGAAAATAAAAATTACAATGTAATTTCAATGTTGTGAATAAAACACTAAATACATTGCAAAGTATAACAACGAGGTCTATGGGTTGACCTCTTTCTCTGGCTGGCTTGGCAAATGACATTTCTGTTTTATTTTCTAGGTAATGACTGTATAAGCAAGAGGGTCAAAGTTTAGGGCGTAATGTTATGAGAATGTGCTATGTCCCAATTGTGTGTATACTGCAGGCCACAGTACACACTTTGTAAGGGCAGTTGCTGTACCTACCAAAGTGAAAAGAAATTCAGAATACACCCAAAGTGTCTAAGGACACGATCAACCTGCTGACCCACAGCCCATAGGTCCTGTGGGTCGGGCAGTTCGGGTAAGCTTGTTAGAAAATATTGCAGGTCTCAGACTTGTGGGTCATAAAATGACAGAGCAGTGTTCCTAGTAATTTATTAATAACCCACAGAAACACTGTGCAGTCATTCACCTTCCACCTTCTCTTCCCCTCGTCCCCTCTATCTCAGTCCCTATCTCTCATGTAGCAAGAAGCTTTATCATCAGTGCTGCTGCTCTCAGGCTTTCTGCTATCTGTCTGTAAAAGTCATACATATTATACAAGACATATTTAATTCTGTTCTGTCACAAAGTCCGATAAAAATATTTTACCAGTCAGGCGTTTTCATGGTTGAGAATTGACTTGCGTATAAGTATAAATTCCAGTATAAATTATTTTTGAAGTTCCCATCTTGTAACCACCTTATTCTCCTGACTTCACATCTTGTTCCCAGTTCCTCTGTACCTCCTGTAACGGTACACTCTTGCAACAAAACAATTACGTTGTGTATTGGGAGGAATGATCGTGTTCAATTCAGGCTGTATTTCAAAGCGTTACAAGAACAATCTCATTGTGTCTTGTTGAAGAAACCGTATTGCCATTTCATTTAAAGCAGACACGTGAATTGAAAAGCTGTGGAAACAAATTTGAAAGTTATTTGTGTACTTTTCAAAAATGACACTTTCACAAACACCTGCATGTACCCAAAGTTGGTTCATGGACATATGCATAGTATTGTGTAACCTGTGATTTTGGAAGAAATACCACTTTCCAGTCATCAACATATGCAACTATTCTGAGTAATTTTAGATATCAAGAGGTTCTACACTGAAAATATACTGTGTGTGTGTGTGTGTGTGTGTGTGTGTGTGTGTGTGTGTGTGTGTGTGCGGGCACTAGTGTGAGGCATCCAAATTTATGGCTGGAGTGCACACAGCTGATGAAATGTTACAGTAGTCATCAATTAGTGCCCCAGCGTTCCAAGGACATTCTCTCCCGGCACATTAAGCTCTTTCTAGCTCCATAACATCACATTGGTAATTACTGTAATATATACTCTAGTGTTAGCATTACTGCTTAACCAAAATGAGGGGGGGGGTTGATGAGTCAGATATTACCTACAGCAGCAGAACATAAATTGCACTCTGGTGTCATATTGTTTGTGTTGAGATTACAGTTGTGAGATGAATCAGATCAGTGAGATGAATTTGTGTCAAAGCAGGCCACTACATGTTGAGTGACTTCAAAACGAAGCCATCAACCCATCGATTGATGTCCTCAGGGTGGTCATAGCTCATACAGAAACTGTCTGTGCCTGATTCATGGCGGTCCTGGATGAGATTGTTACTTTAATAGCTGCTGGTAATAGATCAGTAGAGGTGGAGGTGCAGGGAGTTGATCAGTAAAAGAGATAATCTTACAGTAAAAATAATGGATCATCCACAAAGAGCTGCAGTTATTATCTCTGTTTAATATAGACAAAGAACAATACAAAATACAAAACAATCCATCAAACAGCAAGAGCAGGAAAAAGCTTGAGACAGAAATGTGCACAAAGCAACGCCTCAGATGGAAATACAACAGGTTTCGTCGTCTTTGTGTTCACCTCACAAAAGCTTGCATTCATGCTGCAAACTGCGCACCAGAACAGAAGAACACCTCCATCACAACTGTTTTTCCCAAAAAACGAAATATGTTTCAACAGAGAACAAAGGGAGGAATTAGTAAAAGTGCACGAATGAGAGGTACTTTATGCTACAAACCTTTTTTTTTTTTTACTTTCTCACATATTCAGGTTAGGAGCTGATTAGCTTCCAATGACTGGTTTGAAATGACAGAAAACACACTTATGGAACAATGGCTCAAAACAAGCTATTATTTTTAAAAATGCACTTGTTGACACATTTGAAAACACAATATTGAATTAATTTCACATTGCACTGCACAATCAATTTCAAGCAGCTTTACAGTATAGACAAAATAAGCCTGCAGCTCCAACAAGTCCCCATTTAATTTACTCAGTATTCATTCTCTCTGAGTGCTCTTCAATTTACACATATACGTAGCTAAAACAAACAGCAGAAAATTTGTCTTTTAATAGCAGGGTGAGCTATGTACATACTGTGGATTGCACCAACTTGGGTATGGCACTTTGTTGCAATATATTTACACATTTCATCATTGCTCAGTGTGTTTTGCCGAGCAGGTAAATCACATAAAAGCGCTGCACTCTGCAGTCTCAGGCAATATCAGTGAGTTACTGCCACGACTGATATCTGACCCTTTGACGAACAGCCCCCACGTCTGCACGTCAGGGTTACACATATCTATCTCATTAGTATACACAGACTACTGACCTTCACAGACTTCTCAGTGGCTGTCTTCACATTGACCAAAGCCAAATTGCGCTTTAGTTTATCTGTCCCTGCAGAGATCATCCAGGTTTTTGACTGACACTATAGGTTTAAATGAGTGCCTGTAATTTTTTTCTTTACTTGGACCATTTTAAAAAGTCTTGTGATTTCATTCCTGTGCTTTCACTCTTGTAGTTGGATTAAATTTCACAGTGTTGTGCATCTGGATTTATTTGAATGATATGGTGTCTGGTGGTGGAGTAAATGAGCTCAGAGGAAAGACTTGCTTCAAGTAAAACCTGGACACCACTGAGATGTATCCAATGGCAGCCAGATGGCTGGGTGATATAAACACTCATTGTGACAGAAAACAAAAAAATTAAAAACTTAATAACTTTGATTGATTGATGACATAATTTAACAAATGGTTACACTACCTAATCCTAACACTGAAACATATCAATTTCTAGCCAGTCATACGTAGTGAAAAATGTTGGCTGTATTGATTCCTGTGTTTGTACTGAAACATTACATCATCACAGGGATTACGGTCTGGTGCACACAGCTGCACGCAGAATTAACGGTATGTAGTGAAGGTAATGGGGAATAAGCGCCAGTTCCACCCAGAAACATTTAACCATATGTCGTAAGCAACATTTGCTAAGGTTAGGACAACAAGCTGATTGGTGTGCCACATTTTGGCAGCACAAATGACACACTGAAGCAAGAAACCCGCCTGCAGGTTCCCAGTCAACAGTAACGGTGAGAGAGTTGTGAAGACAACCACAGTTGGTCCACCATTATAGGGTGACTTATGTTAATGAATACACATCAAGCGTGCTAATGCACATTCAGCAGCATTTGCCAGTTGCTGGGATGACAAATGTTTGGGTGCTTTGAATTTTTGAAATATAACCAAGGTTGAACTAACCAAAACATTCCCGCACAAGTTTGCATTTCAATGTTTTTGCCTTCTGTTATCTGTTGCCTTGAGGACAGTTTTTATCCAATGTTTGAATTTTTTTTTGTGATGAAAATAGTTTACCAGAGGTGCCCGAGGAAAAAATCTTACCACATTCTTTAGTAGGAGGATTGTGTCTGTCTTTAACACTTGCAATACTGTCTGGCAAAAATAAATGGAAAGAAATGTATTTGACATTTTATCCAGCTGTAGCAAACTTGCAGTGACAGTGACTCCTTAACCTGGGTATGGACTGGATCATGACTTTTCTGTACCATTACACCCTTGTATTACATATTTTTAATTTGATAAACTACACTACTAACTAATCATCCACAAAAAATGATCTGAATTTTTTTTTTTTTTTTTAAGTAGGAGTTACTGGGACCAAAATTATATCACCCCTTCATTAAACCACAGGGAAATGAATCAACATCTAAACTACCAAAGTAAAAGAGCCTTACTAGGATTTGTAACTTTGTAACTTACACATCTTGTCTCTGGAAAAAAAAAGGTCATATGGTAGTCTTTTTGAAAGTGACAGCCCCCTTTCCTGAGATACACACAGCAGGGTTGCAGTACATGCTGTTATTCTGGTACTAAAAGTCGGAAAGGTGGACAGGATATACTATTAATGGGAAGACAGAAAATCCCAGGTACTAATTTTAATTTGAAGCATCATCAGTGGGCGGGTGGGTCTAATTACTGATAAGACTCTAACCAGTAATTAATGAATAGCAAGACTTTCAAAGACCCACTTCAGGAATAAACTGCAACATTGCTATTTTAATTAATGAATGTGACTGACGGAAGATATAAGCTCCATGGATGTAAACATTTCACACAGCATAGTGATATACTGTCAGGACTGAAAATGTTATGGGTTTTTTTTTGTGTAATTTAATGATATAAATAGATACTCTGTCTGCAGCTTACACAATTCTTGGTATTTTTTCTGGTTCTGCATCCCACAAGGGAGTCTTAAGATCAACATGTATATCTTGATAAATATTATAATATATAAATATTGTGATAAAATGTTTTACTATATCTCTCAGTCCCTTTATATCCACTCCACTGCAATTCAGTTTCATTTGCTGTACTAATGTACCAATAAACTGTAAATTTTCAAGATTTGTGTAAGCTCCCTGCACATATTACAGAATGTGTAGAGTCATCTCATGAAATGTCATCTTATTTGGTTTTTGGCAACTTGTCTTGTCAAATAAAAGAAACATTTTTAGGAAAAAAACACCGTGGGGAAATGAAATGAGAAGTATGAGGGTAATTTTAATTAAAACTTTATGAAACTGTCGCATGGGTGACTGAATCCATACCACTGCTGTCAAAATCGCTGTTATCCACGTTAGGTGGGAGGTTTGTTTTTATTCAGGCTTTGACTTCACTCCCTGAAAGGGAAGGCGCTGCAAATGGCATCTTCTTGGCACTTGGCAAGATACTGGCGGGCAAATACTGATCTGTCGGTGTGTTTAGCTCATCCATTTCTGTAGTGAAGTGGTCAGGACTTTCCCCATTGGATGTCTCCTTGATGACACTGTAGGTTAGCGCCACACTGTAAGACGCTGGTTTCTCCATACGCTGAGGGCCGCAGTGACACAATTTCTTAAAAGCAGCACGGAACTTCTGGGACATGGCGTTGTAGATAACCGGGTTGATGGCACTGTTTAGGTAGATGCAGAGACGGCAGAAGAGCAGGAACCAGGTGTCCAGATAGGACTTCTCCAGGAAGGAGTTGACCACCACTAAGGTCCGGTAGGGCATCCAGAGTAAGGCGAAGAGGACCACTACCACGGCCAGCATCTTTGTCACCTAACAAAATTCAATCATGCATTTAAAAAATGCAATAACAAAATGAAATCATGGAAAACTGGACAACTAACACACATGGAGTCAAAATACAATACAACGTACAACAAAACATACTAGGTGATACTTCCGTGTGAGTGTTAATGAAAGCCATGACAGAGAGGCAGCATGCTCAGTACCAGGACTTTGATAAAGCAACATGGAATTCTGACATCATTCATTTTCTTTTTCATTTGTGTCATGACAAAAGAGGTGTATACTCCTGATTTATTCATAATAAACCCTGTCTCGATACAATCATGGTCAGAATTTTTCAGTGATAGCTATTGTATCTACATAAATATGTTGTTTGTTAGTGGCGGAGTCCGCCATTACCATCTGGCATTCAAATCATCTACCCACGTATGAGGCATTCACAGGGAATTATACATTGGCTGCACTGTAAACCAGTACTATTAAACTGCTCTGCGCCTGTAACCACAGGTATTGCCAAATCAACAAGTACTGAAATATCAAGGATTATAACTTTAGTGTCTGGGGATCCACCAAGCCTCTCTCCCCCGAAGCAGGGATTTCTTTTAAAAAGTAAAAGATATACTGTATCTTGTTTGTGAACACAGCTGAGTCTGCATCCAACACATGACATGAGTCAACTTGAGTATGTTTAATGAGATTAGCACAGTGTAACCACGCTCCTGCTCAAATATTGATAGTGTGACTGGAATTTCAGACTAAATAGCATTATTAGATAGTATTAGATTCAGAAGTGCTGAATGTTTAGTTTGATGCTCTCAGTCAAAGCAAAATGAAAGTCTTTTTTCCCCAGAAGTTATCAAAACATAAAGGAGTACTCCACTACTAATGTAAATTTATGATTATTTTATGGTCACTTTATTAACAAGGACTTGACACATTATGATGTGAAGCCTTCATCAGAACATCAGTGACTTCAATTTTTAAAGGACATGTTGTACAATCACCAATTAACAGGAAATCTGTTACACCTGTGTCCTCACAGGGGAATTCATTCAAGATCAAGATAGTGCTCAAATCAGATCAAATAAGCCCTCCTAAGCAAGCAAATGTTATTAAAGCAAAAGCAAAAGATCACATTTGTATGTGAGGGCCATGTGGTAAATGGGCTGAAAATGGGCCCTGCAGGGGCTGTCCACAGTTTCCAAAAACTGCCCCATGCCAATGTCCCAAATGGGTGAGTTTACACAAGTTAATCTAGGGCTACCAGGTTACCTGGGTGTGTATGGGCCCAAAGTAAGTATCTTATCTGGGGCCCACTTGGATAAACCCAACCATGTGGACAATTGGCATGGAGCCATTATGGAACCCATGGACAATACCATATAGGACACATTTCTTAGTCCATTTACTTCCCACATAGGTCCCACATACAAATGTTGGTGGGAACAATCACAAAACAGAGGCATGAGAACTTGTTTCAGACACATTTTTCTGTCTTTTAAGTTTGTTTTTCTTCTAGTGGTATCATAATAGCGTGGCAGAGAGCTTTCCAAGAAAGGATGTAGGTGGACAGCCTTTGTAATATCAATTTAAAAGTCTAAGCTAAGAGCCCACTGCATTTCAATTTTTAATTTTATTATTTTCTGGTTCTGTTGTCAGATAACAAAATGAGCACATTCTGATTAGATTGTGTCTCATAAATGCTAAGTGAAGCTGTTAAATTGTCCTGTTCTTCTGCACATTCATTGAAAAACTTTCTGATTGATCAGTGTACTGACAGACAGAAATGGCAGAAAAACGGTTGGGCGTGTATTTGTGAACATATCAGTAGGTTGGAGTGATGAAACAGAGCGACTGCTGCCACATAATGCATAATGATGACATGATTGTCCTCCTAGTTATTAGAATGTAGTAAAAAGGGAAAACAAGTTACTTAAATTAACTAGTTTTTATTAAACTGCTGATTTTGTTAGACAGCCTCATGAGTTAGGGTTTGCCTGGTTAGCAGGTATTGTTATCATTCATGAGTCACAATCAATTCACATCAAAATGCAGAATAGGTGATAATGGAGAGCAAGAGAGGACTAAATGAATGTTTAACAAGCTGAGACTGTCGCACTGCTGTTGACTGTCATCAAAAGTTTTCTGTTTGCTGGCAACAAAAGAGGAACAAGAAAAGATTTAACCATTTTTTCACTGATTAGGTGTTTCATTGTAGACCAAGATCTTAATCAAAAGGGTCTAAAACCCTGTGCACGCTACCAAGTGAGTATTTTTCGACCAAAATTTTTTGTCCAACAATGTCAATCACATTCACGCAATCACTACAAAACATTTGTCCATCATTGAAGTTTGCACAACAGGTTTGATTTTTTTGCATCTGTGAAAAGCAAAGGAGAGTTGTTTGACCATGAAGCAGAAAATAAAATCCGACTTAAAATTTTCAACAACAAGAAGAAGGTAATATTAGCCTATCCGGAAATGCATAACAGCCATGGTGACGCTCACAGCAGAGTGAAATTTAATAGCCACGCAGTCTCATTTCATAACTCAGGTAGCCACAGTGCCAAATGCAAGCGGGAGAAAGAGATGTGCAGCAGCCTCGGGAGGTAACTTCAGTGAAGAGAAGCAAAGGGGAGCTGTCCATTGTTCCAATAGCACATTAATCGAAAACCCCAGTTGTCCGAAAAATATCCCATTGGACCAAAAGCCTATTTGTCCACAGCCCGTTATCTTGAAAACAAACGGCCATTTCTCTGAAGGCCCATTGCTCCAAAACTACACTCTTTCTCAAACAGATTATCAAACCTTCACAGGTGTCATTTTTTTTCCTACTATGTTGAAGGCAAGACCCGCCCTAATCTGCTGCTGACTTGCTAGCACTTGCTGCCTTAAGTAGTTGGGTTGGTGGGTTTAGGCATGAGGCGTGAGATTGGTTATGGTAAAAAATGTACGGTAAGCCAATCAATGCAACTGATTACAGGCCATTCTAAATACAGGGATAGTGTGTATTTTTGAAGCAATGGGTGTTTGTTTTTGGGATAGCGGGCTGTCAGACAAATAGGCTTTTGGTCCAATGGGACATTTTTTCTGACTAGTCGAGTTTTGGAATTATAGGCCATCAGAACAATGGCATTGCACCAGAATGGGAGCAAATGTGTCTTTCAATTGTATCTTTTGAATTTTCATTATGAATAGACATTTTAGGAAATGCTAGTGCCAAAATGCGAACAGCATCAGAGTTAGTTCCTCAAGGCATAAAAATGACTAACTGTAATGACTAAAGTGAGAAGAACTTTGAATCACATACAGTACCAAAAATTAGAAACACAAACCAAAAGACTGCACAAAAGACAATACAGTGATGCTCAAGCTGCAAACCACTTTTCTTTGCATTTCACATTATACCTCTGACATATTTTCGGAATAAAAATTTTGGGGTTGGAGGTTTTGTTGGATGGTTTTTCAACTCACATTTCTTTGCACTTTTATTAACAAATTAACCACAATGCCTTTTCAGTACTTTGTTGTTAACAAAATGACAACCAAAAAAATTAGGGTGGATCAAATTACGGCAATCTTCTTATTAAATCTATTTTAGGGAAAACAAACAAACCACATTACAAAGAGTTTTAAATGGAGTTACCATGTGACCATAAACAAATCAAGCTGTTCCTTGGATAAAACTTCAACCCCCCTCCCCCTACTGCAGATCTCATGAAAAAACTCATTACTTATTCAGATGCTGTTAATTAATTTCCTACAAGGAAGAGTGATCTGTGTGCGCAACTTAACAAAGCCTAGCCCTTTTAATATAATTACCAGATGATAATACTGATGTGAAACTCGTATGTAATTAAATCTTATCCATATTTATGTTGTGTCATCTCTGATGCAGTCAGGTGAGGATAATTGGATTGGGTAGGGGCCCCGCCAGTGTTGTCAGTGAGCGAAATACCTCATCCTGTATCCTCATTACTTCTTGACCTTTAGGTAATTCAGTAAGGTACATGGTAGATGGTATGAATGCACTTAACACTGGCCATCAGAAACACAGTATTGTGTGATTGTGGCTGGGCATCAGCTGAAGAAAAAACAGAAGCTTTACAGATGGAGAAAAAGCCAAAAGCCTATTTGAGTTGGGGTTAGCTGATTAGACGATCCAATAGAGCAAAGAGCTCCCTCAGGGTACCACACCCCCTGTCATTCCAGGGCGGCTTCTTCCCGTGATCTGATAAACAGTCTAGCTCTGCTATCTACCTGTGTGTCTGGCACGGTGTGTCTGAGCCTTTGGAGCGTTCTGTTTACTTTGAACAAAGTAGGAACTATTTACAGGGTGTTTTTTACAGACCGGAGATGATGTCAGAGGAGGATGAAACATGCAATGAAAAAAAATAGTACATAAACACACACACACTGAGCAAGGTAATTCAAAAAGCTGGCTGCACCGGAACTCTGCTAAAGAAAGCATTTATCGATATAAACAGACCTTGATCCTAAAAATAACCTGTTAATTTATCCCTCTTGTCTGTTGTTTTCTGTGAGCCACTTTATTAATTTGCCCTTCCGAGTTCTGAAAAGGTGGATCTGCTTGGTTCCACAAAAAAAAAAAAGGCCAAACTGAGTTCTAGGTGCACTTCAAAATAAACTCAATCTGAAATTAAATGAGTCCTGGCAGCACTTTAAGGCACTGTATATAAGTAATTAAGTAGAGGAGCTTGGGGTCAGTTGTAACATTAAAAAAAGCAAACAAATTTTAATTGAAAGTGTGTATTTTAGATTATCAAGGTACATCTTGTGGGGTCCTGCAGACCATACTTCCTCTTTAACAGCTCAAAACAACACATTTAACACTGTTGTATCAACTTGATACTTTGTGACTCCTACTAATTATATGAAAACTGCTTTTAAACATAATAACTCCACCATAGATCTCCTGTTTGGTGTATTTGAGTCAGGCTAATTATAATAGATTTTCAAATGGAAGTGGGCAATATATTGGTATTCTATCATTCTGTGAATATATTACAATATATTGTAATATAATAAGTGTTGTCTTTTGCTCATTTTAACAATAGAATCCCCAACATTCCACTACCTCCTAGAACCGCAGAGGTGGGTAATTTTGACCCCCTAATTGTAGGTTGAATTAGTGTATGATATAGGCCTGTTGTCATATGTATCAATGGTAGATATGCTGTTTGGGTTTAGTTGTAGATATTTGAAGTTGAGATGTGGGATTAGCTACCTGTCATCATAACCCTGGGCCTTTTTTGGTCTGGCGGCTCCTGGTCCTCAGATTTCTCCTCAGGGGAAAATGGTGGGTCAGATATCTCAACAGCAGTTGTCACAGCAACCCCCACCGCTGTTTCCATGGGGGTCAAAATTACCCAGTGCGGCGGTTGGAGGTATAAATGATAATATTTTTTTTTTCTTTTTGTCCCACAACCCCTAAAATTCAGTAGATGATTAATAATACAATTCTAGGAAAAGTCTGGATGTGAGAGATGTAGGAGTTTTATATTAACAAAGTTACATGCATTTGAAAATGTAAGTGGGTAAAAATTACCCACATTGGCAGTTCTAGTGTTAAAGGCAGCATTACCGTAAAGTAATGACAGTTTAGTTTTCTATTATTTGCCTTCGAAAATCACATAGCATAAATAGTTTGTGAAAGCAGCAATAGCCAACCCTATGTGTCATAATATTCATTTAAAGGTATTTGGTCAAAAAAAATATTGTTATATTGGATTTTCTCCATATGGCTCAGCCCTATTTTTATATGCTCTCTATCTGAGAGTGGTATTGACTGTAAATGTGCATCCAGCATTTTTAAAATTCTTATAACAGTAACATTATTAACCTCTGAACATTGTTACTTTAAATTTTCACCAGGATTCACTGCAAGATTTTTGAATATGGTGTGCCATGCCCCTGGAAATGATGTCATAGCCATAGAAACTATATTTTTTAATCACATACTTGCTAATGCTCATTGTATATTTTTAGTGATGGAAATATATACACGTAAAGATAAAAATTCAAATTTTAACTGTCCCACTTTGTGCATCATCCCAATTTACAATGAGGAAAAGGAGAAAAAAAATGATTTAAAGGGAAATAATTAACTAAGCAATTATAATACACTTTTTTTAGCAGTGGAGCCTGTGGGACCCAAAACAATGAATAAGTTAAACACATGTCATCAAAACACTGGAATTAATGCTTCGTAATGGCTCCTGTAATGTGCTTTATGGAATCAATATTGTATTAAATGTGTCTGTGTGCATGGGGTCAGCTGTAACAGTGTGTGGTCAGTGCATTATTCCACTCATCTTAATAATCATATTATTCTCCTCAGTAACTAGATCACATTTTGATGTCAAGTTGTGACTTTTTTAAAAAAATTTCCAATGCACTATTTGGTTCTATGGATCTGGTGCCATTTTTAACCCTTTGCAACCTGTATTGACATCACTTTTCTTGTGCTTTAAACCTTTGAAATCTGAGCAAATTGCATTTTTTTTTTCAAAACATGGGGAAAAAGGCAATGAGCCACTCGGCTACGACTGTTCTGCAAATTGCAAGAAATTAGTAGATTTGGAAAATTATTTTTAAAGAAGCTAGGGAAAGTGTCCACAAATCTATATTCATAATTATTTTAATAATATATTTTAAATTATTTTATGGAATAGTTATTATGTTCAAGGACATTTTCAGGACATTTCTTTTCATTGTATTTATTTATTTATTCATTTATTTATTTTTGTTTGTTTTTTGTCTTACTTCATTTTTTTTTTGTTTTTTTCTCAGATTTTCAAATAATTTTAACTTCTTTTTTTAACCACCAATTATTATTTTATTCTATTTTATTTTATAGTCATTTTATTGTTGTTTTATTTTGTTCGTTTTTTTTTGTTTGTTTTTTATTAGTAAATTCAGAAATGCAGTACATGGAAAAGAGAAAAACATGACAAAAACAGCTATTGATTTATCTGTTTTTGCTAATTTTTTGGGTCATCCCTTCTTAGTTTGCTGATTGCCTTTTACGTGAGTTTTTTAAAAGACATCAGGCCAATTTTCTCAGGTCTAAAAGGGTTAAAATAACTGAGCATAAAGAAGCTGGACGACATCCTTCACACTTTATGGAAGGAAACTGAACTGACTTGCAGTGCAGCTGGCCCCGTTCTCCCCTACTCACCCACATACAAACACAGTGATTACACAGTGATAAGGTTAATGATCAAACACTGTCCCCCACCTGTCTGCGGGAGGCAGCCGTTGCGCTGCTGGAGGAGCAGGTGCTGAACATCCTCCCTCCCTGACTCGTCTCCTTCTTCCACTTTTTGGTTGTGTCTTTGGGATCTGAGGGCAGCGGGTTGAGGAAAAGTATCCGGGCGATCAGTCCGTACAGCACCGTGGCCAGCATGAGAGGCAGCACGTAAAACACCGCGAAATCGGTGAAGTAAATGGGCAGGTAGTTACTCCTGGACACCTTGTAGGCGCAGCTGAGCAGAACCACGTTGTCATACACCAACTTTTCCGTGTCTGACAGAAACAGCCACATGACGCAGTAAACGGAGGTGAGCGCCCAGACCAGCATGATGATTTTCTTCGCCCTGGATAAAGTGCACAGGAATTGCGCTTTGATAGGGTGGCAGATGGCGATGTAGCGCTCCACGGTGAAGGCGGTGATGGAGCAGGAGGACGCGTTTATTCCGAGATACTGGAAATAAGTGATCCCCAGGCAGCCCGCGTAACCGTACACCCACTGTCCGTACAGGGCGTCGGTGATGTTGGGCAGCCCGGCAGCTGTAAGGACCATCAGGTCAGCCGCGGCCAGACTCACCAGGTAACAGTTAGTGGGAGTCCGCATGTGTTTAGTGGTCAGGACCACCAGGATGACCATCACATTCCCCACAATCCCCAGCCCGCATATCAGGGACACTAAAAGCACGCTGACCACTTTGTATTCAACCGTGTAGTCAGTCCAAACACCCAGGGTGTGATTGACCTGCACCGACGTGTCATTCTCCACAGTCACGTTACCCATGGTGAGGTTCTCCATAAGTGTGCGCTTTTAAGAAAATTAAGACAATTACACAATGCATTCAAAAAAAATCACAAGAATTCATTGAAATAACCTGCAGGGCCCCAGTGCACCTCAAGTCCAAACATAAATCCGCCAAAAACTTCATCTCGTCCACATATAATCCAAACAAAGTGTTTTTTTTCTTCTCCACAAAAAACAGTTTCTGACACTGCAAAGCCATCAAATGAAACTCCAGCACGTTTTCCATGCAAATACTAAAAAAAAAAAGCAGCTTCGGTTGTTGGTTGAAGTTTTAGAGAGAGGGGAGAGGAGGTGTAGCAGGCAGCTCCGCGCCCAGCTGCTCCCGTTTCACTGCTCACACAGTCAAGACTGAGAGCTTTCTGCAGAGCCACACACACGCATTCACTGCTCACAGTGAGGTCACAGGCTCCTACTGCAAACACCAACTTTTCTTTGGAGCACCAATTATTGTGATCCTACATACTGTTTATATTTTTGTACCATCACATTTAACAGTTGTACAAACAGTTGGGGAATGCTTTGCAACACTTTATAACAGAGTAGTGATTACATGCTGTGTATATATGACGATTCCACACATGAGCCTTCCAGTGTACACATTTACAAATCATTCACACAAGGTCTGAATCTGTTTATACATTTCTTCATGATTTGTGAAATTGTATTCGATATAACTTTACCACACGCCAGTTATTCATGCTGGAAAATGTCCTTGTATGTATTTGCAGCTACATTATAGTGTTAAAGTGTTTTATAAACCTTCTATCAGTGGATTTTACTGACTATCAAATAGGTGGGTGTTAAAATGAGCTGTTAGATAATTAGACTGTCAATGAAGAAGGCTAAAGTGTCAGGGTGAGGGAAATTAATCAGCAATATTTCACTGCATACTTATTCTTGGAGGGGAAAGATAGCCATTAAGTTACACAATTCCATTATTTGCATTTGAAATAAATAAATAAATAAATACATTAAAAAACACCATTAATCACTGAAAACATAGTGCCATTTTTTTCTCCTGATGTAGTTTCTGTACTGTCTCACTGAATATATTCTATATCAGCTTGAACGTTTCAAGGAACCAAGGACACAGCTGTGGAGTCCACATTTTTGGGACCAAATCTAATGGGGGTCAAGGGTCCTGGTCCTTATCCAAGCAAGTACATCTATACAATACATAGGAATATGCAGTAAATGAAAGCTACTCATGTCCACATAAATTACACATACAGACATGATTGATACTTGAGTTAGACCTTACAAGGGCTCTCCGACAAATATAGCACAATAAAGCTATTACCATTAGGTGAATGCACTTTAAGACTTTTTATTTGCAATTTGCTCAGGTACAAGTATACAAGGCCATCAGAATTCTTGTATGGATTCTTGGAGGATGGAAATATTGATGTCTGCATCATTTTATACACATTTTTACAAAAATAAAAAATCAGCCTGACAAATTTGGTACATGTGAAAACTAGAATTTAGCTATTAAACTAGAAAGCTCTTGAGATTCAAATTATCTTTTTTTTTTGTTTTATTTTGTTCTTTTGTTGTTTTTTTTTTTAAAAAAAAAAAAACAGCATGAGTTTGTTACATCTTAAACACAAAATAATCTCATGTTGAACTCAAAAAGTGCCATATTCACACAAATGATGTGATATTTTCAGAACAGGTGTAAGTATGTATGACACAGAACAGAATGGAACAGATAATATTTACTGTCCACTTATGGAAATTTGTTTACAGTGTCACACACATTTAAAAACTTCACAGATATTCATGCACTTAAAAACCCTCTTCCGCAATGGGTCTTAATACAAGAGATAGAGACAATAAACAAGTGATGAACAAGTGGGCTGTAATAAATACTTCAAAATAAGATACATTTGTGAAGGGTAAAATAGAAATTAAATACATATGTGGAAAAAACATTTATCTATACAATAAAAACACAAGACCATTGAAATATTAGTGATATGAGACATAACACATCTCATATAGAATCATTTCAATTTGAATACTGTGGAATATGTAAATAAGAAAACTAACACAAGTCGCTACTCTAAAAGTACATTTAGGGGGTGCCTATACTTGTGTTAGCATTTCCATTTTATGCTCCTTATAATTTTACCCCATTAAATTTGGGGAAATTTAAGGAAATATTACACTTTTCAACGCAAAACATGTAGTATCTGTACAATTAGTAGAGGTTATGGACTACACGACCCACTAAAGCGGTTATAATGAGCTTCACCTCCATCAAACATTGCTTAATAATTATTAAATTAAATTATAGCGCATAATATATCAGTCACAGACTCATTTTTGTGCAATGGTCCCTGTAGCTAAGTCACCAAGTACATTTTGGGATATAAGATGAGATAAATAATGATCCTGTGAAGCACAATAAGGCATGCTGTTACCCTTTTATAGGACTATTTCAGGAATGGAAGAGATAGAAATGTCAAAAAGAAGGACAAGGTTCCTTTAATATCACTTTAAGTGTAATATTGTGATGGTGTGTTATTTCATGTGGTGGCTCATAAATGCTCACAGCATGACATGGAACCATAAGGGACATGACAGCAGCCTATTTGCACTGTTGTTTCTGCACTTAAGTGGCACAGTTTGTCATTATTTAAAGTGGCTGACTTGCATGTGAACCATGTGGTAAATGTACCAGGGAAATTGTGCATCGCTGTACCTCTTTATTTTGATCTACACCTTGTATGCACCTCTCTCGTTGGCTCTGTGTTTCTGCATCTTTCTGTCTGTCTGTGTGGTTTACCTGCATCCAAATGAATCTCACGCCTCATTGACAAAGATGGGAAATGAAGGACCCCACTGTTCAGTTAGATTACAGTTTCACTATGTAGAAACAAAAGTTTTTAGGTGCTATTACCACACCCAAGGGTGCCGTTAGAACAATTCTCTTCCCTAAGGGTAAACCTGTAACATTAGATCGGGGAACTGAGGGACATGCATGTGATGGAGCTGCAGCACAGAAAGTCCTCTACTGTCTGTATTCATCTCCATCTGCAGCATATCTGCTGTAGAACGACACACCAAGACATACATGATTTAACTGTTCGTGATTAGCACCCCTCCCTCCTGGTGTTTTATGACCCGTAGCCAAAAAGATAAACAAACTGGCAGAGGATTCAGGCAGCCGCTCAGCGTAGTCCAGATTAGTGCTGTGATTGTTATTCCCGAGGAAGCTGCATGGGCTCGGGTGAAAAAAGAGAAGGCAGAAGATGAAAATTACTCAGATCTCAGCACAGTAGGCAATGCAGCTGTTTATATTACTGTCTATATAACCTTCCCAGGAGGCTGGTTTAGCAACAAGAGCCAAGCAGTCTGCAGGCAAAACGTCTGGAAGGAAGAACAGTTAAGTCTTTGGGCTAATTTTTGAACTGTGGACAAATAAACTACCTACTGTGTGGATAAAAAAGTAAGATTACCTGGCTACTGACCCTTTGAAACCTGAAACTACATCACTTTTCCTGTGCTGCGTTCAGAGGCCTTTCACATGCATTTAAAACCTTTGAAACCTCAGCAAATTGGTTTGATTTCTTTTGAAAACATGGACAAAAAGGCAATGGGCAACTTGGCAAGAAAATACGTGACATTAGGAAAAGATGACAAGAAAATGTGTTAAATATTATAATATTTAAAATAATTGTAAATATTATTAACCACACACACCCGAGTCTCATAAACTTCAGCAAGTTAATCGTTTTTGGTAACCCCTCACGACCCTCCTCAAGATTTAATATCAGTGCGCTCATAACTTACCATGTGGTGTTAATTCATTGACACCTCTGTATCGATCCCCTTCTGTGTGCCAGTAGAAGCATAAATGAGGTGTTTGGTTCTGGTGGGAGAGCGTGACAGGTCATCACTTCTCACAGCTGGGGGGTCAAAAGGTAGAGACACATAATTCAGTGGTGAAATTTTGTAATTGCTGCCTGTAGAATGCATCCACTGGGAATGTCAAAAACAGCAGGTGTGCCAGGTAATTTTAAGTGAATATTGATTCTCCCCTAATGTGAATGTTTATGCTTTCCATTGTCAATGCAGATGCAATGCTATGCCATGACCTACAGAAAGTACATGGCTTTGTTACATGTTAAGCATCCAAATCTATGAACCAAGTTGTTGGCATCATAATGCTTACTATGCACTTTATGATCAGAACTGCAAAACCATTGATTTATAGACTAGTGAATGAGCTCATTTCATTTAATTGTTTCCATTCCACTGAATTGAAATCCCTGCAGAGGAAGCATTTTAGTCTTTACTTAAAGAATTTTTTTAAAAAATCAATATTTCTATAATGACAATATATATCAAAGGACAGTGTGAAAGAGGTTGCTCATAGCGATGAACCTACAGATAAGTGCACCTGAATCTGCAGTTCCCCTCAGCTTAGCAGTCAATGCTCACATGGTGTCATTTTCAACAGCAGACAGCTGTTTTTTAAAAACAGCTTTAAAAAAATTTATTTTAAAACACTGCACATTACCTGCTTTTTACCAAACAGCATGCACTGTTAGCAACCAGATAATGAACTGAGTGGAGAATTTAGTAGCTAAAGAGCCAGACATTTCCCTCAGGAGTCATAAAGACCAAAAACAGCTGAAAGAGAGCACCTCTATTCACCAAGTGGCCAGAAACCTGACTCCAAATCAATGAAATTGTTGTTCTATAATGTCTGGATGAGTAAACAAGCAAGTTTGCAATATCAGCTTAAGGTGAAAACAAACAACTTTTTCAAGCTCAAACAGGATTCTGGTTGGTGCCACTGTTGCAATGACAACCGGATCGCTTTCCAATAGAACTTAGTTTGATACTCTTTGGTAACTGGGGATAAAAAGGTAAAACAAAAGTCCTCCTCATCTTGTTTTGGTTGTGCAATGACTGACACATTTCCTTTTGAGCCCTCATTTTAATAGGAGATTGCACCAGTTGCAGATTGAATAGCAGAGTGAAAGCGAGGCTTATAGGGAACCATTCTAAGTGCTGGTGGTGTCATTATTCTACAACAATTACAATGTACAGTTGAAATTTACTTCATTATGAAAAGTAAAAGCAAAAAAATCTTGCCTATTTCTACTTTAAAAGATGCTCATCTGTCAACATTGCGTTTACAGCTTGTTTCCGCAGCCATAAACAGGCAAAAAAACAACAAAAAACAGATTTTACAGGTTTAAGTAACATTTAGAACACAACACTGTAAAAGCACATCACATGCAAAAGTCCTGCATTCGACTTCACTGCTGTGTGTAGTAACAACTCACCCAAAGAATAGAAAGAACTTCTAAAGAACATAACAAAATCCGCTTACCATTGCTTCTAAAGCTCGCTAATTAACACATTTTATTGTTTTAATCTGTACAAACCCAAATGTAAGAACAACAATACATAACGTGTCTTCTGCTTCACAGCAGGCACCCTAAACAATTTTCGTTTCTTTAACAAAACATTGCACTCCTAAAATGTAAAGTCTTACCAGCAATGGTATTAAAAGTAAAAGTACTCATTATCTGTCTGTGAGCTGTATAATAATATAAAGTAATTGGTTATTATTACCCAATTCATTAATGTATAAGAAGCATTTTACTGTTGCAGTTGGTTGATGTGGAGCTAATTTTGACCACTTTATTATCTGATGATGGGTGGTTTATATGATTTAAAATGCATAATAATAATTAATCGTAATTAATCACCTGGGTGAAGGTTTAATGTTAGAATATAAGGGTTAGGTTTAGGGTTAGGGTTGAGGACAACTTCAACTATCAAATTAATGTGAAGTGAATGGAAAAACTCACCAGTACCTAGAAGTTGTGCTTAGTTGCAGTATTTGTGTAAACAATACTTTCCGCAACAGATCAGTGCATTATCTTCTCCCCTGGTCCTGATTCTGACTCTGTTCACCTCGCTTACAACACTGACAGTGGGTCTTCACTGCCACCTCATGGTTAAACACTGATACTGACACATTAAACAAGCGAGGTGAGCCAGGTTACTGTAAATGCTTGGACCACAGCACATTCCATCAAGCTGTGATTCAACTGTGTGATCCCGAGGGAGACTGTATGAGACTGTGTCTGCGTTAAACACAAAATACACGGGCACAAAATACTAAAATAGATTAATACAGAAGCAAATGACAATAAAAACAGAAAAATACAATAGATATGGTAGAGAACAAATTGCAGCACAACAGAGGATGAGGCACAACAGAAGATGAAGTCAAGGTTTCACTCTCATATCAATCGTATGTCAACAAGAAGAGATGAGTCTCCAGCTGTGGCTTAAATGTTTCTAATCACAGCAGTTTTTACTTGAATAAATACGGTGTTCCAGAGTTTAGAGGCAATCACTACAAAGGCTCAGATGTCACTTTTTTGTGTCTACTTCTACAAAGATCAAGCAGCATTTGATCAGCCAGAATATAAAGATACAATAGTTCTTTTAGATAAGGTGGTGCCAGACCATTTAAGCCTTAAAAACAAGCAGTAAAATCTTAAAATCGATTCTAAAATGGACAGGAAGCCAGAGATGGGAGGCCAATACCAGTGTTATATGAACCTGTTTTCTTTTCCTAGTCATAAACCGAGTGGCTGCAAAAAATAAGTAAAGGTCACTTATACTAGTGTAGTGGATTTAAGTCAAACAAATGCTTTGGCCTACAAAATGTTACTGAGTGTTGAAAATCAAAAGCTACTTGCTTTACTACCCTTTTAGTTATTGTGCTGTTGAACTTTTTAACATTATGCCGCACATTTGCAAAAAGTTTCTAATTCATTTGCTTTCAAACTCATTTATATTTATGAAATGCATTCCTTCAGACCTTGATTTGGGCTGTTATTCCCCCTCCTGGGCTTTTCTTCTTTTGCAGAATGATCATTTGTGGACATAAAATGCACCATGATGGTGAGCCGGTCATCTCAAGCTGTAAGGGGAACAAAGCTATAAAGGGAACAAAGAGAGAGAATGAAGAAATGTGACTGAATAACACCAATGGAGACATTCACAAATTCTCAGCAGTGACTTGTGTGTTAATGTAATGCATTATTCATCTACTGCAGCTTTTAAGAAAGAGGCCCTTTTGTTCCTAATTGAAAATTCAAGGTAAACATCCCAACAGAAACAGAAGCAAAATTTCACCAGTGCCAGCAGACTACTCAGTGATTGGCCCAGGAAATTCACCAAATATAAATGACGCCTTTGGCCTGAACTCAAGGCTTTTCTCATTTACCTAATGAATGAAACTCATCCCGTCTAAAATGTTTGCCTTGTCCATACTAAGCAGCTGCTCTGACTTTGCTCACCATTCAACAAGCGCAAGGATACCGAGAGCTAGAGCAAACTTGACTGTGCATTCATCAAAACAAATGGGATCCAGTGGCTAAAACAAAATGTTTGTTGTGTAATAATTAGGGCACCACGGGCACATCAGAGTAGCTATACGAGATAATCAGTGCTACAGATGGAGACACAGAGGCAGCAGACAGGGACAGACAATTATCATCAAGAGCTATTGAGAGCATTATAATGCAAAAGCAGCTGTGGTGTGAGGGGATAACATCACATTAATTATGATAAAGAGGCGATAAAGAGAAGACGGGTCGATGAAATGGTGGAATTAATTATCCGAGTCAGCTTGCTTAAACACCAAAAGGCTTTTTTTTCTTTGTGTGAAGTCTTATCTTTGCTTGAAGCATAAATCTTTGCCCACACACATACACACAAACATACATACACACACACACGGCAGCCATTATTATCCTTCCATTATCCCACAGTGTCTGTGTTGAGGCCAGCCGCATCACTTCAATTAGTAAAGTCACTGTAAATTAACTTGAAGGTCCAAGTGCTTAATATTTCATATGAGTGTCTGCCACCAGCACCACACCCATCCTCTCAAGAAGAAGAAGAAGAAAAACCCCATCCACGCTGAACCTCACTTCGCCTTTCTCTCAATTCCCTCGTCATCCTGCTGTCTGCATGCACTCTCCTCTCCAGAAGGCTTTTTAAGAGCTACAGTACTGGAGGGTTTGCGTGCCAGACTTCACCAAACAAACCCAGGAGACTGTGTACACCTGCTTATTAATAATCCACAGTACCCTGCTGTTGTGACACACTGCCCTGCTGGAGACCTCAGGATGCTGTCTGGTGGCTGGTGGTGAAAAAAGTACTAGTTTACTTTGACCTACAACTCGTTCATCTTTTTCAGTGCGTGATGAAGTTAACTGAAGCTGAAAGGATTTTTCTACTTCCAAATTCTGAGCCTCTTTAATCCTAAATTTTGAGTAAATGGCAAGCTCTGAGGCTGAAAAATTAAGACACTGCAAAGGTCAACAACAAAAAAATGCAATGCTGGCTCCAACTAACTTTTATGATTTAAAAAAAAAGTTTACATGTGAAGACAATGCTTACATGTAAAAGAAAAATAATGATCCTCTTGGATGCCCCTATGGTTGAAAAAAACATGATAAAGTGCCCACTAGGATGCCCTTAAATAGAGAAAACACGCACTGTGCCCTGAAAATAAAGAAAACATGATGAGGTGTCCTCTAGGCTGGCCTACATGCTAAAGAACTTTTTGAGGGCTGGTGCCCTACCTAATGTAGCTGGTGCACTTTTCTTCTCTTCACCCCTGCCCCTCAGTTAGCCTGTGAACCTGGTTACTATTCTACAAAGTCACAACTGTTTGAAACAAAAAACTCTAGACACCATCTGTTGCAGGCTGAAAACTCATCTGTTCAGACAGCATCATAGTCAAGAAAATAAAATAACAAAACAAATAAAAAAATTTATTTCCTACCATCTCAAAATCTGGCACTTGAAATAGATCAGATTATTTGATGTTGCTGCAGGCCTACTTGCATGATTCTTGCTGGACTACAGGCTCATTTGCAATGTGCTGGTAGAAACATCAATTTGCGGATGAAACTGCTTTATTCAGTGATTTTACTGTTTTTAATGACCTGGTCCATTTGATTTAGAGGAGCACTCTATGGATAATTCTCCTCCTGAACAATGACCACTGAAGGCACTCTAATCACCACGCTAAGTTTCAGCTGGTTGCAGTCCTCACCGATGCCACTAAATCTACTAAATCCCCTAAATCTTACACACTGGACCTTTAAGAACTTCCATGTGTGATGCTACCCATTTTAATTTCATGATGTGAACATTTGTGAGTTTAAACTTGCAACAAGCTGGTCTAAGGTGCCTCTGGGCTTTTTTCCTGTTTCTCTTTCTCACAGTTCCACTCATTTATATTCACCTATTTCGCCACACAGTCTGCTAATGTGGGACACTGACCAGCTTCAACAGCTCCCGGAGCAGCTGGAGGTAAAGTGAACCCAGTCACTCTCACGTTCATTAATTCACTTCATAATTCACACTCCCACACACGCAATGTCCCACTCCTCTGCTTCCTCTTACTGCTGCATTTCAGGGGACCTCGACTTCTCCCTTTCATCACTTCCCAATATCTGCTGCTGTGTTAAGAAAAAGCAGTGCTATATTCATGTTTCATAATCTCTATTCTGTGTGTGCCTGTGGCAGAAGACACACTATGAGGATTTATAGCCTTTAGAAGCACCAACTCCCCGGCCGCCCCTCCTCTTCCAAGCCTGGTGTCCTTGCCAGCAGGAAAAATGGTGCACTGTTGCAGACAGATAGCATCTGATAGTTGGCTGTTGTTACCCCTCAGACGACTGCACAGTCAGATTTCAGCTTCCTCTCTCTATCTCTCTGCATGAGACCGACTCAAGTTGACTACACTATGACCAAACACACCATAAAGCATTATGATCCATTAGTCAATGACCCAAGAGTGTCTCCGATCCCCTCTCCGCAAACTGATTTCTGGAACAAAAATGGTGGAGTAAATCTTTGTCTCTGACTCCCTCTCTTTCTCCCTCGCTCTGCCTTTCTCTTTACTCATCTGTTAAATGGAGCCTTGTTGGGAAATGAGCCAAAGCTGTTCACCCAGCCACTAGGACTCCAGGAAAAGTGGCAACTATATTTATAGCTGCTGCCTGCTACTAAATAAGGTGGAGCAGTCAGCAAATGAATATTCAGTTTAAAGTGGGATTAAGCACTTAAACGTTTGATGGTGGCCCATACTTAACATGTAGTTTACAACGTGTCATTTTCTTAATAGTCATTTGCAGTGTCAATTGTTTATCACTTATCTTCAAAGATGCTACCAAGACTTTGATTCTGATGTGGCATAACTGAGATGAACCTCCCAAAGATTTACATGGGGGTCACAGATCAGATGACCTATCAGATCTCTAGATTAAACATGGATTAGGATGGCTTTGACATAGTGACCAGTAATCTTCTGAGAGAGCGCAGGAGAACAGATGGTGCATGATACACACGATTTAACCATGTTGTTTGCACAGCACCACTGGATAAACTTTTCAGATATGATGACAGATTTTTTTTTTCCTCTGATATGATGCCAGCATTATCTGATAACATACAGTATAGATTATTGCCTACTGTGATCTGCATCCGTGTGGTGAAATAAAACCCTATCAAGCTATGTGCCTGTTATTTGTACTGACATCACTAAAATAGGGAGCCTATGCTGTACATAGTAGTAGTTTTTTCATATGGGTGGCTAAATGGGGCCACTGAAAATCTTAGGGTGGCACACTAAAACCAAATGCCATTACTGAACAGGAATTATAATATGCATTATTGTAGTATTTAGGCCAGGCAAAAAAGTCAGCATGAGAGTTAAAGACTCATACATGGATATACTTTTTTTATAGTTAATATTAATAATTATCTGATGTGCATAGACTAATCCCAGTGCAGCTGAGTATGGGTACCAGTACAACCCATTTTCATTCAGATATCTTTAAGGTGAGAATTCAAGGGTCCCCTTTGAAAATCGTCATTTCCTCGCCGAAGTTTAGGCTAATTTTGGAGCCTTATTTAGCTCCTTTCCGTACAATTGATCAATGTGGATGGTACCATATGATACCTTTGGTTGTCTAGTTTTACAAGAACCCATTAGAGTGCTCCAGAGATTATGTTTTTCTGTAGGCCAGTGGGAGTTTTCCGTTTTATTTGTGATAATTTTTAAAAAGTTTTGTTTTGGTAAAATAATTTTCACAAATAAAGACCACTTTTATGAGGCCTAAATGCAATTGGCAGAAGTAAAAAACTAGTAGTGGGCTATAGACAAAATGCACAATTTTTAGGATTTTAGGACATTTCTATGAGCTTTGGAGGTTTCTCGGATTTTAAGACATTTTTTTTAGGATTTTAGGACGTTTCTAGAATTTTAAGACATTTCCAGGACTTCAGGATGTTTTTAGGATCTTAGGTTGTTTCTAAGATTTTCAGACATTGCTAGGATTTTAGGACATTAGGGGCTAGGCCAAGACCTCGGTAGAGGGGGGTGTCCTTCACTGGTACTTTTTTTTATATAGAAAGGAGTTCCATTTGTACATTATGAGTATTTACCTCTACTGGCATCCCTATAAGATCCCAACAGGAATTTTAAATGTGCCTGTGCTATTCAGTACTGACTTTATGGAATCCTTTATGGCACTTGAGCTCCTGTAAATTCTCCTATAGAGACCTATTATATGCCTTTTTATCTCCTATGCCCTACTAACCTGTTCTTAGCCTCTATAGGAGCTTCACTTTTACACACTGACATTTCTGTGGCATCAAATTATCCTAAAATGTATCCTCGGGGAAGGGCATTGCCAATAAGACACGATGGTCGGGTCCCAAGGTTCCCCCCTCAGCCCTTGAAATCCTCATCCCGTTTGTGTGTTGACTGACTGGTCGTGATCTCAATCGGCTCACAGATAGTGCGGCTCCTTTCAGCGCCACAGCGCGGGCAGCTGAGGCTCTGTGTGTGGGAGGGACTAACGGAGAGCTCCCCTCAGTGCAGCCTGCCGCCACAGCACCGAGCAGGGAGAGAATATATTCAAAGCATATTCACTGATTAGGCTCTTTTATATCATCTGTCCCCGTTGTGTGCCCTCAGCCGCTGAAGTGTCTATGAGGAGGAGAAGGCGGAAGCGATGCTGAAGTAGCGCGGTGAGTTTATTTCTGTGTGTTTGTGCAGACTGAGGAGGGTTTTGTTTGGGATTAGGAACAGATATAACCGGGCTGTGCATGACTGGTCCACCCTTATGCAGAGGAGCATCTCACGTCCTCTGCTGAATCAAAAAAAAAAGTGTACAGGAATATTCCGACACATATTTTGGAATTATTTGTATTTAAACCAGCTATGAAATCTTGTCATTGTTATTGTCTCGGAGGTAGATCAGATATGTAAATTTTCTGTGTGATTAGTTTACACACAGTTTTTTTTCTCATATATGCATTCTATAGGTTGTGTCATTTTCGAAACAGAATTAGAAAATAGCTTAATCTTTGTTAATGCGTGGATTGTTTTCCTAATTGGATACAGAGGCATTTAGCTAATCACAGCCACTGTAAGCGCCTTTCAAAGAAGGATCCAGAGATTTCCTAAAACGATCTAATCAACTTTAAAGTGTTGTTGATTTCAGTATGTGCATTTTGCGCGCCGCTCCAAATTACGCACGTGTTTGCGCATTGTAGATATAAGGTTTCACGCTTCACAGCGAGGCCAATCTAATTTAGATGCACCATTTAACTTGGAGCTGGTGTGTGTCCTCTGATTAGGGATGCTGTGGGGTGAAAACATCGTGGGAGGAAGGCTCAGAGCGAACCAGCGGGTGGTGAAACACGAATGGCTTCTTCGGAGCTGCTTCCCGCAGATGAGAGGGGCAAACAGCCTGATCCTCCCGACGTCCTTGACCGGGTTTCCAGCACTCTGCATGTCCGCAAGTCAGGCGGATCAACAGGAGGAACAGGGGAGGGCGACTGTAACCCGGCCCGCAGCTGCCATGGCCGGTGTCATTCAGCTGCACCAAGGACGGCGCCGCGCAAGGGAGGCGCGGAGGTTAAACTCGGTCACCTCGGCGAGGAGAAAGTCCGGGTGTGTTGCGACGAGGAATTAGAGACATCTTTCACCTATATTGATGAGAATGTTAACCTACGACTGGCCAGTCCGGAGACTAGTTGTAAAAGTACTCACAGACCCATGCGCAACGGTGAGCCTTGTTCCGAGACTTTCCCGGAGCTTTCCTTCATGTCCGAGGATGATCTCTCCTTCGGCGAGGGCCCCGGGACTTCTATAGACTACGGGTTTATCAGTGCAGTCACGTTCTTAGTGACCGGGATCTCCTTGGTGATCATCTCCTACGCCGTGCCTCGGGATGTGGTGGTGGACCGTGACAGCGTGTCGGCGAGAGAGATGGAGAGGCTGGAGATGGAGAGCGCCCGGATAGGTGCCCACCTGGATCGGTGCGTCATAGCTGGACTATGCCTGCTCACGCTGGGCGGCGTGGTGCTCTCTACGCTGCTCATGATCTCCATGTGGAAGGGAGAGATGTACAGGAGAAAGGTGATCGCTTATTCCAAGCGCTCTGCCAAACTGTACGGCTCCATCAGCCTGAAAACTAGATCCAGTCCCAGTCACTCTTCTGCGCACTTGTCACTAGAAGAGAACATGGATGAAACTTTGGCTTAAAATGCTGCTCTGTGTATAAACATTTTGTGTATAACTGAGAATTAATGCCATCCACACACATTCTCTAACATATTGTAGCCTACAACTGTATTCATGCATTCAAGTGTGCAACATTTTTATCTTATACTGTAGAAATAGCTTGAATACTGTATATCCAAACAGAAAAAAACAAGAAAAGCAC
Source organism: Plectropomus leopardus (assembly GCF_008729295.1). Taxonomy (NCBI): domain Eukaryota; kingdom Metazoa; phylum Chordata; class Actinopteri; order Perciformes; family Serranidae; genus Plectropomus; species Plectropomus leopardus. Next base: position 8,584,881 of record NC_056469.1, read on the forward strand.
TTAAATGCAAAGTGAATTATTCCTTAATGATTTAAAATGGCACTAAGCCATAATAGTGACTACACTGTAAAATTTGACAAGTTGAAAATACAAAAATCTAGGAAACAGATTGCCTTGCACAAGCTAAGTTTTTTTTTATTTCTTACGTCATGTTTACTTTATATCTATTAGGTTTAATTAAAATTTTCACTTTATTTTCTGAAGTCAACATAAAGCTTACAAATGAAATGAACTTGTTCTTTCTCGGTGATTGCAATCTAATCAAACTAAGATAGTCAGACTTAACTAAACAGTTGTGTTTACTCAATAGTATTGCATTTGATAAATAAAGTGAGCATGACAAAGAACAATTCATTTACAGGATTCTTTTCTTTTTTTTAAATGCCATTCTGAGCATTTCGAGACAAGACTTGTGTTTGTATGAAACAAAATCATACAGTCAAAACAAATCCACCTGAATGCCTTATTTAAAAAATCTTAAAAGAGAAACATTAAGACTTAATCTTTCTCTTTGACTTCACTTAAGATTTCAATGGAACACCATGTCATGCTGTTTTATCACAAACATCAATTATAAATCAAGCTTTCAGCCAGCTTGCAAAAATACATACATTTTCAGTCAAGTCAGACTAGCTTGAGTTGCTGTCACTTACAAAGACGGATTTGTTGTCATTTTTAACTAGAATTTAAGTAAACTTAACAATTAGGTATGAAATATACATAAAACTTATAGTTACATTTACTTAGCTTTATCAAGGCAATCGGTTTCCTAGATTTATAGAAGTAAGATCAGTTTGTGACTTTACAGTGTAAGGCTTTGTGTCACAAACACAAGATCACATTTTTTTTGTACCCAGGATGCAATCTCTGAGAGCTTCCATTTATTATTAAGGCTATTCATATTTAATGTGAAATTGTGCACAGACGTATTTCAGGAAGTAAGGGAAGTGTGTGTCCGCAGGGCAGAAGAGTGGGAGTAAAGGGGTGGAGGTGGGGGGTTGTAAAGCTGTCCCTGTCCACTTTGATGTGGGAGACTCAGCTCAGTGGTCCACATGGTAATATCCAGTGACAGTCACTCTGGTGCAGTGCTGAGGTAAGCCAGTAAGCCCGGCTTCGTGCATCTGAGCCAAAGCTCCACGTCGGTTTGATTGTACTGTGCAATTTGACTGCATTCGACAGCGCTGACACACAGTGTTCGCCTTCCTCTGCACTGGCTTGATCCTCTCTGCTCCTCTTCTCCTCGTCCTCCTTCGTTCACCTCCTCTCTCCCATAGGAGACTTTCTTTTCCCTTGCGGTTTTCCAGCGCTCTCAACCTATGAACACTGCATATTCACATTAAAAGGGTCCTGGACGACCACAGCCAAGTGCCTGTGACATTTCATGGTTGATGAGCCTTTTCCCTCACCTGCCTCCTTTCATTCTTTCTTTCTCTTTCTACGTGAGGATGGACTTAAGAATGCCTAATCACACATGAAAGAGCTGCCCTACTTCCCAAAACCTTAAGCCTTCACTACTTCAAAGAGCTAATTACATTTCCAAAGTGGGGTATCAGTCTTTTTAAAAGGTTATATTTGATGTTATCATGGTGATTTGCTGACTAAAATATTGCTGATGACACACAGAGCTTAAGGAAAGTGGTTTATCATGTGCAGACTTGCTAAAAATGTTAATGCCACAGTGTCCAAGGAGCCAGAAACCAACTTTCTTTTCTGGTTGGAGGAAGATTTCAGTTTCTCTTTGCTAAGTCTATGTGAAAGCAACCTTCTCTTTCTCCCTGGAGGTTATTAATGCTGTCTGAAGAGGCCTGCAGAAAAGAATAAAGAATTGTATTGAAAAACATTTTCCATGTAGGCTACACTGTAAGGCTTATAAATCATGCATGAACGCACTGGAATTCTTTCATATTTGCATATATTCATATAAAAAGCCAAATGTTGCATTCCGCAAGACAAGTGTTAATGATTCTCATGCAGTGTCACTCTTACCTTGGTTCTTTTTCCTTTTCATTTCTCAGGCTGTGTGACCCTGTTTCAAGGCGTACATTCAGAACGACATGAGTCAGCCTCTATTAATGAAATGCGTAGGCTGATTACTCTATGGTAAACAGCTCGAGGCCACACCATTGCTGTGCTTTCATTCAGTTGCATTGCTTCTACTGTCACAGCTTGTATTCTATGTGTCAGTCAGTGCAGAGAAATGAAGCCCTATATTTCATATAGGGATGTCATTTTTGGTCAGTTTTGCTTTTGAAAGGTCAACAATCTTTAACTGGTAACTAACCACTTAATTTTTAAGAATAAAATGGTTAAATACAAAGGACTTTCCTTGTAGTCCATGCTCCATTGCCTTCAGTGAGCTTTAGTTCTGCATTTCAAAGCACTGTTCCACAAGAAGTGGTGAAATTTGAATGTTTTGCAATGTAAATATCTCGACTTACACATGTTGTTACATCCCCACTGCCCATCATCCAGTCTCCACTGGTTCAGCGGCCAGTTAATGCGCACCCCCTCGGTCAGGTGGGAGTTAAAATGAGCCTGCTAATGGGATCGCTCATTTAGAATTACAGCTGGTAACGCTGTCCTGGTGGCAAAAAACATTGCTGCAGAAACATTTTGCCCATCCTCCAGTCTCCCCCCAGGTAGCCCCGGTGTGTGAGTGGCTTCAGTTTGAACGCAAAGGGGTGGACACAAAGTTTCCACAGCAACGCTGTTGGGTCGGTATGCCGTTATTAGTGGTAATCGATGAATGAGTGGCTCCACTGGCAAACTAGCTCCTACTATACCATTCTCATTCAGAAGTCATCATATACTGCTGTTTTTTCAATGATTTCAGTGTAAGATACAGATGCCAAAGGCCACCTTCCGCAGAGGTATGATACGCTACCGGATGGCATCACTTTGTCACATGGCCAAATGGAACTTTTAACAGTATTATATGCTGCCAGCCAGCCAGAAGAGCACCTTGCATGGCCATATGATACGTGGACGGATGGCGTCAGTCGATAATGTGGCCAGATGACACGTCACGGCTGCATGATACGCTGCCAGACAGCGTCAGGTTGAAACACTACTGCTAACGACATCATTTAAGAAGTGCCAGGGTCCGTACAGGGTGTTCGACAAACCCCAGACTTTCAAATTGGAGCCCAGTGCTCGCTTCTTGTCTGAATGTAGGCTAGAGCCAAACCATGATGTTTTTTTCTAAACCTAACCACCCATGCCTTTGTAGCCTAATTCCAACCATGTGCTTTTGTTGACATCCCGGCATTGGTTGCAGCATCGCGGAACATCAAACAGTAGATTCAGGAGGATATCTAGAGCGTAATATGTAGACGCAGAAGTCCACTGACAAAGCAGAGATATGTGAGGACTTGGCATGAGAACATATTGACCTGAGTGGCGAGCAGTGTAGTTAACTGAAGAGTACTAAAATTAAACTATAGGTCTTCATATGTAACTGGTCAAAAATATTCCTGGAGGTAACTGTTGACATCCCTAATTTCAAGTGAAAAGCCTGGATCACTGGAATCTAATGAGGTATTCAGGCAGCATTATCATCCAAGAATCATCAGTTGAAGGAATGAATTAATTCAAGTTTGTGCTTTCCATCTTCTGTGACCACAGAGTTGACAAGTGTGCATCCCTGAAAAGCAGCCATTACGTCCTGAAATGGCAATAAAATGCCAAATGAAGAGATTTCCAGGAAAGGTAATAAAAATTAATGATCCATCTTAGGCAATGTTGTCTCTTCTCTTTACAGAAGCTGTAAATCCACAGCCAGTATTACAGATGTTAAAGTGGTATTTCATTTAGTGAGCTTTCCTGGTGCTGTTGGCTGCTGAAGCGAGGTGCGACGCCCAAACGCTGGACATTTCTCACCACTTCCTTTTTCCATTCCCTCGCACCAATATATTCATGTAAATTTAAACTTGTTCAACACTCAAAGACAGCCAACAACAATGCAACTAATGCCAAATATTCTCTATGATAATATTTAGCAATTAATTCAAACACCAGCAGTGTAATGCAGATGTAGTGCATCTGGGCTTTCCATTCAGTGTCAGAGTCATTTTCAGAGGTGGCATCCTCTGTGAGAATGTCACTCTTGTGACACGCAGAGGATCATAAATGCCTGAGGGAAGCCATTAACATTGCAGACTTCAAACAGACTCATCTGCAGCATGTAATGCACTTCTCTGTAGGTTTTCAACCATATACCATTCCTCCCCCCTCACTTTCTTTCTGTCCTCCTCCACGGTTGGCACCGTGCCTCACAGCCAACACCAGGCTTCCCCTCATACAGCCAACTAAACGTGTTTGGGGGATTTAATCAGGGATTTGCTTGAAGCGACAGCATTTTACATGCCAAGCTCAAGTGTATTTCCAGAGGTCTCATGCATAAGCTCTTTATCCTTGAGCAGTGCACAGCTAAATCACCCTTATTGATATTTGGTTGGTTCCTCTGTAAGTCGATCCCTTCAGGTAAGGCTGAGGAGCAGCTTAACTGCTGCCATCAGCTAATTTTCCAGAAGTGTTGTTACACTCCTCCATCTTGTCAATGCTAATACCTTGATTGTGCGAGAGTGTGTGAGTATTTATATGGCTTTGCATAGGAGTTGTGTGTCACCTTAGAGTAGATGTTGTGTGTCACCCTAGATTAAAGAGCTGCTGACCCAAAAAAATTCATAGCGAATAGTTTCTATAGACACATTTAGTCTCCAAAGAGGGTCTAAACAGGCTTTTCCACACTGGGAAGAATACGAGTCCCTGGAATAGCCAGAAAGGCAGAGTAAGAGGAAACTATCAATATTGACATATAAAGCAGGAGTGAAATGAATAGTCTTGGAAAATGTGCTTATTCACTCTTGATGAGTGGATCCTCTCCACTTTTCATTTTATAAGAGATGATGTTTCAGATTCACATCTTATGTGTCATGTCTGGTTTTACTTTCTGTCTTCATTTGTTTTCACACCTCAGTGTTTGTCCAATTAGTTTCACGTGTCCCTCAGTAGTTCTACAGTCTTTACCTGGGCTGCGTTCAGCCCCGACAAAATATAGTAAAACCTTTATTTAAACAGAAACAGTGGTGCGTTCATCATCATGTTGTGCAGCGCAGGTGCACTGTCTTTTAACACTGTGGGGTTTATTCAGTTTCATTCAAAGGATCTTTATTGGCATGGCAATAGTTATATCTATGTTGCCAAATCAAGTGTGGAGTAAAAACAAAAAATCTATGTACAATAAGTAAAGATCACTAGAATTTGGTTTATATAAACACTGCTGAGTGGATACACCTCTAACACACCCACCAAATGGGAAAAAACCCCAAAGCTCTTTGCACACCGTTTTGAGGAAACACATCATTCAACCTGGAAACAGTGAAAAAACATACTGTTTTGAGACTGAACACGCCCCTGTGTGTAGCTCTTCCTGCCTTCGTCCGTTTTCTGTCACACCTGTCTTCTATCAGTCTCATTAGTCTTTCCCTGTTTCTAGACACTTCCCTGCACACCTGCACCTTAGTCTTGTTTACTCCACACAAGTGTTCCCTGCCACACCCTTGCTGTTAGCCAATCCCAGTGTTTCCCTCCTTTTACCTGTGTCCACTCACCCCAGCTGTGTCTTGTTCTTGTGATTAGTTTCCTGAGTATATACATATATGCATGTGTGTTTCCCTTTGTCATTTCATCTGTGATCATCACTTCAACACCGACAACCCTGAGTTCTTCCCCCTATTTCTCATTTGTTCCTGTTGGTTTTAGTTTAGTTTTGATTCGTGTTTCTTTTGTGCTATGAGTTTCGCATAGTTTTGGAGATTTTTATCAGCATTAAAGCATGTTTTTGTTAGGTAAATCCAGCTACCTGCCTGAGTTCTGCATCTGGGTCCTCATCCTGAACTAAACATAACACCCCATAACCCACTGAATAGTGAGCCAGTCATTTGTGTATAACCCACATCATTGGGTAGACTAAGATAATGTGACTACTACGCTGATGGGACTGTAGAAGGAAGTAGTATAAAGACCAAAAGTCTGTTTCATGAGGCAGGGTAGATGGGAGACTGGTGTGAAACCCAGTCATTACCATGTTTGTCCCTAAACCTAACCTAACTTTACCTTAAGTGAAATTCGTTAGATGTCATACACGCCATTGCATGAGAATACCATACATTGCAATGTTACGTGATGGATAAGCATGAAAATCTACTGATCAATCATCAGCATAAAAAACAGAGACCATCTTGCGATGGGATCACTCCGGCCACAATACAGCAATCCACAACTTAAAATGAATGTGGGCCAGGGACGTAAAGTGGGGTGGTCAATGGCCCCTTCCCTACTTCTCAAGGCTATTCAAAGGAGGTTCTTTGACATTATGGGGTCTATGGAGTATGACACATGTGCAAAGCAACTGGAGCTGTGATGTTGGGGGCTTGAAACAAATAGTGCTAGAAATAAATGGACAATGTCCGCTCAAGTACCCTTTGGTGCGCTAGATTTAGCCTCCTTGGGTGTGCTGGACCTGACAGAGTTTTTAAGGTACACTAAAACTGATGGCCAAAAGAAAAAAAAAATTATTAGTTTAAGGTATTTATTTCAGGATCTTTTCAGTAATTGCTGAATTGCAATTCGCAACCATTTCTTTCCAACCAAAGACGGAACACAGACACCTCAGTGAAACAAATAAACAATGCTCATGTTGTGTGATAGTGCACCAGCTACGGACCCTTTTAAAAGTGCAGACCAGATTTTACTGTGCATGTGTTGTACCCCAATGATATGACGCAAAATGACACTGTGGCTTCTCCTCTTTTTAACCTCCTTGCTACTTCCTACCCCTCTGCTTACTGCCCCCTTGCTTGGACTACACACATCATGGATCGCAGCCTTCATTTGATCTGTTCTACACACCTATAACGTTTTGTGACTGTATCCTGAAAGGTGGTGATCAAATCTGTCCACAAACAGGCATATTAACACCAAGTTTTGAGAAGTTTTTTATTTTCAACTAATTGGCTGTAGCTTCATACTTAGTTTACAGACATGACATTGGCATTAATCTTATCTCACTCTTTACAAGCTAATCATATCTCCCAAAATCAATTTCTTTGATAGGGTGCAGTGCCAACATGCAACTATAAGGCGTGTGCACTCAGGCTTTAAGCTAAAAGTAGAGAGAACTGCCCCTGGTTGGTCATACATTTTAGATATTTTCATATCTGTGGTGAGTTTGCCCTCCATCTATCAGTTGATAGTGAAGCCAAAAAAAAAGAAAAAAGAAAAAGATTTCCACTTCCATTGATTGCTTTGGAGGGGAAGACTAAAGCCAAACTCCTCAGGGATATGACTTCATTCTTGGTTGCTCCCTCTGCCGCCTTCCTCAGACAGGATATTTTTAGTCAATGTGCATATTGGATTTTTGGAAAGCTCATTGTATTGTAAATGTAGTCCACAAAGCTCATTGCTCAGGATGCACTTAGCTGGACTGTTTAGCATTTCAAGAATATTCTTGTTCCCCTTTACTGTGGTTTCCCTTTTACATAACATTTCCGCAAAAATAAGTTTATTCTGCTGTGTGTTTTTTCTTGAGCTTATCATTAGATTTCTCCTCCTCATCAGTACTGTCTTGTCCTTTCTTTTCTCCTGTGCCATGCTTATTTGAAGTCCTTGGCGGTTCAGCAATTTCTTATTCCACATAGTAAGATTGAACAAAACCCTATTCTTGCAAGAAAGGACCACAACTACTGCTGCATGTCAAATCAATTTACATCCCTGGTTGGCCTGGTTCTGCATGGTTGACATCCTCAGAATCGCTTCGTCACTTGCTCGTTGGTCAACCTCAGTGATTCCGGTAATCAGGCCCGCCATAACCAGACACAGAAACGTCTGCGAAATCATTTCCTGTGTTGTACTTGGCACCTTAAAATCACTTTCTCAGACGGATAAACTATCAAGCGCCTTGGCTGCTATGGTGGATGAGAGAGGAAATGAGGTGATCGGTTGGATCAATCTTACAGTGAAAACCACTCAACCGCTGCAGTGAGGCAATACAGGTTACATCTCACTCCGTCTCTCTCAGCCCCTGTGATCATCCGCTACAGTGAATTTTAAATTTGCGATGGCAGAGGCGGTGCCACTGCACACCGATGTGGTTACACAGTGGCTGCTTTCACAATAACATTATCATCATATTTTCAATGAGCTGAATGCCTCCTCAGCTTAACAGATTTGGGTGATGTAGAGATGTTACACAAACAAATCACAACCTCGGTTCACCTCTTGATCACCTCACTCTTTAGCCCCTTCTGCTGTAAATCACACAGTCTTGCTGGGCTCCATTGATTTAATTTGTATCAAATTGCTAATGCAGTTATTCGTCATGCATTGCCTCCCGTGTAGCTTGTTTCCCCCATTATGCCTTTGCATTTACCTCTCATTACAGTAAATAATGATTACTTGGTAGTTTGCTGCAGTAAATACTGTAAGTGGGCTAGAGTGTGGCCTTCAGAAAGACACCAGTGAGCCAAGAAAGCAGCTTGTTTATCTCCCCCTACAACATCTGAATACCAGAGCACAATGGAGAGGCATGCGGAGGAGTCTGACACATTTATATCTAAAATACAAAGCACATTTGTGTTTCTTTGTGTTTTACATTTCTACAGACATTTCTTCAAGGACAAATGCCTCATTGTCTGAGTTAAACCTCAATGGAGCTGAAGAGATAGGTAAACTAAGACTCCACAGCTCTGCAAGCAGCTTTGAGAAGCTATACTTAGGCACAGTGACACAGAGTTGGGAAGTGTGAAGCACTTCCATCACTGATTTGCTTCTCAAAGAGATCCAAAAGACATGATTTTATGTGTGACTACATTTGCAAAACCAACCTGTCTTTTCCCTGCAAGTTGTTCTTAGGCATGTTCAGATGATCAGCGAGGTCAGCTAAAAAAGAGACATCTTCCAACAACTCGGGGTGCACAGTTCCATAAGGTTGTGACCTTTTTCTGTCAAAAAACACTGAATTTCAGATATCACAGAATGGAATCACCTCAGAATCGTCTCACGGCTTTGCCAGCACACTTTTGAGAGGCAGATTATATCCCTGTATTGTGCATTAATTCCTGACAGGAAAGTCCCATGCTCCAGGGATTAAATACTCTTTCTGAAGCAAAGTGCAATGCAGTTTCACTTTTTTGGTATATAACAAGCAATTCACGCACAGTGATAGTGACACCTAGCATTCACAAAAGAAACTGCATTTCAACATGTACATGTTTCGCTGTAGTTTGGACACCCATGGTTTAGTGTAATGTTTACCATGTTCAACATCTTAGTATGTAAACATGTTTTTGTTTTGGATAAAACTTTGACCTGATAGTGGTGTAGGACCTGGAATGACTACATAGTAAATTAAAAAACTATATCTACCATTGTTCAAAAACAGAAGTGAGGTAAGGTTAACATTCGGATTGAGATGGGCAGACTATAAAGGATAGCATGGCTGACAGTTGCGAGACATGTAACAATATCTTCCTCTGTTCATTAAAACTTGTTGAAGAGCACTTCAAGTTGTGATCATTATAGTTAAGACACTCTTGCATATGATAGTAGAGAAAAGGATAAAGGTATCCCCAAAGTCATTAGAGCAGCATCTGGGAACCATGAATGAACAAAATGCCAAGCCAGTTCATCAAGTTGATGCTGAGATATTTCACTGGAAAGTGAAAACTTTGACCGACTACCGGCACTACAGGAAAAGTCACAGGAACTAGTTATTAGGATTAGTATGGTCCTCTGGGGACCTTAGACATCTGTACCCAATGGTAATCCATCCAGGAACTGCAGACAACTTGCTAAAAAAACAGATTGCTCAACGTCATGGTGGCACTAAAGTAAACATCAGAGGATCACCAACATCTGTAAGCCTTACCCACTGCAGACTATGAATGTTTGAGCAAAATTTCAAGACAATCGAGTTGTTGTGATACTTCAGTCTGGACCAAAGTGATGGACCAACAGACTGCCCATCCCATCCCATGCCACCAGCAAGGCTAAAAAGAGCAAAAAGCTGACCTTTGAAGTTTAAATTAGCCAAATTGGCAGATTGGTGATGCTGACCTTTACTAGATCATGAATGCCATAGTCATAAAGGAATGAAAAAAATGCCACCACAGCCATGTAATTTAATTTATATCTTGACTAAGGTTGTTTGCCATTCAAGTTTGACATTTATCCAGCCTGTTCTTATGCCCCGTTTACACGTACACGGTTATTTTTAGAAACGGAGAAATATTCCTGCGTTTGCACCCTTCGTTTACACGCAAACGGAGAATTCGCCTCTGAAAACGATGCTTTTTAAAAACTCCGGCCAGGGTGGAGATCTTGGAAAACGCCGGTTGCCCGTTTGCGTGTAAACGGAGCAAAACGGAGAAAACGCAGGCAGTAGATGTCACAGTATGCGACAGAACTTGCACTCGCGTCAAAAGTGCGACCTATGTTTACATGTTGCTATGGTAACCATGGATCCCCTCAGAGTAGCAGCCATATTTATGTTGGTGCAAGCCCTCTTCTCATGCTTACATTTACAACTACAGCTGATTTATTACATGGAGGAGCAGAGACTAATGAGTGTTCGGAGGACAGCAATTTTGCAACAACAAGAGGAAGTGACTCGTTGCTGTTGTTGCTATTTTCGGGATTCTGATTGGCTAACGTGGGCTTCAGCTTCTCGTTACACTGCCACCTACAGTTTTGGAATGTCCTGGCAGCAGACATACATGGGTTCGTGTAAACGCAAAGTTTTCTGAAAACGGATACGTGTGCACGGAATTATTTTTGAAAACGGAGAGGGTGAAATGTCCGTTTCTAAAAATAACCGTGTACGTGTAAACGGGGCATGAGAGAAAAACTGTAGCTTGCTAGCTCCACCCCCCCAGTATAACTCAACCAATAACATTGTTTCTAGGTTCATTAAAAAAGCATTTCAAACATCACGTGTTTTTGCAGTTTCCAGCACCTCCAATTTGAAGAGGGGAATTTGCTCTGTTTAGACTAAGAGCCCAATGGCAGATAAAGGATCGGCTCTGGGCGCAGTCAGCAACAGTGTTGGGTCTGAGGCCAAGACCAAAAGCAGGCGCTGCAGAGCTGATAGTCTGCGCTGCATTTCATTTGCCTCCAGTGTTGTGTTACCAGTGAGCATTGGCCTGCTGAGAGATGATACTGGCTGGTGGAGACAACAGGATGTGGAGAGGGGGGATGCTGATGGGTGAACACACTCATGGGAGCACACACTTACACACTCTCATGCATGCACATATACACACTCAGACATGCACATAGCTGCATGCATGTGTGCACTCTGACACAAAGAGTTCTGTGGTATGCTTTTCTCAACATAAGATGAAATCACTTTATCGATCGCTGTGGGTAAACTGGGATATTGCAACGTGAGAGAGTCCAGTTAAAGAAACAAACCAACATTACAAAAAAACCCAGAATTAGTGGTAGGGGAGGTCTTCACATCCTTTTCGTACTTTCCCTTTTATTAAAGTAGCAATAGCATAATGTAAAAAATACTCTACTCTGACCATTAAGTTAAAGTTATGCAATAGAAACTTTACTTACAATAACAGTACAGAAGTATTATCAGACAAATGTACTTGTATCCTTATTATATTAACTGTATATTTTGACTTCATTTGATAGAGCATTATATTACTAAGTAACGAGATTCATAATACTGAAATATAAATGTAAATATTCAAGGTCATTATAAGCACCTTCCAACTGCTAGGTAGCTCATCGGGTAGAGCGTGTTCATTAAGTCCTCACCGCAGTGTCCTGGGTTTGAATCAGGTATGCAGACTCTTTGCTGGATATCACTGTCCCTTTATCTTTCTATTAAAAAATAATAAATGTGTAAAATAAATCTTTAAAAATAAAAAAGAAGTGCCTCTAAGTTGCACCAAATTTTTGAGTAAATAGTTTTTTTCTACAACATTATAATACAGCTCAGAAAAAAAGACCAGAAAAATTAAACAACTGTTAAAGTATCAAATTGCTATCAAAAAAAGTAAGACAGAACAAAAACTAGAAAAACTATTTTCACTCATTTAAAAGCCTTAATTGATTTCACTGTCCTCAGTTCAGATTCAGAGACAAAACATAACACAGTTTGGGTCCAGAGCTACAGGCAACAGCTTTGCTGGAAGTGTATATCTTAATTTTTCGATATAGTGAGCAACACAGAGTCTGTTGATCTGAAGGATCTACAGGAGACATATATTTGTATTATGCCACTTAAATAGTCAGGGCAAGTTAAAAAAACTAAAAGAAAATAACCCTAATTTGTGGCCGGTACAGAGATTTAGTGAATGAATGAATGCATTTTTTTATATTTTGGTGTCATGCCACCTAGTGGCCCATCCCCCATGGGATTATATGACACCTTTGCAACAAGATGCACAATAGTCCAAAGTACAGTTGCTGGCAAAAAAACCCCAATAATAATAGTAATAATAGCAGTAACAATAGCAATAATAATAATAATTGCAATCATAATAAAATGAGAAAAAGATAGAAATAAATAAAGAAAAAAGAATAACTCCATTCCACTAATAATAAATGATGGAGAAATAATGGTGAAAAGCCAAATCAGTGTAACAAAATTAATTTACCTATAATTCCCATTGTGCTGTGGATCATGATTGAGGAGGACAAGGACAATCACATTTATTTTGTACCAGTGTCTGAATGCCTCAGAGTCCTCAGAGCACTATCAGTTACATATACAGTGATTATAATCACTGTTCTTGGGTTACAATTGCCTATATGCAGGAGTTCTGCTTTCATCTACAATATTTTGTCATTTATAATAGCCGAAGAAAACCTGAAGATGGCAGCATTAGACCTCACAATACAACCAGCAGCCTGAAGCCCAACCATCGCACTTATTGCCCTGTCAGCATCGAGAGTCTGATGCTCTGAGAACAGGCTGTGTGAAATCCCTGCATTACAGTGCTGAGCTCTGTAAATCACTGTGGTTTTGTAAGAATGTACAAAACAAAACAAAAAAAAAATGACATGAAAGTTTCAAGCGAGCTCCTCTACCCTCCCTCGTCAATGTATTCACTCCCCCTACAATCCATTGGCATGCCCATGAGTACATTTATAAATGCAGGCACACAACTTCCTCTGGAGGTTTCCTCTTAGAAACCTTCCTTCCCCAGTGTGGTATTGTGCAACATCTGGCTCCGGCTGTGTATTGATCTTGGTCAGGACGAGAGGGAGAGTGTGTGTGTGTGTGTGTGTGTGTGTGTGTGTGTGTGTGTGTGTGTGTGTGTGTGTGTGTGTGTGTGTGTGTGTGTGTGTGTGTGTGTGTGTGTGTTGGGTGAGGGGGGTTGTAGTGTGAGTTAAGTGCACAGGTCTTTTTTAAGGACCTCTTGTTTGTCCCAGTGAGCATTTACCGTCAAGTGGTGCTCTAACGTTGGAGGAGAGCGAGTGGTGGTCCCAGAGGAGATCAACCAGCCAGGAACTGAATAATTCATCGGGGCCTCCTCAAAGCACCATGAGTCTGGGATGATGAGATGTTATAAAACACTTCTCTACCTTTGAAGATCTTCTACTTTCTAGTTGACTTACCCGTCGTTTAACGTCCGTCTATTACTTTCCAATCACCTTGACTTTGTTTCTGTGTGCACTTCTTCAGTGTAATCCATCTCTTTCCTCCCTCTACCATCCTCGTCTCTCACCACAGTATTGCTCCACTTTTGTGCCTTGGCACCCAAAGTGTTATGCAACTGATATACAGATGATGATGCCCTGTATCTGATATCTTAACGCAATAATACCTCACCACCCTGCTAACCTCCCTCCGCCCCCTCCCTCGATGCTCTGCCGTGAAGGGGGCTCTTTGCGGGAAATTCTAGCATACAATCGTATCTGCTCACATCTCAAGTTTCTCAGTGGCACAGCCCACCGATGTGAGGCAGTGCATTCTCATCATCCCAACCTTCAAATTTGCTTTCCTCCTTCTTTTCTTCCACCACAATCTCATCCTCCCCCTCTTTCTGGAACTCTTCTCTCCCTTCCTCTCATGTTTCCCTTTCCTATATTCACCTAACTCATGCTTCTCGTTGCAATGATACAGAGCAAAATCACGTGGGAAAAGTGACACATTATCACATAATGCAGGTATTTGCTTGTCCTGAAAGACATCAGTGTGGCCAATAAATATGTCAGACAAGTGATGTACTTGTCGGGGTGTCTCTGATGTGATTTTGTAATTTAACTTTGATAAAGCTCTCCTCCTCTGCTAATTGTTACTGTATCCCCTCCTTCCCTTCGACAATGTAAAACATGTGGGTTTGCTCAGGAGCAGCTGTTAGTCTGCTCCTACAGAAAAGAAAATACCTCACTGACAGTTTCATGCTGCATGCCTAAACATCAAAAGTTATTTTTATTCATTTAGATGCATGTAAAGAGGCCAGGAATAAGAAGCAAAGGAATTCTGTCCTTTTGTGTTCAAGAACAGTCACATTCTTTGTGTTGTCAATGTGGTTTGGCTTAATGACTACATAATGACTCACTTTGTTATTAACAGTTCTGGGGAAGTAGCTTGAAACTTAAAATTAAATATTCATTACTTATTGAAAAAAAAGGTAATGGCCTTACATTAGTAATTACTCTACGGTAAAACCAGTTGTTTACCTTACTTTCTATTACTCCGTTCTGCTCTAACCAGCACCTTCCAACAAATCTGAAGCCCCATACATTATCTTCTATATGTAGAAGATTGAAAAAAAAGATAAAATGGATGGAAAATGTTAGTTAAACAAGAAGCCATCCTACTGTTTAGAGGTATTTTCTAACTATCAACAGCTCAATGTTTCTTGCAGGACTGTAAGCAATATATTTTTTTGAATGTACAGGTATGTGTACCTATTCTATGTTTTCCAAGCTACCTCCTCCTGCGTCCAGTCCCCACACCATGCCAAAGGCAAGGGTATGCTTTAAACAAACTAAATGATACAAGGCAGGTGTTTTCCTTGTTCCTTGTTTCCTTGCTCTCTATAAACAAGTACCTGCACATCAATGCAGAAACTGTAGGCAACAGGACAAGATATTGGCCATGGGAGCATTCTGGTTTCCGTTTGTAGTCCAAGTAGTATTGACCAGCTATTTTACATTTGAGTAGGCTTTGGTTGCATGCACGTAACCAATCTGTGTGGAAAGCAAAAGAGGCAGAATCCACTGGTCATAATGCAATTTCGGAACCCATTGGCTATCGCCCAGAGGATTTAGCTCATTTGCAGATATCTGTTTAAAGATTGTCAGCAGACTGAGAGCTACTGGGTTCAGAGATTGATGATCAATGACCGGCACATGCAAGAGGATATCTGTTATCAAGAATATTTACTGGCTATGCTGAAACCCCCAGAGGCTAAATTGTCACCAAACAAATAGTCCAACTGTGCACACCTTTGGACAGTCTTTTCTGAAAGGCACTTATGGTGTTGCATTGATTTGTAAAATAAATAAATAAATAGAACTACATTTACGAAAAAGGAAAAAGAAGCTGAAATAAGCCCACTTTTTTGTGGGCGTGTTTCTTGGATTGTGGGTTATGGAAAGTTAACAAAAATGGGTGAACACATCCTCTCCAATTCTCATGAGTAAAAGGTCAGATGAAGCACACAGATGCCTTAACGTGTCCAGAACCAGTTAATTAACATACAGACAAAATTATGTTTATAAAAGAGTGTTTAATATACACTTTTTATTGTATGTAAGTTCAATTGTTCTCAATCTACCTATTTCTCTACCTTTCCATCCATCCATCCATCCATCCATCCATCCATCTATCCATCTATCCATCCATCCCACTAATCAATATCAACTATGCCATTCAACTCCTGCAATGACAGCAAATGAAAACATCAAAGTCCCAGAGCGTAACAGACAGACACTGTCTGACCGTCCAACAAGTACTTTGGCTCAAACATTCAGACACCCTTACTCAGTGATATATTGATCACCTTGACACCATTTCAACTTCATCTCTAAATTCTGCACAACAAGCTTGCTGTCACTCCTTCTGTAGACAAAAAAGTTTCTGTCTTTTATCACAGTGTGGCACAAGACAGACTGTAGATGATGTAATGAAGTTGTTGGAGTCAACAATGCACTGAGGCCAATATGGATTAAAAGTCTAAAGTCAGTGGCTCAACACAGTGCTGATGCATTACGTCACCTCTTGTGCGCTGTTATTCATTTCTTGCAGTGTAATTGAAGCAGCCACAAATGATGTCATCTAAACACAGGACTTCCATTCAGAAGTTGTTTTGTTGCTCCCGTACACGACCGGGCGGACCGGCCCCATCACCATAACTCTAATAAATGGACTGGATATGGCGAGCTGAGAGCGTACTTGGCCTCTGCTAAGGAGATTGGCAGGTGTTTGATATTCACTGAAGGCTAGCCCCCCCCCAAAAAAAACCACGTCTGAGTCTAAATTATAGACTATGAGACTTGGAACCAGTTAGGAACAACGGATGAGTCATCTTGGACAGTGACGGAGGTTACTACCTCTAACCCATCCGCTCATGAGATTGATGACCTATCAGCCTGTTTATTGACACAAACAAAATGACTCCTCTTTACTTATGCCAGGGGTCTCTCTCTCTCTCTCTCTCTCGCTTTCTCTTTTCATCCATGTGTAACGTCTCTCACTCTGTCACTCTGTCCCCCTCTCTCTCTCTGTTGTGGTGGCCAAGGTTAGAGAGGCGCAATGAGAAAGGGCGGGGAGTCGGAAAAGAGAGGGAGAGGGGGGTCTAAACAAATCTCTGTCCTGCCAGGACGTCCTCCTGCCAAGGTTTGTCTCGGGCTGGAAGGGATGAAGGAAGGCGGGGCTGCCGGTTTCGGAGGGTGGTGTGGAGGTGGACGTGGAGGGGGTGGCAGGGGGGGCGTGATGGGGAATGACGTGATCCCCTTTATCCCGGCCAATAAAACAGAGTGGCCGGTGAGATCCGGATCCGTACGTGCCGTCAAATTCAATAAGGTAGGGCTTTAATGTTTTCTTTTAATCAACCAAATTGCATTACACACTGACTCCTCTATGAAGCTCCACGGTGAAGAGGAAGGGGGGGACAGGAGAGTCAGAGCTGTTGGGGTGGAGGGGAGCTGGAAGTGCCAAGGGGGGCATTCCCAATATCTGGAGGAATTTTGGACAAAACTGTATGTTGTATGTATGGATTTCTTCAGTCAAGGTCCACTCCCAATTGCTCCTCCTTTGGTTCCCCTTCAATGAGAGGAAACAGGGGCCGGTGTGAATTCAGGGTCAGACTGGGGACAGACAAGGTGTACAGACAGACTACGTCATTGTGGTAATGAATGCCAGCCCAACTTTTAGAGCATCGGCCGCTTTAAAGGCAGAGCACACTCCCTCCTGCACGATGGTGTCTCTTATCATGAGAAATGCCCTCGCCAGTTCCCTCCTCCTCTTCCTCCTTTCCTTCCTCCAGCAACTTCCTCCTCATCATTCTCTCCCCCTCACCCTCACTGACCTCACTCCCCCCCTACCCCACCCGATATGACTCACCCTTTAGTGAAGGTACATCAGGAATGCTCCTCTAAACACTTCATCATCAAAACCCCGTTTTCTTCTCCAAGGCCAGAGGGAAGAACGCAGCACCCAGCCGGACGGAGGGGGATAGTATATCTGCGTCATGTACTGTAGTAATCACCAGCCGCCGGATCAGCTTGCTGCCCCAGTCCACTAGAGTTACTGGGATTTCAATTCTGATTGGGGTTTTACAGTTGGATGTTTCATTCCACCTTGGATCAGGCAGCGCTGTTGTGGCCCGGAGGATTACAGCTTGCTGCCGCTGTCGGCCGTTCATCCGTGGACAGATGAAACTTCACAGAGAGCAGTAATCCACCGAAGAAGGGTGGCTTTGCTGCTCAGCTGCCTCAGCCACAACTTTAAAGCCAGCTGACATTTAACATAATGATCAGTCAGAGTGGCCGAGCGTTTACACACGGGAAAGGTTTCCCGGACACAATTAGACCACAGTCCTTGCATGGGCTAAAAATGAATCACAATGCACAATACCATACTGTAGTCCCTCTATCCATCTAATGGTAAACTGTGAGTGGAGTGACTGGAAGAAAAGCCTCAGTCTCAGCTGTGATATTACAGTGGTTTATCCACAAGGCCTGAAAAGATGACCACAGTTACAATCTACTGCACAGTGTATAGTCTAGGATACAGGCTGCATTTTGGTTTTAGCAATCCATCCCGGTATGAGTCATTTACGGAATGCTATTAGACAGAGGGGTTACCCGAGTTTTCCAATGCTAAAACAATGCAGAGATTGCAAGAATGTAATTCCCCTCTCCATCTAATCAACATTAAAGAAGCAATGAAAAATTTCATCTTAATCCCATGTCTGTCCATCTGAATCTATGCTCCAAACGCTTGTCATTTTCATTAAACATCACATACTTCTGTCATGCTTGCCTCCAGGTCAGTCATTGGCTAGCAGCCCTGCTTAGTGTAAGGGTAGCCAATAGTTGAGTTCTGATGACGCAGGACCCCTGCTCACTAATAATGAGTCGCAATGAAAGGGAATATGAGGAAGAAGTTAATGTAACGGTTTTAAACTGATTTAAATCACATTTTTGTTTCAATGCTTCGAATGATGGACTTTGGCTGTTGGAGACATCTTTGTTTCTGTGGTATTCAAGCACTTCTGTATTGATAAGTTGGTATACTGGAGCTTTTTGAGCTAGAATTTTTGGTGCGGATGCATGCCTGCCCGAACCAGTCAAGTTGCACTTCGAGTTTAGCCACATCTGTGAAAACATGGATGCTTCACACAGCAGCACAGATGATCTATACAATCAGCACAATTTCAAGGTGGTCACCCAACATTAGTGTCGCCATTTCAGTGTCTGACCAACTGTGTCCCCTTGTGTTCCTGAGTTATTATTAATGGCAAGAAAAGTGTTTTTGCAAAACATTAGGATGTCTCAGAAAGATTGACCTTTGACCTCTTGGATATAAAATGTCATCACTTCAGCATTTTATCCTATTAGACATTTTTTCAATTCATTCATTCAATTTTTTCATAGTGTATGAGTGCTTTAGTTATGGCATAAACACAAGAAACATGTTTTATGAGGTCACAGTAACCTTGACCTTTGACCTTCAACCACCAAATTCTAACCAGTTTATGCTTGAGTCCAAGTGGATGTTTGTGCCAAATTTGAGCAAATTTCTCAAAAGTCTTTTTGACGTATGACGTTCAAGATAATGAGATAGACCAAGAATAGACCTGGGAACGCCATCTTCAAATGATTTCATCAAAGATGGGACAGACAGACGGACAACCCGAAAGCAAAATGGAAAAATCAGTAATTACAATTTAAATATGACATAAATGTAACATGTCTGAAACATTTTTTAATAAGCAGTGAGTTTAAATGATATCTTAATAATGTAAAACCTGAAAATTTGAATAGTTTTAATGCCTGTGCATAAACAATGATAAAAATAAAAACAAATATACTGTAAATTACATTTATAAAATATTATGTAGGCTCTTAAAACCATTAACCTAAGCAATGACATTCTCCATAACTGCATCTGATCACAGGGAGCGACAGAGCTGCATGTCAGTATGAGTCAAGACACTCACAACAACAGAAGAATGCGAAGCAAAACAACAACAGAAACAACAACAACATGCTGCATGGTTCATGTTGAACTCGCCCCCGAGGTCCCCGATGGGTGGATGACTTCAGCTGCAAAGTCACTTTGACTCAGTGAATCAGGAATCAGGTAACGGGATCAGGCTTCATTAGGTGACTTCAGCCGAGTTGGCAGACGGCCAGGTGAGCTGGACGCACAAATGGACATTGATTTTTCAATAAGGGCCCTGAAGCTGTCAGCCAACCAGGCTATGGTGATATCTTCTCTCGCGGGGATGGCCTTCTCCCGATGATGGCCTGACTGGCACCCGACCACGGGCCACCACACCGCCATCCACTTCATCTCCAGCTTCACACACCCCCCTGGCCCTGCCCCATGCACCCACACTGGTGTTAATGGGTATTAACCAGAAGTGCTGCTGAAGATAGAAAGCTAAAAATGGCCATGCCATGCGTGGGTGTGTGCACAGGTGAAAAACAGAACTTTAAGAATATGTTATAGTTAGTTGGTAATGCCTAGATTAAGTAAATTTGTTATATACTACAGTCCTTGATATTAGTGCATGCTGCCAAGTTACTTTTGTCTTGCAGGGAAAACATTTTTTTCTCAATGTAGGGGAAAGTAGTATTTCTGTAATATTTGTATCACAGTTTTTTTTTAAATATTGATAACATTGAAGTTTAAGTATCAATTTTCGAGAGAAAAAAAAAGAAAGTCAAACGCTCATCAGGTAAGAGATTTGAAGCAGATACTTCTGCTGCAGTGTATGGAGGTCCCCTCTTTGATAGACAAATGTCGCTCCAGGATGCAAGTCCCTTCTGAGCAATTTCTTCAAAAAAATATTTTTACAAAAACACTTGGTCAGATTCTATGCCAGTCCCCTGTTGGTAATATTGTTGTTTTTGTGTGTGTGTGTGTGTGTGTGTGTGTGTGTGTGTGTGTGCGCGCGTGTGTTTTGATATTTATACAGGCTTGTTCAGTTGTCTTATAGTTTATTGTTTCAATTGACTTGTTGTATTACACAGAAAAAACACTCAGTTTACAAAGCAGTCCAAGGTCTCAGTGGGGTGAAAGAGGTTACAATCATGTTTTCCTGTCAGGTCATCCATATTTATCTAGTCTGGTTCTCTCTTGGCCCTCTTTGACCCAGGCCTGAAGGGGCTAAACACCAGTAATGGTTTCCATCCATTAGGCCACCCTCTGGCGTGCCCTCAGCCTCAGCAATCAGTACCTCTAAGACTGCAGCCATCACACATTGCCCTTATCCTGAACCCTACAGCCAGCAGGGCATCATACAATGACAGAGGTTGAGACGCGACCTACTGTATGACCTTTCAAAATGCAAATGTTAGATGTAGGACGGCCTTGATGCAAGGAGGACAGCAGGAGTGAAAGGGAGAGCGGGAAGAGAATAAGAAAGTCCCAGTTGGCAATAAAAATAGAGGATAGTTATGAAATGGTCATAACTCTTGTGTTGGAGAATTGCCTTAAACGTTAAAGATAATACACAATGATGAGATGGTTTCTTCATCCCAAAAGACCTGACTCATGCAAACAAAGGCTTCTCTTTGTGCAAAGTGTGGTTCCAGGAAACAAAGTCATGATTGGTCAAACTGACTGGTAGTTCCAGTACTACACTGGTATCCTTAGATTCACCCTGCTGAAGTGTCTTTGAGCTAAATTCCAAACAAAACAATTAAATTCTTGACATTTGCAAAGAAAAAGAAAACTACTTGGAAATGTTTGCTACCTAATCACATCATGAACCTAGAAGAAGCAATTGTTTTATTTTCCTCAATAGCAGACAGTATGAATGAATGTCTCAATCTCAAGTAAATATATTGTCTCTGTAAAATGCATTATAATATTCTGCCAGAAAGGGGCTCTGAATACGACCCTCAGTCCAGCTTGTTGGGTTTGTTTTCTACAAAATGAGTCCAACTTAAATGTCCAGTAGTTTATACAATGAAATGTTAAACCAGGAGATTATAAATCTCCCCCTCTGACAGACATGTCCAGGTGAGCAGCACTTCATTTGGGAAATGACCATCCCTGAATCAACAATCGGCCGCTAATAAAAACCTCTAGTTTGAATTGGAT
This sequence comes from Plectropomus leopardus, assembly GCF_008729295.1. Classification (NCBI taxonomy): domain Eukaryota; kingdom Metazoa; phylum Chordata; class Actinopteri; order Perciformes; family Serranidae; genus Plectropomus; species Plectropomus leopardus. Next base: position 8,606,692 of record NC_056469.1, read on the forward strand.
ATCTGGGCTGTAAAAGAATCACCTGCAGGCTCTTCGAACCACGTTGCCCTCACGCATCAATCAAGTCACAGTTTAGTGCTCAAACTGGCCAGATTTTAATTTTTCTTTGAGCTTTATTGGAATTTGATTTGCCAAGATAAAGTTAAAGCCATTAATCTTGTTCTCCCCACGCGTCCCTTCCAATAAACTCACTGCAATGGCCGTAAATGTCTCTTTGCCCCCAAACCCTCTCCGAAGTGAATGAGTGTGTCGGTATTTGATGACACAATTTTGTGCTTCATTCAAATATTTGCTGTCAGAATCCAACGCTGAATGAAAGTGCTGCAGACGTTTGAAATGCAGACAGAAACCACAGCGCTGATCACTTTCACAGTTCTCAGCTTAAATCCAAAGCAACGGGGTTGAAGCAGCTTTCTGCACGTATTCTGTAGAAATTATTGACTTGATGGCTACTGTATGAAGACTTCCTCCAGGGGCACTTGATGAAAAAGAATCAGTAATATTCCAAAGATCTTACAACGATTCAAAGCTCCTTGTTAACTGCATTAAACCCTTCACCAAATAACGTTACAGTTATTTATGTCTATAAAAGAAAAAATAAATCATACTTCCGAGTGTTTTCAGCAGGCTGCGGTGTGTTGACTTCATGTCTATGGGAAGTGGCTCCGCACAGTCATCTTTCCTCAATTGTTTCTCATTGCGTCTTGGACGAGTAGACCCCTTCCACATCTGTCAGCGTCAATTACCCATGGCTTTCCCCTGCATCTACATAACCACCACCACCCCCGTGGCTGCGACAAACACACGCACCCACACTTTTATAATTGTTCTCGATTCTCTGCCGTTGTCCCAGCATGGCCCGGGCCCAGCCGGAGAGTGTCTGCCACACAAGTCGCGAGTGGAAGTGCAGCAAATTTCGAGTCCGCTGGATCACACTGCCACTTTTCGCCTCGCCTCTGTCTTATTACCCGCACATTTCTCAAACAAATTTTCCCAAACTGTCTAGATTCTTGCAGCAATTAAAGCATTTCTCTCGTTCTCTCTTCCTTTCTTCTCTGTCCTTTTGGCAACATGCACGACCATGTTGGTCAGGTCGTCTCAGTGTTCCTGGGCCAAAGCTGACACAACCAATTGGACAAGCCAACCATGATCTGACAAATAAAAGGAACAGAGGATTACAGCAAGGAGAACGTCTGGGGTTCGAGGAGCAGTGAGAATCACACAGGGCGTGCCATTGTTTCTCAACCACCGATCGTTTTTGGCAGCTGTCGGGTCTTTTCTTTCCTAAACCCAAAGAGCCGTCCTGCTCTGGCAAAACCCTCATAAAAGAGACATCGAGAGGTTGCAGTGAAAATAAGAAGCATTTGTGTGGCTTGAGGGATGTTGGCGTATTGCACTGAACTGGAATATAAACCCTCCTCTGGGGTGAAAGGGTGATGGCAAGGGGAGGAGAGCTCTGACGTGTGCTGGGGATGCTCTCTGTGAATATGATGAGTCACTCATGCTTACTGCAAATGTACTTGATAAAGAGAATGTGTAACTTAAGATGAAGATGATAGGTTGGTTGGTTGCAGTTTTCGGCCTGTTTTATTTCGAAAAGCGCAGCAGCACTGGGATCTCTGGGAGTCCGAGGTAGCACTTGTTTCCATTGGCCTCCTATTCAAAAGACTGGCCAGACAGGATTCAGAAAATGATACCAAATGACAGCAGATTTTCCACTGCGCCTCCAGTTTGTTTCTTTGTATCTGTGTGTGTGCTGTACTAAAGTGGACAGTGGAATTGAGCTTCTTTAGATCACCTCAATATCTGTTGCTTCTTCACTTCATCTCCCTGTGATAAACTGTCAGTAGCTCATTTCAGACTTGCACCTTGATATGTATATGTGATAACAATTCAGTTTGTTGGTCTTGGTCACTTAAGTCACTTTTACGCAAAATTCACAATGTCTATCGTACTATGTAGATTGAATTTAGTAACTTTTTCCCATGAACAAGTCTCAACTGAATGTTAGAACACAACTAAATGACCTTGTTGAGAGCACTCTATACATCTAATCACTGAACAGTCATCTCATTTGCAAAGAAAATGAAAAATTAATAACCTGTTATTTTGGGACATTTGCTTTCTTACCTAGAGTTAGGATGAGAGGATCTATATCACTCATGTCTGTATACAGTAAAGGGTTATGTGTTGGACCTTTTCTAGGTCAAGCACATTGACTTCTTGGAGTCTTTGCTTGTTACACCAGGAAGTTGCTGCTCTGAACCAAGAAATAGTCTATACCCCATAAAACGTCAACGTATTGTTTATACATTTGGACTCAGTTAACAAGATATAAGTGTACATCAGAGGAGACTGAAGGCACATTTTATTACCTTTGGACAGAACCAGGCTTTCTTTTTTACAGAGTGATTAAGTGCATTCCTTAAAAGATCTTTAACCCTTTGAAGCCTTGATCGAAATCACTTTTATTGTGCTGCATTGAGACGTTTTACAAGTATTTAAACCTTTGAACCCATGCATTGGTGTGATTCCTTTCAAAAACATGGGGAAAAGGCAATGAGCTGCTATTTTTTTAAGTAAAGGAAAAGTGTCCAGAGAAATATATTTATATTCAAAATTATTTATTGAAACACTTTGTTTTTCTTTTGTGTTTTTTTTTTTTTTTTAACTTTCCTGTATTTTTCCCTTTGTTTGTGTGTTTGTATACGGGGTTGTTTTGGGTTTTTTTATGTTGTTTTGTTTTTTCTAATTTTCATGTAATTTTCTTGTACTTTTTACAGATTTCTTGCTAATTTCTGGGTCATTTGCTCAGGTTTCAAAGGGTTAAAGCTACACTTTGTAGTGTTCTCCTAATAACAATGTATAGACTTGTACAAAAGTAATCCCTCTCAATCATCATTTAATGACTCTTATAAGTGTGTGGCAGTATATTTATTTTAGACTGTCTTCTGCCTTTTCTTTTCTGCCTATTTTCTTCTTATTTTGCTGTAGCTGTGTGCCCCACACAGCACGCAGGTGAGGTGGGGACATTATAAAAAGGCAGTGACCAGGTGCCAGACTGTAAGCAGCAGGCAACCAAGAGGAAGCTACAAAAACTGTGGACACTATGCTGAAAACACAAATAGAGCAAAGCAAAATGCCAAGCAGGTAAAGGTTGTTCCAAGTGTGAATCTGAGACTGGCTTTCACTTTCTGGGATATAACAAGTTTCTGTTCCTGCGCATGTGTCCACTTTCTGTTTTATTTTAAAATGTGCTCCCATTGTGTTTATTGCTACTTTTACCTCCTGAGTTCTCCCCCCTACCTTGATGACCTCATGTGTTTTTCTCACCTGTGAGTAGTTAGTAATCAGCCCTTGTGTATTTAAAGCCCAGTGTTTCTCCCATTCAGTTGCCAGATTGCCATTGTCGCCACAGTGTGTTCATGCTCTGCAGTCTTTTCCTCATTATTGATTACCTGTTGTTTTTTGGACCGGGTTTGGATTTATGGACTTTGTTTCTGATAAACCATTCTTGGTGTTTTGTGCTTTTGGTGTTTTTCTCTGCAGCTAAGTCCCAGTTTTGTACTAAATAATTACAGATTCATATTTGCTGGCGAGAATGTTTACAAACAGTAACCCACAATTTCTGCATAGTGCATGTACCTCTTATAAATCACCAAAAAAACTGAGTGACTCTTTCTGTAAATGTCCTTTCTGAATAAATACAATTGTATTATTTATCACCTATCTCAACTCTAGATAGTACACTACTACATACAAGGCAGTCAAGGGGGCACACACCCTTATTAAAAAAATAGTCATAATCCTTGCACTTTTCTTTCACTGTTCCTATGTATAAGCCTGCACCATAAAATGGCACTCAGTTATCAAAACTTTGAGCCTAATATTTACCCTCACTTTCTGTGCAGCAGAGGATTTTTTCAGAAAATAAAAATAAAAATCTAATTGCAGTTTGAAACTGAACCACTCTTTTGTTATAGTGCCAAAAGGCATTTCTTAAACCAAGGTGTTACATATTATGTGCCCTTCTGCGCTGACTGAGACAAATGGTGAGACATGTTCTCTGGCCTCACTGCAGTCAAAGCAATGGTGTAATGGTGAAACAACCCTCTTTATCATTGAAACTGGGGGACAGGACGGGGGAGACAGAGGTATAGGGTAATGGAGACAGCCAATGTTGGACTCCTTTTAATATCATTAACTCCATGTCCATTTTCATTTGTTCCCAGACTGGAACAGCACAGAGTGTGTGTATGTGTGTGTACTATGTGTTAGAGGAAAGAGGTAGAGAAAGGAGACAGAGGACAAACACAAATTTATCCGGCAGAGCTGGACAATGTCAGATCCATCCACATAAGAGTGCATACTTTGGATAGGATCTGCTCATTATTTATTACTTTCATGACCATAGCATGCTTCCAAACATCATTAACAAACCCTGCACAAATCCTGTTTTATTTATACAGCCAGGTGCACCGAGGCCACAGCAGGACAAATATAAAATATCCTGGTAATCAGGGGCTTTTGACCATGTCCAGGTCGGAAAGTCCTAAATATTCCCACCTCCGGTTTAGGTCAATAAAGTTAATCATAAAAAGCTATTTATTTTAGGGGTTTCAGTGTTTGGTTTCCATTTCTACTTCTCGTGGGAAACCTTCGTGCTCAAAAAATGAAACACATGCTGCTTTTGCTTGATCCTCAAATGTAAATTGTCTAAATGATGTTGTTGAATGGGGATTTTTAATAGACCTTCAGAGGATACTGAAACACAGCAATATTAGGTCTGAAAAAAGAACGGGTCGACTGACGACTCTTATGGCAGTGCAGGTCCTGAGAGGGATTCGTGTAAATCTACGCTGAGAGAGTGAGAGCTTATTGTTTGTAATTAGGGAGAGATGAAATTGAATGCGATTCCTACAGCAGCACAGCATGCTGCGCTAATGTAACAGAGCACTCATCAAGTCCACGCCACAAAACCAATATGAAAAACATCTGGTTCAACATCTCCCACTTCCCATAGCAATGTGCTTGAGTGGATTGTGGCACTGTGACCTTGATGGTGTTCCGTTTTTATTCAACTTCAGTTGCTGCGTTCGTGCCAGTGCCTATGTTGCCTCTGAGGCAGAATTATGACTGCGGAGGTTCGCTATTGTTCTGTTATGACTGCTAACCATGACTCTTTTCACAGTCAGACAGTCAGAAATGTGGTAATTCTCATTATATTATTACTGGGTGGGGGGTGAGGTCTATCTGTTGTGTTGTGGTGCATTGTCAAATGAGTGAAATCAGGACCATGTTTTAGAAATTTTCCTGCAGTGAATAAGCAAGCGCTAATTGGACAGCATTAACAGAAAATTGACAGAAAATATGTAAAATTATTCTGGAGCTTGCCATTGGCTCCAGTAATGGAGGCAATTCATTTCATGAGGCTGCAGCTGGAATTTCTTGTAGTATTTAAAAAAGAAGCTAGTGAGAAGTGGGATGAGTTGCTACATCATTTTCTTGACAGTTCATTCAATATTGTATGCTATATGGTATATAAGAACATATTGAAAGTTTGTTGGCACTCTACCAGTAGCATATTGTAATCACATGCTATTTTCAAAAGTTCCTTTCTAGTGTGTGTTAAGGTGACAGTAAGCCAGCATCATGAAACACCTCAAGAAAGAAAGAAAGAAATTGATATTAAATATAAATAGTACTCACCTTGACTCTACAGATCCAAAAAAATGTTCTAACAAAAGGCATGAGTGAGAGCACAAGAAAATTGAAAGCATATCAGTGACTTCAATGGAGGTTGTGGACTGCTGTTTTGAAGCGTCAAGTTCAATATTTGACCATCTTGTTTTTTTGGAGTAAGAAGTGACTATATTTTGATGACACACACACGCTGTTGTGACACCCTTCTTACTTGTCACTCAAGTGGTCCCGCCCTTAATTATTCGTAACTTTGGGCTCTATAGCTTAGTTGAAATAAGCTACAGCGACAAAAAATAATTATTTTACTAGTCTTTAAATGGAAATGTATATCTATCTATCTATTTACTCTGTTTTGGAGCCAGCCTCAAGTGGCCATTCGCTGAATTGCAGTTTTTGGCACTGCTGCATTGGCTTTCATTTTTTAGCCTAGGAAATTATTGCTTGGTGGCAGCTCAGCCTTGAAATGGGCTCAGAAACTCACCAGAATCTCCAACTATTTCTGTTACTTTCCTCCTGTCTTTGTCCTTTCTTCTTCCCGTCTCTGTAAACTTGTGAAGTAGATTTATAAGGCTCAAAAATAAGTGTGAATTTTTCACTTAGTTGAGACACATTTTTTTCACCTCAGTTTTTTAAACACCTGGCATATTTGTGCCCACTAATGTTTTTCCATTACCTTTGTTTATGATCATGTCACTTGCCCCCATATTCTGTCAGAATCCACCTTTTAAAGTAAAATTTGATTGGTGAATTTTAATACCACTCCTGAATGTTACAAGTTGTTTTCGCAAAGCCCCCTATGAATCTAATGTTTATTACCTACAAGCTAAAGTAAGATCTTGATTGAGACACACTGCTTATTTTAATTTATTTCTACATCCTTATGCATTGTTCATGTTAAGCTACTCAACACTTTCTGCAGGATTTTTTTTTAAACTAATGGAAGCTAAGCTGCTGGAAAACAGCAGAAGTGTGGAGTTTGCAATAAAAAGTTGAAGTTCACATGGCAAATATGAGCAAATCATATCAGAGAGCAAAGTTAGCAAATTAGGAAGATGACTGCCATAGCATCGACAACTTGACATTTCCTCCGGGAAGATTTATGCATTAGAAATTATAAATGATCCAAGAGGCAATGTTACCACTCTCAGCTGCTGAAGTGACAATAATTTACTGAAGAGGGACCCTGGAGTGTACTCTGTAGTTTCTTGGGAGTTAGAGCACTGAAGAGGACTCGCTTAAGACGTGATGTCCCTCGCCTTTACTCAATCCACTAAGTAGAAGAAGCTGTAAGACGAGACGTGAATGCCCAAAGTGGCCTGATCACATCTGTTACAGACTTATGGAGGAGCGCCTCTTCCATTATTGCCTCTGCCTTAGAGGAAGTCTCCTCATAGATCACCTTTAGTGCCTTGCTTACACTTTATTCTCCTCATAAACAATTTGTAAAGGTAGGAGGACAAGCAGAACATTTACACTATGGTAGCAGCACTGCAGTCAGACATATATTATTCCCAAGTAACTTCTTATTGAAGTCATTTATAATTTTCACATCATCCTGACATGGTTTATTTCACTTAGAAAACACAATAAATCCTTTCTGACTGTCATTTCAGAATAAATTACAGATAAATCAAACTCTGTCAGGCTGCAGGAGAAACTCAGTGCATGAAATAGAGGGAAACACAAGTTTAGCCTCTGGGTATTGTTACACATTCTCGCTGGTTTTGCGGCGCTATCTTTGATATTTTCACATGCTTTTCCTGCGCTCTGGGGCCAAGCAGCCAGTCTGGACCAAACACTGGGCAGGAGGAGTCACAGGGAAACCCAAATATTATTTCACAGAAATCCAATATGTGGGTACAAGTATGACAGCAAATAAGTTGGCCCCTGTTCTCGCTGTGCACCACCCACAGAGCGACGCCCGCTAGCATTGTAAAACCCTACCCTCTGTCTGGATGACCTCACAGCTCGGACCTCTGCTCAGGCCAGTGTCTCCAACCAGGGTCCAATAAGCCACCCCATAATTCGCTAACACTCTTTTCATTTGTCCTCCTCGCTCTTTTAGATTCCTAAATAGTATTCGGACCAGGGTGGCGAGCGTGAACACTGCACTAGGTGTGTCCAGATTAGCGTGGGTTGCGGCCTGGCGCCTTCATTGTTCTTCGTTGTTATTTCAGAACCTAAAATTTAAGAAAAAAAAACACATGCAGGATGGTTTTCACTGGCTGAGCCATCAGTGAGGGTCGTGTGAGCTCTAGTGCAGAGGTCTCTCTTGCAGTCATGTGATTTTTAAAAAAAGTTTTTATACAGGCTGCACGAAGATAGCCGCACCGCTTTATGCTGCGTCATAGCCCTTTGCCAGGCCTAATTACAATGTCAGTCTGTTTAAAGAGCAGTCTTACGGGAATGTGAGGGCCCCATTACTGCATCAGGACCATGCGCGAGAGGCCGTGGGGCCATAAAACACTCATCTGTGACCAGCAGTAAAAGAAAAAAAATGGCACTCTGACAACACAGTATTTAGTGCAATAATAATCACACCCCCTTTTTGCTTTTATAGCATGTAAGCTTGATTGATTCATTGCCTTGAGGAGAGAACACATGGAAATGTACTTGTGACAGTGTGTGTGTGTGTGTGTGTGTGTGACCATGGCAGCACAGTTTCCAAGGACTAACCTCTCTTGTTCAGCGCCAGTGTCTGAAGTTAGGAAACATGGAAGGTAAGAGGTGCCACCGGAGTATCAGTGGTGTGAGTCTTACACATTGACTCTTACATTGCACTTCATGTTTCAGTTCAGATTACTTTGTTTAAATCAAATGGAAATTATGGTCAATGCAACTGACTGAGCAAGACTGTGATCCGTGTCATTTTGTAGTCACATATGGACACCTGTGGGATTAATTCTTGTTGCTCTTGTCTTGCAGCTTATGTAAAATGCCAAAACCAGTCATTTTGCCAAAATCCTAAAAAGTGTTGAGATGCAGCTGTTAGTTGATATCACCCAGCATTACTGTTATTAGTCCTGGTGACCTGCTACACTTTGACTCCAGGGTTCTTTTTTAAAGTTGTATGTATGTATGTATGTACATATGTATGTACGTATGTATGTATGCATGTATGTATGTATTTATTCATTTATTAATTACTTTTCTGTACATTATTATTAATTTGTTTATGTATTTGTTTTATTTGTTTATTTTGTTTTTGTTTTTTTTTTGTTTGTTTTGTCAGTTCTACAAAAGTGTACAGTGTAAGTGACTTTGTACCTGATGATTTCCTTTTTTTATTTAAATAAAAAGAAAATTAAAAAAAATAAAAATCTTGTAGCTCTCCAATTACAGCAGGATCAGCTCTGACCAGGCACACTGCCACTTGTCTTTCATCATGATTTGTCACCATTTTACCAAGCTATTCTGTTTAATAACAGATATTATTAATAGGGGAAAGCCCATGAGTACAATGATACAGCTCAAATGTTCTTTTCCTGTTCCAGCAGATTTTCAGGAAGGCCAAAAAGAAAGCACTGCAGATGTGCACTGTGGTCAGGCCAATGACAAGAAAAGAGTATATGAATTTCATAATGAAATGAGCCTGTATATGAGGGGCCTACATCCTCATCATCATCACCCTGTCCTGTTACCCGTCCCTTGTCATATATAATTGAGATAGGTTAATTCAGGTTACAAACATAACATCATCTTTCACTTAACTGCATTTATTCCTAACTGGTGGTCTGAGGAGATAATATGGAAATCATTAGATGTGGGCATGAGTTGACACAAATCTGTCTAAATGGTTTGAGGGTGGTCTGCGTGCATTTTCATCTCAAAGAAAAAACACAAGTCTGTTTCACAGCTGATTCACAGTATCAGCTGTTTAGTTAGCAACATTCAGATCAGGCTTTGTTTGAATGAACCAGGCTCAAAAAACATGGCCATTATTACAAATGTCCAATATTCACTCTGATTTTAGCTCCATTTTGGTCTCCACCAACACCTGAGGAAAATGGCTATCTGTTAAGCCACAAAATGATCCACTATGTTCACCTACTTGTCGTTAACTTTAGCCCTTTATACACATGCATCGCAAACCTGAACCTATCTTAACATTACCCATAGGACCTTTATGTGAGAATGCAAATGTCTGAATCAGTTGGACCATATATTAAACAGACTCTATTCTGCCTAGTACAAAGTCCATATAATGTCCGCTGGGACCCAAATATGGAGCAGGTCATTGTCTGAAAAATTGACTGCAAGGAAGTTGGCATGTTGATGACGTTTCTATCGTGACAGAAGAAGACAAACTCCCATTGGTTTCAAATAAGAGTTATTTACTGCAAGACACCAAAGTCATCAGATACATTGGCAAGGACTCCATCACTTATAACAAAACTTACATTGGCTTTGTAAACAAAACAAAAACGTAACTCAGCACCATACATTTTGCGTTATATCCATCCTCCTGCATAGTCTCTAGACCATCCCTCGGCTTTCAGTTATTGTTTGATGTTAGACAGGTAGTGTCAGTGGGTTTCTCAAGGCTTTTTCTCCCAAAATGCCGGCCTGATGCTGTTGGAAGCAATGCTGATAAGTGTGGTGACCCTGAGCCAAAACATTTAAGTTGTGGGCTGTAAAACCAAAACAAAATTTAAAAGATGCTAAAAAAATCCCAACAAAACTCCTTTGACAAAAGCAGGTAATTAACCTTTGCAGAAAACACAAGATGCTGATGTACCACTGCCTTGATTGCTACAGTAAATTTGTATGTGTTATTGTGTGAGTGGTGTTTTAAAAGGTTGGTTTGGATACACCAAAGTCATACAGTAATACAAACAAACTAAGGTCAGAAATAGACCAGCAACTCCCATGTTCTGCAAGGTAAAAATTTTGTCGATTAAGTCTGGTGGCTTTTAAAAGAGTATAGATAATGGCTTCAGTTCCCAGTCAGAAAGGGCTGTTTGACAGCAAAATAAAACAATCTAAATATAACATACAATTGAGTTTGATTTTCATAGATGGACAAAATATGTTTTGCTGCTGCATCCATCTATAGCAGTTAATTGCTAACCTTCTGCGGCAGTTCTCCTGCCTGCTTCTCCAAACTGGGGGCATGCTTACCGCTATCTACTCTGAGTAATACGCTGACTATGGATAAATACTTCTTACAACCCACACTTCGGCATCTTATGATTTGGTAAAGGTTAAGTAGCTAAAAAGGAGGTAAGAGTTAAAAGCCTGTTCATTAAAATTACTAAAACTGGAAGCCCTATTGTTATGAGTTGAGAATTCAACCAGGGTCACTGCAGTTAAAGGCAAAAGTACGTAGCCCTCCACCACCCCAACCACAACGACCTTACTTTCCACTGTGCTATTTCTATGTCAAACCACTGCCTGTTTCTAGTCATGTCTCCTTCATGTAATCCTTTTGTGGTGGGAAAATGTATTTCTCACTTGTACAGTTTAAGATGTTGTGCTTTTTCCACCAAATTGTAGGACACCACACTCAAAGGATTGGCGTAGGATTTATCGCTCATTGGAAATGATAACAGTGCATATGCTGTTGATGCCATTCAAAATGGACAAAAATAGACTGGGATTTTCCCAAGATAAAAATAAAAATAAAGTTGAATTCATTATGTAACATTTGTACATTTTACAAGGTAGGTATAGAAAGAGCACTCTTGTTAATAATTATCTGGAGAAGAAGAAATATCGCCAAGTGCGTCTTTGTAAATAACCACATGGAATTGTATCTAAAACACAGGCTCTTCCTAATGATTGAAGTTGATGCGAATGGAGACATAGGGCTATTTTGTCTCCATCCATGTCATTTTCAATCATACGGAAGAGCCAGACTTGTGTTAGATATGATTCTATGTGGTCCAAAGTAATAACCAAAGTGCCGCAGTAAGACAATAATAATGGGCAAAAGTAACAGTCAATAACTATGAAACTCACGCAGGACTTCAAATTGACAAGTTAAATATATAATTTTTATTGTCCAATCTGATAGAGCATTGCACTTAAATTAAATAATCATATTCAGTGCAGAAGTTATTACTTTTGAAATGTAATATTCTGAGAACTTCATAGAGTTCAATCCTCTGTTCAATGTTAAAATCATAAAACTGAGCAGGTTAGCCAAGATTGTCTGTCGATATCCATAGTTACCTCTATCAGGGTAAACATGCCTTCAACACAGCGTATTGAACGTAGATTGTATCATAGACAAACACACATGGCATAGACCACATGGAATGTTCAAAAATATCTGACCTTGTGTGATCCTTGGTTCACACGAAAACATCCCAGAAACTTAAAAGACGCTGTGATCAAGGCAAGAGTCCAAAGGGCCTGAACCAATAAAAGACCATGGAAGATGTCCAACATTTCTGGACTATTGTAGAATAAGAAGTGCTTGGCTCAGTTTGCTCCCTCCATCCAAGCAAAGGTTTGGGCTGGAGGCCTGTCTTCAGTGTCTTGACTGGATGCCATGGGAGCAGGCCACAGCAGAAAAACAGGTCAATACTGACTGTTAATGCCACGATTGGATGGTTTGTGGTCTGACCATTTGGAAGACTGAACAAAATAACATTTTACTGGGGTTCATAAACCTCTTGTGGATGTTAGAATGGCTCCTCCATAAATCCCAAAGTGTTGAAGGGGGGACGTTAAAGTTCGGAGCTACATGACTGACAAAATGTATAGAACTGCAGAGTTTCAGGGGAGACTCAAGCACTTGCTTGAGAATTGAACTCCAGTACTTCTGGTGTTATAGAGGCAATATAAAGAGCCAGTAAAGATGGTGAGTGGTAAAAGATAATCACTTGGAGAAGATACAACGTGCTTCAGGGCAGTGTGGATAGACGTAAGAACAGAATTGTTTCTCTGTCTATAAAACTTAACACAAAATCATAGCCTGGAATTTCCCTCAACCTCTTCAGCTGTGCACAGTGATGAAAGTTATTTGCTTACAATATTTGCAAATATTATGTTAGAACAGTGTTGCAACTAACAATTATTTTAACTTTCAGTTAATCTGATGATTATTTTCTTGATTATTTGTTTTAGTCTTTAGTTTTAAACATTTCAGAAAATTGTAAAAAAATAAATAAATAAATAAAATAAAAAAATTAAGAATAAATAAAACTCCTGTTATTTCCCAGGGTCCAAGGTGATATCTTCAAATGTCTTCTTTTATTCAAACCCCAAAGATAATTCATTTAAAATTATATGAAACAAATAAAAGCAGAATATCCTTAGATTGGGGAAATTTACACTGAAGAAAGTATGGCAGTTTTGCTTAAAATGACTGTAATAATTCATCAGTTGTAAAAATGTTGCAGATTAATGTTCTGATTTTATGATTGATTTGTCTAATTGATTAGTCAAATAATCATGTCAGCTCTAAAGTCGAGCTGATACTAAAGTTCATGCTTGCTTAGAAATAAGGGTTTTTTTTGTACTCTACTGTACTTTTTGGTTTAAATTTTATTTCTTTAATTGTAAGAATTTATTTTCAATGTAGTGACAGCACCTGCTACTTTGGTGTCATGTAGTTACACTCCATTTCTATTGTCAGACTGACAAGGGGGGTTTGATTTTCCTGAGGCAATCACTATGGACCAATGTATTCACCTTAATCTAACATTTAAAGTCGACTATGATGTGTAGGCATGCCAACAGACTTTTAAAAGTGCAGAGCAATGTCAAAACAAAGTGAGCATAGGGTTAGTTCAGGCAGGCCACGGTGTCAAGCGCTGCTTCTGTTGATATCAGCTGATATCATGCAAGCCTCATCTGATTCGCCTCTAAGCATCTGGTTTGCTTAACTCACTCGAGCCACCTTATTTAAGCTGCTCTAGCTCGCTTGCTCATCCCTGTTCCCTCTGTATGCCGCTTTTGCACCCTCTTCCTTCCCACTTCCTCCTTTGTGCCATATCAAAAAGCCTTGATGGCAGCATCTATCTTGTCTACCAGTCACCATTGTTGTTGTACTCCTTATTGGTTTCAGTGCACTGCTTGACTGCAGCTCCCATCCATAGCATGAATTGGCTAATAGCTATTCCCCCTGCGGGGCTCTTTAGATTAGTGGACTGTCAACCAAGAAACCTCTGTTTCATGTAACAATGCCAGGAGAATCAGTCAACTCTGTGGAGTCGGTTGAACTTTTGGTTCAGACTGTCAATCAGGGTTACCACGCATTTTAATGGACAAATTTTCGAAACTTTTCCATGACTTTTCTTGCAAAACTTGCCTGGCGGTTTTCAAACATATCAGATTCAAACACAAATGCTTGAATACATAAAGGGAGGGACAAGAGGTGGGGAGAATATGAAGAAATGTATGTGATGGTAAACAAAACAGTCACACTCTGATGCATATTAGAGCTACATTACGTCAACAGCTGCAAAAAATAAATATGCCAACATGTTACATGACACAGAAGGTTATATAAGAAAGATCTTTGTAATGATTTCATTACTTACATCAAAATTCCATTTCTTTTCAAAGACTTTCAAAGATTTTAAAGATTCCATGGCTTTTCCAGGCCTGGAAAATGTGATAGTGAAATTCTATGACCATTTTTTAAGTTTTCCATGACGATGGGTATCCAGGTCAATGTCATCACTGGTGATCACTAAAAAAATGTTTTTAGTATTACTTCAGTTCCAAAAGACAGACAGTTAACCAGCATACATTACTTGCAATTGTTCAGTCTTATCTGTGATTTGCGTCCTCTGTGCTTTACATTTCTTCTATGTCATGATACGGACTACCTGTTGCTGAGAGTTGTGACCATAGACATACAAAGAGGACTGGATACATAATTGGCCCAATGATTCCTTATATTCCATAAAGCAAAAAAATTGGAATTCTGGGTACAAAATTACCTGGATCTTGTGCATCCACGGAACCACAGAGTAAGTGCACTGGTGTTAACCCTGCCTCCCAACCACTAAGTCTCAGACTTGTTCATATGAATGACAATAGGAAATAACTCTGGACTTGCCTAATGATTTGTAAAAGGGCTATTAAGTGTTCATACTGGAAAGTTGATGTATGAAAAAACTTCCACTAATTTAGAGAGACGTCTCTTTCACACCCAACCAAAGTCCAAAAAACTTTCGTTTTATACTCTTTTTAATATTGGAAATGCACACAATATCTGCAGTATCATTTTGCAGTAGTTCCTTATTTCAGTGTTACTTTAAATGCACATGAAAACCTGTCTGTGATGTGTTTTCTAATGGTTTAATGTGCTGAGTTTATGTCCTTGGTGTAGCGGTCATGGCATCTATTACAGCAGCAAACATTTTTATTTTTTGCACAGGGAAGGCAAAGAGATTGCAACTCGTACTGATGCCAGTATGAAAATGAAGATTTCATTGATGTTATTGAAGGGTGACTCATCTGATGCACTGCGGCCTCCTCCGACAGGGAAGCCAGCAGACCAATACACATCGGTGTACTACATCCAGTAAGTGGTGCATCATCTGATTTGATGTGATTTAAGCAAGTGCCTCCCCTTGAGAAGACAGAAATTATACTAATGTCTTGTATACTAACAATGAACTAATGGTAGTTTGAAGTTGATCAAAAGCCAGCTCAGAGTGGATGTTCTGAGGTCAGGTGGAAAATAAAGTATACCCAAGAGGATGTTCTTCACTTATGGTTATCATTATGTGTACAAGGAGGATTTGGCTCAAAAATGGAAGCACCAAAGTACACATAATAACAGCAAAAAGCATCCTCAGGGTTATTAAAGTTCACAGTTGCATCTGTATAAAATCATCCTCTCTATTTCTGCGAACACGTGTAAAACCTCAAACTTGTTTACTCTCTACACTCGGCCCTGATCAGCTCATTCCTTTTTTTGCCTTAAACCATTCATCCGTGTCATGTTGTGAGGGTAAGGCATCTTCATTTGTAAGTAGCCGATAACACCTGCTGCTGCTTTAGGTGAAAGTAACACAAGTTAACACGCACATGTGTAATTTAGCCCTATGGTGGTTGGAAAGATGATCCTCTGAGAAAAGTGGCAAACTCCGGAACGGAAGCCCTGCTGTGACCAATATATAACGCAGTATGAGTCATCCTGCCAAGACCCCACAGATATGATGACCTTCTACATTGTACTTTGACTGCATTAGTTGGGCCCCCAGCAAGACAAGGTTTGCATCTACCTTCTGATCGTCTTCAGATGTTTGTCCTTTCCCTGAGGGACAGTGGGAGGGCAGAGCAAGGGTGAAGAACTGGAAAAAGAGACCAGGAGAATAAGTCATTTCCTGAAGGCCAGCGGTGTTTCATTTTATCCACTGCTTCCTGAACTAATGCCACTGATTTGATTTGTCAAAGGTAGAGATACACTTAAGCACTGCCTTATTCACTCAGCAACTTTGAGTTATTGTAAAAGGGTGTGTGTGTGTGCAAGAGTGTGAGTGGTTGGACTTCCATCATGAGTTGACAATTAACAATCAGGAAGACTGATGTAATGATAAAATCAATCAGGATTTGATACATGGCACCATCTCACCACTCACCACAGCCGTTATTCCAAAGATATCACCATTTCAACGAGCCAGAAATTATACAGAACCACAGCTCAAGTTCTTCCCCCTCCTCCAGTCCAGTGTGGCTGAAGTGAGCCACAGGGGCGATGGGGATAGTTTGGCTGACCCTCACCTCAAAGAAAACCCCCGGCAGGTGCCAGAAGCTCCCCAAACACAGAGATCGCATGAAAGGAACAGAGCTGTTGAAAGTAAACAAATTAGCAGTTGGCTTTTTATGTTGCCCTAAGGTTTGTGGGATTTCATTAGAGCTGGAAGTACATGCAACCACAGGTAAAAATCCTCCTGGATGCAAAAAGATGTGGTATGTGTTTGAAGTGATAACTGCTGGGCCTCTCCAAAACAAGTACAGACTGTTCAGACCCACAGCTCATACATAGAAAGAACACGAGAGGGAGAAGAACCACTAGCATAAAGAGAGATTTCCATAAAGAGTATACTCCCTTTATTAAAGCTTAAGATTTTGGAAATCCAAATCTCTGTGATCGCGTGTTCATTGTTCACTCAATGGCAATGGCAGCAAACGCGTTCTTGTCATACATCACACTTCCTCTGTCCATTTTCACTGATGGAGCTTCAAATCTGCTGCAACATTCCAACCCGTTCTCATTCCGAACTCGTCAAATAGCGCTGCCCTGTCAGTGCTTTCAGCGTACAAGTATGACGCCAAAAGTCACATTCTGCATCCACATGCAACACGCATGGATGCGTCAGATGATAACACGCTCAAACAGAACCGGCGGGATTGTTATGATAAGCTGGCGAACACCCAGATGGTAGCAGGCGCGTCCACATGCAACTCGTACAGGCGGCATCACTTGACAATACAGCCAGACAAAACTAGTCGGATGCGCCTGAAATGCTGAAAGACAGAGTCAGGTAATAACGCTGCCAGTACCCACTAGAGTGGAGGGAGAGTGTGCTTATAGGGCAGGCATGTGGGTGGGGAGGTGGATGGGTCCCACAAACGACTGACTTTCATGCAGGAGTTTGGAGTTGGCTTCCTATGTGGGTGTGTGTGTGTCTGTGTGTTCCCATGTGCCTCTTTTGCTTAAATCTAACCATCCGTCCCTTTGGTGCTTAATCCTAACCATTGTGACAGTCCTTGCTGTTGTGTAAGGGACTTTGCTGCTTTATGCCATCACATGCGCATTTGTTGACATCATGGTAATAGGCTGCGTCATTCCACCATGACGTCATCCCACCATGTGCATTTGTTGACATCACCATAACAGCATCCTGGAGCGTAAACAGCTGACGCACAAGGATACCTAAAATGTCATAGGAAGACACGGAAAGTCCTGACAGAGCAGCACCGTGTGACGAGTTCAGAGTGAGAACATGTTGAACACTCACATGACATACTTGATTTGTATTGTACTGTGACTTTAAAATGGTTGTAGTTTAACAAAAAGTATCAAACTGAAACAGCCTGGGAGGGGGCCAGCATACTAACTTGTTGTCTGCACGTGGCTCTTAACATGGAGGTGCTAACTCCATAAACAGCGCTAAACAACTGCAACAGTACTGACAGAGCTGACAGGGAAACTGGAGGCTGGGTGCTATGCCTTTGCAACAACACCATCCTGATATCAGCGGTAACCTCCGTGTGAGCACAATGCAAAGCGACCTGCTTACTACATCAAACCACAGAGAAACTCTGATTACAACACACACATTTCATTCTTTGCTCAGGACACCATTACATTACTATATCTTTACACAGAAAAAAAGTGGTTTGCTGCTATATTAATGTTCTAAAAGTCGCATACAAGATCTTTAATAAAGATAACACAGAGGCTCTGTAGTCTGAACTAGACAGTTACACACATTCAGTCCAAACCCATTACACAGCCACTCCTTCTATTCTTACCCTTCAAAATAAGAGCTCCAGATCTGAAAACTGTGTCATTTCTCATTTAAAGCCTTTAGCCAAGAGGGAATGAGCTGCAGGTGTGATCGGTTACTGATGTTGCTCTTAAATCACAAGCACAACTTGTTGGTTTATTGAAATGGCAAAATTATTGTACATAGTGCCTTTTTTGGAATTATTGCTCCTATATTGTACAGTTGTTTTAATTATTACATAGATAAGATGATTATTGTACATCTGCTAAACATGTATATCCAAAGCTCCCTTTTAACCATGGCAGTGTACTACGCAATCTTTTTTCTGTGTGTCTGCTGTTACAATGCTCACTTGAAAGCCATGCTGTTATTTCCACCAGCAAGCCAACAGCCACCTGTAAGCTCTGAGGTCAAATATCAGTGCTGTATATATTTTATATTGATTTCATTTCATTTATTTTATTTTTAACACATATTAAATAACATTTCTCTAAATGTACCAGTGTTAGCCATCAGGCTAATTTTCAACTATAGTCCTTTGGCAAGATGTTTTGAAACCTGTAAAATGATCAAATTCACATAAGCAGGACACCATAAAGAAAGCAACAGCTATAACAAATAGCAGCAGAAAACAGCAGAACAATAGTACAAAACTATAGCACAGCAACAACATACAGCATTTTAGCAAAAAATACCTACGCACGCAACATAAAGCAACATATATATTCACATAGTCTTTTCTGTTCTATCAGCATCATTGTAATGTACTGACAGCATTTAGAATCTAAATGGCAATTGTCTGCTATTTAAAGCTGTAACTTCTAGTGTTTAAATGCCAAATTTTTGGCAGTTCTCTTTTATATGTTTTCCTGTTTCATCTATAAAAAACATCAGACTGTTTCATTCCAGAAAAGTGGAAATCTAAAGCTGGGATATGAACCTTCATAGCTGATGCTCTAACAATGTAGACTGACTTTTAGTGGTCACAGGTCTGAGGTTATAACAACCTGAAATGGCTTGGCTCTCAAACAGACAAAAAAGTCTTTAAAAAATGTATTTTTGCGTCTTTTCCCCAATGCTGAGCCAAGGTCGATGGTCACGAGTCACAAAATCCGAGACTGCAAACAATGATGAAATACATTTTTTCAACTAAAATTCAATGTCAGCCAAACCATTTTCACTATGAGGTATAGTGGGATCTGCCACGACCCTGTTTTTTTCTTCAATATTCTGTTGTCTTTTGCACTTAATTTTTTGGGGTTTTCTGTTTGTGTTTTTCCATCTGTCTGTTTCCTGCTTTATTTAGTAGGTTATCTCCTCATGGGTCATGTCTAGTGTGACTTCCTGCCTTTGTCTTTTTCCCGCCTGTTTTCTGTCACACCTGTCTTACATCTGCCTGGTTAGTCCTTCTCTGCTCCTCAGTTTCTCCCAGTCAATCAGCTCCCTGCCTGATCTTCTGCCTCATCAACTTATTCCCCTCACCTGAGAACCCCCCACCCCCCCCCCTTTTTTTCTCCAGCTGCACTTCATCCTCTTATCAGTCTTGTTTGTATTTAAGTCCTGGTTTTCAAGTCAGTCTTTGTTAGATCCTTGATTTGATTATATGATGTTCTGTTGCTGCCGCTTTGTCTTAAATTGTGATCTTTTTGAGTTTCTGTTGTTTCTTGCTTTTGGGTCCACCTGCACCACATTCATGACAGAGTCTGACATTCAGATTTACTGGAAATGGTGGTGCATTGACCTGTTGTGTTTTGGGCCATGACTCTTATCCAAAAAGTTAATCAATCTGTTCTGACATCCGACACACCAATACTCACATATCCTGCTGGATGATATACAATACATACATGCGTCATTGTTAAAGTCTCAATTCCCATTTCTCTTCACAATGCATATTTTGGGAGAAGAACAAAGGGGTGGATGAATTAACATTTACACACTATACAAAAGCAAGTCCCTGGTTATGTTCTTCAGGAGACTGTGGAGGAAGATGGACAGAGCGATTCAGTGTCTTCTGTGGTCTCTAAATGTGATGAATCCAAAATATCCACATATTTTCCCAGACACCCTATCTCTTTCGTGCTCTGGTCCAGCCAGCAGGCCATGTGTATTGAGCTTCACGCTTCCCAAGCCCCTTGCCTGCCTTATACAGACCACGACTTCCTACCACAGGACCCCTGCCGCTCAGCGAGGCCCTGAGGCCAGACCACTCGTCTACCCAACACTAATGGCTCTGTTTAGTAACTCAGAGCTTTTCGCAGTTGAGCCAAGCCCTCTCCAGGAGTTAGATTTGACTTGGAGACCTGGAGCATATTCTCACAGATTCCACACAAGTGAAACAGGTCAGATTGCTTTAGCATCTCTCTCCACCACAGTCTGTTTACTCACCAGCTAGCTAATTGTTACAGAGGGCTTTCAGGTTGCAAGGTGACCTTAACAAGGCTATATGGGTGGTCCTAATTTCTAGGGGACTCTCAGGGGACCACTAAAGTATGCAAGACAACAAGCAAATGTCCCTTAAGCGTTCCCCTTTGGCTTTTAGCAAGAAATAGTTGAAAAACAGTTGAGAGTTCTTCAATTTTCTATTTCTAGCCAATCTTAAAACAAGGTTCTACAAATAAAAATGTTGATTTGTCCATTTGTTTCTTCAGTCCATCACCTTGGTCCACACTGAAACATTTCAACAACAGTTGGATGGGTTGTCATGATATTTTGTAGAGACATTCCAAGTCCCCAGAGGATGAATCCTAATCAATTTGATGACCACTAGACGTCATATTCTGGCACCACACGCAGGTCAAAGTTTTGACTTATCCTGTGAAATATCTAAACATCGACCAAATGCCTTTGCCCAACAATGTGTACAAACATTTATGGTCTCTAGACAATGTTTCCTTATAATTTAGGGGATCCACTGTTTTTTTTTCCCTCTAGGATCATGCACCAACAGATGTTTGCATTTAGTTCAAAGCACTGCTGCTCCTAAGTAAAGCCTCAGAAAGACTCTACTCTACTCTACTCTCTTTCAGAATAGTAAATGACATGACTGAAACGTCAACACATCAACTTTATTTTAGTCAACATTAAATAGCAAAGCACAGTATGCTCAACTGAAATGTTTATCTGCTTTTGGCTTGTCTTTAATACCAATTGACTTTATTTCTAAAATGTGACTACCACGTAAATAGCCAACAGCACACAGTTTAAGGTTTGGCCAACTCTGAAACAATTATTAGTCATTCATAAAATTTGGACCTATACTCACACCACAATTGTCTCTAGGCCTATCCAGCATGTTTGTTTTTATAGTTATTAGTGAAAGGACAATCTGTCCATAGGACCACTAAGATCACTCTGTGTTCTCTGTATGTGCAACAGGACTGCCAAGCCTTAGTGACGAAAGAAAGCTAATGAAAGTGTATCCAATGGTGTATGAGGTTAACAGTGGGCGAGTTTTGCCAGTCAATCAGGGTTTGGTAAAGAGTTGAAAAGGGGCAAAAAAGGAGAAAAACTACAGACAGAACACTGTGCTCATATGGTCAAAAATCGTGACTCCATGTGTTGATTCTCAGAAATATCAAATGCGTTTCTGAGAATCTATGAATACAATATCCTCAGGTTGGGCCGGTGCTGAGTAAAAGTGTTAGTAGAGAACATGTCAACAGAGCAGCAGTAAAATTACGTTGGACTCTCAGACAGCACTTCGACACTTCCTGTATTGAGCCATAAGATTTATTGAAGGGCCACGACAGCCGTTGAATTGATTTCTCTGTGTGGTCAGGAAGTGAATGTCAGACGTTCTCATGCAGACCAAACATGCCTTTACTGCTATGAGTTTGTTTCAAACATAAACACAGTTCCAGAAAAACATAAATCTGCAATATTACATAATCCCTGCAAGATTAAATAAATATTTTCCAGCCCTTGTTAAATGTGCCATTGAACATATTACCTAACACATTTGGATACCAAGAAACCAAGGCATTTATAAACAAGGGTCTGAGCTACTTCACAAATATACAGCAGAGTTTAGATTTGTGTCTACATTAATAAGAACAGGCATTCGCCAAGGTATTGTCAAGAGGATGGATTGCTGAATGAAAGCAAAACAACATTATGTGTGCTTTCTAGCTGTTAAAGAAAGACTTGATTAATACATTTCAATGCTGTTCTGTGCAAAACATGTAAAAATCAAAAAGTAAATTATAGGCTGATTGAATAATCTGACTTTGACTGTGGTCAACATGTTATGTGCAATGGGAAATAAATGAAAGGGTCTTCTTATATGAGTGCATTTATTTGCAAAATCTTTTTATGTTTATTGTTCTTTGGTCTATCCATTGTAGTTTTATTTATTAAGGTAATAAATACAATTCACTTGAAGCTTTTCTACATTTTATCAGTCAGCATTGGTCTAAAATTCCCAAGAATGACACCAGTTTGTGAGGGGAAATGTGCCATTTCTTTGAATCACCAACTGCAAAACTCTGAAAATGTGCCAGCAAGCAATACTGCTGGGTTAATGCTTGATTTCAGTGTGTGAAAATACAAATATAGTGTGGAATGTATCACTTCCAACACACTGGCTCTGAAAGTTGAACAGACTTTGTTTGCATTGTTACTCAGAACATGAGCTTATTAGCAGAATAGTACAATATGGAGGCTGTCAGAGCAGTTTACCACCTCCAGTTTGATACCTGGAAGCCTACTGGTTAGCCTGATTCATGTGGAGAAAAATAAAGACACATGTAGACAGAACAGTTCTTGCATTCAAGTTTGTAGGAAAAAGTGTCAATGACAATACAGTCACAACAAAAAGAACAATATTATCAGTCATATATACTGTATATTACTCAGACAATGCTGCAACTGCTACTACTATTCTGCACTTTTTGCTACTAAAAATAACCCTACCAGCAGCTGGGGATTCACAGCCGCTGGCTCGTTGGCATTCTAACCCTCTCCACTTCAGCATCCATATAAAGCTCTGGCTTCCCACTTGACTTGCTGATGATGAGTGACAGCATCCCTGATTCCCAGAATCCAGAGCCGGCCAGCAAAGAGTGAGGAGGGTGGGCTGAGATGCCAGCGAGCTGGATCAGGGCATTTGTTCTGGATGATTTGGTACAGGCTGGAATGGACAGCCACAAACAAATCACTACTTCTCTGCTTCTTGATGATGGACCATTTGCTTTCCTTATTTTAGTGTTAACAGACAAGGAACGCTCGATCCAAACCTAGAGGAAGACTTAATAATATTTAACCCCTGTAGCTCTTATTTTGGGTGCAGGGGTGGTTGACAGTAGTGACCTCAGCAGTAGCAGTGAGGATAAGTGATGAGATAGTGTGTATCACCAAGGAGAGGTATTTATTCAAATGAAATATATTTAAAGTGCCAACCCTTGATCTGTCAGTTTGAATAATGGCGATTTCTGTGTGTCTGTGGGATGTAGTCTGGCTACATTAATTTCCAGGGACAAGCCATAGCCCAAAAGGACCGGCAAGGGTCCCTTTCTTTTCCCTATCGAATATAAAGGTAAGAAAGTTTAATTCAACCCTGCTCTTTCTCGTTCCCTCTGTGCCAATGAAGCTCGATCTACTCCCCCTTCTCTCAAAAATGTTCTGGCACTAAATTCAGTCAAACTCAGTTTTTCAAATGCAGAAATACCGCAGTCCAAGTCAATCCTACCATCTGTTCTAATTGTAGTTAAGAGGAGGAAAAGGCATTCTGTCTTTCCTGGTTCAAGTATGCCCATCAAGCATTCAGGTAGACTTGCAGACTCTACTACTTTAAGGGCTTGATAACGCTCCAACAATGTATCAAAAGAAAATAAGAACCATAAGAGTGTTGACGCACGAGGGCAAAACAGTAATGCGCTCAGTCAAGGAACTTAATAGTTTTGGTTTTTTAATCCCACTCACTGAGACCTCTCGGAGGAAAAATAGCCCAATTTAGGCTGCAAGGAAACCGGACCGGTCTCGATCTTGGACTGAATCATAGCCTCCACAACAAAACAAATTTGCATCAATGATTATTTTTCCAAGGAGGGAGAAAAATCTTGCAGAAACTTTCCAGAGGTATAAACGTCGCAATTATTGACAAACAGTCACCACAAAGGTAACCCTACCCTTCTGACAAGTATGCATCATTCAGCATGTGATATGCATTACTTATCCAGATCTTTGCAAGTGTTGCATTGCTGTACAATACAGTGGCCTTAATGTGAGCGGGCAGCGGCAATTGAGATTATTGAGCTGGACTTAAGTGTCTCAGTCGCCGACGAGAAGGTAAACTTTATTAGACCTTGCAGAATTTGATAGCTTAAAGAAGAACCTGATCTCCTCTGTCTGTTCACTGTGGTGTTGTTGATGCTCCTTTGGATGTGCTGATACATAGCTACAATATCCAGACTGGTGTCATTTAAGTAATTCAACCCAAAGCCTGAGTGATAATATTACTTGAAAACATAGCCTTGGATGTTTTTGTTTTTCAATGGTGCAATAAGTACAGAGGTCCATATCTTAGAGACCCACCATGGGCCCATTTTTGTCTTTCTTAGGGGAGACAGGGAAACTTTAAAGGAAGATGGCAAGTTGACAGTATATTTCACAAAGAAGTGGTGTACATCACCTGAAAGCAGGGGACCTCAAGATTAAGATTTGATGTGCAGCTCAGCACTGCATGTCATGTATTCCTAGTCATAAATATGTAAAAAAAACGTTGTGTTTTGGTTTGGCACCTATTCAGGTTCTAAAAGTTTAGCGTGTATATGGGCTGAGAACATAGAAGTATATGATGGCCATCCCAATACTCTATTATGTCACAGACGTTGTTGCAGCAATGTTTGTCGTGATGCCATTTGATATACAAATTTAGTGCTAAAATTAGGCTTTTTTTCGACCACTCAAAAACTGATGAAAATGGTCAAAAAGATCACGGTGAACATCAAAGAAAAATCCATGCTGTGATTTAATATCAAATACTTTTGACATTAAGATTTGTATTTCTGTAAGAATTGCAATTTTTGGACGGTGAGTACCTCTGTTTTGGAAAATGCTAAGAAACTCCTGTATTGCCAAAAAACATGTGAAAGCCCGAGGCCTCTAGTTTGTGGCTGTAAAGTTTCTGATTATCCTATAGTTCACAAAAAGTCATTTTATTCAGTGATGCCCATTTATTTATTTTTTTTAAATGGTCTCACTACAATGTAATAGTTACGACTGACATCATCATAAAATTTATCTCATTGAATCCACAAAAGCCTTCGCTTTCCAGTAGGCTAATACATACACCATTTATACAATTCCAATACTGTTTTGGGGACCTTAGTATGTAGAAATATTCTACACAGTTTGGTGGTGTATATCACACAAAATGCTCACAAGATAAATCTGAGGAGTTGTATGAAGCGTATTAAAGAAAATAAATGTTATTTTGTACATATTTCTTTTTTTTATGAAATAAATACTTTATTTATTTATTTGTTTATTTATTTATTTTTTGCCTAAACCAACCGTTTAAATTAAATCTGGAACAACTAGTATAGGGCTGATACCAGAAACTGCTTGACCACCTTGACCAACTCTATTGAAGCATACTTTTGGTTATCGGTACTTACTTATCCTTGTAAATGACATGAGGTGCGCTAGGAGGAGACTTTCTGTCTCATGTACTACTGTCAGGATAGGGACAGTTTTAACAATTTAAATTATCTGCAGATTATCCCCTTTCACATTGTTTTTCACATTGTTGTTTGATACAATGTATTGTTTTTATATTTCTAATTATATTCCTTTAAATGTCAAACTTACCTGTGGAAGCATTCTTCATCACGAGCATCCATGTGAAGTATGTTTGTTGTCTGCCTCCACGGCGAGTATAATTATTCCCTCTCTGTGCTCCCTCTGATGCATAACTGATGAATTATTAAGAATGGACAAAGTGGATCGCTGCCAATATTGATTGCAATGCATTATACTTTTTGCATACAATCTGCAATGTTGAACAAGTTACAATTATCTGCAACAAGACTGTCTGTGGAGATCCTCTGCAAAGCACCTACATAATGATGTTTTTATGTGAAAGATCCCACTTTGACCGAAGAGGAATATGTGGTGAAATTCGACTCTATGGTTTGGCTCTTTGGGAGACCGAAGCAAAAACCTGCAAACTTTAGCCAACACTAATACTGGGGGAAGGTCAAGGGGGCAACCGCAATTTAGCTGATCAACTGTGTCATTTAATATAGGAAATGTAATGATTTATAAGAGAGCATTTACACTTACTGTACGTATTGAAGAAACAATGTTGGATGAATGCCTGCAACTTCAATGTGATCACTCAAAAAAAAAACAGATTTAACAAGTATCATTATGTACATGGATGTTTTCCTGAAACAGAGAAATTCATAATTAAGACTCTTTGCTGTCCACAGTCCAGATGAACAAAATGTCCATTAAAAGGTTGCCATAGATAATAGATGTGTAGCCTATGCTTTTTATACTCTGGCATGGATTCTAACTAGTCATTTTCTTGCTCATAAAAGTTCTTTTATTTTGTTTTTCTGTTTTTCTCTTGGATATACCTCACAGTCCAAGCTTTTCTCTCTGCGTGTTTCTGTTTCATACTTTATGTGTCTCTATGAGCAATCCTCCGCAAACAGATCTCTCCCCCAATTAGCATTTATTAAAAATCCCTACCTGGAAGTATTGGCGGAAACTGGCTCCAAGATTTACATGTGAAGGAACTGTATGAATAAGATATTCTGTTTGGTTTACACAAAACTACGTAAACGTCTGAGAAATGTTACAGTAGCTGCCAGCGAACTGGAGAAGCACTTTGTCGTTGTGCCGTGGCCCATGTTGTACAAAGTCCAAGCGCTGTGGAATGAGGAGTCTACTGCTGTCTGGGAGATAGAGACTGAGTGGAACCCATCACTATTACCTTGGCTGTTTGTGGTCGTCCGCCTGCCATATCCCTCTCCCCACAAGCAGATGGTAGCATCGCTATCCTGCCAAGTTTACACTGACGAGAACGTGTGTGTGTGTGACACAAGTATCCATTTGGTGTATGTGTGTGTACGTGACCGCACATAAAATCGTACGTGGCAATAACACGGTAGAGTTCATTCCCATCCATGGCGAAAGGCTACTTGAAAATTCCCCCTTATCTTCCACAACTGAGGCTGCACTGTGTGTTTTTCTGTCTATTACAGATCATGTCACGGGCAAAGAGAGTGATGGGTCTTGACTGGATATATGTGAGAAAGGATGTAATATGGTAACCTTACTATGCTGCGAAATAAGACGGCGAGCGAACAGTTGGGAAACAAATACAGTCAGTAGACCACATTGCATGTCAGTATGTCCTGCAGATGTGGGCTTGAATCTCTCACTGATGCCATAATTTACACATATCAAACAACACTAGGCTGAGTCAGGCTTTTCACTGGGGGAGCCTTGTGTTTTTTAAAGTCCTCAGTGTTTGCCAGTTATCATAGTTGGGGAAATTAGCAGTGACCAACCACCCCAGAGACAGCAGAAGAGACAAATGGCTACCATGAGGATAGAGGAACCAGCCAACTGATGAATTAAACCACGCATGGTTGCAGCTCTTATGAGCACATATGGATGTAATTAATAACGATGTTGCTGGAGATTACTAAATAGGAAAACATGCTGTTGGAGTTTGAGCAAAATGCTTTGGAATTAGGCTGAGGCGCTCGGCCTTGTGCCTCATACTGTAGCAGGTACAGGGATGCTGAGTCAGGGATTAACAGCATGCAGTGGTGGAAGACGTATTCAGATGTTTTACAGAAGGAAAAGTAGCAATGCAAAATTCAAATTTATGAAACAACTTAATGTTGGAGGCCGGGCCTATTCTTTATTATAAAGTTTCTCACTGAAGCAAAAAAAAGTTAAACTCCCACCTATAAAATTACCCGGATTTTCCAAATCCAAGGGCCCATAGACAGACCGCACAAGCATGTCCTTTAATACTTTAGCATAGCCTAGCGCAAAGACAAAAAGTGAGGAAATGGGAGTTGCCAGGGAGAGAAAAAAAATAAACAAATCAAGGCCACATTTTACTAAATCAAGTGAACCTGATGCTATTGCGTGGCCTTGGGATACTTTACAGTTAGTTACCTTTTTTTTTTGATGAATTCATCATTTTGGTTCATTTGTGTGTTCAAGGTAAGTGTAACATTGTATAACGTTACAGAGAGGCAGAACAACAGACCAGCCTTTCTCCGAGAAATCTCAAGTGCAGTGCACTCACTTGAAGTAAACAAGTTTTGATTTGCCGCCTCCGATTCAGCAGTTAAGGGGAACGTAATTTGCAATGCTCATGGACCGATTCTCGGCTTTTTGCACCTCCTTTTGTGATGAAAGCATGTTAGACGTTTTAAGTAGAGCCTCAGCATTGTCTGAAACCCAAAACCAAACTATCAAATTTGTGAAACCTTTATTCTATTTGTGAAAATCCAAAAAGGGAGACTTTACTGTGTTTTTCACATCGACCAAACTGGACCAGGTCCATATTAAAAACTACAATACTTAGTCTTGCCAAATCTGGACTAGATTATACCAGAGAGGCTACCATTTATTAAAAAAAACATTTCAGATTTGTGAAACCTTTATTCAGTTTGTAAAAATGCAAGTCATACAATATCTCCAACACTCAGTAACCGCACCAAAACAATCTAGACTGATAGCTTAAATAGCACAACAGGTTAGAGGGAAAAATATGTATTTTTGATTTGGGGAGTGAACTACCCCTTTAAGTAGCTACAGTGCTTGAGGGAGTGTGCTGAGTTATATTCTATAATTGTCAGTATGGTATGTGTGGGTAATCAAAATCAAGCGAAGGAAGTGTTCATACTCATCAAAGCAACAATGTGGAGGAATACTATATGTGTCCCATTGTTCCCAGTTGGAATGAGGTTTGGCACCATGCCTTGGAACTCATTTGACTCCAGCACTGTTGTAAAATCATGTTTACCATTCCTGGATGGTGACATGCCAGTGTACACAGATGAGATGTCTCACAATGCCTATGGAATAAATGAAACATGTAACAGCTTGTATGTATTCAGAAACCCATGTAAAGCTTTTTCTGTAGAACCCCAAACCTCCTCTGCTTCCCCATACTCCCAGGCTCTGTTGTATCCCTCTCAGGGTATAAAATATCCCTCTGTGGTTGCCATTAACATTCACCCAGGAAGCTCAATCAGTAGCCAATTCTGGTTTTCCCTCCTTTTTGTAATTAGGCCCCAGGCCTTGTGTGGGGTAAGCCCGTTCATTCTGGCTGAGAAGACGCCCTGAGAGGGGATTTGCGGTTTGGGAAGCCTGGGCTGGAAAGAACAACTGTGTATCGGAGCCAGCAACTTGCCCCTCTCTGATTTGACACATGCCCTACGCTGTGACAAGAGCTCTGCAGACAGGATGCAGCCTCTATAAGCACACGGCCGAGGCTACTGCCAGCGAGCCCTGGAGCTGAGAAGCCAGAACGGCCCGTGGAGGCTGCAGAATATCCTCTGGAAGAAGATCGCAACAGTCTGGAGCCTCCTGGTCAAGAGGTTTAGGAGTACAAGCACCGCCCGAGGCCAATAGTTTTAATTCCACGGGCAAAAGCTCTTCATATTGTTGAAATTACCACATCGTCTCACTCACATGCACACGCAAACTCGAGCTGACACAGAGGCATGCCTGCACATTGTCTGCACATTCATAATCACACTTTCATAACCACACATTCTCTCCCACTCGCTCACACACACACACACACACACACACACACACACACACACACACACACACACACACACACACACACACTTTTCTCAGGGATGTTGTCTTGCCTTGAGAGGAAATTATTTCCCAGCATCGGTGCCCCTTGGAGAAAAAGCTAAGTTTGCATTCATGCTGGTGCAATTGTGTAGGAGAAAAATAATACAAAACCAACAAGGAGATATTGTGCAATGACCAGAAACCAAAAATATCACTTTGCCAAATGACCTTACTGCTTCATATGCAACGATTGCATTTTATTAGGCAATCCAAATTTCCCCAAAGCATCCCACCTCCTTATCATCAGTATGTAGTGCAAGTTTAAATGTTCTCATTGTGTTCAACACTGTATCCAAGACATAAAAAACCCTTACTTTGATGAATGCACAATTGTCAAACATTATATTCCCCAAAATGAATTTCATCATGGAAACAGAGTTAATTTGACATGACAAGCCAAGCAAATCTATGCAAACACACCAGAATGAATAAATGTGCATTTATGATGATGTATTTGTTTTAATATTCAAAGCTAACTGAAACGGATCCAAAGCTTGCATCAAAAATTGCATATTATTGGGATTTCCTTTAGTAAGTTCTGGATGGCAATTTAAGCAGGTTTTAACCTTTATTTAACCAGGAAAAATCTCTCTTTCGAGTGTCCTGGCCTAAAAAGTATGTTAATACATGGTATAAGTCAACCATAAAAACAAAAAAAAAAAAAAAAAAATTAAGATACACCCTGACATTGGCATGTAGAAGATGACACACAAAAGTCAAGCAACAGTGCTTTGAAATCGCCTAGAGGAACCAACGAGTGCAGCTTTAAGTCTGTCTGCAAATGATTCCACATATAAGGAGCTGCATACATGAAGGTATTTTAACCAAACTCTGTAAGAACCCTAGACAATAAGAACAAAGGGCACAGCCATTTTCAGCTTTTTCCTTGATGTAAGGAAGTTATCTCCTCACAGCTCTCCTCTCACATCAGGTGTTGTTTGACTGATCCATCCTCACTGGTCCAACCCTGCATCTCCATTCCCAGAAAAAAAGGGAGTGGGTCAATCCGTCCCTGCTCGTAGCCAAAACACTATTTCATCACCAGGCCCTGGTTTGTGTGACTGGACAGGGCAGGATTTAGCGCTGCATGCCTCATCCATCTTCAGCGCTCCCGGCCTCTCCCCCTAAAACAGACAGAGATGGATGAGCTATAGCTGCAGCCCTGCTCTGCCTTTCCACTCACTCCCTCACCTTGGGAAACTTCCCCCCTGCTTCGGTCCTGAGCATCATGGAGCGGTTTGCTCCTCCCTCTGTCTTACAGTCCTCAACAATTTCTCTGACCCTCACTGACGTCAAAAAACTCCCTGCAGCCTCTTCCTCTGGCTTACCCACCTGCTAGCACCCTCCTCTGTATCAAACACAGTCATGCTAGGAATTCTTTGAAGCTTAAAGGACTCATAAAATGCTCATTTTCAGGTTCATACTTATATTTTGGGTTTTTACTAGAACACGTTAACGTGATTTAATGTTCAAAAAACATTATTATATATTATATATTTTTCTTATATGATCTACCTGAATATACCTGGATTCACTCTCTGACTTAAACGCTCCGTTCCAGCGCCTGTCTCTTGAAGTCACCCGGTGGAAAATTTACCAGTTTGCTCTGATGGGGGCAATGATAACTTCTGCCAACTGCAATTAGGATTTAATAATCCTATAAATGGTGTTAATATGTGATAAATGCTGTTAATTTGTGATTTGTGATTAATTTGTGGTTCATTTGTGATTTATGATACTTAATGTTTAAGTATCATAAATGGTTCTTTGCTACAGAGATCATTATTTTCTGCAATAATCCAAAATCCAATGAAAAAATCCATAGGGCTTTTGACAAGGGAAATAGAGCGATGCTAACTTCCGCGTTGGCATACAGAAAAATGTCATCCCTCGAGCACTCTATTGTAGCTTGGGAATGACTGTGAATGTAGCAGAAGTTTCTGTCCGTAACTGTGACATCACAACTTCAAGAAAGTCGTGATGGCTTATATCTGAATACAGACTGTGGGCATTTCTCTGTGGATTGACGGTGTCGATACTTTCACAGTATTTCTATAGTACATAAACTTTCTTTAAAGACATGGAAATCTGACTTTTTAAAATATGGGAACTTTAATTTGTGACTCAGCGTACACCTTGGACAGTTGTAAATCATCGTCATCACAGCTGCTTTTGATGAATAGACTGATCAGAAAACTCAGCTCTATCCCGGTGTAAGCTCATCATCCCGTAGCTCATCCTGTTCAACTAACCTGGCCACTGCAGAGCAGCCGAGGACAAGCAAACCCTCTCCAGGGGCTAATCTCCTGGAGAATCCAGGATTATGGGCAGCACTAATAGCGAATCCCCTACACACACTAAACTGAGCCAGCAGCTTAGTGGGGTTAGAGGGTTCTCTCCTCACCTTCCTCTGTCTTTTGCTCTGGCTCTGTTGTCCAGGTATGGACTGATGAGACGTTCATAAACTCTGAACTACTTGGACAGAGGTTTAAAAGGCTCTCAGGAGCTGGAGGTGTTACCAACAGTGAGGTGAGAAGTGATGTAGACTACAAAACTCAGCAGGGCCAACATGCTATTTTTCTTGACTCTTCAAGGATATGTTTGGACTGCACAGCTGAGCGCAAGGATAAGATTTATCGGAATTCATGACTGAGAAATTATGCGTAACAGACTTTTTTTCTTGCACAGCAAATCAGAGTTGCAGACAGGCTGGAAATAACAGTACATGCAGGTTAAGTTTAGTGCATGACAGCGATAGCCCACTTCCAGGTGCATGTTGTCACTCATTGCAGTCAAAGTCAGAGTTCTTCATCTAGACTACAGATGGCACTATTGCCTCAGTATAGTTGGCACTGGCTACCAATATCTCATAATAAGGACCATCAAACTGATTGACATCCTTTATTCCCCTCTTACTAGTTCATGAATGACCTTTGCAAATAGAGCAATATTTACATGGGAGCTACAACAGAAATGAATCACTCTGCTTCAAATCAAACAGCTTTCATCCTGTAACTCTTCAAAAAGAGCTTCATTTCACCTCAGCCCTTTTTCCTGCAAAAATAACTCAAGTCAGTTTATGTTCAAATGTCCCCTGGCTTTCATTGGTTCCGCCAGATTGGTGAAGCAAATCAAATGCAGACACATTCATCCACTGACCAAGGCCAGAGAGTATTAAAAAACTTGAGAAAACAGCTTTCCACACTCTGAGCTTTGAGCTGGTGACCTCTGTCAATTTAAAAGGCGTCCAAAAAAGACCATAAACTCAACGCTCAAGTTTTCCATCAGCCGAAGAGTGAAATTATGAGACAATTGCCACGACTTAATAAACAAAAGAGATGGAAGGAACAGCTGACCCTGCATGGGTGAGTGAAGACTTGAGATGATCATTTGGATCAATTCAGATTGAACAATTACACCCACTGAACTGAGTGTACCACTTTAACAGTGGAGGAGACCAGCGCTGCCTCTCACAGCACTGAAATATCCTTCTTTTCCCGCCTGTCATGACAGTTCCCAGATTCATGAATACATTTTTTTTTTCGTTTCCAACTTGTGGCGTGTTAATTACTGGCAGCATTGTGGGGCTCTCTAAATTTGAAATGACAGAGGTGTTCTTCAGTGTGCTGAAGTATGTTCAGCTGCTGTCCAAGCAAAGTGAAAAGTAGGATTTTGCAGCTGGAATTACTAGGAAAAAAGATGACATTTTTTAATGCCCCTGTTGTTACTACTTCTGCCTTCATAAAGACATATGCCTCCCATCCTTCTCCAGGATAATTATGGAAGGTTTATATGTGTCAGTAAGTGCCATTACTGGGTAAAACATGACTATTTCAGTACAGGGTTTCCCACACATTTATTTATTTGTGGCAGCCTGCCACAATTAAAACATCTGCTGCCACGTATTGATTTTATATTTTTGGAGTTGGACTGTTCATTAGGAGCGCTACTGGAATGTTTGGTTGTTCATTGCACCTTTCAGAGGGTACTCTGGGCACAGACAGAGCAGCAGAATGCCAGGCGCAGTGAAAATTAAACTTAACCGTTCATTCTGCTGGGTGTAATAGTTTGCTTTCACTCGCTTCTCCAGCAGCTGCTCCTCTCATCCATCTATGTGATCTTAGCTCTGACTGGATTGACGGATCAATTATCCACCCAGCGACTCACAGTGCTGCTGAGGAAAAAAATAATTCATGAGAAGCTACACTTGCGCTACGTTCACAGACCCACAAAAACATTTAGATAGGGGACACAGAGTGATAAAAAAAAGTTTAAAGTTTAAAAACAGAAGTTTGCTAACCCTCCACAGTTGAGATACATGGAAAGCAGGGATTCATGACATTGTATTTTTTTTCAATTCTATCCAATATACTGATATAAAAACAACTCCTTTGGCCAATAACAGATATCGATATTGATATATCCACTTTTTTTCCCCAACTAAATTCAATGATCATCAGATTTCCTCTGAAATGGAATTAACATCATATTATGCATTCTCTCATTGTAATGGCCCACTAACAGATGGAGACATCGATGCTTTTCAGTGTATCATTTTCATTCATTATGCAAAATTTAAAAAATACTTCAACTTCGAGCTGATGTTTTGATGTTTTCACTTTGTCAATTAAAAAAAAAAAAAGTTAGCTGCCAATACCAATGACATGCCAATATTATCACGCATCCCTAATGGCAATCCCACAAAAAACCGACTTACTGATGCCACAAATAAGAATATGAATCTGCAATCAGTCCTACTTTTATTAAAACATTTTGATAGATTAGACAAAAGAAAAAACAAGTTTATTAGATAAAGATGTTTCATTTACAGATAGTACGGAAACAGTAAAGGACCTCAGTGCAGACAGGTGGGATCGCCACAGTCTTTATAAATAGCTTTAACTGTACAGCTTGTTATCTTCCCGGGTCACAGAGTTATAGCCTTGATGTGGATGTGCTAATATCAGTTAGAGATTAACCTAAAAGACAGTATGAGATAGGGATGGATAAAGTAATCCAGACATGTGGAATTGCATCTGGGTTAATACTAAGTAGAACTTGTTAAAATAAGTTGGAGTACTTGGAATTTGTCGCTTCCAGATGGGTGGGGAAATCTTTGCACTTGAGGGAAACAAATGTCTTCCATTGTCCATGTCGAGTTCAATTAATTACAGAACTGAACTTGAAGGGATAAAAAAAAAAGAAATCTGTTAAAGATCCGGTTGTGGTCACATTGCAAGGCTATATGAGCTGCCATGTCGCTCCAAGTGGCTGTGTGTGAACAGGAGGGAAGGAGGAAGGTGCAGACGAAGGGCATCTAAGACATGGTGATCTGCATGGACTCCAGCATCTCCTCCACCGCCTTCACGGAGCATTTGTTCTCCTTGGTTCCACGGCCAGCCAGCTTCATGTCAGAAAAGAGGGGTGAAAGGCAGAGAGAGTCGGACAGAGAGAGAAAGGGAGGAGGAAGAAAAGAGAACATCAGCTCATTAGGTCTCTCCGCCAACTAAAGCAATAGAGAGCCAAACACGCTTGAACGCAGCATCACAGAGGCCATGATAACCTCATCCACCCTGAATCACACTTCACAGGGTTTGCAAAGCTAGACGCAAAAAGAATCAGAGAATAACAACAGTGGTCACTGGATAGAATTGGTAAACAGGTCATAAAATACCTCTAAATCAGCAGGTTGCTCAATTGTTGCATAAGTGACATTTTAGTTCTGTGTGTGTGAGATTTCTGAAACAGGATGCCCTCATGATTAGTCCACTTCCATGGCCTCTAGTACACGAGTATGTAACACTTTGCTCTAATTTCTGCTCTTTGTCCAAAGGCTTTCACAGGAAGTGCCGCAAATTATAATCCACTAGTACATCCAGGGTTACTCATGCGTGCACATACAGGCACACACTTTTTCTACCAAATTACACACTGCAACAGCTGAGGCAACCCCTGAAAAAATATCAGTGAGAGAGACAACTTCCTTGACCTTGGGCAGGGAACCAGGGATATAATAAAGGGATCAGTCTAATTAACCTCACTTCACCCACATTTATAGACAGACATAAATCTTTATGAAATCTCTAAAGGAAGTTAGAAATATGCTTTTAAATATGTCTTCTGAGCTACAATGAGACGTAAAATAAAGCCACATTAACACTATTACTTATTGTTAATGTACAAGCATACTAGCCTAGTGCTAGTTGCTGATGTTAAGCTGGTATGGTGGCCACCGTAGTTTAGCATGATAGCATGCTAACATTTAAGGGTGATGGAAGCGTCATTAGTTTTGTGGGTATTTTGTCATAAACACATCAGACAGGCAATACTTCATCCACATGAGGCTCTCGTCACCTGTTAACCCTTTTGAGGGAAAACTGTCCAGCAGTCTGCATAGATGGCAACAACATGCATATACACTGCAATATGCAGTTTAAATTCATAACACGATTAATAGGGTTGCTGTGTAGATGGTTGGAAAAACAATGAATAAAAAAACAAAACTGCTTCCCTGCCATGTCGCTAGAAGATAACAACTCGTAATTTTGTTTCAAGCTACAGACCAGAATGGCACTGCATTATCACCAATTCTATGTACCATTCGGGGAGAAAAAACATTACCTTAAACATTGAGGAGAGAAAAGTAAGAAATGCAGAGAAGCTATTGTGCAGTGGATTAATGAAGGCTTTCACATTGAGCTTTGAGGCACATGATAAATCTCATAATTCACTGTCAGTGTGCTGAATCGCTAAATGAGGCTGGTAGCTCAACCCTTACTTATTAAGGTGTCACAAGCACACAGGCTCAGGAAAGGTTGCAGAAGAATTATTGGACATGTCCATCAGACAAACGCGTGTTTAACAGAAATAAAAGCATACAGATGTGTCAAAAATAATGATCCAAACACACTGTCTTGACATCCATAGCAGCTTTGGCTGTCTAGAACCCACAAGGTTGAGTGGCCATGCGTCGGTCTGATGTATTGGAAAAAATTTAAAGCTGTTGATAGAACTAAATAAAAAGTCAAAGGGATCATAAAGGTTAGTACAATTTGTCGAAAGAATATCTTTGCAAATGTATGTAGAAATATGTAAGTTATATGTAGTCATGTGACAACAACATTTTTAAGACTTCACACATCCCTAAACTTGGAAAGGTAAAAGCAAGGGTTAAATCAGGATTTTTTTAGTTTAGTTTAGTTTTTTTTTTGTTGTTTTAATTTTTTTAACCTTTCTTCATGCAGGTAATCTCATTGACACACGGGGTCTCATTCTCAATAGAGACCTGTTTCGGACAGCATACAACATGAAAGTTAGTTACAGACACACAGATTAATCAGTACAGTACAAACAACATTTAAGTAAAAGTAACAAGTGGAAGCAGATTAAAAATACTATAAACAGGAACAAGTTTCCAAAGATGCTTTGCCAGGTTTAAATTGGGATTCAGCCAGCAAAAACTCCAGAGCTCTGATCCCATACCCCCCTG
Source organism: Plectropomus leopardus (assembly GCF_008729295.1). Lineage (NCBI taxonomy): Eukaryota > Metazoa > Chordata > Actinopteri > Perciformes > Serranidae > Plectropomus > Plectropomus leopardus. Next base: position 8,644,156 of record NC_056469.1, read on the forward strand.
ACTACCCACCAGATCAGCAAACTTTCTGTTGCTGCCAATACACAGATTAGACAAGGGCTACAAAGACAGGCCTAAGCTGTTAAATTGGAATTCGGATTTTATCTACTTGGACGAGCCCCCCCCCCCAAGTACAGTCGATGTGCTGGACAGCACCGGTCCAATTTAACCCTGGAGTAAACTCCAACAGAGAATTTGCAAAAAATCAAACATGGTAAAAATCAAGAAAAACATTTTAAAGAAAGGCTGCCGCTGTGCAAAAGCATTGCAACTATGATACCAACAACTACAACACAGTGGAACAACAAAGGACAAGCAGGAGGCAACAGCACCACGGAATCCTTTCAATTAAATCATTATAAAAACACCATTACCCCGAGTGAAACACAGGCAGGGGATACAGTTTCAGTGCTGCCTCTGGACAAGAGAGCACATCCTGCACGTCCTCCGAGGAGAGAGATGAGGCCCTTGAGAGCATGTGCACACTTGGTTAAACAGAAGCACACACGCTCACCGTAAACATAATAATTTCTATACTTGAGACACGCACAGCTGGCTGACGAAATTGAAGCCTTGTGCCCTCACCAAGACCAGCTTGGCTTTCTTCCAAAACCACACAGTCCTTCCTCTGTGTTTTATCTTTTGGTGGAATAACACAGCAAAACAGACAACAATCAACGCTATGTTCAACATGAAGCAACGTTTTAATGGTGTGAGACATTTATTCATTCAACCTTTGGCCATGTTCAGGCTTCTACAAACAGGAACTAACTGTAGCCTAAACCTAGCCTATACTGTATTTCCATGGCTAAAGTTTTTTCCTTCCTCTTTTGCCAAACTCCATCTTAGGGCAATTGGCTAAGGTGTGCAATTTGCTACGTAATTTCCAAGTGTGACTCATTCTTCTACATTTAGAGTGTGTGTGTGTGTGTGTGTGTGTGTGTGTGTGGTGGGGTAGCTATAATGATCAGTGCATTTCATTGCCTTGCTGCCTAATGCGCCATTACCCCGGGCCGGTAGTCAATTATCTCCTCAGCCTGAGGTGAGACCACCACATTAACTTCTGCCCTGTTCTACAACAGTGGGAGCAAACCAGACAGCTCCACATCTATTTAGAGCATCTGATAATAGAGTCATGACGCAGTGGAAGCCTGTGGTCCGTGACAGAGGAGCTAATCAGAGAATCTGTTTCGAGAGTTAGGGCAGGAGGGCATACCATGTAGTGCTGCTTTGAAGCCCCCTGCACCTACGACCCACACATCTCCATGTCTTTTACATGTCAGCCGACCCCACCAAAGTAATTACATTTCTTTTTAAATGGGCCCCCAGTCCATCGTGACCTTTAGCTGACATCTGCTCCCACTTGCACTCACCTGCCTACCTTTTTCTCACACTGAAGTATGACAATCACCAGGTACCAGGGCCTAATAAAAGTGGACGACTGACACGAGCAACGCTTTAAAGAGGCCATCAATCAGCAGCGCAAGCTCGCAGCAGCCTGCAGCTGTCTGACGATGGCCCGATCCCTTTTAAAAGATCTCAGGAGTCATTTAAGTGGAGGTGGGAAGGCAACCTTACGCCTTGTCATTTAACTTGTCTCACACAGCAACCAAAAACAACATCTACAGGCACACGTGCGTAGTGCCAGGCTTCACATACTGTGCATACACATCCCAGCACAACCTCACTATTACCAGGCAACTTAAATAAATAAAACACCAGGGCAGGAGCAGAGGGGCGGCATGAAACTCACATCATGTTCCCTGGAAGACAAAGGTGTGACTGACTGAGGTGTCTCATTATCGTAACCAGGGGGTCAAAGCAACGTAGGGTCAAACGTTTTAACACTTAAGCTTTGTTCACTGGCCTCTAGTAGTTTTTCAGTATTTCAGTCTTTCGTCATGACAAATCAACTGAAAATTGCTCTGAGCCATACATCATTACCTATAATAGTGATGCCCAAATAATCTTCCTGATTGAAATATAACTTCAGTCCTGTAAATCCATTTAGAGGTGTGAAAGATAAATATGTTCCGCAACACAGAATTGATGCATAATGAGTTAAATAAGAAATAGGGACATTTTTCTGTCAAAATCTCTCCCATGTTCCACCCTTTTTATCATCCACAGAACAGGGCTGCAGGCTGGAGTGAGTCTCTCTCAATGGGATGTTTGAAATATCAGCTATGTGCATTGACTAATTGTCAGGCGAAAGCAGGGTTTTAGTGCTGCCCGAGCACACTGAACGAAGCTCTGACACTTCTTTTCTCCAAATAAAGATTAGAATATGTGTCGTCACATTATCCAATCACATATAACATACATTTTTTAAACACGTCATCCAAGAGAGACAATAAAAACAGATGGAGTGGTCGAAGATGTCATATTGAAATTTAAGGTGTGCTGATTGATTCACGTCATTATCTCATGTACTGAGAAACATTACAAGTTAAAGTTCCACCTTAAAAGGTGCCAGCAGTTGCTCCAGTTAATTAAATTATTTTTAATTACTCAGTCTGCAGCTGCTGCGAGAGGCTGCAAACATCCTTTCATTTTAAAGTTTTAGTTTACTCTTGTCACGATATGAAACAGTGGTGGCTCGGGCATGAGCAGAGTGTTAATTCTCTAATGACCAATCAAAGGACTGCACTGTTTCTAGCTTCCTTGTTTAGTGCCAGATCAGTGTGCTAGGTACCTTAAAGCAGAAGGGTGACGAAAAATAAGGACGGTTCCAAAGGTATTAAAGGTACCATCCACAACTTTTCACAATGGTAATGAACTGAGCTTTACTGAACCAACCTGGTGGTGGAAAGTAAATGCAGTAGGGTTGTAATTAAATACAGAAGGTTATACTTAAAAAGGTATAAAATCAGTGAATCTCCTGAACTCAGGACATGGGAGTATGTAAAATGACAGGTAGTGTTGCATTTATTTGAATGCACTTAATGTCTGCACTTGTCTGTGTTAACCACTTTACCCCTGTTTCTGCACTATTTATGTATTTTTATGTGGCAGCCTTTATGTTCAGTTTCCCTTAGGACAAATAAGGTAATCCTGAATCCTGAAAATCACTGCCAAGTGTTGATTCCACATCTGAGATCTGTGCCCATCAAGATATTAATACAAAGGATCTATTGAACTGTATAGTCTTGTCTTATGTAAGGCAGAGTTTGGGTAGCAAATAGCAATCTATTTGATTTATTAAAGCCAACATCACCAAAAACAGATGTGTGTTCCCTGTCTGTGGGTAAACCCTCTGCCACACCTCCCTGGCAATGAAAACATTTAAGCAAGAAAAACATGTGCTACACTACTGGTTAGGCTACTGTCTAATCCCTGTAACAAGTTTCAGATGAAGTCCTAAAGTAATGTTATAATAGGTCTGTTTCCAAGCTTATCTGATGTACTTACGAATCCATTATTGGCAATTGCCAGGCCGTACATAACTAGTTTGAATTATAAATAAAAAGTTTAAACAGTTTTGTGTAATATGTCAACAGAAAAAGGAGGTGAAGTTACAGACAGTATCATGATTTCTGGCGGTCCTGTCAAAGCCTGATGCCTCAGATCCCTCTCAAGTTCCACTGATGTTCTTCAGATATTTGGACACTGCTGAGTTCCCTCAAAATATGATTCTCTTTTTTCACACTTTGTCCCTCTCCCTCTCTTTGGGCCTCTGATTTATGATAAAAACGTTTGCAGTTTGAGATATTCATCTTGTCTCCTGCTGGGATCAAAGACTTTCGAAGACATGAGGTGAGGTCAGCAAGCGTCGTGATCAAAGTGACGAGTAGTGCGGACTTGACATCAGTCGAGGCATCTGATTGACTAATCTTATTGACCAAACCACCTCTGCATTTTTCTATTTATCAAGATCTCGATCTAAGATCTAAACCTGTTAACCTAAACAAAACAAGCTGCACCTCTTCAGTTAGTATATTCCACTTTCAGAAGAAAATAAAAGCTTAAATCTCCTCCATGACACTTCTATGAGAGCACTGAAAGAGAGCAGCCATTCACCGTGGCGTTACTCACGTGCAGACTTTTTCCAATAGAGCCCTCAAACTTGTCTCAGCGCTCGACATGTGAAATGTGTCTATATGGCAAGGACAGCCCAGTGCGGTGAGACGAGGTCTTTAGAGGCTCAGTGGGGAGCCCCTCTCTCTCAACAGGACCCACACATGCTCAGCAAGAAACCGCTTATTACATGTTTAACCATCAATGCCCAAATAAGCAACACATATGGCCGACATGGCAAATAAGATTGCTTTTGAATATGGTTTCATACTTGGGTTGCTATGACAACAGCATAAACTATTTTTAGTGATACCATCTGAGTAGCTCTTCAATTTTTCCCCTGCTTGCGCAGTGTGCATGTGCAGATACTAATATGTGAGCATACTTTTATGCCCCCAGTTTGTCCACTTTGCTACTGTCTGTACAGCGATGGGTCAGAGTCATTCAAAAAAATCTTCTCAAAAAATCCACAAATGGACACAAACGGGTTCACTGGCCAGCAATAGTCAGATTTAATTTCAGGAGGTCTAATTCAAATCACTTTTCAGATAAGTTGATATAATATTAAATGTTCATCAACTTAAAAAACGTATTTTGCCTTACATAAAACTAGGCTGTCTATGCTGTAGAAAGACACAAATACTTTTGAAATTGGAGCTAAATGACCAGAGAAAAACAGAGAAAAAGGACTGCTTTTTCTCAAAAAGGTAGAAAACCTTCAACTACCACAATGCACAGCAACATACCAGACCAATAAACACCCCAGCTGGTGGGTGACACAATGCGAGCTCGTCCATTTAACACATTGGCAGCCGACTGGTAACAAACAATGTATCACAGCTTAACAGTAAGCTAAAACATTTTAGGTGAGAAATGGTCTTTTATAATTGATTACTGCTGCTTAGTTTTAACGTTTTGACGTTTCTTCTTTCTTTTTTTGGGGGGGGCATACATTTTCACTATGCAGAAAGCAGTATGGCGTCCACTTTCTGTTCACAAACTTTCGCTATTACAGCTAAAGAGGGCATCAAAATATGTTTCTGAAAACATTTTAGAAGAGGAATAAGCAGTGCAGCAACAAACTCTCCCTTTATATTTGATCAGCACTGCCTAGTTTTACCATTTGATCAGATTTCAGTCCGAGTTTGAGAGACAGATAGAGTGAAGAAGGGGCAGTTCTGTCAGCTTGTATACTCTTTGTGTCCACGGTGGCGGTTTGGGTGGTGGGCAATACAAAAATGCAGAGGTATAGCCTGCCATTCAAGAAAGAATCCTTTAAAGGAAAGATGCAACTGAAAAACATTAAAATCTACAATTAGGCTTGTGAATTTTCTCCTCGATTCAGTTCAAAGGCACTTGACGGTCAATGAACCTCACTTTGAGAACCACTGAACTAGACAACTCTCTGCTACAGTTTAGCGTGATTGTGGTCCTCGGAGAGTCAGCCTGTGGCTCTGCGAGGAGCTCATCTGTGAGGCCGGGGTGTGGAATAAAGTCTTAGCAGACGTTGTGGCCTTAAATCAACACATTAACAGTAAATGTACCCAGACACACTGAAAGACACCGGGGTTGTTATTACAACACTGCAAGTCGAAAGCATCCTTCAGGACTGCTGTGCATTCAGGGGTCACTCGGTGGTGGTGAATGCTTTTCACATACTATGCAAATGAGGGGATTTCTGGATGTCTGGATATTGTGTGCAAATGTCCCGTGGAAGCTGAGACACAACAGAAGAGAAACGATTGGTGGTTTGCAGTGTCTGGCGGACTGAATTGGGGATGTGGGAAAAAGTAAAAAGATGTCTTTCAGTTGGAGGGACACCAAAGATATGGAGGCTAGAATAACATATAGAGTGAAGCTATTATCATGCCTAAAGACAATGGTTATGTGACTCACCTTATAAGCTCTATTTATTTGATTGGCAGCCCAGGCCGCGTACTTCATATTGTCCTTCTTCACCTTGGCACTGACTTTTGGACTGGCAGCGATGTAACTTGCCGACTAGAGGGAAAACAGAAAACGGGAAGGAGTAGCAAAAGGGGAGAACAGATGAAGGGGGTGTTCTTATATCAAAACTTGGTGAAACAGCAATAAAAGCGTAATTGAGATGAATGTGCAACCACTCTTACCATCTACCACTCTACTAGTCATTGTGGCAGAAGGAAGAGAAAAAACAGACCTTGGCCTGATGACACAGGAGAAATCATTTATGGGGAGGGAAAAAGTGAGTGTTTTAATGCTTCATACGTAAATTGTCACTTAACGGGGCCTAATTTCTCCAACACCATCGATTCACTGCGATGAAAGGACCTTGTATGTCTTTACAAAAAAAAAAAAGAAAAAAAAGAAAAAAGAGCGGCGCGCAGTGAGAGGAGCGCTATGTGAATCACGGTCTCTGCCTGCTCCCATTCGAACCACAAATCCCATGTCTTTCCCATGTTCCTGCCATCATCTCCACACAGCAAACCCCAGAGGGCTTACCCTGCGTGCACTTCAAAGCGCTCCCTACCAGTGTGCTGAAACTTTAACTACACACTAATCAACCTGGCCCTGTTTTTTCGATAAAATGGTTTGGCTTCTGTATTTTTTAGTAAGCATTTTCTTTCTTTTTTAACTCAAGAGCAATCTTAATTTAGATTATATCAACCCAGGCAGGCTATCCCAGTTATGGAGGGGAATCCCCATGCAAGTGTTGTGAGTAACCAACCCACAACCCAACTGTGGTCAGTGCTACCAGGTCTCCTGTCGAACCGCCACAGATGGTATGAGATGGTGAAAGTTTCCTGTCCCTTCACTGAACTTCTTGCACCTGTCAAGACGCAGACCACCGAGACTTGCTGACAATCTGCAAAACACGCTCTTAAGGCGCAAACTCCCACCTGAAGTATTCATTAAAGAGCCAAGTGTCAGCGGATGACTTGTCAGGAAACCGTGCTGGGGCCTGCTCTGTCTCCACATAAGCGTGAGAGTTAACAGAAGCGAACGTCTTGGGTTTGACGCTGCCCTGCGCCTCCTGTGCTACACCTCGGAGCACTTTCAGAGGTGTTTGGACTACCTGAGGAATCCCAGTGCAGCACAGAGAGAAAACACTGGGGCTCTCTGTGTTCGACCTGCTTCCCCTCTCCACCTTTTATTCCCTGCGCTGCTTCGTTTGTGTTTTTATGTCAAGTCTCGACTTACATATGATGCATTGGCACTTGCAGACAACATCCTGTTTAAACAAATATGTAGATGAAAGGGGCCGTTGGGCCAAAACTACAATCAAACTGGCACCTGGTCGGATAATTTGCCAGTGACAAAATGCTTGCAGCAGTGGTACCGCTCTCCCTCTTTCCCTTTTTTTACTCCGGGACTACTTTATTTATTTAAGTCATAAACATAAAAAAGGTCTCACCAAAGGGGTATTATTACTAAAATAAAGAGCTCCAGAGGGGCAGACTTTTCCGATGCTGGAGTTCACCGTCTGAGTCAGCACTGAGCTGACCTGTCTGAGAGCCCCTTCTTCGCTCCCCCCAAAAACACACTTATATATATATACACACACACACACACACACACACACAGTACAGTTGGGCTTGACACACTCAGTGGCCAGCCTCAACCTTGACAAACCACAGGGTTACAAAAAAGGCTCTACTGTTTTTGTTTTTTTCTTCCACTCCCTATTTCTTTCTCTCCCACTCTCTCTCTCTTCATGCAAAGCAAGTACTCACCATGTACAGACCAAACAATGCCCTCATGTTTCTGTTGTTCAGCCTCAGTGCCTGGGCAAAATACTTTCTGGACAGCTCCAGGTTTTCCAGCCCCCCCTGGGTGTACTTCACCTGTGTGAGGAGGTATTAAAACATGGCCAATAAGCTGTGCTAAAGGGCAGCTTGAGCAATGACAGCATGACATCTGAATAAGCAACACATGACAACCTCATGTAAACACATCTCCTTTCATGAGCCCGTATTCCCAGTGACGTTAAGTGCGTGTTGGTGTCTCTTGCTTTTTACAGAGAGGCGCCATTCACAGAGAGCTAATATTTATTCCACAGTTTGCCCCCGTGCTTGATGACGGACGTCCAGGCGGGTACCTACCTCAGCGTACTGCTCACAGTACAAGTGATTGTGAGGGTTGGTCATCATCAGCTCCTCCAGACAAAACGCGGCTTTTCCATAGCTGTGGAAATGACAAGAAAAACAGTCAGCCGATTGATACAGCTGTGGATGTGTCATCCTTTCGCTTGCTCAACTGTGAAGCACAACAGCCATGCCCAATAAATTCACAGGTATAAATTTGAGCTGAAAACGACGTGGGGTCAGTTGACATGCAGTGGACTTCAAGTTGTGGGGATCCGTAAAGATCCACCACATGACATGATGTTTATTTACACACTTGCTGTAAAGGTTACTCAGTCCAGACAGCTGGCAAAGGTAAGAGCCTATCTAGTGTGGTGATTCTCCCTCCTTTGGGGACACTGAGGATCAATCTTGTCCGTCTGTGTGTTTTTTCAGCCTTTAATGTGTAGTTAACTACCTTCCTGAGGTCAGCACTACAGTAAGAGCTGGCACACTGTGCCTATACTCAGATGAGATCACTTCTCAGCAGCAGACTGCTGAGCTGTTGACCTCACACTAATCTGCTGCCACTCCACTTCCAATACACAGTTTCCCCTTCACGGGCCCAGGCCAAGACGAGCTGAGATACAGTATATCATTGAACACAAAGTCATAAAACGGCTGTGCACCTAACAAAACAGAAGCCAATTCACACAGACAGAGGCAGAAGCACAACTACCGACAGAAAACGGGGCTGCTCTGCGTGTCTATCAACACATCCAAGCACCATGAAGGTCATTCTTTGTAGCCAAGCCTTCACCTCTTAAGCAATGCTAATTTCTCCTTTTGCTTTGCAAGATTTTACAAAAGCTGCCCCTTGAAAGTTGGAGATTCAGTTCTGACCGCCAGTCTGGTCGCAGACTCTCAGTTGGCTGAGATAGCTTCAAGTCGTCAAGTCTTTTTTTTTCTGTGTAGTGTTCTTCTGGGGACGTTTTGGTTCCCAAACTTTGTTGCGGAGTGAGTGCTCTCAACTTTCACACTGCTCTTTGATACACAGAGATGCAGGCAGCAGCACAGAGGAGGAGTAAGGAGAGACCATCTTTTTAGAGGTGGTGAATTTACAGCTCACCGCAACTTAATACAATACAGTCTCATGAATGCTGCTGTCACACTGAACTTCTCGAGGAGCCCCAAATAAAATCTGAAACTGGAAAACAAAACAAATAACTTGCTAAATACTCATTTTGAACTGCCCAATCCGTTTTGACTGGCATGATTCAAAGTCAGGTACAGCCCTAGATTCTACACATTTTTTACACAGTAGTTGTGCTATAGGGCTGCTATAAAGTCCCCTTCTCTATGCCACCTTTGCATTTTTTACACAAAACCAAACAACTGCAGCATCATGCCGCTCCAGTGTTTGATTTTAGACAGCATGCCAGCATTGTGAAAGCAAAAGAGGTGAAAGGGGCATGAGATTTACCACAAAAACATCTACCACTAGCGTGCCGTATAACATACACATTGGCAGCGTTTTCTAAACAACAACAATGGCATGGCATGGTAATATCAATCATGTACCTTTTTGTCCTCTGCTTGGACAGTAAGGAGCCCCTGAATCCCACTGCTTCCCTTATTTGCAGACATTCACAACCACTACTATTCTTCAAGTTAGCAGCTAACTTCTGCTGTCTTCTTTTTTAAATCTCTTGTTGTGGGTCGCACACATAACACGCCGTCAAATCGTCACAACCACCTCGCCCATGATCTTGTCTTGCTGGCTGTCCCTTGACCACAGACCTCTATTTGGCACTGTTTATACCTCTGCTGCTGGCTCAAAGGAGAGATAACTCCGTCCCTCAATTATGCCATCATAGCTTTTATACAGAACAGCATGCTGTTGCTTGCATCAACAGACTTCTGCACCGGGCTACATGGGGAGCAATTTTACTGCTTGTGAAATCAAAGGAAATGCAGGCGGGAACTAAATATCCAAATGTTGCTCGCCACAACATGAAGAATCAGTCTATATAAAGTCTGCCATGGTAACTAGCTAAAAGATTAACAGCATAGGAGGGAAAGGAAGGTGGGGACAGAGAAAGAAAGGAATAAACAGGGGGAAGGGAGTTTGGTAGAGGGGGAGATCAGAGGGAAGGCTGGTGGGGGGGGGGGGGGGGGGGGGGGGGCTGCTTACAATTACCATTTCCTCTCCATAAAGACTTTCAGATGTGCTCATGCAGTGGCCATGGCCTGCAACAGAGCCCGCTCCATCAGCCATCAGCCAGAATCCTGTACCCGAGCCAGACCCTTACCTCTTCTACTCTCCCTCTAAGCCATCTAACCCCACCATCACCGAGCGGCTCTCTATGGCAGCTCCTAAGCTCGCTCTTAAACCACAGTGCTTGAGGAAAGGTTGTAGCCACCATCATGTGCGAGACTGTAAGAATCGTATTTGTTTCTTTTGGAGGTTAGCAAAACCATCAGCAGCAGCTTTCGCCCCATTTCAATACCACATTCTGACTGCATATAAGACAAAAATGGATTCAGACTGGGCAAAGTATGTTTGAAAAAATTATTACTATTTATCCTGTAATTCTGGATGACCGGTCCAATTTTGTCAGTCTGGTAAGCTGCATTAGAATGAGAGCCAGCAGCAGATTCCGATAGTTGCAAACAGACAAAAATAATCTCCTGTCTAAACACCGCTGGAAAAAGGATTGTTTTAACAGTGTCAACTCAGAGGCTATTAATTACGTTTTTTAATGTGTGAACACCGATGTCTGCTGCAACCCCAACAATGGCAGTGCGGAGACACACTGCTTGTTTACTTTTAGCTCCCAGGGTGTTGCGCAGTGAGGGGAGGAGAGTTTATTTCTCTTCCTCGCTCCTCCGTCACCCTGTGTTTTCTCTGGCTTGAGGGGGAAAGAAAAGTGCCACCACCTTCTCCTGGGAATTTTCACAGCAAGTGCGCTCTCCTTCTGCCCCCCCCTCTCTGCTCTATCCCTCTGGAAAAGAGTGGCGATAATGCCTGGCTATCCGGAAGAGGAGGAGGAGGGGAAACGGGGAGTGTTTGTAACCCAAAATAAAGAAAACAAAGAAAAGAAATTGACACGCCTGTAGAGATAAGGGGCTGTGGGAGTGAATGGTGTGATATTAGAAGTGTTGGGATAAGCTGGGAGATAATCCGCTCACCCCTGGATTTCCTCTGGCTACTACAGCAATAAAGCCTCCCAGACAAAAGCATGAAATATCCAATAAGTAGCCTTCTCACCGTGCTGCACATTCCTGCAGCCGCTGCCCTCGTACCAGAGCAACCGAGCAGCCAAAGAGTCACACACACACACACACACACATGCAAGTATAAAACCAAACTACAGACACTGCTTCACTAACTTCTGAGCCGCAGACAATTAAGGAGGGATAAAAGATGACACAAACAAAATAATTTTTTCTTACAATGCTCCTGTCTGTCTGGCAGTTCTCCTTGGCGACTGAGATATCAGCAGGAGGCCGGGGAGTCTTTTTACTCTCATATGTAGGAGAGGAGGCTTAAGACTGAAATCCTATTAAACTACTCTTATGTGACAAACATGGACAGAGCTCCATTCAGACCCCTGGCTGAGTTTAGGCATCTCACCGCCTTCCATTGTGGCCATCCAACGGCCCTCTGGAGATCAAGCCATCAGTCTGATGTGAAGCTCTCTTAAACTGACAGATACATCATCAACATATGGTGGCCTTACTGGAAACAGATCATTGCTTTCTGAGGCACTTTCTTATATGATTAGCATCTGTAATTTAAGGAAGCGTTCACCCTAAAACAGCAACTTAACACCCAGGAGATACACCTCAAGTACTCACTTCAAAAAGTATTTATTTGGCCATGCAGGATGTTTGGAGCAATCGCCTGTTCATCCAAAAGCAACAGACATGAACGTGAATTTGTTCGTCTTGGTGGCAAAAAATGTGATGCTATGCCAACTTTTTAAGCACTTGTTGAAAAATTACTTATGTTTCTTTTTTGGCTTAATTATTTCTTACGTAAAGTGTGTTTTTGAATTAAATACAACATCAATACAGTGCAATATTGCAGGTTTTTTTGTGTGGCAATATCGTATCGTTACACGGATGCCAGAGATCAATTTTGTTTGTGTAAATTGTAAAATTGCCAATTTAAATTCAACTTTTGGTAGCCTACTAGAACAAATAAAGTGCTTTTTCAGTCCACTAGGTGTGTGTATATATATATATATAGGGTCCCAGCAACACCGCAAAGACTGTGAGCTAATTATACATTTTCTGATATTTCTACTCCATCGAGATATGTACCATGTCTGCCCTGTCATAGCAATTCATCAAAGATGCTGTTTTGAAATACAAACAATACATACTAGATCATCTTTGTAATGAAAAAGGGAGCGTATTTTGTCTTCCAACTGTATTAAAATCAATTTTCAGTTTACCCACTGCAACTGGTGGAAATGTCTTGCTTGAATTGTCTATTGACTTAAATGGGTTGTAATGGCAAAGGTGGGTCACAGCATCACAGCAAAGACTGTGAGCTATTGCTTCAAAGCTGCGTTTTGAGCAGGCAGGCAGAAAAGTACATAATGGAGAAAATGTAGCCCTCCTGTCACATCTAGCAGCACTCCTAAATGGATGTATTAGTATAAAAAGGTGACTCAGCCTTTTTCAAAATTCTGCTCTTAAAGCTTCATAACAACATTTTTAAATCACACTTGCCAAGCTTTGTTTATGGTGATGAATAACTCTTTTGGGCTAAATCTGAAAATGCGGCTCTTGTGTTCTGTGCAAAGTAAATCATCCTTGAGATTTAGCCTAACTGATATAAAAGAAATGTTACAGTGCATAAAAAATAGCAAATACTAAAATTACATTTTTGCTTTAATTATAAAAATGCATTTACTCGTGTTCGTTGATGTAGAGCTCTGATAACTCGTGCCACGCCTCCTGGTCCCCAACAAACCTGTAAACACAAAATGACAGTAAATAATCTTCCTCAAACATAGTTACACACATTAAATCACAACAGTTATTTTGAAACAGAGAATGCATTTGTAACACAGCAAGGTAAAAATGTACGTGTAAAATAAGCTATTACAATAATGACAGCCATCCAACTGTCAAGGTAGGAGACAGACTTTGCTGGCATTTCATGCAGTTGTGCCAGCTCGATTGAAAGCAAACTTCGTTTTTAATTAAAATGAAAAGCTAGGGGAGGAGGGGGTGTCTGACCCTTTCCCCCTCTTGTAGAAACACTCACTGCTCCAGATACTCATTGAGCTCCCGGATGGCTTCAGCGCTCTTCCCCTGGGCCTTCAGTATGGAGATCTTGCGTTTCCTTGCTGCCTGTGGAGCAGAGAGTAAACAGGATTAGGAGCTCAGCTCCTCGAGTGTTTGTCTGGAGGGGGGTGAGAGGATGAGTGAGTGTAAGAGTTGTGAGTTGAAGTGTGTACATCACAATCCTGTTCCAAGTTTCGCTGTGAGACTGAATCATTTTTATAAGATGAATCAGCACTTTGGTGTATTGCAACTGCAGGCGTGAAAATAAACGGACAAAAGTCACGTTCGACAGTTAAGTTTGTCAAGTTTACTCATATCTAAATGGGGACATTAAATCGATATAAGCCGATCACGACGTAATTGGAGATAGTTAGTGGCCGTGTCCGACAGGAGATGGACACACAAATTATGAGTCAGTGTTTGGGAGTAGAAATGAGCTCAGTGGCTGAGATAAAGCAGTGAGTCATCCTCTAACCAAGTGGGGAAAATGGCACACTCCCCCAAACCCCAACCCCTGTCTTCCTGCCGGCACGGCACGCATCTAGCACTGCACCAGCCCAACTTACATCAGCTGAAAATTGCTTTCCGCTTCGTTTTGATGTTGAAGTGACCTTAAGGTGGATTAGATTCTCATCAATCTGAATTAGAAAGTATTACTCCTGCTGCTGCGACTTTTCCAAATGTTTTACTTCCCCCAGACTCCCCCCTCCTCCTCCTGCTTTCGGTAGTAAGTGAAAACCCTAACGGGAGGCTGCCGCTCCATTAGAAGCGCACTGCCCTGCCACAGCCTATTTTATTTATGGACTGGCACTTGATTGAGTAGGGCTTCCTCTCTTGCTCTCCTAACCAAAGCCATTGAGGGTTGTGCATGAGTCATGTCTAGGGTGCTGTAAATTTGGGCCCCTTCTGACACTGCCATCACAAGAAATCCACTTATCCATCAAGCCGGGACAGGGACCTGCAGAGACGCTGCAGCCTCAACTGACAAGCAATATTTCAGTCTCTCAGAGAGAGAAAAAAAAAGTGAGCAGGCAACAGTACAACATCTTGATAAAACAAAGAAGGTTTCTGACAACAACAATAAAGAATTCTACCCACACCACAACGTACGTTATTCCCAAACACACTGTCACATATCAAGAAGCAGGTACTTTTAGTATCAGGGTGGTCTAAAGGCATATGGAGGAAAATGTCAAGAAGTTATAAAAGAAAAGTGCACTGTAAAATCTTACAAATTATTATTACTTAAAATAATCTTGGAAAATTAAAGTAAACGTGACTATTAATCTTATGTTTACTTTATATACAGGTGTTAAGTTTACAAAAAAGCTTTTGCAACTTAAAAATGAAAGTGAAATTATGTATTTCTCTCTAAGTCTGACTTAACTTGATCACAACAAAGACGATTTTGCCAGTGATGAAGTTAAGAGATCTGCGAGCAGAATACAGATATATATATATAGCACTGTAAACTTGGTTTACTGAGGTTGCTAAAACTAAGAAAGATGGGTTTATGTGATATTGTGTCAAGTTTCTGTTCATGTGTTTGTGTCCACTTCCTGTTTTATTTTGAAATGTGTTCTCATTGTGTTTAGTGCTACTTTTACTTCCTGAGCTTTCCCGCTTTTTTGATTGCCTCATGTGTTTCACCTGTCTTATTTCACTCATCTGTGTGCATCAGTGCATCAGTGATCAGCTCTTGTGTATTTAAAGCCCAGTGTGTCTTCCACTTAGTTGCCAGACTGTCAATGTCAGCCTGGTGTGTTCATGCTCTCCAGCCTTTTTTCGTTGTGTTCGCTCACCTGGTTTCTGACTTTTTTACTTCTGTGATTTCCCTGAATGTACTTTTCTGCCTACATATGTATGATTTCTGCTTCCTTCAGTAAAGATTTGGATTTGATAAACTGTGGCTGGTGTTTGGTGCTTTTCTCTGCATCGGAGTCCCAGTTTTGTTCTAAATCATTACAATTTCATCAAATTTGTCATTTTTAACTTGCAACAACGTCACAAAATTAAGTGCATATAATTAAATGTAAGTAAACATAACAATTAGATAAAAAGCAAGCATAAATTAAGACTTGTTTTTTACTTACAATTTTTAACGCAATCGCTTTCCAAATTTTTTTACAAGTAAAATCAACTTTTCAGATTTTACAGTGTGAAAGGTCAACCCTTACTCTGCATGTCCTACGTGTATAAAACAAAGATCACACCATTTTACATCCAGTGCATTTCACCAGAGCTCTGCGATTCAGGAATTTATACTCACTTCAGACCAAATTACAAGCATGTGGGATCTCTCCTCATCCAATACCAAAAAAGGGAAGCAGAAAAAAAATTAAACAAACACTACAGCCATGTTGAATGTGGATTTTTGCACTTGTGCGCTCCCCGCCATCACCACACCCACCTCTCTTCTCTCCCAGCTTTTTTTTTTCTTTTCCAGATAAAGAACCACTTGGGGCTCAAAGGAACATATGGAAGTTGGTAGCCCAGAGAGTCACACGGCACTTTATTAAACGAGAAGCAATTCCAAACCACTCCTCTCTCTCCTCCTTTCTCTAACTAATGATCCAGAAAAACCTGGCAGTGGGTCTGATCCCTCTGTTGTCGTGATTCTTTTTTAATTAGCGCTCTGAGGAGACCTCAGGAGTGAGGACTGGATTATTTACATCACCCCTGGCTCTTTGCTGCGACCTACCGCAACCTTTCTTTATAATAAGAAACATCACAGCGAGGGTGGCACACCTAGCACTGTACACACGTGAAATTAGATGGAGGAAAAAAGGGGATGGGAAGTGATAGAGCAGGTCTATACAAATATTAATGTTTCATGATGCTGTTTATGGTTTATTTACATCTGTACATAACAGCAAAAGAGGTGTGTATTTTCATATATCAATATATTATATCAATACATAATATTTTTTAACTGCAAGTCAACGTTATTTTGTGGATATACTTCACATTCATGCGGTCGAAAAAATTCTGAATTAGGGCCTTAAATTTCAAAAGACTTGACTCAAACATGTATAATCTTGTCCTTCAATCAATCTGTAATTGCATATGATTGCGGGTCAACCTCAGGAGTCGTCTATGTGACCTCAGTGGCTTGTTTAAGAAATACTAGCTTTTTATATCGAACAATTAGGGTGAAATGAGAGCGTTGGAATCCAATATTAATGCAATCACTGAGTCAACTCAGTGTTAAAAACAATAATAAACTGGTGAATCCTTGTACGCAAATGTTGAGGGTTCTGCATAATCGAAAATACTCACATGAAGAAATAAAAAGGTGGAAAAAAAATGCATCTACGCACACAGACAAGAATTTTGCCAGATCATTGCTGTAGGTATTGGAACATAGCAAGCAATGGAAGGGCTAAGAGTTTGAAACATTTTTTGGACGCCGCCATGGCAAAAAAACCTTGAGCAATTTTTGTTGATTCAACAATTTTGGTTAATGGGTACCACATCTATTCCACAGCCTGTAATTACAACAGCTCAGTTTCCAATCTCTGCTTCGCATGCTGGGATGCCTCGCAAGTCTTCCTTGTGGTCGCCAATTTTCCGCCATTTCTCAGGCCCGTCCCCTGCCCGATTCTTAAGAGCATGTTGGAGAACATGCAGGGAGGAGACAGCCCTCACTCCAAGACAGGTGACCTAAACGATGCCATCGTATCACCGCTCCACCCTCCACCACTATGCCCAAGTCAGTCCCACAACGATTGTGGGAAAGAGGTTTAAGGTTAACATCCCATGCACAGAAGAGCTATTTGTCTGTTTTGTTCCATTCCCAGCCCCGGGTATGACTGACAGCCTCACTCGCTAGGGTGGCAGTATCCAGCATGCAGAGATCAGGAAACCGACCATTCCCTTTCCGAGGATGTCCCTGGAATCCCCAGAGGACCTGTGCCATGTCGGGGAGGTGCCCTGGGATTCACTGAAACTGCAACTCCCATTGTCAAAACAGTGGTTAAATGTGAAGCATTTTTTTTTTGCAGATCACACCAATTACTTAAACTAAAATTTGCTAGAACAACACCCTTTTTTGTACATGAAAATGACAGCGTTACAAGAAAATAACGGGATTTATGGCTTTTATTCCAATCTTGTATTGAACAGCATAACTCGGACAATATTACCCAAAGTATTCACTGTAATCTTCCCTGTGCTATTGCCTTGTCAGACATGGATCAAGACTTCAGCAGAAATTAGGAAAGCAGACCATCATGCAAATGTTTCTGCTTGTTATTTGTGTCGCCAGAGATGCAAGAGCCATGACTGAGAAATTATAATGAAGTCAGCCAGTAATTCATTGTTTGTTCAGTAGTATTTTGATTCAGGCAGCATCATTTTTGGGACCGTATACCCTTACAGTATGCTACCAATTACAAAAGAAATTCTATTTGTACTTCAGTTATAATTTGGGCAAAAATACTCTAACGACTAGTGCACACTTTTGTTGTGAAATTCAGCGTATCCCTTGCCGTAAAAGAAATTATATCCCGTGACCCAAACCGCTCTTTAAATTGAAATATAAGTGAGGAGAGCAGCCCATGAAAACAGTCCTGTCTCTTGTTTTTAAGGCTGACATGCCAATCTGACTTGCAAACTTCCAACAGCAACAAAACCAGAAAATAAACAGAGATGTTCCTGACAAAGTGAAGGTGGGAGGCAGCAGCTGTGGCTAGATAAAGACAAGGGAGCAGTCACTGTTGCCCCATTTACAAAGCCTCTTCAAGGGGAGAACTTCCTACCATTATGCAGCCTTGTCAGTCTACATACAAGGTGCAATTGTGGAATAGGGGGACGGAGGTATTAACAGCGCTGAAACAATGTCAGTATTAAAATTATTAAAAAGTATTAAAAAGCAGCTAATAAAAGTTAGAAGCTACCTGAAAGACAGAGAACTGTGGTCGTGAACAACATTTAAATTCAGGAGTTCCTTACTACAAGCCAAGGACAAAACTGACTGCAATATAATAAAGGAGATAAATGATTGCTATTTCCAGGTTGTGCCATTGTTATTATTTATAAATGGCTGCACATGCCTATGTTATGTCACACTGGGGGCAGATGACACTTTTGATTCCACAATGCCGGCATGCTGTCTAAAATTACTGGAGTGCATTGATAGTTTGGTTTGGTTCTGTGTGAAAATACAAAGGTAGCATAAAGATGTGACTTCATAGCAGTCCTATTGCTCCATCTCTGTGTAAAAAAGGCTTCTTAGAGGAGGTGGGGTGGTGTGCATCAAAGCAAGATTAGTTTTATTTTTGTAGTTTTCTATTTGTTTAAGGCAGACAACCGATGATGTGAATAACCTCGTATGGCATCCAAAGCACAAATGTCTGTGCTGTGTCTGCACTCTGCCAGCTGAGAGAATATGTTTCATATATCTAAAGCGATCCATATGTCAAGCATGGCACATGAAACTTGTCGAACATCTTTGGGGTGAGGGGTGAGGGGTTTAGCCAAAATAAATAAGGTCATGGTTTCTTTTGAAAAACCCCTTAAAAAGATTTATTTTCTCGCATGGCCACACATCCTTATGGAAACAATTAACAGCAGGTACATGATGTTTTGGGTTGGTGGTGTGGGATTGGCAGGACATGGGCTAGACATGCTTCTGCAAGTCATTTCACAGAGATGAATAGGAAATTGAGAAGATAGCAAGAGCAGAGCTTCAGAAAGGTCATTGTCTGCTTTGACATTAGCAGACTTTGCACCTGAAGCTCGTTGACGGCAATGGAGAAGGTGGGACAAGAGATCAGCCCCGTTTGTTCGGGATGGGGGTCTGAAAGATGCTGTAAATCACCGTCTTCAAAGGCCAGACCTTTATTTACGTTTTACTTCCACCAAACATGTCTGCCACTGACTAAGACCATGAATCACCCACCCACCCAGCCCCCCCCCTCCCTTGAACACTTCTCAGTTGTGTGGGTGAAAGGCTGATGAGCTCTGTGGTTGAGGTCAGAGAGGCCAAGGGGAGTTTAACTTAGCAAACTCACACTGCTAACACCAAAGTGCCTCGGCAGATTTAAAGCCTTCCAAAAAGCTGAGACCACAAAGTGAAGCAAAGTAGAATGCTAAGCTGAGGGATTTTTCCCCTTTCTTTCCCGACTCCTCAGTCTTACCGTATTGGTGGGGTCGTCTTGGAGAATGGCATCGTAGTGCTTGTTGGCCTCGTCGTACCTTCAGAGAGAGAGAGAACGAGAGAGAGAAAAAAGAATACAAATTTGTTTTTTAACCAATCCCAGTCCGCAGTCGGGTAAAATTAGGTGGTGGGGAAATCAAACACAGTTCAAAGTAATCAAGTTTCTGTATACAGCATGGCAGGTTCCTGTGATTACAGTGAGACTGTACAGAAATCAGTGGTGATCTAAAGAAAGAAATAAACACTCGCTTAAGTTTAGGTTGCCGGTCACACGGCTGACATTGCGAGAGGCTTATATCGGTTCACAGTGACTCATGAAATCAATACAAACAAAGCGCTGTTTCGAATATTGTATTTTCATTCTGATTGTATCCAGTTTGATTCACCTTTAAACAAAATCAAATTGCTGCTTTAACATCCGTCCAGATCTGCAGCTAAGTTGTTGGTTCAGTTGTCTGTCTCTTGGCCCGTACATAAAACCACAAAACACACATGTGAACCTGATAAGCAACAATATCCAACACAGCGTGCCTCAAACTGCTGGCCTGAGCCCACATGATTCTGTTTAAAGGGGAAATTTATGAGCTGTAAATATCAAATCATACGGTAAAGAAATCTGGAAATAGGAGGTATGTTCACTTCACTTGTCATGTCAAATCAGGCGCTGAAGGATGATTTCTGGTATTTTTTTTTCTTTTTTTTTCGATTAGGGGCAAACTGCAACGCTGATGTTTCGGCAGCCAAAGACAGGACTCAGTGATCAGAAACTGTCCCGCCCACCGCCAGCAACAGACAGAAGCAACTCTGGTTCCCATTAGCACTGAGAAGCCCCACTTCCAGCGCTGCTGCTTCCCTCACATTCACTTTATTACTCAGCCACACGTTAGGAGATTTCAGATGGCACCGGGCGACCACTCACGAGCCACTTTGATTTGCCTTATTTATTTAGGAACCGTGTGTGCGTGTGTGGAGGGGGAGGGGCCTTGCTGTTTGAAGCTGTGTCATTCAAGTGGAGCTCTGTCTGCTGCCAATTAGATCCCAGTGTGTCGTTTATTTAATCTGACAGCGCCGAAGCAATCACTCTCAATTATCACATAAACTCTGACATAACCGATAAACCAGTAATGGTGATCTGGGTGGGGACTGTGAGTAAACAGATTGAATTACACTTACTTTAGCTCAGCACAGACTAAAATACCCGCTGTTTATCTTTCTTGCTCACGCCCTTCATTCTGCTTACTTTTTTTTATGAACTGCCGATTCATAAATAAAACGCATTGCTTTGCAGGGAGGGTGACAACGCTGAGATTGTGGTGACATGCAACTTAGGCTTGGGCGGAAGCTATTTTTACTGATTGAAAATCTGTTATATATGAACAATACTGTGTTTTTTTTCATATGCAGATTATTTCATTTATTTTTTTGAATGTTCGAAATTAAGTACATACAATTCAATTTCTTCATGTCTTCCAGCGCCGCAAAAACAAACGCGGACAATGTGAATACACACTGCTCACGTATGCATTGTGGCCCGGGCGTACCCTCCAGGGCATGTGATGTGCACAAGCATCCTCATTACAGCCTCCCCAGTATGAAATTAATACAAAGAAGAGGGGACAGTATTTAAAAATCACAATGTCAGGATTTTTAAATACCCTGGTATACCGTATGATCCCGCAAATGCCTCATGTCAATATTTACAGGGCCAAGACATACTCGCAGTACAGAGATCAGAACAGGACAAGAAATGGAGCATGAAAATAGGAAGGGCAAAGAGAGAGAAAAATAGAGAGATGAGGAGTAACAAAATAAGGAAACAACAGAGGAGTAGAAACCAGAGAAGATTGAGGGACCCCCAGAATAACAGTTGGGATCCGACCACTTCCTTCCCGGGAATCCCTAACTCAGGCTAAAAGGGCCACAGGACTACACAGCGCTGAACCTTTCCTCTCTCCGTTCCCCTCATCTCCAAAAGGAATGCTGGGTGATCCAACACAAACACAACCTACCCTACACACACACACACACACACACACACACACACACACACACACAAAGCACTTAACACACACCCAGCCCATTGTACCACTTAGGATCTGCTAACAGTTTCTCGACCCGAGCCTCCAAAAGTACCACACGTAATAGTGAGGCTGAGATTTTTTTTTTTTTTTGTCTGTAGAGCTTTCGGTGCCCGATGCTTACCTTTCCAAAGCTTCCAGCCTCATGCCCGATAATCGCTTCACTCTGTGGCTATCTGGAAACTGCTTCCTCAGTTCCTGTAGACAGGTCTGCAAGGATGTGGGCAGAGGAGAGAGACCAATTATAGTTGGCTGTAACTTAAGTTTATGTTACACTCTTGCTCTCACACACACATACCTCTACAGATACAAACCACCTGTCTTGAAAATGTCAGATTTTTTGCCTGTGTTTAAGCTAAACAAAATGAATACATTGACTCAAGATCAGAGTCAAAAGGCCAATTTCACAGCCTTCAGCATACAGACTGTGCGATTTAGGTTTAGTGCAGTTAGACTATGCGTCGTGGATCTAATTAACTTTCATTAAGTTTGATGTTTGCAAGTCATTTCGAAGACAACGCCTACTGAATCGCAGGCTATGACATACGTCCATCGACATCAATACAAGAACAAAGTGTTGTCAGCGTGCGTCGTTATCTACGCCACTGTAGTGTTTAGACGAAAATGCAAACAAACATGAGTCGAGCTCTCGCTATCATGCCATTTATGTGTGTCGAATAAAGTCTGAAGGAGAGGAGGAGGAGAATGTGGACGTGGTCGCGGCTGCCACTTTTGCAAACGAGAGCTCCAAGTATTAGCATCTAGTAGCATTTAGCGGTGTTGTGCTGATCAGTGCATCATTTCATGCTTAGACATAGGTCATAACAGCAGTCACGCAGCGAGAAGGTCGTCCAAAATTTCTGACACCGTCAGAAGTTTATCCCAGGCTGTGTTTGATCGCAAAACCGTGACAATGGCCATCCAAAAACCTCTCTCACTGTGCGACACAGGACCGCCCTTTTGTAGCCGAGATCAAAGAAATCACCACGTTTCTTTCACGTTGGTCATCTTTCGTATGGGACAGCACAAAATCGCACCGTGTATTTTATTTCTTTTAATCATTTAGGCAACCACACTGGCCGCGATAAAAAGGGGAGTGAGGGTGCTCTGCCACAGGGCGTCTGAACACACCGTAGTGAAGGAGCTGAGGAATGCTTATTATCACATTCAGCATTATCCTCAATGAGATCTGTCTGCAGCGTGATCTGAGTCCTTTGCACTATCCATCAGCTGAAGGCTGGTCCTTCTGCTTTTTTTTTTTAAGTCTGGCAGCGGGTCTGAAAGGATAGCCAACAGACAACTAATTCCAATGACTGAGTTCTGCCTTTTCTGTACTCAGTGAGTCATTCTTTTTGCCAAGGGAGTCGTTGCATCCATACTGATTGGAGATTAACCGTTTCAATAACCATGATCTCTTGTCTTTTTTTTTTTAAATCCTGTGCAGATTTGACCATCTTCAGCACTATGAATATTTCAAAACGTGCAGTCAGAAACATGACATTAAGCTTAAGGATGGCAAATAAATCCCGAGGGGGGCGGGGGGAGCAGCTGAACTCCATAAATGATGGCCAAGTTCAGCTAACACTTGAAGCATGCTCCTGCTCTCATTTGCTACACCCTCTAATTCCAACTCTCAGCAAATTGTTTTTCCAAAGTACAGACAGAGTAATACTATTTGGCCAAATAAAAATCAGATTTTCACATTTGGCAGAGATGGCGGTGGGGGTAGCTGCAAAGTAGGAATGGCTGTGAGAGAGTGAACGATGGCTTTTGAAGCTCTTAGGGCGTGTGAGGAAGAGCGGTAAAAACTTACCAGAGCCAAGTCATCCCGACTGCAGTCCAGCGCTGCAATCATCACCTGCTCATAAATAATCCATACTGGGCAGAAGAGACACGGACAAAGAAGACTGTGTTAACGCCCTTTCCATTCCACTGCCTGGTGTAACATGAAAAAATGATATATTGAACTGTACACTTGACGTCCCAGCTTACGAGGCTGTCCCCAGCAGCTACACATCATGTTTTCTGCTCACACAAACAAGCTTCCATGATGTGAACCAGCAGCCTGAGAGTTCATTCAAAGAACTTTCCCATTCCCTTTAATACGTTCTGCTACATTTACTGTTTTCTGTATGGAATACATTAAAGATAGTGTTCAAAAGCCATACATTCATTTAAAACTTGGACAGAACTACAGTCATGAATGCGGGATCATTTCAAGCAAACGCCCTGGTGTAAGGCTTTACAGTCATGTTATTCATTTCCCCGCAGTGAGCTGGTAGTAAATTACAAATTCAATTTCAGTCATAGTGTTACATTTGAGGAAATGTGGGGTAACATTATCAAGGAAACTAAGTTTTTATGTTACGATCAGTTCTCAATTTCAGACTGAAGTTTGAAAAGTTTGACCCTACACCCCCACTCATAATTCATTTTCCTCATTATGACATGTCTTCTCTCCACTGTGTATTAGTAGAGCAGAAACATGTGAAGGTGTTCTTTACAGGTATCAGAGGACAACAGGGGACAAAGTCGCAGGTTGAGCATTTAAATGACAGCAAAGCTACATTTTATTAAAAGGAAAACACTGTTAAAAAACCCTGGCGATGCTATTTGAAACCAAAGTAGCTGAACTAACATTTCTGTACATGCCATGCTGTTTCTCTTCCCCCACTCTGGGTTGTGTGACAGTGTTAACAGCTTCTGTAGTTCGCATGCCAGAACAAGTTTCGACAGCTAAATTCGGTTGGGTTAACAACATGTGTCTGTTTTCACTAAAAATAGAGACGTGAATATCAGTTTTAACGTAAACACAATATAACAATTATTAGATGAGTGAGTGATGTTAAAGCATTCCCAATATGTTTACGCAAAGGTTCAAAATATCCCGACACTTTTCAGCACGAAGAGAATCATAAAAATTAGCTAGTCATTTTTGAAGCGTGATTATATTTTTTAGAATCCTCCAGAAGGCTCTCACAATAGTCAGTTCTTAAAAAAATGATGTTTGCACACCTCTGCAGCTTGTCTATTTAATATAAAGGGGCTACATGCACACAGTGTGTTGCTTCTGTGACATAATTACCGTGATACTGATTTGTATTTTAAGTTGTAGACTGGTTGTAGTTAATCATATCAACAACCGTACCAATATTAAACACCTCTGCTTTGTTTACTGCTCAATGTTTATTAAAATGTATTGAAATTTTGTGTGCAGTGTGGTTGAATATGGTCAAAAACATGTATATGTAGATACATAAAACCAATCACGTCTGAACATTTGACCGCAGTTATGTTTATATCCCTGTAGAGCACGGCATGTTGAGCACCATCATTAACAAGCACAACCATTCCTTATACATGTTTCACTGGGTGGTTAGCTATAAAAAATGAAACAGTTTATTAAAATGTTTTTTCACTCAGTCAGCTGTAACATTATAACATTCTGACTAATAGCCTGGCTACAGAAGCCAATTAATAGAATTAATACAACATGTTAGACAGACAGCTCTGACAAGCAAACTGGACATGTTCAGCCAAATGAACACCCCATGTTAATTGAAAAGAATAATAAAATCCAGCTCCACCCTAAAACTGGCAGGTCATGCCAAAACAAACAAATGCCTCTAGTTTTCTTGACTTTAATGACTCCAGCTCTTGTTTTGATAATTGCCATCTCATTTCACAGCCAATTTAAGAGCTGGTTTCAATAAAAACCATGGCATGTTAAGTGTTTATCCGCCTCTTCTGAGGACTGTATGAATCATAATGATGAGGGGAAAAGGGAGAGTTTTACGGGGAAATGCAGCAGGACAGTGCTGTTGTAAGGGAGAGCGTGACCTTTGATATGTTTATGTAAGTCAAATTCACCACCGCTTCTGGAATAAAATCTCACAAAATCAACACTGCACAGTGCAATACCAGGCAATGGACTATGCTATCTGCAAGTTTCACACTATTAAAATTACTGTATCGCTGCTTAAAGTATGTCTGGAATATAGTAGTATATATAGTACATTTTAATGTTATATTCTAATCTTATTGCTATTTCTTCTTTGTGAATTTTCCTCCTCATCACCTAAAGGTCTATTGCACGGGTCTAGTATTACCCTGGGACCTCATGTACCTTAGAAATTATCCCCGTCCACAACCACATCTTTGTTTTGTGATGCACATTCGCGCACACAAGTCAAGTCTGTATTTTACTCAAACTTACTTACATTATTTCCCAGATAAAATAGGCAGTCATTTGTAACTCCTCTCTATGCAACACGGAAACACTCCCCAGCGCTACTTGCTATGATGTACAATGTTAACCTCCCTTTTTTCTTTTAAATGTGGGTTTAACGACCAGAGCCAATTCTGCCACACATTTTTACATGTTATTGATCTCATCATCTTTCAAGATGCATCTCATCTGATGGATTTCAGCTTGCTTTTATTGCAAATGGGTCTCCATGTGGTGTAGCGAGATGCACCCAAAATGCTGTCAAAACTTTTAATTATATTTTCCAACAGAGCCTCCATAATTCTTGACCGGGAAAGAGGCAGAAATGAGGCGCAGAAGAAACAGAAAGCCTGAACATGACCCAAAATCACCAAGATGCAAATTCACACTGGACTAATATTGTCACACCACCTCTGTGTTTGGCGAACTTTGGCAAGTCATTTGCAATGGAATTTTTAATTGACAAATTGCAGTCTCAGCAGATTTGCACAGGATCAAGATCACAGACAAAACTCTGCAATTATTACAAATAACCAGAGATCCCCAGGTAATGCTAGTCCCGTGCGAACAGGGCTTAAGTCACCTGATTCTATTGATGCTTTTCCAAGTTAAGTATTTTAACTTTCCACCTCAAACCTCCTAAATTTCCGTTTAATGGAAGCAATCTTGTATTTCTGGACTTTGGTTTTCAGCCAATGATTTGGTCTATCTGTGTTTTCCACATCACAGGAAACCTAAGATCCTGTTTAGAAATTTATCCAAAAGAAAAATATATACCACAAGAGAGAGGATAGAAAAAAAAAATCTAGCTAGCGGGAAAATCACCCACTTAGATCAATCACATCTCAAAAAGTTGTACAGATGAACCCACAGTCAATAACATTAGCCTGACTGTTTTTACAGAGGGACATTCGGTGGTTTCTGATACCACAAAGCAGGAGATCCTCATTTTAAAAAAGATGTTTTAAAACTTTACTCAGACCTGCTGGCTCTACTTATCTTTTATTTCTTTATATGATGATGCCACAAGGAAATGATGACAAGCTGTCTGTTATATTACGATGAAAAAGGAGTGTTTTCCCCTTGCTTTCTAGAGTCTAGAGAACAGGCCACTGCTTTCTCCTTTTCAATGTGCTTACAGTCACCTGTTGATGATTTAAATCATCTACAGACTGGTGCATGAAAAGAGCATTCTTAATTTGTTTTAAATCTCATTTAAAATGGTGCATTTGGAAA
The DNA here is from genome assembly GCF_008729295.1 of Plectropomus leopardus. Lineage (NCBI taxonomy): Eukaryota > Metazoa > Chordata > Actinopteri > Perciformes > Serranidae > Plectropomus > Plectropomus leopardus. The sequence continues at coordinate 8,671,219 of NC_056469.1, forward strand.
TAACAACTCACTATCTATGTTGGCCAAATAGTAAGTGTATGCTTGTTAAAAAAAATCCCTGAAATCCCTGAAATGATGTAAAATTATGATTTCTTTGTTATTAACACACTTACTGTCATCTCCCAGTTTAGATGCATGGTCACTGATGAGCTCCTCACCAACATCCACAATCTGTTCACTGTTTCTGCTGTTATCTTCTCTCCACTTACGCAGCTTGTCTCTCATCTCTGTGAACAAAAGTTTTAACCATAAAGACAGCTGTAATCTGTAGTAACAACAGTTTTCAATACAACGTCTCAAGACTGGTATTTTAACCGTGGGACTGTGCAATATACCATTTGGAATGAAATCGTGAAAAGCAAGACATATTAAGCTTTACTGAAATGTGTAGTCACGTGTATTTTTATTACCTAAGCGTGTTCTCAACCGGTGTGGACGATGGGACTGAGGTTAACGTTACTGGGGCTAATGAGACACGCGACAGGTTGCAATCAATTCATCAAATTACCGTTTCTTTATTAATGATGACAAGTGGATCTACTGATCAAAACCGCAACGGCAATGTTAGTGCTACTAGTGCACTCGCAAGATGATAAAACGCCACAAACAATACAATTACGTTATTATTACTACGCTATATGTGTCTTGCAGAGCCAGGACTCTATTGCAACGTAGCTATAGCTGACGTTAGCCGAAGCAATGACTGTCTAGTTATACTAGCTAGCATGCTACAGACGTTTTAAGGTTATATGAAAGTACAAAGACATCGTCTTCTGCTTCACATTAAACGCTGTTACAACACCGTGAACAGTTCCGTCATTAGTATATACTGCATGGATCCTCTGTGTGGATTAACCCGATAAATTAGCTATCCATGGTACCTAGCATTCGCTAACTCCTATAAGCTATACGCCGACTTGCTCGTGTCTGAGACAATGACAACCGATCGTAGGTTTCACGCACAAGAAAAATATCAAGAAATCACCACATGTATTCAAAAAGACACAAACCGGTCTCAAGGGCGCTGGAGGAGAATCTATTTGATCTTTTTTCTTACCTTCCCAGCCTACATCGTACAGTTCTGACACCGACGCCATCTTTTCTTTTTTGACAACATACGCCGTGCCTACGTCACGTTTTGTCAGTTGTAGGCGTGTCTGATGCTGATAATAAAATATAATATAATAAACTAAAATATATACTGAAATATTATTATTATTATTATTATTATTATTATTATTATTTATTATTATTATTATTATTATTATTATTATTATTATTATCATCATCATATTGTTGTTGCTGTAATTTTATGATTATGATTATATAATTATTGAGTAAAAGTGCTTTGTTTTTTAATGTTATGGGATGTGAAATTAATAATAAATAGTTGTATAATATAATTAATGATTATATAATAGTAATCAATAATTATTACACATCAATAATGATAATAATAATCATTATTATTATTATTGTTGTTGTTGTTGTTGTTGTTGTTGTTATGTAATTATTGAGTAGAAGCACTTTGTTTTTTAATTTCATGAGATGTGACACTAATTTAAAAACCCTTACATATTTATATCAACAGTGACTTCATGTTCAGGTTTTAAGACTGGTGAGTTTGACGTTCAAGCCAAAGTTGCACATGTTCTGGCTTAGGCACAGGGCATAATGAGATTCCACTACACTGTTAACCTACACTTGCACTGTTCAGCAGTCAGCATCATGCAGCATGATGGTTAACAGGCAACAGCAGACACTTACAATCCAGATGATGTCGTTCTCATGCTCCATTTCCATTTTTATATAACTCCCCTGCTAAGTATTGGGTAGGACAGTCGGCTGAGCCTAGAATCTATCAGTTTCATCCGAAAATATGAAATGTGCTTCCCAAGCACATCTACCATTTTATCCTGATTTCCCTCAGGAGCCTCTGTGAATCTCATCCCCTGGCTGTGTATGCTCGCTTACACACTTCTCTCTTACCACATTACACACTTGTTGATGTGGACTCAGCACAAACTTGCTTACAGAGACATTTCAGAGATCTGATGTCATATCCAGTGCCGCTCGCTGCACACAGCCTACTGTTATGCATACTTTGCCGAAAGGACAACAAGGAGAGCTGTTTTTTTTTCCCTCAAGGACACTGATATTTAAAACAGCTCAGCATCATCAGTAATGGGCAAGTGCACAAGGGGACGATGAAATGTCATCATCTCTGTCAGGGATACAAACAATAACACTGTGTACAGTTTAAGTTACGCTCCGCTTTGGCGATCTCTGTGCACTTGTAATTTTCAAGTCTGCACATGGCAGTCAGTTGATATGTGGTTGGGTTTCTGCTGGAACACCAAATACCAAAGAAACCACATTAAAACAATCATACACTGTCCTTTGGGTTCGAGGTCTTTCCCCTGTCTGCCAAGGTGCCACTGAAGGCCAGGGCCCTAACAGTGACCTGCAATAAACACCATGCAACGAGCATGACTCCTGGGATTTCAGGACAGGATGGTAAAAGCGCTCTGTGAACAAGCTGTCTATAACTTTGAGATGCAGCTGGATGTGGTGGTGGTGAAAAAAGCCTCTTGACATAAGGCGCCTGTTTAACTTGGAGCTGCTCTCTTGAACAGAAATGTCACAATATGGGAGATCAATTGCAGCCATCTGAAAACCCAAATTGTGCTACTTGACTGGTGCTTACGTAGGTTTCCATGCTCTGGAAGCCCCCACATATGGCACACAGGACAAGCATATATATATTTTCCTTTTCAGTCTCCATGTATGAAAAAAAAAAATTATTCCAGTAGAAACACTTCACAGGCATTATATTTTGATTTCTGACAGAAGCAATCAGAGTTGGCAATCTCTAAAATGAACAGTTATGGACTAAAAATTGAGGTAAGTTTGAGGTGCTCTCTGCGGTTTTCGAAATAGTTCTTGTTCCATCTAGATTTCTTTTTCATTGGTGTTGTACAGTGAGTTGCGGAAAATGAAGACAGATGCAATTAGCAACAATGTTTGGACTCAGCCTTCTGGAGCCGGCGGCACCGTGTTTACTTTGAAATCTGATTAGGTCCCCTGTCTGACCAAGTTGCTTTCACCTCACCGCGAATAACTCTGTACAGATGACTTCAGCACGCTTTGCCTCTGATGGACTCCCTCTATTGCACCTTTGACCTCACCCATATCCTGAGTGAGAGGCCCTGAGCGGGAAATTATGGCACATCACAATTAGGCTTCCTCACTCTCCTGCTCTTCTCTCTCTTGGCTTCAGTGCCAAGAACAATATTCAGCCCCATGTCAGAGCAGCACCACGCTGGTAATTGACATTACTCACATGGTACGAAGCGTAGGATGTATTGCTCCCCTGACACCCCGTGTAGTAGCGTGATTGCTTATTGTGGATCGGAGTATTACCACATGTAGTATATTATGTGTTGCTAGATTGGTTTTAATAGCCAATCGTCCTTTCTCATTAAATTCCAACAAGGATTTAACATCGCCATGCATGAGTTTACCTCCAGAAGACTTCAGCACAGGCTGAAGGTGATGGCCACATTCATCACCAGAAGTGATGGTAATTTAGAATGAGAAATACTCATCCTTACAAGCTTTGGAGACCATAAATTGATTTCCACATGAGCACATTCCTCTGCTCCTCCTGGAATTTATTACAGTAAAAAAAAAAGCCATATTGGAGGACTCCACATTGGAGCCTAATCTTACATAACCCTCATGCAGTCTTATTAAAGAGAAAGTTTGATTGCTATGAGAGTATTTGGCAGTGACGTGACAATTTTGACACCTCCGAGCCAAATATTAAAATTTTTTTCCTCCTCCAATCCAAGAATCACATCATCTCCATCCTAAGTTGCGGCAGCTGGTGAAGTTCATTCATTCCAGCCGTATTTTTTTTTTTTGCATGATTCCAACTTGAAGTCTACAGCACTTCTACAACCTCTCAGGGGGTCTGAGTTGAGGTTTGACATTCATAGAAGTCACGGCTATTGTTCACTGGTCTAACTTTCTTTCCATTATTTCAAGAGCGGTTTTAGTCCGAGGCCTCCACTTAGCTACATAAATACACACAATAGCAATTATTACAGAAATTTAAAATCCACAGGAAGAGGAATATTCAAATCCCATTCCCCATGCAGTGGAAGCCTGTAACTATACAGAATAATCTAGAGTTATCAGATTTCACTTTTCTTTTCTGGTAAGAACGCTCGCTCACCGCAAATTTGGAGATAGCGCCATGTTCTCTGTAATGTCATGTTTGCAAAGAAAATTGCAGAGGAAAAGTGAAGTTGTGCATAACGAGAGGAGCGAGCATGGGAGCAGAGCTCGCCGAGGAAGGATTAGAGGGGTCAGATATTGATCGACTCCCCTGTGAGCCCTCTGTGATATTGCCGATGTGTGTGAGCACAAGTTGCTCCTTGTCTGTGCTGCAGACATGTGCTGCCCAGATGTTCTGCCATGCTTGGTGCCACTGGGTGCTCGCTGGAAGTTTGTATCGTTTTCTGGTCCATAGGTCTGGTCGATAACCTTCATCCCCTTGCCATCGAGTGTGACAATGCTGAAGTCAGCACTGGGCTCTGAATCAGGAGCGTGGGCTGCTGATTTATAACCTGACACGCACTCCGAGCGAGGTGATGCATATCTAAAAAGTTTACAAAAGAATCATTGAAATTCATATGAGACGCTGGAATTCGGATTCAGAGCGGGGATGCTTGGCTTCGCAGCATCCAGCGGCGAGTCATTTGTCTTCAGGTCTTATTGATTTATATTTTGACAGATATTAGAACGAGGCCAGTGGTGGGTGTCTTTGGCAGTGTCATCTCCTCTCCCTCTCTTGGATTCATTTGTTGACCAAGAAAGCTTTCAGGGAACTGGAGAGCTGAGGTTTTTCATGGAATATTTGGCCCATCACTCCAGCGCCCTTTGAGTTTATCCCATTAAGGCTGAGTAGTATTTTCTGCAAGACAAACACGTTGAATGATGGATAACTGTTTTGCATGCTGAAATGTGTCTGTGTTCCTGACAGCATCCCTGTATCGAACGGTCAAAGCCATCACTGCCTGCACCCGCTCCTCCTTCACACACATGCTTTGATTTACAGAGACAGAAATGGTGGATTTCTACTCCACTGTTTAAAGTTTTGATAAGCATTTAGCCCAAACCTCTTCATTCACTACCCTGGCTGGATATGAGAGTGGTATCGATCTTCTCATCTAACTCAAAAAAGCAAATGAGCGTACTTCCCCAAAATGTCAAACTAATTGTGCACAGTTACTGCAAACTGATTGTTGTTTGTCAGATTCAACCTCTGTGTGGATACAGTTCACGGTGGTCTGCTCTAGAACATAACTATGACTTGGCAATGTGCAACGTTGCAATCGCCTCCTGCCAAGGTGCTTCTCAGTCAACCCAACCGACAGGGTGAATGTAACTAATGATTTGTTCCCAGCAACTCCCACAGCACCCTATCTATACGCTAAATATGAAGCTACAGCCAGCAGCTGGTTAGCTTAGCCTAGCAGCACAGCTATTCTGGCTCTATTAGAAGGTAAAAACAAAACAAAAAAAGTCTGCCCAGCACCTAAAAAAAGATCACTAACGTGTTATATCATGTTTGCAGAGGTTGATTTGGGATTTGTGAAGGGAGTGAGCAATTGTCCAATGAAGTTAGGGGTTGGTCATGAAAACATTGTGGTCTGTGGATGTGGAGAGTCTAGAGAAACAATGGCACTGTTTCTGGAAAGAGATTTTGCTGTTGAATTTTATAAATGTTTATTTCATATTTTTTAATGGTGTACCACAAAATCAATTCTGTATACCTCCATTGTATTGGTGAAATTCCGGTGACAGATATCGCAAGGCAGAGGAGAGAACATTTCATCTTTATATTGGGTGTCTATTAGGGTCTTTTGGTTTTAAGGGGAAAAGCTGACCTCTGTAAAGCACTGTGAAGAATCAAAAGACAGCAATACAACACGGCATGTATGTAGGCTTTAATTCAAAAAACAACACCCGTTTTTTTTTGGGGGTTTTTTGCATAAATTTATAATTCACAAAACATTGAAAGTCTTGTCCATGTGCAGTATTAAACATATTGGCTCTGAGGCACTAACTTCATCTACAATAATGTATAGGCTTAGTATAATAAACTGGGTTGTCATTATTGGGACTCTATAGTCTTACTTTTAGCTGCAACCAGCAGCTCTGTAGGTCACTCTATTAGTTGCTTTGTTAGGTCAGTCCAGTAGTTGGTTGGTTTGTCAGGACATTCCCATCTTGGTTATGGGAAGCAGAAGTGACTATATTTAAATGGGTGGAGCTGTGGAGGAGTGAGGGTGGATGTGACTCACAGACTGAAGCAACATCTCACAAACAGCCTGTCACTCAAGAAGCCCCGCCCTTAAAGATGCGTAACTTTGGGACTTAAAAAAAATGCAAACAGGTGACCTATACAGCAGTTCAGTCCCATACAGATGTAATGAATGCTGAAATTAGCGAAGGAGACCAAAATCATTTTTTGTACTAGGCTGTAAACATGTTTATTTATTCTCTGAAGTTTAGAATGTGGGCTCTTCATGGAGCTAGGATCAAGTGGCCATTTTAGGAGCTGCAATTATTGTTACTTCCATGTTGGCTTAATTTCTAAGCCTCTAAGATTGTTGCTTGGTTTTTCTCCATGCAACAGTTCGTGCAAAATGGCAAAAAAAAGGGTGGCTGTGGTGATAGTGGGTTGAGGTTGAATATGAATGTGCATGTGTGTATGGGGTCCAATATTGGACTTTTGCTGTAAAATAAAGATGTCCCGACAGCTTTGATGGAACTAGACTCAACCTGTTCCCACTGATCTCACTGTATAAACTTCTTCATTTTAGTCTGTGTGCAACAGCTTGTTTGCCGTGCAGTAAAGCATTTTCTTCAAGAAAGATCACAATGCCACATCAGAGGATTTAAATAATGAAGTTGCTACTGCTGTGCCACATGGGTAAATTGCACGTCTCCTCTGGAGACATGATGCATATCGATCCCACTGTTGTGTGATGGCCACAACTATTTAATAAAGTCAAAGAAAAGGAGCCTACATTTGTTTTGTCAGCGTGAGACAGTATCTGAGAGCATCATATGAGCTGATGCTCAAGATATTACTGAGTGTCCAGCAGGAAATTGCCTGGATCCATCCCTCTGAATTGTTTTATTGTTTTTCTCAATCACCCCTTGCCCATTTTCCCAACTCTCTGCAATTCATGGGTTTGGCTTTGCTTTTCTCTAAGGGGATGGATGAGCAAGCTGGCACCGGACCTTTTAAAAAACATGGGTTGCGCATAGTTTAGGCCTCAATGGTGTTCAGTGGCTAGGATTGTCGGGTTTGCAAATATAAACTCCAGGCACACTCCTGCATATCTGACACTTATATTTTTTTTTCAATAAAAAGACAATATACTCTCACTATTCTATACAGAGAAAGTCTTTGCGTGGTGAATATTCAAAGAGGGAAGTCTGTTATTTAAGCATGTTGTCAGCAAAATAACAGTGTGGTGTCAAGAAAGAAAACAGAGCAAAATCAGAAGAAACTGAAGAGAACTGCATGCAAGTTTTTCCAAAATACCACCTCCCAAGCACCTTTTTTTAAAAATAAAGACTGTGTAGTTGAAATAAGAGAAACCAAAGCACTTTGGCCATCGTATCAGTGTTTAAAATACATGGTTTCTTGTCATTTTCGATTAAACTTATGGTGTTCAACCTATCTGAGAATACTCATTGGCTTTGACTGGACCAGTGAAGATTCTTCCCGCTGTTTCCTAATTTAATATTGTGTAATAATAAGTATTATTGCCTGCACTGCACATCAAGTGCAACTCATATTACACTGAAAATGGTAGTACATGTGTTTATGTTACACAGAGGAGAAATTATTGGGATATGATCACTTTACACTAAAGGTTGGAAGGACACATAGAGGTTTTCCTGCTTGGTAAGGGACTGCACAAAAATGATTGATGTAGTGAGGGGGCTTGAACCTTTGAAGGCCCTCCCCTTGGTTGTTGATATTGCCTTACAATTTGTTTACACCGAGCACAATGTCGGTTTTCATGTTGTGTTACTTGTGCATGTAGAGCTGCTGGAGTATTTTTTAAGTATTTTGCTACTCACAAATATTTGCCCCTAGCACCTGTGCTAACCATTGCACTGGCTAACTAACTGGCAGCTAACAAACTTACAATGATGTTATGGCTTCGCTCACTAATCTCCATCTCCTTGTTTAAAAATGCACTCCAGTTTGAATCTCAATATATTATTCATATTATTGTTATACATTCGTATATTCTTGTAGCTCCTATAATATACTGAGACTTCTAATGAGGGACATTAGCACATTAATAAAAGTCTCATATCAAGACAGAACTGTTGTCCTTTGCTTATTGTGGCTGTACACCTATATGAGCATTGGTGCACTCAAAAGTATTTTTATTCCATGTAACAGGTTGAAATACATTATTGATTTAGGGCAAAATATAAAATAAAAAATCCTCCCCTACCCAAACTACCCTACCTTCATTTGAAAGAAATATACAGTACATTCCACCTTTTATGTCTCCCTCTTCCACCCAAATAACTTTTGCACGGTCCCTAACTATAAAACTTTGTCAAGAAAACTGAGATAAAAACTGTCAGTGGATCCTGGAGGAGGTTTAAACATCAAATATCATGATAATGCAACGCACAAAAGTAAAAAAGAAGTACAACTTTTTAATAATCAAAAATTAAAACAAAAATGTTTCCAGCAAATGCTGAGCAGGAATGCACAAGTGAAAGAATAATCTTGTGCACACAGCAAGAAGAAATGAACAAATGCACATACAGTGCGTTTGCTGGCTGCTCACATTAGTGAAAACTGTAGTAAAAAACAGGAGAGGAGGAAGTATTTCATTGTGACCTTATAAAGCCAACTTGGTGGCAGCCAAACTGTCTGGAGCTTTAATTATTTGAATAAATCTATGAATGATCTAATAGAGACAAAGTCCTAAATTATAGTTGTTAGAGTGACCAAAAGGTGACTCTTTTTACTGCAAAACCTTTCCTGAAATTAGGCAGACAACACAAAGGAGGCTTCAGCAGAGTAAGCGCTGTGTTTTCTCCCTTTTTTTTTTGTTTTTAGGGGAGCTGCCACTGAGCCAGAGCTGACTGTGTCAGAAGCACCCAGTAAAACAGTAACTGGCCATGGTGAGTGGTGTCTGTTTATGACTCATTTCTACCTGCCATCAGGCGGCAGGGAGAAGTGGGAGTGGAAGAGTGAGACTTCAGCGGTAACAAGGGAAGACTTGTGTGAGGACACAAGACAGTGCCGTGCGGTTGTCAAGAAAACACGGTAGGAGAGTAACCTATTAGAAATGGTCCATTTAGTAGCTGATATTGGCTGTTGTCGGCTGTGTATGGTCGACACATGGGCACCTTTATGAGGCAGCTGCTGAAGTGAAGGAGGAGGAGAAAAGAGGATGGTTCAGATGCACAGTGAAGACATTCTAACCTTGTGGAAAAGTCAAATGATTGGAAATGATCTGGTTGTTTTCATTCAAATTTAGCACGCTCGTGAGTGGGGGTTCATCATGACTGTATTTGCCCTCAAATGGTTTTAGTCCAATGAAGATGTCATTCACAGTCGCACACAGGCTTTTAGAAAAATTTTTGGTGGTGTCTGGAGGAAAGCCTATGTTTTGAAATTCAACAAAACGTTCACTTGGATTCCACTTTATAAATGAAATGTTTCACTGTATCAACACCACAAGGAAATTATGAGAATTTTGAAAGGTTTACAAGTCACAGTCATGCCTCCTTCTGAGAAACCAATTAAGCACAAAAAGCATCTTTATTTCCATACATGTGCAAGAATAAAAGGATAAAAATGTTAGTGGCCCTAAAACCCCCCTTTCCATAACTGGGCACTGGATAATTAAGCCATTGTATCAAATAATCATTAAAATGTAGGTTAGCCCAAAATAATATGTCATATATACTTCACAAAACATCTCACCCAAATTTTACATTCCTGAACTTATGACTGTATTGAAATAAATTTTAAAAATATATTGTCATTAAGAAATGAAGACTATTAGGTTATTAATAATATTATCATTAAGATAAAGACCTGCAACATGAAAAAAACATGACTGGAATCAGACAGTGATTTGAAACTATGGAATTTGTCATTTGGGAAAACTGAGCCAAAAATAACAAAACTTAACAGTAAATACTGGAAATAAATAGATTTAAATTAAAAATTAATTTAACAAATAATTTAAATAAATAAACTTGCACAGTGCAAGAGCTCAACCAGTGTTCTATCTATCTATCAGTCTCTCTGTCTATATGTCTATCTATCTAAATGCATGTCCTTCTGTCTATATATATATACTGGGTGACAAAAAGTGCCTTATAGTTATTTAGTTCATACAGATTACAAAATTATACTAGTATGTATGGATTTAGGATAAAATAACACTGTAAAATCAGCCTAATAAGTCTTTTTCATGTAGCCTATTTCTTATTGAGGATGTTGAGAACGTCGCTGATTGGTCAGTTCCTCTGTCGAAAGCTGCATCATCACGCTCCCACTTCCTTTTCCCCAGTGCAAAGATGGCGGAATACGACCTCACCACCAAAATTGCCCACTTTTTAGACCGTCATCTCGTTTTTCCTTTACTGGAGTTCCTGTCTGTCAAAGAGGTACGAACTATATTCTCACGTAAACATTCCGGTGCATTTTTTCGTTGTTTCAAGAAACGATCTACGACTTGTGGACAGTTTTAAAAGCCGTGTAAGCCGAGGAGTTGGTCACATTTTCTGTAGCTGTGTAAAGTAGCCACAATTAGCCAGAGAAGAGCGGCAAATGTAGCTTCCTGACTTCACAATAAAAGCGAGAACAACATGTCGCTTGTGACAAAAACGTGGAACTGTCGGGGAAAACTGAACAAACGAATCTGCAGAGGGATGCTTTAGTGATGAAACCGATGAATGTAGTGTAAATAGAAGTTAGTAAAACGAAAACATGATATAAAATATTCCGCATCATTTTACTCTGAAAATAAAGTATCGGAAGCCGTCTTTTGATTATCATTAACTTTACATTCAAGTCAGCCACGCTTGTTTTAGTTTCTATTGTATGTATGTGCGGCTTTTCTAAACTAGGATTAGTAGGTCTGTTGTAATACAGACAGTTGTTCGCTTGTGCCCACATAAGTTTACACGGTAGCATTGTACAGGTTACCGGTGTTGCTGCTCGGTAACATTAGTATATATACTGAGAAGTGAAACTCATAACTGAGCTTTCGCGGGAGATGCTAACAGTTTGAAGCTAAAAAAAGGGTCAATTTGCAACAAAACATGAACATATATATATATATATATATATATATATATGAAAGTACAATGTTCACAGCACTTTATACAACTACCAGGGACAGCAGACACTATCAGGCTCCCTGAAAGTAACGTTAGCGTTGGCTAGCATCCCTTTAGGTTAAACCAGAAAGCTAACATCTGTTACTGTATCAGATGACCAAATGTTAAGTGTAATGGGCTGACAGTGGCTGTCATTTGTTAGTTAAGATGAACGTTGTTATTGGTGTAATAATAATTGGCAACACAATTGGCAACACAAATCATAGCTTATAGTAGTTTTGACTTGTCTAGGGAAGGCTTTTTTTATTGCCATCTGAACCTCATGATAAGATCATAATATTGTTCAAGAACACCCCTTCTCATCTCTGTTTTCCATTATTGCCCTGTTTTTGAAGATCTACAATGAGCAGGAGCTACTTCACGGAAAACTGGACCTCCTCAGTGACACAAACATGGTGGATTTTGCCATGGATGTGTACAGAAGCCTTTTTTCTGAAAAGGAAATTCCACAAAGTAAGTGTTGACTAGGGGTAGATACACACTCCCCGTCCTCATTTCTCAAGCAATACAACACACAAAACCAAGGAAGATATTAATATTGCTTGATGGAAATCAGAAAGGGATACTGCACTGCAGTACTCACTCCATTCAGATTTGATTTAGCAATAATCTAATTTTTATAGCATTTTCAGTGCATGTACATCTTGGTATATGGTGTTGCTGTAAGTAGTGACTTTCTTTACCCTTCTTGTGTCAGCTCTCAGGGAAAAGAGGACAGAGGTTGTGGCCCAGCTGAAGCAGCTGCAGTCTGAGACAGAACCCATTGTGAAGATGTTTGAGGACCCAGAGACTACAAGGCAGATGCAGTCCACCAGGTAAAGCCTTTTTTAAAAAATCAATAGTTTTGTCTTCACTTGATTTAATTATTATCCTAAAACAGATTTTTATGCATTTAGCTTTAGTGAGGTTGTGAAATTTATTTCTGGTTTTGCTTGCCGTGATTCTCGGATTAGTAAAACCGGTTATTTGAAACAGTAGACGGCACAGCAGCATTGCTGAGGGATTTTGTAGAGTCCACGGAACTGCATTTTGAATGAAAAATGTATTAAGGCTTTGCAGGGCTTTCTCTGAGCAAAGTCAGCAAAGACAGACGTAAAAAGAGGCAGACACAAGATGTTGTGGTTAACTTTATTAAGACTGCTTTGTCGTCTACGCTGATTAAAATAGTTTGGTCACATTCAGCCTTTATTCTTTCCTTTGTTTCTTGGCGAGAGTGTGTACAGTTAATCAAAAGCATTTTCCATCTCCATCTCTTTTCAGTTTGTACTGTTTTGTTATATTGTTTTAGTTGGGCTGTAGACATGTGTTTATTTAAGACATAGATTTAAAGGAACTGTTTGTGAGATCTGAAGCCTGATAATACCAACATCGACTTAGCACATGTCTGTGTTATTGTTAGTTTGCTGTCAGGATGAAGTAAGGAGGAACTCTTCCTTTTGGATGAGGAATCATGTGTCTGTCTTAAGTTATACATTATTTTTTTCTTCATACCATTGGATTTGTAAAACAATAGGAAACTCATCTGGGGTCAATGAAGAATTCTCCCTCTAGCCAAAGGACATGCAACAGTTTTATTCCACCATTATGGCCTAAATTATGCTTGATGCAGTTGCTCGTTTAAACATTATTTCTGCATTAGAGGATCATCCAGCGCTGGAAATGAGAAATGGGTTGATATTTGAACCCCAGTGCCCTGTCCGTCGGGTTAATACTCACAGATCTACAAAGCATTTTACAGGGTAATAGAACCTAATGGTCTAAGTACTTTTATTGAACAGTTAGCTAATAGGCCTATATGCCTTACCAGGCTTTATTTGGACAACTATTGAAGCCAGAAACCAAGCCCAGCTATTCTAATAAATCATGCTAGTACCATATCTATAAACAATCTGTCATTATAAGACACACACTGTGGATTATGATAACCATTAGAGTGATGTATGATTTATATTCTCATTTATTTGGACTTGTTAAGCAATGAAAACCACTTTGGGGGTTTTTAAGTCAACATGCTGCTGATGGCTCCTTGACTTTTTCAGTGCAGAAGGTGGCAGTAATGCTGTGCAGACTTTTCAGGAACAGTTGCCTCTTGGACAGCTCAACAGCTGACTTTCATTTAAATCTCATAACAAGTGCAAAGCAAAATATAAGATTTTGTATCAATTTTAAGACATTGTGTGCATAATATTCTGTTGCCCATGAGTTTGTTGCCCAGAGTTTAAAAGTAAAGTAAAAATAAAGACATTTTTATACTGACATAGATGCTATAGCCAGTGGCCCAGATAACTCATCAGGATCTGTGTTCCCTTAATGTCTAGCAGGCTGACATTTCACCAAAAAAGTCACCCAGGAGCTGATGTAGACCATCCTATGTTAAGTAAGGTTTATGCTCACTCCAGTGTCCCTGTGAGGGCCCGTGTGCCAGAAAATGACATAATCACCCCTTTAGCATGGAGTGCAAATACTCTAAAAGTTGTTGCATTGCTTGGTTGTGCACCTCTGATTTTTTTTAGGCTATTAAACAGTCTTGTGAAATGAGTGTGCGACCTGGGGAAAAGTGGTAAAAAAATGTTTCTACTTTAAAGAATGCATCAGTTCAGGGTTTCCAATGTATTCAGTTATTTTTTGGCAGCATGCCACAATCTAAATATCTGCCGCCGCATATTGATTTGATATTTTTGGAGCTGGACCGTTCATTAGGACTGCTATTGGAATACATATATACCATTTGGTTATTCAGAGCATACTCTGGGCACAGACGGTGCAGTAGTGCGTCGTAAAGTCTAAACGTTTGCTTTCACTCCCTCTGCAGCAGCTGCTCCTCTCATTCATTGATCTGATCAGTTGTGAAGGAATAGATTAATTATCCACCCAGTGACTCAAACTACTGCTGAGGAAACAAAGAACTCATGACAAGTTCTGCCAGCGCTATACTCACTGACCCCCAAAAACATTAGTTTAAAGAGGGGTGTTTGCTGACCCCTCATGTCCCCTGTTAAGCCGACTTATCTGGTAACATTCTTCAGGTGACACTCCACAGCATATTTTGTTTGTTACGCTTCATTGCGTTTCTGAGGATATTGCAATGAACAATGAGATTCACCAAACACACTTTACGCATATGGCCGCAAATATACACTACTTTATTCACATCATAGAAGTGGACATAGCTGAGAAACGCACATAGTTTCATTTTAGAAAGATTTTAGGTTACGGGCAAAGATACAAAATATTGTTGGGGTACAACAGTTTAGAGGAGCCAGTGCATACCTTCATTTAAAAAAAAGCCATAGAGACTCAAAGGCTGTGCTGAGAAATCAGTATTTACTTTCCTCACCAGACATAATTTGTTAGACATGGCTAGCATAGATTTAAAGTAGCCAAACCAAATGTAATAAACAGCCCATCACACTGTTTTAAAAGTGAAATGGTCTTCATTTATGTACAGCTCTTGATTTAGACCAGAAGTGGAAAAATATACCTGAATGGGACTCCAAACACCAGGATGTCAGCCAAACGGCGACTCAAGTTAAATGGCCTCTAACTGCAGGAACTGTCTTGCTTTCTTTCTTTTTCTGTTTTTTTTTGCAGAGATGGACGAATGCTCTTCGACTATTTGGCAGAAAAACATAACGTAAGTTGGCCTGATCTGCTGACATCTCACTTCTCCACTGCATTTCCCATGGCTCTTGTGTGAACCCATGGTTGTTTTAGGGGCGAAGTAGGAGGGGCAGGCCGAGCAGGGAAATGCAGAATTACTTCCCAAAACCCTTAACTCATTTTCGGGGTTTGTATGGCTTGCACAAATTCTGCGGACATTTACATTCTGTGGTGGATTGTTAAGAATAAACGGAGTAGCTCGGGACTCGTGGATAGAGCCGCAAGAATGCCGGAGGTTCTATATTTACCGTGATGTTTGGCTTCTTACCCTCCCCTCCATCGGTCCCCTCCCACTCCGGTATCCCGCTGACCTGCATGCTGTCCTCAGTGTACCTCCTCACAGCCCAGACTCAGGGCCCCTCTGCATGCTGTGGGAAAGGCTTGAGCAGCCCGGAGCAGCCACTGGCTGTCACAGTTGTACTGAATCTTAGTGAATGGCCTGACGTCAGTGCACTCTGCTGTGAGATACTGGACAGCAGGAGGAACAGTTAAATATAGGAAGAGGAGTAGGCTTGAAATGATAGTCCTATATATACATGTGCATTTCTTATTTAGTTCACATGACCACTCCTTGGCAGATTTGTTACAAAAGTTAAATATTCTCTTGCCATTCATGGCAAAATACCACTGATATGCTCCAGCAGTGTTTACTCTATATTCATTTAGCAGTGGTGTGCCACCACAGCAGGAAAAAAAACATGTTACTGCTCCAAATAAATATGGAATTAAAATTAGATGTGCAATTTAGTTACGGTGATCTAAAAGATATTTTATTTAGCCCAGATGACTGAGATGTAATATTGTTACATTGATTGATTACAACACCCATAAGGTCTTTGGTAAGGTCTCACACCATAAGCAAGCAATTTAAAAAATTGAGCCCATCTATCCCTATGAGCAAATCCACACCAAATCTGAAATCCTGCAGGATTTTTTTTTCTTCAGCTGTTTCAATTCTGTGAGTTTAGGTTGCCAATAAAAAGAACCCAACCAATAAACTGACTTTTTGTCCACTCAATCAAAAGATTTTCTGGGACATCGATCCTGCAGAAAAGTGTCCTCTTTGACAACTAAAAATAGATCATAAAGACAATAGGGGTGAAATTATTGATATAGCATAGAAATGCGTTATTTTGCGTAACAGTATTGTATTATTACATTGACCCCAAGTAACATTTTTTAAAAATTTTATAAATTATTAATATTGCAAGCATAAATTAAACTTTTTGTAGCTCAGTAGAGCTTCTTTTTCAGTCCACTAAAAAAAGGATAAAGTAAAATAAACAGATTGAAAACTTGATCTTATTAGATAAAACAGATGTTTACAAAGTTTTCTTTTTTAGGACATAATTTGCAGTTGAAGAAGGTAATAAATCGCAATATATTGCAATATACGTCATTGCTATACTCACCATTTTGCAAAACATTAATAATCCCATTAATACTGTATCATGACTTAATTGTAATGTAATTGTATTGTGGGGCGTCTGGTGATTTCCACCCCAAAAAGACAACAAATATGATGAGATCACTCGGAGAAGTGCAGCAGCGACCTTTTTGTGATGGCGAGAGGCTGATAAAAGAGGGGCAAAGATATTTCGCTGTTGAAATAATGTAGGTTATAATCAGTAATTTTCAAGTGTATTAGCTGATGTTAAGCTGCAGATATTATATGTGTCATGTCTAACATTGAGCCTCGTCATTGTGAAAGGCATAAAAACTGACCATATAGGATAAGTGACAGTGTTATGTTAAAATTAATTTTATTATTATTGTTATGGCCAATAATTTAAGCATATGAGCTGAATGTCTTTCCTCAGAACTCACCTGAGCTCTGATGTTAGAAGATGACTGTTGTAAATTGACCATTAAACCTTGTACACAAACACATAGCCTACATATGATAAACAGATCTGGACTTTTTTTATCCTCGGTGTGAAAAGGCCTTTACCCTGAAAAATCCATAGATATGACACAAAATTGGGATTTTCAGGCACCACAGCTGCATAAAATTACAGAGCAAGCACAATGTTTGATTTAAAAATATGTATTGTTTGACAACGATTCACATTTTCTCTGTCAGTGATATTGATACTCTGCTATTCCTCTTGAAGTTTCGTCAGGAGTACTTGGACACGCTGTACAGATATGCCAAGTTCCAGTACGAGTGTGGAAACTACTCTGGTGCTGCAGAGTACCTCTACTTCTTCCGCGTCTTGGTGAGTTTTCAGCGTTTGTCATTGACATTCAACACTGGTTCACATCACAAATGATGTTCACTGATAACTGTACACCTTACCTCACTTAACAGAGTGTCTGTAGTATTTACTGTCCCCATTTATACACTGTCTTAAGGCATTTCTCTGACATATTAAAATTGAACATCACATTATGTTTGCCAGATTGCTTTAATTCCTCAGATGGCCAATGCTCGCATAGGAGAGGAAAAGAACACTTAGAAGTAATTGAATGTGAAAAGCTTACGTCATTGCCTATTCAATTCCCTGCACGTCTTTTATATTAGGGGGAGACTGCTGCTCTAGGACTTGAGTAGGATCTTTTACTGGGCCAAGTGATCAGTGGTGGACTGCATAATCTGTCTGTAGTCTTCTCACGGGGCGGGCCTCAGTAGACAGCTTATTGATTTGAGTGCTGTGGCCAGAGAGTCCCTTGTCACGACTTCTGAGCTTATGGCGTGCTTTTAAGTTATGCAAGACGTCTCTTAGTTAGCACTGAGAGGGCTACACACAATTTTGCAAGGTGTTTCAAGGACGCTGTGCATTTATTATTTTGGGTGGGGGTGGGCAAAAATGAAATGTACTTACAAAGGGCTGTCTATATTAGGAGGCTCTGTCTTTCCTACATTTAAGATGATGAGCCAGAGGAAAAAGAAAAATGTATGCAAAAAGAGTTTGATTAAATAGTTTTCAAGATAAATGTTTATAAAAATCAAATAACGCCAAAGTATGTTTTGCAGAGGAGGATAATTACAGTTCATACAGAGTACTGGCAGTATTCTTGTAAGGGCACATGCACACTCCCAATTTCCTCTATAAACAAAGAGACTTGTTGCCGTGGTTCTGGCATTTGTGGCTTCTCTCCCTTTGCCTTCAGAAATGAGTGAAAGATGAACTAGACAGTGAATGGGCTAGGTGCAACTTCACTGTAAGGACTTTGTGCTGCCTCTCACAAGATATGGAAACTTTTCAGTCGCCTTGGCCATAAGAAGAGTTTTGCCACAATCACTTCAAATAATTTGACGTTTTACCTAATTTTTTTGAGTTTTTTTTCAGGTTTCTAAACAATTGTTCCTTGAATGTTTAGCTTAAAAGTTTTACCTTCTTCCAGGCTTTTCTTTGATTACAGAAAAAGAGGTAGACTATTCCAGGCAGCATCCTTACAGTAATCAATAATACTACTGAGGTGATAATTTCCAGAGTGGTGAACATTATAAGACACTACTTAGATACAAGATATTTTAACATAGGGCTGCTTGATTATGGCAAAAATCATAATAACAACTATTTTGATCAGTATTGAGATCATGATTATTTAACATGATTGCTCATTGACTTTTAAAACATCTTGCATTTATTGAACTTTAAAAAAAAAATCTAAGCTTAATATGTTCTTAACATCACACAGCCTGGCATAGAGGGAGTGGTGGTTTTTAGAGAAGGCAACAGTGCACCTCTGTAAAGGAAAGGGGTGTCTGGATTTTTTTTAAACACAAGACAAAATGAGGGCATTATTGAATAGTTGTTTTTTCTTGATAATCTTGTTATTACAATAATTAGAAGCCAAAATTGAAAGTGTAATGCAATTAATTGCCCAGCCCTGCTTTCACACTACAAGTTTCTAGCAGGTGCCGATCTTAGGGAGAAATCAATTACCAACAAATCTCTGTAACTCAGCGTTTCCATCATTAGCTATGCAAGCAGAACTGCCTGAGTGGCGTCAGTTGTTGCCTCCTCTGAAGCTGCCTTCAAGGTCACATGTAGGGCATCTTCAAGTGTGTAGCTTCCACCCTGTTGACCTAGATTACTGTTCCAATGGAAATCAAACCAAACTTCCAGTGGAAATTTAGCTCTGTTTTGACTCCTTCAGTGTTATCTTGCATCAAGTGCTAGTAAGTTCAACTCGACTGAATGTCCTATAATGACCAGTGGAACCAGTCTGCATAGTCGGTGGTTTCCAAGTGTCACTCACTTGTCCTCCTGCTTTTGTTTGTCTTTGGTTCAGCATTTAGCTTTGCGGTAAAGCAAGGACTTGTGCCAAAGCCAGCCCTGAAAGAATGGGCAAGAATAAGATCAACATTTTGTCTGTTCATTAGAGTGAAAAACATTAAGACCATCTTTTGTTCCTATTCTAATTGGCATTTGATACTGCACTGCCTTGCCTCTTGTCTTTCGGATGTCAGTGACTCTGGCTAGTCATGCACATTCACTATGCTGGAGTGTCCCCTCCTGAAAAACTTGGCAGTGACTTCGAGCAATGATGAACCCTCTTCGCTACAAACAACCCTCTTAACCCAAAGCAGTTGGGTACTTCATTTGATGGCTTTTTCACTGATGTGCTAGAAGGAAGAGTTGCATCCGAGACAAGATGACGGGTAATTCGCCCAAGCTTTCCCCTTCCACTCCCTACCAAAAAAAGGCATTAAGAAAAGTCTTCAAAAGCTTGCAACGGATATGTCTCACTGTTCCAACAACAGTTGTTTATGGCTTTGCAACTCAGTCTAAATAAACCAAAATTGCTTTAATTGAGGTATGTTGTTCGAAGTCCAGCACAGATTTCTTTTTTCTTTTTACCCCTCAAATCGTTATACCCCTCATTTTGAGTTCCAGGCAGATCAGGCTCTGTAACTAGATATCTGTTGCTTACTCTTGACAATGCAAGGGGCTTTTTAGTCGAGCAAAAGGTAGAAATGGATTTCATTAGTGGGAGTCTGTATACCGCTCTCCCCCTCCCATCTTTTCGGTGTTTTGTGGACCTCCCATCCTCACAGGCCCCTTGTCTGTCGCTCCCTCCCCCGTATGGGAGAGGTGAGGCTCCATAAAGTCATTTAACGTGGGAAACCCAGTCAATTAAATGAAGGAAGCCAGCCTTGCAAAATCCATGCCTCAGGTCTTGTTACAGTGTGGCCTAGCCCGAAAAGAGCAACTTATTCATATCATCACTTAATGCAGGGATTGAATGTTAAGAATAAAGATTGAGTATCCCGACGGATCCCCAGCACAGTAAATTTATTGTTGCTGGTCAGTCAGCGAAAATGTGCCCATTTCACAAACCAATGGAAACTTAAGGTAACTGCTGGAAAAACCCAGGTATTGAAACTTTTCTAGCGTGGCCACTGGTGAAAGCCAGACTCTGTGTGTGTGTGTGTGTGTGTGTGTGTGTGTGTGTGTGTGTGTGTGTGTGTGTGTGTGTGTGTGTGTGTGTGTGTGTGTGTGTGTGTGTGTGTGTGTAGAAAGCTGCCATAATGACCTGGAGGTCAGCCAAACGTAGCAGGCAGGGACTTCCAAGAGAGGGAAAAAAAATAACAAACAAAACAAAACACTTCAACAGATGAAACGCTGACCTTTACTCTGGCAGCAGTGCCAAGTTTTTCTCTCGCTGTTACAATACTGATCTTTCTTGTGACTTCTGCACTTGAAAAAAAATCATTCATAATGGACCCGAGTCTTGCTCTGTGATCAAAGAAACTCCGCTGCTCTACTGAATGGACGGACACATCTTACTGTGTTCTCCTTTGGGGAAATACTACAGGAGATTTTCCAAATATTTCCCCCTTTACCTACCACCATCTCATTTTATGGCAGTTAGTTGAAATGTTATCAGAGTGTTCTTTGTAAAAAAAAAAAAAAAACTACTCTATATCTGAATAATCTTACCAATTTGTGGGGTTCCAGCGGATACCTGATCTTTTTTAGTGTTTCCTCTGCTTGTGCATCTGTCGTGTCTCACAGTCCACTTCAGCGGCTGTCCGACGGTGTACGGGGGTATGTGGTTAGGATCTAGGTTTCTCTGGGCGCTCAGCAGACACCCACCCTGACTTCCTGCTTGACTCATGTCATTGCGTCTGGTGTTCGGTGTTATCGTGAACTACTGCGGCACAGAGTTTCCCATGAGCCCTAGGGTGTAGTCCAGTGTCCACTACACAGTGATTGCCTTGCTGAGGTTCAGAGGCATTCTCAACCTGTGTTTCATTATCTGATTCTTTTCTGTTTGTTTTAGTCTGTTGTGGAAATCAGAAACAGTAGCCTGCAACATTTTTGAGAGTGATTATCCTCACAAAGATGTGTCTTGTTAGCGTCAGTTCATATTTCAGCATAATTACCTTGTGATAACGACAGAGTTGTCCGGAGTTACTGAAGGTAAATGGATGGAGATTATTGCAATTATCATGCTCTCGATTGAAGTGGAGTAAAGTTTGCAAAAAAAGAACAAAGCAAATCTCACTGGAAACATTGTACTCGCATTTATTTATGAGGCACTACTATTTAGCAGGTTAGTTAATGTCATGTTTAGCTGTTTGACAACCAACCCAGAACATTTCTTGGTGATCCTTATTTCTTAGGATTTTAATCAATCACGAAAGCTGCATCTAGTTATATTAATTATCAATCGATATATTGATTTTTTTTTTTTCATTTACAATCATTTGGCCAACAAGATAAATAAAAATAAAATGACAAATACCTATAACCAGATCCCAAAGCAGTTTCAAGAAACTTTACTCAAATTAAGATTCTTAAATGAGACTTGACTTGGCCAGCTTGTTCTTTATGCTGAATTCACACTACATGACTTAAGCCCTGATTTTCCACCCACCAACAGTTTTTGGAGCTCCCCAACAAAAGGCCCAGGTCAGAGGCAAATTAGCATTGGCTCACCACCATATATATATATAATAAAATAATCACCTATGATACAGACATTGATTCCAAGTGCGTCACTGCTGATACACCATAAGTTTTGAGAACCTTCAGCATTACCCAATCAAGTAAACTCCACCACAACCACAATGTTTGAGTTCTAGTAAACTATTCAGACAGCTTAGTGACACACATGCTCCAAATATGCCTTTACTCAGTGTGGTAATCTGAAAGTATTAAACTGTATGGTCAACTGCAATGCAGTGGTTGTAGTATCTAAAAGTGCAGCAAATTTGGTTTTATTAGAAGCTAAACAGTCTTTCATGATCCATTTCTCTTTTTCTGTCAAGTTCCATTCCCTTAAGATGACATAATTTAATCCATTTATCCAGTATAAATAAGAAAAGTGACTGCACTACGCAGCAGTGCCACAGAAACCAACCAAGTAGTGGCAAGCTTAAGCTAAGTCTCACTGTGTGGATGCAGATGTTACCGAACAGTCCGCCAACCTGTGTAAGGAACATGTGGAAAAACTGTTGTTTTGTATGTTGTGGTGTTGTGTTCTTCAGATTTTAAGAGTGTACCATGTCTGCTCCCAAGGTCCCAGCTACCGACAGGAATGCCCTGAACTCTCTTTGGGGCAAACTGGCCTCTGAGATCCTGATGCAGAACTGGGAGGCTGCCATGGAGGACCTCACCCGCCTGAGAGAGACTATCGATAACAACGTAAATGCCCCACTTCTCAGAATTTGATACCACATTTAGATTCTCTTACATAGACTCTAATATTGACATTTCACTTTCAGTAGAGCTCTGCTGTGGCATCTTACTCCTTACCCACACACTCTTGTCTGACTATTCAAGAACTTGGGTTTGAGCATGAAGTGGTAGTGCATTTGATTGATGGCCATTTAAAGGCAGGAACACTTGATTTTTTTCCTGTGCCTAACTGGAGGATAGGGCAGCTTATATATGACTGTGACAAAACTGTTATAAAACATTGAGACTTTTTTAGCTTCTTTCTTACCTTCCTTCCTTTTCTTCTCTCCTATGTGCACTTCTGTCTTTGTCCTGTCCAGTCTGTCACCTCCCCTCTCCAGTCTCTGCAGCAGAGGACATGGCTCATTCACTGGTCTCTCTTTGTCTTCTTCAACCACCCCAAGGGCAGAGACAACATCATTGAGCTCTTTTTGTATCAGCCACAGTAAGTAACATTTGTACTTTATTTAAAATCCTGTTTTAACCCCTGCTTTTACATCCAGGAAATTGCAAAACTTTGGCAAGAATAGCAGGAAGTAGTTGTAAAGATAAGAACAATTTCCACAAAACAAGAGCAACAGGAAAGGCAAAGCTCTTTGAACCTTTGGTCTGTTTGCCCATTAAGATACAGTGAAATCCATAATTGCAAACTCGTCACCTTTTGGAAAAATTTGCTGTTTTAAAAGAAAAATATGCACCCTTGAGAACTGCACTGATTGGAAGAGTTCGTATCGATGTATTTCTAGAGTTGACTGACAGTCTTGCTGATGGTAGAGCATCAGCGGCTGTGTGTGAGAGGCAAAAACTGGGGCTACAGTTACCCCCCAGTTTTTTATACTTGCCGTGGCAACTGCTACCACAGTCAGGGGCATTGTGGTTGGGGTCAACATATGTAATAGACCATGGATTCTTGTTTACTCTTCAACAATTAGGGAGTTTTTTTTAAAGACAATAATAGTTTTGTTTGGAATATCACCTGCATTAACAAGCTAGAATTTATGTGGTGATATCTACATTGAAACATTTTGTTTGTGTGTAGTTCTTTTTTAACTGCTGTAGCTTTATTTGGCCCAGCGGCAGCAGCAACACAAAGAAGCGTTGCCTTTTTCCATCCCACAGGAGTTTACAGGCCTGGAAATGGGCTTACAGTGGTTCGTTTTAGTTTATGTTTTGGTAAATTCAACCAAAAACCTGCCACGTTATACTTCCAAGAGAACCTAGAGCAATTTGGAGACTGTGTGTTCTTGTTTTTATAATGGCTGTTGGTGACAAAAGTTTTTGCCTTCAGTTGCGCTGTTATATTAAAATGATTTGTTTGTGTATTTCTGATGTGCTGTGTGATAGACACAGTGTGTTTGGTTTTGATATTTCAAATTTTCTTTTTTTCTGTGGGCTAATATAAAATTTTATTGTATTAAACATAGTGAAGCACAAAGTTAACTCTTGATTCTGACAGGGTTTGGAGAAAAGTTCAGTCATTTTCTAACCTTAACTTGTTTCAGAGAAACCCATTTGGTAATAAGACATTTTTGGGTGGTGGGCTTCTTCATGAACCCCGCTGGTATTTTTAAAGTGGTTTCAGAAGTGTGTGTTTTCATGCGGTCTGTTTACTCTCCAAGTCGAGAACGAGGCCATGTGTATCGCAGATCGGAAACTTTATACACTGTGTTAAAATTTGCGCACCGCCTATTTTGATGTCTTTGCTCCCTCCCCCTGTTCTGATTGCAGGCTTGTATAATTGTACAGATGATTGGGCTCCACAGACAGTATGACAGGCGACCACAACACAGCATACTCGAATGTCTGGTTGCCCGAATTTTACTCAGTTTTTAATTTTATTGTGGATGATTAAGGAGGCCTGCCCAATAATTACTCATGAAAAGCTCACCCAACCATCTGTGTGGACAAACTGAGGTAGTTTTGTGTGCTTTGCAGTTTCACAGTCGAGAAACCTCATGTTTTCCCCACTGAGGCTTGGCTCTTGTTTCCCATCTTTTGACCAGTACTTCCTTTGGCTGAAGTCGGTGACCAGTGGCTGGCCTTCAGCTCCACAGATGACCTCTGTTACCCCTGCAGTCAGCACATGTTAAGCCAAAGCCTTGTTTGTGTACTATTGACAGACAATGAATTTGCACTGATTTTAGAGGAAACAATGCTTGGTAACTAATTATGATGCAGGTGCAAACTGGGTTGATGCTACAGCTGTAATATATCATGAGTTGCTTGATTGTCTGTATCACTCGTGAAATTGTTCGACATGATTTTCTTTTCCAGTCCGTGAAATGGGACCTTGTTCCCCTGTCCGTCTCCTGTGTTCTCCCACAGCCCCCCTTGAATGGAGGAAATTTGAACTCGTACTTGATTTCTTGGCTGCATGCCTCAGTAGCATCTTCAGCAAACCAGTGCAGCGACGCAGGTTGCCTCAAAAGTGAAAAAAATGAGAGAGGAAAAAATGAAGTCCCCTAAGTGGAGTAGGGTGAATGCCCCCCAGATATGGTACAGTGACTCGTTTAAGATTGCTTGCTATTGGAGCCCCCCCTGGAGAGTGAGTAGGTGTAAGTTAATCAGGAACACAGTGCGGAGCATTGCGGTTGTCTACAGGAGTCAGGCAGCTACAAAGGGAGGGAGAGGGGTCTCCTAAAACCAGAATGACGATAGCTTTGCCAAGCAGCCCACTGCTGTTTTTAGACTCAACATCACTGCTGCCACAGGTCCCCTGTCCCTTTAATTGTTTCAGCTAATTAAACTCTTTCTCTGAACACCATGTGTTCCTCTGGCCTCGACTATAGGAGACCTGAAAGGGCCCACTCCACTTCCTCTTTTCAGATGTAATTTGGCCAGTTTGGGGTTGAGTGGAGGTTTGAAGTTCAAAGATGGATATTAGAGTTGGGTTGATTTACGGTTTTGCTGGTCTGATCTGGTGTACAAGCTTAAACTGGTTTGATGGTGTCAAACATGAGAAAAATCAAATTTCAGCAGAGTGGGGAGCAGGGGGAGAGAAGTGCACGTTTGTTTGTTGGCTTTTTGGTATGATAGGACCCACGGTGACATGGAGTTATTCTCTGAAAAAGATTAAAAGTAGGCTAATAAGACAACATTTTGAATTTGAAGCAGAAAAAAGAGCTGTCCTTACTGGATGCAAGCGCTGTTGTGAGGTGAACTTTCATAGGACACTGTGTTTCTATTTATATCTGATGCTTGCACAGTGGACGAGGACCGACTGATTCATGAAGTAACAATGAGGAATTATTTTTACACAATCTATGTTTTTCAATACAAAAACCGTAACACAGTGTCAGCTGGCTGGAAGGAGATTGCCATGAAGTTTCTACTAAAGTGAATGAGCATCGCTAAGAACAAGTTTGGCTAACATTACTTTCTGCTGCTATCTTGTATGTAATTTCTTGTAAATATCACAACATAAAATGTGCGTTTTCTGATTTAAAAAGTAACGATTCAAACGTAGGAAGATTGAAAGTGGGCTTCTTATCCATCTTTTAAGTGTGCACGTCTCTGGTCTGATCTCAAGTGCACAGCTGATAGCTACTGTTAGTTTACATGAAGTAACAGAGGTGCATATTTTATAGATTCAGCGTGGACAGAGAGCTCCAGTGTTCTGTGATGCTTTTCTGTTGAGACACCGTATCATTATGTTCCACTCAGGACTGACTTTGGAATCGTGGAAATTAGGTAAACCAGTTTGGTCCGGTTTGAAAATTTTCACACTGGCCCAACCTTACTGGATATTTAGAAACCAATAAGCAGTTCTTACGACAAAGTTACTGTTGATTGATTGCTATCTTGACAAGGAGAGTGGTGTGTGTTTGTGTGTGTGTGTGCAGACCTTACATGCTGCTTCTACAGAACACTGTCTCCAGAGTTGGTGTGGGATTAGAGTCAGCCTGCAACAGCGTCCTGTCTCTTGTGTTCAGCCCTTAGCCAGTTGACCTGTGGTTGAAACATCAGTCCCTGATGGATTTGATTTCAGCTACTGGGCAGGTCCCTGCTCACTGATCTGTAACTTTGTGCCAGGGTTTCCTTTTCCTCCTCCCTCTCATAGGACACTAATGAAAGAGACGGCTTAAAGCTGGGACCCATGTCCAGAAGTGAGGGTCCTTTTAGGACATTTATCTGTTTTAGCTCCAAAGGCTTTCCCTCTGTTCTAAATGCCAGGAGCCCAACAGGCAGCCAAAATGTTATATTATGTGTCCTTGTAAAGATCATGTCTTTGCTAACATCAGTCTGATAAATGATTACCTTTATCCTCCTTCATCCCAGATACCTCAATGCTATCCAGACGATGTGCCCACACATCCTGCGTTACCTGACCACAGCGATCATTACAAACAAGGATGTCCGCAAGCGCCGGCAGGTCCTAAAGGATTTGGTGAAGGTCATCCAGCAGGTACCACACTTTTTATTTTCATCCGTTGGTGTTTACATATTGCACACAGTTACAGTATTAGGTCATTGCTCATAAACCATACAGACTTTGGAGGATGAGTTACTGACCATGTAACCCGATAGCATTGCTAACGCTTCCAGTTAAGCTCAGTGAGTGTTTATGGGTTTGGGTCCAAGCTGGAAAAGCCTTGAACCCATTACTTCTGATGAATGGTAGTGCAGTGACCAACCGCAGTGTACCGATGCCTTTTCTACCCATGACAGTAGCTACTTTAAAGATCTAAGCACTGTCTTGGTGGGTTGTGGTAATCACTAAAACATGTGCCCAGTGCTATCTACTCTGTGGCCTCAGGTTGGGTCTCTGTCTCCAAGCATGATTTGGGAACTGCTCAGAGTTCAGAATGTGTTTTCACTCAAGTTCCTGTGAATTGATGTGTTTTTCTAGCTATTGTGCCCAGCAGGTGGATGGTTTGATGAAATGGTTATTATTGTCAGTGTCTTAAACCAAAGTTGAATTTTCTGAATGTGTATATGCTGACATTAGTGATTGCTATTTGACTGAAAAAAAGAAACCAGAATCACATGTGCATCTCACAATGTTTGTTGAAGTGTGTGTCTGCTGTATTTTATTTATCTTACACAATTTAGACTTGATTTAACTGTATTTCTATTTTCAGGAGTCTTACACTTACAAGGATCCAATCACAGAGTTTGTGGAGTGCCTGTATGTCAACTTTGACTTTGACAGTGCCCAGAAGAAACTCAGGGAGTGTGAGTCGGTGAGTAACCACTTCAGCAACCTCAGCGACATTCATTTCAACCCCCTGTTCCCAAACTATGAGAAGCAGTTGGCCTTGGTTTGTTGTGCCACTGCATAACAATACAAAAGTCTTCTGAAGACCTCAGATTTACAGGTCAGGCTTCTGAACTTTCACACAGAGTAACGTCGTAAACATCATAATCATCTGATCTCTGTCTGACCTTGGGCTTGATCACAGCATTTCTATTTGCTGGACTTGTGCGTGGGTCCAGTTCAGACAGAACAGTGATAGTCTGTGCCTTGTATCGTGCTGTCAGATATAGAGGTCCTCTTGGACACTGTATGACTCAGGCTGCAGTCAGATTTTACCGTGGCCTGTAATTGACCCATCAGGCAAGTAGTTAACAGTAAAAGCTTTATATGCAAAAGTCTCCGCAGAGGCATGCAGACACTCGCTTCAAGAAGGAGCTTGGTCATAGCACCGCCATTTAGAGCAGTTATTACAATTTTGGTTTGTGATAGTACTGTAAAAGTCCTTTCTGTATGTTGCCTGCAAAGCTGAACACACAGTGAACAGTGTGATGCGATTTGATAAGTTAGTGACCTCAAACGAGATATTATACAAGGCACAGAGGAGAAAAAGGTAGGAAAAACTTGTTTTGGACTTTGATTCAGTATTGAAAAATTAAAGTGATGGAGTCTTTATTTCTCAATCAAGAAAATGTGGCATGTCTGAAACCATTAGACAATGTGAAGATAAATCTTTCACTGTATAAGGTCAATTTTATTTGTGTTGTCGATTAGGGTGTCAGTAAAACAATTTCAAGACTTGTCTCATCTTCAGTTGTGTAAAACAAAAACAAAAACCCCTTTTTTTGGCTCCACAACAGCTGTGGCTGTAGGCATAATGTTTTTGCATTTTCCACCCATCCATTCGTCCCATTTTTTGTCACCGCAAAGTATCAACAACACCTTGAGGAAATTCCTTCAAATGTAGCACAAACGTTCACCAGCACTCAATGATAAACTGATTCGATTTTGGTGGTCAAAGGTCAGTGTCACTGTGACCTTACCTTCATCCCATTCTCATGAATACAGTTGTCTCAGCAACACTTTTTTGAGAGAATTTCCTTAATATTTAGCACAAATTTTCAATTGGATTCAATGGTTTATTGATTAAAGTTTGGTGTTCAAAGGTAACTGTGACCACACAAAACAAATTTTTTGGCCATAACTCAAGAATTCATACCTTAGTTATGGCAAAATTTCACACAAATGTCTAATAGGATAAAATTAGGAAATTATGACTTTTTATATCTAAACCCCTAGGTCGACTTCAAAGTGACACCATAATGCTTTGCAAAAACACTTTTCTGGCCATTATTTAATGCCATAATACACTAACATAATTGGAGAAATTTGGTCTGATACTTAATTGGTGACACTAATCTTGGATGTCCATTGTCAACTATCAAGGCTATATATGAGATTAGACTCACATGGATGTAAACACCAAGTGGAAACTGACTGCTTGTCAGAGGCATACAACTGCAAGGCGGTAAATGTAGTTTCTTTTTGTATAAATCTTCTGCAGTGCTGCCATCGTGGTTTGCTCTGCAACACGTTTTGATATATTGCAATGTAAGTGTTACATTACAATTTTCATTCAGTTAGATACATCAGGTAGACACAATAACAGGAATGCCATTACAACATAATGATAAATGATGTGTTGATGGCATAAGTCCAGCAGACCATGTTTTGCTATTTTGAGGGGCTGGTGAGATTCTGGGGGCAAAATCAGTGTACAGTAACCGGATTTCAACAGTGAGCAGGTGTCCTAACTGGTGCTATATGTATATTTTGTGTAACTTCATCTCTTAGTTCAATCTTTGCGGACACACTGTAATTTGGTTTTCCCTGTGGATTTGATAATTTGGACCTGCAGAGGAATAAAAGGCAAAACTCTGGGTTATTTGGCCCCTTTTTCATCTTTTGCCTCTCGACGATAAACCTTCAAAATGAAAAACATCTGGCCTGATCAAATGGCTCTTTCCCAGGAGTAAATGTTTATAAATCATGTCAGCGGTTTACTGCCGGTTCCGTTTTGTTTTAACCTATTTTTAAGCTAATACAAAGAGTCTTCAGCTTCCCAAATCACTATTTTACAGATGAGGAAGTTATAACCCAACTTAATTGGGCAGATTTGTTTTTACTCGGTTAGACCCTCAGAAAAAAATCTGTTCATGGTCAGAAAAAATCTAAAGCATGTTCCAGGAGAAAATGAGATTTTTCCTGTGCAAAGGCCTCCAGGGGCCATCTCCAAATGATGACATGTACTATCAACATTATTAGAGCTGTATCCTATTTCAACTAAGACGTGACACACGCCCTCAATCACAGACCTTGTTAAACACTTGCACGCACTTTTTAGGAACTCTCTGGGTTGGTCTTGACCTCACTTCATAGGGTTCTGTTTACAAAAGCCTCTACTGTGGTTGAAACAGATGCTCAAAAGCCAACTACCTCTCAGGTCAGAGCCTAAATTATCCCAGGTGCTTTTATCACTGCCCTACCTGTCAGTCTTATCAGAGCATGTCCAGTAGGCACAAAAAGCCCTCTATTGACCTCATTCAGTTCACAAGCAGGTCTAGCGAGGTGGGTGGTTCCAAAAATGTTTAACAGCACCTTTAATGCATTACCTGTGATGGTCTGCAAACATTTTCCCCAAAATGGTCCTGTTTGAAGTCAGTGATGCAGTTTTTTTCCCCTGCAGAAATTCACACGCAAGCCTTTTAAAACGCATTATTTCAGAGGTAAAGGGATGTTTCACAGACCGTGGAGTGACTGAGGTAAACGGATACCCCATTGGGGTGGACTCTTCTCTTGATGAGCATTTGTAATGCATCAATTTTGAGCCATTGAGAAGAGTGGCACCCATCTATTAACTGATTGCTGTAATGGCAAGATAAGGGTATTGTTTTCAGCTTTCTTGTCTTCAGTTCTCTGTACCCTCTACAATAGTTTGAGCCAAGTGCTTTCAAATCGTTATAGCTTGGTTTAAATTGTCCTGTTCAGACTGTACAGTTCTTTTTCTTTTTCTTTCCCACTCCACCCAAATCTGGAATCACTGTCAGATGTTGGATGCATGCATGTCAAAGATTGAAAAGTATAGGCCTACCTATAGTCAGGCCCTCAGATTGCGCATAAAAGGGCTCCTCAAGCCCCTTTCGAAATTTGTTGAAGCTTTGTGGTTTGAATCCCACATGACAGTAATTAGGGCACTTAGCTGTTCAAAGTTTATCAGCCTTAGATAAGCGTTGTCATAGCTGAAATGTGCATTGCCTGATAGCGCCATGTAGTTGGGATTTATTCAAGCAGAACTTTGGGCAGATAGCAGCTTTCTAAGTTTAAGCAAACAAAGTGCTGGTAATTCTTGGAGAACTTTTGAAGATGGAGGTCTGTGATGTGAAATGGAGAGTTGGAATGCAGCAAGCAGTGAGAAATGGGAGCATTTCACACAGTCATACCTCTGGGGCCATTGTTGGGTCATGAACATTTACAGTAGATGAATTGACCATATGCAGTAGTGTAAAAGTTTCTGAGCAAGGCTGTATTTCTTACCGTAACAAGCCACATGTGATACAGTATGTGGACAGCTGAAACAACTTCTCATCTGTGAGTGTATTTGAACTGGTGGTGGTGCAGTTGGATTACTTTGGCCATGAAATTTGGCAATCTGGCACAGAGGAGTTGAGACTGAACCACCGCTCTAGATGACTGGTGATAAGTCACAATGTGGTCACCTATGTGGTTAGCTCTGTTCTTACTGTATTGACGTCATCATGTGGTGGTTGAAGAATTTGAAGATTTGTGGTTGACCCGAAGCTAGGGATGAAATGGTTACCATCTTAACAATGAACCCAATTAAAGTCCTGATTATTAGTACTACTGTTTAAAATTTTAATCACCATCTACGTCCGATGTGATTATCACATTTCGAAAATGTCATCAGTCACAAATAAGTCTAGTCTTGGCATTCAAATCCCAAGTCAAATCGTGAGTCCTAAGTATTGCGCCTGGTGGCTCAGTGGGCAGAGCGGGTGCCCAATGTACAGAGGCTGTGTCCTCGCCGCAGCAGCCACGGGTTCGATTCCAGCGATGGCCCTTTGCTGCATGTCACCCCCTCTCTCTCTTCCCCTTCCACACTTACGCTGTCCTATCAAATAAGGGCATTAAAAGCCCAAAAATAATCTTTAAAAAAAATTGCTGGAAGTTGTTTTGTTTCTCTGCATCATTTTGTGCATACTGTTACTGCGTTTGTTTACCACTACATAGTTTTTGTAAGCAAATGGAATGATTTTTGATGTCATTTTTTTCCAATGAATAGCATTTGTTGATTCAGGAAATTAAGGGAAAATAATTAAATAACATACTTTTTAATGGGTTATGGGTTTGGTGGAAGGTATCAAGTATTTTCAAGTCTAAAGACTTTAGTTGAAGTGAGGTCATTGGTGTTTAAGTCCAAATTGAGTTGCAAGTCTTTTTTTTTGATTCTGTCAAGTTGAGTCTGAAGTCATCAGAGTTGTGACTCAAGTCAAACTGGAGTCCAGTTCATTGGCCAAAAGTCCAAACCTTCAATCCAAGATTTTTCAACCTTATTTTACTTGTCCTCATCTACCGTGGCAGAGGCACTTGAGCAAGAATTTCAAAGAGAGGCTGATTTTTATGCAACAACAAAAAAAACCTCTGTCAAATTATTTCAGTGTGTCTATCAACACTTTTTGAGCATTTCAGCACATTTTTACACTACTACAATGATACTGATAAACATGGTAATTGGTAATTGTTCAACCTCTGTTTGAAGCATCTTATAGGGCCGGGCATTATTTACTACCTTCTACAGGGAGCTTTCTTTGCTTTTTCAGACTTTCTGTTAATGTATATGTAGCCAGTATGGTTCTCTCTCCCTTCCCTGTTTACTCTGACTGTTAATCAAAATTGGATCAGAATCTGGTTTCAGTGAATAAATATTCTCTTTAATTGAATGAGACATAAAGTTCAGAGAAGCTGACCGATTGAAACTTGTAATGCTACACTCATGACTCTCCATTGCTGTTCAATCGGAAGGTTTCAGCTTGATTGTCCTAATGAGTCTGAGCAAACCTCTGATGTATGTACATATTTAGCTGTTTCGCCTCACTTGTACCTCAGACTGTAGTAAGAGAGACTTTAAAGAAGACCCATAACTACACAGAAACAGGTCTTTGTGTAGTTTTTTTACAATGCTCTTATGTAACATGCTTACTGTCTCTGTTAGGTTCTTGTGAATGACTTCTTCCTGGTTGCTTGTCTGGAGGACTTCATTGAGAACGCCCGCCTCTTCATCTTTGAGACCTTCTGCAGAATTCACCAGTGCATTAGCATCAGGTTAGTCACACAATGCAATACAAACTAAGTACTGGGTTCCTGTGTTCATGGAAAACCCTGGAAAAGTCATCGTATTCCCAATCTCATTTCCAGGCCTGGAAAACTTATGCAATTATAAAAATGAATTGAAAGTTTTGGAAAAGTCATGGAATTTTGCTGTGTGTAATGAAATTAATAGTAATTTTTCCAGGAATAACATTCCACCTAAATGTAACATAATGGCAATTTTTTATTTTTTTTTAAGTTAACTGTTGACATGACTTTAATATGTGTAGACTTAAAGCAAGATACATCGTATCAGCATCAACAATGTGATCCGCAATATTCACATTGCATGATATATGATGTCAAGTCATCCAAATTAACTTAAACAGAATATGTGTTGCTTTATACAAAAGAAAAACTGGCATGGTTCTCATTTTCCATGAGGAAAAAAAGTCTAGCAGCATGCACATCCAAAAGCACTAAAATACTAGGTGCTGGACAGAAAAAAAAGTAGATACAAAAATACAAAAATAGAGTCCACACACTAGATAATGCTCCATTGAACATTTATTACCTCCACGTGTGACATTTCGGGCCCATGCCCTTTTTCAGACTTGGGACTGAAATTTCACATGTGGAGGTAATAAATGTTCATGCTTTTCCAAAATGTAAATTTTATTAGGGGTCCTTGAAAAGTCATGGGAATTTTTTTGAAATTTTGTCCATGAAAATGTATTGGAACCCTTAAAGTAAAACTAACATTTGGAAGTTGAACCTCTGTTTTTTGGGGATGCTATATGGGGACACTGAATTTGCTTTAAATCATGTTGCATAGCAAAATCAAGGCACACATCCCTTAAAACTAACAGGAAGTCCTATTTGCTATCACTAGACTTTGTAAGCACTTTGTAAACAGGAAGTAAGAGCACAGGATTTGTGATTAGTGGAATTTTCCTCACAGATAAGTGTTTATTGCGCCCTCCACACACACAGCCATGCTGACCCCACACATCTTGAGGATTAAGTATACGGAGGTTTAAGTGCTTCCAGGTCTCCACAGGTTGCTCTGCTCACTAAACTTTTAAGACCACCTGTCCGGGGCCAATTCATGGACAGTTTTCTCTCAGGTAGAGGTCAGGGTTTTAGACGAGTTAAGACGTTCCCAGCTGCTGTTAGACCCAGGAACCTTTCAGCTCCTTTTCTTTGGGTGAAGGGAGGTCAGAGGGTTTTGTAAGTCTCTACTGACTCTTAGTTCAAACTCCAGTTTAGTTACATTAAAATTAAATTGACCCTGGATGCCTCCCCAAAACCAAGAAATTTAGTCAATGCTAATTATAGTGAGCATTAGTGGAAAGAAAAAAAGATTATAGTAATTGTCTGCAATTAAGAGAGATTATAGGATTTGGCTGCTTCTTTACATCAATTTTAGAGAGTGACAAAGATAAAAACAGAGCGTTCACCCTCCTCAGCTATTAATCCCTGTCTTTTTAACAGTGGATTTGTTCTCATTGCTGCATCTAATCTCTGATATTTTGAAATGCATTTGTTACTCTTTTTACTTTCCTCACTAATTTAAAGTGCAGATTTACCACTGCTTTCAGCAGGCTGTATTCATAATATCCTGCCCCTCAGGCAGACTGAGAACGCTGAAGATTTGAAGGAACGTCTGCATTTCAAATACGGTCCACAAACACATGATGCTCAGTGGAAAGAGGGAATGAATTACTCCCGTTGACACGAAAATGATTGCATTGCCTGTTATATAGAGCCGTGGAGGTCTGTAGTCAAGGTTGAACCGTGGAACATGATCAGGCCCTGTCGAAATCTCCAGTTGCAGATTGTCTGGAATTGATTAGGAGTCCTGGTTCTTTTTGGCAGACTTACTGCAATTGGATCCATTTACTTGTTAAGGACCACAAAGGTTAGTGGTAACACTGAAAGAGGAAGTCGAACGGTGATTTTTCTACTTTTCACCTTTTTTTTCAGTGTCTTCTGCTCTTGTCTGTTGAGGTTTCTGAATCAGGAACACATATCAGCACCAGTGAGGGATTTCTGTTTATTTTTGGTGGCGTTGTGACGATGGACAGAACATGTCTATTTTTGAAAGACACCCAAATTCCAAGTCATTAGTCCTCTACCCAGAAGCCCTCTGCACCCAAGCGTGGACGCAAATGAATTTGATGGCTGTTTTTAATGAGGACATTTTTACAGCTGTTGGCCATGATGGTTTCACAGATATTTAGCTCGCCTTTTGCCTACAGCTCGGGACACAAAAGTAGACCAGAAGTTGGCGTAATTGAGTTATTTTATGCAATAAAGCCTTATGTAAAACCTACTGTAGGCAGTGAAAATGTGATTCAGGCTGCTCTCATAATTGAAGTCACACACATCCTTTTGTCTAGACTTTTCAGTGTCCCGAGTGTGTGTTTCCAATTTAGCTTTGTTTTCCTTGTTTGATTTACAGGGTTTATTTCCCTCGTCCTTCCATGAACGTTTTAGCGGCAAGACCCTGCTTTGACCTCAAATGCACACTTGTCCTTTGACATTTCGAGTAAATGCTTCAGACACATGATCATTTGACTCCCCCCCCCCATCACTAGATTGTATTTGTACACAACAGCTCACTCGTAGTTGGAAGCAGCGTCTTGTGTATTTGGATGCAACACTGAAGATCTTTCCACCTCACAATTGAGTCATTAAAAAGACCACACGATCATTTCGGTTTCCCCGAAAAATCAATTTTACCCCAAGCCGAAAGCGAGGTTGCTCCAAATGGCTTGGAGTCGCCCAAACACTATCATATGTTAGTGCTTAACAATGCATTCATTTTAGGCCAGCCATGTTAAGAAGGGGGGCACTTTTGAGAAGGACACCCCCCCCCATCCTCCTCTCTCCTTTAACAGAGTGCCTGACCCCTCTCCTCAAGTGTGAGGTTGGTATTGAGACCCAAAGGAGTCCCTTAGCCTGAAGTTGAAAGCTCAGGAGCCACAGTGAGTAAGGGGTCGAAATGAAAGTGATCCCCTCTCCCCCAAGGAACAGGATCATGGTTGTGTAAAATAAAACCAGTCATAGAGGCTGTCTGCTTGGCTTAAGGGCCAAAGGATGTCAATAGTGTAGGTTGTACAAGTCCAACGCATTCCCTGCTCTCTCTCTTTTCATTCTTTCTTTTTTTCCTCCTCTTTCCTACTTTAACCCCAAGGTTTAAGTAAGGGTAGCTGCTATACACCTCTCAGAGGCGCAATGAGATAAAGTAACCCTCCTCTGATATACAAATGTCCTTCCTGGGAGGAAAACATTGCCAGACTTTCCTTTATAAATTAGATTAGAGGACTTTGGCTGGTACAGGCCAAAGGCCCTGGGCCTTTTGGGGCACTCTGTGTTCCTGTTATGCTGCCACACAGATCACGTTAGAGGGGTTAGGGGTTAGCTTAACTCCCCGGCAAGGAAACCAGATCATGTTTGTTTTGATCATCATATCTGACCTGGACTTGACTGACATGTGCCCCCACTTTACTGAATTGCCAAACAAAACACCCAGTACCGCTACGCAGCAATCACTTAATCTCACGGGTAAAATGGAAACCAATAACAAATTTCATTCAGATTTGCCTTAGATTACTTGATTGTTAGGTAAATAAGTGAAGGGTGAGTCTGAATGGAAGGGAGTGTGGAGGAGTGGTGCTCTTAACAGGTGTTGACTACTGCTGCTGTGTGTTGAGCACAATACAAGGCGTGGACATAATAACACAAACATATATGCTTTATTTGTGAGGCTTATAAAAGCCATCGTTTTTTGACTCTGTCTGACAGACAGACTAAAAGACTGTTAAAACCAGAGTATTCAGAAATGTAGAAAACAAGAGGTTTTGCTGACAGGAATTACTTCTACATACATTTACCTCATTATTTGAAACTTGGACGATGTTTAATATGAATGTCCGTCATTGTTTGTAAAACACAAAATGTGTAAAAGCTGAATAGGCCTCCTTTCAGCTATCAATATGCTATTCTTCAATATGCCACTATTCTTCAATTCACTCCACATTAGCAACATTTAGGCCTGCAGACTAAAATCCTCAATGTTAGTAGTGTCTCTGTGATGGCCCACATGTGTTATCCATCACAACCTAAACTTGCGTCATTAGACAGCTGACACTTTTCCAAACTTGTTAGGTTCCCAATAATGATCCATAGGAGCAATTTCATTGTCAAGCATCATTTTCTCCAGGTTTTGATGAGCTGAAGTGTAATCAGCTGTCCAGCAGAGCTACGTTAACAGTTTGTTGGTGTGAATGACAGGTTGATCAGTCTCTCTGGATCCCTTTCCCATCCTCTGGGCAGCTGAGATACTATGAATCAACTCACAACTGGAGCTTTTTCTATCCCATTATCCACCTCCTCCATCACATCACTGCGGTGAAAGTGTTGAGAGATGTGCACTGTCACTTGGAGGCCAAACCTTATTTAGCTCATTATACTGAGGTAATGCTTTTATTTGTTGTTTATGCTTTTAATGCCTCACTCAGACACTGACATCATTTCACTTCCCCTCTTTATGTGGTTTTGCCACCGTTTGACCAACGTTGATGGGTTAGACAGTGGTAGTCTTTTTTTTAAACCTTGAGGTAAGACTAACATTATCACCAATCCCAAAGATTAGTTTTCCCCAAAAGAATGTCTTGAATAAGTCTGACTCTAAGAGGGACAGCTCAGTAATGGTGGTGGTGGGTTGTGTGTTTGCAGAACTATGGCGTGAGAAGTGGTGTGGTCTAGGCAGATTCGAGCTTACTCACTGAGGGAGTCTCACAAAACGTGATGAATGGACCAGGGAGTGATAATTAGTAGAGTAAATGGTTTTTATATAACCCCTATTATTTTGTACAAACACACACACACACACACACACACACACACACACACACACACACACATACACACATACACAGACACAGGCTGTACACAATGACAAATTTGTACCTACAGTATTTCTTTAGGTATGTGTGTTGGTAAGGGTTTTGAGGGGTTGGAGAGGTCTTGCTTTTTAAATGAGAGGTAGGGTTGCCGCAGTAATTGTGGGCAGTGCACACAAGGGTTGAGGATATTTATTGGGGCCCTTATATGAAATGCGGTAGGCGTGGAGGGTGGTGTGGGTCAGACAGGAGGAAGGGGGCAGGAAACGTAGGGGGAAGGGGGTCTAGATTGGGGTATCGAGGGGAGGTCTAGTTATTTTGAAAGCCACAAGGGAAGCCAGCTGCAGTGGGGAAAGCTTTGGATCAAAGAATGCCAGCCACCCTCGTACCACCCCTCCCTCTACTGTGACACATCCAAGTCTAGCTGTTTCAAAGAGCAAGCCGCTCTCCAACCTGGATTTTATTTTGAGGGACAGTAACTGTTTGACCATGACAAGTTTTAGAAGCCAGGTGGGAAGAGAGTGTGTCCCTGAATAAGGTACAAGAAAAACATATAAAAGGATAAGTAACCACAGAGCTTCACAACATGGGGTAGTCCCAGCACTTCTAATTGAGTTATTTGTACAAGTCTGTAAATCAAGCTTCCATTAGTGGGGGAACATTAGAAGTGTTTTTGGGGTGTGTTTCATGTTGTACACCTTTTTGCCTGAGCACAATATGGTGGCCGTTAATTAGCACTGTCAAATGAAAATAATGACATTTAGTCATTTGGCAACTAATGTGCAACATCCATCATAAAATAGCGTACGGTCGACTGGGAGTTATTTGGTGCTATTACATATTTCATACATGCATTAACACTTTCAGGCAGCAGCCCAAGTTTAATTGAAGTCATTGTTTGTAAAGGACTAATGATGCGTTCAATTTACCTCGGAGGTCAGAACTGGGAATGATGTCACACCCGAGTTGACCACGTCCCAGTACAACAAGGCAGAAAACCAAGGGGTTGTTAGAAATACCAATTCTAGCCAGGTTAGCCATTGTTAGCAAAACCAGTTGATAACAACACAT
Source organism: Plectropomus leopardus (assembly GCF_008729295.1). NCBI lineage: Eukaryota > Metazoa > Chordata > Actinopteri > Perciformes > Serranidae > Plectropomus > Plectropomus leopardus. Next base: position 8,710,554 of record NC_056469.1, read on the forward strand.
TACACTGTATCTTGCACATGCAAACATCGTAGCAAGACATCATAGACTTTGGACAGGGCTGTATGTATGGCAGAAGTGCTAATAAACAGTATATTACCACAGCTTTCACTACTGGTTCTGCGTGGACCAGCCAGCTTGGACTTTGAGGTCAGCGTGAGTGAGGTTTCTCTGAATTTCTGAGTCCAAAAATTCTGCAGATCTGACTTTGCAGTACAGATGGAGTACACCATAATCTGTGTGTTAGCATGCTAACATTTGCTTATTAGCACCAAACCACCAAAGTACAGCTGAGGCTGATAAGTTTTGCAGGTATTTAGTCATAAACCAAAGTGTAAGACTGATTGAAATTTCGCATTTGGTGCTGGCACTATAGGAAAAAGTGGGGAATCAACAAAGTCATTAGGACACATAGTCTTGCAACTATGTATGGCTGTACAGAATAATTGCACTAATCCATGTGGTATGTCTCAAGGTATTTTCAGTAAAAGAACAAACATTGACATCCATACAGTTAAAAAAAAAACATAAGACTATATAGTGGATTAGTAAAATTTTAATGCATGCTCAGTGTATACGACAGGTTTTGATCTGCTACATTGGAAGATTACCTAATTATATGTGATCCTCATATATAGTTATTCCCAGGCTGGCAGTGTTACAGACCGAGTCCTTTGCCAGGTTAGTCATCCTGAGGCGATCTCTTTATCTTCGGGACAATCTGCTCAGCACCTTCCTACCTTTTCTGTTGCCTTATACCCTGGTTAGAGCCTCATGTCTCTCCACTTCCTCAACAGCATGCTGGCAGACAAGCTGAACATGACGCCAGAGGATGCTGAGAGATGGATCGTCAATCTTATCCGCAATGCCAGGCTGGATGCAAAGATAGACTCCAAACTGGTGAGACCTTCTGTCTTCGCCCTCAATCAATCGGCTCAGCACTTAACTAATTAATCAAAGCTTTTTAAACAGCCCTTTGCAAATTGGGAGGAGCAGTGACAGTCATATAGCCCTGTTAGATGCTCCTCCTGTGTGACTTCAGAGGGAAGAAGAATTATTTATGTCCTGATTTTGTAATTGAAGGGTAGATTGTAAGGACATTGTAACCATAATATCTCACCCTTCTTTGGTCCCCTTTGTGAGGCTCCAGGTTGAACCTGCATGTTTTGGCATACACATCACAACAGTTCTCTGTAATCAGCAAATCATAGCCCAGTCCTCCAGAATGACATAGAATTATCTAGATGTACCTACAATAGATGTGAATAGGACCTGAGCAGCCTCTGGTTGGTCTTTGCAGGATGGTGTGTCTGCAAGACCAAATGTGATTGGCTTATTGACTGTTTATGTGAAGCTGTTGTCCTTTTTTGTCCGGATTTCTAGGGCCACGTGGTCATGGGGAACAACGCTGTATCACCCTACCAGCAAGTGATTGAGAAGACCAAGAGCCTGTCGTTCCGCAGCCAAATGTTGGCCATGAACATTGAGAAAAAGCAGGCCCAGAGCACCAAGAACGAGGTGACGAACACATACTGTACATGCAAATGCACGTAAACCACCATTCCCTGCTTGTCACTGAAGGCAGCCATCCCTCCCTGAACCAATCAGACTGCTAGAAGGTCAACATGAGCTCAGCGCAGTTCAAAGTGTCTCAAATGATCAGCTCAAAAGAACAAGGCTAAAGAATGTTGATGAACAACCATCAACAAAAGCTCTCTTTACACGAAATAAGCCAGTAAGAGCAAGTTTAACAGAGCTGACGCTTTCATCCCTCCATGGCTCTTCAAAGGCCTAATGACAAGGTAGATTCCAAACAACCATAAAACGATGCCTGAGCTCTGTGACTCAGCTCAGCAACGTAAATAAGGTGGACCCTCACACTAGCTTTTGGTGAACATTACTTAAAGCCTGGAGTTCACTGCACTTAGGACCTGTTGCAGATGTCTGGCTCGGGGTCCAGTCATCCCATTTAAGTGTTTTTGATGTTGACCTTGTGTGTTTTAGTGGTATGTAGACTGCTCAAGTGCTACAGCTATACAGAATGTCACGCACTGAACTGGAACTCCCCGCTCCTTGAAGACACGCACGTCTGTCAAATGAGATTGATCGGCCCCGACACCTGACATCACCAAGGGAGTTTCAACAGACATGTTAAATGTTCACTTTTTAACCGCGCAGCTCTCAAGTGGCTATCTTTTGATGTGCTCAATTACCCTCCTCCCTATTGTTTGCATATCTGGAGCAGGAGTGCTACCATAACCACGTCCTATAAAAAAAAAAGCAAAGGCCTCCCTCATTAAGGAGTTTTTGTAATTAGACAGAAGAGGCTGCAAACAACTCACAGAGAACCATTACATCCTGCTGTCCTCAAGGCTACAAATCACTTACATATAGAGAACATTTACTGCCTACCATCTGGGACGGCTGCTCAGGGTCCCTGTCAGCTCTCAGCAAAAACGTCAGCGCTTAACTGCTTGCACATGTATGTTACTTTTTCACATTTCCCACAATCAACAACAAAATGTTGTTTTGATCAGTCTCAGTGATCTACAAATGGTCTAACTTGACGTTTTCTTCACGCTTTTTTTTCTTCCAGACACCAAACTGGGCAGGTCAGGAAACTGGATTTTAGCCACACGTGGAAGACTGATCCATCCGACTCATTGTGTTACATCCTTTTTCCACACTTGTATCTGACGGAACATAGTGCTGTTTTGCACTTGGTTCAAGTCATCACCAGTTCAATAAAAAGTGACCAACAAAACCATTTTCACCCATGATTGCCTTATTTCTGGACATTACAAACGGCGGTTGAGGTTTGAGTGGTCAGACTTTTTTGTATCGGTAATACTTGATGAAGTTTTAATGTGTGCATTGAGTCACCCGAGTGGGACAGTTAAGACTGCTGCGTGTGATGCAGAGCTCATGTGTGCGCGGTAATGATGAATGGCTGTTTAGTCTGTTGGTTTTATGGTGTTTCAGCGGTTCACTGCGCCGTGGCAGGCAGTCTCGCTGAGTGGGACGTCAGCTGGAAGGGGGCAAACAGAGGTGATGTACAGTTAGCAGTGGTCACACTCTCTGCCAGTCATTCTGCCCATCTGAGGACATGAGAGAGCCATAAAGAACCATTAGCCAGACGGACACAATCTTTTTAATGTCCCACCCCACCCCCGCTCTTCTCTGCTTTCGACCTTCTCATAACTCAGTCCTCTGCATCTCTGTCCCTCCCTCTCTATCACTAACAGGCTTTCATTCCTTCACATGCCTCTAATTTTCCTCTTATGTCTAATTTAACTACCAAACAGGGATTTTATGTAGAGATACACCTGCTTTATTAGGATAATTCAAAAGTCTGGAAAGTGCACCTGTTAGTGCACTTCGGTGATATATCAGCCCACAAAGACAAGCATCATTGTTTTGTTTAGACAAGAACAAACAGGTAAATCATAGAAGTACAATGTATTTTCTCTGTACTTTTAAGGTTTTAAGAGTTTTTTAGCCCTTAAACTGAACTGACTACAAGACAAATTTTAACATCGTTTTCAAAAAATGTCCAAAACTTCAGCCATAAACATCTTTTAAGAAGTAATGAAGCTTTATGTCTGTCAATACTGTTTCACATGCAGGTGGTTTATGAACCTAGTTTGTATCTGTGGACAGAGAGCATGAAGCTCCAGTCATTTAGCACTGCTCTGTTTTTGTTTCCATTTGTTCTGTTTTCACCTATAATAAGTCAGAGCCGGCTGCCAACTGCAGCGCTTCAAGGTGGTAACTGCAACGTGTCTGAACGGTGGAGCTGACTAAATGTGTTTTCAGGAATAAAATGTTATTTATTATTAAAAAAAAAGAAATCTGGCCATACTATTTACATAAAGCCCCTGAAAACTTGGTCTTGCATCTTTTGTTTCTTTTTAACATGAATTATAACTATAGTAAATAAATATAGGAGTTGAGCACATTAATTATGGTATTGATAGTTAAACATTAAAAACCCTTGCTTGGTTTAAATCCTGATAGTTTCACCAAAGTTTGTGACAATACTTTTTTTTCAACAAAGCTCCGCCCACTTCAATTTAGTGAAAAGAAGACATTAAAAATAGAAATCTCTAATATGAAGCAATCAAAATTCTTCCAACTTTGGCAAAAAATGTTGTGCTCATCTTGATCCCAATGGTTTATAAGCTGATTGAGAAAATCAGGAATTGCATGTCTTCATTTTACTATCTCAGATCCTTTAGATGAATTTAAAGGAATACTTCAGCCGCAAAATTATAAATGGTTACTCACCACCAGTTACTCACCCCACGTTATATTGAATTTGTGATGAAAACTTATCGTGTGCCTTTAGTGAATGACGAATCCTCGAGAAGAAAGTTCTTGATGAATTGGGTTAAAAGGGGGCCACGTTTAAAAACAGTGCAGTAAAATCCAGGTCTCATTTACCTAGTCGTATGCTCAGTATTTCAGACGTATTTTCGCTAAAACATTACTGTTAAGAGTACATCTGCATACAGCTTGCAAGCCTGGACAAGCAGCTGTGTTTGAAGTCAAAATTCAAAGGCAAGCGCTTGTCCATGCGTGATATTGTCAATGCAGAAGTATTTGAAATAGCAAGGTTTTAGCCAAAATGCATGTGCTTGGTAGGTACTAAGCATATTACTGGATAAATAAGACTTGGAAATGACTATTCAAATTGTGTTAAGTTTGTGAACAGATGTTTTGATATAGTTTTGCTAATGCTAAACATGTTCCTGTGACCTCAAACCATTAAAAATATTCTCAGTTTCTGGATTCATCAGTTACAATAGAGGCATGCAAGAAAACCAGTTTTCTTTACAAATTCAGCATAACATGGGTGGAGTAAATGATACACAGATTTTCTTTTTTTTTGTGAAACTATTTTTTAAGGACCATAAACTTAAAAATCTATTGCTGCTGCTGTGGATTCAAGCTGATTTACAGCCTCCGTTTACTGCAACAGCAAAAACAACTTTTTTTACAGCCTCCTCTCAAGCCTACAGGAGTTTAAAGTTGCGTGAGGTTTATTGTTTATTCTTAACTAGCAGGTGACAAAACATTGTCACCATCACATGATCTTCAACAGATGGAGACTTTGTTTTGTTTGTTTTGGAATTATAGATCTTTAAATCCCCCCCTTTTTTCCTAATTCAAGCTCTAGAGCAGCTTCTAAATGTATCTTGAGGTGAGATACTTTTGTCAGTCAGACTTCTGGTGACAATAAAGTTGTATTTGTCCATGTGGGCTGTAAGGTTACAGCTTTGTTTGTGAATGTCATGTTAGATTATTTCTGGACATTTTGAAGCCACAGACATAGAGGGATGCTAAGTATAACTTGAACTTTCCCACTTTGCCTCTTTCTCGTCCTCTGCTTGACATTTTCGCGACTTCGGGATGACCACTGTGGCCTGGGACTTGTTTTTCTTTTACCTAGCAAACCGTGACACTGGCCCACGCTAAAGCCCATTGCAGCCTGAGTGCGTGATGGACAGGGTGTACAGCAGCTCCCCTCATTGCTGTTATGGCACTGAGGGCTCAGAGCCAGACCATCCAAATGCTGACGTCACCTCCACTTATGTGCACTGCAACTGAGTAGGAGGGGAGGGAGGTGAGGAAAAGGGAAAGGAGAGGAGGGATGGAGAGAATAAAGTGATTGGTTTACCGGCCCCCTTCTCCATGACACATCATGAAAATAAAAAGTGCCGGAGGCCTAAATTATCACATTCACCTTAACCGTGCACTCTCACATGTTTTTTTAGAGCGGAATCCAAACCAAAGGCACTGCCTGCGGCTAACAGCCCTCCTGACCACAATGTCTGTCACTGCTCTCTGGATAAATAAATAAACAAAGGCAGGACAAAGGTCACTATAGGTTTTGGCAAGGAAATGACCACGATTCCTCCTTTTTTTTCTCTTTACGTATTGTTAGAGGTTTTCCCCCACACACATTTTTTTCAATCAGTTCTAGTGACGAAATGGAAACTTGTGTGTGTTTAAGTGAGTTACTGCCTGAAGGTAGAAATGTGTTTCACCAGTTTAAAGGTGGTGTTTAAAGTGTAAAGCCAGTGTGTAAAAGACATTTTGTAATATTAAGATGGGAGGTCTGTGAGGGTACCAGATTTTATGGAAAAACGTTTTCTTTGGCACTTTTTATTTATTTATTTAGTTTTACACAGAATCCTACATTATCCTTATATATTTTTGTCTAACGTCTGTTTTTCTTGACTTCACACTAGTTTGGCTGATGTAAAATCCCTGACAGGGGCAATATAACTCCCACATGTAAATAATTTCCTGAAATAAAAGATTAAGTGCCACACCTAGTGGCTGAAGGGGGTAGAGCATTCACAACTTGAACTCTAATCAGGATAGGGAGCAGTTATTTTGGAGAGTGATAAAATAATGCCAGAAATGTCTTTTTTTTAGCTGCTTATATTTATGCATTTTTGCAATCTGTTTCTTGTCCCAGAAGCCTCTGTCACCAACGTCCACCGAGTCACTGTCACGTCTCCTCTGTGATTTGTAATTGACGAGCAGCCAGCGTTTGAATGTCACCGTGGCGTGGATGCTTGCCAGCCCTCTCCTGTCTCCCCCCTCACAAGGTAAGTTGCTTCTATAACTGAAGGACAATCTCTGCCTCCATTGACAGTCTCACATGTCTCAGCTGATGAGGTCGCGTAGGTCACTCAGTGTGAGAAGCCGGAGTCTGGAAAACTCCGAATTTATTGAATGATTTATTCATGTCCCACAATTACAGCCTCCCCAACGATTATCATTAATTTGAGAGGAGGGGGGAAGGGAAGGAGGGCAGTCCTGGGTGCGCAATAAAAGAGGCGTGACGGGATGGTTGACTTGCGGGCCCACATTATGTAGATAATTGCTTTTTTGGGGGGCGAACCTCTAATTATTCAATAGCTCTATCGTCAGCGGAAGAAAGCAGAAATTAGATAGATTGGCGCAATTACGCACAACACTTTTCAATCTACAATTGAGATACTTTAATTTGGAACTAATGTGAAGACATCCATAAAGGGGAAAAATGAAATTGCCTTAAAAATTGGAAAAAAAAAAGAATGTGGATGTTAAAGTAGACTACAGTAAAGTAACTTTTTGCAATCACATATCCCTTAAAAATATACTACATGAAGTTTTTTTTTTCCCCTGGATGTTTCCTTTCCAGCGTTTTGCGCTCACTAGGACCCAGAGGCAACCTCGTGCCGGCCAGTGTGGGTGAGTGCGCGCGCGTAGGGGGGCGCAGAGGTGGGGGGAGACTACACTTAATGTCATCTTCAACATCTTAAATAAGAAGGGAAACACAAAACTCGAAATCTCCACACGTGACAGCGGCACAGGGCTATATGAGCAAAAAGGCAGCAAGCATCAGGACCATTCTGGAGTCAGCCACCGTTCAACCTCAGCAGCACAGCGCGCAATACGCATATACTCACTCACTTACCGGCTCTCGTTTTCCGTTTTTAAAGAAAGCAACACATGTGAGTTCTGTTTGTGCTGCGCTCCAGGACGCGTACAGGACCAGCGCGAGCGAGGAAACGCAGGTAAACGGAATTTAAAGCTTTTCAAGAGAAGGAGGAAAGGAAATCCCCCCGCTTTTCATCGCGACCACCGTTTTTCCTCCTCCTCGGACCTCTGTTCTCTTTTGGAGACACAAGTTTCTCACACAAAAGAGGGATGCTGCATGTCCCCGAGCCGCACTTGCACTCAGAGGGAACCTAAAAAAAAGTGGACCGGAGCGGAATTACACTCCATCTGATGCAAGGTATACACTGACACGTTATTTCACGGAGCGTCTTGGCGACTATTACGCACGGCTGCGCTTATTTTTTTGTGGAAGGGGCGTTTGAGCAGCGCGCATCTGTGATTGCTCCAACACATTAACACACAGAGTTATTTTTTTATCAGCCCACGCATCACTGTTTAGGAAGGTGTTGATTTCATTACACTGTTATCACAGTAACCTCCTTTTGTCATTCTCCTCCGCAGCGCACCAAGAAGCGGACACTTTTCAGTGAGTGGAGGATCAGCAGCGCGCTTCATAAAATGATCCCAATCGGCGGCGTGATAACATGTCGCATCTCGTCTGATGTTTGACACATTTGAGGAACGACTGAAAGAACTGGAGGAGGACACTGCAAAGTCAGAGAATTCATCTCGAGCCCCCCGCCGGCACCTTTTTACTGGAGTCCGAACAACAGATCGCCGTCCAGATGCAGTTTCGACTCTTCTCCTTTGCCCTGATCGTATTGAACTGTATGGAGTACAGCAACTGTCAGGCGCCGTCGCACCGCTGGAGGAGAAACAAAAGAGGTAAGACGGGAGGGTTGTAGCCTGGAGCAGCATCCAGGGGGTGACTTTAACAGATGGTTGAAGAGTTTGTGTGGGTCAAAGGAGGCAACTGTCCAAAACAAGGTTGCTCGTACGTTCAGTTGACCGCGTGTGCGCACAGAGCAGGCGGAAAGTCAGAAAAAAAGGACATCCAATACTGATAACAATCTGTTTTGGCTTTTGAAGCGCACAGGTGAGAGTAGCCGATCCAGATTGTAAATCAGGAGAATTCCACAAATTCACACTGAAAGATTTAGTCCTGCGGCATCTGGTGTAATTTATTACCATCTTAAAATATGATCTTCCACAATATGCAACGATTTAAGAGCCGGTAGCTAATGCGTAAAATGTGCGCAAAATTGGCCACGCGTATCCAAAATTAATAAGAAAACACTTTGCGCCATTTTAATCTCTAAATATATTTAACACAACGTTTTCAAACGCACTATTAGCGCTACTTTCCGATGGTGCCCCCTCAACAAAGAGCTCCATATAATATTTACACGTGAAACTGCTAAAAAGCTGCTGGTGCGGGTCGGTCTATAGAGCTGGCGGCTTAAAGGAGGGGAAGGGGAGGAGGGGGTTTGTATTGTTAGGAGTTATTTAATGAATAGATACCCCTTCCCCTGACTTATGAATTGCACATCTCCACTCCAGCCCCTTAAGCTGGTTTTAATTGATCTCATAACCACTTTGAACAGTTGGTAGGAAACCAGCATAACAATCGCTCAGCGGAGGCGCGCGGGAGTTGAGGAGGGAGGGGATCACCCCCCTTTGTAAATACTACTCTATAGTCTGAATGAATGAGGAGACAGTGGGATTAGTAAAGTGGCCCCCGTCGAGACTTGTGACATAACACATTACCAAGATACTTCAGAGGTGACCATGAGAGGAGGAGGAGAATTACGCACGGGGACAATGTCTTTTGTGGTAGCGCAAACAGTATGGCAGTACACAGCTGAAACTCTAAAGTCGGGAGAGAAGGGGTCTTGTAAATCGTAAGGCAATCACAGATTTAATCATATGCGCTGCGTGCCAGGGGGAACCTCCACACTCTGCAACCCCTCCACTGCCCATCTGCAAATAATCAGGCAATCACTGCGGGGTACTGGCACACACACGTTTTTCAGCTCCTCTGTGTGTTTCTCCCTATGAGGACTGTGTGTCCGTAGATAGTATACGCAAGATAGAATGCATTTTTTATAGTATGATCAATGTTTTTCTGGAACTGCTTGAAACTGGAGGGTATTTTGGATGGTCAAGCAGAAAATCCAGTCTTTACATTTGTCTCTGTGTGGCGTGTGAGAGAAAGAGAAGAAGGAGAAAGGGGAGTGGTGGAGGGTGTGCGAACCAGTGGGGATGAGATCAAGAGGTTAACTTACACATTTGACCTCTAGAACTGCTTTAGGCTGAGCACTATAAGCTACACAACATTCCCCCCCAGCTCTCAGAGCGGATGTTACACTTGTCAAACTAATCCCATGCAAATATGTACAGGTTTTGCCCTTACAGTGTTGTTGAAAGTGTGTGTGTTTGGTGGGAGGGGGGCAGCACTTCGGGCCAAAAGTGCCATTCTAGCAAGCGGCGGTGGCAGCCGGCCAAGTGTTCGGTATTTGCTTCCTTCCTTTATTTATCACGGTTATATTGAAAAAAGCATGTGCAAGAGATCATTGTCCAATAGGCCCAGAAATGCTTGAATATTTTTCTAACCCTCAAGGTTCCTGTGACAGCTTTATACACACAGCATGTCTGGCATGCACGGGGGAGCTATCCAAACCGTTCAGGAGTGTTGAGACCCCGATATGTTAGAAACTCAATTTGGGCCACACTCCTGCTCAGGCGTAACTGTTTTATGGGTAACAAAACACCCTGCACAATTTAACAAATGCATGAAAAAGTTTTGCCATTGGTATACTATACGTCTGCAGCCACATGAGCAACTGAGGTGTAAAAAGGATGGAGATGGCCATTATAATTAGGGGATGTCATGGAGAAAAGCAGTCATTGGGTATGACTCGAAATGTATGAGTAGAGGCGAGATTGGGATCTTTGTGTGGTTTCTGGGCTGATCTTGTCTTGCTCACTCTCTGCATGGCATGACCTAACCTCCCATTCGGCTGCGGTAATTGTGCATATACATTTTTTTCCCCCAACAGATGACAAAACATATTAAATTTACACCTCCTTACCCCCTATCCTGCCCCACTAGAAACAGGGGAAATGATGCCAATGAGTCCTCCTATGATATCATAGCTAGACACAAGGGTATTACTTTTCATTTTTATTCTCTGGCTAATGATGCCACCTGCTGACTACATAAAATCCGGCTGGAGTACCAGTGCTGCCTGAAGGAATAGAGCCACACAGAGGGGCCCTGAGACGTTTAAACAGGTAATGAATAGGTAATAGCACTCAGGAGTGGTGAAAAGTTGCCATGTGATACCGTTAACCCCTTCCATGTCATACCTTGAAATTTGCAGCAAGCATGTTTCAGGTCATATTCGACTTTGTGAATTGGTTCTTTAGCAGCAGTTGGTTTTTTAAAGACAAAAGTGATTGGATGAAACCACTGAGCCGAGCAGGGTGGGGGAAGTGAGGTCAGAGATGCATGACATTTTGTACCGCTCATGACAGTCTGCAACAAGGGTGTGTGTGGCTGATTTTTGACGCCAAAACAGAAAGAAAATAGTCGTAATTCAACAATGGATCCCATGAAAAAAGAGTGTGGGAACTTCTTTGAAGCATGTGAATTAACTCTGTGGTGTGTTAGTGTAGAAATGATTTAGAAATGTGAAGTCAAAAGCAGTTACAGGGCTGTATAAATTAAAGAATTTTAGCATTTTTGAGTGCAGATAAGTCATTCAAACACAGCGGCCCCTCTTTTCTAAGCTCTGGAAATCAGGCCTCAGCGTGCTGAAAGCTCACACAAAGTCCCAGGTTTGTGGGTGTAAGTGTTAATGTTGGAACCTGGTGCTTCGGCGCAATATAATACGTTGATTAAGTGCCTAACGGGGAGGAGAGGGAACGCTCCAAGAGGCTGCTTTTAAACCAGCCTTCGCCACTCTTTGGAAAAAGTGAAAGAAAGCGCCCGCAATGGCACGTCTGTTAACAAGGCTTTCTCACATGATGCCACTCTAATCCAGGTGATGTGAGCCTTTTATTTCTTCCATTAAAACAGAGGGAGTTTGTTTATTTTACTCATCACTCGGAGGAAAAGTTATCTGAGGTTTGACAGGATGCAAAAGGTTGAGGAGAAGCGGGGGCTTTTTCAGGGGGGATGAGGAAGGCATATTTAAGCAGATCAGCTGGAAACGGCTGAATGTGAACAGCATCACCTGAGAGGGATTACAGCGAGCCGAGTCTTGACCTGAGCCTGAGCTCCGGCGTCAAGGAACATAGCTCTGTCTTTTCGCTCCCAGGCCCCATCAGCCAAGAATACATAAGTGTAAATCTGAGTGCGTGTGTGTGAGAAAAAGAGCACACGGAGATACACACTGCAGGTGCATGTTGCCGATGCTCTAATGAAAACATCAAATCCAGAACAACCACCACCCCCAACTCCTCGACCAATCACATCCACGGTCTGTCTCGGGGATTATCACGGCCATTAAGGACAATGATTCACTTATGCGCTGTATTGATAAATCACATTAGTCTGACCCAGCCTCCGAACTCTGTCGAAAGACTAGCTCCTTGTTTGACCTACTAACCCATGCATGTCGATCCTGGCCTGTAACGCAGCTCCTGCTCCGAGTCACAGCGGTATCAGATGAAGCCGGTGAAAGGCTCCTCAGTGCGCTCATGCCATGCTACACTGCCGAAAAACCCCAGCAGAGGAAAAAAACATGCAGTGGCATGAACTTTCTGCTGTGGAGAGAGACACAGAGAGAGATTCTTTTGGGCACCACGTGACAAAGTGGGAATGATCTATTTCACTTTTTCTTTGTTTTACCCTCAATCTATTCTCCCGTCTTTCTGTATCTGAAAATCCGAATTAATTTAATTGGGGAAATAATCCTTTTCCCCTTTTATGTTGCGGGTTTGTGAACTGAATGATGCAAGGAGCTGGGAGACTGGATTCATACTCATCTATCAACTCTTTGGGTGTTGCTCCTTGTTTCAGGGTTTCACATAGATGGGAAAGCTTGTTTTGTAACACTTCTGCACACTTAAATCTATCACATCACAGCGAAGAAACATTCATTCCCTCCTTTTCTTTTTTTTTTTGGTTCGGGGGGAATACACAGGGGGATCTTCTCTTCCACCCTCAATCACTGTCATCAGAGGATCCCATGCGCTGGCAAAACTAAATGCCAAACAGATGGTTTTATTTCAAGCTACATTTTACCACACTGTAAAACTTCACTTTTTCGGAAATGTGAAATAAAACAAACGCATTATATAAAATCTTATAATACGCTCCATATTTCCTCATGGTGATTGGAAACTCTCCGAACAGCCAGACAAAAAGTGCAGTGTCCCTCCAGAGTGCGAGGGCGATTTTGTAACCCTCACCTATGCCCGTTCCGTCAATTGCGCGCTCCTCCAAAGCAATTACACCTTAATATGTTTCCTTATAAAGCTACTAAATATGACCAGCCAATTTGGTCCGATTCTCTCAAGTTTATTGGGCCGTAAAAATTCTAATGTGGGAATCATTTCTGAGTGCCACACATAAAACAACAACACAAAAGGAGCATTTTTTGAAAAAATGACTCATACAAGCAGCTTCACAGGTAGGAGAGCTGCCCAGAGCCGGAGATGGAGCCCCTCAGGCGTACTCTGAAATGTACTTCCAGACTACTTACCTCTCACATTACTAATACACACCTCTAAAAGAATTCAGTGAAGAGTTGTTTAGAGGTAATGATGTGGGCACAATAGGCATCCATTGTGTTTTTTCCCCAGTGAATTTAATCTTGGGAATTGTTAAAATGAACAATTTCCCCTTTGCTGTTTACAAAATAAAGTAAATCAAACTCAGACATTTTGGAAAATATACTTATTCAGTTTTTGCCAATATTTGACATGAAAACATCGACACAACTCTCATGTCTGTGCGGTATATATGAAGCTGAAGCCAGCAGCTTTTTAGTGTAGGAAAAACAGCTTGTCTGGCCCCATCAAAAGTGTAAAAAATCTATCTACTTGCACATCCCAACGTTCACAAATTCAGCATTACATCTTGTTAATTTAATGCTAAAAAAAAAAAAGCCTACTGCTTGGCAGTTATGAGACAACCAGTTGAGACTCTAAGCAGTTTGCGGATCCAAGCTGAGACATAGTCCCACACATAATTTACCTTAAAACCGTGAACAACATGTTCATTCAAGTGTGGGTAGGATGAAGCCAGGCTAGCTGTTTTCCCCATTTCTAGTCTTAATGCTAAGCTAAGCTAACAAGATGCTGACATTAGCTTCATGGTTACCGTATGTGAGAGTGATATCCATCTACTCATCTAACTCTCGGCAAGAAAGTAATTGCATTTCCTTTAAAGGGACAGTTCACCCCCAAATCAAAAATATATATTTTTCCTCTTGCGTGTTGTGCTATTTATTAATCGAGGTCTTTTTTGTGAGAGATGCCAAGTGTTGGAGACATCAGCCGTAGCGATTTCTGCCTTCTCTGTAATATAACTGACCAAAAAATATACTTGAAAAACTCAACATCAGTGCATCTTTCCAGATATCATGACCCGGTTACTCAACATAATCCAGCAGAGCTTGTTGTGGGCAGTTTCAAGTGGGACCTATTTTGTTACTGATGAACTGCACCTGTCGACCATATCACTGCGCAGAAGGAAACAAGCATCCACTCATGTGGTCTACGTGACAGTGCAAGATGTTAAAGTTAGGTAATGATGTCCTCCTCTGCTAAGCTGTAACGTTAGCCATCAGTGGTGCTAGATGAGCTAGCAGGAGGAGCACACACTCTTTTGCGCAGTGATACAGTTGGTTGGCATAGTTTGGTAGAGAGAAAACAGTTCCACATGAAACCATTCACAACAAGGTCTGTAGATTATCTTCAGTAACCGGGTCAATGATTTCTTGATAGACATTGCTTTTGAGTTTTTCAAAAGCACGTTTTTGCCGCTTTGAGTGCCACAAGCCGAGTGCCATCGAGTTCCATTATATTGGAGAGAAGACAGACATCTCCACAGCAAATATCTCCAGCTCACGACAACTCACACCATAACAATCTAGACTGATAAACAGCACTACAGCTAACTAGGAAAATATGAATTTTTGATTTTGGATTGAACTGCCCCTTTAAACAACTTTTTTCATGCAGAGTTTATTTAACAGGCCATGAATATGATTAGTCACCTGCCCTAAATAGGCGTACAGATTCATGGATCCTGGAGCCCTTAGAAGGATGTTTAATGTCTAACGTTTCTGTAAAAGGCCACGCTCTGTATCTGCTCTTGTTTGCCATGTCAGTGTGTTCCTCTGTGTGCGTGCCGACATAGTACCTACTTTGCATCGATCTGCAAGGCCTGGAAATCTGAAACTCAAGGAGGCCCCTTGAGAAAATACGCGGACATGTGCAGAAACAAACACACACACTGACTGTAGTGTGGCGCTAAAGACTGTTTGCATCAATGCCTGTTGGAATGGCTGCTGTAACAGCAGCGAGCCATGGGGCTCTGATCACTACCCCCGTGCCCACCCTCTAACACTCGACAGATGGACAAGACTCCCCCCCCCCCCCCCCTTTTTGGGACCTCTAATTATGCTTACATGCCACATCAAAATAAAGCTCAGCATGCAATGCCTTTGGTATGGAGAGGAAGTGAGCTGGTCAGATGCAATAAAGAGTCTCTATGGAGCTTGCCTGTAATTTGGTGGCCCAAGTATGGATATTGAGAGGTAAAGGTAAAAGTGCAGCTGCCCCCACTGTCACATACTGACTGACGCGTCCATCGAGTTACAGATCAGAGTTTTTCTCCCTATTTTCTGTCAAAATAACGATGAAGAAGTGTGAAAGATAAACCCAACACACTTTGAAAAACGTGCAAATATGTGACAGCATATTTTAGCCCCACCCGTGATGTATCCGAGCCAGGGACTGCAGGCAGCCTCTGTTATGGTTTTGTTATGGTTTTGGCTGAGGTTGGGCTTAATGATGGTAATTGGGCACCCTTAGACTAAATGAAGACTTGCTTGTGGAATTAGGCCTGGACTAGTCAGGGCAAGAGCTTTGAATGCTACAGTGGGTATGGCTTACACTGGATTTTTTTCTGTTTTCTTGGGCATGGAGCTGTGTTGAGGCTGGCTTGTTCCTCTATCTCCTTGCTCTCAGGCCCTTGTGGTGTGAGGAGGGGAAGGCCTCATGGCTGCCTGCGGAGTGCAGAAGCACCCGGTGTGTTTTTAATCAGGAACAAGGCTGGGAGTCATTACTGGGCCCTGATGTTGAGCTCATTGTCTCTCTGACTCCCTCTGTGGAGAGAGGGGAAGACAGAGAGTGTGGTGGGGGGGGAGGACAGGGAGGGCAACGTAGCGTGCATGTCAGATGTAAAGAGGTCTTAGAGGGTCATCCCCTGAAGATTTATGCGGTCAGAATAGAGGCAGCAATGGGATGGGAAGAGAGGATGCACAGAACAGTGGAGGGCTTGAATGGGACATACATCTGTCTGTTATCAGAGCGAAGCAATAAGATTGTAGATCAATCATGTAATGGAACAGTGCATAATATCTTGCCTCAAGGCAGCGAAGAGCATTTCAAGCTCACACCACAGTAACTGTTGCTCATTTTCATCTGCTGTACCTGTGACAAGACGGGGCCTCTATCTGTCTTTCCATAACTTCAAACTAACTTGCTTGCATCCTAGATGTCAAGCAGTGATAAATTAGCCTCGCCCCAAATAACAGCGTTTTATGTTAGAGATGTTTAAACCTGCACTAATTTCTTGGTCATTTGGGGGCAGTAGAAAAAAAGCTAAACACAACACTGACATATTATCATCCTATAAAGTTGTTATGGCTAACCTGTGAGCAAAAAGTTGCTTGTTTATGAATCCAGCAGATTTGAAGCAATGTTAGCATTGTATTTCTGGCTACGTAACAAAAGCAAGTCCATTTTTTAATCAATTTTTGCTGTGACTTGGTCTCATCAACTCCTGAGGGAAATATGTGGCATTTTGCTTTTGTCTACAGGCACCAATAATGCGAGTGGTAAGACTGAACCAAAACAGTAACCAAAGTTGCAAGACGTAAAACCAAAGCTTTAGGTGAAAGATGCTAAGAAGCGCAGTAGATCTGAGGGGAACAGAAGTTTTGTGATAACTGTATGTGGGTTTCACACTAGTGATCCATGGTTCATCCAAAAGTATTTATTACAGAATCTTTAAAGACCCTGAAATCAAGTTATAATGTTGTTAACAGGTCCATGTGGGTTTTTTTAATAAGAAAATATCATGAGCAAACTAATAAGTTGACACTGTGGCTTAGCATTTCTGCCTGGAACTGCAGTGTTCAAATAACCAAATTAGTAAAGCATATTCAGATATCCTGTTTGGGTTTTTTTTACATCACAAACCAAAGGAACCAATTCCATCAACTTGCACGATCAGGCTTTCCAAAACACGGAGGCGAAATGAGGGGTATTAGCTATTTTGCAAGTTAAGTTTAATTTTCATTTAAATTTGTCAAGCGATCGGAAACTACATTTATCTAAAATTAGCAACAAATTAGTAGCTCTTTGATAATGTAGTCTCTCCAAATGCTCATTTTATTTGTCACCGTCTACAAGCAGAGAGTTGTATGTTCGATGAGCAAGTCAAGGTTGAGCAGGTACACCTAAGCTTCAGGTGAATGGCTAGGGGGTGGGGTTACTTGCATATTCATAGATCTGTGCGTACTAAATGAGGGAAAAGTTTAGAGTTATATCTAAGCCATTACAAGACATATTTAGAAGTTTTTCCATTAAAAAGTTCTCAATATGTCATTTTGAAAAACAGAGATGAGTTCTTAGAGGTTCAATCAGTGTCCGGAGAGGAAACTTTAAGTTTGAATTATTCAGATCTGCAACTTCTACCAAAAACGTTTGATTTTTACAGTCTGGGTACAGCCAGACTGAATGGCGTCCTCGCTGACGCCTCACACAATTAGCCTTTTGTGGGTGGATCCAACATCTTGTCAGTCCAATTACAGCTTGCAATTTGCTTCCATGGTTGTTGCAGTTGGGTCGCATAAGTAAAATACAGATGGGTGACAAATTAAAGGAAACATCTGAAGAAATGGGTGACGAACCAACAAATGCAGATGCATACATGTAGGGCAGTGGGGTCATTGATGAGTGTGAAAATAATGTCAATCAAAGGCTTTGCCCTTCTTACTAATTAGATCTCAGTCGCCATACACTTATTGCAATAATCTGATACCCATGTGCAGGTTAATACAAGAGATTTGTCTTCTAGGAGTTTGAGCTGGAACATTTCACATTTTAATTGAAATGTATTATAATTAAAACTGTACATGACATATCTCAGGTGTAATTGGTTGGCAGTCTTTCACTCCTTATATAATTACTGATTTGAACTTTTGCCACGGCTCAGTCCAACACATGGGATGATGCTTTCAGTTCACTTGTCACTGAGAGCATTTGAGTTGCAACCAGCTCTCTTCAGCTGATTTTGGTTTCTCCACCACAGGGCCAGATGTCCACCAGAATGGGTCCAGTCCTATTCATTGTTATACATTATATACATGTCTGAGCCAGTTGTGGTGTGGTTGTGGTCATTGTTGTTGTTTGTCTTGCAGTCGTCTGTGTTGACTTAAGCCCATGTATGTTTTTATGCTTTGCTTTGGCTGCACGCCATGCAAGCTTGGGATAGACATACAGACACACACACACGCACACACACACACACACACACACACACACACACACACACACACACTCACAGTGTAAAAACAAAGACTGGAAGTCAATTTGTAATCATCACATTTTTACGTTGCGCTCTGACATAGAGGACATCAATTGTGGTGACTACTTTTGACTTTTCCTTCTCCATCAGGGCTTCTCACTAATCTTGTTTTAGGGTCCAGACAATGAAATAAGGCTGCGGTAGAGACAAATGCTAGACAGAAAAAGCATAAAGCTTTAAAAGAAAAAGAAGTCCATTAACATTTCCCAAATTCTTTTGCTCCTTTTTTTCTCCACTCTAGTTATGCACTTGTATTACATCTTGGCTGACTTCTCCTTAACTGGATATTATTTTATTTGGACTGGGGCCAGGTCTCAGGAGCAGCCGCCTTCACTGTGTAAACAGCTGTCACCAGCAGGAGTCATAACTAATAGGTATCTGTAGACAGGGGTCACATGTAGTTTACGTGTTTACCAGCTAATGGCTTCAGAGATGGTACTGCCTTGGTGCAGTAATGGGCAGAAGTGTAATGGACAACGTGGGGCTGGTTATCATCATCAACCAGCACGAGGGCACACATGCATATGCATATGAGTGGCTAGAACAGTATATTCTTAAGCTGAGGTTACATAACTTTAAAGGTCAAAGGGTTATCTTTTTCAGAATAAGAGATTGCATATAATACATTGTTTTTAAAAAAAGAGGAGACAACTCCTGTGGTTGAGTTATTGCATAGCTCTTTGGCACATCAGCGCTTGTTGTAACAGCAGCCAAAACATGACAACGCAATTTGCTTGCTCATTTGTAGCAGTAAACACTGTGGCGTGTAGGCACAAGACAGGTACAGCTCCATGCATCTGTTGCTTGCATGTAATGATACACTTCGCGTCCTCGTGCCACCCACAGATTTTGGACGTAGGTCTCTGTTTCTTCATCCAAAAGTTACTTTTAATACAACATCTAACACCTTTGTCAGATTGTAGCTTACTTGCATACCAAAGCTCACCTTTTTTTCTGCAGCAACAGATGACATTTCCACACCCAGAAGCACACATAGTACTTTTTACTAAGAGGAAATTATCTTTGCACCACAGTCATTTTGCTTTATGTGCTCCATTTTGGCCTGTGGAGGCCACTCATACTTTATGAAAGCATTTATTCCAAGTTCTCCCTCAAAGGGCACTGCAGAAAAAGAAATGCGTAGTTCGTAGGGCTGAGCGTGGCTCTTTTAGAGCCAACACAAGCCGATTCCTTTTAAGAAGCCCGGGCAGTGCCAGCCATTCAGGTGCAGTTTGGTGGTGGTGTGAGAACATGTGGCCAGATGTAATCCAGACACCTGCTAGAGAAGAGAGTGGTTGCTCTCATCTGGATACAACACAAGCTGTATATCACAGGCCTGTGGAACACCTCAGATGAACTTCCCTCTGCAGTCTTTGTGCTCTTGCACTTTTGGGATAATGCTTACTAATCAAGATATGGTCACATTTAAAGACAACTGAAACAACATATTTGCTGATGACAGCTCAGGTTGAAAAATACTAGTCTACAATGATTAAATAATGCTGTGGCAGTGCCTCTAGTAGAAAACAGATTTCAGTTAGGGGAGAAAACAAGATAAGTTGTCTTCTTTCCCTGTGAGACATGTTATGTAGATATTGGATCCAGCCCAGTTTTTCTTGGGAGAAAAAATAAGGCTTTGATGTTTAGGGTTTTGTTGGTTTTTTTTGTGGCAGGCACCATGTGTGAAAGTGAGACCATGTCTTTGCCGTCCCCTGTGGTGCACTCCACTTTTGACCCTGGCGATCACCTCACATCTCCCTGTTGTGCTCGGTGGGCGAGGAGAGCTGTGAGGTTGTATCTTGTTAAAGGGTTAATGAGGTAGAACTTTGTAGCAGATGTCCTGCTTGAGATCGGTATAAAGGGAGATGGAGGCAGTTAGTCAGCAGAGGGTATATTGATAGTGAGTTGTTTTTCCTTTCCCTTTTTTATTGTTTAGTCTCCAGCTTTAATAAAGAGATTTGTATTTCCCATACATCACATGTCAATGATGAAACTTGAGTTTGTTTAAGTAGCGCTACTTTGCTCGCACTAACTACCTGGTTTGTCTATTTATTTGAAAAAAAAAAATAGAAGAAAACCCAGAAAACCCCCATGAAAGTATCATTATCAAATGTAAAAGCTTAAAATTACCTGCCTACAAGCTACATCATTTAGGTTTTACTGTTCAACAGTCTGCAGTTGACTGTAACTGATTACATTTACTCAAGTATTTTACTTAATTGAGGTACTTGCCTTTTTCTGCTACCTAATAATTCTATTTAATTACATTCACATTAACTTTTACTCCGCTGCATTCATTTAACAGTAATAGTTACTGCTTTAGTTACTTTATGATCACAATTTTACATTAAACAAAAAACAAAAATAACAACATCAGTTGCTAAAATATGCTGCAGGGTTACTGCACAGGCTACGTTAACATTATAAAACATAGCCCCTCCTTGACACCATTATAACAATATATCATGAATTTGCTATTCTTGATTAATTCTTGATCTTACTATGATTAAAGTTTTGCTGCAAAATATTTCTATTTTGGAAACTTTAAATACATTCTGCTGATATGATTGTAAATGAATGATTTGTTTTCTTTTTCCAGCCATCGGTCTGTGACAGGAAGTAATAAAACACTGTTTTTTATTCACATTTGATAGTGTTTTAGTTTACAATCTGTTTTTTGTGTGACACTTAGCAAAGGATGAGTATCTCCCATCTGGCTTTGCAGCTACAGTATGTTGTGCTTTCTGGCAAAAATATGAAAAATCCACATCCAACTCTTCTGTTTCTCAGATGTGTGAGCTGGAAGCTGGGATGAGTTTAGTCAAGGTGATGACAAATGGGGAAAGGAGAGTGAAAAACGGGCTTGCGTGGGAGAGACAGAGCAATGCTACATGGGGTGAAAATATGCCAAGCATGCCCGCTAACTTGACTGGTCCTTGCCTGTGATGTCCTCATTCTCCTCTCGCACTGAGGAAAACCCACGGCCAGCTCCCACATAGCAGCATGTGTGCGTGTGCGTGTGTATGTGTGGGAGGTGTGGTGGGCGTCTGTGTGTGAGTGAGTGAGTGAGTGAGTGAATTACTAGACTTCCAGCACGTTGAGCTACAGGTGTGAAAATTAGGTGTGAGGTTTATGTGTGATAAATTACCAACATGTGGGCTAATCGGAGCCACTCCACCTTTTCCTCCACCCACCTTTTTCTCTTTTCCCTTTCCCTTTTTCTGTTGGGGGGAATCACATTTCTTCCACAGCTTGAGTGGATTTGAGGGAGTGTAAATATTGAAATATTCAAAGGCCCAAACTTTTGTCTTTCTATTCGAGGTCATTTCTTACTTCTTGTGCTTCATCTTCAGTTTGTATTTTATTGGTTACTACTAAGACCTGGAAACTTGGGAAAAAATAAGGTGTTACGGGCAGATTTATATGAGATATTACAAAGACTAATTTACAGTATTTACACCCATCTGTGCTAACGTTTCTCTGTCTTCTGCAGTGACACTCTTCCCACAAGTTAAATAATTTATTAGGATGAAAAACTTTGAAATATTCAGAAATTTCTTACAAAAGTGAAAAAAAAATCAGCTAAATGTATTCCTGCCTCCATAGTTTTTTGCAAGTCTTGTTTTTCTTACTTTATTGGTGTCTTGCTATAATGTTGACTTAGGTAATTTCATTTTGATCCCTGGTTTATGCAAAAATTATCTTCAGAAAGTCGATATAAAACCTTAAGATATAGCTGCAAAATAGTCCAGACCACTTCTTTTTTCGTCATTTTCGGGGACAAGCTCCATCAGTTGCACATAGTTGCATAAAATGCTTGCTATGTTAGATTTCTGGAATTCTCTGAATTTGAATTTCCTGACAGACCTACTTTATTTTGCAAACACCTTCTAAACAGATGAACTAATCATTTCCAAATGTGGCGTGCATCTCTGGACTCTCACGACTAAAAGCTGTTAGAGTATTTATGATATTCCATGGAGTTTTGTAGCTACAGGCTGATGTGTTGTTGCCGCACTTGGCAGATTAATATGAGAAATAACAAAGACTAAACAATCATGTCAATATCCATTAGTGTTATCTGCCCTCTGTTTTCTGAAGTGAGGCACACTTTACCCACAAATTTAAAGATTCTGTGGGATGAAAAACTGACATATTTAGAAATTTCACAATAAAGTAAAACATTTCAGCTAAATTTCAAAGAACAGCATTAACACTGCCTCTGTAGTTTGTCAGATGGTTGAAAACTCCCTTGTCACTGAGACGAAGTTCTTATTTTTCTTCAATTGCAGGCATAAGTTCAATCAGTTGCACAGATTTGTGCCATGATGGATTCCTATATTTCTCTGAATTTGAATTTCCTGACAGAACTGTATTTTGAAAACACCTTCTGGACAGTTGAACTAATCATTTCCAAATGTGGCATGGCGTGCATCATCTCTGGAATCTCACAGCCAAAAGCTGTAAAAATATGTATGATACTCTATATAGTTTTGCAGTTTAAGGCCAATGTGTTTTGGCACAAGTTTGCAAAGACACTATTATTTATCATGTCTAATTATCAGAAATCCAACAAATGTCTGTATATGTGTATGTATAAGTTTCATATTGACTAAATCTGCAAAGTGTTAGAACTTAGTTTAACCATAGTTGCTATGGTGTTTGGAACCTGCCAATTTCTATTTGCAGTTGTATTTTAATGCTAAAATACAGATCTTGTATCATGTTGCATTCATGGAACAACACTGTAGGTATGTTGCGAGTTGCTGAGAAACGGTGAAGATGAATTGAAATTTACTGCAGCGTTTCACAAGAACATCAACCTTTTTCTTTGAAAGAGTCACTAAAGATGGGCGAGAGAGAAAGAGCTGGCAAGAAACATAAACCACATGCTTATCTTCTGGTGCCTGCCCAGAGAGCGATAAAGTCCATCTCCATGAGTCATTGAACTCCCATAGTGCTTCCATTCCTGAGTGTCATGAAGTCGTTTTGCACCTGTGCTGACCAACCATGTCTGAAGCAGTATCACTGATGAAAGACTCAAAGGCAGATGCTGAAGTGCCACAATGATTTTAAATAAAAGGGGAAGAAATTAAAGCAGTGATCAGAGAGACAGGTTTTTGGTTTTAGTCCTTTAGTACATGCAGAGGTAAAGGGGAGCTCTCACTAAATGCGTGATGTTTTATGCACTATATTGTGATAAAGTGTTGCCATTTACATGATTTTTTATGTAACCACTTACTAGCTGTGCCACTATCCACCATCAAAAATAAAGCAGCATCGTAGTTATTTTTAAAAGTATTTAAACCGTCTACTAGAATGGATTTTTCCTTCGCTGGAACAAAAGTTTAAGATTAATGTTGGTCGGCATTGTTTTAAGGCATTGTTTAAGCTTATGTTGACATCAACTGTGAACAGATATTCCGTTGTCTTCAAGGCCCGACTAAGCTGTAAAACATTTTATGGGACCGCAACCCACAGTGAAGAGGCAATGCTTTTACTTGACCACCACATCAAGGTTATTCTCTCAGTTTTTTCCCTCCTGTGTGACCATGGAGCTTTCCATTGCGGTCACATGTCTACTATGGTCAAGGGTGCTATCGTGTCAAGTGTCCATCAATATGGCAGAAAGACTTTAAAACATACCGTGAGATTAGGTCAGCTAGGTCACCTTTTATTTTTAATTTTCCTCAAACCAGAATTATGAGGGCTCTTTCACATCAGGGAATCCAGATGTGGGATTTGACCCAGGACATGGGATTTAAGTCATAATCCATCATAAAGATGTTAATAAGGAAGTGAACTAACCAAGGGTCTTCATATAGAGTTGGAAAGAGTGCAGGGGTGAGAGGCATGATGAGCTCAGCTGGACAGATGGGTGAAAGGTGCACCGAGCGTTTCCAGATTGACTCAATAAGGTAATGTCTCTATTTGACTGGCTGCAGGTTCAGAAACATAGAACAGAGGTTATCCTGCACCGTACAGGTGACATTTTGCAGATTGCTGATATATACAGTCGTCTATAGTTTTGTTAGTGAATACCCTTTTCCCATCAGCTTAAGCGCATGTATTCAGATTTCTTAAAAGTGGGAAAACCGGTTAAAAAGTAGGTGATAAACTGGTGATAAGAGCTGTGTACATGGCTTTGTAGACGAGTGTGCCTTACAGTTGTGTGTTTTTTTTCTGGTATGTCACATTTAATGTCACGGAAGGACTGGAGAACAGGTTAGTAAACAGTAGAAAGCAGCAAGTGAAAATGTTACGGTGGTTACTCATTTTTAGAATTTCTTACTGATTCAGTGTCTTTCTCAAACTATGCCGACAAAATTTTGAATGATGTTCCAGTGCTTCTTGGATGGGGATGGATGGTATTTTGTGGTGATGAATTATTGCATGTGCTGGCAAAGGAGCTAATAAGTGCATTCACCACTTGTTTGAATGGATTTCATTTTAGTAAAATGACAAAGAATTTTGTTGTGGGTTAAACTTCTCACAAATTAACAGTTAGTTCAAGCAGTAAAAGGCTTGTTGCTCAGTTCAGTGCACTCAAGGAGTTTGTTGTTGCAGCCTTACTCGGTTAGTATGGTTGTTATGTTGCTAATATTAGCAATCTTCAGGTTAATATTGCTGTCTAAGAAACATCTTTGAGTCACTTTGCTGACTTTATGACTTTTGTTTGCTTTTGCTGCTGTTACAATGGCTTAGCAATGTAGCTAGTAAGTAAGCTAGTAGTAGTGTACTTACTAGTACTCAACACTATTTTAGCATTTAGCATTTTCTTATAATTGTCATTTGTATCTGCAGTGGTAGCTGTTTTAAAGATGACATTTTGGGAAATGTATACAATTTCTTGCTGTGAGTTAGATAAGAACAATAAGATAATAAGTATACAGTCTATGACAAGGACATTGATATCTGTATATTTCCATACATCTGTACGGAAATATAAAGCCTAGCTGGAGCCAGCAGCCAATTAACTTAGCTTAGCATAAAGCACTTGCATGGCTCTGTCCAAACTAAGAAATAAAATTTGCCTACCAGCACCTCTGATTCTCACTGATCAATAGGATATAACTTAACTGTTTAATTTGTTTAAAACTCTGCATTTAAAGAGACTGGTAAAGCAACTTGGTTTCTAAACAAAAAAGGAAATCAGAGTGTTTCCCAAAATGTTGACGTATTCTTTTAACAACAAGCACTTTGTATGATGGAGATGTGGTCATCCAATGAGTCAAATGTAGTTTTCTCACCTGCATGTGTGTGTCTGAACCTGTTGAATCACACCAAAATAAATTACCTTGAGCTTCTGTTTTATTGAGCACTAAAAAGCAGCTTTAAATTGGCCCCCTATTTTCCAGTTGCCTGTTTGAACCACGGCTGCCTGTTTTACCCATTCACTATATAAACCACCACCCTTTCAAGTGAAGGTTCAAATCTGTACACTGCCCGCCTCGCCGGGTGGATCTGTGTCACAGGAACACTTTGGCCGCGCTAATATGTCTGACAGCAAATGTGTTTGCTCAGTCTCATGCTGCAAAATCATTATAAGCAGCAGGACTGTCCTAAATTATAAACATGTGCTTACAGTATGATCTGTTAAAGTAAACTGGGGGGAAAAAAACGTAGATCCTAAAACCTGACTATTTCCAGCTGGAAAAGAGTCGGAGGCAAGTCCAACATATTTTCTGCTAAATTGGAACAGAAATGTGCCTTCAGCGCACAGGCCCAAAGTACCCCCCTCTTACCCCTTCTGTTTTTTCTCCACAATTTCTAAGCTAAGTGCAACTTCCAGTTCCATGACAAATGAAGTCACGGGCCTGAAAAGCAGGCGGTTTGATGTCATTTTCCATGTACCAGCTTTTAACGAGCTTGAACAATGTTGAGACGGTACAACGGCTGGTGAACTCTGAGTGCAAGGGTTGACACTGTTGGCTCTCCTGTATTTTACAGCTACAAAGTTTAAGCCTGGATGGTTTGGTGGTTTTTGAACAGAGATCTAGAAAGCGCCTGTTGCTTCTTATGGTGCTGCCTGCCGCCCATCGGCCGGTGACTGCAGTGCTGCTCTGTCCCATACGTGCCCTTTCTCTCTCTCAAGCTTTCTCTTTTTCCTCTAAAGTGGAGCAGCAGTAAGCTTATACCATCATTTAGGGGGAACAAGGGAGGCGGACAATAAACAATAATTCTCTCAGTGCCACGGGGAAAACGTATAATTCTGTTGGTGGATGTGATGCTTTCCACATGAGAGCACAAATCTTCTTGACCTGCTGCTGCTTCGCAACACCAAAACTTGAGGTTTGCCATCGCTGCCTCTTCACTGTAGGACATTTTCAATTAATATAGATGTTGTGAATCAGTATTTTGTCATGTTTGTTGATGAGCTTTCTCACATAGACTTTACTGTAAGTGCTTTTTCCAAACAATGGGCAGTGTGGCTGCTGGTTAGTTGCATTCACAGGCTGCATTATTAGATTTACATACCAGGGGCCCTTGGAGAAATGTAGCAGAACTGTGAGAATAGAAACAGTTGTGTTTTAATATAAGCTCTTGTCCTCCTCCCATTGCTGGGTTTGGAATTCACTGCTGAGTTATGATATTGTGTCAAGTCTGCTGCATTTTTTAAATCAATTTAGTGGTTAATCAAGACTCATGCATGCATCCTATCCTTTCACGCTTTATTTCATAATTGAAAATTATATGTTAATTATAGGGTCTAATAAAAAATTATCACAAGCATCTTTTATATACCTCTGTGCCTGTTATAATTGACTTCTAATTTGGATATGTATATGGGTGAGCCATTGCACTCTCTTTTGGTTTTTAGGGGGGAACAATATCAATTAAAATTAATAATCAATGTGAAAGTAGTTGTAGCAGGGAGACGTGCGACCAAGTCATTGTTTTGCATGTCACAAGGAAGTCTCAAGATTTTGCACTCTAGCCCAAAGTCAAGACAGGCAAGTCCTAAGTCAAAATTTGTACTTGTTCGTTTAAAAACATTTGTTAGTCTGTAATTTACAACCCCTACATTTTGCATGATGCAGTTATTTTTTTTGTTAACCAACGTGTATTTCTTGTATGTGAATAAAATTAGAGAAGAAGAAAGGAAGAAGAAATAAGTATTTCATAGCAAGAAAAAATGCCTTTTCATAAAAACTGGGCTGTCACTTCAATAGGAAGATGCAAATACATTTGAAATTGATGCTACATGACCACTTTTGCTCAAGTGATAGAAAACCCTCCAACTACCAGAATGCACTTCACCACACTGGACCAATAAATGCTCTCACTTAGGCTGAAGTAACGCAGACTTATCTGTTTGAAACAATGGCAACCAGCTGGTAACAATTGATCTGAAATGACAGTTTAACAGTGAGCTAAAACATGTTTCTAGAAACACTAGAGGCGAGAAATAGGCAGCACAGTGACAGAATTTTGGTTCATATTTTATCAGCATTGCCTAGTTCTGCAGTTTGATTTGAGTTTCTCTGAGTTTGAGAGAGAGAGGGGTGTGTCTGTCTCTTGATCAACTTTTATACTTTTTGTGTCCGGGGTGGCGCCACCAGTGACGGGCAATACGAAAATGTGGAATTACAGTCTGTAGTATGAGAAACAGCCTGAGAGCCACCAAAACTCTGTTGAGTGACCCTTTTTGCATCATCCAGCAGGGTTTCCCTCCAGGCATGGGTTAGATGGAGGGAAGTTCACCACACTTCATTTACACACACTACCCACACACACTACCCACAGTAGTATCATTTTAAGTTTTGACTTGCTGGGAAGGAATAGCGTTAAAGTGAACTGATTCTGGAAAAAAAACGGAAATTAATCGATTTGTGGCTCACTTTTTAAATAACATACTTTTTAAGCTTCAGGCTTTGGGGGAAGGTATCGAATATTTTTAAGGCAAAAGGCTCATTGAATCATGAGTCATTGGTGTTGAAGTCCAAGTAAAGTTGCAAGTCTTTTATTTTGTAAAGCTGACTCTCGTCAGTCACTGAAATTATGACATGAGTCCAAATCATGTGACTCGAGTCCACACCTCTGGTAGCAGGGTAGAGAAGTGATAAGAAGATGGAGTTTCTCTTCAAGAAAATATCTTATGTGCTCTCTGAAGCTGCTCAATTGACAAGTTTGTGCTTGAAGTGAACAGCTGAAAGGTAAGAAAAGGGCATGTAACCACTTTTAAAACATTTCTCATATATGGTAGACCGTAAAACTCCCACATCTGATAGCATTGAATCCCATTTTGTTCATAAAACAGGAAACATAAGGGAAATGCTACTAAACCTTTATTAAAAATCAGATATGGTCCAGTTTGTATGGTTCACAACTGACACAATGGCTATGATAAATGATCTTTATATTACACTATACATCTAATACTCTAATGCATTTTCTTTATGTTATTTTTTAGCATTAATAAAATTGTCAAATTTTAAGAGCTGAAAATGGTTCCAAGGTATCAGTTTTCAGCAGCGCCGACTGTAAAGTCCTTTTTTTTCATCAAAGTCAGCTTACAAGAGCCCACATCAGTGAAACCCCACGTAAGAATGTCTTCTTGTTCTCAATGTTAAGTTCGGGACTCTTAAAGAAACACAAAAATTATGTGCAATTTGCCTTGTTAGAGTTTCGGGTTGCAGAAAGTTGGAATGGGTCAATGTGAATGATTTCATGGGTAACGGTAGGTGAGTGGAAGGCAGGAAGTGAGCCGGCCGTGGGTGGAACCCCCTGTATATGTGGAGGTTTTTGGCAGCCTCAAGCATAGTCTGTCACGCTTGCTTTGGACTCATAAAAACGTACCTGAGACAGAGTTTGGGTTTCTGCTGCATCTCAGTGCGGCCCTAATTGCTCTTGAGCTGTTTCAGAGCAAACCTCCCAGCAAGCCTACGGCTGTAGAATGAAAGTGCTACGCTCCAAACATGCCGTCATTCTTCATGTTGTGAGCCTGACTGTTTCACATGAATGAAAGGCCAAAACCTCACCTGCAAAAGCTAGATATTTATCAATGAATGTCTGCAAGGCCATTTCCCCATGTAATGTTGATTTTATGGCCGAAATTGTGATTTTTCAAATTGTCAGGTACAATAGTTTCAAAGATGATGATGGCCAAATAAAGGAATGGTCTTTACTTTTGTTTGGGAAGAGTTTGACATTTGGGGAAGTATAGTTATTCACCTTTTTGTTGAGAGTTAAAGTTAGAGGGAAGGTCAAGACTACTCTCATAGATACAGTCAGCATCTGTTTATAACACAGATGGAAGGCACTTTTTGTTGTGGTCTAATATGCTATAGGATGGTGTTAGTATGAAAAGCTGCCAGTGACGACGTAATATAAGGAAATAGAAGGTCTTAAGGGAGGGAGTGGGAGGTGGATGGGTCCAACAGACCCCAGACTTTCACTAGGGAGTCCATGGTTTGCTTCCCATATGGATGTGAGGTGTTTTACAGACAGACATTTATTCAGGAAAAGACTGCAGAAAATGTAGATTTATTGTGAAAACAGAAGTGCATTTTGAAAACATGCAATGCATTTGGCAGGCGTAAACTGACAGATGGTACTGACCAAGCGGCAATATTTGATGAGATGGCATGAAAATGTATAAGCACCTCTCTAAAAACACATTTTATATTTTTTGTTATGTAAGTTGTTTTTTTGTAAGGAGCCAGACTAGACCCCATTTCTAGATTTTTTGCTAAGCTAACAGGCTGCTGGATGCAATTTCATATTTACACACGGACACATGTGATTTACCTTCTCATCATCTCTAGTCAAGAAAGCTAATAAGCACAGATCCCAAAATATCAAAGTATTCTTTTTAAACACATACAGTAGGGACATTTCCCTTTGTTAATGCCAGTGAAAAATGGGATTCCCTTGAAATGTTAAATGCATTCTCTATGTGTTACACAAAATCATCCTCAGTATATCTTCCACAATATATAGGTGGTGCGTGTGGAAGAGTACATGACGGATCCTTCATGTGGGAGCAGCAGCTTTATAGCTGCCCTCTGCCTGGTAAACATGACACATTGAGGCTCTTATTAAATCTTTGTATTTAAAAGTTCTTGCAGAGGCTTCTTCAGTGATTTTCATATGGGCCCTGGCTTTTGTAAATATAATACTTGAGGCTTAGGAGGATCTTCACTTAGCTGTCAGAAGTGGGGACTGTGGATTTGTTTTGTTTCACGTAATACGTATTCTGTGGTTGAAACCGTAAACGGTGTCGGTTTATCGTGCGCGGCTATTGGCACTTTGAATGGCATGTATGCTCCACTCTTGTTTTAAAAAACATGTATGGTAAACCGGGTATCCATAATTTCAAAATGACCACTTTCTGTGTGGCTTTTCTATATGTCTGGGTCACTTCGGTTACAACGTGATTGACAGAAGAAACGTTAGAAGAGCTGAGGCATTATATGATTTGTGGGGGAAAGGAGAAGCCATGGAGGGCAGTCGAGCATGTGTCAAAACACGGTCGTCATTCGGATGGACTGGGTTTGAATGCGCTTGCTGTTTGAGAACAGGAGAAAGACACAATCTGCAAAATAAAAACCACATCCATAACTCAGAACACATCCCCCTGCACACTAAACATACGGCTTCGTGTTCCTGCCAAATTAGGTTAAGCTGCAATGATCTATAGAGACTTCAGAACTAACACTTAACCCATTTCCCTTTGATTTTCTCTTCCTTAGTGCCACTTAAAAACATTGCCGCTACATGCTTTGGCAAACTGTTTTCAATTTTCATGCCAATGAAGCACGCTGAAGAAAAGACAAGGCTCTTCCAAATACTTTTTTTCTTCAGCTCTAACGGAGCTACTTTTATATTTCTTCTAGTCTCAAAAATCAGATTCATATGAATAAGTGTTTTCTTTAAGAATGGCTAAAACCTGCTGGCAGTCGACAGATTGATGTAAAGTGCGCTAGACATTATGCCGGTAGTGTAGGACGTGAGTTGGACAGCACTGCTCCAGACACTGTGAATTGTGGCCTCCTTCCTGACATACCTGTGGCCTGAACCTCCAAACCTTTCCACAGACACATACACACTAATCTCCCAAGATCAGCACCAAAAGAGTTTCTCTGCATCGTACACAGCCTTTCCTTCCCCCCCATTTTTTCCCCCGAAACCGTATGCTAATTCCAGGATGTGGGATCTGTTGCATTCAACCCGCGTGTGATTATGTTGCCCTCAATCAGCACGCATTGCGAGATTAGCAACCAGCAAAACAAATGTTTGACAACAAAAGAGCAAGATGGATTTTTAGGACAGAGTCAAGAGAAGACTTTTCAGCGACTATAATTTCTTTGCTGATTGATCGGCCAGTGATCTAAGGAGACCCCAGGCCCTGATTTTTTTTTTCTGTTAGTGTGAGAATAGTATTGTTAACACTCTGTTAATAGTGACTGAGCTGAGCTCGCTCAGAACGGGCTGGAGAAATAAGCTTTCCAGCTTTACAGTTTTTTACTTTTGCCAAGTAAGCTTTCCCTTCCTGTCAGTGTTGTGTTTAACTCTGGTGAGGGCAGAGGGAGTAAATGTGACCAAGTTAATGTGAATGTCAGTTTGCTGTAAACACATCCGGTCTGTATATTCCACAGAAATATATGGTTAAGTATGACGTTTGGTCTAATGGTGCAGTTTAGTTTTACTGAATGGAAGGATTGACAGAATGAAATGCGAGATATATTTATTATATATATGTATTAGATTATATTATATATATATTATATATTATATTATATATATATATATATATATATATATATATATTAGAAATTCATGAAAAACTTAATACAGCTTCATCTGTTATTTTTTTTTTTTTTTTTTATTTGTTTTGTTAAAATTAAAGTGGCATTTATTATGTTTTAGCATGTTTTATTGTTAGTATTTTAATTGTATATGTGTGAAAACCAACCCATTCTCATTCCCAAGTCATTAAATACTGACACTTGATCAGTGTCCCTCTGCATCACATTCCAATGCACAGAAGTGCCCTTTAGCAGTGGTACGAGATGCAAAGAATGCAGCATTTTTTGACGCCACAGGAAACTACCATAGTATAGATCAAGAAATAGGATAAGTGGGAGTGGAGATGAATGGGTTAAATAAACTCTGAACTTGCATCTGGGAGGCTGCTGTTCATTTCCTGTGCAGAACCAAATGTCATGTGTGTTAGTATGTGTGGTATACTACGTGAGATGTGTCATGTAGTATACCACACATGCAGTATACTATACGTTATGTCACAGTAGTTACAAACATGCTTATTTTAAGCCAAACCGTGATGTGTTTTTTTTTCTAAAGATAACCAACTTCTTCTGTTGACTAAACCTGAGGAAGTAAATCCAAAAACTAAGGTTTTCAGCTACATTATAAGATTGTTTTTGAAAAGAGACAACATACATCAAGATGTAAGTGGCTGCACAATATTTAAAATATTCCTGTAAGACATATGATTTTAAAACTATATCAAAAAGTAAAAACAGAGAGCTGCATATTTGATCTTTTGAACTTAAGCCAGTTATAAATTTGGTAAACAGCACCTGTGTCCACCAAGTAGAGCCAGCTGACTCCATAGATGTTGTACCAAATTGAGAGACCACCGGCATTGGCACCACTACAATAAGAAATAACAATATCTGAGACATTGGATTGACAATTGAACATAGTACACAGTTTTCCATCTGAGATTTGGAAGAGCGAAGGCCAGTCATAATTCTGAGTTTTCTCCTTCATGTCTTACCGAGCAAGTGCCGACTGAAGATGAACAATCACCAGTCTGTGTGATGAATAGGCTTGGAGCGCACTTCCCGGCGCTGCTGTGATCGATGGGGTGTCGCTGTAAACCTCATCCCTAAAGACTATCGGAGACACATTCTGATTAGCACTTAATCTTACTTCCATCCACCCCGGCTTCAGGAGAATGAGCGTAGTTTGGCAGAGCCAGCATACCTCTCAAAAGGCCGTCTCCCAGCACACCAACAAAAGAAATGAAAAAAGATAATTCTGACATTTGCTGACTGATTTTCACATGATTACAAACTGATGCTTGCACTGGGCTCACTTAGCGCTCACTTTTGTCTGAGTGAATCTGTTCGGCGAAATCTAATATGCGAATCCACGGCCAGTAACACAGGCATGCTTTGCTCTGTCTCTCAGGGTTTGTCCAGTTTGCTGCAAAGTGTTTTATGAAGCGTTGTGGTAGGTCGCTCAGTTTGAGCGGCGCTCTTACCCGGTCCCTGCTTGTGATATTTAAGACTTGGCTTAGATCAGCTGAAGTGTCTCTCGTTCGGAGAGACTGGATTCGCCCAAGGACATTTTCCTGTAAACGGGACGCTAAGGAGTTTACATTGAAAGTCACTTATTGTGGAATGGACTGTCTTGTTACTGGCTCCTTTGTCTTCCGCAGGCAACTCGAGCCGAGGCCAGAGCCACTGCGGTTTTGGGGGCTTTCATCGGCTGTCTCAACACAATCGTTCAGGAGGCCAGCTCTGACCAGAATTAATGCAATATTCACATTCATAACCAATCAGGATTCGAACGTTGAGAGGGGAGCCAGAGTTTGCATGAATGACAAATTGTTGAATTGGACATATTTACTATGAATTAGAGAATATCCTGCTGATATATCTATTATGGTTGTTTTGGTTTTATTCTTGTACTCGGCTTGTATTCTGCTGGTCAGCCCTCCCACAGTTGAGTCTGTTGCCTCCAGTTCACCCTGTCCCTGTCATCGGGTGAAGTCAGGGTCATCCACACATGAGGGATGATACAAAGATCTAAGAGGATTCTGCTTTCTGTTACTAGAGCAGAATAAACAGCTTTCTCAACCACCATTTTTGAAGGACCTTCCAGTGCGGCTGATGCAAAGATTAACAATAGTACTGACCTCATATTGCTATTGCTTCTCTTAAGCCAGGGATACTTCATTTGCTCTGCACAGAGGCTAATTTGCAAAATGACAGAAGGCCACGGGCCAATTAATACTCAAACGTTCATAATATTCATCACATTTTAACCTTTTACTGTTTGCTGTCCATCTTTGTCACGACGCAAATTCAAATGCAGCAGCCCTGCACAGGTCAAGTGTATACAAGACCATAACTAGGATTTGAGGACAGTAGGGGCTTAGCCCAGACTTCTGTTGGGCGAGATATCCAAAGGATCCTCCCCTTGCACTTCTTTGATAAACAAGGTCCATATTTGTGTTTTTTTCATGAACACCAGCACCTTATTTACATTCAAAGAACAAATCAGATTCTCAATGTGAATAATGGTGAATTAGAAAATGATTGAGTGGCCACCCAGTACCCATATTTGGCTCACGGGTCATAAGTATAACAAAGTTAGATGTTTGACACATGACGGAGCCATGCACACGATAGCATTACCCTGACCCTAATTGGGTATATGTCACCATCATACACCAGGTAACATAAAAACTGCCAGGAAATTTGAAAAAGAAAATGAGCCTAAGAAGGAGTTTTTGTGAATTCTGTATTTCCATTTACCACAAAACTAGGCACTGGCAATCACATTTCCTCAGAGTAAGAGATAGATAGAATCCAAAGATCATTTAGAGATGGGTCCATTGAGTTGTTGTAAACCTTTTTGCCAATAACTGGTTGCTTTCATGATCAACTCATCAGTGGCTCATTGAAAGGTTATTGACTCATAAAGTCAATGTGGAAACCAAATGAATATTGAGTAGTGTTGAGGTGTGAAATGTAAGCATTGTGTGTTGTCTCACATTGCCAAGAGATTTGGTATCTTTGGTCTCTGTGAAACCAGTGAAAAGCATATTTGCCACTGTGTACAGGGCCTTAGCGAAGGTTAGAAGCCAGATAGCTTGTATATTTTAGCTGTAGGTCAACTTATTTGAGTTCTCAATGCTTCATTTATAAGATGTGTGATGTCCGACCATGCAAGTCAGAAGTGAAAAGTCAAAAGTGTGTAAAGCTGTGATGAGCAACCACATTCAAAAGGGTGAGAATCCTGCTGTTATAGGGAATGAGACATGGAGGTGAGCAATGATGATCATTGAAATGCAGCTAACTGCAT
Source organism: Plectropomus leopardus (assembly GCF_008729295.1). Lineage (NCBI taxonomy): Eukaryota > Metazoa > Chordata > Actinopteri > Perciformes > Serranidae > Plectropomus > Plectropomus leopardus. The sequence continues at coordinate 8,745,904 of NC_056469.1, forward strand.
ACACATTGGACAGTCTTACCTTTTAGCTTCTCAGCACTCAAATTGCACTCATTTATACGGCATTGACAGAAATAGTGTTATGAGAATTGCAAAAAGAGGCCTTGAAACAAAAATTTGAAGACAGTTGTCTCACGTCTGAACATCAGACTAATTGCTGCATAGAGCAGACGTGTTTATTGTCATTTTAGAAAGTTGCAAAAATTGTTGGAGGAAGCAGACATAAAAAAATTGTGTGGGAAGTAAGCTTTAGATACTGTCTGACTATTCAACAAGCACTGCGGCTGACACATACTGACACCTTTACGCATTTGCTTCCATCTTATTAATCACCTTTACTTCTGTGTTTGTCCTGCAGCTAGCTATGGAGCGTACCCCATCTGCAAAGGCTGCTCGGTGTGCTCCAGAGACAACGGCTGTGTAAACTGCCAGCCCAAACTCTTCCTGTTTTTGCGGAGGGAGAGAATGAGGCAGTACGGGGAGTGTCTTCACGACTGTCCAGCCGGATACTACGGCATGCGCAGCCCTGAACTCAACATGTGCTCCAGTAAGTCTTCTCGAGTTTTTAACCCATCCAGTCTTCCTCAATCTCCCACACCGCTGACTTTCCCCTCCTTTTCCCAACACCCCTAACACCCCATCATCCCCAGACACACATACACACTCCCTCAACTTCCCCTTTTCCCACAACACATGATTTATTGTCAATTATCCAGACCAGACACACATACCTCGCGATTTGAACGGCTCATCTGTTCACACAGGTGGATGTAAGTAGTGAAGCCTCGTCTTAGCAGCGTCTCCCTCGGGATTTAACGGTGAACTCCAATGCTTGAATGAGCGCTGTTTCCCATTTCTCTTTAACACTCCCTTTACACCTACAATACCAGTCACGAGGATGTTTAAAGGCATGAAATCCAGGTGCAAATGCAACCAAGATGCACTGAAGATTCGGCCAAACCTCCTCCAGAGACTTGTATTGTTGCATTAAAGGCAACATGTAAAAACCAGCCCTTTTGGTCATGTCATTCAATATCATCTGAACTACAAAGATGATTATATATTCGCATTAGGGCATGAAACTAACTTCTTTTGTTTTTCGCCTGCAAGGGCTTGTGGATTTAGACTTCCACCAGACAGTGTAATTTCTTGGCAGCAAAAGTAGTTTTTGACTTTAAACAGAAAGCCAGTCACAACTGAAGTGTCCGTTCTTATCAAACGTTAATTAATGCACAGTTGTCCTCCACGAACAACTGTGCATTAATAACGTTTGATAAGAAAAAACAAAGCATTGGCCCTTAAGATCAGTAATGTATTCACAAGGTAGGCAAAATGAACTTTTCTCACTCTAGTTGTTGTTTCAGCAATATTTTTTTTTTTTCGCTAAAAGCTTCATAATAGTCTCATTGTTGCACATATTACTCTTGTGGTCTGCAGTCAAAGCAGTAAATGTTATTTTTTATCGTACTTTTTTGTGGAACATATTGTTTTCCCTCAGAAGACCACCCATTCTGTCTCACACACTCTGAATTATGTTTTACCATTAAAAAAAAAAATCCAAACAATAACAGTGCAGTATTGATATGCTCTCAAGATTCTCGTTAAAGAATAATTCTAAAATCCAATTAATGAAATGTCTCCCTCTCCTCTGCATGTAGCGCCCCGGTCTCATAACCTTTTTTTAACATGGAATATGCTGGAAGAGAGAGAGAGAGAGAGAGAGCCTTTATAGCTTTACACGAAGCCTGAGGTGTTGGCTGAGTGTTTCATATGAAAACAGAGAGGAACTTGAACTCATTTGGTTCTCTGAGCCAAACTCCTGACAGACGCAAGCCCCAGAGGAGGGTGTCCGGACCTTTAGGCCCAATAATTCAGAACATGTAGGAACCGCAGGAAGAAAAAAAAAATCTTCTCAGCCAGTCACTGCCAACCTAGATGCAAGTACATCCACTGGCTGCATTTGTTTATGAAAATGAAAGGCAATTTAAAGGTGTACCATCCAACTTTAGATACTGGTACCTTAGATGGTTTCAGAAGATTGATTGATCTGACAAGCATGTTCACATTAAGTTGGACAAGCTGTGATTCTATATCAGTGTTGGATAGAAATGCATTGATTAGTGACATGCTACAATTAATGCTTTTTTAAAAATTACAAGTTGTATTATTTAGAAGATGTGTAACAGCTCAATTACAGCTCTGTTACCTTGACATTTTGAGGGTCAGCTTTTTAACTGTCTCACCAGGAGTGAGATGAAGTGTATATAGAGTTGGGCATGAATGAGTCCTTAAACATGGAAATGGGCAAGCATTTTAGCCCTTACAATCTTGTGGTCTTGCATTCAAGGAGTTTTCTGATTAAGTTTTTAGTTTGATGCTTGAAATTAGGACTGTGGTTCATACAAGCTGAAGAGGCTTTCACAGTTTGCTCTATGACATAAAATACGTCAGCAAATACCCCACTTGTGAATTTTTAAGCTTTTACATGTTAAAAAAAAGACGGTAGACTATAGATTATCATCATGAAGAACACTGGTTTACAGCCCTTGTATTGGTGATGTTGAAGTCATACAACAATGGTGTACCTTGTTTATGGCATAACATTTGCTTTTTATTTGCATTTATGCTTCAAAAATCATAAAATTGGAGTTCATTTGTGAGGATTATCTTGCTGAGGAAAACATGTTTATACTTCTGTTTCACTACAGAGTTTATTTTATGCAATAATCCAAAGGCCAGTAGTTTTGTTCAGAGATGGAGGGTGAATGAACCCACACTTCCTCAGGGAGGACGGGACTCGTAGATGTTACAGATACTGATGTTAAGTTACCTGTTAATGGTCAGTAAATGCCTCAAAAATTTCAGCTAAATTCATGTTAAACTCCCATTTCCAATATTTAGTCATATTAAATAGAGAAAAAGTTAACCATTACATGTTGTTGATTTACATGATGTTGATGATTTTTGGTATTGACACTGTATATATATAGACTATATATATATATATATATATATATATATATATATATATATATATAATATATATATATAATATATATATATATAAAACACCAAAATTCTAAAAACAAATATGGTCTATTTTGCATCTCTGTGTCCTTTGGGCACAGATCATTTTTTTGTCTCCTGCAGTTTTAACCAGTAACAGTCACTTCACCCTATTTTCAAGACTGAGAGAATTGAAAGAGAAAGACATCTTGCTAAAAACTCATTTTTTTAATTTATCTTTAACCCCGCTATCCTAACCGCTGTATCCCCATGCTGGGTGAGTTTTGACTTTAACTGATCCTGATTTGCGGCAAGTTAATCTGAATCCCTCTCCGTACAAACTGCTCATAGAACAACATCTTGTATTGTCACGTAGCATCAGATCTTAGAGCAAGACCTACTTTGATGTGATCGCTGCTTCAGTCATTGCTCTCTAATCCAGTTCCCTATTTGACCCCCATTCTCAGCTGTGCTCCGCATGTCACTAAACAGTTCACATCCAACCTCCATGAGCAGATATTTTATTGGGTTGGAAGCTAATTGTCGGGTCAGTGAATGTTGCTTGTGAGTTGACACAGGCAACTGGTATGCAAGAGCTCAAAGGCACAGTGGACGAGTGACGGTAAGGGGGTTCTCCGCCGACATGGTCGGGGCTGCCGGGTGCTCCTGGCTTCCAAAGAGGCCTGGAACATGGCATTACGTCTCTGTTATCATGAGCTTTTTAAACACAGGCTCTGAAATCACTTAGGGAGCAGCTGCTTATTATTACACCAGAGTTTGTCTGTGTGATCTTATCTCATTCAAGAATTTTTTGTGGACTGCCTGGGTAAAGGAAAACAAGAGCAAGACAAGCAAGCAGCTTGTACATTCAGCCACTCGCTGGCTGGAACCTCACTTTTAATATTTCTGAAGGGCCTCCCGAGGCATGTGATGGAGAGAGCCACAGGCGAAGAGGAGTGATGAATTGTCCAACACTTTTTACTCTGCTGTTTTTAGACTGAAACAATCTGTTTATGAGCATGAGCAAATATGTTATTTGGATGTTCACTTCTGAAAGAGTATTTAGAAAGTATTCTGCAGTATTCCTCTTCTTCACCATGGGTGGGCTGCAGCTTATCTCAGCATGCACTGGACAACTTTGGATAGATCATCAGTTCTTGGCTAAAATATTAGTTTTGTGATATATTCGCAATATATTTGACAGTCGTAATGTGTTAAAGTTAAATGTCATAGTTCAGACTTCATTATAAGTCAACTTCCTGGTCATAAACTTGGACATTTATGACTCATTATATGGTGGTGGCATGTATGGTGTTGAAATGATATGCCAGCACTACGAGAACAGTGTCAATGGAAATTCAATTAGGATCCTTAGCAGTGGTGGACATACAAATTCTGTGGTTCAACAATATCACGACATGGGAAGTGGTTAATTATGCACCCTTATAGGTAGTATAAAAAGTGAGAAAGTCAGGGAGGAGGTCAGGGTGGTGGACAGGTCAAGGACACTGTTGTGTCCAATGTGAAATTAAAAATCCATGTTGACAGTGTGAAAAAAAGCTATTATCGGATGGCTACCTGGAGCAGTGACCTTCGTGGCACACTCTGACACCTCTGTTCCTCAATATAGTGGAAAAGTAACTGCACACTTATGTGTAAAAATGTAAAAAGACCTGTTGGCAAGGTTAGAACCAGCATTATTTTGTTTTGCCAATGCACGAAATGCCACCTCATTTGTGACACCTACAAATGAGATAACCCCACGAACTCTGCCGTTACAGGCCAAAAACACCCATTTTTCCTGTCTACACAGCAGCACTGAAAACAATTTCTGAACATCCTCAACCTAAAAGGCTGATTTAGTGACCTAAGACGCACTTTGCGTGTGGACAGAAGGCCAGTACGTATAAACTAAATGCTCTGTTTGCAAAAATACCCATGTCCTTATGGATTGGGTCTAAGGTCCACTGTTCTGAGGTTTTTCTCCTACATTGCAGAGAAAATAACACCGTAGTTAGAGCCAACAACAATGGGAACTATACTTTCCGCAACATAACATAACCGGGGGACCATTTACAGCTACACTTCAGCTGGACTCCAGAGAGGCCCGAAGCATTGGAGACACAGTGTAAGCTACTATTACTGAGATGTAGTTGGTTTGTTAGTTATGCCTTTCTGTTGCATAATACCTTCCTGTATGTCTATATATTATGTTTCCGGGTCTCTGCTTTGCAAGAACTTCTTTCAACAGCTAATGGACATGTTGATATGAGCCATACACCATATGCAGTAACTGCAGTGTTGTCCACAGGAGTTCTTATCAGCCGCCCAGAAGAGGCCCCACACCAATGTCTGAGGGTGTCAACCCACTGCTCTGTGGGGAAGATTTGTAGCAATGGTCACATAGTGTGCTGCTTTATGTACAGCCAAATCTGCGGGAATGTGGTTACTCTCTTTCATAATACCTCGGTTTTAACATACATTCCCAAGCCAAAGCATATTCTGTCATTTTGTATCACAAGGAAGCTCTCGGGCTGAAAGAATTATGAGCTGAAAGGCGACTATCAAAGCTGTCATTTAGAAGAGAAAGTGTTGAGAGGGTCATCATGGGAGCACGGCTGCATTCAAAACTTCCTCCCTTGGGGTGTATTACAGACCCCCCACTGCTACACACACTCTAGCCACCAACCCTGTTGCCTTATCCCACTGCAGCAGGCTTTAAAAACACACAGAAACCCCAGCTGTGTCCGCTGCCAGCCAGCCACCAGTCTGATGGAGGCCTGGGATTGCCAATATCCTGGAAGCGTGGTTTAAATATCACAGCTCAGTCAGTGCCAGCCTAATGTGCCACTAGAGACTCCTCTGTCAGAGGTAATTTTTTTTGGTTGCCAATTGTGATTTATTTTTTACTGCATTTCTCGGACTGAGGAAGTATGTGACCAAATCCCATTGTTGTCTTTCTTGCTGCTTTGTCACATCACATTAAGGCTGGAAGTAGAAGGCGATTGGATGTGCCTTTTCCAAGATCGTTTTAGAGTTAAAGTACATCATGGGAATTTGTTGGGCTGGAGGTGGATAACAGCCATGCGTGATGGGCCTCAGCCAAATTGGTACTGAGGCTGTATAAAGGAACTTACGTGGGTTTTGCAACCTTAAGTTGGCAGTGCTGGCAGCCTCTCTCCGTGTCTTTCATTCAAGTTCTCTCTTTCTCGCTCTAATTCTGAGCTTGTGGGTATTTCCATTGCACAGTCTAACCAACAAAAAGACCAGTTGCTTTTGGCCTTTGAGCCTTACCAAGGGACATTTAATCATCACAGCTTTACTAACTGCACTCTCACATCTGCCAGACAATACAATGGACCCACCAAACCAAGCCCTGCTCCCAGGACATTACAGCCAGACGCAGAGTTGAATCGGGTTATTTCTCACAACTCTGCGTAACTGTGCGTACTCTAGTGTTAGTGGAAGGGCTGTCTGTGCTTGACCACTGTCTGAGGCTTGAGCTGTGTGTGTGTGTGTGTGTTTGTGTGTGTGTGTGTGTGTGTGTGTGTGTGTGTGTGTGTGTGCATGTGCTGGTGCTGGTGCTGGCTGAGCAGATACAAAAGCAGTATATCACAGAGTGTGTTCCTTGGAGTGAAGAAGCTAGGAGGGCCGCTGACACATCTGTCATCGCTGTGCTTTCTGTGGGAGATGCTGATTGACAGGAACACCAATTCTGCTTCACCTAGCCCGACGCTGGCGCACGGAGGAGCACCCAGGTGGAAAAAACAGCATTGAGGGAGCTGGGAGGAACATGGCAGCTCTGGCCTTTGCCATGAACTCCTGCCATCCACAGCTCCCCACGACATGGCTGGGTGGCAGCGAGCAAGCCAAAGCTTCCATGTCAGCCAAACCCGAAGCCTAGAGAGTAGGTCAGAGCTGTTCGACTCAGCTTGGAGGCAAAGGATGGAAAAATCGGGCTTGTTTTCCCCCTCTCACTGCCAGGCCTTTTACGACATGGACACTCCTGCTGCGCAACATCGGGTCTGGTTAGCTTTCTGGAGGAGGCTGAGGCTCTCTTGGTAGACTGATGAGTGGTCTTGCAGCCCGCCTCCAGCTCAGATAACATAAAAGACCCCGTCTGGAACACGAGAGATTCATCCATCTTCACAAAATGATTTAGCACCCTCTCTTGACACAGTGAATATTCATGTAAATAAATAGAGTGATTACACATGGTGTTGTCAGCCTGCGGGGGAAGAGCAGTTGACTGAAGCTGACTTGAGGCTTTGAGTGTCCGTGATAAAATCGGCGGGCTCCCTGTCCAGACCGCAGCGGAGGGACCGGCTGCTGCCAAGCATGCGCCATTAGATCACAAGTGACGCTCTGTGACTCATCTCCCGGCTCCTAATGCACTTGACATGCAAACCACATGAAATTCAAGTGTCAAGTCAAACAAACAACAAAAGGAGTGTAATAGAGATACGGGGAACCGTGGATCTGGTTAACATCACTTCAAATCAGGAACAGAAGGTGAGACCAAGTCAATGTTTTGCAAGTTAAAAGCATGGCTCATATTTTTGTTCTCAAGTCCCAAGACGAGACAAATAAGTCCCAAGTCAAGTCCCACTTTAGGAAAGGCAAGTCCTGAATCAAGTCCCTAGTTGAGACAGGAAAACGCCCAGTCAAGTCCCAAGAAAAGACAGGCAAGTCTTGAGTCAAGTCCAAAGTCAAGACAGGAATGCCCTGAGTCATGGCCCAAGTCAAAACAGAAAAGTCCTGAGTCAAGTCCCAAGTCAAAACAGAAAAGTCCTGAGTCAAGTCCCAAGTCAAAACAGAAAAGTCCTGAGTCAAGTCCCATCTCAAAATAGGAAAGCACTGAGTCAAGTCCCAAGTCAAGAAAGGCAAGTTCTGGGTGATGGCCTAAGTCAAGACAGGCAAGTCCCAACTCAAGACAGGAATGTCCTGAGTCATGGCCCAAGTCAAGACAGTAAAATCCTAGTCCCGAGTAATGACAGGCAGGTCCCAAATGAAGTCCAAACTCGAGTCCTAAGTCCTAAAGTTTGATTCTCGAGTCTTAAGCAAGTTGAAATGCACTCTTCACCGAATGTAATGCCATTTTAAGGAAGGGGCAAGTACATATTACATTTATAAACATTATGAAAGTTTTATATTTATTTGTTGACAACGTTGTTAAAACGATATAGACCAAACAAGTGCAACTGATAAAAATAAAAAGTAGTGCTGACATTGCATTTTCATAGCATATAGCACTCTGTATGTTTCTGTTCTGTCCTCTTGTATATAACTTATCTTACAATGGAAACACTATATTATTATTTATAATTTTCTCTTCACAAATTGGCTTTTGGGAAAGTATCAAGTATTTCAAGGTCAAAGGGCTCAAGTCCAAGTTAAGTTATGAGTCTTTGGTGTTACAATCCAAGTCAAATTGCAGGTCTTTTGGATTTTTTTTCGTGTTAAGTCCAAAGTCATCAAATTTGTGACCTGAGTTGATACCCATGTCATGCACTCGGCCACTTTCCCCGCAGCTTTTGAAATTCCTCTCCGAGCTGAAACACAAGGCTTCTCCTCCTGTCTTCATAATATAACTCACAGCCAGAACCAGGCCGGCAGATAATGATGATAATACGTTTAAGTCCCAAGAACACCGGGCCTTCAGTGGGATCTGATGACCTCATTACTTCTCATTAGTCTCCCTGAGGCACCTAGATGAAGATTTTAAAGGTGGTCCAGAGGTTAATCCTACAGGCAGAATGAACCCGCTCCCCCTTTGTATCAGTTTCTGGAGCTGCTGGACGAGCTGCCCAACTGCCGACTCGGCTATTGATCGCTGTGGGAGCTCCTCCAGTGTCACAGATAGCCCACGCTGTCCCAGATAACGGTGTCCAGATAACTGGACACAGGGATAAATGTCTGTCATAGTGATCCCTTCCTACCCGCTGTGCTCTGTGATGACCTCTGACCTCTCCGGCTTTGCCTCCCTGCATTCTAACTCCCATGGAGCCGCATTGATGTGTCATCCACCTCATCCATCTATTACTTATCTTCTATTTAGAAAACATTTCCAAGCAGTTGCGCCAAAACGACAGTGATGTTTTAATCAAAAACCTTGTAGAGCGCTACTGCTGCTGCAACAATACAGTATTTCACACATCTGCGTCGCTCCTATTTACTGTCAATAACTGAGCATTGCGCAACAGTGTTTCAGAGTACTGCCAGATGTTTTTGTTCCCCCTCATACTCTTTTATTTTTTTGTTTTGGGAGCTAAAAGTCTCTCAGGTGATGACAGGCCTGGGAAGTTTGAAGGGTAAAAGACAGCTTTGTGCTTTCCAATTAGCTCGGTGATTTATTAGCCTGCTCCTTGTATTGGGTTTGTCTTGTATCACATCTGACTGATTCAGTTTTACAAAAAAGAAGTAGAGGAGAGGCAGAGAGCTTAAAAAATGACAGCAAAATGCATTTATAACTTCTCATAGAATCACGTATTCCATAGCAAAATCTCTATAGTTCCGTGTAACTGTGGAGATCCAAGACATATGTTGATATATGAGATAAAAATTGAGCAAAATACAAACCTAGATATGATAAATCAAATCAGATGATTGAATTTATGTTGTGAAAACGATGCGAGAACACAGGAAATTACCAAAGAGATCAGTGATTTATGGTCAGTGTATGAGTGTGCAGTACAGCCTCATTGTAGAGCGGGTCTATCTCAAGCCATATCTGATTGGTATGTGTGTGTTTGTGCATGTTCGTGTGTGCATGTCCATGGTTTGTTTAGACTGGTCGGGAAAGCGTGAGACCAGAGTGAGTGGGCAGAGGCCATACTTTAGGGTTCAAAGTAAAGCGGGGAGGGACCCCCTCGTTTTGGAGGAATGTCGAGGAGTAGGCCTGATGGTTAGCTGGAGATGGTGTAATTAAGGGGTGTGATTGTGAGAACCTTCCCTTCCCCGGGCCCTGTAAGGGTCACAGATAAAAGAGCAGCCCTCAGCCTCCGTCGCTCTCACATGTGGAAAATCACAGTAACGCAGGTTTATGCACCGAGAAATGCACACAGAGGCTAATGCATGGTTGCGAAGAAGTGTGAGACACAATCAGACGAGCAGATGACACCCTACCTGGGACGCCCTCTGCAAGCAGTGTCTGCAGGTTATATATTGGAAGTCTATTGGGTAACACAGCCACACAGAGCTTCTGAGGAACGTCATAAATTAGCCAGCTCTGGGAGGCTCCTTCTAATCATGTGGGCCTGTGCGTCGCCCTGTTGGTGTGGTTGTTGTAATTTGGCCCTGCCTGACGGGCTATTTGCAGAGTAAGAACTTGATGACACATTGCCGTGCCTCGCTTTTTGCAAGTGCGGCGCTGTGTGTCATGCACAGCGGCAGGGTGTGGCGTGGGAGGATAAGTGTGCTGTTGTGTTTGCTGACTAAACACATCAGCATTTGTTTGGCAAGGCAGTGTGAAAATGTTGTTGTCCCCGCTCCCCCATGTGTCCCCCTTCTTAACCCACCTCCCCCTTTTCATATCGTAAGCCAGAACTTTGAGGATCCGCACAGCTGGCCAGCACTATGATGATGAGCCATCATTTACACTTTAATGCAAACCTGACTTCCCAATAGTTCTCAGTTATGGATGCAGACACAGATTGGAGCTATGCAGCGTGATAACATAACAAATTAACCCTTAAGGACTGTTTGGTGCATTTTACACACTTTTCAAACCCCCTGTTTCATAAGTGTCGTCCCCCAATGTTGAAACGAAACAAACGCCCTTGTTTGTTTCTTTTCAAACTGTTGAATATTGGTGCATTTTGTTGAAAGAAGTCACCGTGACATAATCCCTCGCTGTCTCGGCTGTTGTGTTGATTTGCTCACACTAAACAAGAACAGGAAGATGAAAAATAAAATACCTGTCAGGCCAAACAAGTTTTCTGAAATACATTTAGGCCCTGAGAGAAATGATTCACAGGGCATCGACTGCATTTTTTTTTCTCTTGCGGGAGAGACAGCATAATCCTTTCAAGAACCCCCCTTCCCCAAACCCCTTAGCTTTCGATCAACTCCAGATGAGAGGTTTTGCTCAGACCCTGATGACTCTCCTCTTTCTCTCCCCCTTTCTCCAGGGTGCAGGATAGAGAACTGCGAGTCCTGCTTCAGCAAAGACTTCTGCACCAAGTGCAAGTCGGGCTTTTACCTACACAAAGGGCGTTGCTTTGATAAGTGCCCCGAGGGCTTTGCCCCGCTGGAGGACACCATGGAGTGTGGAGGTACGTCCAACAAACACAAATATGTGCAAAAAAGTGTCAAGAAAGTAAACAAGCTTTTCTTTAAAACCTTGCTTTACCTGAAAACAGTATTCTGTAACTTCTCAGCTGGTCTGCTTATTTTGGGCAAGCAGTTGAACTGGGACCACACACAAAGAGGTTACAGCATCCCAGTAAAGCTCCTTTGCCCTGTATTTAAGTTTGACCCGGGGTCTTTGCACTCTGCCGTGGTTTCACTGCACATCACTGAGTATGTTTACGAGCACAATATAGTCCTGTTTGTGCTCTTATTCTGAAAAAGACAATATTCCTACTAAGATGTTTACATGGCTAATGAAAATAAATATTTCACTAACATTCATGTTTACATGCAGCTGTGCATACTCTGATTAACGTGCCTTTACGTGTCGTTTATCATGTCAAAATATGGAGAAGAGATGCTTTTCATTTTTGTTCTTTGCATCAAAATGTTTTTTTTTTATTTTATTTGTATTTTTTTCACATTTTTCCACTGGCCACAGACGTGTTAGACTCCCATTTTCCTTCTTTCCCCTTTCGAAAAAGGTCTGCCTTGTGATATTTCATATCCTAAACCTGTTGATACCCAAGTCTTTCATAAAGTTTTAAAGCAGGTGTGTTTCTGACAAGAAATATGGGATTTTCATTTGAATGCACCTCTACCCCACACCTAGCAAATTGTTGGCAACTTGGTGTACAACTTAACCATGACAATGCACAGAGCCGACCGTAAACAGACAGGAGGCCGTGTGTCACAAGTTGCGGTAAAAACCCCTGTTGAGATGCACATTCCAAATTGGCTGTATACATGTCCAAATAATGCCCCTAAAACCTCAGTAACACCGGCATATCATGTTTTAATCGGAAAATGCCAAATTTGGAAAACAGCCTAATTTGGAATATTTAAACGGAATATACTGTTTATATGATCTGCATCAAATTCAGAATTTTGTCATATCTGAAATACTGTCAGCATGAGTGTGTTAATTGCGATTTGATTCAGGTCTGTAACTAACGCATTTATGTTTTTTTCAATGTAATAATTGTTGGCCAAATTTCCCATTTTTTAAGACTGTACCAGTGGTACCAACCATGTCATATCATCTTCTCAACAAGTAGTAAGAATAATGCTCCAAAGTAAGGCTAAATTTTGGCTATGGAAAAAACAGTGGCCCCTTGACCTCCGACTTTAAGATATCTGAATACCTTGTCAATATCAACTTCACAACTGTTTTGTAATGCAAAATAATGAAATAGGAAATGTGAATAAAAAATGTGATTCACTATTGAAATTCTGCAATTAATCATGATTAAAAAATTATTAATTTAACAGCCCTAATTCAGAATAACAGGTTACATTGGTATGCATGTAACTGAAGACTGTGTGTCTCTGCAGAGGGCTGCGAGGTGGGCCAGTGGAGCGAATGGGGAGCCTGCACCAGGAGAAACAAAACCTGTGGCTATAAGTGGGGTCTGGAGACCCGGACGCGGCACATTGTAAAGAAACCACCCAAGGACACAATACCTTGTCCCACCATCGCTGAGTCCAGGATGTGCAAAATGGCCATGAGGCACTGCAGGAGAGGTAAGGATGCGATACCGCCATATGTTGGCATGTGTGAGAGAGATAGTCTGTCAGTCGGTCCCAACTTCATCCATGTTCGCTTTAAAGTTTACACTGAGTATTAAAGAAAACAGCCCACTTGTCCCATAGGAGAACTCTCTTCCCCTCTCTCAGTTCCACCTGTTTCATGTAACCCTCGTACCTTCCACTCAGCCTTGTTTTTTCACCGTCTGTGTTTTTGAGGTGGCGTCCCCATGCATGAAATATCAGTATTTTTCCACGGCGAACTTGTTTGAGCCAGCCCTTTTTCTGAGGTATATTTTTCCCCCTACTCTCCCATCTCCCTTCCCCTCTCCTCAGTGGAATTCTTCAAAGTACGAACTGCAGGTTTCCTCAATGGCCGTCTCTGTTTCCTCCCGTCAGCTCGAGAGATATTTGCGGTGTGCACAGCATGTATGTCAGGCCATTAAATGAGAAGTCAAATCTGGAATTTCTCTCTGTGTGAATACAGCAAAGGGAAATATTTTTTTTCAAAAAGTAAACCATTTCTCTCAGACGGTCCAAACACACCATTTGGGGGTGATGGCCTCAGTTAGCAGTGCTTTTAAAATAAATGTCTTTTCCCTTAATGCACTTTTACGTCTCTCATAAACTTTGGATTAGGATAGGCCAAGTGTAAATATTTAATTCACCAAATAAGGAAGCAATTACAGTGGCAGATATCATTCAGGCTGTCAAAAAAGAAAAACATTGTTTAACAGAAGGAGGAAAATATTCTAACCTCGAGGATTTTTCTCCATTTTTGGCCTGGACTGTTGGATGGGAGGATCATTTAGTGAAGTGGTGAAAGAGTAAATAAACTTGAAATAAACCCTGATAGTTTCTCATATTTCAGCACTACCAAGGCTCTCTGGGTTGGAAACTGTGATTCCATGGCACATTTAGTTCCTAAAGCCCTGTCCTGTTTGTCAGGGAAATTCTCCCCAACCCCCGTGCACCTCTTCATGACTCCTCCACGCCTGTTTGACCTTTTCCAACAAACTTTATGACCTCCTTTAATTAAAATTTGGCATTGTTGCGCCTGGTTACTGCTGTTAATTGTCCCGAGCATGAAGTCACTGATGTCAAGTTGTTGTTGAGTGCATAGCAGAACCATTCATCTTCAGCAGACTCCCTGCCACTGTCCATTGCAAATCTTTCAGCACAGTTCCTCCGGCCTCGGCTGTGTGGTTATAAGCTGTGTGTAAACGTGTCACTGCGTGTGCATCTTAGGGCTCTGCGGGCTCGAGAAGTGCCGCGGTGGCCTGTTTAATAAAGGTAAATTTCAGACTTAAGGCATGTGTTGTTAATTTCCCACTGCTCGACCGCTAGTGAAAAATCCCACTTGGCAAAAGCCAGTGAAAGGCAACACTCTTCAGTTCAAATAAATACGATGTAAAAATGTAAGCTGCTGAAGTCGAACGCAAGTGAGATCCAGTGCCGTCACATGGGAGCGCGACCGACTGACATTGTAAAATAATCACTTCCCACGAGTGATAATAAAGCATAGTCCGATGGGGAGAGAGGCCACCCTCTGAAATGCAAGTGATCAGGAAGTGGAGGTAAAACTATGGCTGAGTTCAAAATGAAAAACCTTGTGACCTTTTAAATGAATACACATTTGAAGGACTTTGCAGGCTATAGTTTCCTAATACTACATGAAGGGACAGTTTACCCCTAAATCAAATAATAATATTCATCCATCTACCTGATGTAATATTTATCAGTATAGATTGTTTTGGTGTGAGTTGCTGAGCGTTGAACATATCAGTCATAGATATGTCGGCTTGTGGTGCTTAAAGTGCCAAAATAATATACCAGTGACTCAAGATAATCCACAAACCTTCCGCAGTTTCATGTGGAATTATTTTTTTTTTTTGAACAAACCACACCCAATCTCCTCAGGCAGAAGGAGTGCATCTACTTATGACAAGAGGGTCGTGCTTGTGACAGCATGAGATGTAAACATTAATGGCGTCTTCCCCAGCTGAGTTGTATCAATGGGAACTGAGAGCTGGTTTCAGTTGAGAATTGGTTCCAAATTGTCTGATTCATAATCGTATGCAAGCTTATTTATATTATTTGATGGATGCCAGCATGTCTTTATTTTATTTTATTTTATTTTATTTTATTTTATTTTATTTTATTTTATTTTATTTTATTTTATTCTGACAGTAGTGTATTACAAAACATCGATGTGAAACTCATGCATCTACGCTGCTGGAAACTTACAACAAGAAGGAGTCATGGGGGAGAGAAAGAAATGGTCTAAAGTGTGTCTCCATTTTACAAAGAAAGATGACACTGGTACTGTTTGTATTATCTTTAATGTTATAATTTCAGGTAAGGATGGAAACACCCACAAAATTCTGAAAAACCTTTTCTGACAATATTCATTAAAATTCAAGGAATGCCATGTATTTGACACTCTAAGCAAAGCTGCCACAGCTTCCCAAACAAGCAGCACATTGCTTAAAAAGTGTAAATATCCTATGTTATAACAACAATAGCGCCATGCAGGCATAATAATGTAACAGTTGGATTGATGCTGAAAATCTTTGGAGACTTACTTTTTATACACATAGACTTTTTTTTAATCAAAAATGAATAAGGGAGTGTTGTTCAAGAACCAGATGGACAGATTGATGATGGCATTGATGTCAATAAAATCTTATCAGGTCCCATCCCCAGTGAGCTGTAACATGAGCTAGCTCAGTGGTTCACGTAAACTAGCAATAGATGAAGAGAGATATTGCTGTTGAGTTTTTTAAATGTGTTTTTTTTTTTTTTTTTTTGGTGCTTTGAGCACCAGAGGCTGACCGCCATCTAGTTCCATTATATTCGAGTGAAGGCAGACATTTCAACAGACGATATTTCCAACACTCTGCAACTCACAAAACAATCTAGATTATTAAATAGCAATTCGCGTTGGCTGCTAATTAGTGCAGGATATGTAGTTTTTGATTTGGGGATGAACTGTTCCTTTAAAAAAACAGGACTTCAGTATTGTAAATAAAATGTTAAAATTAGAGAAGTGCAACCTCAATGTATGGATTTTTTGTATTCAAAAGGGAAATATAAATATAAGAAGTGCTTGTAATGATCACCTGGAACTTAAGACAGTCTAAAAATGGACATTTTTATCAGCTCTTCTCACGGGACATCAGACACCAATGTTTAGGATAAGCATAGGATTATATAACTGCAGACCGCAAAGATGCTGTGGATTAAATGGAGACAGGAAATAAGAGGACACAGCATGTAGGTATACACTATTTATGGAAATGCTAATCTGATCACCCAGGCTTGCATTTCGACATATCTACGTATTTCAATTACACTGGACGTCACTGAAAGATCCCTGTCTCCCAGCTTAGCCTGAGACGCATAAGGACGACGCGAGTGATCTTCTTCTTTTTCCCCTCTGTGTCGGCAGAGATCTAATCCCTCTGTAAAACACACACACGAGCAGAAAGAGTATAAAGCCCAGATAATGTCAAGAGGCGAGGCACTCACAGCAAACATGACGAGTTGTGTAAACCGTGTCTGATGTGTTCCGTACAAGTTGCCGATCAGTGTAAACACTGTATATCATTCGCACTGCTGGGATTCATTTGCTGTTCTTGGGCCGCGTTTGCCAGGACAGCAGTGTCCTGATAACTTATGCTGTCCCCCAAAATGGCGAGGAAAGACAAAATATGTGGTGGTGCTTTCCATCCAACTGTCAAGCTAATTTTAAGCAAACTTTTGAAGTTTGGCAAAATAAACTTGAGATTTGGTGCATTTCCACTGGCTGTGTTGCACGAAGGACGCCATATTGAATAGTTTAACCTGTGTGTTTGTTTTTGGCATTGAGATTAAACAGCTGCAGCTTTATTTATTTGGTGTTCCCATGGTTATTAATCACATTACTTCCGAAAACATCGGATGATTAGAAAACCGTTCAAGCAATGTTGATAAAAATCTTTGTAAAATTCTACCAGCTGTTTAACCTTCTAACTCCCGAATCAACATCAGTTTTCTTGTGCTGTGGTCAGATACTTTTTAAAAGCATTAACACCTCTGAAACCTGTAAAAATTGGTTTGATTTCCTTTCAAAAAACGAAAAAGGCAACTTGGCAAAAGAGGTATATACTATATATATATAATGATTTTTCACCACTTTCTTAAGGTCTTTTTTTGTATTGTTTTATTTTTATTTATTTTGTTGCTTACTTTCAGGTCATTTTCTTGTAACTTTTTATTTATTTATTGCAATCTGCAAGCAAGCCAATTTCCTCAGGTTTCAAAAGGTTGAAGATGGTTTTGATATAATGGAAAATGTGCTAGACAATCTCTAGTGGAATAAGAAAGTCTTGTCTCGTGGTGGCTTGGCTGGCGTGTGTGCCAGCATTGTACCCCTGAGACGGTAAAATGCTCTTCTGTCCTCCGGATCCCTGGAGTCCTGCTCTGATCAAGGCTATAAACAATAAAGAGACTTTATTAATAGCTGCTCCAGTGCTATCACCATTGACAGACTGCCCCCCCCACTCTGTCTTGTGAGCTGATGGGAGGAGAGGAGAGGAAAGGTGAGGAGAGCGATAACGCTGCAGCGCCCAGCTGTTCCACATTGATGCCGTTAAGGAATCCCCCACAGAGATTTCCCAGCAGCCTCTGTCACTAGATTCACTGGTTTACAAAGTGACGTGTGTGACAAGTTTGATTGCTTTTTTTCTGCTCTATCAATCCATCTGTGCATTTTTTTCTTTCTGTCTCGCCCACCCACTCTACTATAATCTTGGAACAACAGCTGCTTCTGCCAGCGACATTAGATCTTGTGTAAACAACTTAAAACGTGAAAGCTCTCCAAACTCTTAACGTAATCCCCGATTTGGGATTTAAGAGGGACTAAAGTCCAACACAAACGCACCATTGCAACTCGGGCTAATTTCCGACAGTTTTCGCAAATCGGCTTTTAGATTCTCAGACGGCGCAAAAGTCTTAATGGTAGCGGGTAGGACTGACATTTGTGCAGCTCTGCTTGCTTGATTTGTAGGTAAAAGTAGATTATTTCCAGGGGCATTTGTAGTGCAGGAGCCCAGAGTTAACCTCAACAAGAACAGAAGTTTTACAATATGGAGTTATGGAATAGTAAAAATTTATAGCTTAGCAAATTTTGGAACTGATAACAAAAGCATATTAAGGTTTCCAGAACAATGCAGCTCAGTTTACACTCTAAAAGCCCATGAAGTCTCACAGCCACACTACTGATCTCATGGAAAGAAAAAGGAAAGAGGAAGTACAAAAAGATGGAGCAAATAATGATTATATTTGGCTATCGGATTATGTACCTGTACTTGGACAGCTGCAGGCCTTTGTGGGAGTATTGATCTCCCGTGTGTGTAACCAGAGAAACCATTTCTGCTGTAGGGCTTGATCAAGGCCAAGCCCTCCATCCCATCCGTCATCTGAGTGCTCGGCTCCAGCCACCACTAATACTGTCTGTCATAACTTTTGTGTGCAGTTTGTGTTTGCACTGTAACTGTGATAACTACCTCTTGCAGCCATGATGCCCAGCCTATTCCCTCCGCCATCAATTTGAAACCCTGGATAAACAAGTTTCGTTACACGTTCTGTGGCCGGGATGTAGAAGGAGGATTTACCAAGCTAGACTCAATTTACCACCTCATCACTCCTCTGCAGTGTGACATCTGAAGGCCCTGAGAGGTCTTTGTCTGTATTTAAGGCCTTGGACATGACAAAGAGGCGGGCAGTTGTTTAATTTACCGCACAAGCACCTACAGTCTGGTGCAGGGGACCAAAGTGAAGCCAGATCTGCCCCTGATCGACCAGACCCAAGAAAGGTTTGGTTGGCTGGTGGGATCTATGCCAGGTTCTGTCTGAAGCCAGTGTGGTTCTGCGGTAAATCCACAGCGATGTGGACCTCCTGGTCCTCACCGTCTGCAAACCATCTGCGCCTAAGTCTCTGCTCCTGTAAAACGATGCACAGAGCAACGGTGATTGCCTCAAATCCGCTCTGGAGGAAGCTCAACCGCCTTGTCTGTAACGCACACTACTCGGGACACCAAAACGATTCCGGTTTCTGGCAGTCTTTGCGTACCAGCAAGCAGTTAATGCGCGTGCATGCGTGTGAGCGTGTGACACACAATTTTGGTGTTTATACTCACTGAGCCAAGAGGTTTAAGCTCTGGCGAAAGATGCCATTCACTTCTGAGCGTTTTAGTTACGCAGGCAGCGTGATCACATCTGAGTCTGGCCTGCGTTTGGCTTGGAAAGCCGACATCCAAACACATTTCTGGATGTGTTTTTGTCAGCATTGCCTTCTACCATCGGGCCAGCTTTTTTCTCAAACAGATGCACGCTTTCAACTTTAGGCTAATTGATGGAGCGTGTTCTCCTCGTCTCAGCAGAAGAGCTCACGGGGCAGTTTGTCCAAATCAAACAACAATCGAGCCCTGCTCGAGCCACCACTCTGATGTTGACCCAAAAGAGTCTTGAACAGAGGTTTGCACTTCTGTTACTTCATGTACTTATCTCATTATTCCAATTAATGTTCTCCGGGTGTGCTCTACGGGAAGTCAGGACTGTTGCAAGAGAGAGCTGGTGCACAGATGACAAGTGCTGCTCTCATTTCTGCCACAGAGGAATGACGGGTGGTGATTAACGGCGATCTCTGGCCTGGGTAATATCATGGACAATCCGGATCAGTTCTTCCCGCCAGCGGGAGCAGAGTGAGGAGCGTTTTCCCAGGACAGAAGGAGAGCACTAATTGGCAGCCGACCTGTCATAGTGATTATGTGTGCCTCACACCGCAGCCTGTTGTGACTCGGGGAGCCACAGCTTAATCTTCATTTAATAAGGCCGCTCTGTAGGAGCTGACACAGTAGCTGGTGAGAAGGCCTCAGAAGTACCATGCCTCCTCTGGACAGCATGGATGGCCTGGCTCAGGACACAGGGCCCGAGTTGGCGTCTGACTGGGACAACCAACTTCGTGCAAGCTTGCATCGTTCATTAATTTAATTAAAAGCTGCAGAAATGTGGTTGTGATGATGAGAAAATAATCAGCTGCAAACAGAGACATAATGAACATGTCCTCACGCGGCTGTGAAACTGCAAATCTGAGAGGCTTTTGGAAGCTTTGCACTGAGTACGGCTGAAGAGGAAAGACACATCAACCTGTCATTGACTTGGCCAGGTCTCCAGCATCCCAATGCCAATGGCAGTTATGGTCACCGCTGCGGTCGCACTCACAAATTAACACAAGTTCTGTTTCAACTATAACATATTTGCAAATCTCTGCCGTAGATTATTCTCTCTTTTCTCCCCTCCGTCTTTACACTTATGTTTCATATCTCCTCCTAACCAGATGAAAATTGATTATCGAGGCCCATGTCTGGACAGGCAATCCACACTTGCTTTATACTGATGTCCTCAAACCAAACTTTCGGGTTTATTTTTCTGCCTGTCGCGCAGTTTAGCAGCGTTAAATCTTCTGTCGGAGGAGAAAGTCATTACCAGTAGTCTGTGAGACTTCTCTGCCCTTGGTACATTCCTTATTGGAGGGGGTCAGGAAGGAGGGGGACTATGCTGGAAGCTTTGGGGAGAAAAAGAAAGGAGGGGGGGTCTCTGATTAACTTCCCACTAAGTGCCCCTGCACTCTGACCAAAATAAATATGGCTGCTGTCATTTTGTCAGCAACTGTCTTCAGAGAGCAATATTTGAAACACCCCATGATCCTGCTGGCTTTTATATGGAGAATCCATCGTCATACCACAGGCATGAGCCATAAACATGTGGAGGCCTTTCAAAGACCAGGGGGTGGAGGGATGGATGGAAGGAGGGAGGCTGGAAGAGGAGGGGTCAGCGGTGCTCGCTGGGGCTCCGTACTCCACATTATTGTCATCTGGTCTTTTCCAAGCAGGAAGAAAGAGGAGGGGTGTGAGTGAAGGGTGTGTTGTTTTTTTTTCACACTCTTTGGCCCAGTTGAGTTGTGGTTTTGCTGTGCTGCCTTTTGTAGACTCGTGTACACACATTAGATGAAGCAGTCCTCTTATTTGTTTGACTCGCTGTGTGTGCATCGGCAGCAACGCTATTCCAATAAATCCAAGCCGGCGGGCATAGATATGCACTTTGATAATGTTCAGATGTCCTTTTAACAACCAAAACATGGACAAAAGTTGATGTTTTATGCTCAGCCGTGACTCCATTCTGCATCATTTTGTGAAATCGTGACCTTAATGGATCTTTTTTCAGCTTGAAAACCCGCCTGCACATATTGTTCAAAGAGGAGGAACACTGCTGTGTTGGTTGCAAGGCTTCCGTTGTCGTCGTTCTGGCAGAGGAAATGAGGCATATGGGGCCGACATCAACAGCCCCATCAAAAACAGACGTACACAAACAAACAAAGTGGTAGCAAACTGGAGGGGGGAAGAAGAAGGAGGAGGAGGAGGAGAAGAAGAGGGAGATACTGTAAAGAAGTGGAATGTTTTCATGTTCTCATGCCCCACAAACGGGAGCTATTTCCCCCCGCTGAGTGGTATATGGGCTGATATTGCCCATGACACGGTCCGGGCTGTAAAGCGTGCCTTCGGTGAACGCTCCCTTGATGGGCAGTTTGTGCTGTTATACACCCTGTGATTGTTTTTTACAGCAGACGAGACACGGTCTGGGTCTTTACAGGGATGGATGGCAACAGCTTGTGATGAGATCTTTGAAGTAGGACTCATATATGGACCTCTTTTTGGGCTTCTATAAAATATATGACTACCAGCCAGAGACATCAACTTGTGATAAAATGGAGGTTTGCCTCTGAGAACAGTCTATGATTATTTCTTTATATCAGAGGGCCAACCAGGAAAATCAATACATTGAGGTGCTAAAGGACTTTACAGAGCAGCTTCAGGGGTGGCAATCTGTAAAACCTGTAATGAAACCTGCTCGCCCTGCTTTAAAACATTTCATTAGTATGGATTTTGGAATGTGCTGTGATGATCCAAATTTTTAGACGTTCATCCACCCTGACAGGCATAAAATTCTAGGAAAACACTGAGTTTTGCACTTTCTTGGAAGCATTTGGAACAGTGAAATTTAACTGTATCACATACACCCAATATTATCAGTTTTCTGCATCAATCCAGTTAACCTTTTGAAACCTGAGAAAACTGACTTGACCCCCCCCAAAAAACAAAGTTAAAAAAGTTCCAAAAAATTACCTGAAAAATAAGCACAAACAAGTTAAAAAACTTTTCATAAAAACTTATTCTAATTATTTAAGAATAAAATGGGTTTTTTTTAAATGATAATATTTGTTGGTTTTTTTTGTTTGTTTTTGTTTTTTTTCACCTTTTACTCATTTCTTGCAATTCGTGGGACATTTCTTGCCAAGTTTGTCACTGATTTGTTTGACTTTGGTTTCAAATGGTTAAATAGCTTCAGTTTCATTCAGCATATTTTTAAACATGAAATGATTATGAATATAGACTTTTTTATAATGGTTTTCTGGACATTTTTGGATAATTTTCTAGTAATCCTCCCCTCTTTTTTAAAACTTATTTTTAGGTAATTTCCTTGTCACCTTTCACTAATTTCCCTGCAATTTGTGGGACAGTTCTCGTAGAGTATGTCATTGACTTTTTGACTTGGCTTTAAATGGTCAAATACTTTGTGAACGGCTCCTGAGCGCAGCACAAGAAAACTGATGTTGATCCAGGTTTCAAAGGGTTAAAATACATCAAGTTCCTATAGCCGTCTGACCTTAAGTTGGAGTAGACCCCTGTGTCGAGGTTTCTCACCTCATATTTAAATAACCCCTCTAGTCTGACCCTGCTGCCAGCTCTCCTGTGGGCCGCAAACACTTTCATCTCTACATCTCCACCACACCAGGAAGGACGAGGATGCACTCACACTTTAAGACACACATTTCACGCACCCAAAGTGTGTAATAGACACCGCCAAACAATAAAACAGACCTCACAGGCAGAACAAGTCACCACATTATCTACTCTCTTCCTCGTCCCTGTTTCCATTCTCCTTTCCTGTCTCGCACTCGAATGACACCCTCTCGCTCATGTATCACATATCACAGTGCAGAGCCAGCTGAGCAACAATGTGCATGCCACAGAGGAGGATGTGCTCGCGTGGCGCGCATTGTTCGAGGCAGCGCTGCGTGCACTGGAGTCCTCCCTTTCCAGTGGTCTGGCTGGAGGAGAGGAGAAGGAAGGCAAGGAGCCGAACGGGATAGCCTGAGAACATCTGGTGCACAGTTGCGCTGGCTCAGCCACCAGAAGCCCCTCTCCTCTCGTCACTGCTCCTCTCCTCCTCTTTCCACCTTCCTATCTTCTCTCTCTCCATCTCTGGCGGGCGTCTTTATTGAGACATCACAGCTTTTAATTACAGCTGCTGATTCAGACAGAGGCTGTGGCTTCTGACCCACTCATGTCCAGGTCGTGGACCCGGTGCACAGACATGCAGACACAACAAAGCAGCAAGTATAGACCTGCCGGCCTTTGGCTGTGTGTACGTCTGGGTGTTTTTATGCGTGTGTGTGAATTAACAGTGACAAATACAGGGGAGGGTGCAGACTAAAAGCAGTGGCATTATAGTGGTAAGTAGAGGCCAGGACAAACTTACCAAGGTTGAAGAGCACTGTACTCCCATCAGCGCAAAAACAGCTTAACACTGAGGTGATGTCACTGGTTCACAATCAGGGTTCCTGTGGATCCTTAAGAAGTCTTATAAGGCACTGAATTCATTCATCTAAAAATAAAGCCTTAATTGTTATTAAAATGTTTCAAATCAATCTTTCAAAAGTCTTTTGGGACATGAGAAGTAGGATTTTCTAAATCTTTTTCTTCCTGATTTTGCATTGGAATTTTTCTTTGTTCAATCATTTCTTAAATTCCTCCTCTTGAACTTGTCATGACGGGAATCCAGGCAATGAGATCTCACATGCAGAGTGAAAAACACAAAATTGCCAAGCAAACCAGCCAGAAAATGTCATACGTATATTCCCACTCCAATTGGTAACCCAAATAGAATATTATAATTTAATATGTTCGTGTCCGACATGTGTCCCATTCTAAAAAGTTTTTTTTTTTACACTTGGTATAGATAATCTAAGGTTTTCACAGGACAAAAAAAAGTCATGTTTTATATTACAATAAATATTTGGGCAAAATTGCCCTTCAGTTTTGGCTACTGTAAAATTTAAATTTCATTCTAGGTGGCATTTAAAAAAGTCTTAAAAAGTCTTAAATCTAACTTGCCTTAAGCTGCGGGAACCCTGACAATTTCAGATGAACGGAGAAAATATTAGCACCAGTTAGTGACCTTAACATGTTTTTTCACTGCATCAAAATCACAAGCCAGCAAAGACACAAGTCTGTCTGCAGTTATAAACTGCTTCTCTGTGAGGTGAAAGAAAAGTCACTGGTCTAGTGCCAGAAGCTGTGCATCAAGACATTTATCAGAGATGTGGACTGGAGTCACATAACAGATAACTTAAAACTCGATCTGACAAAATTAAAAAATTAAAAAAAAACAAACTTGCAACTCATTTTGGACTCTAACACCAGTTATTCGTGCTTTAGCTTGGACTCCAGCCTTTTGACTTTGAGATATTTGATACCTTCCCCCAAGCCCAAAGATGAAAAGTAAGTTGTTTAGTGTGCCAGAAATGAATCCATTTCCCTTCTTTTTCTAACTGACATTAACATGATTCATTCACAGCAAATAAGTTTCCCAGATCCATTTCTTTTGACCCAGTCTGACAACATCCAATCAAGTTGCAGGAGAGAATCATGAGGAACTAACGTTACATCACTGAGCGCCAGTTAAAAAAAAAATAGTATTGTTCCAACTATGATTTGGTCAACAAAAAACTGACTGTGCAAAATGCGAGTGGTGCAGGTCAAAAATTTTAGACTGAAGCCAAAAACTTTCAGCTTTGTTCAACATTTATAATTGCACAAAATACTGTAAATTAAGGCTTGTATTTTCAGAATGTTATGTGAGAAACACCCATGATGTGGAGTTTGCAGTAAATGTAACATGATGGCTCTCAGAGGAAAATCTCGAGACATGATTGAGTGGTCGTTGTCATGAAACTCAACCCGGTCCCAGGTACCATATCAAATCCTTTCAAACATAAATGCTCCTTCCCGCTGGGTGGCAAGGTTCAGGACCGTGATCCTGACAGGCCTTGAGACATTTCTTTCGGATTAGTGGGAGCTTAAGCATCCCTTTGATTTGATTCTTTTCTCCTTCCCCTGCTGCATCTCTGACAGATGCTGCTGCCTTCTGGAGTACACAAACCTCTCCTCAGCGAGGTGAGACCCTGAAATGACCGTTGAAATTGCACTGTAATCATACGCAGCTAAAAACAACAAGAAAATGTCTGCCATATGCCCCAAAGCCCTCTGTTTGTGTTTTAGTGAGTTGAAGGGAGATTATTGACAAGAGTGAGAGAGCGGTGCCTGGATAGAGGAGCTGAGCAGCGATGACTCTTATTGCCCGTGTCTGTGATCAGATCTGTCAGAGCCACTCAGCTGTCTGTCCGCCTGGTGTTTGACAAGTGTTTGATGCAGCACAGGCCTTAGAGAGGATCAAGCCCTTCCTGAATTGGCTTTACCTCTCTCCCCCTGTGCAACAGGAGCTCCGTGAACACATCAAACACACCCTCCAACCCCCTCTCTTCCGCTGTGAACTAATGAACTATTTTTATCAAAAAATATGTGCAGTCTGTTGGATCATCAGAGGAGGCTGAGCAGCAGCGCCTTTCGAGAGTTAGTCAAACAATCAAAGAAAACAAAAAGCGCCGGCCAGACTTGATTCCCTCATCACTGGCCATTGCACGGGGATTGCGGCATGATCCTGATGGCCCCTGTCTCTGTTTTAGTGTCTAAGCCCGTCTGACTTAGCTTGGCTCCCTGCTTGTTAGGGTCTGGTCCTGTTTTGGGACAGTTGTGCTCCACGTCCATGTGAGGGATTTCCTCCTGGGGTTTCCCAGTAGAGGGAAGGGCGGATAAAAGGACTTGTGCAGAAATGAGATATAAAGCGGGAATCATGCTGGACAATTTCCTCCTATATCCTTCCCCGTTCCCTTACAGACCCACAGAGACCAGGAGGATGCAGACCAGGTGGAATTAGAGAATGAGGAGTGTGTGCACCCACACGAACATGCATCCTGAAAAACACTCACGCACGAACACTCATTGTTTTATGGCGCACGGTGGAGATGGCGACTGTGTGGATCACAGATGGTCATCTTGTTCTGTCCCTGCGCCCCTTAGACATTGTTGCTATGTCAAGCTTTTTGCTCTGACATATATGCAGTTTACAATGAATATTCTGGCCATGAAGAGATGAAATCATTTTGTTAGGTAATGATTCTTGGCCTTGGAAGTAATGCTAGGTCACTAGATAGTAAGATAGTTAGCTGGTCAGGCTATATGTGCAGTATATATATATATATATAAAAAGAGCTTGTGCAGAAATGAGTTACAAAGCGGGAATCATGCTGGACAATTTCCTCCTATATCCTTCCCCGTTCCCTTACAGACCCACAGAGACCAGGAGGATGCAGACCAGGTGGAATTAGAGAATGAGGAGTGTGTGCACCCACACGAACATGCATCCTGAAAAACACTCACGCACGAACACTCATTGTTTTATGGCGCACGGTGGAGATGGCGACTGTGTGGATCACAGATGGTCATCTTGTTCTGTCCCTGCGCCCCTTAGACATTGTTGCTATGTCAAGCTTTTTGCTCTGACATATATGCAGTTTACAATGAATATTCTGGCCATGAAGAGATGAAATCATTTTGTTAGGTAATGATTCTTGGCCTTGGAAGTAATGCTAGGTCACTAGATAGTAAGATAGTTAGCTGGTCAGGCTATATGTGCAGTATATATATATATATATATATATAGCAATTGTCTAATAATGGCTGTGTCCCCTCTGGCCACCCTTTAGCGGCAGAACTGGCAGACACTGTTTAATCCAAACTGTGCAGTCGATGTACATACAGAGAAAAAATGATGGGTTTGCTATGCCTAGTTTGAATTCCTGGCTACTATTGGATGATCAGTGTTTGGGGGGAGGGGTATATAGCAATTGTCTAATAATGGCTGTGTCCCCTCTGACCACCCTTTAGCGGCAGAACTGGCAGACACTGTTTAATCCAAACTGTGCAGTCGATGTACATACAGAGAAAAAATGATGGGTTTGCTATGCCTAGTTTGAATTCCTGGCTACTATTGGATGATCAGTGTTTGGGGGGAGGGGTTGTGTGTGTTCACTTCATTTCAGGCATGTGCTACCTGCCAGTAGGTAACAGTGTTTACAAACTGTTTGTTGAAACCCTCACCTATCCCTCCCTCCTCCACCTTATAGCCCCATAGGGATGCAGAAAGCCCCCTACTCTTAGCGCACCTTATTGCATGCCCCCCTCGTGGCTGTGTTAACAACCATTTTATTCCTCTCCATGAAGTGGGGTGGGGTGCTGTAATGCAGAGGGATTGTTTGTGAAGACAGGCTCAGGGGAGGGGGGTCGAGCCAGGTAAATCCCCTCCGTTGGGGGTTGACCCCCCTGCCTTTACCTGAGGCCCAGACTTACATTGCACTCACCAGATCCTGGAAATGCAGATTCACCTCCTCAGATAAATAACAAGTACTCCAAATATTTGTTTAATAGTGGTGCAAAGAGGTCACCTCCGTTGCAGGATGTGCTTTTTCTGCCCACTGTGAGTATGAGGGTGCTTTTAGATGAGCACAGTTAATCCTGGTGAGGTGCTGGTTTACACAGACAGAAGATTGGTGAGGTTGTCTGGACTGAGTGTGTTTTATTCTATTAGTCAAAGGATGCCAAGGCAGATTTGTTGTAAAAAGGAAAAGGTAGAGTGTGTAAAAGTACACTAAAGTGATCTGCCAAGTGCAGCTTTTATTAGCTTTTACTTTTTAGCGGCACTGCAAAGATAATGAACTATATCGAGCTGCGGCAAGTGAGTGCATCAGTGTAAAGAGGAGAAATGTAGATGACAGTTATATCGGAGTAGCTCGAGAGCAGCCCGTTATCAAAGATTGAATAGAACAAATAAATCCATGCGGGATCTTGTGTCCGTTGAAAATGATTAATTTCATCAGCTCAATGCAATACACTTATCGGAAACTAAGATGAATGACTATCATAACTCCGTGAGACACTTCCTGCTTCATATCAAAGCATGTGGGGATTATGAGACGGATCAAAGCTGCTATAGCGGCCTCATCTTGATATAGAAGGAAATCAAAGTGGAGTGGGCCTTTTCTAGCTTCAAGTGAAGACAAACAGAGTTCACATCTGTGCTAACTTCCTCCAGTGATGAATTTGCTGCTGTATACTGCAGGTTTGCCGATCTTTACATGTGCGGTCACATTTTTAAACCACTCCCTCATATGCTGCAGCTATCTTCAGCTCAGCATGCCTCGCCCGCATGCACACAACAAATACAAAAACAAACAGACCCACACCAGCGGCAAGCCTTCAGGAACATCGGCACAGGGGCCTCCCTTTGATAAGTGCTGAGCTTTATATTTTTCTCATCAGAAATGAAACACAACATTAAGCCATTCATTAAAGTCAACTAAAGCTAATTATCCCTCATTTATCCGAGTGCCCACGGGGCAGGAGAGCCCCATATACTTAGGCCCAGATGTGTCGATGAGTCAGTCGGGAGATAGCAGACCGCAGAGGGGGCTGCTCACTTCTCTCTGAGTCCTGCGGTTACAAGGCGCATCAGCCTCAGCGGGCCACTGGTGATGCCTGCTCGCTGCCTGGCTGCTGACGTTACCCTCATGACACCATCGGCTGTGTGAAGCCACTGCAATGAAGCAAGGTTCCATTTAGTGGGGAAAAAAGTCGATAATGATCAGTTATACGGCCTAATTCAAAACTGAATAATGAAGAGAGAGTATCAAACCTCACTAGCTGGCACATTTTCTGAGTTTTGCAGTGGCTGAGTCACGTAAACAGCAGGCTGTCATTGCTGCAGGGGGCGACAGCGTGCGCACAGATTTCCTGCTTTGAAGCTAAACTACAAGTCGTTACATTTTGGCAGCTTCAAGCGGAAGTGGGAAAACCGTAACAGTTGGCAGAGTGTCATAGCCCAAAAACCATATAACGTCATTTAACTCCTCAGACCTAATTTCTCCCTCTCTGTGTCTGGTACCCCCACCAGACATTTAGAAGTAATGGGTAAACCGCGTTACCACTGGGATGAGGACATCCAGCCCTTGTTGCAGTTTAGGAGAGACACATTTCTATTTTGATGTGACGTTTATAGGAAACATGTTGTGTGTGTGTAGGTCTGTTACTAAAAATCAGGAAAAAAGGGCACTAAAACGTTGAGATGCTACTCCAACTTCAATGCCCATATTTCAATTTAAGCTGAGAAGCCAGGTGTATTTTTCCATATAAATCTTGCCTAGTGCAGCTTTAAACTAATAAACTTTACATGGATTGGTAAGAAACCATCTGGTCCTGTGTGGGGCCCCTTTTTTTAAACTTCCCCCAGCCAAGAGAGATAGTGCTGCAGCAGTCATGTTACAGTGGTGAAGTGTCCACCAAATGTCAACGCACTTTACAGTGTTTTTTTTTTAAGTAAACTTTATGTTTAGCTGTTCATCAATGAAAACAATTTAACAACTAAATGTTGTCAGTAAAGACCACCCTTTTTTTTCTGTTGTTTGAGCTAGTAGCAAGGTCTGAAAAGTGGCAAGTTGGGGGCTGTAAGATTAGTTTGGTATAGCCTCTTAATTTCCAGAGTAATGGAGGTCGCAGAAGCTATAAGAATAACTGCTTCTTTATGTTGCACTGATGCGGGATTGAAAAACCAGTGAAGAACTGTGGACACTTTTAAGATTTTCTATAGGTCATGTAAAATCCTATATTGCTTGCAACCATTACTGTTGTGATTTTTGGCACTGGTAATAAGCTAGGTACTAAAAGTGCAACTTTAAATTTCACAGCAGTGTCAAGAGGCGAGGCATTTATTAGTTAAGCATTAAAGTGATGTGATATTTTTTTTGTCAGTGATGTGATGTAGGGAATGAATAATTCCTCAAAAGAGGCACAAAAAAAGGAATGCACTTTCCAGTAATTCCAAAGTTGTCTTATATGTGTTGTGTTTTCCCTAGCTGCTAGGTTTAAACCATAATTACAAGCAGCCAAGTGGGGAAAAAAACATCAATGTCAGCCTCTCACTTGTAATTCTGAGTGTGAAATATCTGGAATTCCTATTACCAATAATGTGTCGAGAAACTTTTAGCAGAGTGGCTGCAAACGCAACACCACTGACAACGTTCCATACCATTTTATAGGAGCTATACTGTTTGTTTGTATGGTTTTGCTTGGAAACGAAGTGCCACCAGTGACAGAGGCTAAGGTCCTTGCTGCTTATAGTCAGTAAGTGCTTCAGAAGACATGATGCATGGTTTGAAGGCTTTGGAGTTGGTAAAAGGCACTTTTCAGTAATGCAAAGTAATTACCATTTCACTGACTAAGTTAATATGCACAAAATCTTCTAGTTTCTGCCCTGATTCTAAAAAAGACAATATACTTACTAAGCTGTTTACATGGCTAATGGAAATGAATATTCCAAAATATATTCCCGTTTATATGCATCTGTGCATACTCTGATTAATGTGCCCAACTTTGTCATTTATCACATCAAAAAATTGTAAAGTGAAACTGCTGGAGCCACTTCGACCTATTTTGCCTCTTTGCATCAAACAGGAATTTTCCATCAGTGGTGGACTTCATCGTGTGACTGTGCAAACACAGCCTCCCTCTTTCATCCCCCATTGGTGTTGTGATATTTGTGCATATCAGAGGAACCTGTTGATATCCAAGTCTTTCATAATGTTTAAAAGTAGGTGTGATCCTACTTTCAACCAGAAATGTTGCAGTTCCTTTTGGCCGTTCATCTCTAATCTCTACCGCAGCCTTGCAAACTGTTGCCAAGCTGGCATTCATGACAATGCACTGAGCTGATCGTAAACAGCCAAGAGGCCGTGTGTCACAAACTGCAGTAAAAACCCAAATTGGGATGCATACTCTCAGTGTATGGTATACATATCCAAAGAATGCTCCAAAAAAATCCAAATAATATCAGAATATCCCACAAGTCCTTATCAGACAATGCAACATGCGGAAAAGGTCCAATTCGGAATATCCACAATGAATAGGTTGTTTACACGACCCCCGTCAAATTCGTAATATTGTCATATTCAGATATTATAATATAATTGTGGAATATTAGTCTGCATGTACACGTAGATAATGAATAACGAGTAATTGATTCCATTTTTCAATTAACTGGCTAGACAGTTTGCCACACAGATGTTTAAAGAGATTTAATATATTCCTAGAGTGCAACGCTCTATATCAAACTCCAGGAGTCTTTGAGGGATTACAGTGTCATGTTGACATGCCAGCATCAAAGTGCGTCTCAGAAACCTGAGAAATCCTGCCCCAAGTTTCCAACTTGGAAATCTGACCTAATGGATTATACCATTTAATTTTTCCCATTACAGTAGGAAGAAGTATTTCATAACTTTCCAACGTTTCTCAAACACAGCATCTGAGTGTTTAAGTGAAGGTGTTGTAGAGAAAATAGCTCTGGAAAGAGTACTTTTTTGAGCTTTTTTTGGAAATCGGCCTAATTTCACACCTGTCATAGAAGCTTTTTGCTTGATAACCTACCTTTGAGCGCCCGGGCCAGAGGTGGTAACCCCAGCAGTACAATGCTTGAGTCCCAGTATTGTGAGATGCAGCAGAGCATGACTTTGAACTTTGAGTCTACTGATGGAGAAGAACTCTAAAGTGCAGGGTCATCATCTGTTCTGTAGCCTCCCTGGGCTGGTTGTGGCTGCTTCTCGCTGGTGTGATCGACCTTCTCCAGAGGGGAAAAAACACGCTGTCTGTACTGACCATCAGGCGTATTAATCACTGTGTCAGTCATGCATGTTTTGCCGGGACTTCTCTGCTTAGAGACGTTAATCTCCGAGCCAGGTTTTCGCTTTAACTTATTGTCAGTGAGACGAAGCATCAAAGAGCCGAGCAGTGAGCTAACCTGCTTTTTTAATCTCTGTGCAGATCCTCCGCCGGGTCATAGATGAGAAAATAATGACCAGCCTAATCCCAACATTAGCTTTTTAAATCGGAATGCGTATGTTTTAAATCATTCTCGCCTTGCAGCGTGGTGATAGTAAGCAGAGCATGGGGGGAAAAGGGAACGAAAGAATGAAAAAGTGAATGAAAGAGTGTGATCCAGAGTAACCTTGTTAGGGCTAAGTGACGCTGTGCAGAGAGCCTCTTGTCAGTTGGTTGGCAAGATGAGCTCCTTGTAAATGATTGTCCTTTCCGTCAAAAGGCTGATTTCTTTTTTCCTACATCTGATGATCTGGTGTCTCTGCCGCACTAGTTTTCCTCCCAAATATTGTATTTTTTTCACTTTGTTACAAATTCCTCCTTTTTGCACTTAATTTTTATTTAATCTGTATCTACACTGTAAAAAAAACCAAATTGTTTTGTCCTTTGAAAGCTGAGTTCTCTCAAAAACATAGAAAGAAGGCAATGAGAAATGAAAGAAATCAGCCCAAAAATCTGCAAAAAATAAGTAAAAAAGTAAACAGAAAATCACCTGAAATACACCAACAAAACAACTAAGAAAAAAAAGGCCTGAAAATACTGCTTAAAATGATGACAAGTTTGTAACATGATTTTAAATATGTAATTATGATAATTATGAATATAGTTTTCCCTCACTTTTTTCTTCTCTTTTCTCAAGCCATTTTTTCAGCTTTTTAAACATAATTTTCAAAATCTACTAATTGCTTGCAATTTGTGGAACATTTCTTACTAAGTTGCTCATCAGCTTTTTCCCCATGTTTCTGAAAAAAAATCTGCACCAATTTGGTCCAGGATCAAAGGTTTAAATACTAGTGAAAGGTGTCTTAAAGCAGCATGAGAAAAGTGATGTCACTCCAGGTTTCAAAGAGTTAACCTAAAAAAGCTGGTGTCCAGACTGCCTTGAAATTGAATTGAGTGAATCTGAGAAGACAAGTTGAGGTAATTTTGTAATGATTCTTCTCAAACTCAGTCAAATTACATTTTTTAGGCGGCCTTGACACTAACTTTTTGAAGTTAAAACAAATAGTTAGTCTTTTTACAGTGTTCCAAATGTCAGATCAGCCTTGTGCAGCGTTTTCCTGCAGGCAGACAACAGCACAAAGTGTTATTAGAAGTTTTGGCCTACCTCTGGCCTCCGCCTTAATGAACTATTGGTCACTTGAGGTCACACCACTGTGTCCCACCTATAAATCAACTAAAAACTAAGTTCAGCAGCACCACAGGGCAGTGTCAGCGTCCATAACCTTTTCCCAGACAGAGGAGTTGTCGGTGTGTGAGTAAAGAGAGCACTGGCTGGCTTCAGATCCGTTCCCCTTCACAGCATTATAAATGTATGTGTGAGGAGGCCCTTAATGGCTGCTAATCCAATTTCTGCCACTGAAATCAAATCTCACTGGCGCCAGTAGTTCTCTCCTTCCCTCACAAATAATGGCCTCCGCTTGGCCTGTTTATGAAAAAGACGAGCCGCCAAAAATTCCGGCTTTACCTTCCTTAAGTCCACCCGAATCTTCTTCAAAATTGTTTGGATTTTTTTTTTTTCTGTTTGACTCCCCCCCTCCCTGTCCTATACAACTAAAGTTATTAATTGACCGTCTGCGTCGAGTGGAGGGATGGAGTAACAGGAGAGCAAAGGGAGAGTTTTCAGCAGTATAGGATCCCATTTACCGTATGTCTTAATGCCTTCTCGAGGTCAGCCATCGATTTTTCTCAAACCGCAAGCAATGGAGATAAGATTAGGCCTTCGATTCCTGCGCTGCCGCCGGAGCCGTTAGTGGATGAAATCACTTGGCCGGTGCCGACAGTCGGTACATTGCTCTTTTTTAGCAGGTCATGGCCTCTGTGATTATAGGGTAACATATACATACCCCCACTGTAGCCTCAGGGAGAAGAAAAGAAAAAGAAAAGACAGTCTTTCAAAATATGCACGTTGACAAAAAGGTAGATAAAAGCCGTATTTCAGAGAAAATGAAACTGTTGCATGACACAGACTCTTTGTCATGTAAACTTGTGCATATTCTTGAGTTTGGTCCCCTTTTCCAAAACAAAAATATTAGCTTTGACACAGATGAAGGGAGCTTTGGCTTTGGCTTTCTTCCCCCTGGATATGGATTTGACTGATTATCTTTCAGTGCATCAGTTGGACAAGTAGTCATATTGCCGTTCCGCAAGGAGATATTATTCTGGAGTGCGAGCCTAATAATATGATACGTCTAATAGCACTTAACTCTTAGTTGGACCTTCATGCCTTCGTCTCGATTATTGCTGAGAGCCTCAAATAGCATCGAAGAGGAGAAAAGGGGAGAGTGATGAAGAAGAAAAAGAAAAAAGTGGAGAATCCCGGCTGGCTTTGAGAGGTTATTGAGGAACGTCCACCACAGTGCGTGCAGAGGAGTTTAATATTTCTTCGCTCACTGGTTTGGCAGCTAAAAAGACTGGAAATGACACTAAGCATTTCTCAAGCTTACATAGGTGATATAGAAGCTCCCAATCACTGACGCACAGGCATAAAGGGCATGTGTATCATTCAGAAGTGCTGGCACACGCACTCACGGATACATAAAAGAATTCCACAAAGGTCACTTTTGACAGCGGTAAACAACCATCCCACCGCAGGCTCTGCTTCTGATTCCGAAATACAAAACATTTTGATTTGCTCTTGAGATTTTTGTTTGTTTGTTTGATTTAATTTTCATTTCAAACTCAAACACAAATGTCAAGCTGGCAGAGGCTAGATTGTATCTATGAGGGAAAACTAAACATTGGTGAAATTATGGTTTGCCGGAGTGATAGCAAATGCCGCCAGAACGGAAAGAAAAGTATAAAGAAGGATTATAATTTTCTGATAAAAGCCATGCTCTTTTGATTTGATCCTCACTGTGCCAGTTGCAAAACAAAGACAGTAAATGATTTGAAACCTGCTGTGCCTTCCAAGACAAAATTATCTTAACATGCTCGAAGATTTATGAATTTGTTCTTGGTTTTGAAAGCAATTGAGATGACTTAATCATTTCTTTCCAGGCAAATTAAACTGTTTCCTCTGTGAACCCTGGTAATCAGCTTAAGTGATTACATCGGTCGTAAATATGAGATGATGAAAGCTCGCTGTTCAGAGTGCGTAGTGCCCTGAGGAAAGGCTAAATAGGAGTTCTTGGGTATGATAGGCCATCTCTCTGGTATCAGATGCTGGAGGAAGGGGCTTATGTGGGGATTGGTTGCCCTCTAGCTGTCAGCACTGAGACTGGGTTATAAAATATGGTCTGAGATTGTTGTGTCAGTGAGTGTATTATTAGTTAGTTTGAGGAGTTTGAGCTGAAGCTTGAAACACATAATACTGCTATTGAGTCTGATTGGATGTATTCTGTGTCTGCAAAACATTATCTTTGATCAAAATAATATGGAGTGGATGTTATCAGTACACTGGATACTGTAAGAATACATGCAGCATTTTTACAATATCCAGAATCTGGTGATTTCTAAGTGTACGATTTAAAAGGGATGACTGGAAAGCATCAGGCATCAGCTGAATGTACTTATTGGTTTCCCGCTATAAAGACTTTCCTTTATTTTTCTTTCAGAAAGAATGTTTTTAATATATTGCGTGTGCAGCATGATAATTTGACTTGTACGCTGTCTTGACAGCTGTCATCAACTTGGGGCACAACACAGGAACCAGAATAAGAGCCTTAGAAAGCTCCTAACTGTGCTAGACGGACTGATAGCAGTAACAACAGAAGCAGTGAAAACTTCAGGCTGGTTGGCAAACTATTAACCCCCTAAATATCATTAAACATACCTAAAAATATATATTTTGCACTCTACATTTAATCTTTATTGAATATTCGAAATTGTGGAATACAAAATATTTTCTTTCTGCTTTTTTTTGTCCATTTCAACTAGTTTTATTATAGCCTAAAGTTCATAGCCCATAAGGATCAAATGTCTGTCCATGTCATAGACTGTATATTTACATTGAAATCAATGTAACAGATTAATATATGACTTAAGATTTGAAGATGTGATTTAGATGTAGCTTAAATAGTTTTCACCAAATCACATAAAATCCATAAAGTGTAAATAGCCTAGCCAAATAGTTACAATACTGTGACTATTCCCACCTGGGTGCAAAAAATACATAAACAGTACCGTCTTTTCTTTTTTTTAAAATTCATTTATTTATTTGTTTTTTGTGGTTCAGTTTTGCAATTACTGCAAAAAAAGCATAAAAAGTAAGGAAGTGATAGGACTGGCCTATGTTTGTTTTCTAAGTTTTAAAAACTTAACCATAAATTTAAGATGACTATATCAGTGAACCTATAAAATCTATCTGTAATTTATAGCTTACCTCTTGAACTCGGTCTGCATATGCAGTTGCTGAATTTGTTTCTTTCCTGCAGTTTTTGTATGAATAAGTGTGTGAATGTCAGTTTGTGTTGTAAGCGCTGTAAAATAGAGTGTAACACTCTTTGAATCACAGATCTACTGCCCAGTTCTGAGCAAGCCAGGAAAAGTACTTTTTAACTTAACTCTCACATACGTATTTGTGTTTCAAGCAATTGCTGTAAATGTAGGCTTTTTCACTTTAAATGACGCCCCTGCGTCCAAGAAATGGCCCACAAAGGCTTTTGCCTGTTACAAACGGGGAGTTTAATGCCGCACCATGTACTTTATTGCCGTCAAAAGTAATTCATCTTGAGTTGATTGCACCGAAAGCCGTGTTTATCAGGCACCTAGCAACACTGTTTTGAATGAAAATTACCTCTTTAAAGAGCAATTAGGAAAATGAACCTATAGGCCAAATGCCTTTCAGCTCCAGCTTTACTTTAACAAACATTATCATACAGTTAGTCAAATCTAAAGTGGCATCAGCTAAGCAAGTGTACAAAGTCCCCCAAAGTAATAATTTTTAAAATGAGGGCCATGAGATTTTGATGGAAGAGATGTGAAAGTTGTTTTCAAAGAGTGATGTTAACTAGGAGCTGTGTGCGAGAAACTTTATTGCCATGGCTCAGATTGGCAATGGGACACAAAATAACAAGATTAGATTAATTGCAGGAAATAGCTCTGAGATGGTTTGATGTTTGCATGCATCTGTATTATTCATTGGGAGACCCTATTAGCAGAGCAATATCTCGCTTTCTCATGCGTGTCGGCTTAAACGAGTGAATATTTTCAAATCACAGCGCAGCCCAATGGGAAATATGTCTTTAGTATGGGTGCTTAAAAGGCCACCGAGATGCCAGAATGTATGAGAAGGCAGTTAGAGATAATGCAGCATTTTGCAAACCGTTACCTGTTTTTCGTGAGAGAAAAAGCTCCAACAAGTGCAGTAATAGGATCCAGGACCAGGCAACGAAACAACGAGACTTGTTTTTTTGGTGCGTTTTCCCGTGCTTCCCCCCTCAGCGAACCATAGCATGGCTTGTTTCTTTGTGTTCTAGATCAGGATCCAGATAGTGTCTCATCATCCAAGCCTTACTCCACTTTTCCCCCCATTAGATTTTCTTTTCCCTTAAATTCCCTCACACTCACTCCCCCCTTCGCACACATACATCTCGCACACACACCTCGTTATCTTATTTGTGGCCTTGGCAGCCAGATTGTTGCCTTGCGGTTCGGTAGCCAGAGTTTTCTCTGTCACAGAGAGCCGTGGGTGCAGAACCTTCACCGCACAAGCTTCCATGAGAGCAGGAAGTCAGTTCCCAGCATGCCTTGCTCGTCCCAGTGAAACCTGGGATGGATTAACCTTGGGCAGGGGGACCTTTCCAACTTGGAAAGAGAGTTATGCAACTTCCCATACTTATCTCCCCTTTCTATTGCAATGACAGAGAAAAGTGTTGGGCTGAGCAGACATTTGTTTAAAACTGAGGTTCAGTCCTGACGATCAACGCAAACCAAGACCTGATATGTAATAAGGTTCTTTATGTAACTTTTTCAGAATCCTCCTGAGCCATCAGTACTCGAAGTGCACTTTGATTCTTTTCAGAAACTTGTAGTTAAATCAGATTTTTTTTCCAAGTGGTTATCTTCCTATTCCATCACCTTTTTCAAATTTTCCCAACTCTTGGATGGTGTAATCAAATCCAAGCACGAGCCCCAAATCCTGCGTACTCCAGCCCAAAATAAGCAGGTTGAGTTCAACATAATCCATTCCACAGCAGTCTGTTTCATGGCTGTGCTTTTACATTCTGCCATTTTAAAGTCAAATCAATACAAGTGGAGCTCACAGGTCATTAATCTGTTGCTTGAGAAGCGCCCATCAATATGTTGCATCATCCCGTAGGGGTTTGATTGGCAAGACATATTCTGACCACATGATCAGGTACAAATTTAACACAATATTAAAAAACTTTCCCAATTTTGAGTCTGAGCGCAGCCACTATTATTACTACAGCCCTGCCCCTGGTGCACTCAAAGCAAATATGCTTATTGCAGCAGCAAACAGTTGCCAACAATCTCTTTATAGTGAGGCCAGGTCAATGAGGTTATGTGATGGAACAGTTTTGCTGTGTGGGATTGCATGGATCTTTTCACTTATAAAATACCTGATAAATGTTGACATTCTGGATTCTTCTATGGTATGGAGGCTTCAGATCGTCTCGTCAGTCTGCCTATAGAGCCGCACACACTAAACCAACATTAAAGAAGTAGTGGCAATAAATGTTTCGTCGTGTTACCTTACTTTGCTTGTGTTTCGGCCAAAAAATTGCACTTAAACACACCGCAAAGACTACAGCCAATGTCAAACTAGCACGTACTTTCTGCGCCTGCATGAGAGGAAATAACTCTCCGTAGCAGCAAGCAGTGGTAGTCTGTGTTTGCCATTCAAAATGGGAAACCAGAATCTGAAACCCTTCAGATTCAAGATGCTAGTTGGCCAGTTAGCACATTAACAATACAACCCGATGTTGAAAGAACAAAGGATATATAGTGTGCGCTAGCAACACAAACATTTCACAGCATTTCTTCTAAAAAGCTCAGTGGCTGAAAAAAAGAATCTCACCTAATATAACAAGTTTGTTTCAATATACATCAATATACATGCCCTTCAGTTTTTCTTGGTGACAGGTATTTATTGCCTCTAGCTCTGGTCCCATTGGTGGAAAAACAACACACGAGTGAACGCGGTTATTTTAGCCCCTTAACCGGCGAGGTGCAATGACACACCGACACAATTTACTGTCCATCTCCACCTGAACAGTGCTAAAACATCGATCCAGATTTGTCTGCAACGAGTTTGAAAGAAAGACTGACTAAGTATGAGATATATAGAGAGAACCACTATAAAGTTTTTACAAACCTTCATCCATGCTGCTGCCTACTTTTTACCTGTTGGGGTAAGGGGCATAGGACAGGGCTTAACGGTCACCTCAGGGCAGTTACTGTCTCTATTCTTGTTGTGTTTCAGACTGATTTACAGTTAATTGAAGTTACCACAAGTAATTTTCACACCGACTACCTGCGGCCTTCAGGGCTCCTGAGGGTCTGAGGTTATGAGGTTCTGAAGTTGAATCACAGGAAGACTTTTTCTTGGAGAACCTAACAAATGTGCAGTACCGATTGAAGAAATCACCATTTCTCTCTTTCTTTCTGTTTACTCCCAGGTGGCTCGGGAAAGCACCGAACCAAAGAACCAAAGAAGAAGAACAAGCAGAGGCTGCGGTTTCGGGCCCAGAACCAGCACAGCGACCACTTGGCCTCCGCTCGTTCCAGCCAGTGAGGACTGAAACTACGGACTTCCCATTGAACAAAGAACCAACGCAAAGCTGCTAGCCGCCGCTGCACCCATATTCTGACCGACGACTATCATGAACCCCTCCACCTCCCCACCCCCCCCCCCCCCCCCCGACACACCCCTGTCCCACAAACCCCCACACCAAAAAAAAAATAAAGTCTAACGTACGATATCAACACACTTAACACATGCTTCATGCCTCTGCCTCCCGCTGCTTCTCCCCCGCCCCCTGCTGCAGTGCGCCAGCCAGGTGACTCTGTTCTCTTAGCCCCGCCCCTTGCCTTGTGGACCTTTACAGTTGGCATTACTGAACTCATTTCCTGTCATTAACAATGTCATTAATTGTGCAGGGTGATGGAAGACAGAGGGGCAAACCAGAGACTGTGGAGGCGGGAGAGCCGGATAGAGGGAGGTGGATGGGATAGGTAGTGAGGGAGTTGGCAAGCTAAACTCGCAGAATAGGTGGGGGTGGGTGGGGGTTGGACCAGGGAGGATGAATCAAAAGAGGGAGGATGAAGAGATAAAAAGAGATTCGGCTGAAGCAAATGATGCTGATGGACAAGAAAATGGCATCTTGAACTGAAAGAGACTGTTTTTTGTTCCTATATTTATGTCAAAACTTCCCTCACCTCCCCCTCTGAACGGAGACGGAGTGTTCCCATGTGTGGCCTTTATGTTATGTACATTTTTGAGAGTAATATTAAAGAAATTACCATGCATAGTTGCAAAGTATTTTATTCTCAGCACAAACTGTTTACGTTCAGACCGCTTTATGCTCTAACTGTATAGTGTGGATAAAAAAAAAATTTAGTTGTTCGACTAGCATGGCAACAGACTCATGTGTATATAGTTTATCTAATTATGAAAGCTTATTACTGTATTTTCAGTATTGACTTGTTCACCGTTCTAAATGTTTTAGAGATAAAAAGGTTGTAATACCAAGCTACAGATTAAAATGATTAAAAACAAATAATAAACATAGCCGCCACATAGCTATTTCATTTATATGGTATATATTTGATTTATTTATTAATTCTATTTTGTACTTTTTTTTTGGTTCAGTGAGAATTTTTGCCTCATACTGTTACTCTTATATGCTGAAATATTCTTTGAGTTCCTTATAGCAGTGCATATCTTTAACGCGTGAAGAAAGGTTTTTGTCTGATGTCGCGCAAAGTGTTGTATTACATTCATTTGACCTCATCTACTGATTTCAATGTTTTAAAGAAGAAGTTAAAAAAATAAGACAAAACTATGCTTTGACATATTCTAGGTTTAATGATTAGGATCCAGCAAATGTATGGTCATAGGACTGCATATGTGTACATTGTGTTTTATTAAAATACATTTCATGTGACTGTATGATGAAGCTCTTCATTATTGTCTATGGCTATAATATATGTGGCTAAACTCTGAAACTGCCGTTTCCGTGTCTCACTTCAGTGTACAATTATGTGATTTCAAAAACATTTGTAAAATCCATCATGTCGCACTGCATGACACGAGTGTTACCTCCAGCCAAAGGATTGGATATGGTCGATTGGGCCTTAACAGCATGACGGCACTGTTAAGGGTTTGTAATTCACAATGACGTATTCTCATGAACGGTACAAAACCAGCGCATGCTGTTGGTGGCTCATTCATTTCCAACAACATGCATTTGGCTGCCGCACTCGCCTTTCATCACGCACACACATTCGATCACCTCTTTATGTGATGCATGTCGCACTTATTCACTTTTGTGGTTCTCAAAACATCAAATAAACACATTAAAAATTTTTAAAAAAGTCTCCTCTAGGCCTAAATCTCTGGTACACAGGCAAAGAGAAAATGTTTTAATGCAAGTCACGGCTAATTTAGCCCAAGATCCACACTGTATAATCATTGTCCCGAAAGAGGGGGAAAAAAAAGCAGAATCTGCCGGACAGCTTATGGATGCACAGTAGC
Organism: Plectropomus leopardus; assembly: GCF_008729295.1. Classification (NCBI taxonomy): domain Eukaryota; kingdom Metazoa; phylum Chordata; class Actinopteri; order Perciformes; family Serranidae; genus Plectropomus; species Plectropomus leopardus. The sequence continues at coordinate 8,787,649 of NC_056469.1, forward strand.
AGATGAATCACGCTGTGTCACATATATATCATCCTGTGAGACTCAGACCACAGTCTTCCTGCTCTGGTTAACCCCCCTGAAATCACACATGATATTTCCATAGGGAGGCTGTCAGTGTTGAAATACCCCACTCTTTATATGCTCCGTGTCCATCTTGAGGCCTAATACGGAACAGTTTTAAGTGCCTGAACATCTTTCACAGGTGTTCAAAGTGGCACGACATATTTTACACAGGAGGCTATTCATTTTCACAGCTTAACACTTCCACCTTGCAATGGAGTCCCAAAACTGACAAAATGTTGTGAAAAAAAAAATCTAACGCACTACATCAAAAATAAGGAATAAGATAACTAAAGCTAACTTTTGTCAAACTATTTTACCATTCTTGTACAATTTGACCAAAACGCCTATCCAAGGCATACCCAAACTAAACTCAAAGCTGCTTAAACCACATGGAATACATATTTGTATTTTCTTAAAAGGTAACACCGGCTATTTTATTAGTGTTCACTCACCAGTTAGAATTACTATCAGTGCTACTGTCATTCAATAACAAAAAAAATTAAACACACTGCAGTAGAAGATTTTTTGATTTCTACTACTTTATTCTCTTGAAAACAGATGCCTGCAGATAACAATAGCCTAGACTTATTAGCTGCAAAACACCATAGCATGAAGCTACCTAGTCCAAGCTCAAAGTAGATAATAATACCAAACATATTAAATATTTTACACATTTCTCTAAGGGTTTGTCTGGGTGCTATCCAAATAAAGAGGTTGAAAACAAATTAACAAAAACAGAAATATCTAAATATCCCTCAAGAATATAAAATAATTTGTTTATTAGTTATAAAGAATGGTCCATTTTGATTTAAAAAAAAAAAAAGAGGCACTCTAGCAGTTCATTGGCTATAGGAAGTGTCAGTCATTGGCACAACTGTTTGCTATTGCCTGAATCTCTTTGGCTATTTTCGCTGTGGACAGGACATGAGAGATCCTATTGGTTCAGGTGAGGTGTCAATCAAAAGCCCAGAGTGCAGCTGCCGTTTTTGAAAGTGACTTCAGCAACACAGTTAGGCCCACCTGAGACAGGAGCATTTTCAAGTTGGGGGATCTAAGAAGATTTAAAAGGATGCAAAAACACTCTCTGGCTATTTCTGGATCTAAGAATGTGTTTGGACTTAATATCGTGTATCAGGACCGTTTTGTGGGAATATTATCGAATGGTGGATTCCAGTGGGGCTGCACAGGTAAGCTGAAATTGTTTGTTTGTCTGTTTGTTTTGGTCTGACAGAGGCCTTGACAGCACCGGCTGTGGTGACTACATCTTGAAATGTTTTGAATTGATTGAATCGCAAGAATCGAAAGAAGCAAGCTTTTGAATGATATGTTGTATGAGAAACCTTAAACTCAACAGCTGGGTGAACTGTTGTCAAACTACACAGTGCATGTTATGTTAAATGCTGACATACAGGGTGTCCGAACGTAGTTAAGTGGGGCCTGATTAGAAAAATCAGTGTGTGAAAAATCACATCAAATGGGTTCTTACATCGTTCAGTAACAAAAAGTATTGAACTTTCCACAGCACCTAAAGGGGTCAGTCATCAGATATGACTTTGCTTCTCTTTGCTATGATGGAAGGCAATGTCTGCTACATGTCTGCTGTTAGGTAATGAGTTTTTGTTTTTGTTGTTGTTTTTTCTTGTTGCTTGTTTTCTTTGTCTGTCATCACCTCTGCCTGCTTAGTTCTGACTTGATGCATGTCTGCAAATTGTATTATAGTCCTGCCATTGTGAGGTGAAAGGGAAAAAAATGCAGTGATACTGCTTGAGCAGCCAATATTGTGTGGTCAGCCTGTATATTTTATTTTGTAAGTCAAGCTGAGGACCATTTAAAATTGGTTCGAGGGCCACAGTTGGCTCCCAGGCCAGACTTTGGACATGTCTGCCTACATACCTTATACATCCATAGCAGCACTGTTTAAACTCTTCTAACATTAGCTGAAGCATTTGGTGAGCAAGACATTGTGACCTTATGAAAAAGACATTAAATCACAAATATCTACAAAATGTAGATGTAATGTAAAAAAAAAACACATACACAATACAGTATATGTAAGCTCTTGCATTTTTCCTCTTAGCTTAATGTAACTTACCATCATTCATAATTATTTTATCCAGCCAGTTAATTTTTAACCGTCTGCCTCACAGTTTGTCATTGCAGTGCCAAGAGACAGAAAACATTTTAAGGTGTCTGAGCATGTCCAATAAGCTTGCATGTTGCATAGCAGAAATCCTTGCTAATATAGTATACCCGCACATTTTTGCCTACACCCAGTGTTAGAGGAAGTACTTAGATCCTTTACTTAAAAGTACTAATACCACTGTAAATATATTCTGTTACAAGTAAAAGTCCTGCTTGTAAAATGGTACATTAAAGTAAGTAAGTGTAATCAGGACATGTAGTTAAGGTATTAAAAGGAGATTAACAAACAAACCCCCAAACCTCAAAAATAGAGAAGATAACGATTTAAATATTTGTCAAAAATAGTTGCCAAATCTGTTTTTTTTTTTACACTTTTGGGTAGTTAAATTTAAAACAACCTTCTCATGCTTTTCATGCAAAAATCTGAATGTGTGACGTAACCAGTAAGTAAAGCTTTCTGATAAATGCATACATTTTCTATATACTTTTATATTCAATTATCACTTTTTTTTAACCTATGAAATGGCAAAATTTAGCTGGACTTTGGAGCATTATTTAGTCCTCTTTTTGGGAAACTAGCATGTTTGGTACCACAGGATTCCTCACGTCTTCTAGTTTAACAATATATGTTATGTATGGACCATAATCGCATTGTAAATAATGCGTCAACGCTGACAGTCCTACTTTAGTTATATTTTTTACTTGTCTCATGACGTTTTACCACATTTTGTAAGTTTGGGGCCTTAATATTGCTATAAATGTATGTCATAAAAACTGCATATTCTTTTTAAAGTGAGGTCAATAAACGGCTTCGTGTAGCCAGTTTGGCCCACCAGTGAAAGAAGCAAAACCAAGATGACTGTTGCAGGGAAAGGAATAAGGCGTAGATGTTGTGAGTTGTTTTTAAAGACATCTGCTACTGGTTACAAGTTAATGAACGATTCACAGATGTCATCCCCTGGGCCAGACTATCACTGCTCCAGACTGAGGGATTAAACCTAAAGGCTTACGGAGAGGAACTGCACTGAAGTGGATTCATTAAGCACAAGACCACCACTACAGCACACATTGCAGTGTCTACAGTGGAAAAATAGGGATACAAAGAGAATCACATCACATATTTTGAAGGTCTCTTGATTTTTGCTCACCTTTAACCTATGAAAGTTCAAAGAGCTCCAGCAACACTTGTAGCTTGAGGAACGACTTTGTTAAAAGTAGAGTATATAAAGTTGCTGCAGCTCTCTCCATGCATCTTGGAAGTTGGTGAAGTTGTGCCAGAAACCTCCACTCTGCTTCACCTCTAACCTTTGACATAAAGTCTCTTTTTTCTACCATCCTGTGAGAAACAGGACACTGATAGTCAGTGGAGGAATGTAACTTATTACGTATACTCAAGTACTTTACTTAAGTATGAATTTGAGGTGCTGATACTTTACTTGAGTATTTTCTTTTCAGACTACTTTGTACTTTACTCAATTACATTTAAGAGGGAAATATTGCACCTTAAAATTCACTACATTCACCTAAAAGCTCTAGTAACTCTAAAAAATTAAGATTTTTGCATAAAGAAAGTTTTTAAATATGATGTATTGCTATAAATTAAACTACAAAACTGTTTATACAAGTACAGCTGCAACAATTAGTTGAATAATCAATCTGTCCAAATTAATTGCCAACTATTTTGAGAAACATTTAAGTATTTTTCTTTTTTTAAAATTGGGTTTTCGGAGGGTGTTACATTCAGTCTTCAGTGCACATAGTTTTTATACTTTTTTTTATGATTTTGAGTTTTGGGGTGGTTTTCCTTCTTTCATTTTTTAAGTTAAAGTTTTGGGTGTTTTTTTCTTTCTTTCCTCTTTAATTTTGACTTTTTGGATTTTTTTCCCTTCTTTTTAATTTTTTTTTTATTTTCCTAATAATTCTGAGATTTGTTTTGGTTGTATGCGTGGTTTGGAAGATTTGGCAACTATTTCTGATAAACATTTAAGTCATTTACTTATTTTGAGGTTTTTGGGGGGTATCTTCAAAATTTTTTTTCGAATGGGTACTTTAACAATACATTGAGTACATTTTCCTGATTATACCTACGTTTACTTACATACCACTTTCAATGCAGGAGTTTTACCTGTAACAGAGTATTTTCACAGCGTGGCATTGGTACTTCTACTTAAGTAAAGGATCTGAGTACTTTCAGAAGTGCCGATGGAATTCTCAGTGTTGTTGAGAGGGTTAGCAGCCATCCACACATCAGAAGTGCTGGTCCTCCCTGTGTAAACCACTTCTGTGAACTGTATGTGTGCACGCATGCCTCTGTGCGCGTGCGTGTGTTTTAATGTTTGTTCTGACTGTGGTTAGGTGGCTGAGACTGAAGCTCCCTTTTAATCTGACAGAGAGCATTTTCATTAGTTCTGTTGGGTCCTATTATTAAAGCTTGCTTCAAAGGCACAACAAGTGAAACCACCAACAGGAAATGACCCAGCGGGCTGTACGCTGTGTAGATCAGTGATAGCAATCTGTGCTTTAAGGCAGGTCGTTATGACACGTAAATGCATCTATTGTGCGCACTGTGTGTACCTCACAGGGACCTCTGCTCAACATTCACATACTGTAGCCGACTGTGAGTTGCAGTAGTTGTGGCACATGTGACACATTCGTTCCAATGCAGATGGCAGAAATGGAAGTTATGACATTGGTGGGGCAAATGAGATTGCCCGGGATAATAAATGTTGTAATAATTTGCAGTTTTTAATAACTGTATAATGAGCCATCGCTTGCCCTTAGCAGTTGAAGGAAATCTGGAATCATTAATCTTAATATGGGTTAGCTATGGTGTTTGGCAGGGGCCGAAACAGCAACGAGCAGGAACATAGCAGTGTCAAAGGACAAGCCGATGTTAACATTTTGGGCAAGTTTGCCATATGTAAGCCATCATGGTGTGTACAAGCCCGCTAAATGGTGGCATTAATGGGTGACTTTTATTACTAAACTCGCTCCTAATTGCAAAAATGCAATCCAAAGTCAACTCTCAGTGCGGATTTGGCTTTAGTCGGAGTTGCTAGGTAACAAGTTAATCCCAAAAATAAATATGGTCTTCCATAAAAACTAACTGTCTGTGACAGTTATTTGCTTTTCTGCAGAAATGTTTTTTGAAACGGGGAAAAAAAAAAAAAAAAAAAGGTTTCCGAGCTGTGCTAGAAGGAAGTACACGCCGATCGCAGTCATTTAGCCCCCTCCAAATCTGCCTCACCTGCTGGACAGGAAGTGAAAAAGATTAATGTTCTTAATCGTCACCTTGCGCATTAATATCACTGTGCTGCGCTTGATTTGACAAATGGGGGAATATTTATGAGTCACTTGCAGTGGTAGTGTTTCTGCGGTTAGGACTCATAACAGCAGGTGCAGTGGGAGGACATGGGATTTTTTATCACCATCTGTTGCACGGAACGGACAGGCATTTTATAACGACCCGGTGTGGCGTTTCCTATGGGTGCTGTAAGTATTTTTTTGGCTCATTCAACCCCTGTCGTTCTGGCTTTTTTTTCTACGTTGGGATCCAAACGCAACACAAAGCCATTGTCCCTGTTCACTTGAGGGGAATATAGCAGAGCAGCTCTGTCCTTTCCTCTCAGGATGTGACACGCAAGGGCTTTATGACCTGAACTGATTCATACTGCGCACCTTAAACACATTACAGGCTGGGCAAATATTTCCTCTTGCTCGTGCTCGGAGAGCCATGGGCACAACCATTATATTGGGCTCAAGAGCCAGCTGGTGAGGACAAATCCACAAGGATTCCTATTTTCCCCCTTCTGACTCTCTGGCAGCCTCGCTCCATTCATTCAATTTTTATATGTGCCTAGTAGCCGTGTTACTACCGGTTTCAAGGGAGAATTAATCGAAAACAGGTCTTATTAAAGTATATTAAGACCAGTTGAATTGGATATAATGTGCTCAGTAAGGGCCCAGAAGGGTTGTATCCGAGCCATAGCTGACACTTGTGGCTTCTACGAGCACGGCTGTGTTATTCTGTAGTGGCACTGCACCGGTTCCAGGGGGGCTATACACTTGAGCCAAGTGTTGCATTGTGGGTAAGCAGATTTTAAGTGGGTATGAGCACGGCAGGGGGTAAAGGAGGGGTCTCATTGTCCAGGAATGTTTATCTTCCCCCCCGCCTTCGTTCAAGGCTGGATTATGCAGCGCCATGGTTCTGAAGCAACCTTTGCCTCCACTTGGAGGGTCCGTGGAGGGAATATTCATTCATACATATACGCACGTACAAACTGGCATTATCCCCCTCATAAGAAGCCAGGTTGATTGTTCCCTCAAGGCACAGCGAGTAGGTGGAAGTGGAGCCGCTGTGGCAGGGTGTTGTACCTCACTTGCTGGGCCGGGCTCTCTGGGAAGGCTGGAGCCAGTGATGCTCCCAGTGTGTTCAGCACTAGTCATCATCCTCAGCACAACACGTTTTATTGGGCAGTGTGTGGGTTGCAGAAACGTGTTTAATCAACTCTGCCGTCGGGGAGGTCTTGACCTCATGTCAGTGGTTCCCAGACTTGATTTTGTGTGTGTGTGTGTGTGTGTCTGTCTGTGTGTGTCTGTATGAATGGCTCCCAGCCTTTGCTTTGGAGTGTGACCTGCGGTGGAGCCTCTGGTTCACACTTTGCTCTCTGCTGTTGCTGGTTTAAGTGATTAACTGGGGAAAGTGATGACTAATCTGTCGGTGGAGAGTCTGAAACAATTGCAGTCAAATGAGATATTACAGTCAATATTGTATGTAATGTGACCCTCTGGATCCAATCAAGGGGGACATTAATAGAGAGCAATTCCAGAGCTCTACTCCACACTGTTAGATATTTATATGGAGCATTACTCACAATTCATCATTCACTGTAAAGAAATTAGTCTGTAAAACATTTTGTATTTTGGTCCAGACTTAAATGTCCCAGCAAATACCAGATGGATCGCCATGGAATTTTGCACAAAAGATCACGGTTTCCAAATTACGTGTCCTAATGACGTTGGTGATCCCCGGACTTTACTTCTGGCGCCATGTGTGTAATTGACATTTGTGTTTTTTTAGTGAAATGTCTTGACAACTATTAGATGGATTGACATGAGATTCGGTACAGACACGCATGTTTCCCTCAGGATGAATTGTAATAACTTAGGTTCTGACTTTTCATTTAGCACAACAGGTCAACATTTTGATTAGTTCAATTTTAATTTAGACCGACAAGAGTCACCATTAGTTCAGCACTAACTAATGATTTTCACTTTAGCCTAAGCTGTGCTTTGTGTGTGGTGCTTATTAGCAAAAGTTAGCTTGTTATCATGCTAAACTAAAGCAGCATTCAGACCATTCAGAGTATCCCTGCCAATCTCAGGCATCCAATCAAGGGGGACATTAATAGAGAGCAATTCCAGAGCTCTACTCCACACTGTTAGATATTTATATGTATACCCCTTTTCCACCAAATCACCTCTGTCCTCAAATGGTTTCACTGGAACTTTGGTCCTATATAGCGAACCAGCCCGCATTTCCACCAGTTTGGTTCAAAACCATAATAAACAAGGATGTGTCATCAACAGAACATGTCGCACAGTGCCCACATAAGTAAACAGTAGTAGCGAAATTGCGGATTACATTGATTACCTGTGAACTTTTGTCCTGTTAATACAGATATTTGGTTTTAACCAAAACAAGCGTGTACCAAGTGAATGAGACTATAGCACGCTCTTTCTTGTCTGACAATTTATCATTCGACTTATCCATCCTCTATTCCCAACCACTGCATTCTAGTAAACATGATATCCAAAGAACCCATTATGGTATTTTATAGCCAAGGGGTAAAAGGTCACTTGAACATTATTATGTTATCCAAAAACACTCTTATGTCCATTATTCAGCGCAGACATTTGGTCACATACTGAAATGATTTGTGACACTAATCTTTAAACTGTATTTAAACTGTATAGATCTTCTATGTTGCCGGGTTAAAGATGTGTGTGAAGCATCCCTTTTTTAGACTTTGTAGCTTTGCAGCAACATCCATATTTGAAGCACTGAAGCTGTCACGTACTTATGAGTGCAATCTGACTGCTTTGCAAATTCTAGTTTAGTAGTGAAACGGCAAATAAAGGACATATGTGTTCACCTTCTCATCAGTCTTGTGGCTAACATATCTCCAGAAAACAAAAAACTCTAAAACTACCTGTTGTTACTTAGCTTCTAATTCCATTTATCTCCACAAGAGTAACATCCTGTAAATTCTCCAGTTAACCGCCTGAGCACTTTGTACACTTGAAAAAATGCTAGCTTGAAGATTTATAGACCTTGTATACTGTATTTCACCGATGAACAGGCCCCTAATTGCTGCCTGCCTGCATGCATTGTGTTTAGTGAGTGTGCATGTGGGTATGAGTCAGATAAAATAAACCACATGGTGTGCGTGTGAGTGTGTGTGAGGAAGCTGAACAGAAATCTCTGCTCTCATTTACTATCTCCTTGTGTGGTTTGGCAGCAGCTCTGTTGGTATGGGGGCGTGCAACGGGCATCCGTCTGGGCGCGAGGCAGGCCTGGCATGCCGCTCAGCCCCCTGCAAGGCTGCATGAGGGTGGGATCAGCGTAGGAGTCTACCAGGCTCCACACTGGTAGTCTGTGCATGTATGACTGCAAGCAAATGTGTGTCCTTCAGCGTGTACATGCCCTTCTGTGTGTGTGGAGGCAATTAAATCGTAATCACACAGGTTTAAATAACAACCACAGGTTCGCCATTGTTCCGCTTGTCACTTTCAATATGTTGACCTCTCTGTATGTTGTTTCACCATTCATAACTCCGTCACAGAGTCAATCTGAGCCTGTGTGTTCCCTAATCATTTCTGCACTGAGTTAACACCGGACCATTTATTTGACCTTTGTGGTCATTATAATTGCGAGGTGTGATCCAGCCATGCTGAAAGTAACACAATAGCATGCATGGCCATGTGCCATACCTCCCCTCATTGTACTGGATAACAAGCAAAGCACAGCAGAGCTGAGCTGGGCTGGGCCTGGTTAGCACTTGGACAGCAGACCACCCTTGGAAAATGGAGTTGCCTCTGGAGGAATTGTTTGTTAGAGGCCAATGGAGGATGTGACTTGCTTAACACCCCAGTATATCTGGGCCTGTATGGTGGCAAGAGTTGCAGCATATCTCAGTCCCTCTGGGATTTTGCGACGTCTCAATCTCAACAATTAACATAAATTAAGCCAGTGCCTGTGAATTCTGCCGGGTCTTGCAATTATGTCCAATTCCTGCAACTTCAACCAAAATTTTACTATTTAAAATGGGTGATATCTCAATTCATTGTAAACTGCATACAGAGTATTGATCCACTCAGCCCCTTTTTGCCCCTCTCTGTCTGTTTAGCTTGTGGCTAGTGCTACACTTGACACTGGGACAGACACAAAGTGACAGGCATAACTGCTAGCATCACATGGCTAACATTACCCAATGGGTTACCCAAGAATCAAGCCCTTTTGGTGCTGGTGTGAGATTGTTGGGACTGTTTAACGGCTCTGTGTTGAATGTTAGTTACTGCTGCTGAGTTAGCTTGTGCTAACCCATCAGAGAAAGTAGGAAGAGGGCAGCTCATGGCCACGTACTTCTGGATGGGATTTCCCCCCATTATGCTTTCTCTCCTTGGTTGTCACAGCTATGTCCTATTGACTATATACGTACAACTAAAGCGAGGTAATGTGTAATATTTTATCCTAAGTTCATCCAGGACACTTGTCACCCATCTTGATCATATATTTTTGTTTATTTATTAAGGAGGAATTTGATAATATACAATAGCAACTGCAGATACAGTATTCAGTAGAATGGGTTGATGATGCAGTCACATCACAGAGGCCATTGTCATCAGATTTTTAATTTAGTACAAAAAAAAAAACAAGTTCAATTTGAGCGAACGCTGTTTAAATCCCTAGCTGGAAAAAGAATCCTCACTTGCAGCACATGCCGCAGACGCCGAGCACGCAGCAGCCACAGCAATAACGGCATCTAATGGGGCCACTCTGATGCTTCCCTCTGATGTTAAATGGCATCTGTGAAAACAAAAGCAGACAGGTGTTCTCCATCATTTATTTTTTCATCCTGTCTTATGTGAGAAGTATCAGGGCAGTTTACATTAGAATTATCTCATACTAAGGGACTTAATTTAGTCAGTCATTAGAACGTACCATCCATGTTTCCACTGACGTCTCTTCATATTCAGCAGCTGGATAGTCAGTGCCGACTGGCTCCTCCAGCTCTTGCACCTGTTTAAAAATTGTTAACATTTAGTCTTAACAATTAAAAAAAATACTCATAGAAAGAAGACAGGTGTTCTCCAGTATAATTTTTTTGCCATTCTGTCTTACATAACTATCAGGGCAGTTTACATTAGAATTATCTCATGTTAAATGATTTTTTTTTATTCAGTCATTAGAAGGTACCATCCATGTTTCCACTGATGTCTCTTCATATTCAGCACCTGGATTGTCAGTGCCGACTGGATCCTCTATCTCTTTCACCTGTTAAAAAATGTGAACATTTAGTCTTAGCATTTAAAAAAAATCTCATAGATAATAATATTGTGAAATAAGTTCAAGTTGAATTTTTACTTCAGTGACTGGGACAGCTAGGCTCTTCTGAATACAAATAAAGGTGAGCACAATGGCCACTGCAACACCGAGTGTCTTCATCTTAGGATCTTAGGGTTTGACTGGTTGTTAAAAGTCCTTAAAGTGCAGAGCATCTAAACCTCAGATGTTTTGGTGAATCTTGTCAGCTCTTTGAGTTGGTGTCCTGTCTGATGACTGAGTCTGTGAAACATGCTGTTATTTATACTAAGTCAGGCCACCGTTGCTTCATCCCCAGCTGCACTTAGCCTTCTTGCCTCCAGGCATGGGCTTGCATCACTCCCTGGATGATTCCTGGTGTTGTTTTCGGAATTTCCTAAGTAATGGGATGTTCGATGTTCTCTGTTTACTCTGTGTTAAGGTTAAGGTTAAGGTTAAGATTAGGGGCCAGTGTCTTTAACATCAGCAGTAAACAGAACACACAGTTCCAATATATGCAATGTGGAATTAAAACACACTCTGTCCTTGTGTGCACTATGTGAACTCTCCTTCAACAAAGTGCAAAAGTACTGAAATCAGATTTTTTTTTTTTAAACTTTAGCTACCTTATTACAATACTAATACTAATGTGTTGGCATTTGTGACCCACTGTTGATAGGTCAATGTCTGGGCCTGAAAGGATAGATAACAATTCAAATCATCAAAAAACACCTAAACATTATCACCTAAATATTATATTTTTTTTACTTTTAGCATTGTCTGGTTGTTCCCAAAAAGTAAAGGTAACACTGATAATGTCACGGGCCATTTAAATGTTTGGTAACTTCAGGCTTTCCAGATATCTAGGGCAATAACCAAAATCCCTTTTTTAATGTCACTCTGTCCCATTTACCGATAACCCTTTCGGGTCACCATTAGTTCAGCACTAAGTTCTCGATGCCAGCAAACAGTATCCTGAATAGCTCCACATCTTTTGCAATATACAGCTGAGTAGCATTTTTTTAAGATGAGAAGGGAGCATCACCTTCAGCATTTTTTAAATGGCTATTTAAAGTAAGGGTGGACCGATATTGGTTTTTCAGGGCCTATATCGATACTGATTATTAGTAGTTAATGAGACTTTGTTTAAATGCCTTTAGAAAATGTTTAATCAACAACTTCAACATCAAATACAGCAAGTTCTCAGCAACTTTTTTCTTCTAAAGTCAAGTGAAAATTTAAATAAAATAATAAAAATACCTCCCTTTGGTTGTACAAAGCAAAATTTCCTCCCATGCTGAATCTTTCTTTGCACTTTTTAATTAATTAATTTTATCAGTGACCATTAAAATAAAATGCATTTGAATTCTCAGTATAACTCAGAAGTGCAGTATGTTTTTTTTGAATAGTTGAATGTTAAGTCTCATTCCCAGGTTTATTTATTCATTTTTTATAAACTTGACACATTCATGAGTCAGTTCAGTTAAAGTCAGAATGGAACTGCTGCTGCTTTTGGACCACGACCCACTGCCCTATTTATCCAATCTCCTGTTTTTCCAATCCACTTAAATTTTAAAGAAGTGGAAGCCTGTATTATGTACTACAAGATAATATAAGCATTTATTTTTTTTTCTTTTGCTGATAATATTACCAGCAGATTATTTCATTTTTTGACCAAATGCAAAGTGTGACTGTGGAGTTGGGTCAATCTCTGATTGGGTCTCTAAGTTTGATTTACCATTGTGACACGTCCTGGCAAATTAAAGGCAGTCATATTTTAAATGAATAATTTTTTAAATACAATCATCTTATCTGGGCTTACACAGGTCAGGTCATTCATCATTGTTATAAGAACTTGTTCACACATTATATATAAGTCCAATGATAGTTTATTGTATTGTGTAATAATCTGTAGTATTTGCAGATGTTTAATGATGCAGCCACATCACTGAGCATAAATGAACTACAGAATGACCAAATACAGCAACATCCACAGAGTTATTGTAAAAGTCCTTTAAAAGGAAAATGTGTTTAAAAAAAAAAAAAAAAAAGGTTCTTGTGGAAGTCTAATCCGGTTGCAGGAATCTTCAGAAGTCGCAGCGGACACCGCACATAACACCATCTTTTGTTGGGTAGCAGTAAGGAGTGCATTTAGGTGCACGCTTCTCTCTGGTATTTAAAGGCGTCTGTGTGAAAGACAAGAGACGTGAGTCTCCAAGATTGTGTCTCATTCTGTTTGCTCCCTAGTTCTTTAGACAGAACTGGTTCATAGTGTTTGGCTAAATACATTCAGTTAACTGAATATACCTTCTCTTTTTCCACTGGCCACTGTGGATGATCAGCAACTGGAAGGTCACCATTGTCATAGTTCACTGGCTCTTCCAGCTCCTGTACCTGTGGATGGATTTTGATTGTTTAGGAATGATATCTTAGTGTTTTCATAAAACACTAATAACTAAAAAGCAAAAGAAATGATTGTTCTTACTCCAGCGAGGGGTAAGGCAGAGCTCTCCTGAGTGCAGATGAAGGCGAGCATGACGGCCACTGCAACTGCAACACTGAATGTCTTCATCTTAGGAGAGCAGAAGTGGTTCAGTTGGTGAGCAGATCTCTTGGTGACTCTTGTTAGGTCCTCTGTCTGTGTGATGGTTGAGTGTGTAAAATCTCAGGGTATTTATACTCAGTGGGGCCACTGTTGCTTCATCACGGGCAGCACACACGTATCTGCCTCCAGTAATGGGCTTTGCATCACAACTGACTGATGCTGGGAAAAAGTGGGAATTTTCTGCTTTTGACCTTTGGTCGTATTGTGTGTTACACAACAGCAAATCAACCAAATTTTAGTTTTCAGTATTTTCCCTTGTCATACCCGTAAAAGAGGCATTGTGACTATTGTTTGTTTGTTTCTATCATTTGTGTTTATTGCTCATTTTCAAAAGAGTTTACATTCATTCTGCTAATGATGGTGTTGGTGATCCCCTCCGCGCATGTGTCTGTGCATGTGTGCAAATTTGTGTGATATAACTGCCTCAGTCATTATTGTATAACAGATGGGTGTTTTTCTGGGATGAACTATGAATTTTTTTTTTTTTTTTTTTTTTGTATTTTAAGTTATTGACAGATACATACAAATAGTATGTACTCCATTGCTGTAATTCTCCTTAACATTCCTTTGCAAATTATGCATTGTATCTTATGTGTAAATACAAAGGAACAAGAAAAAAAGAGGATTTTTGTTTCATTACAAAATCACTTGGTTTTCTCCTAAGACCATTAACAACACACACATACACCTATGTGTGCATGTGTGAACCTATGTATGCACATGCAACAAGAGGAGAAAGTGAAATCTGAAATCTGAAAAAATCTGAAAATCTGAAAAAATCTGAAATCTTTTCTCAGTTAAGGACGACATTTAGGATTTTCCATACGACAAAAACATGTTTCTGATAACGGTATTTTGGAAAGAAACCCTATCTTATCCTAGGATAGACTTAAGCTATTGCACAACTGACCTAACTGGGGGATTTCCAAGGCTGGGAATGTCATGTCCTGAATTCAAAATATGCAGGATAACAGAAACACAGAAATACAGTATAATGATTAAAAGGCTACTCAAACCATATGATAATGCTTTGAATTTCAATACTTTAAATCAGTTAATTATCGTGAATAAATTCAAATAACTGACTAGAAAACTCCCTGAACAAAGGTTGATGTAATGGCTTGTCCATCTTGAACAGCCTACCAGTACATTGTAATCAAAGACACAGACAGTCTGTGTACACTCTGTACATGGACACAGGCATGACAGGACAGTGCCAATTAAGGTATCACATTTACAGTCAGCATATTGTAAGGATTTGTTACGTTTAGATAAGATAAAAGGTCCAAGATAGGATAGGACAGCCATGAGCCTAGGGCTTGCCACTATAAGATGATCATATATATTTTTGTATCTTTGAAACCCATGATAGTACAAGCCTTTTTTTCTTTAATGAGGAGTATTGCAGTGGTATGCCAGTTTTCAACGTATACCCTGGTCTGAAAAGTCACGGTTATGATACTGTGTACATTTGCTTATTTACAGTACTCCAGAGAAAATGCAACTGGTCGGAGAATTTACCTTTATTTTGCTTGTAGTTATTTTTTAATTTTATACTTCCATTAATGTAAATGATAAATAAGCTGAAAAAAAAAAAAAATATATATTATGTTGTAAAAAACTGTGACATTTCCTGAGACAGTTATTGTATGGTGAAAATCTCATTGCAGCCCCACTGAAAAACCAGGTGACGTACAGCGCCAAAAAGAGTCAGTTTATTTATAAGGATTCTTTAATTGTGTCTAACGCAGTCTTTAATTTGAAAAATACCTTGTGCACGTGCAGGAAATCTAAATCACAGTGAGCAATGCGTTCATTCTTATTAAATCATATGCAACATCTCCAACCTAACTACCCTGCTATTAAACAATTCAGTCTCATGTCAAATTGTGTAAAACCTACGTTTGTCCAAGCAGCAAAACATTGCAGTTTCACAAACATGGCTCAAAAACTGTGGCATTCCCTCGTTTCTCTTCCCTATCCTTTTTATTGACCTAGGTCAGCTCACATGACTGTCAACTTTCTCTCTGGGGAAAACCAAAAAAAAAAAACAAAAAAATGGGGGTTGAGGGGTACATTGCCACTACTTTCAGTGGAAAATGTTGTATTCTAATATGGTGTCAACATTAAATTGCATTTGGATAAACACTTCTAGTGAGAAGTGTAAATTTTGTTTTCCCCGTCTTCACTTATTGAATGTGTATGATCCTTTTTTTTTTCTAAGACAGTTTTATCAGGCCTGGCTAAGAAATTTTTTTAAATATTACATTTTCTATCATTGCTATGGTGGTTGCTAAGGACACTTATCTGATCTTAAAATTGTGGCATAGTGCCCTTTAAAAATGTTATTTCAGCAACCATACAGACCATAACAGTGATAGAAAATGTAATATTTCAAACATTTTCTGGCAAGACATGAGGATACAATACTGCATTTTCCACTGAAAATAGAAGGAATGCCCTACTTTTTTGTTTTGTTTTTGTTATTGTTTTTTTTTTCAGCAGAGAGAAACTTGAAAGTCACATGAGCTGACGTCGGACAATCAAAAAGTATAGGGAAGAGGAGGAACATAGGAATGCCACAATTTGAGCTGCTTTTGTTAAACTGCAGCATTTCCGGTTCACAATTAAAGGTGAGAGTGGGTTGAGTCCTTCATTAAATACTGCTCCAACATGTTGTGACGATAAAAATACAACACAATGTATTTTTTCACTTATGCAAAAGATATGGACAAAGTGCTCTGCAGTATCTGATTCTTAGTGCATGGATGATGCAGTCAAATATTTGAGCACTGAGTGCTTTTAGGAACCACATCTTAGTGTTTTGATAAAATCACTCAAACTGAACCTAAAAGCCAAAGAAAAAATGAAAGTCATATTTTAACTCCAGTGAGGGGTAGGGCAGAGCTCTTCTGAGTGCAAATGTATGCGAGAGCGACAGCCACAGCATCTGCAACACTGAATATTTTTTATCTCAGCAGAAAAGATGTGTAGTTGTTTACCAGCATTTTCTGCTGTTGTCCTTTTGCCATTTTGTTTCTTCAGTGTATCATAGTGTGGCAGAAATACCTGCAAGAAAACATTCATGCATGATGCCCAGTTATCTCATCTCGGTTCAGTTTGCTGTGTACTTTTAAAAGTAGTACTCTTTTTTTATGCAAGATAAATGTGGAACATTTTAGAAGACAAACTATACATCATGCCATGATGAATTGTTTTTCAGTTGTGTATTTTCATTGTAAAACAAACAGTTCACACGTTAAATATGAGTAAAAAAAGTTTATTGTTATAATACACTGTAGTATCTGCAGATATTTAGGATACTATCACATGACTGAGCATATATGAACTACAGCGTGACCAAATTCAGTCACATCTTCTGGTTTGCAAGAGCCGGTAAAGCAAGTAGTAAAATAGTGAACTAGCTGTAAGAGTAAAAAGTGTAACATTGTAATGTTAGGTGGTTGTTGAGGAGGTCAACAGCAGAAGTCGCAGCGGACACCACAGAAGACGCCGTCACCAGTCGGGTAGCAGTAAGGAGTGCATTTAACACAGAGAGACCGCTTCTCTCTGATGTTAAACTGCCTCTGTGTGAAAGACAAGAGACATGAAAGTCATCTCAGCATATCTTCAGCATTATCTCACACTGTTTTTGGTGGTTCATGGTGGTTGGCTTAATTCAGTCAGTTAATTGAACTTACATTCCCCATTTCCATTGGCCACTCTTGATGATCAGCAACTGGATTGTCACCATTGTCATTGTTTACTGGCTGCTCCAGCTCTTCTACCTGTTGAGAAATTTGGAATATTTAGAAATGACATCGCAGTTTTACAACCACCAATTACAAATAATAAGCAAAAGAGATGATTTTGAAGTAATTTTCTTACTCCAGTGAGGGGTAAGGCAGAGCTCTCCTGAGTGCAGATGAAGGCGAGCATGACGGCCACTGCAACTGCAACACTGAATGTCTTCATCTTAGGAGAGCAGAAGTGGTTCAGTTGGTGAGCAGATCTCTTGGTGACTCTTGTTAGGTCCTCTGTCTGTGTGATGGTTGAGTGTGTAAAATCTCAGGGTATTTATACTCAGTGGGGCCACTGTTGCTTCATCACGGGCAGCACACACGTATCTGCCTCCAGTAATGGGCTTTGCATCACAACTGACTGATGCTGGGAAAAAGTGGGAATTTTTCTGCTTTTGACCTTTGGTCGTATTGTGTGTTACACAACAGCAAATCAACCAAATTTTAGTTTTCAGTATTTTCCCTTGTCATACCTGTAAAAGAGGCATTATGACTATTGTTTGTTTGTTTCTATCATTTTGTTTATTGCTCATTTTCAAAAGAGTTTACATTCATTCTGCTAATGATGGTGTTGGTGATCCCCTCCTCCGCGCATGTGTCTGTGCATGTGTGCGAGTTTGTGTGATATAACTGCCTCAGTCATTATTGTGTAACAGATGGGTGTTTTCTGGGATGAACTATGCATTTTTTTGTTTTTTTTTTTTTGTTATTTAAGTTATTGACAGATACGTACAAATAGTATGTACTCCATTTCTGTAATTCTCTTAACATTCCTTTGCAAATTATGCATTGTATCTTATGTGTAAATACAAAGGAACAAGAAAAAAAGAGGATGTTTGTTTCATTACAAATCACTTGGTTTTCTCCTAAGAGACCATTAACAACACACACACATACACCTATGTGTGCATGTGTTAACCTATGTATGCATATGCAACAAGAGGAGAAAGAGTGGATAAAACTTTCTAAGTCTGAAATCTTTTCTCAGTTAAGGACGACATTTAGGATTTTCCATACGACAAAAACATGTTTCTGATAACGGTATTTTGGAAAGAAACCCTATCTTATCCTCGGATAGACTTAAGCTATTGCACAACTGACCTAACTGGGGGATTTCCAAGGCCGGGAATGTCATGTCCTGAATTCAAAATGACTGCCAAAATGTGTCTGTATGGCAATGGCAATGAAGAAGCAGGATAACAGAAACACAGAAATACAGTATAATGATTAAAAGGCTACTCAAACCATATGATAATGCTTTGAATTTCAATACTTTAAATCAGTTAATTATCGTGAATAAATTCAAATAACTGACTAGAAAACTCCCTGAACAAAGGTTGATGTAATGGCTTGTCCATCTTGAACAGCCTACCAGTACATTGTAATCAAAGACACAGACAGTCTGTGTACACTCTGTACATGGACACAGGCATGACAGGACAGTGCCAATTAAGGTATCACATTTACAGTCAACATATTGTAAGGATTTGTTACATTTAGATAAGATAAAAGGTCCAAGATAGGATAGGACAGCCATGAGCCTAGGGCTTGCCACTATAAGATGATCATATATATTTTTGTATCTTTGAAACCCATGATAGTACAATCCTTTTTTTCTTTAATGAGGAGTATTGCAGTGGTATGCCAGTTTCAACGTATACCCTGGTCTGAAAAGTCACGGTTATGATACTGTGTACATTTGCTTATTTACAGTACTCCAGAGAAAATGCAACTGGTCGGAGAATTTACCTTTATTTTGCTTGTAGTTATTTTTTAATTTTATACTTCCATTAATGTAAATGATGAATAAGCTGATAAAAAAAATATATATATATATATTATGTTGTAAAACTGTGACATTTCCTGAGACAGTTATTGTATGGTGAAAATCTCATTGCAGCCCCACTGAAAAACCAGGTGACGTACAGCGCCAAAAAGAGTCAGTTTATTTATAAGGATTCTTTAATTGTGTCTAACGCAGTCTTTAATTTGAAAAATACCTTGTGCACGTGCAGGAAATCTAAATCACAGTGAGCAATGCGTTCATTCTTATTAAATCATATGCAACATCTCCAACCTAACTACCCTGCTATTAAACAATTCAGTCTCATGTCAAATTGTGTAAAACCTGCGTTTGTCCAAGCAGCAAAATATTGCAGTTTCACAAACATGGCTCAAAAACTGTGGCATTCCCTCGTTTCTCTTCCCTATCCTTTTTATTGACCTAGGTCAGCTCACATGACTGTCAACTTTCTCTCTGGGGAAAACAAAAAAATGGGGGTTGAGGGGTACATTGCCACTACTTTCAGTGGAAAATGTTGTATTCTAATATGGTGTCAACATTAAATTGCATTTGGATAAAACTTCTAGTGAGAAGTGTACATTTTGTTTTCCCTGTCTTCACTTATTGAATGTGTATGATCCTTTTTTTTTTTCTAAGACAGTTTTATCAGGCCTGGCTAAGAAATTTTTTAAATATTACATTTTCTATCATTGCTATGGTGGTTGCTAAGGACACTTATCTGATCTTAAAATTGTGGCATAGTGCCCTTTAAAAATGCTATTTCAGCAACCATACAGACCATAACAGTGATAGAAAATGTAATTTTTCAAACATTTTCTGGCAAGACATGAGGATACAATACTGCATTTTCCACTGAAAATAGAAGGAATGCCCTACTTTTTTGTTTTGTTTTTGTTATTGTTTTTTTTTTTTCAGCAGAGAGAAACTTGAAAGTCACATGAGCTGACGTCGGACAATCAAAAAGTATAGGGAAGAGGAGGAACATAGGAATGCCACAATTTGAGCTGCTTTTGTTAAACTGCAGCATTTCCGGTTCACAATTAAAGGTGAGAGTGGGTTGAGTCCTTCATTAAATACTGCTCCAATGTGTTGTGAAGATAAAAATACAACACAATGTATTTTTTCACTGATGCAAAAGATATGGACAAAGTGCTCTGCAGTATCTGATTCTTAGTGCATGGATGATGCAGTCAAATATTTGAGCACTGAGTGCTTTTAGGAACCACATCTTAGTGTTTTGATAAAATCACTCAAACTGAACCTAAAAGCCAAAGAAAAAATGAAAGTCATATTTTAACTCCAGTGAGGGGTAGGGCAGAGCTCTTCTGAGTGCAAATGTATGCGCGAGCGACAGCCACAGCATCTGCAACGCTGAATATTTTTATCTCAGCAGAGAAGATGTTTAGTTGTTTACCAGCATTTTCTGCTGTTGTCCTTTTGCCATTTTGTTTCTTCAGTGTATCATAGTGTGGCAGAAATACCTGCAAGAAAACATTCATGCATGATGCCCAGTTATCTCATCTTGGTTCAGTGTGCACAGAACCTTTTAAAAGTAGTACTCTTTTTTTGTGCAAGATAAATGTGGAACATTTTAGAAGACAAATTATACATCATGCCATGATGAACTGTTTTTTAGTTGTGCATTTTCATTGTAAAACAAACGGTTCACACGTTAAATATGAGTAAAAAAAGTTTATTGTTATAATACACTGTAGTATCTGCAGATATTTAGGATACTATCACATTACTGAGCATATATGAACTACAGCGTGACCAAATTCAGTCACATCTTCTGGTTTGCAAGAGCCGGTAAAGCAAGTAGTAAAATAGTGAACTAGCTGTAAGAGGAAAAAGTGTAACATTGTAATGTTAGGTGGTTGTTGAGGAGGTCAACAGCAGAAGTCGCAGCGGACACCACAGAAGACGCCGTCACCAGTCGGGTAGCAGTAAGGAGTGCATTTAACAGGAGACCGCTTCTCTCTGATGTTAAACTGCCTCTGTGTGAAAGACAAGAGACATGAAGTGCTCATCTTCAGCATTATCTC
Organism: Plectropomus leopardus; assembly: GCF_008729295.1. Lineage (NCBI taxonomy): Eukaryota > Metazoa > Chordata > Actinopteri > Perciformes > Serranidae > Plectropomus > Plectropomus leopardus. The sequence continues at coordinate 8,808,692 of NC_056469.1, forward strand.
ACACTGTTTTTGGTGGTTCATGGTGGTTGGCTTAATTCAGTCAGTTAATTGAACTTACATTCCCCATTTCCATTGGCCACTCTTGATGATCAGCAACTGGATTGTCACCATTGTCATTGTTTACTGGCTGCTCCAGCTCTTCTACCTGTTGAGAAATTTGGAATATTTAGAAATGACATCGCAGTTTTACAACCACCAATTACAAATAATAAGCAAAAGAGATGATTTTGAAGTAATTTTCTTACTCCAGCGAGGGGTAAGGCAGAGCTCTCCTGAGTGCAGATGAAGGCGAGCATGACGGCCACTGCAACTGCAACACTGAATGTCTTCATCTTAGGAGAGCAGAAGTGGTTCAGTTGGTGAGCAGATCTCTTGGTGACTCTTGTTAGGTCCTCTGTCTGTGTGATGGTTGAGTGTGTAAAATCTCAGGGTATTTATACTCAGTGGGGCCACTGTTGCTTCATCACGGGCAGCACACACGTATCTGCCTCCAGTAATGGGCTTTGCATCACAACTGACTGATGCTGGGAAAAAGTGGGAATTTTTCTGCTTTTGACCTTTGGTCGTATCAATTGTTCCACAACAGATCAACAATATTTTAAGCTGGAGTTAATGCTTGTTTTTCTCTGTTCTCATTATTTGTTTTCATTTTCTTCTGTTTCTTTTTCACTTATTAAAAATCTTAGCCATATAAAATCTGTTTATACTAGCAGTCTGTTAATGATAGTGTTTGTGAGTACCTATATATAATGAATAAGTATCGAAATGTGTGTCAGTGTGTTTCTGTGCATTTTTGTGAAAATGTGTGTGTGGGTGTCTTACGACTGTCTCAGTCATTATTGTGTAACAAATGAGTGTTCACTTCAGGTCACTTTGTGTTAATCACACACACTTGCATACGCAGCACATGGTTGCACAAAGAACATGTTTGCATTTAGGTAAAATGCCCATTTCGTCTCAGGAAAGCACATTTAGCTCTTTCACAACTGTCCTAACTTTGGTATTTCCCAGGAATCCTCAGTGAAGATAGCATGAACTCTGTCTTAAATTCAAAATAACTGTCAAAAATGTGCCTGTGGCGACAAAGGTGGTTGGAGAACAACATGAACACCAAAATATAATTATTAGTTGGCAACTCAAACCAAACAACAACACTTTAAATTTCAGAAATTAACTTAATAAATCAATTTGGATCCATTCACGTAGTTGAAAATTAATGTTCCTGAGAAGATGGGGTTTCCTTTCCTCCACTGACACAATTACTGCCTCCAAGTCATCATAGCTAATTGAATTCCCATCTATTTTTGTCCATGGTTGCAAGTTAGCTAGTAAGTGACGAGTGAGAGCTGTTGACATTATGGCTTGTCCATCTCGAGTGGCCTACCAGTAGTTAAACTCCAATGAAGGAATTATTCTGTATTCATTACAAACACAGATACAAGCATGACCGAATAATTGCAAAATGAAGAATCCAATTTACAGCTTACCATTTCTTGAGTTAAGATATGAGGTCTAAGACAGGATAGGACGAAGCCATGAGTTTAGGAGTTGCTCTCATGAAAAGCAATTCATGGAAATATCCTTAAATCCAAGAAATGTGCTGAAGTCTGAGGAATGTCCCAAAAGCCTAGAAACATCCTAAAGTCCTAGATGTCCTGAAGTCTTAGCAACATCTTAAAATTCTAGAAACGTGATAAAATCCAAGAAATGTCCAAAAATTCTTGAACGTCCTAAAATTGAGGGAATATCCTAAAATCCTAGCAATGTCCCCAAATACCAGAAACATCCTAAAATCCTAGAAATGTGCTAAAGTCCTAGCAATGTCCCAAAATCCAAAACATCCTAAAATACTAGAAATGTCCTCAAATCTGAGGAATGTCCTTAAATCATGGGAATGTCCTAAAATTCTATACATCTATATACATCTATCTATACAAGTCTTAGAAATATCCCCACATCCCAGAAACAATATCATATCCTAGAAGCATCCTAAAATCCTGTAAACACGCCAAAGTTGTAGATACATATGTCCAAAAATGTCCTGAAAAATGACTTAGTATTCTGCTTTATGTGTAACATAAATACTTACAGCAGGAGATGCATTTGACACAGTTAAACGCAAGGTCACTCTCTTAGTAGACATCAGATTTAACTAGTCAAATTATACGTTATGTTAATAAATCTGTTTGTTCATTGTGTACATTGGTAAAAGAAGACATTTACACATTAAATATAGGTAAAATAAAAGTTTATTGTCATAAAACACTGTGGTATCTGCAGATATTCAATGATGCAATCACATCACTGAACATATGAACTCCAGCATGACCAAATGCAGTAACATCTTCTGATTTTCAAGAAGCACATGTACAATTGAAAATGTGGAAATTGCTTTAAGAGAAAAAGCACAACAAATTCATAGTAAGCAGTTGTCGTGGAAGTCTGTTACTGGAAAATGCAGCGGACACCGCACTCGACTCCATCACCAGTTGGGTAGCAGTAAGGAAAGCAGATAGGCCCCCCTGGAATCTGAGTGAAAGACAAGAGATATGAAGTGATGATCTTCAAGATTATCTCTCGTTCTGTTTGTTCTCTGACAGAATTGGCTCATGATGTTTGGCTAAATTCAGTCAGTTAACTTAATATACCTTCCCCCTTTTCACTCGACTCAGTGGATGATCAGCATCTGGAAGGTCACCGTTGTTATTGTTCACTGGCTGCTCCAGCTCTTCTAACTGTGGATGAATATTGAATGTTGAGGAACGTCATCTAAGTGTTTTCACAAAACACTAATAACCAGAAAGCAAAAAAAAAAATAATTTTCTTACTCCAGTGAGGGGTAAGGCAGAGCTCTCCTGAGTGCAGATGAAGGCGAGCATGACGGCCACTGCAACTGCAACACTGAATGTCTTCATCTTAGGAGAGCAGAAGTGGTTCAGTTGGTGAGCAGATCTCTTGGTGACTCTTGTTAGGTCCTCTGTCTGTGTGATGGTTGAGTGTGTAAAATCTCAGGGTATTTATACTCAGTGGGGCCACTGTTGCTTCATCACAGGCAGACCTGCTGTCAGTAATGGGCTTTGCATCACAACTGACTAATGCTGACAATAGAAATGGAAATTTTTCTGCTTTTGATCTTTATCCATACTGTCAAATGAAGTATATTTTAAGGAAATTCAATATTTCCTTTTGCCATAAAAGTCAAAATGCCCATTATTTTCAACACTTGTTTAATTCCCATTATATGTTTATTTTCTTCTTTTTCTTAAAAAACAAACAAACAAACAAAAAAACAAAATCTAACCCATATCATACTAGTTCCCTTTTAATGATAGTGTTTGTGAGTACCTGCACGTATAATGATTAAGTATTCTTAGTGTGTGTCAGTGTGTGCCTGTGCATTTGTGTGTGAGTGGGTGCCTTATGACTCTCTCAATCATTGTTGTGTAACAGATGTGTTTTTTAGAGATGCATTGATGTCAAATGCCTTGCTAAACTGAAATATCTGTAGAAATACTTGAACATTTCCTTTTTCTCTCTGTTTCATTTTTTTGTTAACTTGCTGGCGCATGTGCCCATGTCACGGGTAGAAGTGGTTCAGTTGCTGAGCAGATCTGTTGGTAACTCTGTCTGTCAGATCTTCTTTATGTCTAATGGTTCAGTGCGTAAAAAGAGTTGGTATTTATACTCCCCGGGGGCCATTATTGCTTCATCACACACAGAACTTACCTGCTTCCAGTAATGGGCTTTGTATTATCCCTTGAATGAATGGAAATGGAAATTTTCCAGCTTTTGACCTTTGGCCACATTGTTTGTTTTACAGCATCAAATCAGCAGTGAACTTTTGTGTGAAATTAGTGAAAATTTAACTATTACAATGTATTTTTACCTGCAGAAAAAAAAAACTGATGAAGACTGTAAGACTGTATTGGTCCAGGTGTGGATGACTGCATTTCTTTGACCTGTACAGAAAATCCTCCATTGAATGAGAATCTGTGTTGAAAAACTGCTCAGTGTAAAGGGTGCAATTACAAATGATCAACAGAGGAAATTTCAGCAATTTCAGTTTTGCGTAACACAGAAGAACCAGCAGTTAAACCACATGAATCACCCTGATGACAACCCCCACCCCCCCCCCACCCCCCCAAATCTACAAATTTCTTATAATTTCTGGATATACTTTTATTTATTTATTTTTTTTTTTACCAAGTGTCTCATTGCCTTTTTTCCCCATGTTTTTGAAATAAATCACACCACTTTGCTCAGGGTTCAAAGGGCATAATACTTGTGAATGGGATCTGAAAGCAGCACACAAAAACTTTAAAGAAGAGAAACTTTAAAGAGTTAAAGGATTTAAATATTCAGTCCATATATTTATTTGCATTTTGGTTTTGTAAGTTATGTAGATCATATAAAAAATATATGATATTATATGATTTAAATTGACACAAAACTTTTTTCTTTTACTGATGAGTGTGACAAACCCTGGTTACATCCATTATTTTTTCTATTTAAAAATATTTGCAGTGTAGGTCTGGATTTTCCAAGCTTACTTGTTTTAAACTGTGTTCATAAGTGTTTGTCTCTTAAACATTTAGCCTGCCTGCCAGTATTTTGGCTCAATAAAGCTACTGTTGGCTTAACACAACAGTCAGATTCACGTCATCATGCAGATCAATATTCCTCTCTGCTGTCAGTCCAGGGCACTGACCCCATCTGTCCCTGTCTCAGCTGCCTTCTGTCTTCACCTCTGTCCATTTTTTGTCTCCCTTTCCCACTTCATTTCTGTTCCTTCACACCACAGGTAATCTTCTTGTGCAACTTTAAGTTCTGGTGCCCTTGATCTTGACTTATTCCCTCAAAATCAGTCCTGTGCTTTCCCCTCCTTCTTTGCCTCTTCATGAATGGCAGCTTGCACCGCAGTCAGTGAGTTTTTCTGACACAATACTGGGAACTTTGCCAAAGCATGTGTAACGCAGGAAGAAAATCCAATGGGAGAGCATTGTAATTAGTCCAATAAATGTTTTCACTTGGATGTATTTGAAACAAAGCGGTGCTTATTACGGCGCGCAGGGGTTTTATTGTGAGAGCTTGTAAGCGGATGATGTCTTCTGCGCAGAGTCAAAGGGCACTGCTTTTCTGTGGCAATGAAACAATTTAACAGGAGCCATTGCACTAACAAAACGTGCATTCTGCTACTGTGGACGCCAGAAAAAGTTAAACTGCTTCTCTATTTCCTAATATGAGGATGTAATAAATGCATCAATGGACTTTGGCTTAATGTAAGCTCTTTTTATCCTTTTCCACTCAAGATATGAATAACAGACTGGTTAAATTAAAGGGATACTTTGCTGATTTTTAACTAGTTTTTTATCAAAATAATCCCCCCCCCCCCCCCCGTTTTGTCTCTCAAACTGGGACCATAATCTGATCAAATGGTAAACTAAGCAGTGCTGATCTAATCTAAATGGAGCTGCCTTTTTCTCACTTAAAATGTTTTCAGAAACATGTTTTAGCTTATTGTTTAACCCTTTGAAACATGAGCATATTGGCTTGATTTCTTTCAAAAACATGGGAAGGAAAAAAAGAAAAACAAAGAAAAATAAAGATAGAAAAATTAGCAAGAAATTAGAAAAAAAAGTACAAGAAAAAGACCTGAAAATTAGTTAATAAAAGAAAAAATAAACAAACAAACAAGGCAAGCAAGACTTGGTCAAATCTTTTTCCTTTTTTCATTTAGACATTTTTTCCTAGATATTTTTCCTTAGTTTTTTAAAAAGCACTTTTTTGAATCTCTTAATTTAAATTTTTGCAATTATTATTATTTTTTTAAATTAAGTTGCTCCTTACATTTTTTGCCCATGTTTTTGAACGGAAACAGTTGGCTTAGGATTCAAAGGCTTAAAAACTTGTGTAAGGCGTCTGAAATCAGCATGAGAAAAGTGATTTCAAAGGGTTAACTGTAATGTGAGATTGGTTCTTGCCAGCTGGCCACCATTGTGGCACATATTGAGTTTGCATTACATCACCCATCTGCGGAAATTTTTATTGAGTGCAGCGCAGTGCATTCTGGTAGTTGTAGGTTTACTACATTTTCAGCAAAAGCATCCTTTTTCACTTTTTTTTCTGATTGTGTAGCATCAATTTCAAAAGTAATGCAGTGGCTCGGAGGGAGCGAGAGACCGCACCATAGGATGAAAAAGTGGTGAATTTACAGCTCACAGCAGGTTCATACTGCACAGTCTCTGGCTTTTGTTTGATATTTAGTGTGTGCAAAAAAATGTTGTGCATTTGCAATCCATCGTGGGCACATTCACTTGTTTACTATATTACATGAATACTGCAGGTACACTAAATGTCTTGTTCAAATTATAAAACTTTATAAAAAAACAAACCCCGCATCGTCAAATAATCATATTTAACTGTTGGATCTAATTCAACTAACATAACATTCTAAGTCTGGTGGAGCCTTTCGAACGGCATATTAAGGCTGTTTAAATAGGATTATAGATCTTCAAAATGTTTAAAAGGTTTCATGTGTTAATACAGTACAGTGGACTGTCATGCTCATTGCTAAAGTGACATACATGCCCAGAACATTTCATAACCTGTAATACCTCCAATTCATGGATGCAGCCAGCGTTAATGGGCAGGGCCTGCCAGTAAGGGCCCCAAAGGCTCCTGCGATAGATGTGGCTTCGCAGACTGTGTCAGGATGGATGTGGAGGGAGGAATAGAGGGGGCAGAAATGGGGTCAGGCACATTCACCACTGGGTGTCGGCTGTCCCAAATTGCTGCCACATGAATGACTTGTGCACTTGTGATTAAGGAAATAGACAGATGGGGGTGTAGAGGATGGTTTGTAGGTAATTCCGGATAGGCAGGTAAGTTAACAGAGAGTAAACCGGGGTGACTGGGTGTATGGCATTGATGAGTGATATGAGGAGGCCATTTGCATTGCGGTCGCCATGTGGTTAAAGCCTACAAAGCATCCAGTCAAAGAGCTTCCACTAGCCTCTAATTTGTGTCCTGTGTTCGTTAATTAAGCCACAAGATACAGCCAGTCAGACTCAACAGAGTCTTTTTTGCCCGGCTTCCTGGGAGGTGATATATTTAGCCGTCTAGTGTGGCCCTGCGGGGTGGTTGTTTTGAGGTGACAGAGCTGTCTGTTGCGGCACGCTCGGTCGCAGCCTGTCACGCCTGTAAAAATGTTTGTGAAGTGAAGAACCCAGAAAAGTGTGGTGTTGTGCCAAAAAAGGGTCTTCACTCACTCTCAGTGCATAATGACAGAGCAAGACATAGGTCAGCGACAGATCTGGAGAGCCTCTAGTGAGTGGTAAACAAACTTTATTCTTTTATTAAGAATTACAGCAGAGAGTTAACGTGTGGGGGCAGTGGTGGATGAAGTATTCAGATCCTTTATGGAAGTAAAAGTACTGATACCACATGGTGAAAATTATCTGTTACAAGTAAAAGTCCTTTATTGAAAATGTTACTTAAATAAAAGTAAGTAAGTATAATCAGGAAAGTATACCTAAAGTATTAAAAGTAAAAGCAGCTAATGAAGAAAAAGAAGAACAAACAAAACACACTTAAACCTTAAACCACACTTAAAAATTATTAGAAGAAAAAGAAAACAAAAATGCTTGAAAACCCTCACAATTACTATTTTTTTTATTTTTAACCGCCCCCCCCATGAACAAAAAATAGCGGAAAAAACACCCAAAAACCTCTAAATTATATATATAAAAAATGAAAACTTAAACTTAAGGCTTTATCCAAACAATTAGCAATCAGTTTTCTGTAAATCGACTGATTAATCAACTAATTGTTGCAGCTGCACTTGTGTAAATTATTTGATAATTTAATTTATTACAAAAAAGCATCTACATCAACATCTATTAAAGTCTTATGTTTTTCAGCAAAATTTTGATTTTTAATTTGTAAAGTAATGAGTGAGGTTTAAGTACAAAGTGGCATGAAAATAAAATACTCAAGTTAAATACAAGTACCTCAAATTTCTGTTCAAGTACAGTACTTGAGTGACTGTACTTACATTTCACTGCTGTTGGGGGGTGGGGTGGGTGGGGGGCTTGTTTGTGCGGTACCCATCTTCTGTTTAGATCCCATTAAACTCACCTAGACTACAATTAGCATGGCATCTTAATTTGCCTGGAAAGTTAATTAATCCATATAACTTTCAAGGCAGGCTCGTAAAGACTCCCGCTCGTATGGCTGTAATACGTTGTTGGAGACGCTTGCAATGGAAATGCTTAGTCTTCCAGCCACCCAGGAGTATTTAGTAAGCAAAATGGCCTTTTCAACACCGCATCTTGTCCCCTTTTCAAATCCTTAACGCCCACCACTTATTCCAAGCAGGCGGTCAAAATGAGGCACGCTGGAAATCACTCCTGTTTTATCCATGTCGCTTTACACCCAGCTTTTATAACGTAACGTGGCAAGCATTACACGATGAGGGACTAATGATATATTTTCTCAGCTGGAACGTGGGAAATGCACCGCGGACCCAAAACAGTGTAGAGTCTCAGTAAATTAGTGTGTGCCGCTAAGTGAAAAGTGAACAGCTTGCCAGAGCTGCGTTGGCTCGGGACCCATAGGGAACCCGCTATACCACACGGTGGGAGGGAGAGCCACAGGAGATATTGAACCTATGGGGAAAGGAAGCCCACTGTCAGCGAGAGTCTCTGAAAACCCAGACTTCACCCTCTGACAGCTCGGAAATATCCATTTTAATAAGGGGGAAAAGTGGATTTGGCCAGACATCTTCGTTCCTCCCATGGAAACTCATCTGTCCTGGTGTGAGGCGACACCCTCGGTGACTTTTAACTAAAGGGTTGAGCACAGCAGACTTCTGCAGACCAGTAGGCCCCACAGAATGTATCCGCAATTTGGTCCTCTGGTTTCTTTGAAAAGGAATTCACTTCAAATCCACTTTATATCTGCTCCACTGACAACTGCAGGTTGTCTGAGTCAGCTGTTTTGTATTTTAGATATTTCTCATGTTTTTATCTATTCATTTTTGTTTATTTTACAAAGAAAGTTCTGAATATCTAGTAACAGCTGATCTCACCCCAACAACTACCTACCTGCTCAGTTGCTTGTAAGTAGTTCTGGATTGGACCACCAGCCACCAGTCCATTTCACTGGTGTTGTACCTAGTATGTCACAAATTAATAGATTGGTGTGAAATGTGGATTTGAGTGGCTATGCATTCAGATGCTTTTCACAAGTGTTTAAACCTTTAAAACCTGGACAAAAAAGTTAAATTCTTACAGAGAAAGAAATATTCAAAAATTATTTTTTTAAAATAGCGATTGTTAGAGTTCTATATTTAAAATATGTGATGTTAAAATATGTTACAGAATATATATAAATATATATGCACATATAAATACACACACACACACACACACACACACAAACATATACACACACACATACACACACACACACACACACATATACACACACGCACACACACACACAATTTCCTTGTTTGTTTATTTTTTTTTAACTTTCTGGTCTTTACTAATTTTCAGGTAATTTTTTTGTAACTTTTGCTTATTTTTGCCAATTTTGGGGTAATTTCTTGTCAAGTTGGTCATTGCCTTATTCTTCTTCTTGTTTTTGAAAGAAATCAAGATGATTTGCTTAGGTTTGGAAGGTTTAATAACTGCCACTGTCTTGGAACATATGATGAGACATACTGGTTTTGACGTGCCATTGGTAAGGCTGAACATGTAGAGTCTTTCCTAATTAAAAGCTCAGTTTTCGCTGTCTTTTTTTTTCTTAAGAACACTTTCCTTTAACTCACTTATTTCTTTGACTGTCATGTCTTGTCAATGTCAATGCTTACCAGAATACAGATTTGACTGGCTGAGTAGTGACATGTGAGATCATTTAAACGAACAATTAAGTCATGTAGGGATGACAGGGTTTTTTTCTTCTTTTTTTTTTCGGCCAACCCAGAAGTTAACAAGGCCCAGTTTCACTGACAAGAGCCAATAGTATTTTGTCAATGGATTTTCGAGTATTGCAGAAAATATGCAGTATGGCAAAATAATCTTCACACATTTAAACCACTTTTAGGATTTTTGGCGGTAAAGCAGTCCTGTCTCCTAGAAATAATGTTTATATTCAACTAACTTTAAACAGCAAATACGTATTTAGAGGATTCAGAGGAGTAACACGAAACAAGAGACGGTTTGGGGGGATGACATCACTTGCATCAAAGATTGGCAGCCATTGGCAGCCATATTGAACCCAGGAATCCATAACAAGATTACAACAGGTCACTAGGACACTCTCTATAATTCTCATTTTAGGCGGAGATGACACCCACCTCACACACATTTTCACTTTGCTGCAGCTGATTGTATCTGTCAATATTCTCTGTAAACTCTTTCTCCCAGCCTTGCATAACAGAGAAATTTCCCTGGATGCATCATCTGGTCAAAAGGGCAACCACAACATGTTTACAGGACTTTAATAGACCCTCCAAGATACCAAGTGACGCCCTTTGTGAGGATTTTGCAGACCACTTCAGAAGTAAAATCAATGACATCAGATCGAGTCTTTTACCGCATCAGATTTTAAGTGTTGACTCACCCAGATCATTGATTTTACCGGAGGAAACACTGGAGAGTTTTGCCCTGGTAGATGCGAGGACACTTGGTCGAGTTTTCTCCCAAGTAAAGCCCACAACCTGCCTCTTAGACCCAATTCCCACTCCATTTTTTAAAACGTTTCATGCATTCTTTGAGGAACAATTGTTATACATGGTGAATTGCTCTTTTCAGACGGGTGTCTTCCCCACCTCCTTTAAAACGGCGGTGGTGAAACCCCTTCTGAAAAAGAGCAATTTAGATCCCAACATTTTTAATAATTATCGGCCTGTATCGAACTTACCATTTTTAAGTTTTAATCTTGGAAAAACTTGTGTTTAACCAAGTAAATGACTTTTTAATCACAAATAACATTTTAGAGAGGTGTCAGTCTGGTTTTAGGATGAATCACAGTACCGAGACGGCCCTTGTAAAGATTTTAAATGACATCAGGCTCAACTTAGATAACCATAAAATCACTGTCTTGGTACTACTGGATCTAACCGCCGCCTTCGATACAGTAGACCATCACATTTTATTAAATAGACTGAGGAACCTGGTCGGCCTCTCTGGTACTGTTCTGAACTGGTTTGACTCCTACCTCACAGATCGACACTTCTTTGTAAGTATGGATACATGTTCCTCAGGAATCCATGAGATAAAGTGTGGGGTTCCCCAAGGGTCAATTTTAGGCCCAACTCTTTTTAATCTGTACATGCTTCCCCTTGGGGACGTCATCAGGAGTCACGGCATCAGCTTTCATAGTTATGCTGACGATACTCAACTGTACATCGCTGTGTCTCCTGATGACACAGGGCCTATTGATGCCCTTTTTAACTGCATTTCAGACATAAATTCATGGATGGCAGCAAATTTCCTACAGCTCAACCAGGACAAAACAGAGGTTTTAGTCATCGGTCCTGAAGGCCAGAAAGAGAGACTTTTACCAAAGTTACAGGCTTTTAGAACATCACAATCTGTAACAAATCTGGGTGTGATTTTTGACTCTGAGCTTACTTTTATCCCACACATCAAAAACACAACAAAAATTGGTTTTTATCATCTAAAGAACATAGCCAGAGTCCGCCCGTTTCTCTCTCAGGCCAGCACGGAGGTACTGATGCATGCTTTTATCTCTTGTCGTCTAGATTATTGTAATGCCCTGCTCTCTGGTCTTCCCAAAAAGAGCATTTCCAATTTACAACTATTGCAGAACTCGGCCGCACGAGTGCTGACGAGGACCAGAGGGCGGGAGCATATTACACCGGTTTTAAAATCGCTTCATTGGCTCCCGGTGCGTTTCAGGATTGATTTTAAGGTTCTTTTACTTGTTTTTAAGTGTCTCAAAGGTCTTGGGCCTTCTTACCTAACTGAGCTGCTTTTACCTTATCAACCCTCGCGGACCCTGAGGTCCTCCGGCACTGGCCTTTTAACCATACCACAAGTTAGCTCTAAAAGAAATGGGGAGGCGGCTTTCAGTTACTATGGCCCCCGTCTGTGGAACAGCCTCCCGGAGAACCTCAGGATCACAGACAGTGTTGAGGTTTTTAAAAAGAGGCTCAAGACCCATCTTTTCAATCAGGCTTTTAACTAACTAACTAACTAACTAACTTTATTTATTTATTTATTTATTCTACTTTTTTATTTTTTATCTTATCCCACTGTTTTAGTCTCCCATTTATTTATTTATATTTATTAGCGGTTATAACCTTTAAACTATTTTACTGTGCACTTGTATTCTTTGTCTTATTTTACTGTTTCAGTCCCTTACGTTCTTAGCTTTTATGTTCTTTACCTTATTTTATTGTGTTAGTTTTTAGCTCCAGTGTTTCCTCATCGGGGCCTACCGGACTGGGAGTGGTCTCTGGTCCACCATTGGGGGTGCTGTACCGTGGACTGTTTCGGCCCGGGTGGCTAGAGGGCTCGGCATCTTGGTGCGGGCACTCCTGTCCGCCCGGGTTGGGATGGTCTCTGTGGCGGCGCCCCGGCGGTGCTGGACCGTGACCTCTCTCAGTGAGGTTGGCCCCCAAAGGTAGCTTCTCCCTCGCCTCAGGTCTCAGTGCCTAGCCATGTCTCTGTCTTTTAGTAACAATTGGTGTGTGTTGGTGTATGTGTGCGTGTGTGTGGGTGGTAAGGGTGGATGTTCGGGTGCCTTTGCGAATATGTGTGGGAATATCTACATGATTGTGTGTGTGTTGTTGCGTACGTATTTGTGGGGGTGGGAGGGTCAGGCTGTCTGTATTTTTCTTGATTTTCTTTGATGTTTTTCATTTCTGTTATTGTTTTTAATCTCTGTTAGGCACTTTGTGTTACTCTTTGTATGAAAAGTGCCATACAAATAAAGATTTGATTGATTGATTGACTAGAACTTGTAATCACATGTACTATGTCTTTAAATGCTTTCAATAGAGCAATATATTTGTTACAAATAATGGCGTCTTTGATGGCTGCTTAATCTGTTTCTTCCAAAGATTCAATTAGGAACTACAAAAATGCTCACAAAGGCTTGAACTCTACATTGGTTAACTCAAATTTAAATGTTTAAGAGAGCCACATTACCTTTTTTATGATTTTGATTATAATGGGGTCTTATTTAAAACACATGGGTGTAGTAATATTCGGCAGCTGCGCAGCTCTGCCTCTGGGGCATTCTTTGTTCAGCTACGAGGAAAGGGGGGGAAAGGGAAAAGGAAAAGAAAAACTTCCACATGCTAACATTTACACAGTGATTTCTTTTAATTGCACTCTACTTTTTAATTTGCCCTGGACTAATGCTTTTAAAAGTAGGACTGGAGGTATTTTTTTGAAGTCATGCCTAGTGCCGGACCAAGTTTTCCTGATTGCTGTGGCCTCACAGCCTGGCTCTTTCTTACCTGACAACCTGCGTTATTCCTTTCATTCGCTATGTCAAACATGCCACATGGCATTTGGACTTGGAAAGGCAAAGGGAACACACTGACTGGGCAAGCTTCCTCCAGGTCCCCTCTTCAAAGGATTACGATAAATTAACGTTCCTTGTACTGGGTGAGCGGCAAAGTCGAAAAGAATCAGGTTTAAAAGCAGGGGTTGAACTGGAAATGCAGATGGTCTAATAGATATATGTTTCGTTTTAAAGGGAAAGCAAAGAATGTTAAACAGATCCTAATCTAAGCAGCCAGAGGGCAGGCGTAATATTTAGTTAAACACTTCCAGTTGTAATAAAGCATCTGTCAAACCAGTGAAAATACACCCGAAGCTGATGAGCTGCATATAATTTTTTGGACTCTGTGACATCGTGTGTTCTCACATACTAAAGTAACAGTGAAATTTCCCTCCTGATATTTACGATTATGAGCGGCCAGTTACTTTGGCTTAATATCTCTCCTGTCTGACAGCCTGCATTACAGCAGCCACCACTAAGATAGCCTGGCAGAGCCCAGATCGGCAGTAAAACATGTATGACAGCTCTGTCCTCCAGTGATGACTACCTCTATAAAGACACAACCTGAGAGCAATTTGAGTCCCATTTGCAAGGTTAATTAATTGCAGGAAACTAGGTGAAAAATGGCTGTTTAGCCAAGAATTAGGTCTGACCCTGTCATGATCCCCAAAGCTTTAGTTTTACTTTCCCCTATCTCAACCACTATAAAATAGTGTTTTATGATCACAGTTTCCCAAAGACTAAAGACATTACATCTTCTAGTAAGCTGTGAGTATGTTTTGCATGTGAAAGGCTAAAACTAAAGATCCATCACTTGCAGATACACCAGCAATAGCTGTGGCTGGAGATAATATGTTTTTAGGTTGTCTGTACATCTGTCCCATTCCTGTGAATGCAATATCCTAAGAACACCTTGAGGAAATTTCGTCAAATTTAGCACAAACATCCCACTGAACTCAAAGAAGTGATTAGATTTTGGTGGTCGTAGGTCAAATGGTCACTGTGACCTTGTTTGTCTCATTCTTGTGAACATGTCCTACGAGCGCCTTGACTGAGGTTTTTTTTTTTTCAAACTTTGCGCAAACGTCAATTTGGACTCAGCAATAAGCTGATTAGAATTTGGTGATCAAAGGTCAAGTTCACTGTGATCTTGCTCTTATTCCATTCTTGTGAACATTATATTTCAAGAAAGCCTTCAGGAAAATTGCTCAAATTAACACAAAAGTTTACTTGGACTCAAGGATGAGCTAATTCAGTTTTGGTGGTCATAGGTCAAAGGATAAGGTCACTGTGACCTCGCGTCCATCTCATTCTCATGAACGTGATATCTAAAGAATACCTCAAGGGAATTTCTTCAGATTTGGTGAAAACATTCATCTAGTCTTAACAATAAACTGATTAGAATTCTGTGGTCAAAGGTTAAGGTCACAGTGACCTTGCGTCTGTCTAATCCTCATGAGCGTAATATATCTTAGGAAGCCGTTGAGGGAGTTTCCTCAAATTTGCACAAACATTTACTTGGCTTTAATAATGAACTGATTAGAATTTGATGGGTGAAACTCAAAGGTCAAGGTCACCGTGACTGCATAAAACATGTTTTTGGTCATGACTCAAGAATTCATATGCTGAAGTTTAACACAAATGTCTACTAGGATATAATGATGAAGTAATGACATTTTGTATTTAAGAGGTCAGAAGTCAACTTCACTTAATTAAATGTTATGCAAAAACACTTTTCTAGCCATGACTGAAACACTAGATCTCAGCACTGGAAGGGGAGACATTTGGTTGTATATTGAACTGGTGACAGTAACTTTGGGTGCCAAACTTGAAATTGTGTTGATTGTATCGATCATCTGTGCTCCTGGGGGGAAGATGTTTTTGAAGCAACCATTTTTTCACCAACATAGATGTAAAGTGTGCATGTAACTTGACTGGTGTATGGAGACATAACATTGAGTGGCAGTAATTCTGGTTTTATAATATTTAGATTCACTTTTTGAGTACATTTGTGCCTCTCAGTTTTGTTAAACAGCTTCCGGGGTGGCAGTTTGTAAAACCTGCGATTAAAACTGACCTTACCCTGCCAAAAAGTAATTATTCTTAATATTATCCTGTGATTAAACGTCCATTTTTATTGCCATTTTCTACAACAGTGATGTAACGCCAATTTTGCTTGCTGTTCTGCCCTGCACAGTTCTACACTGACAGGGCTCTCTTGAGAGAGATGTATGTTTCAAGTTGATTTAAGTCTATTTAACAATAGAGCAGTGTGTATCATGTAAACGCAGTGAGGTTATGTCCTCTGGAACTTGATATAGTTGAATTTGACTATTTTAAGGCCAGTTATACCTGGAAGCAGGTATGCCGGATTACAAGAAACTGATGCAGTTCTGAATCAGAGCGTAATTGAATTGGGCTTAAACAGAGGGTGTAACACAGGTTTTTGTGTATGAACGGCAGGCTGACTCCCTCCTGCAGTGCACGTTGTCACAATCTGTTTTAGCATTGATCCATGAAGGCTGTGGAGTGTGTCCCCATCAAAACTTAAAATACTTAGTACATGTTTTATATTGAGAAAGGAGGAAAGGCCAGACTTTTTATATAAAACAGTAAACCAGTTTATATGGTTATTATTTAGTAGTGTTGTTGATGGATTAAGGTCTAAATCTTGATATTTTGGTACAAAGTATTTAGAGATCCCTGCAGCATGAAGGAGTGACTGGGCATGTCTTAGGCTATGTTCACACTACAAGCACCTTTGGCCTAAATCTGATTCTTTTGCTCCTTCCTCTGCAATGCCATTCATTTTTTCCTGGCTTGCAAATATGATGCTTTGTGTTGTTGTTCAAATGCCCAGATGTGCGAAGCTATAGGTTACATTTGAGGCAATTGAGGGCAGAGATCAGTTCTCATTGGTGTCAGATATATGTCAATTCAAACATGAATGTGAACTGTCAAAGGCAAACAGATTGTATCTGAGGAAATAATCGGGCATTAAACCCTGTAATATGAATGTTACCTTAGCCATTGATGTAGTATTAGATCTGGATACTGCACCCCAAGATGGTGCTTATCCAGTCCAGTGAGAACTGCCTGCTTAGCAAATACACCAAAAAGTAACAAAAAGTATGGTGCAAATGGAAATTTACTTAGTGAGTAAATCATAGCCTACATGAAACAAATTATATGTCCACTTAAGCTTTCGCTCCACTGCAACAGACAAAAATTCCAGATCTGTGTAGACCGATGAGGAGATGCCCTCATGAGTGAAACATGCATAAATACCATATATACATCATGTTTTCAAAATGGGCACATTACATGATTATATCATTTAATATTATTTTCTTATTTTCTGGTTTCATGGTGCTCGACTGAAGAATTAGCGCTATCAAGTGTTTCTCCTGGAGTGTTCAACTCATAATATTTAAATGACAGCAGGTGATGGACACATGCATTTATGCCCATAGTCTTTTTCAAATTTTCTGGAACTTTGTTTAAAATTTGCACTGAATTTGGATGGAAAGATGGCATATATGACTGTTTATTGTTCTTTCTCTTAATCCTTATATTTTTTTCATATAAAATGTACAAACTGGCCCATCATATCAGTTAGCAGTGGCCTCAGTACAATAACATTACCCTCAAATCAGTGTGTGATGCGTTTTCACTCTACTGTATGCCTGTTTTTGTCGAGTCCTGTACTCTCTGTATTTGTTGACATCCTTCATCATGCTGACGCCATCATATAAGCAGATCTGAATGGTGCTAAACACTCGAGACCAGCTCAGAGTGGATGCTGTTTTTCGGATGAATCGGCTGCTCAGAATAAACAGGAACGCGTCATTAGAGGGGTAAATGGAAAAGTGAGTGTTTATGATCCCAATTACCACCTTTGCTTTAGTGCCTACTTTAATCATAGCCATATCCTTTTTTTTTCTCACTCAACACTACAAAGCCTCCCACTACAACACCACACACGCACACAAATAAAACTGAGTCCTAAACTGACTCTATTTGTTTCCAACTGCCATGCGACGTGGAACGGAAAACAACTTTGTCGCGCTTATGGAATTTGGGTTGGCATTTTTCAATTAAATACAAGTTTATTTGCTGACTTGTTTCAGCGCCTACAATGTGGTTCTTGAAGTCCACGTGCAATATTCCTCGCAAACTGTAAGAGTTTTAAGGGGCTTTCCTTTTTTAGGCCGACTGGCTCACACAGTCAAATAACCTGTGGCACAAAACCTTTCACCATGATGATCATCATTATAGTTAATCACCATTCATTTCCAGTTTCACAAGAGCCCACAAGATCAAACATGGAGTATTTTGAGCATTTTCCTATGGCATGGTCTGGAACAACAGTTTGGAGTAATTGAAACAATATGCGGCATATCAACACTCACAGTTACTGAACCATCACCACAGTTTGCAGATATCGTGATAATGATGTGAGCTTGTTTTCTCTTTGTTGCTGCACACAATAGCTGGCACCGCAGCCGAGCCGGTTATATGACACACCAGCAACACCATCTTGTGGACAGAACAGGTAAACTCACTCACAACTCAAGCAAGGGTCAACTGTGGAACCTGTGGTAAACAAAAGTGTTCCCCTAAAAAAACCCTAAGAAATGAATCAAAAACACTGGCTGCAATCTCATTCTGAGGTCACATCAAGTCTGACATGAAGACGTTTGCGGCAGGGAAGTAAAAAACACTTGCCTGGACACAACAAGAGCAGGGCTGCCCCAGTCACTTGAGACCTCCACAATACGCTACCCAAAGACGTTCCCGTCTGTTATGGCCAACATTTGATTTGTGGTCTTTGTCTCGGAGACGGCGTTTCCTGGATTTGATACATCTTCACTTTGTGTCTTATTTCACTTCCTTTTCATGTTGTGCACGCCAGCGATGAGGGCTGGACTGCAGTATGGTAAGATGCGACAGTTCAAACACACTGTGGTTCATTAAAGACATCCTGTTGGCTTCAAGAGGGAAAAAGATCCCGAACCAGCCTAACCGTTGCTCCGGTCTGCCCTCTAAACCCACACTGGCCAGACCACATCAGCGCCGAAGCTGGAAATCACAGGACGGCCGTGGTCAACCATACACACAATACCATTTCCATTTGTCATGTCTTTTTCTGCACAGTGTTCAATAGCCGCTGCAGTTAGCGAGTGTTGCTCCAGGATGCCGGTAAGCTGCGCAGATGGCGCTCTGTGATGTTTAATGTCACGTTTGTAGTGGCAGGACTGTCACAGCAGCCCTCAAATACTGATGAATTAAGCCCTCGCTTTTACTGTACTTCACACAATGCTGTGCTTTTTATTTAATGAGACAGATTGTGTTCAAAGTGAGTGTAATAAGAGGGAACAACCACTGGCTGTAACTAATGGCATCAGGCGGAGGAAACATGCATTTCATGCATTAGAGGGAGAGTTTTGGTTTCAGTAAGTCATGTTGTAATGAGCTGAAGGAGTCACCACCTCGACTGACTCATAGGAAGAAAGTTGATAGCTGAGGTCGGGTCAGAAATTGTTGGGTTCGGGGAGGAAACACAAAGAAAGAAAGAATCCTGAAGGATCAACAGCATCCACCATGGCCTTGCTGTAGATGGTTAACTTGACATCTATTTGGGAAACGGTGGTCACAGTTGTTGAGAAAAACAACCTCTGAGGATAAATTCAGTAGTCTGAAACATAAATGTTATAACTTCTTTAAAAAAATCTCTAAATCTCTCAATATATTGTTCCAAAGTGATACTTTTTCAATATACACCTGCTGTCCAGTATGACATTGCTGCATTATACAGTGCACGTAGCACAGAGACACATTTTGTTTTTTTTGCAGTGTTGCCTTAAAAAGTGACTTAAGACATTGGAGTGCCAACTTTAAGGCTCCGTTTCAGGATGTTTACATCAAATTGGTTTTACTGGTGAAATGTAGCCCCTATTATACATAATCTCAATTTTAGTGGACTGTTGGTTTTGGACAGTAAACAATTGAGGTCATCTTATTTAAAGCATTTTTCTTTTTCTTTTACACTTGGGGACAGTGGAACAAGCTGTAAACACCACACATTATTGCTTTATGCTGGAGTCAAATGGATTTAGGTAGACAGTACATAGTGGACAGACAACACTCTCTGGACGGCATGGGAGTAACACACAAACAGTCCAATGGGATGGCAGGATGACTGCAAAATGAAACAAGCATGACAATATATTACTATAGTGACATATTTCTCTTACAAAGACTGGAATAAAAAAAGCATATAATATTATTTCCAGTCTAGTATTAATGTCATTATTGTAGTAATATCCAGTAATTGTTCGGATCACCCATGTTTTCACCTTGTGCGGGTAAGCTACCCGACCTCAGTTAGTAAATTCCATTGCGGAGGATGGCAAAAACTTACAAAACATTTTAACACCGGACAGCAATGGCATCTCACAGTACTCCTCCTGGCCTCACCTAATTTACAATCCTGCTCTTCTCCACTAAAATGATGAGAGTCGAAATGCCGACTACCCTCTGCCTTAATCCATGTGAATACAGTGTTATAAAGTTTAAATGGTAAATGTCTTCGCAAAAGGTTACATTCAGCAGTTGGGAAGCAACTTTAACTTTAATTTTGATGTGCCAATATTCATTTCCTTTTTAGCTCTGTTTTGGTCAGCACCAACTTCTGAAGGAAAATTGTGTCCGTTTAGCTGGTAAATGCCCCAGCTAGCAATTTCTGTTTCTTAAAACATTCTGAGAATGGTTCAGTGCAACCAATGTGGTGTTTAAGAAATATTTTCAGCAGCAAGTTTTCTTTTAGTTCCCAAAGTGCTCTTGTTAAAGTTGGGCTAACATTCTCTATAAACATCAAGAAATGGTACAAATGTTGTTTTTTAATGTTAACATGTCACATTACATTTTCATAAAGATTCATTATCTCAGTCCTCAATAACATGTTATGAATGTTGATTTGAAATGTTTCTTCCTTTGTTCTCATGTAACATTGTGGGAATGTTTTATAAAACAAGACTCGATGATCTATCACATCTCAAACATTACCAAAACATCCTCATAATGTTGCTGTTATAACGTTACACCTTAGTCAGAATTTAACCTTATAGGGACATTATTTGATATGATAAACATCCTTAAAATGTTCTTTAAACATTAGATGAAAATGTTTTCTTTGAAACATTGCAACTTGTAGGTAGCGTTAGTCAATGTTGTGGGAAAGTTCCCTGCTTGCTGGGTGCTTCATTATGTTAACCAACTAGGTGCTAGCTTTGCCTGTCTGCGGTTTGGTGCAGGACAGGTAGCATACAGTGAGTTTATCAGAGCTTTTGCTGACAAAATCTGCTGTTGCTGGAAACTATACTGATGAGGTGAGATGTGGCGAGAGTGAACCAAATCAGCAAAGTTGCATGTTTTTAATCCAAAACAAAGAGCTAGGAGATGCTAAACCTGTCCGTGCAGCTGAGGAGACCTGCAGTCATGTGATAATTCTCTGTGAGATTGTCACCACCAGAAAGTGAGTAGTCATTTGGCCAATTGTTAAAATGAAAATATCATGTGGTGCAGCTTTAATATTTGGTTACAAACTCTTTGAAGTCTGTGAACCACAGACACGAGCAGAAACTTCAGTATCTTCCTTGCCAGGCCTGCCGTGCAGCACTCTTGTTTTAGGGACTTTTCACATTCTGTCTTTTCTTTAGAGAGTGAAACACATGTTCAGTGGGGTGACTGACACGGCAAGTCAAGAGCATTCAACATTTTGCTCTGAAAACCTCTTTGGTTGCCTTGTACCATTCCTACTCTGTTTAATATGGATGCGAACACATTCAAAGTCAGCACTTTAACCTCATAGTTATTCTTTCATTTAGAATGCAATGTGCTCGTCTCAGAGAAGCCATATCAGTGCATATCTCAAAACCCCTTTGCTTTCTTTGGATTTTTCTTGACATTGTGACTTTAACATACATGTTTGTTTTGTACAGTTTCTTCTCTTTATCTTTTGTCTTCTTTTTTCTTGTCTTAAATAAAGTGTGCTTGCTTAGGTCGAGAGCCAGAATCATTTCCCTGTACAAACACTCCTGACTGCGCAGTATATCCTCTTTAACCCTTTGAAACTAGATTGGTTTGGTTTCTTACAAGAACATGTGGAAAGAGGCAATAACTAACTCTGCAAAAATGTCACATTTGCCACAAATTGTGTAAAATCAGTGTAATGTGACAAGAAAATGATTGAAACTATTTTTACTTACTTAATTACTGAAAATTGGTTTTGTAAAAGGGCAGGACTATTATCAAAAAATAGGGAAAAATTCATACATGTTTACAATCATTAGAATTAGATATTTAAAATTACGTTACAGGGAAAAAGTACACATATATATTTTAAATATTTAGCACTTTTTGGGCCATTTTCTTGTTTGTTTTGACTTTTTTGTGCTCATTTTAAGGTACTCTTATTGTAACTTTTATAACTAAGTTCTTGCTCATAGCCTTTTCCCCATTCTCTCCTCAAGAAATAACATCAATTAACTCAAGTTTCAAAGGGTTAAAGTTGCTCTGTGTAGCATTTAAACACCAGTAAATCTGCAGTAGTTGCTTTTGAATTTCAGGTTGGCAACTCACATCTACACTTGTTTAACAGAGCACTGACAAAGCATCACCTGTAAATGCTGTGTGAGTAAACACTAGAAGCAGTATAGGCAGGGGCACAGTTAAACAACTTGAATGAGTTTGTGTTCATGCATGCGTGTGTGTGTGTGTGTGTGTGGGTTGCAATACAGTAGCTGTGTACCCGAGGCTCTCATCCAAACAGCTGGTACCCATCTGTTTCTTCTTCTCCTCCTGCGGCCTGCGGCTCAGGGAGCGAGGTGCACTGGCATGCGGTGTCTGGGTCTGGACCAATAGTGGGGAGGTATGCACTGCAGAAGTGTGCGTGTGTGTATGAATGTGGTTTATGGCGAGCGAGTGCTCCTGTGTGTGTATATGTGGTTTCGCACTCGACTCGTGTGTGTGTGTGTGTGTGTGTGTGTGTGTGTGTGTGTGTGTGTGTGTGTGTGTGTGTATGTGTGTGGACTCGTGGGTGTAGTAGTAGGGCCCATGTGTGTGGATCATGCGTGCACGCCTGGCCCAGCGTTGCATCCTGCATGCCTGTGTGGTGTGACTGTGTGTGCGCGAGTGTGTTTGGCGGTTAGTAATAATCACATTATATATCCACTTTAATATTGTTGATACACAGTCAAACGTTAATGCAAACATATCTCAAAGCGCTCTGCTGCCCTCTCATTGCCATGCACAGACTCTCCCATGATGCAGTGTGCTCCAAAAGTGACTCATTGCGGAGAGGAGCGTTCAGTCTTTCCATTTATTGTTTATGTAAATCATATAGAGTGAACATAACGTTTCCCGTAGCGTTCCAGATTTCCGTCATTACTTTTTGGCTTTATTGGCGTGATCGCTCTCTGAAAATATGTGCCTTCCATCACACAAACACATGAAAAAAAATACGAGTCTTATGATGCTTTAAACAGAAAAAGGCTCCCGGTGGCTAAGGTGGTATTTCCGTTGGGTAAGGAAGTAGATGCCTGGTGAATGTTAAGTGCTTGAGGGATGGGATGATCTTTATTGATGTGGTGAATGTTATGTCTGAGGCTTTGTGGATAAAACAAAGTTTCTTCCAATTGCTTTAATAAGACGGTTCTCATGTGGAATAATACATGACCTGCCTTGAACCCAATCCCACTTTTTAATAGAATTTGAGGAAATAATTGTAATAATTCCACTGGAGGGCAGTGTTGGTTTAGTAATAATCCATGGCTGCTGCAGGTGAATGTGTGTTAGGGTGTTTGCATAGGAACACAGACAATGTCAGCATCACAGAGGTCAACTGGTGCTGTCTGTTTTCTTCCCTCCAGCCTACTTAGTATGCGCCCACACGATCCCCAACCCTTCCAAATCTTCCACCGTGAGCAACAGAAAGTAGATTTAGACATTCATATTAAATATGTTGTTTGAATCGGGCAGTGGAGGTCAGGTCAGCTCATTCTGAGGGACTCAACCTCGTCTGTGTGACTTCAGTTGGCTCCTGTCCCAGCATTCCCTGTTCAGCACTGGACTGTATGATGATGCAGCACTCTGAAAGCTAGTATGGGGGTGGGGGACACCACTGAGCTATTTTGGGGTCAGAGTCACCAGCAGGAACACAGAGGCATGTAAGCTATGTCCAGACGAGTAGTATGCTGTATATATGGGATCAATATGGGACCGCACAAAGAAATCTTGTACCATTTATTGATCAATTCAATTGACTTTTTTTTTTTAGATTAGATGGTTTATTTTAGGGCAGCACGGTGGCATTGTGGTTAGCACGGTTGCCTCACAGCAAGAGGGTCCTGGTTCAAAACCCGGTTGGACTGGGGTTCAGTCCGTGGACCAAAGTTTGCATGTTCTCCCCGTGTCTGCGTGGGTTCTCTCCAGGGTCTCTGGCTTCCTCCCACAGTCCACAGACATGCAGCACAGGTTGATTGGTGACTCTAATTTGCCCTTAGGTGTGACTGTGAGCGTGTATGGTTGTCTGTCTATATGTGTCAGCCCTGCGTACCCCGCCTTCCGCCTGATGACAGCTGGGATTGGCTCCAGCCCCCCCACAACCCTTACAGGACAAGCGGTTACAGAAAATGGATGGGTGGTTTATTTTTTGAGGGTGTTTAAAGATTTCCATTTCTTGTAGATGTAGCCAGATCTGTTGATGGTGAATTGTTTGGCAGATTTTGTTATATACTACAACAACAAAACAAAAACAAAGCAAATGGACCCAGTGATTTAACCAGTAAAAACACAAAATCAAGCACTTTAATGTTACGAATCAGTGTTTCTCTTACTCTGTTTAGCATGTCACAGACGTTCAGGAGATTTGTATCAAGAGCCGGATTTTCCACAGAGGTCTCTTCCTTTCCAAAACGAATGGACCCGGTGAGTCAAACCAGTGAAAACACTGAATAATGCAGTTTCACATTACAAATCTGTATTTCTCTGATGCTGTTTGGCATGTTGGAGATGAGCCGTTAGCCCAGCACCTGCTAATGTGTGCTTACCTTTTTTTTTCTCTTCTGATAACTCAAGATCCAGATGTTCAGGAGGTTTTTACTGGGAGCTGATTTTTTTGCAGAGGCCTCTTCCTCGCCAAAACAAGCAGACCCGGTGATTTAAACAAGTAAAAACCCAGAATGAAGTAGTTTTATGTTAAAAATTCAGTGTTTATCTGATGCTGCCAGACACTGCTAACTATAGTGGCTGATGGGAAAAATGCAAAACCAAAGGCCCTATCTAGAACCACTGTTTGGCTTGTCTGTTCTGGGCTACTGTAGAAACATGATGGCACCACATGGCGATCTCCAGGTTTAGGACCCACACCCTATGTAAATATAAACTGTTCATTCAAAAGTAACAAAAACATGACACATAACACAGTAAGGAAAAGATAGTTATTATATTTTATTCAATATCTGCCAATTTATACCCTTAAATCCCTTTTAGGGATTGTACTCTTACTGTGTTTTTTTTCTTTCATGTTTATAGTTTTTTTTCTAGTTAGTTTTGACAAAGTTAATTTTATTTCTCATTTTTTTCTTATCTTTTAAAATAATTTGCGGGTTGTCGCACCAGTCTGAAAATTAGTGAACATGTTTTCTGTATTTTAATTTGATTTGAAGTTTTGATTAACGTAATTCTGTACCATTGGAGGACAAAATATGCAATATCCACAAGTAAACAAGTGTAAAGGAAATAAAACAAACAAACTAACAAACAAAACACTGCCCCCCCCCCCCCAAAACAAAACAAAACAAAACAAAACAAGTAAAACAAAATGAAAACAAGCCCAGAAATAATGCATGTATTTGATGTTAAAGACAATGCATTGCAAAAAAAGTATGTGTAAATATTTTTAGAAACTTTGGTCTGTCGGTGTTTGCATTTCCCTTAAAATCCTTTGCTGGCTGGCTTTTGTCCACACAGACACAGAACAGTAAGTGCAAGACTAATTAATGCAGAGACACAAACAGTAAACTAATGGAAGGCACAACCTAATAGTACTGTTGTTGTTTTGGCAAGAAGTGAAAGTTACAGGCCAAATAAAGACTTCAAACTTGGCAGAATGAGTGAGCGGATCTGAAAGGTAGCTAGGAAACCCCAAACAGGGGAGTAAGAAATGTTACTGGATCACAGAGACACTGGAAGTTTCCTAACAAGAGACATAGCTTAAGTTTCTAGTAAGATTTCCAGAATAATCATGTGTTAAAATATATATTACAGCTTATTACATTACACTTACTACAGTAATATTACAGCAATATGCACAACGATGTATAATATAATATATAATATAATAATATAATAATATAATGCTTTAGATCAGTAGTTCCCAACTGATCCAGTCACGGAGTCCATATTTCTCCTTAGTCATTAGTTCAAGGTGCACATATTATAAATTACCATGCATTCAGCTTTACAAAATGTAAACAACATTTTGGCCTTAGAACACAATGAAATAAAACATATTGAAAGAATAAACAGATATAGCACTTCAAAATAAAAGCTCTGTGCTAGAAATTTGCTGTACTATACTATACACTATACTAGAATGCACCTGCGACCCACCAGTTGGAATCTACTGCTTTAGATTGTGTCCCACAACATACACAGCAATCAATCAATCAGTCAATGCTGCTGCAAAATCACTGACATATTGCAGACTGCGATAATGGGAAAATAATGATTAAAAGAAATAAAATAAAAATCACCATTTCATGTAGTATATTGAAAACAGTTCTTTTTATTTCATCTAAAAATATCTGTCGACAAAAAGCTGACATTCAATGGGATAAAATTCTGAAAAGTAATGAATATTTGATGCTTATGATAAGGATTGATGTTGGTTACAAAAAGTAACTTAGAATACTTAGAATATTTTATGAAAGCTTGATTTTGAAAACCACAGTTTGTGCACAGAGCAATATGAGTCTCTGTAATATTAAAGCAGTCCCTAGGGGTTAATTTTTTTTTAATTTTATACAGTTATTTTATACAGAGTACTTTTCTTTTAAGGCCTTAAAAAAAGTTTTAACCTCACACATGGTGTCAGTTTGCAACACTTATCCAGGTATTTCGTGGTACTGCTTTAGAGAGTAGGTTATTATTTCATTCCATTATTCAACTGTTACACTCACAGAGCCACACATTTTTCAGCTTGTCAAGCAAAGTTAGACCCTTTGTACAATAATGGGATTTTGTTAGGCATCTTAAGCTGCAGAGTCTTTGAGATAGGAACTCTTGCAAAAAAAAAAAAAAAATAGTGAGCCTCTTTGCTGTGAGCAAGTCAAGGTCATCTTTTGAAGATGGGAAACATCTTTTTATCTCTCAAATGCACTCGTTTAGTGTTTAATGTCTGTCCTAATCCTCTTATTGTTACAATCTATTTCCCTCCAGATTCATATCACTTCTGTTTCTAGAATTATAACCTCCCCAATATGCCCATTCAGTAAATAGCTGGTGTAGTGCATGGCCTCAAAGATCCTCTATTACATTAAAAATTTTGACAACAAAAAAAAAACTATCCCATAAATTAATGCAGTTTTAAGTTTCTAGACAGTTGATTGTGTACGTTGATATAATTTATCCCTTCTCCCGCACCACATCATTCTAGGCAACAGCACAACTGCCCTTTCCAGGTCACTGACTGTCTGGTACATGTACTGAGCTGTACACATCTGGCCGTGAGGGGACAGTGAGACATTTGTCACTGACAAGATAATTGAGTTCTCCTTGGCAAGCAGAGGTGATCGGGTACACCAACAACACGTCCTGAGGGCACCAGGGGAGGAAGAAGTATTCAGATCTTTTACCAAGTAAAGGTCTATGAAAAAATACCCCATTACAGTTTCTGCATTCAACTTGAGTAGCGCAGAAGTATTATTAGCAAATGTACTTCAAGTATCAAAAGGATGCTACTACTACTAAAGAATATTCCCTATGACTGATTATTATTGTAAATGCCTTACTGCATTGTTACCAAAGGATGCATCAGTATGTTTGCAATTTATATTTAGCTGGTTTATAGCTTTGAGTGGTACTTTATATAAAGTAAGGTAGTTTTATCGTCCCCTAGTAAGGGTTGGCCACCTCAAAGCATCGCAATTTCTGCAACTCAAATTTGGGTTTTTGGACTGAAGTTTTGCTTTTTTATACAATATTGGACAGTTTGATTCTTTGGGCTTCAAAAAAACCCAACAAAAACAAAACAAAACAATGTGAGAAGTTTTGAGAAGAATTGTCTGTTTGGAGGTACTGCTAACAATTTATAGACATCTAAAATGTGACAAGGGGCCCCTAATAAGACAGTGCTTTTTTGGAGGGGACACAAACCAAGCAAGGGTTGGCATCACTGTTATAATGTTTAAAATTGCAATTTATAAGATCATCAGCCGTGATTTTATTGGATGCAAAATCTTAATCTGAAAATGAACAAGTAACTATAGTTATCAAATAAATGTAGCGAATGAAAAAAGTATAATATTTCCTCTGAAGTGTAGCGAAGTACGTAACACAAAATGTAAATACTCAAGTGAGTACCACAAATTAAACCCAAGTACAGTGTATCATTATGTTCTCCACCCTTAACTGCAGTGCTGTTTTAAGATGAAATACTGTAATGCTGCAGTAAGGTATAACATCCTTTTGACGGTTTAACTTAGTGTTTTAAGTAGGGAGTGTTTGGCTTTTTAACAGTTTATCACAGTGATGTATGTTTGGGACAGGCACTTTTTATAGTGCAGACATTCACTGACAGCATTTGAGATATCTGCAATTAAGCTGTTTGAAAACATCAAAAAAAAAAAAGTTTCACTTAGCAGATATATTACGTGACCTCTGCACTGGGGTTTGAATATGTCTAGACTTGTTCTTTGTGCTTGTTCTATTATGCTGCACTAATGGTCCTTGTTAGATTCACTGTCCTTTGCTTCTATGCTGCAGAAATCTATAAATTATAACCCTATTTATTCAAAGAACCTGAATATGATACAATGCAGTATTTCATCAGTGAATACAAAATCTCAACAGCAACATGATACTACAAAAAACTAGTCAAATATCAATTGCTGGACTACTTGCACATGTTATTTCTAGCAAGGTATATTTTTTTATGTAGGACATACTCTATATACTTAAACAGTGGATCCCAACCTTTTTGGCATTTGACCCTTTCAAAGAAAGCAATGTCTGTCATGACTCTTTGTCACAG
Source organism: Plectropomus leopardus (assembly GCF_008729295.1). Taxonomy (NCBI): domain Eukaryota; kingdom Metazoa; phylum Chordata; class Actinopteri; order Perciformes; family Serranidae; genus Plectropomus; species Plectropomus leopardus. The sequence goes on from NC_056469.1 coordinate 8,837,550, forward strand.
ATTGTATTTTTTTTCTTTGATCATTTTTTGAATGACTTGCATGGCCTGAAGATGGTAAAGCGTTTGCATTAAAAAGCTAAAATGATCTTGAGAACCAGAGATATATCAAATTCATTTTATGTTTTTTGAGTTCTCACGCCACCTTGAACTTATACAAAGGTTTTGTAGCCCTGCAATTTATTTTCCATTTGTCCAAACTATTTGCAATTGCTAATCTGATTGGTTGAACATTACACAGCATAAAGGAGCAAGAAATGCTGACTCAGGGCTGCTCATAGTACATGCTGTCCTTGAGGTGGGTCCCTGAGGAGATCATTACCATATAACTTGAATGTAAAATTTTCTGTTGGACTTTTGCCATAAAGATTTGCCCATTATGCGTCCATATTGGTTGTACCTAACAAATGTTACCAAATGTACAAAAATGGTGAAAAGTGACAGTGACTGGATCCCAGTGTGGGAGGAAGTACTCAGATCTTGTACTTTAGTAAAAGTAGCAATATCAAGGTATAGAAATACTCTGTTACAAGTAAAAGTCGTGTTTAAATTTGTACTTACCAAAAATTACAAATCAAAGTAGCATCAAAGTATAGAATAGTCTGTGAGGCCCTTTTCAGAAAGAATATTTATTTCATTATAGATACATCTATTGGTGCATTTATGGGGTGTTCATTTTAATGTTGAAGCTGATGAAGGTGGGACTGATTTTCATTATTTTATAATCTGCTAGGTAGCTTGACATAAATGCAGCAAAGAGCAGAGGCCGGAATCGAACCTGTGGCTGCTGCAGTGAGGACACAGCCTCTGTACATGGGGGACCCACTCTATCCACTGAGTCACCAGACACCCCATTTGTAGCATTTGTTGTTTGGTTTTGTACACATACACACACACACACACACACACACGCACACACACACACACACACTCACATACATACATACATACATACAGTATATATTATATACATAGACTAATCCAAACATCATCACAACCTAAGACAACAAAATTAATTTTTTCAACAACTCCCTGAGAAAGCTCTGCAGACACAGAGATGCTCATCCCGGGACACCCAGGCAAACTAATCGAACAGCGAGTCATGCAGCTTTTCACCGCAGCACCAGTCCCTGCAGGTGGCGGAATGCCGTTAATTGCTCTCGATCGGTTCAGCAGCTCTACAGCAGGTCTGCTATGCGGAGCAAGGACGCCTGCTTCCTTATGTTTCTGCAATAATGAAGATTAGAAGCAGCATTTTGCAGTTTTGTGGGGGGTGTCAGTCGCCGAATGCATGAATGATTGTACGGACCTTTAAATTCGTGTCGCCAGAGACGGAGGTTAGATGAGAAAGTGCGGGCAGAGCCAGAGAAACACTACAGATGACTGCGGATACTGCACGGCGGGTCGTCTCTCCAGCCTCCTCCAGCCTCCTCCAGCCCTGCCTCCTGTAAAAGGAGTGGCTATCTCAACATTACCGGCACACACATGCAGTGCGCTACCACACACACACGGGCTGTCTGCGACTTTATTTGTTTTGGCTAGCGATAACCTGCAGGAGGACACAGACTGAAGCACCGCCACATGCATTCATGGCTGTTTGACGGGCTTTTACGCACTGATCCGGCACAGCAGTAAGGTAAGGCGATACACACTGATACACACTGTCACTACTGCTGCCGTGTGTGTGTGCATTGGTTTGGGTTCAGGAAAAACTGGTAGGTTATAGAGACAGGAGTCTAGTGTTAACTTGTCTCACTGAGTCATCATATTGTAGTGTGTTTGTTGCCATTGCATCAGGCCAGTGGTGCAGGTTCCTCGAGTCCTGAAGGTGTCTGGCATAATCACGCAGAGATCAGTTGCACCAAAATCCTCAATAAAACGTTCCATTTGATCATAATCTGTTCCAATCAAACTGAAGCTGCCACTCATATTGCGATTCATAAATATGCAGATAACTGCCACAATTTCATGCTGTCAGCAACATGACAACAACTTAATCTTACCACAGAGGGCTTAGATGAGGGCCCACAGTACTAGTAATTATGAGATCTCAGACTCTGTCTTTATATAATTTATGAGCCAATTAGTAGACCGGCTTTTACTGTAATCCTACAGCACTGGCCATTTATTTCTGTGTGTGGTCTGTAATGCAGTATAAGGCATGGCAATAGGACTTTTTTTCATGTAAACAGTGTACACATATTCTCCAGAGACAATATTTCCTATGTTGGGATGGAAACAAATGAACTAACAGATCATATTATTTGCTGAGAACGTGGTTACTGTTTTACAATGACATCATGACCCAGTGCTTGCTGGACTGCCAAAATATTTGCATGTAGAGCATGATAACTGTACTCTGAACTCAGGTCAGCTGTGGCATGTTACAGCTGTGCTATCACCTACTGTAATAGCTGGCAGTGGGTGTGTCACTGTCATAACAACATCAAAAGAAATGTTTCTTTACTGAAATTAGTCAATAAGCTATTCAAGTCATCAATGTTGAACTTAAAGGTCAAGTGTTTAGGATTTAGGGGTATCTATGACAGAAATGATATGCTGTATAATATTTATAACTATGTTTTTATTAGTTGATAATCACCTGAAAATAATTGTTGATGAATTGTTTTACCTTAGAATGAGCTGTTTATATCTACGCACATTATCAATAATATATCTCCGCCATGTTGTTCTACAGTCACCAAGAATGGACTAATCAAACACTGGCTCTCAGGGTTTCTCACACATCCCACGATTAAATCATCTGCTGCCATGAATTGTTTTTATAATTTTGGAGGTGCACTGTTAATTAGGTGCATGATTTGAATATTTACACTTTTCTATTAGTCATGTGCACCACACTCTCGGAGATCAGAGCGGACTCTTTGCACACGTGGAGCAGCAGTATGTCAGGTGCAATGAAAGTAAAATGTAATTTTTAATTACGCCTCTCATCCATGTGATCAGCTGTATCTACACCGCAACACAAACTCCTCCCATGATAAGCTCCCCCCGTCCCCTTCCTGCCACACATAGATTCTTATTCTCTCGGGCGCATGGAGCTCTAGATTGGGGTATATGCGTTTTCGCATCAGCAACTGTCATTCTTCTACAGGGGAGAAGTCTCAGTTCTGCAACCCCACAGCTAAATGCCACTAAATCCTACACAATGGACCTTTAAGTCAAAGCACACTTCCAGAGTTTTCTTGAAATATTTCTGCTGACAGAAAGTTAAGTGTTTGTGTCATGAGGTGACAGAAAGTGTCACCTCAGAGGGCCCTTTAGGAAACACCTCTTCAGTCTTATTTGGCAGATATACAGATGAGATTTATGATGACTCATGCAACTACTCTGTGTTGACTTGCTCAGGTTTATGAATGCAACTTAGGCTGAACTTTCTCTAAGCATGGGTGTGTGTGTGTGTGTGTGTGTGTGTGTGTGTGTGTGTATGTGTATGTTACCCTGGGCAGTTATAAATCATGGTGTCTGCACATATTTTCACAAACCTGCAACGGTTCTTGGTCATGCAAACTGTTGTTGTGGCACTTGCCTTGATTTCAGCCATTGTTGGATTTTACTGGCAAATTCTTACATTTCTATTGAGGATTTATTTCCCCTTATCACTTTACACAATGTACTGTGCCACGTGTTAATGTAGAGAAGGATGGGTATGATGTCATGTGCAGTGAGTTGTGGTATTTCACAGATAATTTCCATTCTGCTCTGTCACTATTTATACAGTAACTGACGGTGCATGTTCCTGGTAAATATTTAATCTAAGGGCAAAGGTCAAAGACAGAGCAAATAAAACTACACCGACTGCATAGTGAGGGGCTGTCAGCAATGTTCTGTAAAAGCACTGTTATGTAGTGTTAACTTAAAGGGGAACTCCACCAAATTTTACATATCAGAGGTATTGAGAAGTAGTACTTCATGCTTGAAATGGATAAAACATTTTTATGGCTCCAAAACTGGTTGAATTGCCTAAAGTCATGTCACTTGAGTCAGCCAGCATTGGCTGGTGCTGAGGTACAACAGTAGTATTAGGGCCAGATTCTGAGAACAAAATCCTAATATTACCAGAATGATTTATTCGAGAAGAAAATCATTTTTAATGAGAATACGGTCATGCTATTGTATATGTGTCATTAAAGTACAATGCTCAATCAGTAGAATGATCCTTTCTAGAAATGTTTCACTTTCGTCTCTCATCTCCTGTTCAAAGTCCACATATGAAGAGCAAAATATGCCATTAAGGTGCAATCATCTTTTGTATTTTGCATGAACAGGTGATGGTCTATACAGTGCTGTTATCACAGTCATGGAGCCTCACCCTGCATGGCATCTTCATGCACCACAGCACATTGTGTGTCTCACCCTACATTTTGCATTTTATGATGATCTTACACAAAGTGTTTTGAGTTTTATCTCAACTTACATTTCAAAGGCAGTCAAACAGTACAGGAGTGAGGTCACAGCACACAGGAGACACCTGACACAGGCTGGCCCTGGCTGCTGGGTGTCTCTCTTTAACAACTTGGTTCTTGGCTATTAGATTAAGGAGTCAGTGGTTGACTGATTTCAGAGACACCCTTATGATGAATATTTCAAGGTTTTAAACTACTGTGTATTATATGATAACCAGGGAAATAACCACAACTGTTACTGCACCAGCTTTTCTCAAACTCTGTCTTTTAATCTCCTCACGAAGGTGATGGCAACCCGTAAAGACAGACGCAGGGATCGAACCCCACTGGAGGAAAGCTATGGAGAGAGGAGCAGTGTCCCCTGTCCTGGAGACACTCTGCCCTGGAACCTGTCCAAACACCAGAGGGTCAAACGCTCCAAGTCAGCCTCAGGAGACGTCCTGGATCCAGCAGAGAGGGCTGTCATTCGTATAGCAGGTAGGATTCTCTTTAACAACTGCAGTGTTACTGTCACGTGTGATACAGTGCGTACATGTACTCGGTGATGCTGAAGTTTACTTTAGTTACCTTTAAAGACTGGTCGAAGCAGATAGTGGCTGGAGACAATATGGATTTGGATTATCTGTCCCATTCTCATTAACGTGATATCTCAGGTATACTTTTAGGGAATTTCTTCAAATTAGAGACAAATGTCCACTTAAACTTAATAATAAACTGACCAGATTTTGGTGGTCATAGGTCAAAGGTCAAGGTCACCGTATCTGTCTCATTCTCATGCATGAAATATTTCTAGAAAATTTGGCAAAATCATTCACTTTGACTCAGAGATGAACTGTTTAGATTTTAGTGGTCAAAGGTCAAGGTCCCTGTGACCTGAATTTGTGACACTACTCTTTAGTGCCCAACTTGAAACTGTGCTGTTGTATAGATCTGCGTGTGAAGTGTCCATGTTTTAGAATTTGTAGCTTTTGGACAGACATTGATGTAAACTGTAATTGAAACTTGACTCGTGCACGGTGGCATATAACCTTGAAGTGGTAATTCTAGTTTTTGTTTACTCTACATGGGGACAACAGCTGGGAAACGAGAATGAGTGCTTTCAAGAAAAAAAAGGAAGCAAGTCACTACAGCAAGTGCATTGTAAAACTTATTTCATCCATGCATCAGTGGGTTTTGTCTACTGTGATGGTAGTGGAAACCACACTGCTCTCAAAGAACATTATTCATGATGTTGACTTTTGGAAAGCAATTGAAAGCTCAATTAAGGGCCATTGTCCTCTGTGGGAATCTTGCTGTTTGCATTCAGGGTAGAACTTGTCATACAACATGACATCAATTGGAAGAGAGCTCCATTTGAGATATTGACAACTGAATTCCACAGGTAACAAATTTGTACTAGTTTGTGCTTATTTTTTGGTGTAAATGCACTTTCTGTGTCTTGAAATGGCCGTGAGAAGTTGTGGACTTCAGTATTTGAAAATAGCTTAAGGGACATTTATAAAGTCTGATGGTAGAGGAGGCTGAGGACACGATCACATGCGGTTGTGTTAGTGGTATGGAGGAAGGCTCTTTTCTTTTGTAGCCCTACTATGCATTTTAAGCAGCCTTTACTTGTCTGGTGCACCTTTAAATGTCAGGTCACTAAGGAACAATTAACCTTGTGAGTGATTCTGTACTCAAAAAGGAAAGAAAAACAGAGTATATGTAAGGTATTTGTTTCCCCTGAAGACTTAAATGCCTTTTGCCAGCTGAACAGGATATACTGTACACTTTACACATTAATGCAGGGACAGCGGCAAGAGACAGTAGTTTTCCAAGTGTAAGGTGTGGTTCTTTTTGCTCAAACAATAGACTGGGATCCTGTCCAGTTCAACTGTGGGGATACTGGAAACACATTATTTATTTAAACTACTTTTAGCAGTGCCATTGCTGTGATGTGCTGATTGCCTGAGGCCAAGTGTTAGGTACATTTACACAGTCCAGTGAAGACCTCATGCACTGACAACTGACTGCAACATCAGTTTATTAGAAATTCCAAGTTATAATCATTCCTCATTATATGTAATTATGAGTGCCACCACTATAACACAATGTGATTGAGGCAACAATATGATAGTACACCAGTCATTTGATATCTGAAATCACCCCTGAGTGATATAACTGTTATCATGGTGTCAATGCAATTAACGGTCTGTGTAATGACCTACTGTATACCTCACCACATTGCAATGCAGTGTCTCTAACACAGTAGAGCTTAACTTAGCAGAATGATATTATCAGATAATCTATGCTTTTCACACATATGGAGTATATTAGTATCACTTGCATTACATAAATTCAAAAATGTCTTTGAAGTCATATTGAAATGGTGTCGCCATCATGGACACAACAGTCTGTATGTCTTTGTATGGTGTCTTTATCAGTGCAAAAATGAAATGTACAGTACAGTACAAATTTTTAATGTGCCATTTCTAGCACAGCAAGTCTTTGATGGAGTTTTGTTTTAGAATGCTGTGCTCCTGCCTGGCTAAGAGGAAGTTTGGATAACTTTAGCACCTACAATAGGCCTGCGTCCACATCCTGCACTGCTCTTCCTCTATCCACCAGAAGGCCAGGTCAGGCTGTGTCAGCACCCATGGGTGAGGCTGAGCTTTTGTTGTGGGCTCTGCTGACTGATGAACTGGCTGCTGCAGAATCCCTGACTGTATATAGATGAGCATGTGCTAGAGGGGCTATCAGAAGTGGACTGTGCACAGTTCTCGTTATTGATAACCTGCCTGAGGCAGCAATAGACTGTGTCTCTGGTACTTTAGAAGCATTAGATCTTCATGTGGGTGAGGAACCCACCAGTTGTGTCATTTATCGATTATTGTTAGAAGCAGCATGTGAAATGATGGAATGGACTTTGTTTCTTTGTTCTAGCTGCTGTTTTGGAAAACACATAAATAAATACATAACATCAACGGCCGGACTGAGACGCCTCTTTAGCAATCTAGTGGGAATAACATTTCAAACAACCTCCAAATGTGGTTTGAATCCAGTTTGCAAAAATGGCATGTAATGTGGTTTTATGCGGTCCAGGCTTTCTAAAAAAAAATCTGGGTACAATCTAGATATGCCAAAAAACGGATTTTGGCTGGCAGTTTGAGCAAGGCCAGAATGCACCTACTATTACTTCTATAGTTCACTGTCTAGCATGCTTTATATCGTTTAATCTGTTAAAATACAACATTTAAAAATGGCGATTTGTGGTTTTATGAGAAGTTATGTGCTGGACTTTTTCTTGGACGAGCATATAGTCTTCCTCGAGTCTTTTTGTCACTGGGAGGTTGCCAGGCAGACAGCAGGGACTCAAGGAAGATACTGCTTATTGCCAAGAAATAGTCTGACATAAATTAGTCTTTATACACCTTGTTATTTTTACTCTATGCAAGAAAGTGAATAAGTGGTAGAAATGGTAAAAAATTTGAAAAAGTATTTAACACAACTCTATGACTTGAGCTAAGACTTTGCTGGACATGTGTTCTCTTTTGTGTCTTGTCAGCCACTTTTGAAATTCATGACTATTCTCAACTTTGCAGATGAGGAAATTAGTTTTTAAATTACATCTTTCTGTCTAATTACCCGTTAAAGCAGCTTAGCATGTTTCTAATCACTTGTGAGAACAGACCTTGGGAAATGAGACTGCGAGCTTGTTAAGATCTGGTGTTAAGCTATTACATACCATCGGATCTTATTACCCAGCAGTGACATTAGGAAGTTGTAAATAGAAATGAGGAGACTCCATTGAGAATGACATGAGGAATGGACTGGCCCACCAGTGTAACCATTAAAGCTTGTATGGTGAAGTACTAAGTACTGCACTAATTATTTTTTAAAAGAAATCCCTGCTGTCTCTTCTCTCTTGTGCATTACATATGTCATTAAGAAAATGTAGGTGATGCAAAATTGTTCAGTTGCATAATTGCTGCTGATATCATGTGGCCTCCCAATCACAAACCAGTGGATTGAGTTTAAAGTTCTCCAGTCAGTCAGCTGTCAGACTGGTTGCTGGGAGGATTTACTGTCCACAGTGTGGCTCAAGGATGAGACCCAAGAACTGGCACCATGCTCTGCAACATATCTCATTTTGAGGTTAGACACTTTACCTTCACATTTTGTGGTTGACTGTTGATAGAACTGTTTGACCTTCGCTTGTGGGGTATGATACACAGATCTTTAAAAGGGCTGTTAACCCATTTTACAAAACAAAAAAGAATTATCACAAAACTACGTTCACTTGTTACCAGCCACAACACTTCATGACAGCTGGTGTTGTTTTCACCTTGTGAGTCCATGTGTTTTGTCAATGTGATAACGTAGCAACCGCATGACATACAGTCCCGAAATTTTAAAAATGTATCGTAGAGATACATGTTCGAAGATGGGAGTGGTCCAAACAAGGGCGCTCACATTCGGGCCCTGGCTGACATTTGCTTTAAGTCGTGAATTGCTGTATCGTGGCTGGAGTAATCCCATCGCAAGACGGTCTATAGTATTTATCTTGGTTTTGAAATCTCCACCACAAAGGCTTCTGCCACCACTAAAAAGCAATGAGGTTAATGTAATTTTACCACAGCATAGCAAATAAGGCTGTAACTCTCTCTGGATATCACCAGACACCAAAAACACATCTGGACTGTGTGAAAACGGTGTCACCTAATATGTTTTCCATTTTACTAAAATATTGTTCATGTGGTTGGTATGGTTTGATTGGTTATTCGGATCTCATCCATGGCCTTATTTATCTTTAGTAGTGGTTTGCAAAATGTTTTCACCCATCAAGTCAACATATTCTTCCAACATGCATGAGAACAGAGCTGCCTGCCTTCACCATTAAGTTACGAACTGACTGATGCCTGTGTTCATCGTGGTATCATTCATTAAAATAGCATGAGTTCATTGAAAAGTGCAACCTGAAAATATCATATTATGTCAAAATATAAAAAAGAACATTGTCATCACCCTCCCAGTGATAATCATGTCTTGCAGAATATGGGAATTTATGATAGGTTTCATTATCTCTCACGAAGAGTCATTATTCATGAAGTAATACAGTTACCACAGCAGCACATCAACCAGTGTTGTGTAAAATGTCAATTCCATGAATAATATTAAAGTCTTCACTTGTGACGTGAGATAAAATCATCTGCTGGGTCGTGATTGTGAAAGTATTACACAGATTAACACTGCATGTAACTTATTATTAACTTATTTTTCTTTAGCCCCAAACTGACTCTGACTTAAGTGACATCAGTTAAGGTAATTTATCAGACCTCATCACAGCTCGCTCTGCAGCCACTAAAGGATTTATGAAAGTTTTTTTCATTTGCAGTAGACAGACTTTTTCTGATTAGTTTGACCACAATTTTGAATTTCAGGTGATTATATTAAAGTAATTGTTCAGACGTATTTTAAATAGAGTTTGCCTATACTTCTACAGGGCTTCATAAAGCCCTGGATAATGGATAATGCACAATATAACACAATCTACGATTTAATAAAAATGTTATAGATGATTTTCTTTTGTCGTCATTGTAGTTATCAGGCAGCAGCCATACAAATTTCAAAGGTTGTTGTAAAATTGGAAATTTCATACGCCTTTTGGTTTTAATTGTGCTATTAGTTTAACCCTTTGACCCCTGAGCAAATTGGTTTGATTTCTTTGAAAAACACAAGGAGAAAGTAATGAGCAACTTAACAACACGTGGCCCAAAATAAACGAGACATTAGTTTAGAAAAATAAGAAAATCACCTGAAAATAAGAGAAAAAACAAGTAAAAAACAAAAACTAACAAGTAAATTACCTGAAAAATTTGCCAAAAATGAAAAAAAAAAAAGTTTTTTTTTTTCTGTAACATAATGTTAAATATGCCATTATAATGATTGTGGATGTGGTTTTCTGGACATTATTCCCTACTTTTTAAAAAATGTTCTTATCATCAGGTTTCAAAGGGTTAAAATACTTAATACTTATGTGAGATTTAATTTTATTTAACAAATATTGACAGTCAATCTCACAGTCAGTGAGTGTGCATGTGTGTGTGTTCCAGTGTTGGCCTGGAGCTGTACTTAAACTTCCAAATTCCTTGCAAAGTACTCCTCAATAATTCATCATGAGGAGGCTATGATCTGACAGAGATGCTGCCACACAGGGACTCTCTCACACACTGTGGCGTAAGCGGAGATTTACGGTGGAAATAATCAGATGAACAGAGCTCTAAGTATCGCAGCTGTACTGTAGCTTGTATATTACAGGCTGTATGGGGGAATTATTGTAGTCACACACTGTCTGTTCTCCATGTTATCAGTTTACACTGTGACAGGAGCAGAACAAAAATGCCCCTTCAAATGTGTAAATCTTCATCTACACCAGTAGTACCACAGACAGTCATAGGACTCATGCTCTCGGCGGCTTTCATAATGGTGCAGTAAAGCACATTTAATGGAAGCATTAGAGCTGGATACATTGGCATTTTATCATATTATGGGTTGCATTTTGCTCTGCTGATGTGATGTGCCTACAGTTTGAAAGCCTCTGTGATTCTAATCAGATTTCTCAGGTTTAAGACATGTCTTGTGTAAACTAAGTGTTGGGATTATGATGTTTTTACAAACTCTGGCCTTTTACCTATTCTTGGATCTCAGCTGCAGTTTAGCTACAATAGTTTATTAACCCTTTGAAACCTGAGCAAATTGGCTTGATTTCTTTCAAAAACATGGGGAAGAAGCACAGAGCAACTTAACAAGAAATTGCCCAAATATTTGTAAGAAATTAGTACAAGTTGTAACAGAATTTTCTGAAAATAAGAAAAAAAAGTTGAAAAACAACAACAAACAAACCAGCAAAAAAAGAACATGATGCCAGACGAGTACTAACAAATAAATACTTTTTTTTCTTTTTTTCCATAGCATAATTTTAAATGTATAATTTAGAAAATTATAAATATAGTTTTCTAGACATATTTCACTAATTTTTGACAATATCTAATGATCCCCCCCTACCCACTGTGAATTTTCAGGTCATTTTCTTGTCACCTTACTTTTTTTTTTTTTTTTTTTTTTTGCAGTTTGCAGATCTTTTTTTTTTAAGTTAAGTTAACTCATTATTTTTTATTCCATGTTTTTGACAGAAATAAAGCCAATTTTCTCAGGTTTAAGCAATATAAAATGCAGCACAAGAAAAGTAATGTTGATCCAGGTGTTACAGGGTTTAAATGTCAACTAAGCATAAATCAAACTCTATGCAGGTAACACATTTCAGACAGCAACAACCCTTTTGTCCACTAGATGGCACTTTCTGTTAAAGAGGCCGTAGCCTTAAAGTGTTCCTGGAGAGTCATCACAGCTTCTGGAAAATGTGTCTCATTTCTCACACCCGTCTCAGATAGCATCGACTACACAGTGTATTCTTTGTGCTGCTTTGCCTTCAGTGCTCTGCCTCATTTCAGCAGACAAAAAGTTTTATGCTTGTTGAAGCAGTCTATCAGACAGAACAGCTTTATTTCTTCCTTTTTGGCAGATTTGACCTTTGTGTCTTGCCCATTATATGCAGCAGCAGCAGCAGCAGCAGCAGCAGAGAAGGAATGCTGACCCTCAGCATCAGTTTGAAACTCTGTAAATGAGCCACAGCAAAAAGGGCAGATCCAGGCCAAGAAGGCAGAAAAAAACATCAGTATATATCAGTGTGTTTAAGTAAGACACTGTTTGGGATATCCAGAAGAGGGAGCCAGGCCTGTTTCTATGCTTGCCCTGACTGTTATTTTGCTGTTATTACAGCAACATTGCAACATTATTGCACTATGCCAGAGCAGCCCCAGCCCTGCTGACTGACAGGGACCTGTATCATGCCTAAAAACTGGTTATAATCAGTTGATGCAATGACAAAGAAGAAAGAAAGAGGTGAGATGTCTTGAATTAGGTCCTTTCACTGCTGAAACACTGAAAACAAGCAGCAATCATTTGTCAAAATTATAGTCTAATGTCTGTTTTTGTTCATGGCATAGATTCAGTGTAGCCATGGATGGATTACTTATATAATAACGGGCCTGCCTGGCACAGACACAGGACCCTAAAGTGTCTGGGGGCCCTCTGGCTTTGACTTGCAATATGTCACTAAAATTAACACAAAGAGAGACAAAATAACTACAAAACAGCCACAAAGAGACACAAAAAAACACAAAACAAACACAAAGTGATGCAAAATTACCTCAAAGAGACACAAAATGAACACAAAGAGACAGAACGACCCAGAAGATATATGAATAAACTGCAAAGAGACACAAAATAACTACTAAAATGGCAAAACAACCACACAGAGACACAAAACGACCACAAAGAGACACGAAATGACTGCAAAAACAACTACAAAGAGACAGAAAACCACAAAAAGATGCAAAACCTCTGCAACTTTGTAGGAGAAGAAGTGGGGCCCTTTGCCCATCTGTGCCCAGAGACCCATTGTCTCATAATTTGGCCATGAGTTTAGATCAAAATGAATCTAATTTATAGCAAGGAAAGGTGAAAGCACAGGGAAGCAAAGAATCACTGAGAGATTTTCTTGACTTTCAAACCATGTCTCTGCTGACAAAATAATTTCCATTCCATCAACATCAAAAAAGGCCTGTTTTGGTCTGTGCCGGCTTTAAATTCCCTCATAACAACAGCCGTCACACTTGTTGAGAGGTTTGTCATCTTGCGAAGCCAGACTATCAGTCTAGCTGTTGGCCAGTATTAAACTCCTGCCTGTGTGTGTGTGTGCTTGCATGTGTGCGTACACTCTGGTGTGTATTTGTGTACACAAGGTTTTGTTTTTCCCCCATGGCTTTTTCCATCAGCGGTGAGCAGTGCTTCAGTAATCCCCCTGACGCTATATAAAAGATGCGCTGTGATTTGTGAAGACTGGCAACTTTTCCTCAGAACAGGGTGGTGTGAAAAAAGCCTTAATAATAATAATAATAATGATTTATCTGCTCTTGTCTCATGAGTCGGCCCTACTTGAATATCAAACAGAAGGAAACTCACCTGGAAAAACAGAGAGCCAGACTGTTTACTGGCCAGCTGTGAATTGCAGCTTCTTTAAACACCTGGAAATGCAATGAATGGACTGAATGTTGCAAAAATGGACCTATTCATAGATTGAAAGTGTAATATCTTTAAAGGGTAATATATTATTCACATAAATTGTAGATTCAAATTTTATAACTTTCCAAATGTATTAACTATAATGTAGTTATGAGGAAAAAGCTTATGTAGTGTACAGTATTGTAGGGAAGAAATATTTAAAAAAAAAACATGTTAAATTACATTATAATGAGTCCAATCAATTGCACGATTCTTATATAAGACAAAGAAATCTTAATGAGAAGGTTAAAGCAATATTAACTAGAAATGCACTGATTGATCAGCTGGTGACCGGAATTTGCTGATTTTCAGTTTGATGGGCAATGACGTCGAACAGTTGGTCAGTTTTGGATAAAACTGTAATGGTTATGAACATTTATTTTAGGGTTTGACAGATTATTGGCCTGGCTGATTATCGGGGCCGATATTTGGCGTTTTGCAGATTATCCGTATTGGCATTTTATCTTAATGATCGCCGATTAAATGAATTAATGAAAAAGTGTGCGTACTTCACTCAATCAGCGTTAGGGAAGGCAGTCTGTACTGCATGCAAAGAAAGTGTCAGCATGAAGTACATGCAGGAAAGTTCCAAATATATTTGTGTATGCTGTCAATAATAGTTCTTATAGAGGAGAAAGCCCAAATTGGAATTGGCAGGTCAGACTTTTAAAAAAATCGGAATTTGAAATTGGCCAAACAATTGCCTTGATGTATCTGTAATGTTAACATCTAAGTGACTAACACATCCTCTGTTTTACATGTGTGCTACACAAAATGTATAGCAAAAAGCAATCATTTCACAGCTGTGGTTGTTGTGTTCCATTGGTCCCCTTGGACCATGCACAAGCAGAGTGTCAGATGAAGTGCAAATGCACACACACATAGCCTGCATGTATACATGAGGCAGGAGTGCACTTACACACATATTTAGGGGTTCATACATGGAAACGTATCAGCATATTCAGATCCTCTAATGTGGAAAGCTTGTGGTAGCAAGCTAAAGAATAGTTGCCAGGATCTTTAGCCCCTATATGCACCTGTCGAGTATTGCTGAATGAGATGTGGGAAACGTACCCTCAGTTACACCCCCACATGTTTGCCCATACCCATTCAGATCACAAGCCTTTTAGAGTCACAGCTCAACTAAGTAAACAGATGTCCTGAGGCCAGATTTGGTGGTCCAGCTATTTAGGAGTGGACACCATGCTAGAATGACCCACTAAGTACCCTGTAAGAAATTTAAGTATCTCTTAAGTGTCACCACTGTGTGTGTCGAGGAACATATAAGCTTCAGTGTCAGTGAGTGTTAATAGTGGGTGAAGTGCTAAACATTTAGTTTTAAATGTCCTCACTTGGCTTCCACAACATGTATCAGCCAGTAGAAACTATTGATGTCACACTCCTTGGACACTGTGTGAATATGGCCTCATGCCAAACTACACATTATATTTCATCATGTTTTGCTTGCAGTCTATGACAGATGACGAGTGCATTCACTTTGCCTGCTGCTGGCCTCTTTTTCTGGGCAGTTTTATCTGTCAGAAGCAGGAATCAACGTGATGATGTCATTTTTCTGTCGTGCCACTCCCTGTTTCAGTGAATGTGTAAGCGTTTAGCTGTTTGATGCTGCCTCAGGAGGAGGTTGTGTTGACTGCATATTAATCTGTCCATATGCCCATGGGCTTTTAAGGATGCTTATTTGTGAAGCTGCTAAGCTTGTGCAGTATTAAGGTTTTCAAACCGTCCTGTGATTTCACCAGGGTGTATGGTATAAGATGTTGTTTGTGTAATAAACAACAACAAAAAAAACAGCACTGTTATATAATGAGTTGTCTCGCCTACGATGCTGTGTTTCTAATATGCAATTAGCCTAGAATTGTTGTCACGGATACCAACATATTAGTGGGCTAAAAGGAGAGTGTTGGAATAACACATGTTGATAATAAACTACTTTGTAATTGAGGTCGTCTGAAGAGAAAGTTAAATGTGGCAGTACTTACCTGTAATGTAACTAACTAACTAAACCTGTAACGTTATCCCCATCGCTTGCAGTCGCCATCTTTCTCTGCTCTGTTGGTGGTTCCACCAGTAGAGAATGATCCCTGGTGGTACATGTTGTGCACTATATTGCCTCAGTACTTAATTTCCCTATCTGTGTAAAAGAAAGAGGAGCACCTGTATTTTTGACAGTTGACAGTATTTAAAAGTATACCTTTATGATTTCTAAATACTACTATAAACCTATATTTTAATAATATATACCTCCCAAATATGGGGCCTTTTTATTATTTATTCATTTATTTATTCCAGCGGATTTGCCTGGGTTATATGCTATAAAAGGTTTTCTAGCTGCAGGTTTACTTCTGCAGTATTTGGCTGACTGTATGCGTAGTAGTGTGCCTTCCACTTGAAGTGGAGTTTCAGCACAGCTCATAGATGTTGCATTGCGATGACGTCACAGATTTTTAAAATCACTTTTCTCAGCTTGAGTTTACAAATATAAAACCACGATGGCTTAAAAATTCAGAATCAGAAGAACGATTCATAAATGACCCTGTTTGCAGTTCAGGGTGTTCTGTCAACAGTTTTACAGACATCTCTTTCATAATGGTGGTCTATGGGGAGAATTATGGGGAGAAGTGGCCACTGGGAAAAATTGTCTGCAAGGCTGAGCGGCTTTCCTGTGAGCCTGGATATACCATAATACCTTGATACCACCCAAGCCAGCAGCCACCCACTCTGTTCTGGTGAGTAGGTGTTCTGAAAAGTCCAAGTGTTTTATTGTGGACATGCACTGTGTCTTTGTAAAGGATAATGTAAATGAATAGGAATATAGTGCATAATTGCTGAGTTCATTAAATTGCATATTAGAATATGTGCTGCTTAATGCTGCTTAATATATACAAAATAATCAACAAAACATAAACAACATTAACCAATATTGGCAGGATAGCTAAATACCTAGTGTAATCAAAACAATAAAGTAATGTCTGGAAATTTGTTTTTTTTTAATCATTATTTTTTTTAAACCAAACTGTGTCTTAACTTTGCTATTAAGAAAACATGCTGGCGTGCGTGCCCAACTCTGTCTCTGCTAGTAAAATTTCCTGTTTGAGTGATTGCAAAGATACAGACACGCGCGCACACACACACACACACACACACACACACACACACACACACACACACACACACACACACATGCACACTCTCTCACTTCTGCAGCAGCAGCAACAGATAGTTTGGAGTGGACTTATCGTGTTTCCTCTCAGGAAAGAGTCCTGGCTGATGTCAGTTTGGCCTTGGCCAAAGAAATGTCTGCTAATCGGGCTGAGCTGCAGGGATTTTCCTTTTTCCTACATCAGGTCTCTGATATTGTGCTACAGCAGACTCCTACACAAAGCAGCATGGAAACAGTGCAGGATGATATCGTCCTCCTTTTTTATGAGGCATGCTGTCATAAAACTCCCCAACAAGACATCATTTTTTAGATTCCACACAGTGTAGCTGGCTTCAGATGTTAAGTATGTTTCCGTTAGTTGACATGATCCCGTGTCTATTTGCCAACATCGCTTATTAATAATTTTTAATGCCACAACTTCAAATTTGTTATGTAACAATCAAGCAGCTACATTTAATTAAAAAGTCCTGGCACGTGTGGCTGCCTGGCAGTTGTTTTTTTTTCCTCAAAATGTAATTTTAGTCTGGACTGTCATCAGGGTGGCTGGTCAGGACATCTGCTGAATATTCAGTGGCCACTACAACAGTTGATGTTCCCGGTGGATGTCAAGGGCATATCTGCACTTTGAATGCATTCACGGCGCTGCAGGCATCAACTCCTTGTCTGTGACTGGCCGAAACATAACAGCTACCAGCTGGAGTTTGTCACTGCGCCACAAACAGGGTGGACCTCTTCTCTGTTATAAGATTACTTCCTGTAGCGCCCGGCTGCTTCCTTATTAAATGTGATTAAACAAAGGCAATTTTTAACAATAACTCGTAAGGTCCCATATTTTTGATATGATAAGGAATGACTGAGTTTTCCCTGGTTTAATTTATGAAGGTTATGCAGAAGGTTCTACTTTGGTGATATTATTTTCACAGAAACAATGTGTTTTTTTACATTTTTAGTAATGTCAAAATAATTGTCAAGTCAGTTTTATTTGTTTATCAATATACCATATCACAATTCCCAAATTTTCCTGAAGGGGCTTTACAGTATAACATATAACACCATCTGTCCTTAGACCTTCACTTAGGGTAGGAACAATTCCCCAAAAACCTTAATGAGGAAAAATAAAAACAAAAATAATAGACAGATTTCCCATTTACAAACTATTGCAAATACCACCAGCAGGGGAAGGCTAATGTATTTTTAATAAAGCTTGCTGGAAACTAATAAAATTACAGTTCAGAGACAATGTTATTATAGTTAACTAAAACTAAATATAAAACTCAAAGTAGGTGTGAAAAAATAAATACTTTTGCTCCCTGAAATGAAAATAAAAACTAGACTTTGAAAAAAAATGAAACGATAGTGTGTATGTATAAAATTCACAAAAATAGAATAAAAAATATACAGGAAATATCTTTAGTGTTAGATTTTGTCAATTTTGTCAAATGTGTCAACAAAACAAGCATGAGTCATAGTTGTGTGTGGATACAGACTGGAATGTCTACATGACTATGAATCAGTTGCTTTCACAAAGTGTTGTGTGTATGTGTATTGTAATACTTATTTTGAGCTTCTTAAATTTTCCCCTGGACCACTAATATTGAAACCAATAAAAATGAAACTAAACATTTTTAAACAATAAACACTAAACTGAAACAAGGAAACTAAGTCAAACAAAAACAGATTGGTACTATAGACACTAGATCACTCCAGCCAATATACAGATATCTGTGACTTGAAGTGAATGTTGGCCAGGGGTGTAAAGTGTGTGTGTTGGGGGGACAGTGGCCCCTTCCCTACTTCTGGTGCCTTCTCTCAGACCACACTCGTCTTCAAACTCGACCATCATTATGATCTCAACTGTGCACCGCTTAAGTTTTGTGTATCTATCTTGCACTGAAGCAACGTGATCACATTGACAAAATTTGTCCACAGACACAGAGATGGACAGAAATATAAACATCTGTCAAAATACGCAAAACAGCTATTGTGGTTCCCTTTACAACTGGTGTCTTCAGCACCACATTCACAACCAGACTCATGAGGTGAGAACATTTCCAGCTGTTGCAACTTTAAAGCCACTAGGGATGTCCTGAACAAGTTTTTTTGCCCCAGATCCCGATCAAATCAATATGATACTGAATATCTTTCGATACTGAGTCCCAATCCGATACGTTTATTTACTTTGATAATACATCGGCACAATGCACACATCAAGTATTTTGGTGGTGTAGCAGTTTAAGTTGAACATAAAAAACAAACAAACAAACAAACAAAAAAACAGCTTCTACTTACTGGAGTAGGAGCATTACGATACAATGTGAATATCTGCCATAGATCACGAAAACCACAAAACCATAAAAACCCTGTGCAGAGGTGAAATTGTAGCTTCATTTCGATCAGTATTTTTCTAGCTCTTATGAAGGTGAGAAATTAATTGTCCAAAATCAGCACGATTTAAACATTCAGAAGCCCTCAAACAAGTAACAGTGGCATAAATAAAGAAACATAAAATAATTTATTTAAAAAAAGCTGCTTTAACATATCAAAAAAATACCTGCTCTTTGACTGCACACGGAAAAACTACCGAGGCCAACTTATTCTGGATGTTAGTAACTTGAACATGTATGAAAATCCTACTGTGTACCATTGGAAACTATCAGATACAAGATTAATGGTGGATTATGCTGCTGAAATATGGGCAAAATCTAACAGTAGAAGACTAAACTTGGCAGCACAGTTTTGATTGAAAATTTATCAGACACACAGGATGATGAAATATACTCTGCACACCTGTTCAACTCGGACTGATAACCAAAGCATTGAGTATAGAGCCTAATCAAAGTCTGCAAATGCCTGTGGTGTCTACTTCGATTTGTAAATGCTGGACTGCTGTCATTTCACAAGGCTTGCACGCTTTTCTATAGATTTATGGTCAGAAGTTGATACAACAAATGCATTGTGCAATACATATCACCCTTGAGTTTTACAGGAAAATTGAATTTGAACATCGCTCTGACAGTAAGAGAAGTGTATCTGTGCTTCAGTGGTCTCCTACAATCTGCTTGCCATCCATCACAGTCTAATTCAGTTGTAGTATTACCAGAGAGCCTTATGCTGCTGCCCCGCTCTCCTCGCTGCTCCGTGTTTGTGCTTGGCAAGCAGCAAGCAGTGAGTGTGTGGTGCCTGCTGGTCCAAGTCTGTGTATCTTTAAGAGGAGGGGCCTGACATTTATATTAGTGTTTCTGAGCCAGGCTATGGGAGGGTATGGAGGAGAGGAGGGGGTGGGGGGGGATGTCGGGCTGTGGAATGAAGTTGGGAGCTGTGGCGGGTTCACACACAGCTGAGAGAGCAGACAGAGGACAGCACAGGCAGGGCTGCCTCACACATCCAGACGCTCCGAGACACTGAGAGCTGACCTAGAAGGAAGAGGAAGAAGCCGAGACAGGAGGAGGAGGAGGAGAAGAAGAAGAAGAAGAAGAAGAGGGGTGCCAGCCAGCATGGCCATGTACGAGCCCGCCTACCTGCCTCCGAACGCCGAGGAGCAGGACTTCATCCAGGCTTATGAAAACGTCAGAGAGAAGTACAAAGGTGGGAAGCCTTACATTACAGTGGTGACAGTGACTGCTCAACTACATGTGATGATGGACGAGGTGTCTGTGCGTGTTTGTAGGGAGAGGAGTGTATTCGTGTCTATTTTTGGTGTTATTGACTCTGCACAGGTGCAAGCATGTGACTGTTTGCATATGCACCTTGCCTTGTCTTTGATCACACTGGTTTCTGTGTGTGTGTGTGTGTGTGTCTGTGTGTGTGTGTGTGTGTGTGTGTAACAGAGCAGCAGCATCTCTGACTGCTGAGTGTTTTATTGATTGGCGCACATGCTCGCTGTCACTCTTCCACGCTGCCTCTCTGCCGCAAGCTGGATTTACAGGAGTGCTTCACTTTGATATGTGACCGTAGCAACAAACTCCATGCCACCGACCTCTGACCTCTGTGAGACTAAGAGAGGGCTTTAGTTTAAACTCTCAGCGCTCTGCTGATTGTTATCCCCGATCCAGTCACAACAGAGGACGTTAACAGGTGCTGCCGAGCAACGGCGAAATTCATTAATACAGCCCAGGGAGCTTTCTTCCCAAATATTCATCTCATTTGATCCCCTTTATCCCTTTATCTGCTCAAGTGGGCAGCCCGGAATGCCTTCGTTGGATTATTTGACATACTTTACTTTTTTTGGAAATCTTCATGTGGTGGGGAATTAATCAGAGAAACATGGCGATGTGGAGGATGAAGTTCAAGCGAAAGCAAATCCAAATCAGAGCTAGTCTTTCCCAAACACATCTCTTTGCCCAGTTTCACTTTGCCCGCAGCATCCTCAAGGTGCTTTCATTTCAAAGTTTTGTTTTTTTATGTCTGCATGTCATGTGTTGGTATTCTCTCACATTTCCTCCCGCTTGATGTTTTTCCTGCATGTTTCATCCGTTATGTTCCAACAGATCACCAGGAAGAGGGAGAGCTCCTCTATAAATATTGCCCCAGATTTCTTTTTTCTTCTCCCCCCTGTGTTGTGAGAATCCAACCGGGTTTGTGCTGAATCACATAGCTTGTTTTCTGTGTATCAGCATGTTTGCATGTTTTTCTTCCTCAGCAGGTCTATTTGTGTGGAAGTCTTACACTTTTTTTCAAAGACTGTCGTGCATTTTACATCTGTAGAGCACGAGTGCATTGATTTTAGATGTCACTTTTATTATGTAAACAAACAGCGCCATTGCCAAATAGGCAGCCTCTACTGAGCTCTGCATTGTGTGTCATTGGGTTAGATTCAGTATGAAACACAAAGAACACAAGGTAGAGTGCTTTGTGACACAAAATAGGAGGAAGGCGCTGTTATCAGGTGCAAATATCGTGAAAGGTTTAAGGATTTTTGGCAGTTGTATTAAGACTGATATTGTAAGACTGAGGAAACTGACTTCCAACGTGTTCTTGAGCTATTTGCAATCAAGCTAATTGGAACTGTGACATAAATGTTGATAAAACATGGGAATTAATTTGCTAGAAGTGTCCTGGTTGTGTGTCTTGTGATCTTTGTGTTTGTGGTGCTGTTTCTGTACCAGGAGGTAATGGGAAGCAGGAGCCGGCTCTGTGGCAGGTGTTTATGTTCCAGACGTTCTTCTGTGTTCCTTCCTCAACAGCGTCTGAGCTCCGCAGAGGTCCGGCTCTCCTTATTAAGGCACACTGATGACACAGCCAATCAGAGAGCTGTCTTTGACTTTTTACTCTTTGTCATTTTTAAAAGAATATTGGTTTATACTGCAGACTCCCTCTAAATGGGCTGCATTTCTGCAGAATGTGTGACACTGTAGGCAGACTGAACCCAATAACCTTGTTCTTACTGTTGGGACTCTGAAGGACTCCGTGTGCACCATTATTGCTGCATGCAGTACAGTTGTATAGGTTATGTGTGCCTGGATATACCTATGCTTCACAATGGAAAGTATTTGGTTCATAAACATTCTCAAGGCACTTCTTCTTCGTCCTTGCAGATTATAACCACGCTGTCCTAAATACCTGTCCTTGTCCATGGTCTCCACACATTGCCCTGGTTTGTCCTGAGACAAAGACAGATTAAGGCTGATCAGTCCATCATTTTCCCTACCAAGAGATTATTTGAAAAATCACAAGTCCTACATACTAGTTCAGATACAAAGACTAATATTTTTTTGTTTTTAGTTTAAAGATCATCCATTTTATAATGAACGCTCCAATATTCCTGCCTTCAGATAGCTCCTGTACAGGTACTTGACAGGCTACAATTACAATCTGATAATATGTAAAACCTTTACTGGACGTTAGAAAGCTGGCTGGTATCTTCAACATGCTGCCTTGCAAAGAAATCATTTGCTTATGTTATCACTGAAGCCTTCGAGATACAGGACACATCTTCCAGGTGTGGATGTTTGCCTATCAGGGTGCTCCCAGCCTACTTTAACTTGTAGGGAAAGTGGCTGTCCTCTTATTGGGATAGTTGGTGCTTCTATATTTCTTTTAAGTGCCATTGCTGACCTGTGGCAAAGAGGGTCTTACTTCTTACCCATCACTCCTCTGTGATGTCACTGTATGTTTACATTTCTTTAGATATCAGCTGATATCAGCATGCATTTAGGGAAGCAATAGGTGCATTTCCATCCACTCCTTTTTATGTGCATTTTCAGTTTTTGCGCCCAAAGTTTAAAAAAAAATCCTTAAATACATCGCAAAAAAGTTTAAAACTTATGGAAAAGATGGTATATTGATTAAAGGCAAATGGGACTAATAGAAAGGGATTCAGCGAAAACATTAATAACCTACGCTCATGGCCTACCTTCATTACATAGCCCACTGCAAGCTCTCTTTGTCATTTCTGGATGGTTTTAACGCACTTATGTAAGCACACATGGCTGTTACCAGAATTCACATAGCTGTGATATTAGTCGTTCAAAACTCCATTTCCATTCCCAAGTGTGCTCGTCATTATTTTTCCATTGTTTTCCTTTGTTTTAGCTTTGCCTGGCACTCTTTTAATGATGTCATTGTTAGGGAACGACTCAGAGGAACACAGGACCCAAATGCAAGACACCACACAAAAGTCAAAGATCACGTCATTTGATGTGGATAATAATATATACAGTGCAAAGGTGCAAGGGGCGGGGCTGACGTGTCCGGGATCCTGTGGTGAATGGAGAGTGGCAGTGAGCTCTGGTGGTGTCCTCCAAGTGGTAATGGTGTCCTCTGTTCTAACAAACAATTTCCAAAAGCCAGAGCGGGACAGGCAGGCGGCAAGCAGGCAGACAGGTGGTGGAAATGAGGCGTGGAAGCATGAGCAAGCAAGGCTATCTGCAGCAAGGAAACACAAGGGAGCATTAGCACACTTTCTGGATTGCCATGAACCTGATGATCCTTGGACTTTTCCTTAGCACCACAATGAGGTTTTGGTTATTTCTTCACAAGTGTTAGACAGATTGCTGTGAAATTTTGTACATACAGTACATTCATGTACGCAATCCCTTGACTTTTAATGGCTCCATCATCAGGTCAAACTTTTGATTTGTCCAATACTGTATTTATTTTTTGTGACCAAAAACTTCTCATCATTCTCAGCTGTAATTAGTGCTAATTATCAAATGTTAGCATGCTAACACATTAAACTGAGTTGATGAAAATTGTCAACATTATTGTTGCTTAACATAAATTAACATTGTTATTTGGAGCATACTACAGTAGTATGCTAATGTTAGCATTTAGTTAAAAGCACTACTGTGCCTAGTACAGCCTCACTTAACCTGTGAGCATGGCTTAGCTTGCTTAGTTGTAGACAAAGAAGATTCTTTGCCTTACTCAGCTCTGGAGGCTTTAATTATGCTTGTCATTTGTTATAAATGCTATATTAATGTATGCAATTTAAAGTGGTAAGGTTTTGATTTCTTAATAGCAAGATATTTGATATAACAGTTTCAAGATTGAAAAAAACCCAGCAAAACCTGGAACTTAAATACCAGGGTTGATTTGAAAAATGGGCTTGATATTTTTCCAAAGGGGTTGAATACAATTATAGTCAATCAGTCAGTCTGCTCTTTGTAATGTTACTCACTGCTGTCTCATTGCCTGCTCTAAATTGTAGCAGGCTAGATGGTAAAGGCTTGGCTGCCTTCCCAGTGTCCTCTAATGCAGTTTGTGATAGCAGCTGATGCCGATGTTGCTGGGCGGTCTGAGCGGGGGATTGCCCTGTTCATGTCGGGTGGACTGCTGAGGGTGCACAGCCACTTCTGGAATCCATATTTCGCCCCGGTGTGTGTCCTGCAAGGCCCCATCCTATGCCCCGCAAGGCTTAAAATAACCCCTAAATATAGACGTGGCCATGTTCAGCTGGCCAATTAAATGGTTATTTTTGGCGAGCTTAATTGTCTGCTATGGGTAATTTAAATTCCAGTTTCATCTTGGCTCAAAAAAAAAAAAAAATCAAACATTTGTGAATTATTAAGCTAAGTCTAGCTTTGATGTGGATAAAACAAACTGCAGTCCAGTGTACGACAAGAATAGAAACTGTGATGATCACTTGATTAATGATTTTGAAGGCTTCTATAATCATTCTACCTTTTAGTCCAAAAGACATATACAGTGTAGCTATCTGTATGAGTGACTGCAGTGGATTGTATTTGCAGTATGTGTTGTCTGAGGTGAGAAGTGGTGTGGGAAGTGATTCATGACACAGATTTGTGAATGAGTGAACTCTTGAAAAAGCTGAGAGACATTTGAGCATGTGGGTGTAAGTAATATATATTTTAAAACCTGCTGTCCAGTGTGTGTCTGTTTAAAGCTGCCGAGTGTGTGAGTCACCGACAGGTTGGGTTTTCCCATCACACACACACTTGTGACTGGTCAGAACTTGGCACCAATGCCAGTGAGCTCTTTTCATTTCCTGTTCCCGTGAAAAATAATATCAATTAGAAAGGTGATGTTTGGTTCCTGAGCAGTGACAGTATGACTTGTGGAGCTTTTCTTTTTCTTGTCTTTTCCCGTGTATTTCTCTGAGTTTTATGTTGGCTGCCTGCCACAGGTTGAAAAGTGTTAATAGAGAGGTCAGAGAGAACAATTTGGGAGGCACTCTTGAGAAAAGCACTTAACCCCCAACAACAAGAGGTGAATGCACTCAAGTTGTTTGGTAAGGCCTAGATATTACTTACTACTTTCAAAAAGAGATGTTTTGGCTCTTGTAAATGGATTTCGTTATCTAGTTTATGTTTCAGTTTGATGTCAAACACACAGTGCCCATTCTCTCGCTCTTACTACTCATGTAAGATTATAAAAAGTTACACATCACATAATTCACAATTTCAGAGGAAACCACAAATAGTTACACATAAGTTTTATAGTATACCTTATGATTTATTGCATTGTGAAGGGCATTTACAACAATAAAGAGTAGAAGAATCTGAGGGTCATCTTAGTCTGTTCTTTTTTTCAGGGCGTCAAATACCATCGTTTTGTCACTCCCCTCTGTGTATGACATTGACACCAAAGGCACCCTGAGACACAACGGGGTTTTAACTTACTCAAATGTAAACCCACCTGTGGCAATACTTGACACTGAGAGCAACCAAAGTGGTATTAAGAGCTCCAAAGAAGGGAAGTGAGGTGGGTGGGGCAAATGAAACCAGACTTTCACCCAGAAAACCACTGTTCATGTCCTGTGTGAAACCAAAAGTCAGTGTTGTTTTAATATAAAATTACGCAGTTTTCATTTGGTCGTCACGCAGTGACATCAATCGTGGTGATTCAGCTGTGCGTCACATAGATGAACTGATGGGTTTTCTGTTCATTGCTATGAGATGCAGAGGGGCGTGTCTACGTGTCTGTATTTGATGACCTGGAAATGAGAGCAGGTTGGTCATCACTTACTGTACATCTAACCTGTCTCATAGCAGAATTGCATTTGGGTCTATGCACCCCAGCTGAAGAGCAGTCTGCCTACAAGGCTACTTGTAGGCAGACTGCTCTTAACTGAATTTGCATCTCCATTAAGTGCCAGGTAATGCAGGATTTTTTTCCAACAACAATAAGCTGAATAAGACTGAGAATCAACAACCATTACAGTGACTCGGTGAGCTTTGAGCTTATGTCAGTTTAATGTTTCCCACAGAGGTAGAGTCTATGTGTTGCGGTAGCTCACAACAGGGGGCTGGTATAGCATACTACATACTATTCTAAAACGCTTTAGTTTTCTATTTTTCTTTATTTTAAATGCATGTGTATCCTTTTGTTTCATGCTGTCTACCCTCTATAAATCTGAATGAGTCCATCAACGTAGCACAGGTAGAGATCTCTATTTTTCCTCAGCAGCACTTTGTAAGTCGCAAGGTGGATGATTAATTTGATTCGTTCAGAGCTGATCACATTGGATTGATGGACTGAAGCAGCAGCTGTAGAGGCGAGTTAAACGAGAGGCAGTTTAAACCCAGCAGAACGAACAGTTAAGTTTCACTTTCATGCGACTGAAATCTTGCTACTCCCTCTGTGCTTAGAGTCTGCTCTGCACTCCGCGAGTGTGGTGCAATCAATAACCAATAATGGTGCATATATTCCAACAGTGCTGCTCATGTACAGTCTAGCTCTAAAAATAGGAAATCTCTTTGTGGCAGCAGTGTGGGGGAACCCTGTAATTATCAAGTTATTTAGTCTGTTGCAGCTTGCTCAGCTAACAAAAATATAGCCTGTGAACAAAATGTGTACCACATACTGTACACATGACATAGCTTAAAAAAGAACCTGAAACCTGAAATAAATATGATGACCGTTACACACGGCCTTTAGTGCCAGTAAAATCAATTAAATTTGTGCCGTTTATTTTCCCTCTCCCACTGTAGTAAGCTGTTCTTTTGCTGGAGCCCAGTCTGGCCACTACTACTACAAACACAAAGTGCTGAATTCATACTGAGGTCAGCTACACACAGACGCCAGTGCCAGGTGAAACCCTCATGGAAAGTAGGTCGTTGGTGTAAAATCAGTGAATTTGGCGTGTGTGTATGTCTTCATTCAGTCATGACATTTTCGGACATTTTTCCCAAATTTGAGCACAGCCAAACGGTGCCCTTTCAGAGCTTAAGCTGCCAGTTACCCGCCATGCAAACCAAACAGGAAAGTCTCCGTAATGGAACTTTTCTGTTATTATATTTCTGTTCAATACGCCAACTGAAATGAAGCACCACATTGAGCTCGTGCAGGGTGTGTCTCAGTGTGTGTGGGTCAGAAAGTGCTTAGCTTTGTCCCTTTAGGTCTGCTGCTGCTTTACTGGGAGAAATGACACATTCGTATAGCCAAAGAGACAGTAGGTTGTTCCTTTTTTCTTTTTTTCTCTGTGATTTTATTTTATTTTTTCATGTGTGTCAGCATCCTGCTGCCTGGGATAGATCAGCACTGACACACAGCTGAGGTCAAAGGTTACTTTGGGGCAGGGCTTGATAAGCACGGCGGCCATGCTGGGATTCCTTCAGAGCCTTTTATGGCAGAGAGAGAAGCTCCGGAGGGATGCTCCCCAAATCTGTCGGCCTTCCTGTCAAACACTCAGCAATTTTAGAGAACAGAAGCTGCAGTTCTTTTATGCCAGAATCTCTGGTGCTTTATGTCTTAGTGTGTGAGCGGAGAAATGTAAGAGAGAGAGAGAGAGAGAGAGAGAGAAAGGAGGTGAAGAAAAGGAAAGAATGTTTACAAGAGACAGGGAGCGAGGTTTGATGTTGTGGAGTACACCATGTAATATACTGAGATACATAAAACAGTACAGAGATGCTGTGTCTGTAAACCAAAAACATCTCCTAAAAGGAAATGTACTTGCTAGGGACTTTGTCTTTCTGCTGATTGGAAGTGAATAATCAATTGATGGGTAATCAACATTTTGTACAACTTTGGTAATATTTCCATAGTCACCCTTGTGGCTAATTTTAACATTCCACACACCCTGTTAATAGCTAAGGTCTTGTTGTAGTTGGGTATACGCAGTTTCTCTGTGCAATAAGGGTTTATTACCAAAATTTGGGTTTGTTTATTTTCGGTTGGACTTCCAAATACAGTGCTTTTGATAACCTGTCTGAAACAGTTCTGTTTCTTGGCAAAGGAAAAGGAAAAAGGAAGACCTGTCGAAGCACGACGACAGTAGGTCGAAATGTTGCATGAATTACACACTTTTGGAGCTTTAAATATTCAATGTGCCGTCAACATTTCTTTTTCTCTTGTGTATGCTTTTCCTGCTGCTAAGATTGGGAAAACTTAAAATGAAAGCTTCAAATGCATTTTTTGAACATGGATTAAAAGCTGTAGTTGGTAGCTTCTGTAAAACATAACTTTTATCGTATTCGCTTAAACTGTCATATCTACACAGCACTACGAGAGACACAATCTGTGAAAAAAATTACTAAAAATACTTTAATTATTAAAGTATTCCTCTACCCACTTTTCAACTGTCAATCATGTAAAGATTCTGACACTACATTGCCTATTTCTTACCTCACATTGTTTTAAAAAACATATTTTAGTGTACTATTTAGCTGTAAAATGAAAATTGGTCTGGCCAGTGGGCAGTGCAGGCCCCACAGGAAGTGTGCTGGGCTTTAAAGGCAATTTTTGCCCATTGGGCCAAAAAAGACTTTGTCCTAAAGACTTACATTGTAAAAAAAGTGTCAGTTGATACACTTTAAACCCCTGCAAAATTATTAGTTTCACTATCAGTTTTTTATCGCCGTGCTTGACAGTCAGATCACAAACTTTTTCATTTTACAGCACTAAAATATGTACCTGTAAACATTTGAGGCAAGAAATAAGCAATGCACTGACTGGTTGTTTTTGGTGCGTCTCGATAGATTCTAGTGAATGCCATCAGATGCAATGGAAAGAGGAGGGCTGGCATTATGTTTTTCATGGATTAACTGTCTCATGTACTTCTTCTAGAATATTGTGACAGTTTCTGCAAATATGACAGTTATTTTCATAAAAGTTACCAACTGTAGCTCTAACTCCAATCCCCATTCTATCTAACATTTTGTTATTATCACAGTAAGGTGAAGTATTTCTTGGCTAAAGCTGTTTCTAGAATGTCACATCATTCATAATGGAAACACTGATGTGCATAACACAGGCTCAAGGATGTACAACATTGCAGTATTTTTGCTATTTTTTTTTCCTCTTCTGTACTTCTCGTGTTGAACGGTAAAACATATGAAATTAAGACCTACTCACTTAAATACTCCTTCATGTTCAACCTTCACAAGTTAATGTGATGCTAATGTATACAGACCACACACACACATATGGTTAAACCCATTTCAACTCTGCTCCACCTTTCAGTGTCATGCTCCTGCCTGGATGTGTGACACTGCTGAGTCAGACAGATGTGTGTCTGCTGTCTCACTGCGTCATGCTGCGCAGCACTCCTGTGGATGATGGAGTCTGCGACCAACAGCGCTGATGATCCTATTTAATCTGACGTCTTGTTTGCTTTGAAACTACAAAATAACTGCTTAACTAGCACATTGAGTGGCAGCTGTCAGTTCATTAGGCCTTCATGCATCACATCGGAGCACCAGACCTTTCAGTTTGCAGCTTGTCAGGGTTGGACTTAAGCCTGGAGCCTCACTGCTGCTCTTTTTTAAACATTTTTTTCACAGAAACCAGGAGCCCTGCGGAGTCTCTCCCTGAGTTTTACAAGGGGCTGAAACACATGGCTTTGTGGCTTGAGTGGGAAAAAGAGTGGAAAACACATTTGTGTGGAAAAAAATTGAGGTTCTAACACCTGGGTTGTGTCTGACAAAAGACTCTCTGTGTCTCCGCTGCTTTGTACTGCTGGGCAGGGCTCTGGTGCTTTATTAAGTCCACTATTAGTCTGAGATTGTAGCTTTAAGGCTTCAATGGGCTTTGAAAAATGTAATGGCGAAAACAAAAAACATCCCCGCATACTACAGCTTAACACGCACGCACGCATGCACGCACGCATGCATATGCATACGCACGCGTGCGCGCGCACACACATGCATACCATTGCTTCGCCATACTACTGTAAGTGGAAAGGTCTTTTGAAAAGCAGAGGAGTCACTGGCTTGTAGAACATTCCCTCCCCCTCATTTCCCAGCCCTCCCCTCTCAAATGATATTAAAACTGGACTGAGGGGCCTGCTAATGTGCATGAATACAGTTGTGTTTGTGTGCATGAAAAACAAAGGCAGATATGAGGATGAAGGGAGGTATACTGTTCAATTCAATTAAAAAAAAACTTTATCTCAGTAGTTCTTGGGGCCGGCACTCCCTAAGGCTTCAGTCGTCCTTCATCCAGAGCAAATATTCCACAATGCGCCAACATTTTTTGCTTCCGCAGATATTCAGTATCATAGCAACCAGACGCAACCAAAGCTTCTCAGACTCGAGCACTCTCAAGGGCTCCAAGCGCCTTGCATTTTCAGCTGGGAATAAAAACACGGGGGGGGGGGGGGGGGGGCAGGGACATAGTTTAAGCTTGTGTAAAGTGTATTTCCTAAAATAAAATGACTTTGTAGAGTCTTTGCTGGTTTACAGAGAGAGAGTTAATCTCTTCAATCTTTCTTACATGTAGTTTACGCTGAGTTTATGCAAGTCTTGCCCGGGTCTAAAAACATCCTTATTTCTTATTATAGGTATTGGAATGTCTTAAATGTAGTCACTGCATGTGCTATTTTCACCTCACAATGACAGATGTCTGGTCTTTTCTTCTGGAAAACCCTCCTTGTTGATATTTGGATTGAGAAATTGAAATGGAACGTTTAATGTTAATTAAAAGCTGTTTTGTCACCATTTTCTGTTTTCACATGTGTTTAAACTGACCCTGAATTCAGCTCTGTTCCATTTTCTTTATTTTGTGAAATGGTGACACAGGGTAGAGAGTCCCTGTTACACTTTATAACAGAAGCCCCAGAATACAGTTAACAAGTGTAAACATCGACCAATATTCATAGACCGTTTGAAAGAAAACAGACTAATGAGGACAGAATTCTGTGAAAGCTGACAGTGTGCCAGCTGTTTGACATACTCTGACAGTAATTGTCAAGTACCATCTGTTTCACTGGGGTTTGAGTTAATAGAAATGTCTGTGTCCACTGTGAAGGAGCACTTTGTTGAGGGAAGACAAAAACTTTTTGATAGCTGGAGTAATTTTATTCCCATTGAAAACCGTCCAGATTTTGGAAGCCAGAGCAAGTGGAAACATTTCCTTTTTGTTGCCAACAAGACTTCAATAGACTTAAGGGTTATTACGAAGTGAGTATTAATGGAAACACCCCTTCACACATGACCTGATGCTTGGTAATGTGTATTACCAGGCAGTGATGTATGAGAGCACACCTTATTTCTTAGTCAGCCCTGTCATTTCCCGACCAACAGGCAATGAGTTTATTGCTGCTCAGTGGTATTCAGGGCAACTGGAGCCGCTGTGACAGTCACCACACAGGCCGGGAATGTCACAGCAGGTCACCTCACACAGCTGACAACGGGGGGAATGCGCCCCACGTGCACACTCACGCAAACACACTGACATTCGACATGAAGTTTCTCAGCGCTCTTTCCACACACACCCTCGCTGACTACAAACATGCCACAAGGAATAACTTGTTACATTCTCCTCCGTTAGCAGATCACTTAATCTCTTTTGGTCAGAGAAACCAAAGACGGAGGAGTACAGCTTATTAGCAGCTTCAAATACCTTCCACAGAGATGTTCTCTTGATGCAGTTAGTTAAAAACTACCCTAAATGGTTTGGCTGCCTCCTGGGTTTCACCAAAAAGGCTTATGCAAACTTACATAACGGCATGATTTGTTTCATAAATAAAGCCGCTTCTGAGATGACAGACTGCTGTAAAACTAAACATAACCTCTCGTGCATTCGTGTGTCTATTGACCGGCAGGGTCTCCAAGGGGTGTGTCCATTCTCTCTTTAACCACAGGTCAAACACCAACCCCTGGAAAAAAAAAAAAAAAACTGCATGTTGTTTGTTTTCTTATCTCAAAGTTCAAATCGCTGCTAATTCTGGCCTTCCTGTAGTGGCTGTAGCTGCACTTTGACACAGTCAAACTGTGTTTTGTCGGGAAATAAAGAAAAGAGCACACTCCAGCAGCCTTTCATCTCCTCAAGGATTGAAAAGTGCATTTTGTGTGGACTAAAACAAGCGTGTCATTTTTACCTTTTGCTCACTAAGTTGTTACAGCTGTTATCACACTTAAGGCAGTCCACACGCTCTTGATGTGTAGCAGAGCTGCAGAAGCTTACATGAGGGGGTAGGAATGCTGTGACCTCTGGTACACTTCACTCATCTTTGGAGTTTACATTCATTCCATGAATTCGCAGCTGAAGGCCAGGACTGATCGTCGTGAATATGATATGACATTTACTCTCTCAGTTGACGTGGAAACTTTACCTAAAGTTGTGCCATGGTCAATGTTGCACTGCTGAACTACAACTACAGAGGTACAGTATATCATATGTGGGCAGATTGGAGTTAATAACCTAGAGTTTACACTAGGAATTTCTAATTTGAAATGATAATTACGGACCAAATTTTATTTTTGGTTGAACAATAAGATTTTGGTTAAAAGTGACAGCCCTGCTACTGAGCCTTGGCCAAAAAAGTGCCTAATTTCTCTCTAGTCATGATTTGAATCTAATGAGACCCAAATGCCTGCTGAGTTGTACTATAGCAATTAAAGACATATGAAGTTAGTTGCCTAACTATAGCCTCTTTAACTTTGCCTATTCATGGCAGGAATATCGCACCACTATGTCACCTCACCTTTTTGTAATAAAGGTTCAGTCGTGAAACTGGAGTACAGAGTTGTCTCGCCTTTGAGACAGTAGCAATGGTACTTACAGTGCCAGTTTGAGGTCTATGTTGAAGTGACGGCCAGCATGTGCGTTTGTTGACATCCCATTGTTGGTTGCTATGTGCTTTTGTTGCCTAAACATAACCACGTGCAGTGTAATCCTACCATGTATTTATGCTGACATCTCAGAGTTGCGGTATCCTCGAATGTAATCAGCAGACACAGAGGGATAGTAACAGCATAATATGAAGACCCAGAAGTCTATAACATGGACTTTGGATGAGAACATGTTGGCCTCTTTTGCTTCCGCCATGCCGACATGCTGTCTAAAATCTCACACGAGTGGCATGTTTGTGTTGTTGTTTGGTTCTGTGTAAAAATGCAAAAGTGGAAGGGACTAAGTAGCAGCCCTGCTGAGAAATCTCTGTGTGAAAGGGCCTTTAGACACAGAAATGTCTGCTGAATTGTACCAGAGCCATTAAAGAGATGTGAAGTCAGTGGCTTAATTATGTCATGTGTCTTTTGGTAGGAGGCATTTGACCAGAGACACACATCAGTGTCAATTTTGGGAAGGCTGAAAGGTCTGTGAAAGAATCAATTTAAATCTGTCAGACACGTAGGACAAGTCTCACCACCCATCCAGGGAGCTGAGCAGAGCTGCCAGTAGCCAGAGCGGCGCCCAAGAAACCCCCCGTCATGCATAACAGAGACAGAAAAAGATGATGAGGCACTCAGAGAGTGTGGGAGCGAGGAAAGACAGGAAGTAGGGAGACAGAGTGCTGAAATGAAAATGAAATAAGAGATTCTAAGCAGAAATTAAGAGGAAGGAAAAACACAAACATAAAAGAGAGGAGGGTGTCAGTGTTTCCCCCTCTTAGCATTGATCAGGTATGTGGTTTATTGCACGCTCAGCAGCAGTCTGTTCAGATGAAGGGATTTGTGTAAGGTGAGAAGGGAGGCCTGTTCTCAGGGTTGGCCTCTTTACTGCTGGAGAGGTTTTATGTTTGGCCTTCAAAACAATCTATGCTAATTCAATAACATGACACCTCAACGCTATGATGAAGATTTCTTTTACCAAAGTTATTTCAATGAGGAATAAATCCTTTGACTATTTTTTTAAAAGCACAAGTTCACTGATTCCACCCTCTCAAGTGGGAATATTTTCTACTGTTCTTAGTCTTCTATGGTCGTAAACTGACATAAAGCTGTGGCTATCAATTATCTTAGAGGCTGTTGTGAGTATTTTCTCAGTGTTTAAAGGTCTTACAGTGTATCTGTGGACAGATTTTATTAACTTGTGATGACAAGATGCAGTCACAATACTTCACAGGCCAGTAGCTGAGATCAAAATGATCAAATAAACATGGATGTGGTCCAAGCAAGGACACCGAAAGTATAGGAAGTAGGGAATGGGCCATTGCCCCCTGACTTTTTGCCCTAGGCTCACATTCATTTTAAGTCACAGATGGCTATATTGTGGCGGGAGCATTGCCATAGAAAGATTAATATGAATTAATAACTTTATTTATATAGCACTTTTAAAAACAAAGATAATAATGTGCTTTGACAAACAAAGCAAAAACAGAATCAGGAAATATTAAAGTCAATACAACAAAAGAAAGTCAAACAGTCAAACAGTGAGCACAAGTGAGATGAAACTAGGGTGGAGTTAGGATCAAATTAAAACAAAAGGACAAATAATACAAAATCCAGGACAAATAATGTCAGTATAACATAATAACAACAGACCAAAGCTAACAAAAGCAATAAAAGCAATAAAAGCACAAATAAAAGGAAATAAAATGAATAAAACATGAATCAGATAGGTAAAACAAATACAAATAAACAAAAGGAAATAAAAGAAATAAAAAGACAACATCACATCAAAGCAAGTCTATAAAAATGGGTTTTAAGAAGTGATTTAAAAGAAGTCACTGATTCTGCGAGTCGTATCTCCTTTAGCAGGTCGTTCCAAAGCCAAGGGGCCCTGATGGCAAAAAGATGGTCCTAAGTATATTATTATTTTGCCAATTTATGTGCAAATATTGCTTTTATATAAACGTTAAAAGATTTAAATAATCAAAGATTTGCTGAAAATATAGTGATGTTAGAGTATGTAATTAGGTATTATATAGATCACTTGACTCCGTTTCACTTTTATCAAAGCTGTCATTTAGATTAGGGGTTGACCAGTATTGTTTTTTCAGGGCTGATACCGATAGAGATTATTATAAGTTAATGAGACAGATAACAGACATTGAAGAACCGATATGCATTTACAATAAAAATGAAAATCTCATCTCATCTTCATTATGCATCCACAAAAATCTTAGTGAAAATAAATAGGGAAAAATAGGGATAAATAGGGATTCAAATAATATTAGTTTTTCAGGGTCTTTTAAGAAGACCAATATTACTGACCAATATTTGGAACTGATATGCATTTACAATAAAAATGAAAATATTTCTGTCAATGTAGAATTTGGAAGAGAATCCGCTCCTATACAAAACTTTGTTTAGCAAATGCTTAATCAAACTTGAAACTTCTAACATCATATACAGCAAAGTAAAGGTCTCTCCCATGCTGACACTTTCTTTGCACGTTTTAAATAATTAATTTTCATCTGCAATCATTTAAATAAAACACAGATAATCAGCAAAATGCCAAATATTGGCCCCTGATAATTGGCATGGCCGATAATCTGTCGGCCCCTAATTCAGATAGAACACAATCATACATACATGCTCATGAGGCATCTCCCAGTTGGTTCTCTTCCCAGAAGCAGTATTACAAATTTCAGAATCTGCCTCTTAGCCAATCGTGACATCTTCCCTGCTGTGCCGACAACAGTAAACTAAGCACCAGTGGCGCGCCCTGCCAATAAAATCTGACTGGTTTGAATGGTGATGAAAGCCCACAGCAGTGTCACGCTTTTCCATCCAACTGTTTGTTTGTTTTACACACACACTGCCAGCTCCGTGTTCTTTCCCTTAAGGCCCATGGGAGGCAGTGCTTGGCAAACACAGTGTTTCCAGCATTATGTGAGCATCCAGCTCCCTGCTCCCTGGAGCTTTCTGCCTCTGACTCCCTGCACAAGCTCAGCGGGCTGATGGAAGAAGGAAGTGGGTTTCTTTTATTAAGTATGCATTTTACTAAGTGTGCTATCCATTATTGATGGATTTTCCTCCGTTAATGTTCAGCTGATCTAACATTTACCACTGCTCTTGGGAGTACGGTGATTTAAATAAGACATTATTAAGCATTTAGTTTTCATACATTGTTCATGATTTTATTTCTTGAAGTACTGGGAGGATCATAATATCTAATTTGTTTACACCTTTTCTCACCTCTCCTCATACTGGCTGGGCTTATTTGGGCTTTACAGGGTAAGCACAGCCCCTAGTGGATCATTGTCCTCATAACAACAGATCTGACAATCACAAAAGCAGATGAATGGACTTTTAAGGAAAACCTTTTGGGGATGATAAAAAGCTTTGAGCTGACTTCCAGGCCATCCAGAATGGCAGCTAAAATAGATGACTACTTTATTCCATTTAATAGCAGGTCAGTTTTAAGTGCAGTTTCGGGGATTCCTAGATCATCTTTTAATCAAAGTGTGGATTAGCCTCCTCTCTCTCAGTAGCCGAGTCTAAATAAAGCTGAAATGACAGCATCTCTCCAGTGATGTTCTTGGTCCAGCTCCAACCAATTCTGAGTTTAAGCCAATGAGTCAGAGCGTGGGTGGGGTGGGGGGCCTCTGGGGCCTCGGCTTTGCTCCTTGCCCACTGCAAAAAACTCTAAATTACACCCTCCTTTTCTGCAAATAGGATGTGACTTGGAGCAGATGCTTCCAGTGTCTACCGCCTCTGTGTTGTAATTCATCCAAATTTGAAAACGGGAGGCTCTTTATAGGCAGGGACCTCACACAACTTGAAAGCCCCCATGGGACCTGGTCTTAGGCCCGCAGGGTGGAGCATGGGAGGAAAATTGCAGGGGTCATTTGCTCCATGCCTTGTTTCCCTTCTGTCTTAATTCCCAGAAATTCTCACCAGCGTTTATCAGTCTGGTAAGAAAATGAGTCAAGTTTTCAACAGCTGCATGTTTGCCCGTCAACATGGAGACATTCTTTTTAACCCTTTGAAACCTGGAGTGACATCACCTTTTTGTGCTGCTTACAGATGCCTTTCACAAGTATTTAAAGCTTAGAAACATGTTGCGATTTCTTCCAAAAACATGTGGAAAAAAGGCAATGAGTTACTTAGGGAGAAAAAAAAAATTGCAAGAAATTTGTGAATTTTAAAAAAATATTTTTTAAAAGGTAGGGAAAATGACAAGGTGAAAAAAAAAAGTAAGGGAAAAAACTTTATATGTATAATAATCATAATTACATTTTTAAACATTTTGTTACAAAAGTAATTAAATTTTCAAGCATATTTCCCTGTTTTTCTTTTAACGTTCTTTTTAATTTATTGTGTTTCCCTTTTTTTGTTAACTAATATCTAGTTATTTTCTTGTACTTTTTACTAATTTCTTGATAATTGTGGATCTCCCTCCATTGTGTATTGCCTTCGCCCCATTTTTTTGAAAGATATAAAGACAATTTGCTCAGGATTCCAGGGCAAAAGAGCATGATTTCTTTCAATACTTTGAAGGAAGGCAACAAACTTACCCAAAAATTAGCAAAAAACAAAAGAAAAAAGAAAAAAAAAAATACCCCCAAAAAACTAGAATCCAAAAGAAAGTAAAGAAATGACCTGAGGAAAAAAAACTCTGCTTAAAAAGTTTTTTAAATTTGTAGTTATGATAATTAAAAATGTAGTCATCTGGAATTTTTTCCCTGGTTCTTTAAAAAAAAATCAATTTCTTAATCTTATATTTTCTTGCAATTTGCCGGACATTTCTTGCTAAATTGCTTATTGCCTTTTTTATGGAAGAACACTAATTTACTTAGTGTTCAAAGGTTTAAATACTTGTCGAAGGGATCTGAATGCAGCGCACGAAATGTGATGCTGATCCAGATTTAAAAGGGTTAAGCGTTGTTTACATGAACAACACATGGAACTGTTGAAAGTGATCATTTAATAAACTATGAGATAAGTAAATTCAGTGGAAGCTGAAACAATGTAAACTTGGCTTGTGTGACGAAAAAGCAACACTTTCTCTTCACATTACACCACATCCTCGTGTGACAGGCTGCGATCTGTTGTATTCAGCATCCATTGGCTTAATTATTCTATCACAGGCTAACACAGAGACTGTCTCTGTTGGTGCAGAGGCTGCTCTCCCGCTGACTGCTGCCCAGGCCTGTAAGCCGGTACATTGGGCCGGAGATTTGAGGGGCTGCGTGACCTCAGACAGATGGAATGTTTTGTCTGGATGTCCACAGCAGGGCTACCAGTCTGATGTCGACAGAGGAGAGAGCCAGCAGGGCTATGAAACACTTGTAGGTGAAAAGTACCAAAAAGAACAGTTAGTGCAGTGTGCAGAACAATAATAGAGAGAGTTTGGAAATGTTGCAAACCCTTTAAGCCAGTTTGTATCATTTCACACACAGTCTCCGCCGCTTTGGTTGACAAGGAACACAAGGGAGGCGAGCATTTGTTTACACTCATCAGCTGTGCATTTTCAACAGCAGTGGTACAGGGTAGCAACACATGGCTACTAAATTCAACACAATAATAAGATTTTATGTTTGTAGCCAAATGTAACACTTATGCTTAAGCATGGAGAAAAAAATGCAGCTTTATCCTAAAGAAAATTGTGCTACTTTTTTAACACAGAAACAGCAAACTTCATTTATGGGGGTTAAATTCACTTTTACTGCTACATTAAGGACGGAATGTCCCATCTATGTGATAGGGTTTGATTTGTTTTTTTGATAATTATCATTGGCTGCAAGGCATTTAGTCTGTGACTGTATCAAAGAATCACCAATTCTGTTTTAAATACAGCGCCTTGTGGCACCAATCTGCAGCTGCTCAGTGACAGGGAACAATATATGAATCAACAAAAAAAATATTTTAGAGGCAACATTGATTACTTTCATGCTCTATGATGTGTAGTCCTTAAATATTTGGGGTGTGTCTGTACACAAAAGTCACGAACCAGGTAATATTCCTGTTAAGGAGTCACGGTTCAGTGCAAGTTCAGTACAGTGGGGAAAAAACCTAGGCTGCATGTCAATAGCAAAAAAACGCCCACCTAAAAAAAGCTTGACTTGAGGCAATCTCAGTCGTTCTTATAAAGATTGCTCCATAGTTCTACCGGTGGTCAAAATATCCACGGAGTACTTTAAAGTGTACATCTCTGGTAACATGGCAACAGATGGTCGTGTAGCTTCTTTTTTACTGCTAGTTACACATAATGTCAAATAACCACACACACAAACACACACACACACACACACACACACACACACACACACACTTAGCTCTTTCTCTGACATTTCTGAAAAAGGTAATAAAGTGGAGGATAGGCAGTAATCTAGCTGGCATGCTCCGCACTGATACTCATCACGAACGCAGCAAAAG
The DNA here is from genome assembly GCF_008729295.1 of Plectropomus leopardus. NCBI lineage: Eukaryota > Metazoa > Chordata > Actinopteri > Perciformes > Serranidae > Plectropomus > Plectropomus leopardus. Next base: position 8,877,203 of record NC_056469.1, read on the forward strand.
CCAGCTTTGACTGTCTGTAAGAGGTTGAGAGAAGATTTCCATAGCAGGCCTTTACAAATAAACCTCAGCAATTTACAGGCTGTCTGCTGCTAATAAACTCTTGTGTAGATTGGCAGGATCCTGCTATAAGTCTGAGCTGGACTTAAAACTGCACAGAAGCAAATACCTCCGGCTCAGCCCGGACTAGCATGACAAAAGCTCTGCTCCTCATAACTCTCATGCCTCTTAAGACCCGGTTATGAAACGTTGCTAGTGGCTGAAGGGTTTCATCCCTGTAACCTCGAGCAGCTGGAGAGTTAGTGTTTGACATTGTGAGCTGTGTTTGTTACAGTATGTAACCATAAGAGCATCTGCCGTCCTGAGATTTGTTTTACATCTCTGTAAAATATTTGAAAAGGATGACGGAGGACAATCTTTGCGCAATCCAAATGTCAAACACAGGTCAAAAGTGAAAAACATGTTACATCCTGGTGCATATATTGCCATGTTAGCATTAGTTTAAGCCAAACTACGTATTTATTTAGACAATATTTAGAGATGACAATATTTCTGTATTTTTGCATATTATGTAATAAATCTGCAACAGAGGGCAACTGGGGGAAATTTGACTAAAATCTACAACCAGACCTCCCTCTGGCTCCACATCAGACACAGCTTACTCACAGCTTCTTATTGCATCCAGCTATTAAGTCTCAGTATTAGATTTCCAGTCATCCCTCTAACTGAGGATTTTACTCTTGTAATTAGAGGCATTATCTGTGATTGAATATCCCGCTGCAGGCAGTGTATTAACGCACACAGTGTTGGCAAATCTGCCACAGCTCTGCAGAATCAGTTAATTACTAAATACATAAACATGAGTCATGTTGGCGAATAACACTCACAGATGCATATTGCTTATTTCCTAATTTGATGAGTGAGTCATTTTCTCTTTTCAGGTGACTTAATGCTCACTGACATTTCTATTCAAACTAAAGTACACACAGTAGCTGAGTTTACCAGCTTTTGAGTGTGGGTGCGTCACACACTTGTGTTCACTAATTGTCATTAATAAAAACACCTGCAAAAAAAATAGAGGTACATGCACCATCAACTAGCACTTTTTTTAAATTAAGTTTTATGACGTATGATCATGATAATGTTTGTCATGTTAAATGGTAATTTTAAGAAAAAATAAAAACATTTAATTCCAGTTTTCATTAACTTTTTTTCAACCAGCTCTATGTCGCTGCAGTGGCGGGAATGTGCACAGCTTCATGGTTTTTGGCCTTGCTGGAAACACTCAGCCTGTGGTGTGATCAAAAATCTGCCAGGTGATGTGAAACGCCTTGTTTTGCGTTTTCAGTGGTGCTTTATCCAGCAGAATTTAGGCCTTCTCATTTGTTTGTTAAGATAACTGAGTTTTGTTTAAGATGCATAGCTAAAATGTAGGTAGATTACAGCCCACATTAATCATAATTCTTACTGATAGCAATATCAGTGTTACATCCATATTTGTTCATAACATCACTATACCATTAGCTGAAATAAGCAAATGTCTGCATGGTTTCCTGCCCGTTTTGTGGTAGCTGTTTTGTTGGCTTTCTTGTTTCATTCCTAGTGGGACTTTGGATAAATTTAGATTCTTAATCTGTTATTTCAATCCAAGAACCCGTAACATTAGCGAACACCACTGACAGCGACACAACATTAAAACCTGCTGGTCAGAGAGTCTGTTCCTGCGTAGTAGTTATTGGGTTGCTGTTTTTCCAGTCAGACACATACAATGGTGATTCTGCAGATGCATACAGGTTATGGAGTAAGACTGCATTTACACAGCAGTCAGTTCATACGTCCATTCATCTTTCACATTATCACTTAGTCTTTATTGATTGTTAAACTGTAATCATTTTGCTGAAGCAGGTATATAACAGTTATGTAATATATGATTTAGCTATTTCTGCAGCAACTAACCAATTCACAAGGATCCGTCTGTGCATAATTCTACTGTCTGTTGTTATTAAGTAATTACAGATATAAATTTTCTTGGTCGCATTGTCTGGCCGTCCGTAATGGAACATGTCACAGTGACGAGAGTCGGGCATGGAAAGAGAGAGAGAGACGGGCGGAGGTCCAGAGAGCTTCTGATGTCAGCCAAAGCAAGCAGACAAACACTTCAGCACACAAAACACACAGCTGGGTCCTTCTGCAAGTGTGTGTGTGCGTGTGTGCGTGTGTGTGTGTGTGTGTGTGTGTGTGTGTGTGTGTGTGTGTGTGTGTGTTATTCTGTTGTATAAGTATCGTCTCTTGTATAGCAAATTCCCAAGAAGTACTCAAGAGACGGCCACCACAAGCTGCACCCCACACACACACACACACACACACACACACACACACACACACACGATTGAATTCTCCTTGACTGTGCAGAGCAGCTAGACTTTCATTTTCCCTGCTGCCAAAAATGTGTCAGTCCTTTTCCGCCAGACGTCCTTTATTATGTACAAGAGGCCATGTAAGAGCTGAATTAAATAATGGCTCTGCAACAAGGCCGCCTGCTGTCTGAGCCGAGGCGGAGGCTAACCATCTATGAGAGGCCGGATTGATTCGCCATCATTTATTTTGTTAGATTTTGATTTGGTACACTCTAATCCATTTCCTGTGGCTTTGACCGCAGCCGGTGCTGCTGGGTAAAATGCAGGGCTTCCTTGGTGATGATGGGGATGATCACTGTTTAATGTTCATACTCACAGTGTAAGTCAGTCAGCCAGTCGGCACAAAGGAAGGAGTTTATTGAGGACATATTTGGATTTGTTCACACTGGGCACTGATTGTTTGTTGACGGAGCCAAGTTCGTCTCTCAGTTGGTGTTTCATTCCCACATCAAAAGCTTTTTAGCAGATTGTAGGAAATAATTCATGCTTTCAGTGCATCACATAAGTTGGCTTTGAACCACATTTGTGATTTGGCCAACAAACGCTGATAGAAATGATTCTCATCTGAGAGTTATTCATTCGTCTGATGTAGCTCTACATGTCTCACTGAGCACAATAAATTGGCAGACTCCTTTAAGAAATAACAGCAGGTATGGCTGTCATCTTTTTTGTTGTGAATATTTTGACTGAGCACAAGAGGAGTCAGGGGTCCCTCGAGTTGAGGAAGCACTTTTGTAATATATTTTAGCATACCTACAGATATGAAAATGTCTTATTATTCCCCTTTAGTCTAGGATTGTATCACAATAGACAAACAACCGCAGTGTTTATGTAGGTATGGTACATTAGGCTCTTTATTAGCTCTTTACTGAATGAGCATGTCTGAGATGCCTCTGGAGGCTTCCTGTATATCAGAGCTGCTGCTCCTGCTGGTGCTTGTTTCCACAGATACTTTTCTTTGTTTACCGATGTCCTATTTTCTTTAATTTTTTATTTAGAAAGAGCATTTTCAAATTGCAATGTCATAATCACGTAAGATACTCAGCATAAAACATATGTATACAATGACATTATCAAATAAGTAGTCACAGATCAACTGAGTATATCTCCATATTGCTCTTTCAGATGTTTTTGAGCCTTTATGTAAACATTAAATGTGAATTATTTACATGAACACGGGAGGCCTTCACATTGGAGAGGTATAGAAACAAAATATCAGTACATCCATATAACAAAATAAAAAGGTTCAGGTTAAAGGTCACAAAAAATTACCTAGGTCAATACAACACTGTTTGCCTGACCTTTTCCAATAATTTAAGAGAAATCTGGTCTTATAGGTTTAATATACTCAGTCCATTTGCTCCAAATTTTGTAAAATCTATCTTTCTGGACTTGAAGGGAATATGATAGCCGCTCCATTATGTAAATTTCATAAATAATGTCTATCCATTCATCTATAGTGGGTAAGTGGGGTTTGAGCCAATTTCTCGTAATAACTTTTTTGCTTCCGGCCAGGAGAATTTGAATCAACTTTTTATCGTTATTTCTCCATCCGTCAAATTGAATATCTCCCATATAAACTGTATTCATAATAAAAGGAATATTGACTCCAAATATATTGTTAATGTGTTTGTGGATTTCCTGCCAATAAGGAACAATGACTGGGCAGTTCCAGAAAACATGAGAATGATTGGCGTCGTCCATCCCACATTGTCTCCAGCAGCTGGAACCCCCTCCCCCATGTCTCTTTTGTAAAGGTGTAATAAAAAACCTAACAACGTTTTTCCAACAGAATTCACGCCAAGTAGTCGAGCAAGTTGAAGTCCATTGTATGAGACATATTCCTTCCCAAGCATCCTCTGTTATAATCAAATTGCCTTCTTTTTCCCACTTTTCTTTTATATACCACGTATTTCCTGATTTGGGATGGAGTACATCTTTATATAGTTTAGAGATAATCTTAGTACACGGAGATTCTGATACTGACAAAAGAATTTTCAGAATTCCTGATTCTACTTTACCTACATTTGGTCTCAGATTCTGGTTAAAATAGTTTCTAACTTGAAGATATCTATAGAAATCCTTTTGCTCAAGATTGTATCTCTTCTTTAAGAATTCAAAACTATGGAATGTCCCCTCCTTAGTATATGAGTAATAATTTGTTAGGCCTTTAGCAGCCCATTTTTTAAATCCGCCATCAGATCTGTTTGGAATAAAGTCAGTGTCATAAGCACACCATCGCAGTAGTTTAATTGAGTCATTTAAATTACAAGTTTTAACAATTTCCTGCCAGGTTCTCAATAATATATTTAACCAAAGGTTGCTTATGTTCAATTGTTCATTTAAAAGTTCATTATCTGCAATAGTAGCTTCAATAGGAATCCCTTCTAGTAAGGCATTTTCAACTTCTTTCCAACGTGCTGAATAATCTGGGGTACATAAGCAGATCAATGGCCTCAACTGTGCTGCTAGGTAATATTCTCTTAAGGAGGGGAGACCCATACCCCCCCTCTCTTTACTTAGTTGTAAGGTCTTAAACCTGATCCTGGGTTTTTTCCCCTGCCATAAATACCTGGATATCATCATATCCCATTCTATGAATTGTTTGGTTGGTATTGACACTGGAAGATTTTGGAAAAGATAGAGCAATCTTGGCAGAACAATGTCCTATTTTCAACAAAAATCCATTGACTGCTGGAACTAGTAAAAACTGGGATAGTGAGCACTTTGTTACATCATAAAATGTATAAATTAGTTAATGCAGCTAGTGTCCGTCTGTCTCTTCAGTACAGTCCAGTCCAGTCAAGATATATAATTCCTACAGTGTGTTCTGGTTCTACCCTGGGCCCTCCTACAAGTTGGACATGCCCGGATAACCTCTAACAGGAGGTGCCTGGAGGCATCTTGATCAGATGCTTGAACCACCTCACCTGGCTCCTTTTGACACTAGTGAGCAGTGGCTCTACTCTGAGCTCCCTTCAGAAGTCTGAGCTCTTCACCTTAGCTCTAAGGCTGAGCTCAGAAACCCAACGGAGGGCCCGCTTCTATCTACCATCTTATTCTTTCAGTTAAAATCCAAAGCACATGACCATAAAGCTTAAGTCAAGAGCTTTGCCTTTTGGCTCAGCTCCTTCTTGACCAAGACAGTGCGGTGCAGTACCTGCATGTCCGTCTCTGAACGCCTTACTTTGGAGCGTTTTTACGCCCCCTTACTGACAAGATACCATGACATGGTTGGTATCGCTGGGTTCTTTAGGTCTTTAACTTTCATGTTATATCAGTATCCTCACTCTAACTTTAAAAGTCAACCCAGCACAGCCTTTTAAGTACGTGAATGTCAGTTGGCGAATAGCGCAATTAAAAAAGTAAATGCATTAATTACAGACCTTAATCGCATCACGAGCTAGCCCTACTTTTTTTTGTTAAAACATAAATACAACAAGGATATAACGTGACTACAGTGGCTTTTCTTTTCTTGGTTAGTAGCAGAAAAGAACAGAATAACTGTAGTAAACATTAACAATAAGAGAGAGCGAGAAAGCGCATCTGGTACTCATGTATCAATGCTGCAGGAAATGAGTACTGAACATTGATTCTTTGTGCGATTGCTTCAATATGCTCTTGTATCAGCTACTGTCACAGAAAAACCGTGGTTTCTCTCAGGGATGTGTTTCAGATCCTCACAACTGGTAAATGTGTAATCAGCACTAAGCTAGTTTGGTTAGGATTTAGAGAGAGAGTTGTTATATCTCCTCGCATGCTTGTGGTTGTTCTGCATAAGCAGCAGGCTCATCCTGGGAATTACTGCAGGGATCAGGGTGTGGTGAGGGGATTCTGTTTCTCTGCATGTATAGTACACACACACACACACACACACACACACACTCAAAACATGTACTTTTTCTATGTCTTTAGCTCAACAAATCTGCTTTCTGTGTATATGTGCTCTCAACAGTATCCCTTTTAATGTCAGCCTCAATGAAACAGTTGATTGATTTTTTTGGGTAATCTACTCTACTACAGTTTCCTGATTGGCTGGTTCATGAAAAGCAAAGCAGGTAGCTGTCTAACTAAGTGACTGACTGTGTTTGTGTTGCTGTTACTGAATGAAAAGCCAGTTTGAGGTGAAAGAGGAGGCGGAGGAAGAATAGGAGGGGACAAGGGAGGAGCTTTGCACTGTGCTGATGCCTGCACACACACGACATGTTTGTGGGTGTGTGTTAGTGACTGTGAGTGAGTGTGTGTGTGTGTGCACATGGTGTATCACAGGGACCAAAACAGAGCAGCGTCCTGGTCAGCAGACCTGCAGTGGCAGAGAGAGGAGGAAAGTGACCAAAGACGTACGAACACTTGAGACACAGGAATCGACTTAGGCACCAGTTGTGTCATCACTTCAGCTACACAGGAGGGAGGCAATAATACTGAAGCGTCAACATCAGCATTCATTATCATCATTCTTCACAAGGAGGCCAAAAAGTGACCATGGACAGCCCCAGGTCTATCCAAAATGAGATCACCTCTCTCAAAGGTATTTCAATTTTGATTCCCAGAATCAAACATCTGGGTACTTTAGTGTTTTAATGTTGAGTTAAATTATTGTGGCCAAACCACAAAGAATGAGAGGGACATTTTATTGTGTCTCAGTAGGAAGGCAGACAGGGAGGGGTGTCCGACACAGGCATTGTTTGAAAAGCAGCGGAAGCTCAGAATATCCCCCAGCTCAGACACTTTTAACTCGGCTTTCACAAACACGTTTTGAAAAAGAGTATTCAGGTGTGACCTAGGATATGAGCTCCTCTTGTCTGTGTTCGGCTGCTGTGTTTAATTTCAGTCTACTACCTTTGTGCTGTTGACACAGAGAAGTGTGTCACTGTATCCCAGCCTGTGCAAACAGACAAATACTGAAGGAGTAAAGAATGCTGACATTTGAGCAATGTACGCTCAGAATCTCACATTTGCAATGCAAAACCCACCATGCAAATGTGATGTTGCCTCACCTAAAATTAGCAGTGAAATTGTGCCTAATGAATGGGCAGCTCTTCTTGCACTCATCTGTTTGTCTGTGTGTGTGTGTGTGTGTGTGTGTGTGTGTGTGTGTGTGTAAAAAGCAGGGAGAGATGTAGCACACTGATTGTCACATTGAACAAGGAATGGAAAGATGTTTGCACTTTTTGTTCTTGTTTCATCACTCCGCATGTTCCCATAGTTACGTCGTCTCAACGTGACCTGTCAGGTTTTACCTCTCAGAACAAGTTATGCGCAGGTGTTGCTCCACTTTTTTTTTCAAACGGGGGAATGCTAAGAATTCAATCCTGACTAGAAACTGTGAATGGCCGTCTGCTTTGTTCCACTGATGCTTGTGGTGATGAGGAATATGGTGGCCAAACAGATAAAGTTGATGATAAAGGAAATAATAATTGAGTGCCATAGGGGTAACCTGTGTGAGCTGCACTGCAAGGAGCACTGGTATTTGGATGCATACTTTGATTACCCAAGCAGGCAGTCAGATGTGTTTTAAAGCAGTTATGGGCTATAAACTACAGGACTGTTGGTCAATATGTTCTTGTCAAATTCTTATTTGTTACTTTAATAAAACCGTGTGTCCACTAAAGCTTCTTTTCAAAAAAACAGTTGTTGTTGTTCAGCACTTGTTTTTGTCCTCTGTAATGGGTGGTCTTTGCTGTATTTGTCCCTCCCCTTCTTGACTGTAAATGGACGGTTGGTGACAGCGACAAGAACAGCATTTTACCAAAAGTTCAACCTTTTGCCAACTCTCAGTTTTAATTGGAAAAATGGATTAAAAAAATCACAGAAGACATTCAGTGTTTGATTTATTTTACTAAGTCTCCAAAAAGAAACAGTTTAAGGCTGGATTATAAAACTTCTGAAAAGGATACAATCACACTGGAACTCTTGTTGAAGCGGCAGGATGGCTAATGTCACCTCTTGGCTGAAAATAGTAGCCTTTGCTGGGTTCACTCTGGATGTGGAAGCACTGCGATACGCTCCGATTTTCCATGGTATGCTGCCCAATCCTATCGGTATTTGTGTCATGATCTGCAACGGTAGTTTTGGCTGTTCTTTCCATGAGCTGTGAGCGAATCGGGCAGTAAAACACAATGATGATCTGGCAACAATATTAGATATTATATAAATTATCTGATCATGATCAATGATAAATATGCACCCCATTCTTCCATTTATTTATCATTTGTGTCTAAACAGAGAGCGAGAGACGAGTGGACACACACAGACACACACATGAGTGAGCAGGTAGAGCTCTACATGTGATTAGAAAAAAGCAGAGGAGCAGAAACGCTAGCAGACGCAGAGAAATGTACGTCTGGTGTGAACGGCCAGGCAACTGCTAACAGCCAGCTGCGCAACCCTTAACATATGGGGGCGCTTCTGTTTCTTTTGTGAACCCGGTGTAAAACTCTGTCTTGCATGCAGTGTTACAAAGATATTGAGTTACTACCTTGGTGTTGTAAACGACAATGGCATCCCCAGACTTAACTTTTTTTTAACTTTTTTAACGTTTTGAGTATGTCCGATTTTTCCCATCATGCCACCTTAATGCTAAGTGGTGAGACGGACCCGTGCACACAGCTCAGCTTGAAAAGCGTTGCAGTGACCAGTTTATTTTTGCATAATATTACATTGGAGATCACATTTATTTTACACATGGGGCATTCCACTTGCCTAAGCACAGAGTTTACTTGTCCTGTGTCAATGTTAAGCCCTGTGACAAGGTCATGAACACACAAAAACTAGGTGCACTCAATGTGCTGCGGAAATTTGGTTAAAGTGCCCCTTTTTTTCCCCATGGACCAATTGATTGGCTGAAAAGTAGGTAGGATTTCAGTCGACTAAGATTTTCTAATGTTGTTTACAGCCCTTACAGGCTTTGCATTAACAGTTATGATGGCATGAAAACATTTCTCAAAGCCCTTAACATCTAAGGCAAAAGAAAAACAGAGTATAACCTCAGGGGAGGCAATTTAAACAGAGTTGTTGCCTCTCTGTGCAGACAGTCATGTAATAGGGGGTGTGGGTGGTAAAAGACAACAACAATGTGAAGCATGTAAAAGAAACAGCAATCCATCAATAGGATTATGACCTGAGCCCCGAATATAGGTAATAAATTTAATGCAAGACTTCCAAATTAAATCCAAAAATAGATCCAAAGTGACATGAAACGTGATCGGATGATATCATGATGCCACTCCCTGGCTCTAAGGGCTTCGGTGGTGGCTGTCAGGGTGAAATAATGGCAGCGAGTGGAGGTGGTCATATTGATTTCCTGTTGGTAAATGAATGCTGACTTGACATACATACCCCAATCATCACCAACACATTTTTTTTTCCAGGAAATGTGCTCAAATATGATTTTAATGTTGAATCACGAAATAAATTAATTACTAAAACAAGCCAGACTGTCTTTATAATAAAAACATTATAGGTAACCGCTTTAAGCAAACTCCTCAGATCTCTTCAGGAATAAATCATTATGTAATTACAGCTGTGTCACTGTCTGGCCCTTTCTTTAGACGACGTGTTCACACAGTCACACTAATAGGATACTGTTTATTGGATCTCACCACGGTGCAAAAGTTGGACAAGGACCCACCTATGCTCATCCATCAGAAAGCAGGCCTCTTCATATCATTAGGTAATGCACAGAGGCCAGTGCATCTGATTCCAGGAAGCTGTCAAATGCACTGTGTGTGTAATTAATGTGATCTCCCCAGTAGCCTCTCTCTCTCCCTCTGTCTCTCTGTCTCTGCCTCTCTGCGTCTCGTACTCGGATCGATTTCAGTCTCAGTTGCACTTCCTGAGGGGAGATCTGCAGCCATATGAAATCCCTGTGGCCTTACTCTGTTTTATCTCATGATAGATATCCACAGACAGCTACTGTATGCATCAGGATGTAAGCTATAGCACTCTGCTGTCACCCTGCACACGCTTAATGGCAAATAACAGCTGGCTCAAGGGAGGAAAAAAATGCAGCCTTTCTGTGTTCAGCTCTGTTGTGTCTGCTTTGTCATGGGTGTGAAGCTGATGCATTTCTGGTTCTAAATGCGTCTTATTTTGCATGCATTAGTGATGCATTGTTTTCCATAATACTTATGTGTATGCACTCTAATGCATTTGAATTCAGGGTAAACTACGGGCTGCATATAACTTGAATGTACCAGTTAGTTCTGAACAAACTCTTTAGATCACTGTAATTATTATTTTTTAAGGTTATGTAGGTGGGACTCACAGCTTGCTGCCCTCTTTCTCTCTTAAGGGGGCTTTATAGTTCTGTGTAGAGGGGGTTACAGTATTATCAAAGTATTGACACTTTACATAGCCAGCGCCTCCTAAAAACTAAAAAAAAGAAGTAATATGTCAAGACAACGGCAGCTAGGGAGATTTTATGTGGAGACTGTGATTGATCAGCTTCTGTTAGAGAGTGTTAAGAGTGAAGAAAACATCAAACAAATAGTTAGGGTCTTTGAAGTGAGGCTGCATGAGGTACTTCGACAATGTACCTCAATGTATTACACATAGTACATGTCTGTCGACACACTCCCAGTTTGGAGAAGCAGACGAGAGTACCACAGCAGCCATACTATACTTGGTGTGTGATAATCAGCAACACATAGTTCAATGATGAATAATAGGCGTCACTAGCTAGCAGTAGCAAAGTCATGGTTAAAACCTTGAACACACTATTTTTTGTCCATGAGTCCAGTGAGAAGTGTAACATAGGGAAGTAAGGAACAGGGCGAGGCCCTGACATGCATGCACACTCATCTCCTCTATTGTCAGCAGGAAATAACTTTTATTATAAAGGAAATGCTCTTTGGATTGTACTGTGTTTGCATTGCATCCCATCCCTGCATGGATATTAAGTCAGACTTCTATTTGAACATCTGTCTTCCAGCCTCCCAAAACACTGCAATGCGTGCGAGCTCATGACATTAAATCTGAAATGAAATACTTATTCTTCCCTGCTCCAGTGACTGACTGAAAATCATGCTGAAACTGGTTCCCTTTCTATATGTGTTGTTGAAGACAAAATTATCTGTACAGTATTTGTTAGTTTGTGAGTATACTGCATGCAGACACATGTATATGCAAACACACACACACACACACTCCTATACCAGTGATACTCAACTTATGGCCCCTGGGCCAAATCTGTGCCCCCAGCCATTTATTAATTCACAAGAAAAATAATTGGATTCACCTCGTTTTTGTACAGCATGAAAATAGAGCTTTTTTTTTATCAAAAAAAGTGCCATTGGAGGATCCCCTGCACAACCCCCACAGAGGTCCTGGCCAAGCCCCTAATGTCCTAAAATCCTAGTGACATCATGAAATCCTAGAAATGTCCTAAAATCAAAGAAATGTCATAAAATCCAAGAAACGTCATAAAATCCAAGAAATGTCCTAAAGTCCAAGAAAAGTCCTAAAGGTCCCCAAATCCTAGAAATGTCAAAACTGCTAGGAATATCCTAATATCCTAGAAGTGCCCTAAAATCATATGAATGCTCTAATATCCTAGAAATGTCATAAAATCTGAGGAATGTCCTAAAATCCTAGAAATGTCCTAAAATCCTAGAAACATGTACAAGGCTGCTGGGACTGGCAGCTGGCCTCCTGTCATTTTGCAAAAGTGGCTCCGAAAGCAAGCTAAGTATTCCTGCTGTAAACACCTCATTGTTTACGCACACTAATCAGAGTCAGAGGGAATTCCCTGACTTGTTTGGATGTATTCGGGGAGTTCCTGTCTCCTTACTGTGCCACGACTAAAGAATTTCAGCCCCTGACCTGCCTGACAGACCGAATCCCCATTTCCCACTTGCAGCGTACACTTACGCAGACTTTGTTTCCTTCTGCCTTACTCTCCTGCACCTCTGTTTCCTGACTAGAACAATCTGTGGCAAAGGTGGTGTTCTGTACCATTTGTCATATCTGTTATGAGGTAAGGTAAACAGAGCGTAGGTAGCTTAGGACTTAGGACTGAGCAGCAGGGCATGTAGGCCTCATAGTGTCAGAGTTGTTTACCTCAAAGCTCTGGGAGATGGCTTGTCACCATCCTGAAATTGCTGCTTCTGCCTTTTTTGAATTTCATATCCTCCTTTCAATCGCACATGGTTGGATGTATACAGTTTTTTTGTTGGGGGGGGGGTGGGGGTGCAGAACATAGGGTGTTATCAATGGTCTTTATAGGATGTGATTTCCTCATAATCACAAGTTGTTGTGTCAGCGTTTAATAGTCTGCGTGAACACTCTTTGAAGTGTACATCCCTGCTGCCGTCATGGTGCATTCATGTGAGCGATGATGAGCAGTGCCAGTAACAAACTGGCCGCTCACGTTATCACCAGTTTGCTGATTACAGAGAACAGTGTTTGCATTCAGGATGGTTTCAGGCCTGTGTTTGCTGTCAGGCATGAGGAGGCGCCACAGCACGGGATAATGATGTATGCATACTCATCTGACAGCACAGTGAGAGGCAGTACATCTTCAGTGTGCCTTGCACTGTGGCATTATATAGTAGTGGGACCAGTTTGTTTATGTGTGTGTGAGGAAGATGGTGTCAATGTCTGATGTGCACACACCTGCCTGTGTTTGTGTGTGTGTGTGTGCGCGTGTGTGTGTGTGTGTGTGTGTGTGTGTGTGTGTGTGTGTGTGTGTTCTTGTTTCTGATGTGAGTGTTGAGAAGTATGCCCGTAGATTTTTGAACCCTGCAGTGTTATTTTGCATCTAGTCATGACTTGGTCCTGGTCCTGGTCCTGATTCTTGCCTCATGAGACACACTGAGTAACACCTTCAGGTTGAATTCCCCTGGGCTGGGATTGCAACAGATAATTAGAGCTAGCATCAGTATTTTTTTTTCAAGCAGGTTTTCACATACAAGGAATTTGCTTTGGTGATGTGACGCTCATCCCAAAACTCATCTATTATCTGCAAGAAAAATCCCCTGTGGTTAATCGGCAGGTTTTTGAGAGATATGGTGTAGTAAGCTGATATCCATGTCAAGACTTTAGATTTTAGTGGAAATGGTCATTTTTGCATTACATTTTTACTGAAAAAAACAATGATAATGTAAAAATTGCTGGGGTCTGTTTCTAACAAGCATGTTTCCTGGCATCCGGATGACTTATAGGCTGGTGTATCTCTCTAGCACTACAATGCTTTATTTGTAAAGGTATATTGTGACACATGTTGTTTTTATCAAAAAAATTTAGCCTCTGTGATTTTAAGACTGCACTTGCCTTGCAAAGAGTTTCCTATAGCTCACTTGGTAGTTATTTAGATCTTTCAGTCCTGACCAAAGTGTTGGATGGAATTTAAAACACATTTTTGGACTATATGCTCCTTACAGTAGCTTTATGGGGAGAACAGTGCCCTCTTCCTGTTGTGTGCTGTAAAGCAATTTACCACATCAAGACTGACAGCACAAAGCTGCAATGTAGATGACTATAGATGCTGTCAATCATCTCAAAAATGCATGTTTTTAAATGAATGCAGTGACAGTTAAAATAGAACTGCATATTGACTTCTAGGCTAGTTGTTTTACAGTAAGTAGTTTCTTTGTACAACATTATCCAGATACTGTTGTTGTTGTTGGCCTACTCTCTTTACTAGCAATTGTTTCTTGTAAGTGCTGCTATATTGGATCCATGTCTCATGTCGTGCTGATAGAACTGAAGAAACAGAGAGCACAAAGAAAGGAAGGAAAAGTTGCAAGAGGTTTTGAAGACTCAGGAAGTTGTAGCTGCTTTTGTAGAGACTGTTGATATGACTTGAAACGTGTTTCTTACACACTCTCTATGTGCTGTTGTGCAATGGTGCACCTTTGAAGTGTTGGAAGTATTCAGATGTTTTACATAAGTGCACAAATACTGTTTCAAATAAAATCACGAAAAGTATTTGCATAAAAATATACTTGAGTACCAAAAGTAAAAGTACTCATAATGCTGAAAGACCCATTTCAGAATTATATATGTTATATTAGTTGTTCCCAAATGATGGGTTGCGGTCCACAAGTAGGTTGTGTGTCCATTCTGAATGGACCACAAGTGACTCCTGAATATAAGTGTTTTTGCTGCTGTTTAGCTACTATTTTATTGCACTGTTCTTAATATTATTTGATGTGTTAACATAATGTGCCTTTGCTGCGTATTATGTCACTGATCTTGATGCAAAAATATGCACTTTATGGTGTCAGGAGTATATAGTTTCTCAGTTTCAAGTAATTGCACTTTATTCTTGCAGTATGTTTTATTTCATGGTGTCATAGGCCATGTGTTGTATCCATTTTATGAAATCAAATTGAATATGTGGTCAATTTTCTTACGTATGGACCTTAAACGAATGGCTAAGGACAAAATCTGGACCCCGTGACTGGATCAGTTGGGAACCACTGTGTTATATGCATATATACATTGATGTTTGTATAATATTTATGTTGCCGCAGGTAAAAATGGACATAATTTTGGGAAGGCCCTACTTTATACTCTAGCATTAATATTGAGTGGTGTTCAAGAATCTAATAACTCCTTAATTCCCCTAACAGTGCTTGAGAAAATGCACTTGGTTCCTTTTCACTACTGCTCATTGTTGCTGAACTAGACTTGCTCAGTTTTACAGTAGCCTGGAGAAAATGAATGTTATGAAACTTGGCTGCAATTCCGAAGAAAGATATTTAGTCTTTGAACAGAGACAACCAGCTGCAAAAAATGCCAAAGAAGGCAACAAACTGTGACAAAAAGCTGTGTGTCAGTGGACTGGAATGAGACTCGGGTTAATTAAAGCTTGGATAAGAATAAGATAAGAATTTGGGAGGGTAGTTTATGATTCCTACAGTCTGGCAAAGAACTACGGTTTCTCTTTTGATCTCTGAACTTAAAGGATTGATTGGCAGCGGGCCCAGTGAACCTGAAGTGTGAAGATAAGTCATCAGAAACATTAGGTGTGTGCTTTTCTCTCAGTCAGCGTGTTTGATTTCCCACTGTTGGCTGGTAGCAGAGACTGAGGACTACACGGCATCATCTTGACCTTGCCGTTAGTTCAGACAGGAAGTGACTCACTGACCAATCAGAGTGTGTTTATATCACTTTCTTTATCAAAAACGATGTATGATCAACAAATTACTCATAGTCTGATCTAGGGTACATTTCTGACCACAATCCAAAGACACATTGTCAAATCCAAGAATACAAAGTTTAATTAATAATAACCTTCCTCATGTGATGACAAACCTTCTAAAATCATGAACACGGAGACAAAACTCAACACTGGTTGCAAGGACTCCGAGTTTACATGTCGGCACTCACTTTTCTGTGTGATGTGATGTGTGATATAGTTAAAGGTAATAAAATAACTGTGTGAAAGTATCCAGTAGAGAATGTAAAGTGGGCAGGCCACATCTTTAACCCTTTTAGCTTTCTTTGGCTCTTGAGTGGAGAGCACCTGTTCCAAAGACGCGTCATTGCCCTTCAATTCATTCCTTCTATGTTTTTGAGAGAAGTAAAGCCAATTAGCTCAGGTTTCAAGGGTTAATAAAATGTTCACATTGTTTCTATTGGTGTCACCATTTTTTTCTTTTGTGGCAATAGCATTTTAATATTGTGCCAACAAATCCCATCACAAATCACAAATTTCCTACATTTGATCAAACATTTGTGTACAATAGAACATTTATTTTTCTTTCATTTGTTGCTGGACAGAATATTCCAACATAAATTATGCAGAGAAATACCACAGAGGGTGAAAAGTGGGGCTGCAGCTAACAAATATTTTGATAATTGATTAATTGGTTGATTATCGTTTAGATTAATTAATGAATCGGATTAAAAAAAGAAATAATAATAAAATAAGCATTTTTTCTACCATTACTTTGTTCAAAAACAGATTATTACTGACAACAGTGCAAAAAGTGCAGTGCATTAACAGGCGATTACCTGAAAATCCCTGAGCTGTCAAAATAATATTAAAATACAAATAATAAATAACTACAAAATCAAATATGAAACAATTAAAAAACTAAATTTTGACAGCTTTTACAACATACCGTTACGTTTACTTACTTCAAAACTGAACATGCGTCATTTCTTGTTGAGACTTTGCCTCTTTCGTTTCGCTTTCGTTTTAGATGCTGCATCATAACCGTCATGCTCGCATGCCGTGCCACTTTTGCATATTTTGCAGCTAACACACTTCCTTATTTTGCATAACGTGCTCCCAAACTTCTGAAGGGTTTTTTACAAATGTCCTCTCTGCCTCCACCATGCCTCTTCAAAACACTGGCTTCTCCCGTCTGCATGTGACATAAACAGTCCCGCGACACAGCGAATGACGTATTAAAACACAATGAATCGATAATTTTATTCATTGCCAACACATTTGATTCGTTATAATCGATTATAATCGATTTTATCAATTTGTTGTTGCAGCCCTAGTAAAAAGTATGCCAGTCAACCCTCGTCTCCCTTAACCTGTGAGACAGCTCACACAGAAGGCGATCGTGTGTTGTTAGAAGCTTAATGGAAAAGTATTTCTGCTCAGAGAAAGTCGGATTTATCAACACAAAGTGAAGCTTTTAAACAAATTGACCTAATAGATATTTACAAATCTATATTGAGAATAGATAAGTGTGATTACTGTCAAGCTGTGAAAGTCAGTTTGCTTCTGTGTGGTCTGGTCTGTGTGGTCTTTTTGAGAAGACAGTGCAGGACAATGAGCTGTGTGACTTGTTATTGTTGACTTGTGGAATAGCTCTTCCTCCTGTTTTCCTCCTTGTCCGCCACAAGGGAATTACATCAAATTCCTCTTCTGTTTATTATAAGTCAGGCATTTTCTAGCATGTTACAGCTGTGGTTCAACATTACTATGTCCCTAATTCCACCACGTAGTTTACAGTATATTTTGATACATTTTTAATATATGGAAAACTTCCACATTGTTATTCTAACTTCTGTAACCTGGCACGTCAGCTGTATCTTGTTTCACACCTTAGTCCACACACCCTGAAGCAATTTGTACACAATTAGGACATTCCAGTGACATGGTTATCCCTGCATCCCTGCTAGGAAATGCATCATGGGTAGTTTCCCCTCTCTGTTCTTGGGCTATTTTTGGGTGATGGTGAGACCCAGGGGAAAGACCTCACAGTGGAGTCAGGCTGTGATTTGACTCAGTGTCTCCCTCACAGTCACCATGAGCAGAGAGAAGCCAGGAGAAATCTGCACTGTTCACTAGCTCATATTCACTGTATTTACTCAAGAAGTGAAAACTGAGTGTGGTGTGAGCTTGCTGGGTCCTGAGTGGGCGATGCCATTAAAGTGACAAAACAGGTGGGCGGTGTGGAAATATGCTTTCATGACCATAGAATCAGGGAGCCAAGTGCTAACTAAGGAAGCAGATTTGTTTTTTTTTTTTTGGTTTCAGAAAATCATTTCTTAACCCTTAAAACCTGGATCAGTATCTCTTTTCTTGTGCTGCGTTCAAATGCCTTCACAAGTATTTAAGTATTTAATAAATCTGAACAATTTGTTTTGTCTTTCTTTTGATAACATGGAAAAAAGGCAATAATAACTTCGCAAGAACCATTCTGCAGATTGCAAGAAATCAGATATGGAAATAAAAAAAGCTTGGGAAAAATGTCCAATATTATATATTTTAAATTATATTACAGAATTGTTAATCTTTTTTAAATTTTATTTGATTTTTTGATTTTTTAAGATGATTTTCTCTTTCTTTCTTTCTTTCTTTCTTTCTTTCTTTCTTTCTTTCTTTCTTTTTCTTTCTTTCTTTCTTTCTTTATTTCTTTCTTTTTCATCAAAAGAAGAAGCAGTATTTTATGTCCAAAAAGGAGTAGGAGGAAATTAATACTTATCAAATCCAACCCCTTTTTTAACTTTATAAAAAAATATACCTACCTATCTTGTTTCATATATTATTGTGCTCATTCCCCTCTCTGTTCTACCCTCTCATGCATTAGTCCTCACAAACTGTTTCTTGAACATACAAATTCCTCTCAAATCATGTAAACATTCTTTCATTTGAAACTCTGTAAGTGGTTCAGTCATCTTTAATTAAGTGACCTAAAGGCCATGGTAGTCATTTGAAACTCCAGCATTATCACTGAGTTTCATTCACAGTTTTCTCTCTCCTGGGTCCACTTGATATCTCCAGCCTGGGTTAATGTGTGCGGTGCTATTCTGCAATTTAAGAATTTGTGTTAATCATTAACCCTTCGGAGAGCACATTCAGTTAACTCCTGCTTGACTAGACACCTCATACACCATAAACTGTAACTACAGCTGCTATTTACATGCATACAGGATATCATTCATTGCATGTTCAATATATCCACCTGCACCAGCTTTAACTCTGCAAGCCTGATGGATTTTAGCAGACCTAGTTAGATGCCCTGATTGCATACATTTACTACATATAACTTTGACACTCTTTCACTCACTGACTCACACTCTTTTTACAGCATATTATACAATGCATAGACAGTGCTGGCACGAAGCCATGCCACTGAGACTACAGTGTGTGGCACTGGTCCAGTGCATTTAAATGCTGCAGCCCCATGTGTCTGGGTAATCTGCTGTTGTCTGTTTAATCAGAAAAGACTTCTGTCTCTGTCAGACAGTCTTTTTTTTTTCTTTGCATGTCTGCAGAGCAAGAGAATTTGAAACACTCTCATGACACATTAGATGCTGAAACTGCCTTTTGTCTCACACAAAGCTGCACGGAAACCCTGCATTTAGCCTCACGAATTGCGCTAATGTGACAGTAATTATTGAATTAAACACATCATCTATTATTCCAGCAGAAAACACTCAAAATGCTTGTGCCAGATTTAATTTGATACTTTCACTCATTTTCTTTGTTCTCTTTCAACTTTTAAAGCCCTTGTTTGCCGTCGGTGCGGCTCTGAAATTTTAGCTCTTTTTCAAACACTTCAGCGCTATACACACACACACACACACGCACGCACGCACAAACAGAGGTATTATCATGGAGGGCGGCTCTGACCTGTGAAGGAGGAGGGTGGTGGTGGTGTGGGGGGGACTCCCATTCTGTTGATCTACACAGCGGGACACGTTTGAAAAAGAGAGTGCAGAAAGACAGTGAGAGCAAGTCAAAGATCCGACGTGACAGATCTCAAAGACGAGAGAGTTAGCTGCGAAGGGAAAGCTGTCAGGGGAAAGTCGCTGCAGTAACTCTTGAAGTTCCAGAGTTCTCTCTGCTGTAAATGTTGAGCATGGAGTCCTTCTTCTCGAGCAAAGGTAAGCCACACTGTTGTTTACACTGCAGGAGAGCAGAGGTGCAGCTAAAAGGAAAGAAAGGAGACAGGTAATGAAGCCAGCAGGTAAAGTGATACAGGTGGAGAGCAGACGGAGAGGATTTCAGGGCTGTGGGTGGGACTGCACATTGGTCAGGCTATAAAACAGCAGCAAACATGTAGCAGGTGTCTGTCAGAGTCTGTGATTCCATGAAAATGTGTCAATTTTGCCAAACCATTGAAGGGCAGCTATGTCTCGTGTATTGAACTGTGTAATGTTGCAGATCAGTGTGCTGGACTGCTTAAAGGCAACACAGGCTTTTTGGGTCATTATAGTGCAATACTGTGCAAATTCTGTGATTTCACAGTTATTTAATGTAATTAGCAAGCTAGCCTAAAACCATCACATCCAATTGATTATTTTTAATGTAAAATGAATTACAAAGTATCTTGATTTACAGAGAATCAATAAAATGATCTAAAATGACACATACTGTAATATATTTTATACAGATCCAGAGTAAAAACACAATGCATAATGCATATTTGATTTACATGGTTGCAAATGTAACATTTTTGAACTGACAAAGATCTAAGTAGGACTGAAATGTTGTCTTCATTTAAGTTGCGTGGCATGGAGTAAATGTGCAGGCGTCACAATACAAGGACAGTGTTTGGGAATTTGATAGGTGCAGTAAATCATCAAGCAGCTATGCTATTATGCAATGAGGCAACAATGAATACATTATAATACAGCTGAGAAAGTGTTTAGCCTCGGGGGATACTTATGAGTAGTTTGGTGATTTAAGTGAAAATGGGTTATTAGTCATTGTTAAAAGTTCACATTACTTGTGCTGAATCTGTAAATTCATTATCATTAGCAATATTACTGATGGAGTCATTGTGTAGGTACTTATCAGGTAAAATCCTGAAATATTTGCTCCTTAAATTTGCCGTTTCTTTCTGCATTATAACATAAGAAATTGAATACTTTGGGATTTTACAATGTTGGTACAAAACAAGCAATTTTCTAGTGTACTTTATTCAACAAAAAATCTGTATATTCTGTGTATATTTAGCTTAGCACATTGCCTTGTAGGAATATGGGAAGTATTAGACCCCCTAAAACAGTTCTGCCTTACAGAAACACCCCACAGAAACAAAAATGTGTTTAAAGGACTGTAATCTTCCTTTTAAGTGTCTTCTATAATGACAAAGACCTGTGACCCGTAAGCCCGAAGCCAGTTGACATTTTGAACCAACATACCTTTTCTCCATATATCGCCTGAAGAACATTTCCTTCTTTTTCGTCTGTGTTGGTCAGTGGATCAGTGTATCATCCTTATTTTGTATCCTATTTGCGTTTCTTGCCTGTGCATGCAGGGAACACAGGACAACATGCTTTAAAGCTGATAATGATTGTGTGTACTGTAGTATAGCAGACTACAGGCTTATTGTCTTCATACCGATCCTCCAAACATGTTATTTTCGCAGCATTTTCAGGGTGTTGTTTGTTTTGTTCTTCTCCAGAAGAGGTGACACCTTACAGGACCAAACTTAAATCAACAAAACTCACACTGATAATCTACGTAATGTTTTCTTATCATCTGTTTGCCAATAGAACTAAAAACAGGGATTGTAACTCAACCAACTGTGTTGACATTTAGTCAAAAATTGTTTTGGAAACTCCTGCCAGCATGAGTTCGGTATTTACTGAAATGTTGCACACCTTACACTTTCGATCAAAACAGTCAAAAACAATATGTACAAACTGTAAAATTCTAGGTTTTATGCAAAGGCTGTGGATATGTCTTAAGTCCAGAAAATAAAAAACCATCAACAAAATGATGTCACTGTACTTTACTCACTGTTTGATAAGTAGACTTCTGTAAGTGCAGTGCTAAAACAGTACAGATACAACCACTTGTAAAAGAAATATTACCATTTGCTGTTTCAGTGTACCGATCTGATAATGCTTCATCAAAGATGGATTAAACCTTCAGAGGTGTAACTCAGTAGTGAATGGATGCTGACTATGGCCATTTGGTCCTACAGAGATTTATTGTCTCGTCTTCACCACCGGCTCCCTAATTTGCCAGTTTATGTCCCTGTTTCAGCAGCCTGAGCAGTAGTTTATTACCCTCCATGTGCTCTGATGAGTGTGATGCTGCTGACTCTCAGTCCAGAGCCCACAGAGGAGAGATTTTACTCTCACTCAAAGGCCTTTTGCCGTCACACTCTCTGGGATTACCAAGAAGAATTTCCCACTGAGCTTCCATCAGGCCGCAGCACGATTCAAAGACCTCCCACAGAGGGAGAAGAAGTGGTGTACTGTGTGTTGCTGTCTGAGAGTTTGGCTGGTTTGTCTGTCTGGCAGTGACCAGTGTTCCCAACACTGCAGCAGAGCTGAGAGGAAAAGCCGGGGACAGATATCCGAGTGTCTATTCACTGGTGGAATGTGTGTTCAGTACTTGTTGTTGTTGTTGGACAGTACAGGGGGAGATTTTCTCCACCCCCTGCTGGGCAAACTAAGTGTCTATTGCAGTGGCACCAAAACAGGAGCTATCGACACTCATCACTGAATAATCTATCATTATACCTGACTAAAAATATCAGACTAATTGATGATCTAATGCGAGGGGGGTCAATGACAGACTGTCCCTAAAATTGCAAGACATTAGTAAAAGGTGGCAAGACAGTTACTGAAAAATTGTTGTCAAAAAAGGAGAGTATTACTGGCAAATTATCCCAAAAAGGGAAAAATAAAAATGCTATTTATAATTGTAAAATTATATTTAAAATTATATCTCAGGAAAAAAAAGTTTTAAGAAATTTAAATAAATAAGTAAATACCTATTTTGGTTATTTTCAGGCCTTTTTGGGGGATGTTTTCTTGTTTGTTTTTTATCTTTTTTTAAACTTATTTTCTGTTAATCTTTTTATACCTTTTTAACTATTTTTTTACTGATTTTTGGGCCATGTCTGGTAAGTTGCTTTTTGCCTTCTCCCCATGTTTTGTCAAGAAATCAAGCCAATATGCTCAGGTTTCAAAGAGTTAACATCTTTAAGACGGTCTAAAACAGCAGCTAGGCTTCTTGGGTCATCAGGTCTCAGCAGAGGGTATATCTATGTGGTGATGTTAATCGTTGACGTCACAGTGGGTACGTCCATTATTTATTCAGTCTATGGATGCAGTTTTCCTTTGACACTGGCTGCATGCCATCCAGTGACAGACAAACTTTATGAGACAGTCTGTCTTCTTGAAATAATGCTTCCCTTGCCCATCATGTTGTCCTTGATACACATCGTAGCAGACTGTCCATCCAGGAAATGTGACCATGGGATGTTCCAGAGGAGAGTCTGACTGCTTCCTCTCGCATCCTGTTGTTCTGTGTTTGATATGTGTTTGATGAGTCGACAAGCTTCAGACATGACCTGAGAGTCTGGCAGCAATTGTTATCATACGCCAGTTATCATCAGGGCAAATTTGTACTTTGCTGAGACAAAGAGCAGGCAAGCATTCAAGGAGGCCTTTGAAACTTTGTAATCTAAAAATGATTTGATAGGATGTCTGTAATTACTGTAAATTTCTCCATGCTTAGCTGTGAATGTGGATATGCCATCGTTAGTGTCCACCTTTCTCACTGCGTGTTTGAGACACAAAAAAAAGAATCTCTTTACTTTGATTTGTCAATTTGCATCAGTTTTTCTGCACAAATTTATATTGTCATACTATGAATCTGTTGCGTACTATTTTATATTAATGGCAGTTGGACTAGATGATTAGTTAATAAGTGAAAATTAATTTTGACTACTAATTATTTAAGTTTTTTTTTTTAAAAAGTTGATCAAACAAGTCATCTGATGATGTCATCTTTGACTCCAGGAAACTTGGATGTAGACTTTAACCAATTTTAGACCAAAATAATCTGTAAACCTATTAAAAAATTACCAATCAATTAAAGTACTTGTTTGTTGCAGCCATAGACTTTGTTATTTGCAGTGATTTCAACTGAAAAATATTTTGTGTTTTGACAGAAAAACAGTGTAGTTTTAAATACCCATATTTGTATCTTATTCTTATCTTTTATTATTGATGTATTCATATATAATATATATATATATATACAATATACACACACACACACACACACACACATATATGTATAAATACATATGTCTCATCATTTGTATGAAGTAAGCTAGATTGATTCTTGTTTATTGACATGAAACCATGAAATGAAGACATAACCATTTAAAATGAGCAGCAGTATGTAAAGCATTTGTCAACATAGGACAAAATAATGTAAATCCATAAAACCTTAAAACCCACTAAAAGGTTATTATCCTCACCATAACCTAATAATTCATGTGAAATATTTACCATAAATATTCACCATAAACACCTGTGACAGTCAGCTGTTGCAAACCATACCAAAAGTTAAGACAGGTCCCTTTTTTAGAGAGGGGTTTTTCCCGGATCAGCGATGTCATAGCGTGATGATTTATCACCGTGTTGGTTACACGTATAAGAAACACTAGCAGGGCTGACGGCTGGTAGCTGGTATTCATATGTTACTCACATACACAGGAAACTACTGGTGCTTATGTCGGGTATGTCCTGCACAGTAGCAGGACGATGTGGGTGGTAAGAGTTGGGGTCTAGTGGAATGACCCCCAGTGTGAAGGACGGCTGTAAAATTTGAGCCATTCATCAGAAATAGTCGCCTCACTGAGGAGGTATTTAGGACTAGTGCATCCTTCAAAAATATAGTCTATGGGCGATGAATTATGACACTGAACTTATAGTTACAATGTCTTACTATACAGAGCCACTTTATCCACAGGAATTATTTTCTATACCATAAATGAGAATGGAAGATTTGATGGCAAGGAAATAAAAACAGCTCAGAGCATGTTGACCAGCAGTGTAATTTGCTACCCTGCTTTGCAATCCCAAACTTGCTTGTATCCTTTTTGTCCAGTAGGTGGTGATATCAGCCAGTTATTTTGCCTGCTTGACATGCAATTCATATCCAAGTTTTTTTCTGTGCTTAATCCTCCGTGCGAGAGGATTTACAGGATCTAGATCTCATCTCTCTTTGTGCAAAAATCACTTGAGCAGAGATACATTTACTGGAAGTTTTAAGCAAGTGATGATGAATTTGTAATTCAGCTCTTTGTCGGAAAGCTATTAAACCCAAAATGTTCCAGCATGTGGAGAAGAATGCACCCATTTGACTGAAGTCTTTACAAGTGTCAGAGGCCATGCACACTGCTAATGCAACACACTTGAGAGATTAGTTTCTCTTTTGGCTATTATTTAACCCTTCTTACTACAGTTTAACTCAGTGATTCCCAGTTCTTTTTCATTAAGGAACTTTTCTATCATTGAGTTAACTGACAACTCTGACCAACTGACATGTTTTTTAGTATTTCATGTTATATTCAGTGCATAGCAGTAACCGTACTGTAATACATAACTGAAACTGTACAATTATTCCAAATAGTGAATGCAATAACTGCAGGAAATTTGTGTAAAGCAAGCAATTTAGATGCATTTTGAGCAGATTAAGCATGTGAATATTAAAAATAAAATATTATATTTTAAGGAATGTTTTATACAATTCTTTTTTTTTTCAACAGTTTTACACGCTTAATCGGCATGTTTTTGACAAATGTATTGTTTTATTCTCCCTAATTTTTGTTGTGCTGTTCTGTTTGGTTGTTTTAAGTGTGCACTCTTGCAGGTCAAGGCTTTTTGGCTAAGAATGAAGGCTCTGTAAATATAGCTTGTGTTAGGGTCCTCAGCGTACCCCTTTCCTATAACATTTTTTAACTTAATATTTTGAGTAATAATTTAAACCTTAAAATATCCATAGCCATGAAGCTTAAATTGACTTTGCCCATCTTTGTATTTTGTTATATAATCTATCTAAACACAGGTCTAATTATAATTATACTTTGTCTCTCTGTTTGTTTTTCAGGTGAGTCCCTCTTCTTTTGTGGTTTCATTGTTGTTGGAGGATGATCTGGAACATCTAAACCAATAAGTACTGCATGAATTACAGAATTTATTTTTTATTGTTTTATGGTTGTTCAAGCTTGAGTGTCACATTTTGCTGAAGATAAATCTTCTCTATAACACTCTTAAAACACTTACACACACTCACTCCTGCACATGTTTTTGCTGTCTTGGAAGAGTTCTCATGAATCAGAAGGGTTGGGCTCAGGTTTAAGACCTGCCCTCACAGGTCATCACTTCCTTCAGAAGTGCATATGGAGCTTTTCACACCCAGTTTGATCAACCAGTAGTGAAGCTGTAACACCTGGGTGCAGCCTGGCCCCCGTAAACAGAGCAGGTCACTTCACTGTTTTGCTTTACCGACTCATGGTGTTTCACAGAAAGGATGACCAGCAGCTGGACCACTGAGTGAAAGTATGAAAGTGTGTTTTCTTACAGTGTTTGGGGAGTAACTGAGACTCAGTTGGTGGTCTGCTTGTGTGGATATCTTCTGTGTAGTGAAAGGAAAGCGGGAACAGGAGAAAAACCATCAAACGTTGCTGGGATGAGTGTGTGGGTGTGATTGAAGGATTGGTTGGGGGCAAACAATGCTGGCTCAGTTACTCTAAACTTTACTCATAAAGCAAAAATGCAGAGAACGTGTGTGTGCGGTCGGCTAATGTCAACCCTGTAGCAACTTGTGTTTCTACACATTAGGATGTCTCAGTGGAGGTGTTTGGAACAAGGCGTAACCATGTGATAGTACACATACCTTTCTGCCTTAGCTTTTTGGACTATAGTCCACTGGCTCGCATTTCTTTGCCTAAGGGTGAGGAATAACTCTTTTCAAGACCTGGCCACACCTCAAACGGATGCTCTTTAGAAAATGGGGTAGATCATTGCTTAATTGTTTTGTTTTTTAAGATTTTGGGGGATTTTTGCCTTTATTAAAAAGCAGCAGAAGATAGGAAAGGGGGTAAAGAGAGGGGGGTTGACACGCAACAAAAGGCTGCAGGTCAGAAACTTACCCAGGCTGCTGCCAAGGACTCAGCCTACACAGAGCGCACGCTTGCTCGGGGCGCCCCGAGGTAGATCGTTGTTAAAGGTGATCCAACTGGTTTTCTTTTTCTTTCAAAGGAAATGCCACTATTTAGTTGATTTTATACTCTAATACTTCTAATTCTCGTGAAGCAAATGTGTTCCAGGGAAGAAGCATTGACCGGAAATCTTCGTTTTGTCACAAACAGTGGTTGAATATAAAGTACATTTACTCAAAAATTGCACTGCAAGTACAAATTTGAGATGTTACCATTACTTGAGTATTTTCTTTTCATGCAACTTTAAACTTATACTCCACTGCATCTCACAGGCAAATATTGGACTGTTTACTCAGCTACCCACTTTCAGATTACAAATTTCTATACCTACATCAATGTTTAAAAAGCAAATAAGGAAACACCATGGGAAATCATATTTGGATGATGCTGCGCGTCTTGGAGATTTGTAGTTTAAAACAAATAAACATCAGTACACAAAAAATAATATTAGTTTTGATATTATAAGTAATTTTTTGCTGATGATACTCTGATACTTTAACTGTAGTAAGTCTTTGAGTGCAGTGCTTCCACTTGTAGTGGAGTATTTCCACTGTGTGGTATGAGTACTTTTACTTACTGTAATTTAAGGATCTGAATACTTTTTCCACCACTGGCCACAAGAGTGTACTGTTCATAGAAATTCTGCTTTGCAATTGTATATGCATCCCACAACACAACTGGCCCCAAACCTTTTATGACTACATTAGTTCATGATTCATTACAGTGAAGTATCTCGAAGCATTGTGTGGTTTTATTTCTAAGAGTGTACCGTGACTCGAGGTTGGAAAAACATAAAACCATTCTGCGAGTCGTCAGGGGAGTAACCTGATAAGTTGCTGGCTGTAGATACTCTGCTGTTTTGTCCCCACAGGGGCCACACATCCTCAAGGACAAACTGTTAATACACTCTCTCCATGACTGGTACGTGTGTTGGCTTTTATACAGTACAGGAGTTCTTTTGGGGTCAGTTTTTTTATGCCAGTAGTGGTAAATGACTCCACTGTATTGTCCAATGTTGGAGCAGCTCCCGCTCACTGGTTTTTATTACAGTTTGGAAAGGGAAGCTGCCCATTGTTTGGACTGTTATACTCTCTTTAAGGCAGGGGTTTAAGTTGTAGGTGCTACAATGGGAAAAACAGGATGTGGAGCCAATTCAGCCACGCTGATAAGAACAAGCGGAGGGGAAGGATAAATGCCATCTCCTGCAGATGTGAGGACACTTGAATAATGGGTGTGGTTGTGACCTGGCACATGAAAAGCCTGAAATAAATGAGATTAGCTGAACAGTATAAATTTATGAAAGGCTAGGTCAAAGGAAACTCAATCATGTGTCTTTAGATGTTTATTACTGTACTTTTTGTGTGCGTCTTCACACTGAACCTGCTATTTTATTAATCCATTGGACGTGGGTGTGGTGTTTTATTTCTTGGCATCGGTGCGTTAGACTCCATCCAGCCTTACAGGCAATTATGTGTGAAAAAACAATAACCCAGTGGGCATAATTACGATTTAATATAATCCAAAGTAATCAATTCTCACTCCACCCACTGGGTGAAGTTCTGTACCAACACAATAAATTATCTTTTGTTGTCATTGTGGTTAAGTCTCAAGCAAAGTGTATTATGCAATATAGGTTTATTTAACATAGGTGCTGTGCATATTTCCGTCACATTGTTGCATGAAACGACACGTTGGGCACATTTTGCAGGGCTTTTTATTCCACTTTAATTATACTCTTGTGCAGAGGGGCTGTGATTCAGACAGCCAATGCATTCCAGGGTACACAACTGTACCCTGTCTAAATTGTAAAGAAAAAACTTGTACAGGGAATGTGTTCATGGCTTACATTCATTTCTCTATGCAGGCTGGCTGAACCTATGCGTACCTGTCTGTTTAGCTGCTGGGGCGGCGCCCTGTCCTCGCCTGGAACGACAGGATTTCAGGAAGTGGAGTCTTGCTTTTTGTGCATCTGATAAAAAAAAACCCAGCACAGGCACTCTGAGGCAGATACATTCTTGCAAATAAAATCTCTTTCACAGTAAAAAGAGCAGCAGCATGATTTAAAATGCCACGACTGTTGTGATTTTTTCCGACGTGATGGAGTTACAAGAGCCCTCTTGAGGGTGGTTGAGCTCAGTGAAAAGCCAGTTTATGAAAGTTACAGAGATTAGATTGATGGTGAGTCAGCGCTGTCTGTAACTAGACTCTAAAGCTGAGGGAGAAAAGGCCTTTTCTTCCCTCAGCCACAAACATACTAAACAAGTTTACTGCAAGTCTTTCTTTTGTGAAAGGAACAGCTCATGCAGTCAGTTTTTTCTCTTCTCTCTGAGGAAAGAAAGAATGCAACTGATTCATTCTCTCCAGATGGAGGGCTTTTATGGTTGTGAGGATAATAAATCACCTGCGTGTGTGTGTGTGTGTGCATTTCTGGTAGCAAATGTGTGCGAGAAGTCACCTGTATTGTGTTTGTGTGCATGCTATCAGAAGCTGATCGTCAGGATGCCTATCTAAAAATAAAGCGTGGCCTCTTCAGGTTACAATGCAAATCCGCACATTGTGGCAGCCAGTCAGGAAAGCCAGCAGAGTGCGGATCCTGTGTCAAGTTTTGTTGTTTGATAGCTGGTTGCCCGTAGCAGCAGCACCAGCCGCAGCAGTTAGCCCACGTTCCTTGAGACCTCAACCGTGGATGTGCACATGGTATTTGCCTAACCTGTGGGCTGTGTTGCTACAGCAACCAAAGTCCAGCATGGCCACACCCATATGTGGTGTGCAGACGCTGACTCATTGTGCAAATATTCAATTTTTTTTTCTTTTATTCCTATATTCCTGTGACTTTGTTTCGTTGTTTGAGACATAATTTCATTTTCACTTCCTCTATTGCTGCTTCTTCATACAGACACAGTTTAAATCAGGAATGAATGAGCTCGCCCACTCACTGCATTAGTGTGTGTCTGTGTGTGGCACAAAAAGGCTGGTTCCTGCTGGCACTGCCAAACCTGTCGCTCCCTATACAGCCATTTTATGCCGTCCTCACCAACCGGACAGGAGCTCCATTTTGTGAGTGTCAACTTCCATGTACGCATGATTTTAAAGGAATACGGTCACATTTTTTTCACATTTGTTTGTTTTTATACAAGGTTCTCACAACTCAAGGCAAATTGAATTTAAGACTTTCTAGGTGTTTTTTAAATACCACTAAGAATGAAATTAGGACCAATTTTACAATAGCCAAAATGAAACCAAATTATCCCCAATTACAGAGGGTTGCCAAAATGTTTATTTTAACATAAAACATATTTTTATTTCTTTGATTTTTTTAGGAGAAGACAAAGTCAGGACAGAACTGGGAAATAAACTGGTGTTTGTTGGCCAGTTTGTGTTTCTTGGTCTGCATGTAGGATTCCACTGCCTTGATACCCATCATGCCGAGTCTGAAAAACTTTTTGCATAAAATTCACCAAGCTTCTTGATCATGCAGAGAAATCTTGGTGAAATAGACCATTTTCACAATATTTGCACTCTCCCCTGTCATCCAGGGGACAGCGACAGCTAGTTAGCTGACAGTAGATTCTCTCCTCTGAGCATCCCAGCTGGAAACAAAATGTAAGTGTTGATCTGATCTGATCTGTGTGATTTTAATGGTAGAGGGATTTAATGCATTTTTTTAAATAGATGTTTCCAATTGTTTTTAGATTTTTCAGTGCAACTACAGAAAAAAAGTCCTACTTCCAATGTCATAACATTCATTCACAATTTTTGAAAGATTGATTCAAGACATTTTAATGCCAATTAGAATCATATTTTTATTAGAATTCAGTGTCTTTTAAGACATTTTACAGATCCAGGTGCAATTCCAGCATGCAGTGGTTGGAAGATAGAATCCACAGTCCACATTCTGTGCAAAGATGCAATTTTTAATTTTAATGAAGCTCATATTAGTCTAAATTTACCAAATGAAGCTGGTATCCAAGGCCACAGTCTTAAAACATTTCTCTCTCTGTTTCCTGCACTGTGTTGTCTTCCTGAGCCTCTGTGGAGGGTAAGTACGATGGGATTAAGAATTAGAATTTGAAAATGAATTAAGAGTAAAAAACTGTAACTTTTGGATGATTCTTCAGAGGTACAGCTGAATGTGCTGCATGCATTTTTGCACTGACATGGCAAATTAAATGAAAACAGCCACCGATGCGCTGTACATAGGTCACACAAGAACGGCTTGAAAAATGTGAACTTATCCTTTAAGACATTGCAGAGTGTGAATTAATGCTTCTATGTTGAAAATCCTTAGTTGATTATCTTGTCAGCCAAGGATCAAGGAAGGGGGCCACATTGTCTTTTTGACATGACCATTGAATTGTACTGAAAGGAGGATCATGTTTGGGCGTGTTCCGCGCCCCAAAAATTAGTCTGAACAAAGTGCTGCAGTGTTTGCCTGTTCAGTCTCAGCTTTATCTCTGTATCATAGTCTTGAGGGGCAACTGCACTCATTGGAAACAAGCCAGAACTGATAAAGACTCAGTAGTAACAGGATAAGCTGTTACCTGTGACCTCACAGCTCTCGAAATACACCAGTTGCACATTGGAAGGAAATTTGCATTGGAGCTCTTTATGGTGTGACAATCCTTTTTAGTTCACTAAAACTTATCTCCAGTTCTAAGACTAACTCACTATTCTGTAACGACTTACAAAAACCTTAATTGCTCCCCATAAACCAAGAAATAATTATGCGAAAGACAAAGCCAGAGTTCTAGTTGCCTTTCTTTTTGGATGCCTAGTGCCTTCTGCGGACCAGCTCTTTGTCTTCTGTCTTTCTCTTTCCAGTTTTCTTGTCCTCCTTTTTTTTTTCCAGTGTCCACCCTTCATCTTAATCTCTTGGGCTGTAATTTGCAAGGTCTCTCGAACAAGGCGCCCAGTGTGTATCTCCCAGTTAGCTGTTGTCGGAATAAAGCGTGGGCGCCTTCAGATGTATGGGAACATGGGGCAGGGTATCCGGGGCAGCGGAGATGATATGTCCAGCCTGGCAGGGCCCTCAGATTTATGGTGTAGATGTTCCTCTGCATTTATGGGCCAGAGATGAAAAGATTCCCTTGTTCTTTGCTCACAAACACCCTCCCTACCCTGAATGTACCCCTCCACTCCCATTCCGTCTCTCTTTTAGACCCATCTTGCATGCCCTGTTGTTCCGCTGGATGGGCAGTGGGTCTTGCAAGGGTGAAAAGAAGGAGTAGCAGTGTTGTTTTGACTGGGTGGTGAAAGCAAAAAGACAGTGTTTTGGTAGAGCCATTGAGGCCTTTGTTTTGGTATGTCAGATCAAAGTAGCATGGAGATCGGAGATCCGCTTGGAGATCGGTTCTGGCTCAGCCCGAAGAAAGGTAGGTTGCAAACATGGAGCGATCATAATGTATTAACAGGAAAAAAAGAGGAAGAATGCAATGAGTGATAACTGTCAGCATTGGTCAGATGAACGTTTCTGTCATAAGAGGTGTGGCCACACACAGACTCACTTTTCGAAATTTTGGAATCTGGGAAAAGGGGGTTGCACATATCATGGATTTGTCTTATGCAGTAATCCACCTCTAGCTTCTAAATGGTGCAATACATCTCTTGCATGCTGATTCTGATCCCTGGGCGCCGTTTAGCTGAGCTGGCGCGCAGCAGAAAGGAACAAGAGAGTTGAGGGCTGGTTTGAATTATCTGTCCAGAACTGACTTCTGGAACTTGTTTACAACACAAAGCATTTTTTGTCGTCACTGGCTACAGAATTACCACCAAAATCTGATTTCTATCACTCCAGTCCGAATGGCAAGAAACATACTGACTGCTGGAGGAACATGTATCCCCTTTTCCCAAAGTGCTGGATAATAGATGTGAAATGTTGGAAAGAGGAATACTTTGGCAAACTCTTCATCAATCAAAGGGATATTATGCATTATTATCCACAACCGATGCTGTTCCTAGTGTTGGCAAATCTGTCACATTACTCTAGCTGACAGTCTGCCCTGGTTTACCCCCTCATGGGTGGGCTCCTGTCCAAGTCTGAGAGGCTGTAGGGGGCGTTGTAAGGCTGGACACATAGTGCAGAGACCCCACTGTTAACACATGACAGACAGCTTGTTGGAGAGAGAGGGAGTGAGAATGAAAGGGACTTGGCAGTCTTTTTGGGTGCTCCTGCTTATTTTTGGTCAGTAAAGAGGGTGAATGGAGGTATAATCTGTGACTTCATCTCTTTCCACTCTGGAAAAGGAGAAGTCAGTGTGATCCGTGAAGTTGAGAACACAAGCAGGCGCCTGTCATTTTTACCTAAAGCACACATCAGTTTATAGATTTTCCATGTGAATTTATGTGTAAACTGGTGAGACAAAAGCCAAGAGTTGGCTTTTTTCCCTCTGCTAACACAGTAGTCTATTCTTCTTGTGACGTCAGTAGAGTTTTATATTGCTTAACTTAAGCTTTCCTCAAAAAAGCACTCTCTGCTGACATTTTCTTTCACTTTTACACAGTTAAGCAGACTTTTAAAGAACAAAGATTTTAACAAGCCTTATATAACTCCAGCGATATTTATGGGGAAAAAAAAAGTTTGTGTTGGCAAAGGAACAAGAAGAGTTCCTATAGTGTCTTGATTGATCTCAGATTTTGTCTGTTGTTCTTGCCCCTCAACTTTGAACACAACAAAGAATTTTCTTCCTCCTACCGCAATTTGCTCCTTGTTTCATCCAAGAACAGTTGATTATTTCTCTTTGCAGCAGTGTGAGGAATGCCAAAGACACCTCTCAGTCTCCTTCCAACACACAGTGCCTCTTTGTCTGAAGCCGTTCTGTGGTTTAACACACTTCTGTGAGTTTGTGTTTGGTTGGACAGTATATAGATGGTTTTTTTGCACTGGCTGCCACTCAAATTACCTCTGGTCCTTTTGGCTACGCATGCTGCTCACAGTTCCCTTCAAGTCATCGATGTTAAACCCCACTTGATCACCCCAGTTACGCCCGGAGTTGCCAGGGACCAGTCAGTGCCAGGGGTTAATCCTTGCAGCTTCATCCTTCTTGCATTTCAAAGGCTACTTTCTCTGCCTGCACAAGCACTTATTGACACGGCAATTCATGCTGTCATGTGCAAATATCTGCCAAGGTTGTCTGTTGGGGTGAAGACCTCACATGTTAGCAATAAGCATGTTACAATTGTTAAGTCAACAAGTCAAATGTATATATAGCCCAAAATAACAACTCATCCCAGTGGGCTTTACAATCTGTACAATATATAACACCCTAAATATTTAGACACTGGACAACTATAAATTTAAAATTATTATCTAAACACATTAGAGAAATATGACAAGGGTTGTGGGTTTGGTCCAGTGTTGTCAAAAATGTTAATTTCCAGATACATTAATGAAATTAATGAAATTAAAAATATTTAAATTTGGAATATCTAGAATGTTTTAAAATACTCATTTTCTGCAGTTACTAAAATGATACACCGGCACCAGCTGCGTATGTCGCTCCCCCTTATTGTTGATATTTGTGACAGTCATTCTGGTGTTCTCTGCTACTAACCAAGAAAATAAAAGTCGTCATTGTAATGTTATATTTATCTTTTAGTAAAAATGTTTTAATTGTTTGCCATCAATGTCAATTTTTCACCAAAGTATTGAAAATTGTATCCAATACTAATGGTATTCAAGATATCGTATCAAAGTTCGAAATTTCACTATCATGACACATGTCGGTGTTGACACAGACACGTCAATACTAATTTGGCCAATGTAAAATGCACGCTTGTTTAAGAGTCTACAGCTATGCGGGCAAATTCTTGAGGCTGTACTCACGTACAGTGGTGCTTTGACCTAAATGCTAATGTTAGCATGCTTCAGTAATATGCTCACAGTGACAAGCTGCTGATGTTTAGCAGGAATTATTTTTACCACGTTCATTATCTCAGTTTAGTGTGTTGGCACGCTAACATTTGTTTGTAGCACTGAAAACAGAGGCTGATAGAAAATGTCCCTAAATCCCCCTGTCAACATTATAGTGGCACTAGAGATAAAGTCAAGAGATCACCAAAATCAGTGGGCTTTATTCTTTGGGGACCATGAATGTTCCTACAAAAGCCATCCGATTTTTGTTGAAATATCTCAGTTTGGACCAAAAGTGGTTGACCAACCAACTGTCCAAAATGATTACAGATCGTCAGCCCAGCAGAACACAAGCATTGCTAAAAGAAAAGGGGGGAATATGTATTATTATATTCGTTAATATAGACTGTAGTTCAAAAGTTTGGAATGTCCTGTCACAGAAAGTGGGTCGGGTAAAGTCAGATGGTCTTTTGCACAAGGTTGTCATATTTCAAATCATATTTTTGAATAGATGAGAAGAAGATAAGAAACTGGAAGCTCAGAATCAAAATCAATTCAGATTTCAATAGGAACACATTCCTGCTTCAGTGGCAAGTGCACAATCCTGCCTATAACAAGCTAACATTAACAGGTGCGTTGTTTTAGAAAAGCTTTTCTTCAAACTTCACAATGGAAATAAAGGGTTAGTTTAGAATGGCTTTTGGAATTGGATTAAATAATATAAACTGAACGCACCATGGACCGAAATATTACAGTTTGTCCAAAAAAGAGAACACAGCAGTCTTTTCTTATCTTTTGTCTCTTTTTGGCTGATTTACTGTGTGATTTCATTGCACTTGTTAAATTTATTTCATGACTTTATAATTATTGAAAGCACCAATATGTTAATCAATTAGAATGGACTACTGGGAAAGGCTATAATTATTGTACTGACAACGCCTACCTCCATATAAAGCTGTTTACAACAATCTCTAACTTTAGCAGGTCCGTGGGTCAGAGGTGTGTGTGCTCTGACATGTGTCAGCTCTGTGAGGGGACACAGCTGTCCCTGAAGGGTCACTCACTTAACTATACCCCGCTAAGGGACAAGCTCCTCGGATGAAAATAGGCCTATAGTCGTATTAGAAAGGGAGCTCTCATCCGTGGCTGAATGATCCGTCATATCTACAAAAGTGCAAGTCATGATTTGGGGTAGAGGGCCACACACCCCTAATTTTAAAATCCTTTTCTGTTTCTGTTTTATCCGCCTCATATGCTTTCACAGTAGGTGCGTTACTTTCCAAAATGTATTTTCAGCATAGTGCTTTAAAGTACTGTGTGAGAAATAGTTCCAGTTACTAGTGCTCAGACAGAAAGCTTCAGTGTACTCTCATCAGTGGCTGACAGATGGTTGGGCCTTAATGCATTTGTTCCTGCTTTAAAAACTAAATTAAACCCCACTGGAAACCCTAATAGCCTTATGTGATGTATGAAACTACATTAGAAATACATGTGTCATTCTTAAAGAGAATCCATCATTCTAACATGTTCTTTGGTTTCAACATAGGTTTGACTTTACACTAACTTACTGTAACGTAAGCATGCAACATGCATTAGCGGGTAAAGGCTCTGCTGACCTTTGCTTTCCTTGGAAGTGGCTGGAGTGGCTTGGATCTGATATCAGAATGGAGGGCACGTGACCAGTAGACCCACGGAGCGGCAGGCCTTTACAGTGGGCCAGTCGCCAGCCACCATTGGTCGGTGGTGACAAGTCTATTCTGGGACTTAAGGGGTTCTGAAACACTGAAGCAGAAGTGGACTCCTAACCAGGAAACTATTCCCTCTTCCCCAAAGTCTTATTACTCCTTTCTCTGCTTCTATCAGTCAAATCTTTGTTCTATTTGCAGCTGTCTGCTGCTGCAGTATCTCTTTATAGACTGAATGAAATTAGACGCCATTAGTTCTATAGTAAGCGTAAGCCTCGTCCCCGTCTTAGAGTCTATTTCTGATCATTTATTATGTTGCTAATGCCGCCTTGAGCCTTCACACAACTATTGTAACCACTGTGAAAAGCACCATGTTCATAGTCAGGGCGATACAGTATTTCTCTTGAAGTGGGCATATTTAATATTTGGATGGCTGAGGGGACTGGGCCTCAAGCCAGAATAAGGGTCACTGTGGGAAGTTTGAAGTTCACTGAGCACTTTGTGCATAAACAGTGCATGAAATCACACTGATATGCGGGCAGGAGAGCAAAACACCATGCATGGTGATGCAGATTTCCCCAACTGAGAAGAGAGCTCCAGGCTTAAATTTGAACACTTATAGTTGACTAGCGAATCATTGGGGCTGATTAACAACATTTTTTTTTTCCTTTATGTTTGAATGAGTGCCTAATATGTTGTTTTGCATGAACTCATTGAAATCTGAGCAGATGGGCTTGGTTTCTTTTAAAAACACAGGAAGAAGGCAATGATCAACAAAAGAAGAAATGACCTAAAAATGTACAAGAAATTATTGAAAAGCGCAAGAAAATTGCCTGAAAATTTGTTTAAAAAAAGGAAAGAAAAAAAGAAAAGTAGAGTTAAAAGAAAAGAAGGGGAAAAAAAACAAGCAAAAAGACTTGGAAAAAGTGGAGAAAAAAACTATAATAATTTATAAATCTACTAATTTCTTGCAAATTATGGAACATTTCAAACCAAGTTACTCATTGTCTTTTCTCCCATATTTCTGAAAGAAATCAAACCAATTGCTTAATGTTTAGAGGTTTAACTGCCAACTGGACAATCAGTAACGTGTGGCAAAATGGCCATCTTAGAATTACAAGACTCCATCTGACATTTTTGTCAAAATTGAGTTATTCATATATTTTTATTCTGTGACAACTTATCAACATTATGTGGGGTTTTTTTAAGTTATGTGAACTTTTTAACTTTTTTTTTAGAGAACAAAATGTTTCATATATTTTTTGCTAATTCAAAGCTCAGTATGTCAAAACTGTTTGGAAAACAGGTAGAATCTTTTAATTCTAAGGTGGCGAAATACCACATGGGTTTGAGTAAGATTCAGAGCCGTCTTCACGTAACTTAAAAACACTATACATACTTACACATGCATATACATAGCCAGCTTGACCCAGCTGCCTCATTTACCACCTCTGCTTTGATGTAGGGCAAACTGCAGCATGTCAATGATAAACATTTCGTAATACAGAAGAATGCATATCTTGTACAATGGACCTGAGGATTCCTTTGTTCTTCCACTGGAAACTCCTCCCAGCCTTCAGTCTGAATCATTAACTCTGCCAGCACCTCTAAATATATCATAAGGATTTTTTTTCAGGCATATCTGCTATACGTGGAGTACATGGCCGTGGGCATGAATAGATAAACTTTGTTGTGCGACAAGAATTGTTTTCATGACAACTTTAGTGAAGACATAAATGCCAAAAACTATTTCTGATGTGTTCATATTTACGGAGGTAGGTAACTGCTGGAGGGATGCATAAAACTGGGCTGTCTATGCAACAGAAAGACACAAATGATTTAGAAATTGTTGCTACATGACCAGAGAAAACAGAGAAAAGTCTTTGATATTCACTTTGCTTACGAGACAGAAATCCTACAACCATTCAGAATGCACTGCACCAGTATGGCTCAATAGACACCCCTGCTGGTGGGTAGCACAATGCGAGCTTGGAAACAATATGGTGACGTGCTATTTTTACAGCTAAAAAGTACATTAAACTATGTTTCTGAAATAGGTAAGACAGTTACAATCTTGGTTCATATTTGATCAGCCATTTTTAGTTTTACGGTTTAAACCCTGTCCTTTCAGCCTCTGTTTTTTACAATACAGGAAGCGGTAACAGTAACAGTGCCCCCTTCCTGTTGCACAAAAATATGCTTCTGAAGATATTTTAGGTGAGAAATAGCTAACACTGTAACAGAATCTTGGTTTATATTTAATCAGCACTCCCTAGTTTTACCATTCGAATTCAGTATTTTCAGCCTTCATTTTTACAGTACAGGAAACAGTATGGAACCGACCTTCTGTTCACAAAAAAATCGGCAAAATGTCCCACGTTTCAGTGGTTTTAAGCACATAAGACTATAATTTTGTGCTCAGATCATTTTTCGATATTCCTGACGGCTACCAAAAGCTTGACAATGTGCTAATAGCTTGTGTCAGATCACACTGTCTTTCCAAATAGTGGCTTGACAAATGACAGTGTAGTCCAGCTGTCCAGGACAACAGATTTATGGCCTGCTGCTCCACTGCAGTCCCGAAAGCGGATATGTGGCTTACTCATAACAGGCTCCCTTCATTTGCCTGTTGCTATGGTGAATAAAATGAAAACAGTTTTCCACCAGTGTTTGGATGTGTAATAGTGTGTGTGGTTTCAAACAGCAGGGGGAATGCATCATTTCATTGCCACTACAATTTCGCAACTAGATCACCATGTTCCAGCACAGCTTAGTCCACTCTTGACTAAATCCTTTTCTTTTTCAATGGGATGAGTGAACGTGTACTCTTTTAGTCTGTCCAACAATGGTCAGTTTTCCTGCCAGTTTGGCTCTGACACTGGCTATGAGAGGACGCTCTCACTGACACACAGAGACGAACGGGAGACAGATGTACAGAAGGGAGAAGTGATCTAGGGATAGAAATCTGATATCATGTTCCTGGGAGCACAGAAAAGGTTAGCTATAATGCGCGGTTCTTTATATAGTTGCGTAAGACAGATTCTTGGTTCCCAGCTAAATCGAGGCATGGAGCCCGAATGTTAGGTGTCTGAAGCAGCAGCACAACTTTAGGGTGCTTTGCAGCCTGTTGCATCACTTTAATGAGCTGCAAGGGGAAACACTGAGTAGGCAATATAATTTGGTGACTTGGTGACCCTCCAACAAACACAGACAATATTAGATTTGAACTTGATGTCTCTTTTTCTCTATCTCTATTTGACTAAATCAGCATCAAACTACAACTGTTGGTTAACTATTTTGTCTGTCCATATCCTTTATGATCCTGGAGACCAAAATACATTCATGGTGATTTATGTATTTTCTCTTCAACTGTCACCTTTACTCTACACATGCAAAAGACTGTGAAATGAGATCTGAAAGCCACACCTTGTTTGTAGAGTAAAAGCTCCTCAATGATACCTGATCGGCAAATGTGTAAAACTAGACACCATGTACTTGATAACCTACATAGAGTTGATGCCCGGGGCAGGATATGCCAACTGGTTGACTCTCTTTCTTCTCTAGACTAATCCCTGTATAGAACAGCTCATTTGCTGAGCTGGTGTGTGTGTGAGACACGCCGAAGGGTGTGTGTCTGCCAGTCGTAATGTGTGTTTAGAGGTGTGTGTACATGATAGGAGGTGTGTACTTTCGTGTGTGGGTAGACGTCTCTGTAAAAGTCACAGAGCTACAGAACATGTGCTCTAACACACCTCATAGACGTTTTGCTCCATTTATTTTACTTACTTTATTGCAATCACTTCATTGCTTTTTTTTCTTCGCCTCCTACTTCCTGCTGTATTATTTACTTTAGTGAGAATTTTTTTCCATGCCAGTTTTTCCCTAAGAAATAGACAGAGAAGGTAGGAGGAGCCCGACTGAGAAGTGTGCCTCACTCTCTCTCTCTCACACTCTCACACACACGCTGCCTCTCTTCCATTCTGTCATTGCCATCTCGGCAGAACGGAGACTGTTCATACCCAGCCACGCTGAATGTTGGGGGGGACAGCACACTTTTGACTTTGTTTCAGTCAGATTTCCAAGAGGAATAAACTTTTTCTTCACGATATCCAAAGGATCAGGAAGAACACGAAGAAGAGAAAGTAAGGAAAAAACCTTAGGAGGATTTCTTCTTTCATTTTTTTTTCTAATTGAATTGAGAAGCACGTGACAGCCGGTTTTGCCACTGGATTCTTTCACACAACAAGACGTGAGATTGTCTTATTTATCTATCTTTCATGGTGTGACTTTCAGTTTTTCTTTTGAGAGAGATTACTGACAGAAAGCACAATGGTTGCTGGAATGCTGATGCCCCTGCGGGAGCTGAGGGCCATCTATGAGCTCCTGTTTAGAGATGGTGTCATGGTGGCCAAGAAGGACAAGAGGCCTCAGGCCAAGCACCCTGAGATAGAAGGTGTCAGCAACCTTCAAGTAATCCGTGCCATGGGGTCTCTTAAGTCTCGGGGCTATGTGAAAGAGACATTCGCCTGGAGACATTTCTACTGGTACTTGACCAATGAGGGCATTGTTTACCTGCGTGACTACCTCCGCCTGCCCCCTGAGATTGTTCCTGCCTCCCTGCAGAGGATCAGGAAGCCAGCTGCCACCCTTGCTGTTGCCCATCGGGCTTCACGGGTCCAATCTGTAGAAGGTCCTACATCTTATGTTCCTAAGCCAGGACGCAGGAGTGAAGCAGAAAGCCAAGAGTCTCTAGCTGAGCGTCAAGGCTACCGCCATAAGATGATGGGTCCTGGAGAAAAAGAAAGCTACTCTGATAGGACCCCCAGGTTTAGGGGTCGTCCACTGGCGGCAGAACCAGTCAGGTCAAAAGCATCATGGGAAATGGAGGAGCAGCGTCAGCCTCTTTTTAGGAGGGGAAGAAGTGAGGCAGCAATGATGGAGGAGAGCAGGGTAAAAAGAATCTCTCCTCCTGGTGTGAGCAGTGAGAAGCCAGTAACAGCATCACAGGAGAGAAAAGTGTCTGAAGTCCAAAAGGAGAAGGCGCCAATGTCTGCTCAGATTCCAAGAGCAGCATTGAAACAGGATGTGTCGCAGACCACTCTGACATCAGTGTCCTCCAATGCAGCCCTACCATTAACTGTGGCTGCTGTCGCTGAGGCTACAGGTGCTGCAACATCAAAGATTCCAGCTGAACCTTCGACTGCCAAAACAAATAAAGATAAGCTCCAGATCGCTGATGAAAAAACTTCCATGAAGCCTAAGCAAGTGGTAACAAGCAATACAGCTTTCACAATGCTTCCTGAAACAGCGGTCAGAGAGGATAAGACAATAAAGGTGAATGTGGATCCAATTAAATCTGCACAGATCATGGCTACAGCTGAAACTACGCATGTAAAATCCCAGCCAGTTATCACAAAGGATGCTGCTCAGGAAATGTCTAAACTGCTTGCTGACACTGCCACCCCTGTCATCACAAAACCTGCCATTAAAAATGTCAAGGAAGAGAAAACAAAAATCATGATTGTGGATGCAATTCAGGCTGCAGAAAGCAAGGCTACAGCTGATGTTAAAGTGAAGCCCCAGGAAGTTATAACTGCAGCTAATGAAACCTCCAGTCTTCTTAATGACACAGCCACCGCCAACCCTCTTATCAAACCTCCCAATAAAGATATCAAAGAGGATAAGAAAAAGGTGATTGTGGATTCAGTTAAATCCACAGAGGTCAAGGCTACAGCTCAAACAGCAACTCATAACATGACAGCCGAGCCAGTTATCTCAAAGGATGTTGCTTGGGAAACCTCCAAACTCATTGCTGACACTTCCACCCCTGTCATCACAAAACCTGTCACTAAGGATGTCAAGAAGGAGAAGATGAAAAAGGTGATTTTGGATCCAGTTAAATCTGCAGAGGTCAAGGCTGCAACTGAAACAGCCACTGATACAATGAAAGCCCAGCCAATTATCACAAAGGATGCTGCTCAGGAAACCTCCAAACCCCTTGCTGACCCTGCCACTGCCACCTCCATCCCTGCTAATAAAGATGTCAATGAAGAGAAAACAAAAAAGGTGATTGTGGATCCAGTTAGATCTGCGGACGTCAAGGCTGCTGCTCAGGAAACCCCCAGTCCTCTTACTGCCACTTCCACCCATGTTGTCACAAAACCTGTTAGCAAAGATGTCAAGGAAGAGATGACAATAGAGGTTATTGTGGATCCAGTTAAATCTGCAGAGGCTACAGCTGAAATGGCAACCTCCAAACTCATTACTGTCACTTCCACCTCCGTCATCACAAAAAATGTCAAGGAAGAGAAGTGTAAGGGTGCAAAGGTTAACGAAGAATCAATTAAACCTGCAGAGGTGATGACCCCAGTTGAATCTAAAACAGAAAGAGCCAAGAAAACTGCTAAAGTAATTGTCACTCAGGAGACCACCAAACCCCAACCTGAAAGTACCACCAGCGAGCCAGCATCATCCACTGATGCAACAAAAGAGATCTCTGTAGTTACTCAGGAGCCCACTGATGCTAAAGTGACCTCAGTGAATCTCTCAGCAAAGCCCGAGGAACCTATTATGATGCCTGACTCCTCAGTACTTCAAGTTAAAACTACCATTAGTACGGCAACTCTTCCAGCACCTGTGGCCCATTCTAAAGATGCAAAACCTAAAGGGGAAACTACAGTAACAGAGATTGTTATGAAACAGGAGAAAACAGATGTAAAGGTAATTTCTCATGTCAAGAAAGATGATAAAATAGTGCCAGAAGAGGCCCTTAAAGTCTCAGTACAGGGGCCCACATTAGCACAAAAAGACTCACCTCAGCTCAATGAAAATGTGGTCACTACAGAGGTGGTTACGGAAACCAAACAAGTGGTTGAGGGAAGCTCTAAATCAAAGAGAAAGAAAAAGAAATCTCCAGGTGAGGTTTCCAAGAGTGTTGAGGAAGTACATGATTTGAAATCGGAGAAGGATAAACCCTGTATCGACGAAACACATGACAGGGTGGCTGAAAAACCTCTCCCTGAACACACTGAAAATGAGCCAATAAAGGAAGTCCCTAAACAAACTAAGGACCAGAATATTTCTGAAGTAGCATCACTGCCATTAGATCAGATCCCAACAGCGCCCCCTGTGAAGCTTTCAAAAGACACACAAGCAAAAGAGAAGTTTGAGGGCAGCAGTGTCAGCAAAATAACACATGGACCATTATGCTCTGAGGACAAGTTAAATGCTGAAGTGCCCCACATGGAGACAGTGAAATCTGAGAAAATTACTAAAGTGGAAACAGTGACGGTGCAGAAAATAACTCATGTGGAGTTAATACAGGCAAGTCCTACATCTGAAGGGAAAAGCCCTGCACCAGCGTCAGAATCTCAGAAACCGACAGTTGAGGCTAAATCCATAATAAACACGGGGAAAGCTGCAGAGGAATCCTCAAAAGGGAAGAAGAAAGGTAAAGGCAAGAAGCAGGCCCCAGCATCAGATACCATAAACACAAAGCCTGTATTTTTGCCTGAAGCTGAACCATTCCCTAACATTACATCATTGCCCAAGGCCACAGTTAAAGACAGCGGTGTCACGACCTCTGAAATGACTGAACTAAATGTTTCACCAAAGACGACTCCTGAAAGAATGTGCAGCGAGGAAACCAGGCAGGCAGCAGCTGTGCTCTGTGAGGCCCCGACAGACAAAGGGGAGGTGGAGCCAGCACTGCTCTCTGCAGAAAAAATCAAGCGGGAGGTTCCGAAACCAAAAACATCCTCCACTGCGAGGGAAGCACCCGCAGCCGGAGAATCAGCGTCAGCAGCACCAGCGCTAACAGCACAGGCAGCTGTAGCTCCGGCTCAGGCCAGCCCCCTCGACAAGCAAGAGGAGCCTCCCAGAGTTGCACAACATTCAGCCAGTCAGACAGCAGAGCGCAGCACAGAGAAAAGGCTCGCTGTTTCCGAGGCCGCAAAGCAGGAGCAAGAGAAGAAGAAGGACTTGGAAGAGGACACACCCTCTGCCACTGCCACACCCGCAACTGCTCAGCTTC
This sequence comes from Plectropomus leopardus, assembly GCF_008729295.1. Classification (NCBI taxonomy): domain Eukaryota; kingdom Metazoa; phylum Chordata; class Actinopteri; order Perciformes; family Serranidae; genus Plectropomus; species Plectropomus leopardus. Next base: position 8,921,581 of record NC_056469.1, read on the forward strand.
ACCTGGGGGACACCTGTGAGTCCGAAAGCCCAGACGCGGACGCCATGAGGAAAAAAATTGTAGTAGTTGAGGAGATAGTTGAGGTGAAGCAGGTTATTAGTCCCGAAGCAGGGGGGCAGCCACCTCCTCCACCTGTACTACCTGAGGAGGAGGAAGAACTGGACCTGGATGTTCTGGAAGAAATCGCCATAGAGAGGGCACTTTTGGCAGCAGTGCCACCAGTCAGGGTGGAAGGAGTCTCACCTGAGGAGGACTGGGACCACTCACTGGAGGCGCCAGAGGAGAAGACATGGCCTAACTTCGTTGAAGGTTTGTTTGAATTCATGCCAATTAACCTACTTACTCTCATTGTGCATGTGATGTAATTGCCCTTGCAACTCGATTCCCACATCTCTTTGAAGTGTGGGAGGTATTTGGTGGGTGTTTGATGACAGCTCCTCCATATTGTCATGCACTTAAAGTATTTTATACTCTGAAGAACATTCCCATACTGTAATTGACACTGAGTTATCTTCCAAAGTGTTATTTTGGGTGATTTGATTACAGTTTATTGCCTAAAGTCATATGTTGGAGAGCTCTGGTTTGTGATGTGGACAAGAGGCTGTCTCTCTTTAGGAATAGTTTCAGTAAGCTGGTGAGAAGACTCAGTTCAGATGTGGCTGTGATTTAATTATCTGTGTGTTAAAATAGATGAAGGATCAGTAGCACTGTCATAGCATGCCCTGTAGTGTAGTCAAGGCCCTGTCAGATTTCACACACACACATTATGACACACATTATCACAGGTGAAAGTTATATCAAACTATACTTTACATGAAGTAAGTCTTACCTAGCATGTTGTTGACATGCAGAGCACGTGTCAGTGGCACTTATCATTCAATTTAACAAACCCAAAAAGGACAATTTTTTGGGTGGAGTATTGCATATTTTGGTAAAGAGGTGATCTGTGCTGCACATGTGTCAGTGAAAACAGTAATCTCTGGAGCCATCTCTGAGTGTTTGCCAAATGAGATTATGCAGACCTGCAGTCATTCCAACAAGGTGGGGCTGTTTGCTGAGATTCAGCCTCGCCTGTTCCCTGTAGAAACAGTTGTGTGTGAGTTCAAGCCAGGCTTCCTAGAAAAGGGAGGTGTGGTGCTTTTGGGCAAGTTTATCCTCTTTGCTCCAGTTACGACTGTGTTCTTGGCACCGTTTTAAATTCTGTGGGGTTTTTTTCGCTTCTCTTTTCAGCCTGTCTTGTGTAGAAGATAAGTAATTCCCCTTGCATACCAGTATGAGATGGTATGCGGAGGACATGGGAGTTATGTAGACAATGTGATAGTAGTAGTAAATGCAGGCCTCCTTTGCTGAATGCCTTGAAAAAGGTGCCATTTGATGCTGTGGTTTGTTCTGCTGAAGTGAAACTTGCAGTACTCATCTTGAATCATGATGCATGTTCATGTGACTCCTGATCTTGGATGATGTCTAATATTTCACAACTGAAATAATGTGATGTTTTGACTATCATGTGAATTTTTGCAGCCCTAAGAGGGTGTACAGCGAGGACACTCATGGGCGTTGTCTTTTGTGGGTGTGAGCAACGGACAAAGAGTCAGGAAGTTGGAATAGCTTGCTCACAGCTCACAGGGTGTGTTTGTTTGGTTCCACACGTGACAGTAGATCTGGATTCAATTAGCAGTCTGGTTCCTTTATTCAATCTGTGGAACTCATCAGAAAAATAAGTCCCTATTTGCACGTTGATAAAACTTTATTTATGACTCACATGTACAGTGAATAGCATAATGCAACTCATCATAAACACAACGTTATTTGAAATCATTGCTGTGAACCTCAACATCTTAAAAAAACTCAACTCTGGTACTGATGATTCAAACTGGGAACATTCACAATTGTTTTAGTTTTGCTTTGGATTCTGTGACGCTATCAGATATGGACACAGCAGTGCCACTCTGTCAGATGACCACAGTGTTCAGTGACCCACTGCTGACATCTGCTGTCCATTACCAACCAATGTCATCTGACACACAGACCACATGCTACGATCAGTTTAGATAAAACTCCAAGTAATGCATGTTTCACAACATGTAGGAAACAAACCTTGTTTTCCTTGTGGTTTTCAAGCTCTGCATTAGCCAGATTCTTGCATTGTTGCCAAAATAGTTCCCTTCTTATCTGACCTGAGATATGGTGAGAAGTGTAAGACAGGACCATGGTTTACACAGGTACACTTTTAGGGCTGTGATCCCTCTGAGCGTGGTATTCAAGGTATGTTAGCTAATCAAGCAGCTGTCAGCAGAGTCAGTTAGACCCTGGGCTGCAGTTAGTAAGGTACTGTGTGTCTGCATTTGTCTTGCTACAGTTTTCTGTCTCTGTTTTATTGCATCAGCGATGTAGAAACAAGGAAAATATTTGAAAGTCGGTTGAAAACCACAAATATGTTGCTTTCAGAACAAGAACTACTTGCACTGGTTTAGATTTCACAGGAACACTTTGACATTATGTTGTGGCACTTTTTCTTGAAAGGAAGTTGCTGTATGTGCTTTGTGTGAAGTGGACATAATCCAGAGGATGTTTAACCCCTGAAAGAAAGAAATTACCCCAAACATTTGCAAGAAATTAGTAAATAGGGAAAATAACCTGCAAATTAGTTTTTAAAAAAAGAAGCAAATAAGAAAGTAAAAAAAAAAGGAAATGACATGGGAAAAGTGCTTAAAATAATAAGAATTTCGTGAAATAATTTTTAAATCTAATATAAATATATGATTTTGATCATTATAAATATATATTTTTTCTTTTTTCATCAGACATTAATCCCCTTTAAAAATAATTTTCTAAATCTGCATATTTGCAGAGCTTTTCTTCCCAAGTGGCCTTTTTTACAATGTTTCTGAACAAAATTGGTATCCAAGGGTTAAACTCTGCCCACACTAGTGCCAATTTGACTAAATCACATCCCAGACAGAGCGCTGAGGTCCTCCATGTTTTTCATCTCTGAAATCATGCCCGACACATACTTGTGTGATTGGCTAAATGAAGAGCTACAGTACGGCTGCAGCTTTGTGCCTCTCATTATGGTGGCACATCATTTTGATCCCATGAGTCACACAGACCAAATCTGCAAGCTTTAGTTATGAGCCTGACCTTTATGAGTAGAAAAGAAAACGAATGGGCGACATGAAGAATGTCCAATCTATCAAGAGCCTGCATTGTGAGTTGGCAGCTTAATCTCATGCTGCCATTTCTGCTGTTGACCACCAGCAATGTTTTGCTCAAAGCAAAGTCAATGACCTTAGCTGCCGTGCCCTATCTTTTTCTGCTGACTCTGCCTTTGACATCACTTCTAATATTTTACTGCGCTCATGAGTGTCAGGAGTTATGCTTACCTTTCATAAATTGAGACACAAACATTTTGACAATGAATAGATACTGTTTACACAGTTTGTGCCAGTGCTGAAAATACAAAATGAAACTAGAGAGCTGTAATCCTCCAAAGCCGCTGCAATATTTCTATCAAATCCTGATTTAAATGTAAAACAAGAATCAATTAGTACCCTTGTGATATCAGTTTAAAACAGATTTTCTAAAGAAGTGAATAATGAAATAGTGTTGCTAAAGTGTGCAAACATGATCCTCTCCCATGGGCTGGTTGTGTGTGATCTTCCAGCAGTTTTAGTTGCCAATTTGATGTGCCGCGTTGGCGAGCACAAAGTGTTTGGTATCGAGTTTAATAGCGGTCTATTGCAACATAATGAGCAGAGGCTGGACTGTGATGCAGAATCAGAACTCTGTTATAGCAATATAACAGTTAGCTAAGTGAGGGCCAAACCCAGGAAACAGACAGATCGATAACATGTGGAATATATTGAGGGTTTGGCTGGGATAGTTGTGATGTTAGTCATTTCCCATGCTACATGTTGGGCCTCATTACAGCGGCAGACTCACTTCAGTTATGTGAGAAAGTTGAAAGCAGAGTTGCAGCTTGGGAGTTTTCTGTAAAGTCTACATATGTTTCAGTGTTCTGAAGGGTGTTTTTAACCTTACTTTAATGCTGACCCTTATGTTTATTTTATTCATTGTTTTCTCAAGAGAGACTTTACCACCTGCTTTGTCAAGATTGATTAAGTAGGGGAGAGTGTGTTTACATGACAGAGATCCAGCAGTATGTATATTGAGAGATGAGGTATTCCCCTCTGGACCTACAAGCTTTGAATACCTTTCGGCTTTGCGTCTTAATATGACTGATATGTGCGTGAGGCTTAGTTCAAGGGGAACAACATCTAAATTAAGAATTCCAATACGTTTTTTGTTGTTTTTTTATGGTCAAGGAAATTTTCAATCTGGGGATGTCATTTTTGGTTAATTTTACTGTCGACACCCATCAATCTTAAGTACCTGTTCAAGTTAAAAAAAAAAAAAAAGACATGAATCACATAAAGGTAATCTAGTCTTACAGTCCAGCGTTCAATAGTCTGAAGCCTCATTCCCACTGCACCAAAACTCTGCAAATTCCCGCTAACATTTGGATTTTTAATGCAATGGGAAAAGGTGCAATTGGCATTTACACCCGCGTCAAATGACTCTGCAGTCAAGGGTATTTATTATTCTGTCTCTGATCTGTATTGATGGAAACAACACTGGTAAATGCGCTCATATAGTGATATGCAATGACGCGTTGCCACTAATTACTGTCCATCTCCACCTGAGCAGTGCTTAAAGTTTGAAAGAGAGACTGAATAAGTGAGATATATAAAGAGAAGTAACCACACAAAAAAATACACATACAGACAGAGAGACATATTCATCTGCAGCAGATCTGTGTACACAGCTCTGCTCAACTGGCATTTGGAAAACGGTCCATAAGCCTACTTTTTGAAAGTTTGAAAAACCCACTGAGTTGAAATAGCCAATGAGTTTTATTCTATTATAGTGTTCTGGTTCAGAAATTGTACCCATATACTGAGAACATTCCCCTGGGTGCTCTTAGTGTCACTGAGAACATCTTTCCCAATTCATTGTCTATGGAGCAACCCCAGACTTGATACCTTATGACATCACAAGTTTGACTTTTAGCTCTCTATTTTTTTGATTGGCAGAGAGTCTACAAAAATTTTTGGACTGTCTGAGACCATAGGAGTAACATGCATGAATTTTTGAAAATGGGTATATTGCCTCTCTAAGTTCAGGAGTTTGTGAAGGCACATGATGATGCTCACAGAGGAATTGCCTGCAATCCTCTGTGAAGCCCCTACATGGTTTCTCAGTATAGCTGCTGTGGTTCCACACAGGTCATCCATCTATAGTGTCCATGAGAGAAGGCAGCTCTACTCTCCAGACACTGGGTGGAATTGCTTTTACTGAGAAATGGAACCAGTTGTCAACGCAACAATTGATGAAGCCATATGTATATATTAGAAGCTACTATATTTAGAGATTGTTGTGCATTGCTGTGATCCCAAAAGCAAGAGGGGATGAGCTAAGGCCATGCTGAACTCTCTTACAATCTGTCCATCAATAGCAGACACTGTGTGTGAATGTATAATTCACTAAATCCATCAGTCTTAGCTCTCAGTTTTCATATTTACTGGCTTTGTTACTATTTCTGTCCACTTGGTGTAACCGCCGGTGCTTTTTCCCATAATGACATCGGACATATCCAGTTTGACCCATCTCATTTACAGTCTAAATGGCAGACATTGAATGAACAATCTTGATATCAGTGATGCATCATGAGAGGAACAGCAGAATAAGCTCAAATTCCTAGATCACCAAAAGTTAGAAGAAAATTAGCACCAAAGTTAGAAAATTAGATGAGTTCTCCGATTATATCACATAACATCACATGTGATATTTCATTTAAATCCTCAAGTAAACCATGTACTGTATGGCATCTGTGCTTCTTGTCATTAAATAGTGATGAGTGTACTTTTGTATGTGCTGACAATATTATGTCCCCATGATGTCTCTAGCATATGTTAATCGCACTGTTTCCCAGGACTGTTGCATGAGATATGTTTTCTGGCTGAGAGCTGTGACTTAATATCACAGAATAAACCTGCCACCATCATCATCAAAGAGAGCAGTAGGAAGAGCGTGAGGGAGGGGGTCTGCTTGTGTTTGTGGAAGGGGTGTCTCTAGGGAGCGAGCGTCGCCAAATGTCCCGCCAGAGCTCTTCCATCAGTTTCTAACTGTGACACTGTGTGATCATCTGGCTCTGGTAGATATTTATAACCCTCAGTCAGCTACAGCCCACTCCCCCTGCCCACCCGCCCCCTCAGCCCTCATCGCCCCTCGCCCCTGCCCCCTTCCCCTGCCCTGGCGTGTCGTCCCTCCTCCCCTGGCCACGGGAGAGCAGGGTGACGGATCCGAGCAGCAGGCGCAGCCTGTCACAATCCAACACAAGGGAGAAACAAGGCAGTTCAGAGCAAACAAACAGGAGCGTCTCCTGTCCTCCTCATTCCCCCTCAGTCCAGCTCTCTTTTTCTTCGCCCTCGTCCTCCTCTTCCTCCCCTGTACCGTGTCTTAGATGAAGATCATACCTGGTAGGTCCGCAGAGTGGGGATTGCCGTGGTGTGTCTGTCTGTGTCTAACTGCATTTGTCTGTCTGCCTGCTGAGTTTTTGGCAAACGGCGTGTGAAGTTATTGTGTTCATGGTCGGTTCACACACTCAAACAACGACATTTAAAGAAGAGTAACCTTCAGCTACCGCGGCACAGATTGTGTTCCATATTTAAACCTGTCTGCAATGTGATTGACTTGAATCATGAGTGAGGCTGGCTGCCTTCTGTATTTTCCTTTATTTGATGGGTCTGAGATAGAAGAGGGTGAGGGCAGAGGTCGAGGAGGGAAATGTAACCCCCCCACCCCTCGCCACACCCCTCACTTCTTTCGGTCTGTCCTGTTAATCTGACATCTGATGGATGTCAACAAGCAGGGGAGACAATAGAGAGTCTAATATATTTTAAAAAAAGAAAAGAAAAAACTTTGTGTGTGTGTGAGAGACAGCTGTGTGTGTCTGCCTGGGCTGTTAGAAATTGCCGTAAAAACCACCATCAGCTGCCATCGTATAAATCCCAACATAATTGAGTGTGTTTGTTATTGTGTCAAAAATAAAGAAAGGGCTTTTCAAGTTTTTATTACTTGTTTATTGCTATGTCAGCAATCCATTTATGTTTTTAAGTAGTATAAATATCTCTTAACAGTCATCATTTGCTGCTTAAAGATAGTCAACAGCGTTACTTTAACGGGTGTCGCAATAAACACAGAGTCCTTTTAGAGTGAGTGCAACAAAAAAAGAAAAGCAAGTTGGAGTCACCTCAGAATAATTATTGCTTCAGCCATATTCTCCAGAAATTGGTTATCAGCCAAGAATGCAGATAATAAGCTTGTCCCATGTGATAACAGGAACGTAGTTATGGATTGAGTCATAGAGGTGCATCATATAATAAACAAGTTCATACAGACAGGTGCCCACCTAACAGATTGAGATTTATATACAGCAAAACTTTGTCTAATAATATACATACAAGATTTTTTTTTCTTTTTCAATGCTTCCCTTTGAAGAAGAAACTACATGCTTTGTAATGTGACAAGTTGTTCTGATTGTATCGAATACATTAATCAGGAACGTGCTTGGAAAGAGAGATGAAGAAACAGGGCAGAGGAGGAATTTGAGAAATAGCTTCAGGGAGGGGAAAACAGCAGGAATTCCTGCTTGGGTCGTCCTTTTTTTAAAAATGTCCCTGCCACACCCACACTGCCCCACTCCCCTCAACCCCCTTCCAGTGAAGACCCACCTGTTACCACAGCCCAGGCTTGTCCCCTCATCCCCTCTACCTTATCTCTATCTCTATCTGTTCCAACAAATGCCTCCAAACCCTCCAGGACCCACTCTCCCCGCCCTGGTGGTTTTGGGGCACCTAGTAACTCTAATTGTTTTTTGGCGCTTAAGAAAACACAAGAGGCAAGGTAAGAGATCTGCATTTTGCAGGATATTGAAACAGAGTGGCTTATAAAGGTTAAAAAAGCAATAAGAGCAACATCAAAGTCTCCAAGTAGCTGGATGCCAGAGGAGTGTTTATCCTCTGTGTTTATCTCTTCCTCTCTGTCTACCTGGAATTTAACCCACTAAATGCTGATTTTGGTGACAATACCAAGTTAGCAGTTTTAGGTATAGAGGGTATTTTTGAATATCTATCATCTCTACAGATTAAATTACTAACTCTATGAGGTCAGACACGGTTTCATGTGTGGTATGTTTACCCAGTGTATTAGTCACGCTCATGTGTAACCTTGAAACCTGTCAGCCGTCACTGTGACCGATCAAAGGTGCCACCGGGCCATTTCGTGCCACTTTCACAATGTGTCTGTTTTCACTTGCAGCTGCAAAGAGATTAGCCCTCATTATGCCCAGACAGCATGGGAGGCCTTTTATTTGGCTCACGTTGCAGTTGCCCCAAGACTGACAGTCTGACACAAGCCAGTCCAGGCTCCACTGAGTCCAACTTAGCTCACTCTCTTTTGTGGTACTGCAGAATGGCAGATGCCTGCTGTTGTAACAATGCCTTACTAGGTCCCTCCCAAACCTGTCTAGTCAAGTTTGGTAAGGGATCAAAGATCTGTGTGTGTGTGTGTGTGTGTGTGTGTGTGTGTGTGTGTGTGTGTGTGTGTGTGTGTGTCTGTGTGTTCTTGCTGGAGGGAGTTCGAGTCAATTCAGTAAGGTGAATCGCTCCCTTTTAGCAATGGTTTAGTCAATCTGCCAGGTTTGCAGGCACTGCCAATCCCTAAACTGGTTGCCAGCCTTTGAACCAACAGACATGAATTCATGTGTCTGTTCAATGGACACTTTGATGACTTTATCTTGGATCGACCCTGCAGAAACATATGCCAAGAATTCCTAGCAGACTGCAGATAAACTGTTTGATCCCATGACTTCACATTAGTCTTTGATTGCAACAGAGTTTGGTGTATCACTCACAAGATACTCAGTGACTCATCTTGAGTTTTTAGCTATGCAAATGCCATGGCTTAAGTATATTCAGTCCACTGCCTTAGTTTTGACTGAGGCCCTCTTTACACCTGGTAATAATGTGCATCTTGAGTGATCAAATCACAAGTGTACAACTCTAAATACAGGACCCAGTGAGTCCTCAATGCGTCTTCAGGTCTGATTGTTCAGGCCAAATTCTGCTGGTTAGGACTGCATATCTGAGTGACATTAATGTGTTCTTGGGCACTTTGAAAAACTGCCTACTCAGCTTACAAACTTGATTACTTCCCATGGGACAAGTAAACTTTCTGGTGCTGCCATTCCACAGGTTAGACGCAGAGTCTAATTGGCAAATGTTAGTATGCCAACACATTGAGCTAACCCACTGACTGTTTTCAATATTATGGCTGCTAAAAATCTGAGTATTAGCATTGTCATTATAAGCATTTATGCACAAACACATACCAAAAAAGCAGGGTAGTCACCTAGATAGTGTCGTTATAATTTTTTAAAATCTAAGATAGCTGTGATGGAGAGAGGGCGATGTCGTGAGTGACTACACATGAGAAAACAGGACGTAGATGTAGTTTACGTGTAATTCAGCTTCCATCTTATAATGGGATGTGAGGGTAAGAAAACCAAAACTATTTTCAATTGACATTTGGTCTATGAGTCAATGGTAAAGGTAACACAATCAGTGCTGACTGAAAATATGAACAATATTATAATATCACGTGACTATAGATGCATTTTGACCCTTACTGAAATCATTAGTATACATTGTATATACATTTTGTATACATTTAGTATACAAGTATACATTTTGCCATTTGATATTTTGCCCATTTTTCCCAAACTGTCAAAACTGAATTGCAATGATATACTAAACGCACATCACTCTTATCTGTGATTACTTATATAGGCTTCACATAAGCTTCTGCACTGTTGTTAAACTGACCCTGACCTGACATTATCATGTCCTATTCGCTAATGTTTTATTGTCTGAGATACTGAGGAGTTAAATGCAGCTGCTGTCCCTGCTGATCTGTGTGCTCTTCAGTCCAGGCCTGTCATGGGGCTTTCTGGTCTTAGCTGTCCTCTTTTTCACTGGCATCCATCCTGCATGTTGACAACACTGTCCTCTAGTTTGCTCCACAGCTTGAGCTATCACTTATTGCAGCAATAAGAGCAGATATACTGCACCACGGGGATTTCTTCTGCCTCAGTGGTGCTTCAGCCACTGGTCAGATGCACCATGCTGTTCCGTGCGTGCAGAGGTGGGAACACGGATCTTAACATACTCATCCGACCATGTTGGAATGAGGTCAGTGAAAAGGTCTTGAGGAAGGGGGTGTGGCTGCGTCAGACCGTAAATACTTCGTGTCAAACACAAGGTTCATCACTTGGCATTCTCTTGCTGAACTTTGACATTACATTTTTGTTTGTTTACCCATCCCCAGACTGTCCCAGGGGGATATACCAGAGCAGATTTTCTCACTTAAACTCACATACGTCAAATCAGGTAATACAGTGACATCTATCTGACTTTACACCTTCAATGTTTTGGGGATTTTCCCAAGCCGTTACTGGGACGTTAAACTGATTTGCATTATATGTCAATGAAGAATATTCACAGCCGGAATTTGCAGGCATAACAGTTTGAACAGGTGGCTCCTTTATTTAAAGTAAGCTCACACTGCACCCCTTTTATACAGGAGCTGAGAGTTTAGAATTTAAGGAGTCATTTTTTACAATGCTGGTTAAGTGCAACATCCCGTTAGACATGCTAAGGCCACAAGTGCCATTTAATCACACACATTGCCAAACAAATGCCCCGTCAGAGATGAATGTAAGATACACACAGAGCTGTGTGGGCCGTAGTGATTGAGCTCTGGCTTTGGCATGCTTTGTGGAAAAGCCAGCATTCTTCCTGGAAGCAGCCACAACTCCTCTGAAGCCATCCAGCTACTTTACTGTACCAGTGTGTGTGCGTTTTTTCCAGGACTCATGAGTGTACATAAAACAGCCTCGATGGCTTGCACCGCTGTGACTGCTGCTGGTGAACCAGTGGGCATGAGTCATTACATAAACACTGAACCTCTGCGTCAGACGCTCATAAGAACCCAAAGGGGCTGAGGATACAGTTTGAATGTCCTTTGGGAGCAGTAAACAAACTCCAATGAGACAGAAAGACACATGGAGCACATCAGGATGTTCATTTAGAGCTGATTTTATTTATGAGTGGCAGTGGGACCGTGAAAACGCATCCGGTCCTGTATGTGCTGGGAGTTTATTTATACCCCTCGTGACCTCCAGTGGGGATTTCTCAGCACTCCACGGGCTGTGTAGTATACAGTGACATCAGCAGTTTACATAAAGATGCTGATGAATATAGTGCAAGTGTCACTTTATGACTGTGGTCTTTGTGTGAATGTGCTACAGAAAACATCAGTTCTAAGTCAAATAAATAAAGTGTGATTGCAGTTACATGTTAAATGTTTCTTGAGTCTTTTTTTTTTTTTTCAGACTCAATTTAGTTTTCCTTTTTCTAATGGACCAATGTCAGTTCTGTTCACTTTGTGCTTTTACAAAACCTTAATTCTGACTGCAGTACAGTTTAGGTAAAAACACTCTAATGCACATTTCTGAATTTAAAGCAAAGTTTGACATTTTGGGAAACTGGCTCATTCACTTTCTTCGAGAGTTATAGAAGAAGTGATTGAACATTCTCATAAGCCTATCTCTACTTTTATATGAAACTACAGCAAGGTAGCTTAGCATAGCATAAAGACTGGAAACAGGGTGAAACAGTTAGTCCAGTTGTCAAATGGAAACAAAATATTGGCCTGCCACAGTGGTTTTTTCAGCATCATCATCATGAGTTTGCAACCAGCAGTGACTGAGCAGAGGGAGTCACTGCGCTTACTCATGTCCACCTGCACATGTCCCTCACTAAAACCACAAATTTTCAAGTTTAGACTTAAGTTTTTGTATGAAATAAACTATCTAGATATAACATGATAAATAATGAGCTTTAGAGATGCTGGAAGGCAGACTGTAAGATCTTTAGACAGAGCCTGGCTTGTTGTTTTTCCCTCTGTCTTTATGCTAAGCTAAGCTAAGTGGGTTCTGGCTGTGGCTTAATATTAAACCGACGGTATAGGGGAGTGGCATCAAGATCTAGCTCTTAGCAAGAAAGCCAATAAGTGCAATTCCTTAAACTATTCCTTTAATACTTCCTTCTGTTTTAAAGGTGTACTATGCAGGAATTGGCAGTTACTGTTTTTAAAAACTACATTTAAACATGGCCCCTTCTGCCTACATTGCTCTATGTACACTTCAAGCTCACGTTGTAGGAGCTTTCCATTTGTTATAACAGAAAAGCCTATACAAGATCAATAAACCAACCCTGGAATTACTCTCATTTTAAAACTAGCTTTGTCCACTTGCTGATTCTCCTTGCTTTATTTGCTTTTTTTTTAGTGCTATGGCCATGACTTTTGTAGCTTCCCCTTGGTTGGTTGTATAAAGCTACTATGGACAATATAAAATGTATCTGTCATGTATGACTTTACTTGACTTTTATGGGTTTTTTAAAAATTTTTTATCAAGGATAAAGTCAGCCGGTTGTTCTCTTTTGTTTGCAATGCAGGCTATTGAGGTCATATTCAAATTCTGATTTTGAATATCCAAACTAGCTCTGCCCTCTGTCTGTCTGAGGTTGCAATAATATGATGCCAATCCAATTCAGTTAGATCTCAGACATTATTAACACTGTGTTGCAAAGTCTTAAAATTGCCATTCTTGAATTGAATTATATATCATATTGCATTAAGAGGTTGGTATCAACAATGGATATATGTTGAGTTTGGGTCAAAAAGGGTGATGTTTGCCGTGAAAGACTAAGGCCATCAGAAAATGCTGCTCTGTGAGTGATTGTAGTTAATGCACCTTGAGAAGAGATCAGAGAGCATCCTGTATGGTCCTGGGGTCAAAGGTCAGTATCCTGTAAGAAGAGATCACAGCATATTTAGGTCACTTTCCCTTTTAAATGTGACCCAGGAACAGCTCAGCTGTGCCCTGTTGTAAATTGTCAAATGTTGAAGTTGACTGGCGACAGTAGGTGCGTGGGTCAGCTGGAGACTGCTCCTTTGACCAGACATAAAGTCATTACATGGTGATGTTAACACAACCAAAGTTTGTTGTTTGTGGTTTTATTATATTCAAACATATAATTTCTTAGTATGCTTTGCTTGTAGAGTTTTAGGTTGGTTTGAGAAAGCCCAAAGGAACTTAAACAACTGATAATTATAATATCATAGCATACTTGTCTCTCTTGCTTCAGGGCTGCAATAAAACTGCCAAGAAACACGATCACAGTCACATAAATCAACACACCCGGATGTTCTTAAACACCTCCCCTTTATGCTGCTTGTACACTGTACATGCATTAACAGTGGACTAAGAAATAGATTAAATTAACCTTTTTTTTTTGTGGTACCTAAAAAATAGTGAATAGTAAACAGGTATGCATCACTGAATTACTGGAACATTGTTGTTTAGTCTAAAGCTTGGCTGAAAGCAAATTAATTTCTGAAAATAATTAATAATTTATGAGTAACACACTATGTTTGGATGGTCTAGTGTTTGGCATGATATAATTACTGTAAATGTACCTAAGGACAAAGAACAAAGTGAAAACAATGTTGAATTACCTGTCTGTTATCTACTGTTTTGGCCATTAAAATGGGGCGGGGACAAACTGTCCGGCTTTCATCTGTTCGAAAGTGGTTCCTGTTTCTTTTTTAAGTCCCCTCACACCAGCTGGCACGGTGTGTCTGGGACACAGACTGTGGGGATCATGCGTTGGGCTTTGAATGGCTGCATTATGGGACCATGAGCGAGGGAATTATCTGCATGAGATGGGCTCATATGGAGAAAGAATCAGATATTTGTACAGTAAGATGTGCTGTGCAGGTGAGTGGAGAGACCTATGGACTTAGTAGGGAGGAGTTAGTTTGTTGATCTGTGGTGTTCTCAGCATGGTGAAACCACATGGTTGTAACTACCAGAGGAGCCACTTTATTTCTGTCCTGATGGGGGCGCACTACCACTACAATACACAGCACAGGGCAAAAATGCAGAGGCTGGTGGCTTCTCTTTGCACAATTCAGTTTTCTGAGTTTGCACAGCTGTATGAAAATCTTTCAAAGCAAAAAGAGATGAGTGAGTCTTTTCTAAAAAAGTTGTGACTAAAATGAAAAGCCAAAGAACTTCTCTCCTTTGAACAATTTGCTTCAGAAAGAGATGAGTCTGCCTCGGGCTGCTGCTGCCATATAAATCCCAAAATAAAATCAAAAATGACTGAAGATCTCATGCGATGCATACATCAATCCACAAGCACTTTGGCACGCCTGTGTTCTGACGGTAGGAGGAAACATACCTTTGTCTTTCTACACTTTGAGGTGTGTTTACACACGTTCGAAGAAAATAAAACAGTAGGTGCAATGTCAAAGAATTCAAAGAGTTCTTTAGATTGGTAAGAGGTTACAGTAAAGGTCTGTTCAATGTATACATGACTATATTGTTTGAGGTGAATCCTCGCAGTATTGTCTCATTGTAAATGAGTAACTTTAATATGTGTGAAGTGGTCGTTATGGTCTGCTCTGGGCAGCATTATCTTTATGAACTAGTTGAATAGCTGCAGGTCCTCCCTGATAGTGTCAGGTGTTATCTAAGAAATGTATATAGGCTGGGAATATGTATCTCTACACAACAATGCTTTCACTTCCTGCATGACCAACAGTCTTATCCAGTATGATTGATCATGGTAACCTTACCTGATAATTTTTATATTTCATGATTATATAATGTTACTATAGAGACATCATTGTGTCAGTAATTATTTTGTTTATTTTTTCAAGCAAATTGTTGTTTTACTGCTGTGTAAAATGATGTCCTAAGTAGCAGTAGTATTTATATCACTGAATATTTGATAGTTTTTCATTTATGTTTTTTTCTGCATTAAAGGTTTTCCATCAATCAGGGTGCTGTTTAAGTAATTGTGATATTTAGTATTTAATGTTATTCCCCACGTTTGTATATATATATATATTTTTGGGCATATTTGTATTTTCAGATATTGTAGTATTCCTATCAAAACCCTGTAGATATTGTATTTTAGTGTCAGATTACCATAGGATAGTTATTTCCCCTTTTTTTCTATTTTCTTTTTTTTAAGTTCTCAAATTTTTATCTGAAGCTCTTCTCGTAATTCATGGCGTCATAGTTGCTGAATCTACAGGGAGGAAGTTTAGGTGTGGTTATGCTCTGGCTCCATCTAGTGATGAATCCAGTGTATTGCGTTTTGGCAGTGAGGAGCTTTTTGGGTGGAGGACGGTGTTTTCCTTTCCACGTCAAATCGTTCAGTTACTGGAGACTCCTCTGTCTCAGCATCTAAAAATACAGCTGTGACTAAGAGTCATTCAGAGTCACCACAGCACATGCTTCTGTATGTTTATAGCTGTTGTCATGGAAACATCGCTCAAGTTCCCTTTTTTCCACATTTGCAGGGGTAAGATAACATATGGAAAAACCACTTGTCATAAAAATGGATTAACAGAACACGAGGGGAAAGGGGAACCTAGAGTATTGACTGTCGCTTTAGCAATAAGGGCTGATACTACATATAGGTTTTTAAAACAATTTGGGAAAATTTCGTTGTCACTGTGCAGTTTTTCAGTTATGAAGATTGGAAGCAACACATAACTCACTCTTGTGAATGACACTGAGTAGCCTTTTGTGTAGTTTTAATCAAACTTTCTATAGAATAAAATAAAAATAAAAGTTTACATTTTATTTTAAGGAATAATGTCTACTCAGAAAAGAATTCCACTTTGCTGCACTTTATCATTGATTCATTGACATACTCTTTTCGATTTTGAGCTGAAACTAGCTGAGTAACTGATCAGTCCATATACAAAAATGTAATTTCGCAACTTCTTAAATCAGGATTTTTTTAAGGAAAAATGCCAAACACTACCTTACAGCTTCTGCCAAGATGTGCTTTGATTTATATGAAAATCATGTGAATAACTTCAGGTTTTGGGTTTCCAGTTTGAGGAGAGGAGCAGTGATAGCCCATCTCTGAACGACAGTATGTGAACAACACAGCAGAAGTCACATGAAAATATCTCTATCTCTCTATGGAGTGAAGTTAACAAGGCAAGGAAAAGTTAATTATCATGATCATAACCCAGAATGTGTACCTAAATTCAAAGCTATTTCCATTTTGAGTACAACATTTAAAAACCTAGTGATCTAGTCACAAAACATTACTAATTGAGCTCTAAATATTTACATAGTCACTTAATTTAGGGATTTCACAAAAAGCTTCTATGAATAAAAAAATAGTGTCACAACTTTTGCTCTGATTCAAGGGGAAATCATTATTCTAGTTACTATTTTAAAATGTATGTACATAGGTTTGGGGAAATTAACCTTAAACTGAGTTATTTGATGTCTACACTACATTTCAAGTAGTGACAGAATCATAACATAAAGGGGAACACCACCTAAATCAAGAATTCCAGTGTGTTATTTCTTTGGTTTAAGAAAGTTCAGTCAATATTTGTGAACAAGAGCTACTCTCTCTCAAAGCCAAAAACCAGAGAAGTCTCAAACTCAAGTATAAAGCCTGTATCGGCTCCCATTTATAATGGCAGCCTGATGTTATGGACACACAGAATGTTTTTTTGTTTGTTTGTTTGTTTTTTAATTATTATTATATAGTAGTGTTCTCAGTAGTGGAACAGAAAATGTACTGAGAACATTCTGTGTTTTCAGTGTCATCTATAATGTCTTTCTCAATTCATTGTCTATTGTGCAGCTCCAAACATTATATTTGCTGACATCACAAGTTTAACCTTTAGCACTCACACACTAATATTTTTGGACTATGTTAGACCATAGGAATAACATATTTGAATTTTGAAAATGGGTGTAGTTCCCTGTTAACACAATATGTTTTTCTCACCTGCAGAGGGAGACATGCGCGGCCTTAAACCCTGTTTAACCCTGTCTCCTCTGTTTCATTCACACTGCAGCTACCTCAGCTATTTCCCCATCGCACTGTTGAATTTAAATTTGCCAAATTAAACATTATCAACAATCCCAGATGTTTAGCTTTCCACAGAGGCTTCTATAGCTCAGCACTGAGCTATTTTAAAACTCAGCTGCCAAGGCTAATCCACATTGCCTGTTGAGTCTGAGTTAAACTGGGTTTGCAGCTTCATCACTGGATCTAATTCTGACAACATTATCTAAAGTCTGCTGACAGGTTTAAGATCCTGGTGGATTACAACTGGACCGTCCATCATGGCACAGTTATGACACAACTCCCGTGAATAGATTGAAGTAGTCTTTTCATTTTTCCTTCACAGAGCATGATTAGAAATACAGCGCATCTTACCTGATTTATTAATGGCTCATTTGACACATTTATATGTAATTACTTGGCCTCAGTGCTCCCATTAGCTTTGCTTGACTATGTTCAAGGAATATTGTTTTTGAATTTTGTGTTTTAGTTCTAAGATAAATTATGTAATTATGTTATTAATGCATTAATGTCACCATAAAAGAAGGCTTAAAAAAATGAATGCGCCACTTGCCAGAGTGTTTCCGTCATGTTCTAAGCATCACAGCTGCTGTTGCTACCTGTGATCCTTATTTTCACACGGACAGTCGTGCTGTCAGAGATCTTTCTCTGCGTGGCGTGGGGTTGTGTTGTTTTTGCTCAGATGCCTTTGTATGCTAAGCCCAGCAGAAATCTGATCCAGTGTGTGCTGTGATTCAGGCGGCAGCCATCTTGCCCTTCCTCCTCCCCCTCCTCCTCCTCCCCCTCCTCCTCTTTACTGAGGAACTGAGGTGATATTCCAGGGTGTGTTTTGGCTGCTCCTACTTTTATCAACATTCCTTTCCCTGTGGGGTGTGGTGTTCTAGATATGGCTATAAATGCTCACACTTTCACCCGAATTGTGAAACGAGGGGTTAAAGGGAGGGATGACTTAAACGGGAGATAGAGTAGAGAGGGTGAGCAAATCCTCTCTACAGCTTTTCTCATCCTCTACAATGAGAGGTGTTGTCCGTCCTGCTTCAGTCTAAACCCTTGAATTTGCTCCGCGGTTCAGCACTTTCAAAAACCATAATGACATATTCTTAGAATTCTTTTGTCCTCTAATGTGTTTGCTTTTTTTGGTGACTGGAGTCCCCAGTGCTTTAAATACAGGTTGTTTTAAATTGCTGCAAGCTGAACTGTGTTTGTCAGTATTAGAGGGTTATGTGGAACATAGTGTGCTTTATGCAGCTGTAGTTTGATTTAGATAGATTAATGCTTTTATTGATTTTAGCTTTTATTACTGCTAATATAAAAGTATTCAAAGGGATTTTTTCTCTTGTACCTTCACTGCAGTAATAGCAGTAATCGATCGTCACAGATACATTTGAGATTACTTTTATACATTTGTATGATCTTTAAAAACATTGATTTCTTTTTTGGCACAAACAACAAAAATGGCAGCAGAAAATGTTTATGGGTAATGTGGCTTTCTGAGCCACAAGCTCTGGTGTGGGATGGAACCAAACCATATAATTATACCAAACCATTTTCACAATGACACAGTGGGTTATCTTGTTTGGTAACAAGTTTAAGAGGCTTCAGCCACACTTGCAGCTCTGTGAGACTGTATTATTGCACAGTGTTGCTTTCAGCTTAATGCTAGCAAGCTTTTTTGTTTAATCTGTCTTAAAGAGAAGTCCTAGGAAGAGTCTACATCAGATTCATGACGTGTTCTTAAACCACAGAAATATACACACCTGTGTTCTCATAATGATGAATCCCATTGTTCTTGTAAGTTAAAGCATATGACAGTTGATCCTTATTAGCACAGGTAAATATAACATATATACAATGTAAGAGATACAAAATAACCCAAAAAGCGGCAAAGGATGCCAAAAATGTGCATTAATCAATCACCTGACCACTGAAAACAGAAATTTATGCATTGTAGTTGCACAAATGAGGACCGAGACAAGCGCTGTAGTGCTCTCCAATCAGTGTGTGTGTGATTTTTAGCTAGAGACAAACAGGGGGAGAGAAGGTGAAGGTGGACTATTTCATGCAGTGTTTCTGTAAGTTGTTACTAACTCGGAATGCTGCTTTGTCACTTTTTGTCCCATCCATTCGAACTGCCAGTGATATTTTCTAGCGTGATTAATTACTAATTAGATAGCATGTTTTCCATTAACATAACTGATGTTATATGAAGTGTAAGTGTAGTGTTTATTTTAAAGACCATAATGCTTCTGTTAAAAAAATCAAGTACTTTCTTGAAAAAATACTATTAGTTATAAAAAATGTTGTAAGATAAATCCTATAATATCAAGCAACTGTAGAACTGGAGAAAACAGACCTAAGAACAAATCCCAAATAAGAAAACATTGGTGAATTCAAAATATTTTTCATCTGTGTAAGCGAGTTAAAAGAAGTAATTTCCTCTTTAAAACGGTTGGTGATTAAGGCCCAAAATGCTTATGTTTACCATATCTGTCCAGCGCATCATAGTTTAGCATTTTGAAATTTACTAGTTACCATTAAACACAGAGTAGATCTGAGGTTTGAAGGGACTTTATTTAGTTTTGTACGTATTAAACTAAACTATAAGACAAATAGGCATACTTTTACCCGATTATGGTGCTAGCTGAAAAATTCTGAAGATCAACAAAGTGGTGGGCCGACTTTGCAGCAACTAACTGACATTGCCATCTCTTGTAGCTAGCATTGCTGAGAGAAAAATCCACCCCAAAATTCATTTATATACAAAAGTACATCTAAACAAATAAAGCTATCTGTAGAGAGGAAAATGTGGAATCAACCAAACCTTCCTCCTATATGCAGCAAGCATTCAGCATGTAAATACATAGCATGCTGCATCAGCTGCAGCCCATTGTTTCAGAGTCAACATGTCTGCTGTGTAATGCAGCATCAGTGTGGTAAGAATACTTCCCTGTCACTTCAGCCTAAAAAATGACTGAACCTCAAACTTTTCATTCAGAAAGAAAATCCTTTCTCCACTTATTTTCGCCGAGCTCTCCGCTCGTAAGCCCAAAGTGTTCCATCTGGTTTTGATGAGGCCAGATGAGGGAGCAGAGTAATAAGCATGTTGAGACCTTAATGATATGTCTCTCTTTTTTTTTGTTTGATGGAAAGATCTCATGACTAAGATGTTCCACACTTTCTCCATTCTCGCCCATTCCCACTTGGGTCCCCTGCTAGTGTTTCCCATGAGGTTTAGAAATCCAGCTCTAGTAGGTGTTAGTACATGTTTCACTGCCAGAACGTCACTGAGTTCTCAGTTACAGTCTACTTTTGCTCCTGCATCTCAGATAACCTGCAAAACAATTAGAGTCCCGTTTCATTCAATTAAATTCTATTATAGTCATTTTTGTTCTATTCTACACTCAATATTTCATTCATGAAACCATTTTTTAGAACATCTCTGTAGACCTTTTGCTATTTTTATTCATTAAAGCCTTACTTGTGTAAACTAATTAAATGAAATCATTGCACTTATAGTTTCAGGCTGTATTGATAAATCAGAGCCTTTCAGTTCTTTCTAGTAACTTCAGTACTTGAGATGATTCCTTCCCTTTTTCTGAGTTAATTGCCTACCCACATACCACTCCCTAATTCCTTAGCTTGCCTAGACATTGTATGGAGCTACAAAGGTGTGCCTCCCAAATTTGCTAACGTGGCGCAAAATGAGTCAACACTCTCACACACCCACACGGACACACTTACACTGACACATTAAGTACCTTCATGTTCATACAGGTCCATGTTTAATACCATTCTGGAAGAAAAAGTGGTCTCAGATGCCTGATAAAATGATGTCAGTCAAGGTGAGGGAATGAGATATACACACCACCCTAGGGATAGAGGGGCAGGATTGAGCAGAAGTAGGACACACCCTGCCCTCCAGATAAGCTGCCAGCACATACATAGGGGACCACTGTGGAGGAACTTTGTGTAAATAAGACCCAAAACTGTCTTGATAACTGGGACCTGGAAAGAAACTTTGAAGAAAGAAAACCTTTTAAAATAAGGCCTAAACAGTCTTCATTTTACAAAAGTAAGAGTTGCAAAAGTTAGTCATGAGCAATAAAATGCACAAATGCTACAGCCTCTATTCCGCTGATAGGCCCAGTAGTTAATGGTTTCTAATTTGAGCTAACATCAGCAAACTTAATGCATATATGTTTCTGTGTTTGATTTGACATCACTGAGTCACTCTGCTGACTGTATGACTGTTTTTGCATTGCATGTGAGCATTTATCATTACCCAGTTATTGGAACTTGTTGACACAGGTGCTGCTGTTTAGTGAAGGCACAAAGGGTTACTTAAACAGAAATTTGGCTGATGAAAGTGCCAAAAATTCCTACTGTCATTTGGATTTAACAACTGATTGATCCAAAGTTTTTTGTGTTTTTTTCTTTTCTTCCTGCAGATTAATCTCTCATTAAAAATAAATTTATATCCAAGGTGTAAACCTAGAAATATGCTTAGAATTTTCTATTGGGGAAGCCCAGTGTAATAATCTTGAACAGTGTTCAAGTAATGCCCGTTTTATTGCATTGGCTGTTCTGTCTCTACCTCCCTGTAAAAAGTCCTCTGGATAACAGGAAGTGATACATTTGTTGTTCTCTTGTTTGTTAGGATTAGCAACCGCAGAGCAGGAAATGTGAAGTTAGGCTGGGAAACAATGGTGACTGCTACTGAACAGCCAAAACAAGAAGCTCCGACTACAGTAACTAAAGTTAAAGATCTGACAGCACTGGACTCAGTGTTTCCCAAAGAATGTGTTAGTGTTACAGCAAAGTTGTTTTTTTTTTCTTTTATATTCACGTGTGTCCCGTTGTTTCATTCTGCATTTGCTCTATAAATTTGGAGTATATTGCGGGTTCATGAACGCATCAGAACATCAGTTTTCTTTTTCCTTAGCAGCAGATTGTGATTCACAGGGGAGATAAATTGATCTGTAGATCTGATTAGATCAATGGATGAAAGGAGCAGCTGCTGTGGATGAATGTAAACTTTTAGATCCAGCAGAATGAACGGTTAAGTTTCACTTTCAGTGCTCCTGATGTTCGCTGCTCCATCTGTGCCCAGAGTTCACCCTGCGCTTCAAGGGTGTGAAAAAATCTATTAATGTTGTTAATGTTTTAATTGTGGCAGGCCACCAGAAATGAATGAATGCGTGGGACACCCTGCATATGATTCAACCGAAAAGTAAAAAATGCACTGCAACAGTGACCTAAAATTAGATGTAGGCAGAAATCAAAAATGTCTAGTTATGATGCTGTGATGCATGTGTTGATTCCTTAGAACTGTCAGTCTTTAAGCAGATACACAGGCATGCCCAAACACCAAATTAGAAGCTGCTATATTTCTTAGTGACTCAGTGATGTTCAGGGTGTGGCTATTCATCACTGTCTGGAATCCAAGCAAGCCCTTCCAAAAACTCATCTCATCCCCCACCTCTTCTCTTTTTTTTGTCAGAGTGAGTAACCCCTAATGTGAAAATGTTAAGGGATGCTGTGAATAAGTAATGATTAACCAAGGATGTGTTTGTATGTGTGAATTCATGTTTGTCTAAGAAAACCTTTTACCTTTTAAGGCTCTTGTTGGATATCTGTGTTACTTGTGAGTGTACTTCGTATATTATCGATTAAAGTTCCTTTAGTGCAACATAAAGTATAAAAGTAATCAGCACAGACTTTTAGTATTTTTTACAGTCCCTAGTGACTCAGCCTGTGTGTGCCTTATCTTGCGCAAACGATTAAGCGATAGTACATGCAGGTAACCACACCTCGTCCTTCCCCAAAGCATGACAAGAGGAAGGGGTGTGTTCAGGGCCCTGCCCACCATGTCCTTCACACACTAGCGCCACTAAATACACACTCACTCATCACACACAAGAGGACAGGCCCAGACTTCATAGCCCACAGGCACCATTTGCTATGAAAGGAATAGAGTGAGCGGGAGAAAAAGAAAAAGGGAGAGAAGGAAAAAAAAAAACTTAAGGAGGAAAAAGAAGGGCAGAGTCAAAAACCAGTGAGGGAGTGAGGAGGCTAAGAGGCGAGAAGGGGAGAGAAATCATAGGTTTGTGAAGTGCTGAGTGGATTGTGGCCACAGGACTGCTGGGACCAACCAAGAGCCAGAGGGACAGATAGAGGCAAGAAAAGCAGAAGTTGCAATCAAGGGGGAAACCCGCCAAGGATATTTTATCATTAGGATTATTATTTTGGGTGCTGACAAACCGTGACAATGAACTCTAAGTCACAGAGGTACAGGAATTTCTCCTCTGACGGCATGGGCAGAGAGAGGGTGCCCTCAGACGATGGCTATTACCAGGGGATGCTGAAGGCTATGGATGGGAGAAAAGGTACCAGTATGGTGTCATTAATGGAAAAAAAATGTAATTGGAAGCCTTGATCTTGATCTACTTGTTCCCATATGTGTGAGACGCCGCTGGGCACGAATTAAGTGTTTTTCCAGGAAGAGGTGAGAAGAGTTTATAATGTAATTTCAGCATCAGATGATGTTCAGGCTATTGACCTTTCTGTCTGTAAGTGCTTAAAAAAGTGTATATGCTGAGGCTTCTCTAGTTAGCGTGTTGTATTATGCATGATTTTGCACATCAGTAAGCTCATGTGTCAGATTCCAAAGGTGGTGGCGTCTTTGGTGTTGTCACGGGAAAGTTTGAATGCTGTCAAAAAGGTGCAGCTATCTCAGATTACATTTCAAATGGCAGACTTGCAGTTATTCTGATTGTACTGAATTGTCCAGTGTATCTCCACTCTGTGACCTAACGGAGGATACTCCCCTTTCCTAATGCATCAGCACCTCCCTTCCGTCGTATTGGTCAGCAAAGCCCATTCACAATATTGTTGTGTAGCATGCCTGTGTTTTGGGGTGAATGAGTCACTGTAACTACAGTCTGGTTGCCTTCAGTTGTGCTGTAGCAAGGATGAATGGTGTATTCTTCCTTTTTTCAAATCAGTTTGTTCCTCTTTTTTCTCCTAAAACTCTTCAATTCTATTGCTTTTAAACAGGTTAAAATATGTATATCAAACAAACCGATTATTCAAGAAATGCCCTGTTTTACCATGCAGTGCTATACTGAAGTTGACTCAATCAAAAGACTTTGAATCTGCCATTGTGATTGTGTGTTTGCTTGTTAGTAGTGCACAAAGTGTTCAAGTCCTTTTCTTAAATGAAAGTAGCAATTAATCAATGAAGAAATCTGCTACTACAAGTTATTACAAGTTTTGCATTAAAATATCCACATAGGTTTAGTTAAAAAGTCCTAAAGACTATCCCCATAAATGTGCCTAAAGTATCGAAAGTAAAAGTCATCATGCAGGAAAAAAATAGTTTTAGTTTTAAAAAGAGTATTAAATTGTTATTAATAAGAATGTTATTAGTATTGTATTAATGTGTAAGTATTTGGTTAAGCTTGAGCTAAATCAAATTACTGTTCATTACTGTTCATTGATAGAATTGGCTCATATTTTATAAGTTAATCATATATTTTGTAAAATCTTAATGTGCAGAGAAACTAGTAAATATTGCTGTCAGATAAATGTAGTTGAGTAAAAAATTTAAATATGTGTCTCTGAAATGTAGTGAAGTATAAATTGGAAATGCTCAAGTCAAGTACAAGAACATTAAAATTGTACTTGAGTGCAGAGCTGTGTACATGTACTCGGTTACAGTACATTGTTTTGGGCTGTAAACTCCACGTCTCACTTAAAACCTGTTTGTGTCTGCTGACATTTGATACTTAAAGTTCACTCAGCCCCTATCCACCCACATACCCTTTACTCATAAAAGCAATGAGTCCACAAAGACTTGCAGTAGTTGAACCAGGATTAGGTAACCCAGTGTGAACAGAATGCAGAGACCCAACAGGTCAAGGTGCAGCTCCTTTGGGAACTTGCTTGAGTCATGTATGTGTGTGTCACTAATCATCACGTTTCCACTCTGGGGGGCATTTTTCCTCCTAGACAGGAAGTAGAACCATGGAGGTCACATAGTAAAGCTCAGTCCCCCATTGGTTTAATGATAAATGAGAGGGTTAAAGGTCTGTGGTGTGTGTATATAAGGTTTCCATGGAAACACAGTTCCATAACATTTTTTCCGAAGTGGTTGAGAAAGCAAATGTAGCCTCTGGGCACCCATTTTAATGTTGAATCACAGCCCCTTGCTTTTCATTGCTGGGTGTGTCATTATATGGTAGAGAGTTAGATCACTCCCTTAAAACTGATAAGAAAGAAGACTTTGTGTTTGTGTCCATAGTTCATTCTGGCGTGATGTGGATGCAATTATTTGCTGTGTGTGAGTCAGTAAAGGCTGGATCCTTAGTAAAAAGACATGACCTTGCTTGATCTACCTGATTGGTGCAGTTACCAAAGTGTGACTTGACCGGTGAAAACTGTTCAGCACACCACAATCTTTAAATCAGGTCAGCTTTAGACATAGCCGAAAACAGACTAATCCATCCACTTCATTGTTCATGATAAAAGTTGCAGTGCCACACCTTGTTGCTTTTGCATGGACTCCAAAAGGAACGTAGGTGTTTGCAGGTTTGTTGTCTTAGTAGGCGTGTTCCTTTCCAAGATCTTGTTATTTCTTGTCTGGAAATTGCACCCTCCAATGGCTTTGCCATGTCTTGTGGTAATCATGTAAAGTATCTTCACGCCCCACATTTTGGCCTTTACGATGGAAGCCTTTTAAGAATGTTTCTGTTCATGAGCACAGTTGGTCAGTGGTGTCATAGAGACAGACGTGACCTTTCAGAAGTTTCCAAGACAATAGTGGCGCATCTGCCGACAATGAATGTACTCTGATGTGGTCTGACTCAGATGCAGACATGCACAGTCAGGCATTTTTTTTTCACCCAGTGATGAATCCGTTTGTCCTACAGAAATCAAACGTCTGGTATCTTGGGGTTTTCATCTTACCTCCACTGTTTTTGTATCAAATACATGAAGCTTCCAACTGCTATACATCCATTGTAGACAGTTATGTCTAAGTTTTCCTTTTCACATGTCTGATCTTTAACTTTTCTTTCTTTATTTTGCAGATGAACGAGATCGAGTACAGAAAAAGACCTTCACAAAATGGGTGAACAAGCACTTGATAAAGGTGAGGTCACTAACTCTTAATGCCCACATTCCTGCCCACACATGCCCACATTGTCATGTCCCATATTCACTTTCACACAAACGAAACACAGTTATGCTTGTGCAAAACAAATATCACTGCACCAAAAGTGTCCACAAATGTCCCTTTCTCTGAACCTCATGAACATATGGTCGACTGCTTTCTTACACAACAGCCACAGTGGATATGAAAGGCTTTAACTCCCTGTTTGTGGTCCAGGTCTAAATAATAGTGGTAAACAGCAGATGTTCTCTTGGTGAATCATTGCACTGATTTCCTTCAGCCACAGGATGTTGAGTGTTTGATAAATGTTGCAATCTTTTTACACAGGTTCTGCCTTTAGAGTGCAATCTATGTCTTAGAATCACAGGTGTAAAATGTTTAGACTTGGTTTATTTGTGTTGGCAAGAGTTTTGATGTAGTGTCAATATTTTATGCTCTGCATAATGATGGATGATCAAAACTGTAATCCTTGGGCGATAATGGCTATAGAAGGAAGATAATATCGTTTTGATTTGTGGGAGGTTTTATTAGATAAGATCAGTTTAAACATTTAAGGACCTCCCAGCCAACAACTGTATATGAGGACAATGTGGGTCGTACATTGGCTGAAAAATGGGACCTACTGTGTATGGGATTAGGAAGTGTTGTCCATGGGTTGCATAATGGCCCCATGCCAAGTGCCCATATGGATGGGTTTCCTAAAGTGGGCCCCAGATAAGATGCTCATTTTGGGCCCATACCCACTGGGTAGCCAGGTAGCCCAGCATAATCTATGTGGGGCCCGCTTGGGTAAACCCACTCATGTGGGCAGTTGGCATGAGGCCAGTATGGAACCCATGGATAATCCAATGTATGGCCCATTTTTCAGCCCCATATACGACCCACATTGGCCCCACCTACAAATTTTTGACAGAGCAACATTGGTTTTATGTATGCAACAGAATGTTATGACCGTAGAGTCAGATGTCTCATCAGATTCCCAGAATGCAATGTTACGATGTGGATTATTTTAAGGACAGGCCATCATGTAAAACAATGTCCATCCCTCACCTGTTCATTGGAAGTGATCCTGTGGAAATTACAGTATTACCCCCCCCCCCCCCCCCCTCATATGAACACGCACTGACCTGACAGCCATTGTGTCACACTTGGTCCTCAACATTGCTGGGGAGGTTTACCAGAAGTTTTGTCTGTCACCAGCATAGAAACTGTGTAAACCATCCATCAGCGCTCGTCCACTCTCACTTACCTCAATTTCTATTCTCAAACTACGACCTGAAAGCACTCCAATAGATCACACAGCCAGGGAGGTAAACAGGTCAGGGTGGGGGTAAGGTCAGACATGCCGTACTTCTCACTCTGAAGTTTCTCATTAGCAGTGAAAAATTAGCCCCCATAACACAATACCCCTCCCACTGAGCAGTAAAAATATCCCTGCTTGTGCCACTTTTCCTTCAGGAAACTCCCATTGGCAGCAATGCCTTTACAGCCTCATGACATTAAGTGCTCTCACATTGTTTGTATATTCACTCCACAGACACAGGGCCATTCATTCTTTTTTTAAATGGAACAAGAGGGAAAAAATAAGCACAAAGAGTGTTTTCCTTTCCATTCAGTGAACGTATTCTGCTACCACAGCATGAGAACATACTGTAAGTTCCCTTAAGTGTTCACTGTGAATTTTGGTGGGTGAGTCACAGACATCTGGACTCACTTAGCTCCTTCTGAAAAGGCAAATTCTGGTCTTGGCCCAGAGCCCATGGTGGTTGTGGCCAACGGTAGCACATGTGTTGCACAGACTCCTGGGTCTGTGTTCATGCCCGGCTTAAATTGACAGGCATGCATTGATGCGTGGAAGGTTGCATAAGTGTCCACATGCATGTGGCTGTTGTCATTACATTGTTTAAGAAAAAGCCATAAAACATAAGCGTAAGAGTGTTTTCCCTAGAAGTTTGCACATCAATATTCTTTTTAAAAATGTAAGCATGAACTGAGAAGAGAATCAAATAACAAGAAAATGAACAGCATCTCCACCTACAGTCAGCTAGTGAAAATGTCAGAAGAAAAAGGCACGTTTGGTTGAGAAAGTGTTAACTCTGTGGCTGCTCTAAGGTTAAACTAATGGTAAACTGATTTAATGGCTTAATGGTTGGCTTGACAAGGGCAGACAATAGGTTGGGTGCAGCCATGAAAAGCTGTAAAGGGCCACTGAGTGGTTTCCCCTGCTCAGTAAATCTTTTTACACTGTGAAACGTCTCACCAGCTGCCAAACAAAAGTCAGTTTTCTAGCAGAATGTTACGAGCTACATTTGATTAGATTTAAAGCTTACATTGTGTGTAGTGTTAGGATCGCCTTGACAGTTTAGAGGAATCGCACAGGATGACAGAAACATTACGTTGAACCTGAAGCATGTTGAGTGTTTTGTTTAAGGGGGCTGTTTGAGGGCCTGTCAGCCATGTGTGGTAATGATTTTCTCCTTGAAATGTTCACAGAACAGATCATTTTGACACTGAGAGGACAATTTGTAGCATGACACCTACCTTTCAGCTGCAACAGCGTGGCAGATGACATGTAGCAGAGCCTCAAGTAATTGAGGAGTGGTGATAGATGGCTCTTGAGCACACGCTAAGGAGAAACACGACAAGACAATCACAAAACATTGCTACAAAAAAAATTGACAAAAATGTTTGTTTAAGATTTTTAAAGTTTTTTATAAAAACATGCAACATTAGAATACAGATATATTTAATAAAAGAAGTGTAGTAGGTAGTTACAGTACGCTCTAAGTTGATCAGACCACACAAAACACCATCTTGGGAATGTTTTAGATGAGTAGACAGTGAACCCTAGTGGTCGCAATATTGGTTACCTTCATCACTCTCATATCCACAATGTATGTTGACCTTCCCTTTTCCGATAGGGAGGAGCATATCTAAGGTTTGAATAACTGTGTTGAAATTCTTGCCAACATCAATGAGCCACTGTTGTAACTTGCAAGAAAAGTTGTACTCTCATTCCATTTGAGGGCTGAGGCCTCCTTCACCCACATGACCAAACACACTCAGAAGACAGATGCACGAACTGGATTTTGTCACAGTACAAAAGCAGTTTAATTATTCTGTGTTTCATCTTTCTGTCTCATCAACCATCATGTTAATCATCTGATCCGAATCACTGCTCTTCTTGTCATTGTCATTCATTTCTGCTCTTCTCCCCTACTGTCTTTGTTGTTTTCATTCTTTCCATTTCTCTCTTACTCATCCATCTGTACTCATCTTTCACCCATCTTCACCCAGCATCGGAGGGCAGAGGTAGGTAGTGGCACGTCCGAGCAGGACTGCACTAAATGTCTGGTTATGGGTACTTTGCATGGAGACCTTCCTCATTTGTTTGTTTTTTTTCTCTTTTTGTTTTCTGGCATCATCACAATTTCTTTCCTCTCTGTCTGGTTACAAGTCCACCACACATCAGTGATATAAAACATGGATTTTATTTGCCTTTTTATGTTTTAGCAGATTTTATGGTCACAAGTGCACCTTTTTTTACCTCACTGCTCTGGCTTTTATTTGGTCCCATCTATCACTTTACAGGGATGACAGCTGGCATTTGGCATTTGGAGTCAGGCTTGACTGCTTACGGCTATGCATTCCTGACCTGTGTAGAATCGTACAAGTGAAAAGAATGTCCTGAGCCCCGTAGGAAACGTATATAACTCAAAATGAGCATAAAACACTTTTATTATGGCAAAAAGATCTTATTTAGGTTTTTTTTGTTTGTTTGTTTTCAAAAACCACGTTGTTGGAATTAATTTTAATTAAATACCTCTGAGGCCTTTGTCACATTGTGGCCAACAGCTTTTGGAAAATAACTAGTATGGTGATAAGATGGAAAACAATCTAAATTGAATTAAATACTGAGGTACTGATTTTGTGTTCTGCTGTAGTCAGAACCAAAACAAATGTGCCAGCTGTTAGTCCTGTATAACTGCTCTGTATACTGTATTATACAGTATGGGATTTAGCGGAAATCACAGTGCTTTTACCTGGAATCTTTGTGGCATATTTTTCTCTTTTGACATGTGCTTTCTTTTTGTCCCGGCAGGCGCAGCGTCACGTGACAGACCTGTATGAAGACCTTCGAGATGGACATAACCTGATCTCACTGTTGGAGGTCCTCTCTGGGGAAACACTGGTGAGTATTGCTGCGATGTCTGATTATTTTGACCTCGGCTATAAGCAACAAATATGCCCAAGTCCTGCATCTTTTACCCCAACCATCCTCCAGACGAAAACCTAATCCAAGCTAATAACATGGAGTGCTTACCTTAAATCAACCTGGAATATCATCCCTGTGGCAATAAGTTCCAACCAACTGCAGCCAAGATGTCAGTCAAAAGGCGTAACCTGAGCTGAACTTTGCTAAACAAAGACTTATTTACTGACTCTGGCTTTCGTGTCTGCAATTCCTTTATCGCAACTAACTTTTATTTTTTTTTAGATTTTTTTTTCAAATGACTTCTCATACACCTTTTTTTAAAACATTTTTTTGCTAAAATCTTAAGGCTTACACACCAGGTTCATTTCAATGCCAGTGACGTTTATTTTACACTGAGGTTCAGATCTGTACAGACGCTTCTCTGTCGCTGTAGTCCATTGCTCCCTCCACCAGCTGCAGCTCTGCTCATCTTCTGAACGCCTCCATAGCCTTGACACATTAACTCCACTTTGGCCTGTACGTGTGTGTGTGAACTTTATTTCTATCTGATGTTCTCCTTTTCTACTCCTCCTCTCTCTCGCCTCCCGTTCACCTTTCTATAACCTTCCTCTTTGTGTGCCTATCCTTGCCGTCTGGCCTTCGCCTCCTCTCTTTGCACTGCTCATGCTGGGGTTAGCCGAGGGAGAGAGATGTGGTCAGGAGCTCTCGGTTGGTGAGTGGGTCGATAAGCAACAGTAGACATTCAATTTTTTAAAATTATTATTTTATTTTCATCTGCTTTTTCCAGTGATTTGGCTGTGCATGGTTTCCAGACCTCCATGGCGGTTCAAGGGTTTTATTGCCTTTTTGCTTTCTCTCATTGACAGCTTTAAGCATGTAGCTGCTGGATATAAACAATCATGTTCCTCCTTTTAAAAACATCACCATGCGTTGTTTGTACAAGTAACTTATTACGACTCATTTATGTTTATCATTAGGCCACAGCCTGGCTGTAGTAATTATGACCCGAGGCATAGTTCAAAGAATAACAAAGTCTGTGTAGTGAGGAGGTTAAGGTGGATAAATAGGTCAGTCAAACACAGGACTTTGACCTGACAGAATGCTGTTTGTGTCCAATGTGAAACGAAAAGTCAAATATTATTTATTTATTTTAACTTAGCATAAGTCATGTTATGCAGCAAACTTACTGATTATAATCTAAACAATGGTCTTTTTCTTAACTTTGCTGCCTAAACCTAACTACATCAACTATGTTTTTAAAACCACAACCGTTAACGGCCATTTATATTATTTTGGAAGGCCTATTCTGTTGTTTAGGTATGAAGACGTGTTTTTTTCCTGCACTAGTAGGGGCACTAATTCAGAAAATGCATCTGTGGGAAAAATCAGAGGAAAGTAACAA
This sequence comes from Plectropomus leopardus, assembly GCF_008729295.1. NCBI lineage: Eukaryota > Metazoa > Chordata > Actinopteri > Perciformes > Serranidae > Plectropomus > Plectropomus leopardus. The sequence goes on from NC_056469.1 coordinate 8,953,473, forward strand.
ATGCCATTGCGGTCGTATGGGTTTGAGGAGTCGGAGGACTTGCACGATTAATACTTTTTGATGTGCTTGCATTCGTTCAGGGATTTTTTTTCTCTTTTGTTTAGCATCAATTTACTTTACATTGTGTGTATATATATATATATATATATTTTGATATACACTTGAAATTCAGAGCAGTCAAGCATTACGCAACATGAGCTAATCTCAACTTGCTGTCAGATGACTTGAATAATGCAAACTTTGGCTCAGCCGATACTAATTTCCTGCTGTAATTAGTAATTCAAAGGCTATATCTTTCCAACATAGCCTCTTTTTTTTCTCTGTGTACAATAGTGGTGACCAACAGAACTGAGTCAAAGAAAGCAGTAACATTTTAGAAAAAAAAAATATATAAATTAACACAATATTTCAATGGGCATGCTATAAATCAAAATACTACAGAATTTCTAAAAATATCAAAGATTAACCAGTTATTGCTGCATTTACTGTTCATTTGTTTTTCCATGTGATTTTCAGTTTTCCCTCCCATATTTTTTCATTTTAATTGAATACTTTCTTTTCTCCTTCACCATGATTATACCAAAAAGGATCGTCTTGGACAGTTTAGCATCTGTCATGTAACTAAACATGTCTTTATCTCTTTTCTGTCCTCCTCAGCCCAGAGAGAAAGGCCGTATGCGATTCCACAAACTGCAGAATGTACAAATAGCACTGGACTTCCTCAGACACCGGCAGGTATGACACATAAAATGATAACCCCGAAAACCCTGGAGACTTTTGCAAACAATTGCAAAGCTTTGTCACAAGACCCCTAAGTGAATCTTAAACATTAAAATAACATTTCTGTATCTTGTTTTCTCAGGTCAAGCTGGTTAACATTAGAAATGATGACATAGCGGATGGGAACCCCAAACTGACCCTGGGGTTAATATGGACCATCATCCTCCACTTCCAGGTCTCCTCCTCTGTCAGTGTTATGTTCCATTTCTTATTATCGCTCTTTACCTCTGTCTCTGGGATCTGCACCTGTCAGCTGCTGTTTCCTCCCAGGGACCAATCTGAAAGGATTCTGCTCTTCAAATCCCTCTCAAAAAAGACATTTTCTCATCAAATCAGGATACTTCGTACCATTATTCTAAAATCATTCACAGCTTTTATAGCATACTGACACTGCAGTTGTGTTTTTTTGAATTTATGAACATTACAAAGACATAAAACACCATCAGGGTGTGTCAGTATGAGTCACTCTCTCACTGATTCCCAAAGGGAGGGTGTGTTAGATCGAGTGTACAACTTGTTGACGTGCTACACTCCCAGCCACATCCCATGTAACCAGGCCTTTTCCTGTGTATGCCAAGATCTGCCAGGCCTAATAGGCAGAGACGCACCTTCAAATATAAAACGATTCAAGTTCGGGTTGCAAAAACCTGAATCTTAGCATAGGATATTATAGAGACATACTGTAGGTGTGGAGAGTGGTGATCTGGTGAAGGTGCCATTGTTCCATGTATTTGCACACAATGTTCCCAGAGTCTTTATGTTTTATAGAATAGAGGGGAAAAATAGCTGGGTTGTGGTTGCTGGTGAGTCACAGATATGAAGAGGGAGAGGAAAATTCCCCTCCTATCCTTTAATGTGGTGTTAAATCTCACAGTGTGATTATCTTGAATTAGTTTAATTTACGGAGAAAGGGTGATTTTGTATGCTCTGAAGTAAAAATGTGTGTGGAAGATTTGAGATTAGATACTTACTGTGAGACCTACATAATCAAAACATCCACATAAGTGGTCAATCGCATAGATAGTGTACATATTTTTAATAAAGCAATGGAAAAAATAGCAAGATTCAACTTAACTTCATTTGTTTTAAAGTTTACTCCTCATTTAAAAATGTTGCTGATTTGCAGTGTAGACACAGTGTACGCTACTTTAAACACACATCCGTAGCAAATATGACTCATACTCCCAAATTCCCCAAATGTAAAGTTATCTGGATGCCACAGCAGCAGTGTTTTCCCCAGCCCAGCCCAGACAGAAATCCTGCTGCATCCTGTGAGCCAAGTCAAAAGCAACAAAACTTGTATCTACTGAACTGATAGATTTCTACTAATAGACAACAGGAAAAGATATGAAAGGCCCAGTGTGTGTGATTAGGTGTATCTGTTGGCGGAAATGGAAGCTAATATTCATAATTATGTTTTTATTAGTCTATAATCACCTGAAACTGAGAATTCTTCCATTTTTGTTGACTTAAAATAAACCTGTCATATCAACATATGGAGCAGTCCTCTTTCACGGAGTCTGCCATGTTATTCTTCAGTAGCCCAGAATAGACAAACCAATTAATGGCTCTAGAGAGGGTGTTTTGCATTTTTGATTGGAAGTTGCAGCTTGAGTTTGGTGTGGCAAATGTACCTGAATGCCGCCTTAGAATGTTCTACCTGCTTGAAAGGAAGGGTTGAGCAGGAGGATATCCAGATGGTTGCAATGTGCAGCCTCGCCAGTAGATGACACTAAATCCTACACACTGGTCCTTTAAGTCAACGAATGATAAGGGGATTAACTGGTCTTAGCGTGATAATGTAATTAACATTTAATTTTGAATATAACCATGGGTGTCTGGTAAATCTGTCCAAATTGCATCTTTTGGTTTCCACTCATGACTAATTTCCTCCACATTTCCTCAATATGGATTATTAACATATTCTGCATCTTCCACCTTCCTTAAACTGTATTTATGTGTGTTGTGTCAGATCTCAGATATTCAGATTAATGGCCAATCAGAGGACATGACGGCCAAGGAGAAGCTGTTACTCTGGTCCCAGAGGATGACGGACGGCTACCAAAACATCCGCTGTGATAACTTCTCCACCAGCTGGAGGGACGGCAAGCTCTTCAACGCTGTCATACACAAACACTAGTGAGTGGGGAATTTACTACTGATGAATTTTGTGGGTGTAGAATGATGGCTGCAATACAATTAGTACCATCAGTATGCAGGTCACTGCATTTTGGAGAGTATGGATTATTATATCAGCTCAATATTTACGGCACAACACAGTATCTAATGGACATGGATAACCTTGAAAAGTCATGGAATTTCACAATCACATTTTTCAGACCTTGAAAAGTAATGGAATTAGTAAAAATTATCTCAAGTGTTTGGAAGCTGTGAAATTTGTTGTTTGTAATGAAATTGTTACAATAATCTTTAATGGAAAACCTTTTACGTTATGTAACAAATTTAATTTCTGGTGCTGATGACACAATATACCTCTGATATGTGTCAGTGCGTGTAGTATTGATTACCATGCCGTACGTTTTTTCATCCCCCCCATGTTCCGTGTCACACTTAATCTACGGCATCTAGCTGAAATTATGTTCAAAGAACATAACATGAAAAAAAGATAGAGTCCTTAAAAAGCCATGGAAAAAGTTTTGAAATTTTATCCATGAAAATGTGTGGGAACCCTCTGAACAATTAAAAAAAAACTCCAGGGCATTATATTTAATAAAACCAAATATGCTCGGTCTTGTCATAACTCGTCACCATCCACGAATATTACTGAACAAGGAGTACACCGGAGCAGGCGTGAGACCATGGCATGCTTTCAGATGTCAAATTACTCCTCATAATGCCAGTTTAAACCTGCTCTGTAATTAAATTTCACTCTCAGTATTGACCAAATGTTTCTATTCTAGTCTAAATAATTTAAAACATGATAACCATTGTTAGGCTTTTCGTGGTTTCATATCAGATTTATTAATTGAAAGACAGTTGCTAGCTGTGTGCTATAGATTTAATAGTCCAGAAAATCCATAAAGTTGCACAGTGCTTAGCTTAATTTATTCACTGCTAAATAAGTTGTTTGGGGGTTTTGTTTTTTGTTTTTTTAACTGACATGTTTGCTTTTCAACAAAATTGTCCTCTTTTGACCTTCTTTTTTTTCTTTACTTATTTCACTGACAGTTCCCTGATGTAATAAAATCTGTATTAATACCTCTCCATGAACACGTCAGGCCTTCAGGCTTGGAATATAATGGGCAGGTGTTGGCCATGAGTAATCCTGTACCTCCTTAAAATGATAATTCCTCTATTAAACATGATTAGCTTTATTAAAAAGTGAGATCTGAACTCCTTGCTGTTGAACAGCAAACATGCTAATTCAACCCAAGTTGTTGTGTGTCTTTAGGGTGGAATTATTGGATAAGGGTTGTTTTGTGTGGAAGCATCCTGGGAAATGAATGCGCTTTTATTTCTCAGGAGTATTTGTCAATGCAGTTTATCTGCTGGTTGGTGTCTTTCACAAAGGGATTCATGCAGAATCCAGAGAGCAGAGTGGTGTTCGATGAGACGGTTGTGATGTAGATCTTTAAAGCCTTTATGCATTGAGAGAAAGAGATGCCTGCAGGGACAAGTTTCCTTGAACTTGAGCGTGTACCTGAAACTTTTTTTCTCTCTCTGTCTCTTTTTGGAGACACCTGGGGCTGGATTAGTGCCGCCTTTCACAATGGTCAGGGGTGTGGTGTGTGGGCGTTACTGTAGCACTCTGTGGTTGCTACAATGAAAACTGTGGCGTTACTTCGTGCCGAGGCATAGTGCAGGGCATCCTGGTGCAGGATTTCCAGAGAATTCGAGATTGTCCAGGGTTTTATGTCGGTGTGTGAAGGCTTATGAATTGAATTCCCAAAGCTACGGTCGAATTTAGTGGGAAAGCTTTGTAGGAAAGCTTGATGAAGGAGCAGGGACTTTGCTGAACCAAGAGGAGACTTGTTCCATCTCAGCAGCCCTGCTGAAGGATTAAGGGGATCTTCACGTGACGATGGACACCTGAGATAAAGCTAGGATGGATTTACATGCAACCATCAAAAGATTTCTTCACATAAAGCTATAAGGCCAACCACTACAGTGACATAACAGTTTTACTTGCCACTGGACAAGGCAGGTTTTAAGATGTTCAGCATGAGAAAGAAGTCTAAGAAGAAGAAAGGAAGCCTGGGCTTCTTTGGTGGCGTGTCAGCGTCTAACAGCGATTTGGATGACCGGGTGGTCATGTTGTGTGAGGAAATCCCATCAGAGGGATCCTCCTGGGACTCAGGGCGGGGTTCCCATAGCTCAGGGGCCCGCTCCAGCAGTGATGAACTGGGCCACGGATGGAGGTCTCGTAGCTTTCACGGGACAGAAGGAAAGAGCGTGAGCAGCTCCTCTCGGCCAATAAAGCAGTACTCTGTTTGCGAAATCCATCATGTGGAGGCTTCTCCTGTTTATAAACAGAGTGCCGGCCGTTCTGTATGCATCAGAGAGCTGTATGAATCTGCTGCTCCTGTTGTCTTGTGCACATTTTGTATTTATTTTGTTTCTTTTATAATAGATTTGGTAATGCATTTCAATAGTTTATGACATTATGATCAAAAGTTCTGCAATAAAATAGTCAAGTATGCATGCGTGATAGATAAGGTTATGTGTTGTACTAAATCATGCTGCTCTGCACTCTTAAGACATACACTTAACCTTAAAATATGTCAGCATTGATTACATTAGCTGCTCTATAAATCACACTTCTGCTGAAGATGCTCAGACATCTGCCAGAGAAAGTCAAACACCCAGAGGACAAAAAAAGGCAGGTGCTGGTACAAGTCTGTCAGAAAGTGGAACAGGTGGGCATTTTAATAGCATAACAGAAGGTCTTTAAAAGCACAAATGCTGCTAATATGTTCAGTGTAAACCACATAAACGAGCAGACCTGCATTAATTTGTCTATCTGCTAATGTTAATGGCATTTAATCCTCCATTCCAGTCCATTTCCCAGGTTTTAATTAAATTTCTAAGGCTGAAAATAAATACAACATATGCAGATAGTATCCAGTGGTGTCACTAAATTTTAATTGTGGTTTTAACACTTATACGTTGCTATTAAATGTATTATTGCAGTGTTGTAATAGAAAGTCGAATTACGCCGCAGATGTCGTTAGTCATACTTTTAAACTCTCATGAAACGTTTCACCAGACCGTTCTTGATGATTACTATGGGTACATCCACACTTATGCATTTTTGTTTTGAAAGGCACAATTTTTACTATGGTTACGTCTAGCCCCAAACTATTCCCAACATTTGGAATCCCTAAAATGGAGACCTTTAAAAACACTGTTGACCCTGTGTTTTAGTATGGTTGGGCAGAAATGGAGAGTGTGGGTAGTCCTCACCCATCGCCATGGCTTCCTCTGGCGTTAGATAACACCCCCTTACAGCTCTAATATGTTGCCGTATTTGCTTTGCAGCAAGTCCTGATCTGTTTTATGCCGCCTTGACCACCTCATACTCATGTGTTACTTTCTGTAACAGTTCCACTGTTTACTTGTTCCTAGCAAAGAAATCTCTGGTCTTACTTTTCGTTATTCCCGTAGTATTTGCTGTAGTCAACTAACTGCAGAGTGGACAATCTGCTTCCTGTTTACACCAGCAAGGGCATGCCCACTGCCCAGTGTGTAATATTGCGTTTCCTAGGATAGTGAAGGAATGATGCACCCTACTATCCCTAAGATTGGCAAGTGCTCGTTGCCAACATTGGCTGGATTGGTTAGGTTTAGGCAAGAGAAATAAGACTGTTTCAGGTTAGGGTAAGAAGTATGGAGAGTAAGGCGGTCCATTCTTTCACTATCCCAGGGAACGCAAATTTGCACCTAGTGTACGTGGATGGTCGTGTGATGTGCATTTTCAGGCGTTAGTATATGGACAGAGATTATTTCTGAAACAGTGCTAAAGTGTTTTATGTGTTTGGAGATTGTTTTTGTTTTAAAACACCATTATGTGGCTGTGGCCAATGACCCCCTGTCACCTGGACCTTGTTGGTGATTAATCACATTGTTTGTGTTTCCCTAGTCCCCGACTCATCGACATGGGCAAAGTGTACCGACAGAGCAACCTGGAGAACCTGGAACAGGCCTTCAATGTGGCAGAGAGAGACCTGGGAGTGACACGCCTGCTGGATCCTGAGGGTAAGACTGGCCCAAAGTCAATTTAATCGAAAATACCAGTGTTTTGGTTTTTTTTTGATAATAGCTTTATTTAGGTGTAATATCTTGGATATGTCTACAAGTTACTGACTGTTAATATTAATTAATTAATTAGCAACGTGAAATAATGAGATGACATATTTGACTTTGTCCTTCCAGATGTTGATGTCCCACACCCTGATGAGAAGTCCATCATCACTTACGTTTCCTCCCTGTATGATGTCATGCCTCGGGTTGATGTACATGACGGCGTCAGAACTAGCGTAAGCAGAACTTGTTCCATACCCTGAATCTTAGCTGATGCATAAACTCAAGCTATAAATAATTGTACATCTGTGTAATTTTAAAAAAATGCTCTAATTTGATCTGACTGAAAGCTTAATGAGATTGAACTTAACACCAGGCTTGTGACTCTGTGAGCTGTTTTTCAATGCGTTCAAACATTCACAGAGAAACAGAAGTCTTATGAAACTAAGTATCGCAGGAAATTAGCAGCCTGTGGTGCGTAAGCGATATGCTCATATTTACTTTCACACATCATCAGTTACTATACAATATACATACAGAACTGCACAGTAGTTAATACAAACTCACTCATTAGGCCAAGGCTATGTCCCATTTCTGAACCAGACTGCTTCTGTCTCGCTGTCTGTCTCCTACCATTGTCTTCCTTCTCCCACCGTCCCCTCCACCTCTGCCCCCTTCATTTACCCCGTGTCCACTCTCAGCTTCCTTGTCCACTCACACAAGACCTGGATTGTTTGGCACCTAATTGAATTTAGCGATGGTGTGTGAGCGCTCGAAGCACGGCCTCGCAGGAGAAGAAGTACCCTCCTGTGTGCTGTTTTTTAAACTTGTCTTTTTCTGCTGCGTCGGCTGCAGGAGCTGGAGCTGCGTTGGCAGGAGTACTACGAGCTGGTGACTCTTCTGCTCCAGTGGATCCGCCACCATGTCATGATCTTCGAGGAGAGAAAGTTCCCAGCCAGCTACGAGGAGATAGAGGTGAGAAGATATGCTATTATACCTCTTGATCAGAGATTTATCTTGGTGTGTTTGCAGTTGAGCAGCACTTAAGAGCACAGCTATGTATATAAAAACATTTCTTACCCTTAATTCTCTCAATGAGAAGTTCTATTTATGTCATATATAAAAACTACTGAAATACAGTTCATAACATAAGTATAGTGAAAAAGACGTTTCTATTGTTGGATCAAAGAGCATGCTTACATAACGTCTAGCTGTGGGCAGATAGAGGATACTGTATTCACAGACATTGTTGTACCATAGGTGGGGCGGCGTCTGAGAAAACACAGCCAAAAGGCAGATAATGTAAAACCTAATCCTGAGGAGAATGCCCACTGTGCCACTCCCAGTCAGTGCTGCAGAACAAAAACATAGCGTGACTTTGGTATTATTTTTAATTCCCTTTAAAGTCAAATTATCAGAAACATAGCATCATCCAAAGTAGCAGATTGGGTGTGCTTCTTCAAAGCAGTAAAGTCTGGTTAGAGAGTGAGTAACATTTCTTTAGTGATACAGGCAGCGGAGTTATTTGACTCATAAGTTAAGCTCAATTTACACCAGTCATGGAAATTAACAAATGATGCTATAAAGGACAGCACTACCACAGCACTGTACACAGAATATTTGAACTGTGTTACCTTAATGCACTTATCCTATATAGGAAAACAGAATTTCAGATTCGTTTAACTGATCCACGTGTAGAACATTGAGTTACATAAGTATAGTCAAGGTTTCGTCATTACTTCAGTAAAGGCTGCGGCTATATTCTGTCTTGGAACAAAAATGCATTTAAGAGAAAAAAATGCAATTTGGTCCACATAAATTAAATTAATGAAAATAAAAAAATACAACTCTCCAATATGAACGTGTGTATTTTTTTCTTTAGCTTCTTTGGCGCCAGTTCTTGAAATTCAAAGAGACCGAGCTGCCAGTGAAAGAGACCGACAAGAACCGGTCTAAACACATCTACCAGTCCTTTGAGGTAAGCTAACCCTCATTTTCTATTCTTTGTACTTTTTGGACTCTCTTCTATTGAGTCATGACTCATGCATTCTGCTCCAACCTGTCCACAGAGTGCCGTGCACGCTGGCCAGGTGAAGGTCCCTCCAGGTTACCATCCCATTGATGTGGAGAAAGAATGGGGTCGCCTTCATGTGGCCATCCTGGAGAGAGAGCGGCTGCTCAGGATAGAGTTTGAAAGGTTAGGATAGTGGCGGATAAGCAATAATATGCTGTATACAGTCCTTATGGATGAGATTTTTATTGTACTAGTTTTTACAGCCAAGGGGTGTGGTGCTAACATGACAGCAAAGCACAGAAATGGATAAATAAGCAGCAATCTTGCATGTTAACATAACAATACTAATTAATGCAGATCACAAGTGTACAGGGTGTAAAAAGTAGAAATGACAGAATACATAATGTATCTATACGTAGTTAAGATCACACCCTCTGTAAGATAATAACTTGTAATAATAATTAATTTTAAATGTAAAAAATCACTAGCAATTTAGGACAAGCCAATGCTTACCCAGGTTGTTACAACAGTTGCCAAAATTGCATGCCCGTATAGTATTCGGTTTGAATCAGGAAAAAGATACATAGTAAACTGAATCCAGAGTGTGTCCTAAAGACAACAGATGAAATAGCTGCCACATTAAAAGAGTTCACATTGATAAAGCAAGCAGTCAAACTCATGCAAATAAATTAACTTGCTACAGGTAGATAGCAGGTTTACCATCTGTAAGACTAACCCCACTTTTTATTTATTTTTTTTATTTTCTTAATTTAAATATTATGTATTATATATATCTATTCATTTGTTGTTTGTTTTTGGATTGTTTTTTGTAGGTGCTGTTGTTGCTATTTTTGCATTTATTTGCTTGTTCTGTTTTTTTTTTGTTTCCTGCTAGTTAGCTTCCTGGCTTTTTGAAAGAGCTTGATAGGCTGCATAAGGTTTGAAAAAAAAAAAAAAAAAACAGCACGAGAGGCAACAAATATTATCAAGCACTCTTAATAATTGAAAAATGCCAGCCAGCTTGGAGCCTAGTTTTAGCCACAAGGTTAATGAATTAACTAGCCTTCCAACATCACCAAAGCTATGCCCATGATGTTTTGACTAAAATACATCATTGCCAAATACACTTTTATTTACCTTAAGCTAAAGCTTCTTCTTTATCAAACAACTGTTACTGGTATTTCACTATGGCAGATGTGTTTCAGTTACACACTTATTGCACCATTTTCTTGCATTGATAGAAGGTAGCTTAACACTCTGGTGAAAGTCTGTTTGATTTGTATCAAAACAAAAAAGTTGTGTTCCTCATGATTGGAGTCATAATTAGGTCTGATAAAATAGGATGAGACATTATAAATTTTCTATTTGAGTAGCGTTGTGTCATGCATGGAAAATGGGATGGCTTTGTGTCACAAGATTGTTCAGTCATCTGCCTTGTTTATGCTTGCAAGATGTGGACTGAGTAAATGAGCAGACTGAATGTCTTTGTCAGAAAACGGCGACATTTTCGTCTCGCTCGGCGCTGCTACGTGGCAGATTGATTTCCTAAAACGCAATAGGAGTGTGATAGGAGAACTGACTTTATTTTGTAGCTGGAACTGTAAATTTGATAGTAGAATTAAGGAATGGCATTTGTGAGTGATCCTCATAAACTGGAGTATTTGCTGGAACGCAAGAGGCCGTAAGTTGTGATCTTCAGCTTCTGGTGGTCTAAATGTAAAGTGGTTGTTCAACAAAAGTTATTAGTCCTAGAAATGTCAGGGAGGGAGTTGTGAGTGAGACAAATTTTATTACAATTTGTTTAATTGTTTTTTTTTTTTAAAATCTTAACTTATCCAGACTTGAGAGGCTCCAGAGAATTGTCACCAAAGTCCAGATGGAGTCGGGGGCGTGCGATGACCAACTCAACCATCTGGAGACTCTACTGCAGACGGTGAGTGCTATTCAGGTCTCATTAATACTTCATATGTGTGTGTGTTCATTACGTGAAAGAGTCCAAAGAATCTACAAGATGAATATTTAGTCCACTAGCTTTGTGAACTCATTGTATCCAAAATGATGTGAGTTTTAAGTTTTTCCCAAAACTTCCTAAGTAATAAAATCATCTCTTTATAAAGAATTCAGCTGCACATCAGTCTAATGCAGTCCAAATTTGACTTCTGAGCCTCCTTTACACCGTTTCATTTAACGGAAACTCACTACAAACATTTGTCCAGTCAGGTATTTAAGAACATGCTGTACGTAAATTCTACAAAGGTTATCTGCCAGTCTGGCCGTGCAAAGCTACGGAAAAGTGAAGAAAAGAAAATCACAGGAATCTTTACCCTCCTTTAGGCATAGAAAGGGCTGATGCTTACTTGTGTCAATCACTGTCACAAGCCTTTATTTTACTGAAATGTTGGTGGCATTTAAAAAGAAGATGAAAATGTGTGTTTTCATTGGCTTTCATCCCCTCAGGATATTCGTCTGATGAATGCAGGGCAACCACCTAAGCACACAGCAGAGGTGGAGAGAGAGCTGGACAAGGCAGACAATGTGATTCGCCTGCTCTTCAACGATGTGCAGGTACTCAAGGATGGGCGCCACCCTCAGTCTGAACAGATGTACCGCAGGTGGGTGCTTCATGTATTGCATTCAAGTGAGCTTTTCACACAATACACCTTGTTAGAAAACTGTTCTGAATACAAAAAAGCAGCAGTATAAAGGACTGTGTTTCTCATCTCCATAGGGTTTACCGCATCCATGAGCGCCTGGTGAACCTGCGCAGCGATTACAATCTTCGCCTGAAGACCAGTGTGACAACCACCAAGGCTCCCATCCAGCACACCACTATTAAAGTGCGGCCCGAGATGGATGATGTGACCCTTCGCTATGTCAAAGACCTTCTGGCATGGGTGGAGGAGAACCAACTTCGCATTGATGAGGCAGAGTGGGGGCTCTGATCTGCCCTCTGTGGAATCTCAGCTGGGCAGCCACCGAGGCCTGCACCAAACTGTGGAGGACTTCCGATCCAAGATTGAGCGGGCCAAGACTGACGAGGTAGTGCCCGTATCGGAACCACTGGAAGGGATAACATACTGTCTGTCACTGTGCAGTTGATTTTAAAAGTAATCCCTTTTGCATCTTCCATATTCTTTAGAGCCAGCTATCTCCTGCCAGCAAGGGCGCATACAGGGAATACCTGGGTAAACTGGACCTTCAGTATGGCAAACTACTGGTAAATATGTTTATATTTCAATATGCAGAGAATGTAAAAGCTTTAAGTTATAGTTGTGGGTATCTGAGTGCTATTTTTTTTTGATCAACAGTTGGTAATATGATGTTTTTTTTTTCTTTCAGAACTCTTCCAAGTCCCGTCTGAGGAACTTGGATTCACTCCACGCCTTCATCAGCGCTGCCACTAAGGAACTGATGTGGCTGAATGACAAAGAAGAGAAGAGGTCAACTTTGACTGGAGTGACAGGAACACCAACATGACTGCCAAGAAAGACAACTACTCGGTTTGTTTTAGGAGTATTTGTTCAGTTTTGTAAAATATGTTTGGATAAATTAAGAGTGCCATTAACTATTTTCTTTTGATTGTTCAGGGTCTCATGAGAGAGCTGGAGCTGAGGGAGAAGAAAGTCAATGATATCCAGGCCACGGGAGACAAACTTGTGAGGGATGGACATCCTGGCAAGAAGACAGTTGAGGTAATTATTCAAGCTGAGGTGTAAAAATGCACATCCTGTAAATCTATTGAGTGAGGTCAATGCATTGTCATCATGTCTTCTTTGTCCCTTGAAGGCCTTTACAGCCGCCTTGCAGACTCAGTGGAGCTGGATCCTCCAGTTGTGCTGCTGTATTGAAGCTCACCTCAAAGAAAACACAGCCTACTACCAGGTATGAAACAGTTTTTTTTTTTATTCCAATAACCCTATATTAAATATTCAGCTATAAAACTTAACTAAAAACTTAACTATGTCCTCTGTAATGTCCGTCCCTTGCAGTTCTTTGCCGATGTCAAAGAGGCTCAGAACAAGATGAAGAAAATGCAGGAGAACATGAAAAAGAAATACAGCTGTGATCGCTCCACTACAGCCACACGCCTGGAGGATCTGCTGCAGGATGCTGCGGTGAGTGATGTCCACTTTCATGGATAGATCTAGATTTATTTGTTTATTTATTTGTAAAATTAGATCCCCATTAGTTGCTGCCAGGGTAATTATTACTTCCTGGGGTCCGCACATAAAGATACATACAATACATACAAACACATGAACATTACCCTAAACTCAAACCTGTATACCCTCCCAGCACACCCTAGATTACCCCTTACCCACCCCAAACCCTATCAAATGTATCATGGTCCAAGTGTGATATCCCAAGTCATAAAATAAAATATAAATATAAAAATAAGTTAAAAATATAAAATAGTATAAAATAAAATAAAATGTAATACCTACACAGGATCGGGCCAGATTAGCTTCTTGAGAAGTATGTAACAAATAGAAGTAGAAAATTGGAAATATTGTCAGTTTAATTTTGTTTCCCATTGATTTATCCTTCACCAGGAGGAGAAAGAACAGCTGAATGAATACAAGACCCTTGTGAATGGCCTGAATAAGAGAGCCAAGTCCATCATCCAGCTGAAACCACGCAACCCCACCACCTCCATCAAAGGAAAGATGCCCATTCAGGCTGTGTGTGACTTCAAGCAACAGGAGGTAAGTGATTTGTGACTCATTAAAAGCCCAGGGTGGTCATATGTAACACAGAACCTCAGTAGTGCTCACTTTAATGTGTGTAATTCATCAATTGTTAATTGTGTTTCAGATCACCGTCCATAAAGGAGATGAATGTGCACTCCTCAACAACTCACAGCCTTTCAAGTGGAAGGTCCTGAACCACTCCGGACACGAGGCGGTGGTGCCTTCTGTCTGCTTTATGGTACCTCCAGTCAACAAGGAGGCTGTGGACAGTGTCGCCAGGTGAGAACACTGTGAAAAACAGAATGCGTCACATGTGACAACCATTTATGTATAGCCAACTAAGTAATATATAAACAATGTAACTACTCAGCCACACTCTGGGTCTTGATCGCTACTGTCGGTATTAGCTTTTCTTTTTCTTTTTTTTACGATTTTTTTGGGCTTTTGTTGCCTTTAATTGACAGGACAGTGTGAGTGTGAAAGGGGGAAAGAGAGAGAGGGAGACATTCAGCAAAGGGCCGAGGCTGGATTCGAACCTGAGGCCGCTGCAGCGAGGACACAGCCTCTGTACATGGGGCGCCACTCTGTCCACTAAGCCATCAGGCGCCCCAGTAATAGCTTTTCTAATATAGTAGCAAGGAGTAATGATCCCAATAGTGACTTTGACACATTTGACAAATAATTTATGGATGTTACTTACAATGTTAGAGGTATCCAAATTTTTTCTTTTGTCCTGATTTGTTCCCGATTATGGGAAATGTGGTGCTTTTGAGGGGAAATATGTAACGCTATGGTTCACTTAAAATTGTTAACCGATATAAGAAGGCAATTCTGTTTTCTGTCAACCAGTCCAATCTCTGATACATTACACCATATGTAATGGGCTTTATACTCGGTATACAGCAAGATGTGATCTCTGGAGTATTTTCTGTTTCTTAATTCTTGCTCTACCTGTGTTCCTCTTCTCCTCCAGTCTGGATGCAGGTCAACAGCAGATGGTGAATATGTGGCAGACGCTTCATATTGACATGAAGAGCTTGCTGTCATGGCAGTATCTGATGAGAGACTTCACACAGATTCGCACCTGGAACATCAACATGGTGAGCATTAACACTTTTACGTCAAAACATAATAATAATAATGATAATTCACAAGCTGACCTGTATGTGCAAGATCAAAGAAAATTACCAGAAACATCGCATTTCATTTTAAACTTTATTTCAAATTAATACATTAATGTAAGGCCAAATGAAAATGAATAAGACCAAAACTAACAGCTTCCAATAGTTGTTCCAAATAGCTAAGAGAAGCGTAAGAAATAAATCAAGGTTTTAGGACGTTAGACAAAGTCCATAAAGCCAGTTATTTTAAAAGCAGGATATTCAGGGAAGTGTTTTATTTGTTAAGTGTTTGGAACCAAATTCAATTACCATAAGATAGTTTGTTGTTGGCACTGGGAAGAGAGCACAAGTCTCGATACAATTAACAATGAAACTTTTTTGTTTTTGCTTTGAGGATTCTGTATATTTTAGTTCATTAGTCTCATTCATTTGTCTCTGTAGTCATTAGTTCATTAGTCTCTGTACCCAAAATACATTATTAAATACAGCCTCCTTATCCTCCCACTTTCTTCTCCATCCTGTGCAGCTAAAGACCATGAAACCAGAGGAGTACAGACTGTTGATGAGGAACCTGGAGCTCCACTACCAGGACTACATGCGCGACAGCCAGGACTCGCAGCTCTTTGGCCCCGATGACCGTATGCAAGTTGAGGAGGACTACAGCCAGTCAACCCAGCATTTCGACAACCTGCTCCGCACCATGGAGAAAGGTAACAACCCCCCACCCCCTTAAATAACGAATCAGCGTTTGATTATTAATTAAAATATAAATGGAATATGTGGATAGAAGCTTTACAGAATATAATTGTGGTTCACCTTTCAGGACTAATGGTTGTTAGGCCCAAAGGTGAGTGATGTGAAGCCAGTCAAAGCTACAACTCACCAAGCTAATGTGTGTACAAGCTTTAAAGCTTTGGATGAGATGTTTAAGGATAACAATTAGTGTTAGTGTTCTAAGTGACTGCATGTTGTTTCGGTTCCCATGCCGCTTTTCTTTTTTTGCAGCTCTACAAAAAAAAAACCAAACATATTTAGTGAGATAGGCTACAGGTTATGCTTTTTTATCATGCAAACACCTAATGGTGTGATAACTCACTGTAGGAAAACATTTGCTATGTACTGTATGCTGTGACTTTAGATTATATGGAGCTGTGTGTGTTTGTGTCACAGCACATGAAGAGCTGCATGTATGATCGTGCTTATGTGCAGGGCAAATACGTGGTAGATGCCACAGATAAATGATGTGATTTGAGAATGTGAAAATGTTTGGAAATATGTAAACATGTCCTAAAGTAACAAAATGTAAACTTAAAATATCGTATAGTGCAATATACACCAAAACTCTAAGCTGTGTATTTCTCAGTCTATTTAGTATTTCTACATTCTTGGTCCTCAAGACAACAAAAGTCTATTTTTCCCTCACCTTCACGCTAAACACATCATTTATTCTGCTGTCCTAAACTACGACACATGCTGTTACACAGGTCAGCAGGATGAGAGTCTGTGTAAGAACTACATCTCAGAGATCAAGGACCTGCGTCTGCGTATCGAGGACTGTGAGGCCAAGACTGTGGCTCGCATACGCAAACCTATGGACAAGGAACCTCTGAAAGAATGTGTTCAGAAGACAACAGACCAGAAGGTACTATACATAGTAGTGTAGTTTATTAATTACACCACATTACCATATTAATTAGAAATCAGCATAGCATTGGAGACTGCCATTTCCCAGCCTCTATATTTCACTCTAATTTGTTTGCTACTAGGCTTGAATCAGCTAGGACGCCTGCAGTCATGAGGATTATCTGAAAAGCTAATTTACATAAGCTTTTTTTTGTATTCTTACTTGAGGAGATGAAGTAGAAATACATGCTAATATCCTCTCTGCAAAAGCATACGTGTATCAAAGCAAAACGTTTGACATTTGTAGGCACCAATTTTGCACATTTTCCTGACCCTGATGACATTTTGGGAGTATCATGAGCGAGACCAGTTTTCATAGCAGCTTGATGATCTAACATCTTTGGAAGTAAAAATTTCATAATATGATTATTAGCAGCCTACTGGAAAGGCAAAATGGTTTCATCCACAAAGAGGAATGAGGGAAAGATAAAATGATAGGAAGGTAAAATGAGAATTTGATCATTCTGTAGGGGGCAATGATAGGAAGCACTGGTAGAAAGAAAAAAAGGAGGAACACTTTTTCATATTTTCTCTTCTAAACTGCCGGGAACACTGTAGATTGGAGTAAGAGCTTAAATCAGCGTAGCTAAGAGTGTGAAAATACAGCCGAGAATTGTAATTGCTTCAGGGTCTGGAATTTGCAGCAGTTCAGAGTAAGTGTTGCAGACAGTGCAGTGAGGCCTGCTGGCCGCTCTCCTACTACAGCTCCCTGCTGATCTGAGACAATTTAAATGTTTGGCAGAAACCCAGCACAGGTTAATTTGAATTTTAAATGTGCCTTATAGCACACTGGTGGAATCTGCTCCTCATAACAGGCTGGGTGGCTTCTTTGTCAGTTTTTTATTCCATGTTTAGTCCTTTGAAGCCTGGACAGACATCACTTTTTTTGTGCTGCATTCAGACACCTTTCATAAGAATTTAAACCTTTGAATCTTGAGCGAATTGGTTTGATTTCTTCTTTGGAAATATGGGGAAAATGAGCAACAGAAATTTTGATTGAATTTTTTTGCCTATTCCCAATGTTTTTGGGAGAAATCAAGCAAGATGATTCTCTCAGGTTTCAAAGGAGTAACCTCTGTCAGGTTTTGACTCTTGAACTCTTGTTGTCATTGTCTGCTGTATAGAAATGCCAGGTGAATCTTGAGGGCCTCAAAAAGGACCTGGATAAAGTGTCTGTGAAGACACAACAGGTCCTGTCCTCCCCTCAGCAGTGTGCCTCAGCTCCTGTCCTGCGCTCAGAGCTTGACCTCACTGTGGAGAAGATGGATCATGCCTACATGCTGTCCTCGGTTTATCTGGACAAGTGAGTCACCAGCCAATTCCTTTTGAGTTACAGGTCCAGTGTGTGGGATTTTGGGCATCTATCTGCAGAAATGGAATACAATTAACATAATTTTCTTAAGTTTATCATCCCCTGAGATTAAGAATTGTTCACTTTTCATGAGTTTAGAATGAGCCCTTCATATCTCCATAGGGATCTGGTCTTCCACAGGGCCTACCATGTTTCAATACCATATTTCTACAGTGCAGACGGACAGAATGGACAGGTCAAACTCTGGCTCTAGATGGAGCCATTTGCATTTTTACCTAACCTGGAGGCCACCAAAGGTTCCCATATAGACTTGGAAAGGGAGGGGTGAGGGATGGGGGTATTCAGGTGGTTGCAGTTTGCAACCTCACCTCTAGAAACAAGAAATCCTACACACTGGTCCTTTAGGAGAAGATTTTGTTTCCTAAAGCCTTGCTCCTTTATTTACTTATTATTTCTTTCCCCAGGCTGAAGACTGTGGAAATGGTCATCCGTAACACAGCGGGTGCTGAGGGAGTTCTCAAACAATATGAGGACTGTCTGCGAGATGTTCAGACCGTGCCCAGCGATGTCAAAGAAGTAGAAGCTTACAGAACTACACTTAAGGTAAAAAGCATATGAGTAAGATTTGGCATTTATTCCCTTTGAGCCGTCCAGCAAAACTGATGATTTCGACCTTCTTTGCTCATTGCTTACTGGCCTCTCTATTCATATATATATATATTCGTATATAGTTTTATTCTGTCATTATGTGCACTATGTGCATTGTCTTGTTTTTCTTACCTGTTTGTTGTTGTTGTGCGGAGCACTGTTACGAACAGAATTTCCCTTGGGATGAATAAAGTATTCTGATTCTGATTCTGATTCTGATATGAAATCTGCAGAAAATGCGAGCTGAGGCTGAGGGTGAGCAGCCAGTGTTTGATTCTCTGGAGGAAGAGCTGAAGAAGGCCACTGTAGTGAGTGACAAGATGTCACGTGTGCACAACGAGCGTGACATTGAGCTGGACCACTACCGCCAGCAGCTGTCTAATCTTCAGGACCGCTGGAAGGCCGTTTTTACTCAGATAGACATCCGCCAGAGAGAGCTGGATCAGCTCGGCCGCCAGCTAGGCTACTATCGCGAGAGCTATGATTGGCTGATTCGATGGATTAACGACGCCAAGCAAAGGCAGGAGAAGATCCAGGCTGTGCCCATCACTGACAGCAAAACTCTGAAAGAACAACTGGCGCAGGAGAAGGTATATAGAGTATAGCATTCCTATTTTCTTAGCATTATTATTTTCTGATCATTTTCATGTGAAACTAGTGAGCTCAGGTCTTAATTTAAACACCCTTTTTTTCAAACAGAAACTGCTAGAGGAGATTGAAAATAACAAAGACAGAGTTGATGAGTGTCAACAATATGCTAAGGCATACATTGATACTATCAAGGTGAGCATCAAACAACACTAATTTGCATTAACGATTCTAAATATAGTAATTTGGAGCATTTAGAGAAAGTATTTTTGGCATAACTGATGTATGAAGAATGTCTTTTTTTATCAAACAGGACTACGAACTCCAGCTGGTCGCCTACAAAGCTCACGTGGATCCTCTTGCTTCTTCTCCTTTGAAGAAAACCAAAGTGGATTCTGCTTCTGACAACATTATTCAGGAGGTTTGTTTCCTAGAACCCATGTTGGATACAGTGTCTAGAAAACAATTTGATAAAGGACAACTTAACCATGAACTGATTTCACTGTTTAAGATGTGCATGAAGCTATTAAATGACACATTATACACATTATAAAGTGTTTGTTTGTCTCTCCCTGTATCAGTATGTAACACTAAGGACCAAGTACAGTGAGCTGATGACTCTGACTAGTCAGTACATCAAGTTCATCACCGACACGCAGCGCCGCCTGGAGGACGAGGAGGTGCGTGACAACTGGCTGAGGATCCCAAACAAACTAAATTCTAACATTAACCTAACCAAGCAACCAAATAATCAACCAACCAACAAACGAGATTACCCACTGATCACTGAAATGCATGCCCGCACGCACTGTGTGGCACACACACATTCACGCACCCGTTACATTAATGTACGGATGGCAAATGGTTCCTTTGCACAGATTACGCTGGAAACATTGGCATGCTGTAGCTGATCTTTTAGCTAGAGAAGCACATCATTTTTGGAGCATTTTAAATGTTTTTAGTAGCGATCGTATATCAAGACAATAGTGACAGTAAAAAAACATATTTGCAAACAAATATGATGCATGTTGTGTGAGTGTGTTTACATGCAAATGAAAACAGTATTTAAAAAGATTATTCATCATCTACATTGAGACCAAAATTCTCAATGTCAGTCTAAAACTAGACGAAATAAATACAGCACATTGTGTGTTTTTTGTATCTACTCCATCTTCATCCATTGTGTGTATTGTGACGTGGATTTAGAGTGAGGGGTTCTTTCTTTCACTGTGTATAACTTTTCCTTTCTTATCTGTATGGCCACTTCATTTCCTGAGGTTAAAATCAAAGTGGAGTTTCAGCCTGGTTATCATGGTCCTTAGTTCTCCCTTCTTAAATTAACACAAGTTTAAAGTTTCACATTATTTTCTAACCCTAATGTTTTGTTTGTTTCTTTGCTTCTCTTAACTGCTTGCCAGTGCTTTGCCATGATGAATGCTTAACTTGTTTGAGCATTTAAGAGGTAAATCATTCAGTGTTTCAAGTACCTACTGTACAGCATAAGCTTCATTCCCTCTGTCATTCTAACACCTGTATCTCTCTCAAACTGCTTTTGGCTTTTCATGGCATACACGTTCTTGCTTTCACTGCAGTCATTTATTGAATAACAGTAACTATCTTCACTAAGGATAATTTCATTACTTTCATAATGTTCTCAATATTCTTTTTTAACACACATTATAGTGCTGCTAACACTTCCTAGAGTCAAAAACTGGTTCCCTAACTCACAGTGACATTATCTGAACCCGCTATCCTTGACTTTGCCTTTCTTTTCCATTTCATTCTGTGCCAAGAAGTGATTTAAAGAACCCCCAGTGCATGGGATGAGATCAAAACTAGTCTAAGTGAATGGTGTGAATAATATTCTAACACAAGGCATTTAGTCCTTTTCTAAAAGAAAAGTTCCCACACTTTGGTTACAGACACTTTACATAAAAATAAAGGAGGCACATGTTTTTTTTTTTATATGAAGTAGTTCAAAACATTTATGTAAAAAAAAGTCAATATTTAAATAGTGATAATAAATTAATGTGTAGGAGATACTTAATCAGATATCTGAAATAAGAATACATCTGCCATTTATGCAGTAAACAATTTAACAAATTATTTTCAACAATATGATATTAATTAAAGCTAAATTGTAGACATACAACATAATATAATGAAACTCGTAATTCTAGGCATTTTTTGAAAGTTAGCGCTACAGCTACAGGTGCATGCCATATGATTTTCTTGCTGTGTTGTGAAGTGATATTTTGTTTCCATACATTAATCAATTCTTCCCCATCATGCATTTTTCCCTGAATTGTCATGTCATTAATTATTTTAATTGCATCTTGAATTTAACATCACTTTGATGAATGTGCATCTAATTTGCGTGTAGTGATTGATCTTTGACTTGACCTTTGAGCTAACTTTAACATTAACATTGCCTGGGTAACACAGTACATTAAGTTGCTTTAGTTTCAGTGTGATTAGATTGGGATTATGATAGTAATTGCAATCTTAATTCACACTGTTCTGAGCTGGTTAATGTATAGTGCTATCTTTAACATGTCATGCTTGATTATAATCCTTTCTTTACCATTTGCTTCCACTAATGCAGAAAGCTGCAGAGAAACTCAAAGCTGAAGAGCAGAAAAAAATGGCCAAGATGCAGGCTGAGTTAGACAAACAGAAGCAGTTAGCCGAAGTTCATGCAAAGGCCATTGCCAAAGCTGAGAAAGAAGCTCAAGAGCTGAAGCTCAGAATGCAGGAAGAAGTAAGCAAGAGAGAGGTTGCTGCTGTAGATGCAGAAAAGCAAAAGCACAACATCCAGCTGGAACTGCATGAGCTCAAAAACCTCTCAGAGCAGCAGATCAAAGACAAAACACAACAGGTGGATGAAGCTCTTCAAAGCAGGATCAAGATTGAGGAGGAAATCCGCCTCATCAGGATCCAACTTGACACAACAGTAAACCAAAAGGCTACAGCAGAAAATGAGCTCGAGCAACTTCGTGACAGAGCAGCTGAAGCTGAGAAACTCAGAAAGGCCGCTCAAGAAGAAGCTGAGAAGCTCCGCAAACAAGTCAATGAAGAGACCCAGAAAAAGCGCCTGGCAGAGGAGGAACTCAAACGCAAATCTGAGGCAGAGAAAGAAGCTGCTAAGCAAAAGCAAAAAGCTCTTGAAGACCTTGAAAACCTCAAGAGGCAGGCAGAGGAAGCTGAAAGGCAAGTGAAGCAAGCTGAGATTGAAAAAGAGAGGCAAATCATGGTTGCTCACGAGGCAGCACAGAAAAGTGCCGCAGCTCAGCTTCAGAGCAAACACCTTTCCTTTGTGGAAAAGACCTCCAAATTGGAAGAAACACTCAAACAAGAGCACGGCGCTGTCCTTCAGCTACAAGAAGAAGCAGCCCGTCTCAAGAAACAACAGGAGGATGCTATAAATGCTAGAGAAGAGGCAGAAAAAGAGCTTGAGAAATGGAGGCAAAAAGCCAATGAGGCCCTCCGTCTACGACTCCAGGCTGAGGAAGAAGCTCACAAAAAGAGCCTTGCTCAAGAAGATGCTGAGAAACAAAAGGAGGAGGCTGAACGTGAGGCTAAAAAGAGAGCCAAAGCCGAAGATTCAGCCCTCAAGCAGAAAGAAATGGCCGAGAAAGAACTTGAGAGGCAGAGGAAGGTAGCCGAGAGCACAGCCCAGCAGAAACTCACTGCAGAACAGGAACTGATTCGACTTAGGGCGGACTTTGACAACGCAGAACAGCAGAGATCACTCCTTGAAGATGAACTTTACCGCTTAAAAAATGAAGTTGTTGCAGCCCAGCAACAAAGGAAACAGCTTGAGGATGAACTGGCCAAAGTCAGGAGTGAAATGGATGTACTTATTCAGCTTAAGACCAAGGCAGAGAAGGAGACCATGTCAAACACAGAGAAGAGCAAACAACTTCTTGAGGCCGAGGCCGCCAAGATGAGGGATGTGGCTGAGGAAGCAAGCAAGCTCAGAGCCATCGCAGAAGAGGCCAAGCATCAGAGGCAAGTTGCTGAGGAAGAGGCAGCTCGTCAGAGAGCAGAGGCTGAGAGGATTCTCAAAGAGAAGCTGGCTGCAATCAGCGAGGCCACTCGTTTAAAAACAGAGGCTGAAATTGCCCTCAAAGAGAAGGAGGCAGAAAACGAAAGACTCCGGCGGCAAGCTGAGGATGAGACTTACCAGAGGAAAGCTCTTGAAGACCAGGCTAACCAGCACAAGCAAGAGATTGAGGAAAAGATTATCCTACTGAAAAAATCATCTGAGGCTGAAATGGATAGACAAAAGGCAATAGTTGAAGACACACTTAAACAAAGGCGAGTTGTTGAAGAAGAAATACGAATTCTTAAACTCAACTTTGAAAAGGCTTCATCTGGAAAACTTGATCTGGAGCTAGAACTGAACAAACTGAAAAACATTGCAGAGGAAACTCAACAAAGCAAACTCAGAGCAGAGGAGGAGGCAGAGAAACTAAGGCAGCTTGCCCTTGAGGAGGAGAGGAGGAGGAGGGAAGCAGAGGAGAAGGTTAAGAAGATTGCCGCTGCTGAGGAAGAGGCAGCCAGACAACGCATGGCAGCCCAAGAAGAGCTTGATCGTCTGAAAAAGAAAGCAGAAGAAGCCAGAAGACAGAAAGATGAAGCCGACGTTGAAGCAGAAAAACAGATTGTTGCAGCCCAACAAGCAGCCCTGAAATGCAGTGCAGCTGAACAGCAAGTCCAAAGCGTCCTTGCTCAACAAAAGGAAGATAGCATCATGCAGAAAAAGCTAAAAGAAGAGTTCGAGAAAGCCAAGAAGCTTGCCAAAGAGGCAGAGGCTGCTAAGGAGAAGGCAGAGAGGGAGGCAGCTCTCCTTCGTCAACAAGCAGAGGAAGCAGAACGACAGAAGGCAGCTGCTGAGCAAGAAGCTGCAAACCAAGCGAAAGCTCAGGAGGATGCCGAGAGGTTGAGGAAGGAGGCTGAGTTTGAAGCTGCTAAACTAGCTCAAGCAGAAGCTTCAGCACTCAAGCAGAAACAACAAGCCGATGCTGAAATGGCAAAGCACAAAAAACTGGCAGAACAAACACTGAAACAGAAGTTCCAAGTGGAGCAAGAGCTCACAAAGGTTAAACTTAAGCTTGATGACACTGACAAACAGAAATCTCTCCTGGATGAAGAGCTGCAGCGCTTGAAGGATGAGGTCGATGATGCTGTCAAACAGAGGGGCCAGGTGGAGGAGGAGCTGTTCAAAGTCAAGGTTCAGATGGAGGAACTACTCAAACTGAAAAACAAAATTGAGGAGGAAAATCAGCGCCTCATAAAGAAGGACAAAGACAACACACAGAAATTCCTCGCAGAGGAGGCTGAAAATATGAAAAGGCTTGCAGAGGATGCTGCTAGACTTAGTGTTGAATCCCAAGAGGCTGCCCGCTTGAGACAGATTGCAGAAGACAACCTCAATCAACAACGAGCTCTTGCAGATAAAATGCTCAAAGAGAAAATGCAGGCCATTCAAGAGGCATCTAGACTTAGAGCTGAGGCAGAGATGCTCCAAAGACAGAAGGACTTGGCTCAGGAGCAGGCGCAAAAACTGCTGGAGGATAAACAACTCATGCAACAGCGACTGGAAGAGGAAACAGAGGAATACCAGAAGTCACTTGAAGCAGAGAGGAAAAGGCAATTGGAGATCGTAGCTGAAGCTGAAAAACTCAAACTTCAGGTTTCTCAGCTAAGTGACGCCCAGGCCAAAGCTCAAGAGGAAGCTAAAAAATTCAAGAAACAAGCCGATCAGATTGCTGCCCGTCTTCATGAGACTGAAATAGCCACCAAAGAAAAAATGACGGCAGTGGAAAAACTGGAAGTCGAGAGACTAAATACCAGCAAAGAGGCTGGTGATTTACGCCAAGCAATCGCAGACCTAGAGAAGGAGAAGGCTAGACTGAAAAAAGAAGCAGAAGAACTTCAAAATAAGTCTAAAGAGGTATTGTGTCAAAAATGGCATAACAGAGCAGCTTATGTCATTGTTAACTATCTGAAAACTAACACTTCTTTCTTTAAATTTCCTCTATTCCTTTCTCTGATAATACTAATCATGAAACCATATCTTTGATTTTAAATGTGATTTATTTTTTTTCCACAGTGCACTGTGCTCATGCAAATTGCATCCTGAATGTCCCCCCATATCCTGGAATGTTTCTTAATTTTCTTTATGACATGCGTCATATTTCCTTGAGTTTCAAAAATTAGCTACAAAAAAAACATTACAATTATTTTATTCTAGCAGCAATTTCACAGAAACGAAACAACTTAAGTGTGATTAAAAAGATAGCCTTGCAGTGCAATACATACACTCACATTTACTAAAACTCTTAACCAAAAGGAAGATTTATACCAGTGTTTAAGGAGTTTTAAAGTCATTCCACCGCATTTATACTTAAACATACACACCCATGAATGGCCAAGAATGAGAGATGTCACCTTCATATACTCTCCCAATTGCAACAATTAGTGCTGCTGTGTTACTCAGAAAAAAAGTCAGGTATTATAAATTATTTGTTTCTTAAAAAAAAGAAAATAATGCATTACTTAACTCACTTAACGCAAAAAACAACGCAGAGGAGAAACAGAAAGACTTCAATAGGCAATGATGAAATAAAACCATATCAATATAGAAAACAGTATAACAGAGGTTCACCATCCTAACACTGCCTAGTACAAAATAAT
The DNA here is from genome assembly GCF_008729295.1 of Plectropomus leopardus. Classification (NCBI taxonomy): domain Eukaryota; kingdom Metazoa; phylum Chordata; class Actinopteri; order Perciformes; family Serranidae; genus Plectropomus; species Plectropomus leopardus. The sequence goes on from NC_056469.1 coordinate 8,979,273, forward strand.
ATAATAATAATAATAATAATATAAAATAACGTAAGAAACTAGCCTCTCTAACTTGATGTGGAAAGGAAAAAAACCTTTTTAAATGGCATTTGAACTACATTTAAGGGGCTAAACACTGACTCGAGTCGCTCACTCACCAAACCATGGCTTTACAATAGACTTGTCCACCTTATTTGGTCTGTTTATCAACGAAGCAGCGGTACCTTATGAGGGAGAGTCTCTAAAATAATCAGATAACTAGTTCCTCCTAGCAGTAAGCAGAAACGCAGAAACGGGTTAGCACATAACTGTGATACAAAGTAGCGTGTTACTGTCATTACATTACAGTGCCTTGTTACCTCTAATACTTGTACCAACATCCAATATGCTGACAACAAAAGTCCACTAGATATATGTGCTTGCTTTTGCCATTCAAGCAAAACTCTGTCACCAACACTGACATGCTAAAACATTTTAGGTGTCATACTTGCTGAATTGTCTATCTGACATAATCGGACATAACCATGATATGCGTTAGTGTTCATTAATTGAGACAAAGGGCATGTGGCTTCATCCACAACCCGTACTTGCCTTGGTTTATCATCACCACTAGTGGAAGAGGAGTTAAGTGCTCTAGTATATACCATGCACTATATTAAGAGCATTGTTTGTATGCTCATAATTCTTTCTATTAGAATACAGTGAGGTAAAGTTAAAATAACAAAAAATAAAGATGATGTAATGTGTGTATCTTTACATATTACATACACAATGAGGTGAAGGTGATTAGCAACTTAAAGACCGTGTCCATGCAGCATGTTTTTCATATTCTTTGAGGCAAACCAATATTCACATTAAAATAAGGGCTGTCAAGCGATTGATTTTTTGAATCGTTATTAATCACAGAATTTTTAAAGTTAATTGCGATTAATCACATCTTTTAATCACGTTTTAAAGACATTGATTTGCATTTTAAAACAGTTTTGAGGTCCATATTGACAAGGTAAAGCTCTTCTTGATTAGGAATTAAAGGAATCAATCAAATCTGTATAGAACTATCATAAAGGTGGCATGTCTGTGAAGGATATTCGTTGGTACCCATAGAACTCATTTTCATTCAGATATTTTGAGGTCAGAGGTCAAGGGACCCCTATGAAATTGCCATGTCATCTTTCCATTATCAACATAAGCCCATTATTTAGCCCCTTCCTGAGAAGGTAGCATGACATGGTTGGTATCTCTGGATTCCACAGGTCTTCTTGTTTCATATAACTTCCAAACTAGTCTGTACAGCCTCTTAAAGACAGAAGGGTCAGCTGGCGATTAATGCAATATTCACGATTAAAAAAAAATGAATGTGTTAATTATGGACCTTAATCACATTGTGATTAATGTGTTAATGCTGACAGACCTAATTAAAATGTATTTTAAAGAAGGGACTCCTGAGAGTCTATTCAAATCAATTGCATTTTCAGTCAGACAATTTTTGTTATTTAGTAAGTTGAGGAACAGCATTACCACAGTTGATCTAGACTTTTTAATGTATGTGGTAATACTTAAAAAACATTAAACCAACACAACAATTTATCTTCTGTAATCTTGAAGCAAGGGTGCTAGAGAAGAGGACATATATTTAAAAAAATATTGCGCATTACATTTGGAACTATCATCGTCCAAAAGTCTCCATATGCATAAGCAGAGTGCATTGTGCAAATTGTATCCATTACAAATTAAATAGACGTAAGTAACAGTTTAGATAAAGAAAATATGTGCAGAATGTATGTGCCTCACCTATATACCTATTTTAACTAATGTTTTCTACTTATTTTTTCTATTAGATGGCTGATGCACAGCAGAAACAAATCGAGCATGAGAAGACAGTCCTTCAGCAGACATTCCTGACAGAAAAGGAGATGCTTCTGAAGAAGGAGAAGCTGATTGAAGATGAGAAAAAGAAGCTTGAGAGCCAGTTTGAAGAGGAAGTTAAGAAGGCCAAAGCTCTCAAAGATGAACAGGAACGCCAGAGACAGCAGATGGAGGAGGAAAAGAGGAAACTCCACGCTACTATGGATGAAGCCCTCAGTAAACAAAAAGAGGCTGAGCAAGAGATGCTAAATAAGCAAAAGGAAATGCAGGAACTAGAGAGGAAGAGACTAGAACAGGAAAGGATTCTTGCAGAAGAGAACCAGAAATTGCGTGACAAGCTGCAGCAGCTTGAAGAAGCACAGAAGAAGAAAGTTCCTGACAAAGAGACCATCCATGTAACAACGGCTGTGACAACTGAAACAGTTTACAATGGTCAAAATGCCAGTGAGGTAGGAGACAGTGTGGATAAGAAACCTGACCCCTTGTCTTTTGATGGCATACGTGAAAAAGTACCTGCAAGCAGACTTCATGATGTTGGCCTTCTGTCCAAGAAGGACTTTGACAAACTGAAAAAAGGCAAAACCACTGTTCAAGAGCTTTGTGAGACTGAAGCACTTAAAAGAACTCTTAAAGGAAAGAACTGCATTGCTGGTGTTTTGACACCATCTAATCAAAAAATGTCAATATACCAAGCATCAAAAGAGAAAAAGATTACTCCAGGCACAGCTATGATCCTCCTTGAAGCACAGGCAGCCACTGGTTACATGTTAGACCCTGTCAAGAACCAGAAACTTTCTGTTAATGAGGCTGTCAAGGAAGGTGTGATAGGCCCTGAACTGCACAACAAAATGCTTTTAGCAGAGAGAGCAGTCATCGGCTACAAAGATCCATACACTGGTGGGAAGATCTCTGTGTTTGAAGCTATGAAGAAGGGTCTGATAGAACATGATCATGCTATAAGGATCCTTGAGGCTCAGCTTGCAAGTGGTGGTATTGTTGACCCTATCAATAGTCACCGGGTACCCAATGAAACAGCCTACAAACAGGGACAGTACGATGCTGAGATGAACAAGGTCATGGAAAAACCATCAGATGACACAAAGGGATACTTTGACCCCAGCACACAGGAGCCTTTGACCTATGCTGAACTGATGGAGAGATGCACCAGTGACCCTGACACCAGTATGCTACTCCTGCCAATCACAGACAAAGCTGCTCAGTGCTCAAGTATATACACAGAGGAAGAGACTAAAGATGTGTTCAGCAAAACAACTGTGTCTGTGCCATTTGGACGGTTCAAGGGAAAGACTGTCACCATTTGGGAAATTATCAATTCTGAGTACTTCACTGAGGACCAAAAGAAGGACCTTCTCCGTCAGTACAAGACAGGAAAAATCACAATCGAAAAAATCATTAAGATTGTGATTACTGTTGCTGAGGACAAAGAGAAGAAGAATGAAATTACCTTTGATGGTCTGAGAGCACCAGTCCCTGCCAAAGAACTCATGGAATCCAAAATCATTGATAAAGACCTCTACAACAAATTGCACAAGGGCAATAAGACAGTCAAAGAGGTGTCTGAAATGGAGCCTGTCCACAAAGCATTGAAGGGTACAAACTGTATTGCAGGTGTAGTTATCGATTCATCCAAGGAGACAATGTCCTTCTATCAAGCCATGAAGAAAGACATGATGAGAGCAGATCCCGCACTGCATATGCTTGAAGCCCAAGCAGGAACAGGCTATGTAGTTGACCCTGTTCATAATCAGAAGTACACTGTTGATGAAGCTGTCAAAGCAGGTGTTGTTGGTCCTGAGCTGCATGAAAAACTCCTGTCTGCAGAGCGAGCTGTTACAGGTTACAAAGATCCTTACACTGGAAAGACTGTGTCTTTGTTCCAGGCAATGAAAAAGGATCTCATACCTAAAGAACAAGGAATACGACTCCTTGATGCCCAAATGACCACTGGTGGCATCATTGATCCAGTAAAGAGCCATCACATTCCTCATGATGTGGCCTGCAAGAGAAATTATTTTGATGATGAAATGAAACAGATTCTCAACAGTCCTACTGATGAAACTAAGTGCTTCTATGACCCCAACACAAAAGAAAATGTCACATACTCAGAGCTCTTCAAGAGATGTGTCACTGACAAGAAGACTGGTCTCCCACTCCTGCCTCTTTCTGATGAAGCAATCAATGCAAAGGAGGAGCCAACATATACTGATGCCCAGACAAAAGAGGCTATGACTCAGGCAACTGTGGAGCTTGACTCTGGACCATTTAAGGGCAGAAAGATGACCATCTGGGACATCATCAATTCTGAATATCTCAGTGAGGAACAAAGGCTCGACCTGCTCAGACAGTTTAGGTCAGGAAAGGTTACAATTGAAAAGATAATCAAGATTGTCATCACAATTGTAGATGAGAAAGAGGCCAAGAAACAAGAACAGTCCAGCTTCAAGGGACTTAGAGCTCCTGTTCCAGCAAGTTCTCTGTATGATTCAAATATCATTGACAAACCAACCTTTGACCTGCTTCAACAAGGCAAAACAACACCTAAACAGGTCAGTGAGAACCCCAATGTCAATAAATACCTCCAGGGTTCTGATAGCATCGCTGGCATCTATCTGGAGCCAACGAAAGAGAAAATTAGCATTTATCAGGCTATGAAGAAAAAGCTCCTCAGGCATGACACAGGTCTTTCACTTCTTGAGGCTCAGGCTGCCACTGGGTTCCTTGTAGATCCAGTGAAGAACCAGTGCCTGACCGTTGATGAGGCAGTGAAGTCCAGGCTTGTTGGTCCAGAGCTACATGAAAAACTTCTCTCTGCAGAAAAAGCTGTCACTGGCTATAAAGATCCATTCACGGGCAACAAAATCTCCCTCTTTGAAGCAGTGCAAAAAGATCTCATCCCCAAAGAGCACGCCATGCCACTGATAGAGGCACAGATGGTTAGTGGAGGAATCATTGACCCTGTAAACAGCCACCGCGTCCCAACCGAGGTTGCATATCAGAAGAAAATTTTCAGCAAAGAAACTGCTAAGACTCTATCTGAACCATCTGATGATAACAAGGCTTTCTCAGACCCAGAAACAGATGATAAAGCTACCTACAGACAGCTTAAAGACAAGTGCCATAAAGATCCAGAGACAGGCCTGTACATCCTTCCGCTCTCCAAGCCACAGTCTCCAACTGTTGTGGAGAAGACATACCTCTACACAGAGGAACAAACACAGAGTGACTTGGCCAGCACCCAGATTGACATTCCAATTGAGGGCCTTGCTGATAAACCAGTAAACCTCTGGGAAATCATGAACTCAAATTTGCTTCCAGAGCAAGAGAGGCAAAAGCTCATGGATGAATATCGCTCTGGTAAAATCACTAAAGAGCGTATGATCATTATTATTATTGAGATCATGGAACAGAGAGAGATCATCAGAAACGATAGTCCGCTGTCATATAAGACTATAAGGAGAAGGATAACTATTGAGGAGCTCTACAATGCCCGCATCATTGACTTGGAGACATACAACCTCCTCAAACAGGGCAAGAGGGACATCCGTGACGTAATGGAGATGACCAGTGTGAAACAGTACCTCTATGGCACAGGCTGTGTTGCTGGGGTCACAACAGACTCAAGCTCAAAGTTAAGCATATACCAAGCCATGAAGAGAGGCTTCCTTCAACCAGATGTAGCCCTCAGCCTCCTAGAAGCACAAGCTGCTACAGGATTCATTGTTGATCCAATTAAAAATGAAACACTCACAGTTGATGAAGCTGTGCGTAAGGGTGTTGTTGGCCCTGAGATCCATGATAAACTTCTGTCAGCTGAGAGAGCAGTCACAGGATACAAAGATCCATACAGTGGTAAAATTATATCTCTTTTCCAGGCCATGAAAAAGGATCTTGTTCCAGAGGATTATGCTTTGAAAATGTTAGAGGCACAAACTGCCACTGGTGGTATTATTGATCCTGAATTCCAGTTCCACCTGCCAGAGGACATTGCCACGCAAAGAGGTTACATCAACAAGGAAACCAACGAGAAGCTGACTGACAGTGTTAAAGGATTTGTTGATCCTGTCACTAAAGAGGACCTGTCATATGCACAGCTCCTCAAGAGATGCAAGTTAGATGGTGGGTTGCGCCTACTCTCCCTGGGAGACAAGAGGCTGATGTTCAAGGGTCTGAGGAAACAAATCACAATGGAGGAGCTACTCTGCTCACAAATTATTGACCAGAATACTGTCACTGCACTAAATGAAGGTCTTATTTCAGTGGAGGAGGTTGCCCATCAACTATCTAGGTACCTTGAGGGCACAAGCTGTATTGCAGGTGTATTTTTAGAGTCCACAAAGGAGCGTCTATCCATTTACCAGGCCATGAAGAAGAACATGATTAGGCCAGGCACAGCATTTGAACTCCTTGAGGCACAAGCATCCACAGGATATGTTATTGACCCAATCAAAAACCTTAAACTGACTGTTAGTGAAGCAGTGAAAATGGGAATTGTAGGACCTGAATTCAAAGACAAGCTCCTCTCTGCTGAGCGTGCAGTAACAGGGTATAGAGATCCCTATTCAGGCAAGACAATCTCCCTGTTCCAGGCCATGCAAAAGGGGCTCATCTTGAAAGATCATGGTATCCGTCTCCTGGAAGCCCAGATTGCTACAGGTGGAATCATTGACCCAGAGGAAAGTCACCGTCTGCCAGTTGAGGTGGCCTATAAACGTGGCTTCTTTGATGAGGAAATGAATGAGATCTTGACAGATCCATCAGATGACACCAAAGGCTTCTTTGATCCCAACACTGAGGAAAACCTAACCTACCTTCAGCTCATGGAGAGGTGCATCACTGATCCCGAAACTGGCCTGGTGCTCCTGTTACTGAAAGAAAAGAAGCGGGAAAGAAAGACCTCCTCCAAGTCCTCAGTTCGTAAACGCAGAGTTGTCATTGTAGATCCCGAGACTGGCAAAGAGATGACTGTGTATGAGGCCTACAGAAAGGGGCTTATTGATCACCAAACCTACCTGGAGCTTGCTGAGCAAGAGTGTGAATGGGAGGAGATCACAATGACTTCCTCTGATGGTACTGTCAAATCCATTATCATTGACAGGAGGTCAGGGAGACAGTATGATGTTGATGATGCTCTTGCACGTGGCCTCATTGACCAGAAAGCCCTTGATACATACCGATCTGGAAACTTAGCTATCACAGAATTTGCCGATATGCTTTCTGGAAGTATGGGAGGCTTTCGCTCACGCTCATCCTCATTCGGTTCCACTACTGGTTCCACCTACTCTTCTCCCATGAGCCCCATACCCACCATTAAACCACCTGCAGTCATATGGAATGACCCAACAGAGGAGACTTGCCCCATAGCTGGAATATTGGACATAGATACACTGGAGAAGGTGTCTGTCACCGAGGCCATACACAGAAACCTGGTAGACAACATCACTGGTCAAAGACTGTTGGAGGCCCAAGCCTGCACAGGAGGAATAATTGACCCCTCAACTGGAGAGAGATTCCCAGTCAGTGAAGCTACAGAAAAAGGCCTTGTGGACAAAGTCATGGTTGATCGCCTCAACCTGGCTCAAAAAGCATTCAAAGGATTTGAAGACCCCAGAACAAAAGAAAAGATGTCTGCCTCACAGGCACTCAAGAAAGGCTGGTTATATTATGAGGCTGGGCAGCGTTTCCTAGAGGTCCAATATTTGACTGGTGGACTTATTGAGCCTGATGTTGAGGGCAGAGTGTCACTAGACGAATCCATCAGGAAGGGTACAATCGATGCCCGCACTGCCCAAAAACTGAGAGATGCTGGTGCTTATTCCAAGTATCTAACATGTCCAAAAACCAAATTGAAAATCTCCTTCAAAGATGCCATGGACAAAAGCATGGTTGAGGAAGGATCTGGCCTGAGGCTTCTCGAAGCCTCCTCACAATCCAGCAAAGGCCTCTACAGTCCCTACAATGCCAGTGGCCCTGGATCTGCCTATGGCTCCCGGACTGGCTCAAGGACCGGATCCCGTTCAGGCTCCAGGAGAGGCAGCATTGATGCTGGCTCTGGCTTCAGCATGAGCTTCTCATCCTCCTCCTACACATCCTCTTCAACTGGCTACAGCCGCAGATTCTGATTAGCTAGTTCTGTTAGCTAGTCACTGGCCCAAGTGTCTAAGAACCAACAATACTAATGCACTTTACAGTTGCATTTTTCACAGGAAAAAATAGTTACAGTAACAGAGAAAATGTAATTTATTTATTCTGCCCTGCATGTGGTCACATTAAGAGTTGCATAGGCTATCAGTTCTTTTCATATATATAACAGAAGTCTAACCATGTGCCTCATATATAGAGACATAACCAAGCCTTGCTAGATATATAAAATATTATTTTTCTTTAGTAATAATTACCAGTCAGTTTATATTTTTCAAAGCAAAGCATAACATTTCTGCAGTTTTTAGATGACTTTATAGGTTTTGTTTTACACTTGTTAAAAAGTTGTATACTTGTGCTTTCTGAAACTAATATATACTGTATGTATGTCAAACAGAGATATTTTTCCAGTATTCCTTTGAAATTCAAGGATATTTGTCTATTTTTATCTTTTTCAACAGTCCTACTTAATAAGATACTGTATGTCAACTTAGTTTGAGTGTTTTTAACAGATTCTAAAATACATAGATGCCTTCACATTTCTGAATATTTGTATAGAGTGTGGACAGATTTTGTGTTATGATTTTATGTTAAATTTTGCCTGGGTAACTAAATAATATACCCAGTAAGACTTGTGAGACACTACAAAATGAGACACTACCAGAGACACTGAAAAGACATACCAGAATTAAAATTATGCAGACCATTCTGAAACCAGTTTCACATCTGTCATTATTTTATACTTGTATTTTGTGGTCTTGCATCCTTTGGGTTCATTACATCATTGCTTTACACACTCCAAGTTTTAGATTCTTTATGTTCGCCATCAGTCAAGTGCTCCTGGTCAATCCCAAGATGATGTCAGACTTGATCCTGCACTCCCATACAGACCTGCGTCCTGTTATTTTAGTTCTTGTAAGTTGAAATTAGTTTGTTTTTTTGTTTTGTTTTCCTTATTTTTGTTTTATTGTCTGATTTCTTCAGTTGCCTTTGATCACATCTAAGAGTCTGTCATGCCATTAATTTTATGCTATTTTCCCAACCCCACTCAATACCATGGTGATATTACTAGTAAACTGTTTCTGTTCATAATTCTGATTACTACTGATTGATAGTTATTTTTTTTATCTCCTTGTTTTTCACAGCGGTCTCAGCCCCCCGTAATCCAACATATCAGCACAGATACTCAGTTGGCTAGAGCATACAATCCCCTAAACTTGGATGGATTTGTGAGTCCATGTCATCCAGTTGCACAGGTACAGTTTATGACAGTTTTTAAAAACATCATGTCATAATCATTTCATTTGCAAGATTTGTTTAGCATTTTTTATTTAAGTAATATTTTTCTTGCCATGTGGTTTAGTTTATTTTGATTTTAATTCATAGTTATTTTCTTTTATTTCTAGATTTGCCATTGAGTTTTTTGTTTCTTCCATTTGTCATCACATTTGAAGAAAACTGAGGCTGCATCAAACTTGACATCATCTCGGGATGCCTTTCCAGGAACATTTCTTCATTCATGACCTTTTTTTCATATATTTATTACTTGAATGCTAATAGTGATATTTATGTCATCATATCCTGACTTTTTAAGACAACACTCCCAAAACATACACACATCCGTATGTTTATTCCTTCATTTAAATTGGAATTAACTTAAGTAGCACATCTTCATTTAGCTGCTGTATCATGTCTCTGTAAATTCAGTCCAACCAAAGCACCAAAAAAATACATTTTGAGAATTGATAAAGAACCACATTGCATGAATGTATGTATTATATCAGATTAACTAACTTCAGTTGACTTTTTGCAAACAGAAAGTTTTGGCTTTATTTTGCTTAGTTATTTTTATGCAGCCAGCATTTCTGTTATGTATCTCTTAAGTGTTTTGCGTCTGTAAATCTTTCTGTTTTTGTTTTCATCAAGTTTTTGATATATCATGAATTGCCTTGCATGTTTTAATAACCTTACAAAGGATGATATGGGGGAACATGTTAATGTAAAATAAAGACAACTGCACAAGTAGCTGTGCTGATTTTAATTTTAGCAATAGATCAATTCACAAACTAACTAGTTTGTTTTGCATATGGGGCAGATTTGGCTTTGAATGTTGTGGTGAGTGGATTCTGTTGTATGAACATGAACTATGTTGTAAATAAATATGCTCTGAAGAGGCCCTCTGTTTTTAGAGTTGAATATGGTTTTAGTTGCTGCTGTCTTGACTTATGTAGGAAAACGAATGACACATTATTAATTAAAAAAATATGGTACTTCACATGATACCAATTTTCCATCACTCTATGGTAAGCACAACAGTGTTAGAGTACAGCTGTACAGAGGCAGCTAGGTCAATATGGTATAACAATAGGCAGAAAGAACGTTAATACCACAGTTTTTCCTATGTTTACCTTCTTTAATTCTGCACAGAAAGAACATTTATTATAGTAGAGCTGCACTTACATTCTGCGTGAGGTCTCTATCGATTAAGTAGTTATCAACGCTTTATAAGTCAACCGATCAACATTCAAGTGTTTTCAATTTTCCCTCTGGAAAAAGCAGTAATTGACCACATGAGGGCAGTGTCACACTGACCTATGCTCATCTCAAGAGAAGCAAGGAATGGGGTAAAACACAGATAGTCAAACACTTGCTTTACACGTGATCATGCTATGAACCCACTTGAGGGCTATGTTTTCTGTAATGATTAGGTATTCATAGGTGTCAAATGAATGATGGTCTGACACAGTTTTTGAAGACTGATGATTATGCAATTGTTACTACATAATACCTGTTTAATCTACCCCACAAAACTGCACTTCCCTCAACAACTGTATTCTGTTCAGGGTGTAATGAACACAAATCACCATTTACATCATTAGAAATCATGTGTCCATTTGTCCAGTGGTATGCATGTGGATTTTCACCCTAGTCCTTCATACCACATGCATACATATTTTCCTCTATATGCCAACATTAGCCACTGGATTTGATGGAGGAACCTGCCAACAGAAGAAATGGGGCACTCACCTCCCAGAATTCTTCACTCAGCTCCCTTGACTACTCTGATCTGACCCTTTCCCTCCCAGTTCTCCCTGCATCAGAAGCTGGAGACAAAGAGGTAAGAACACAGAGAAGAAAGAGTAAACACATCAATATATCCTGTATACATTAATGAACTGCTGAATGAACAGTGTCAACTCAAGGAGCTGGAAATGCTATAAAAGTGAGCAAAACAAAAGAGCAAGGATCATCCTGTATATTGTCTTTTCAATGCAGGATAAAGGAAGTTCTGTGTTTGGACCATCAACACCTACATCACAGGATCAGAGGTTCGGGTATGCTAATATTTAACATTGTCATTTATTCTTGCTACAATAATACATCACTTGCATCCTTGATTAGCTGTCAAATTATAACATCTGTACAAGTTAAACGCCCAAACTTGCAAAGTAGAGGGGCACTCAGATAGCACAGACCTCCACCAAGGTCAATGGTCCGGTCTTCTATGATATGCAAATCTGCAAGCTCACACACAATATATGTCTGGATATATTTCCAAGACTATTAGATTTAGGTGATAGAAGATTAGAGTGACACGTGGTTAAAGTCCACAAGCACAAATGTCATTGTCATTACTGCTTGTAACAACTACATATAAAGGCTAACCCAGAGGATTACTGGTCATCCTGGTCTCACTCTTGACTTGAGAAACAGACTACCAATGTCTGGTCAATGCCCCATTGGCATCACACACCGATGTACAAGGTAACCTTAAGCTGAGGTATGACATGACCTGAGTGGCATTTGGGCAACTACTGTAGTACAAAGATAAATTCCACAGTGGGTAGGCGGGAATGGAGGTAGATGTATTAAACAAACTCTGGACTTTCACCCTGGAGCCTGCTGATTGTGTCCAGTGTGAAACTCAAAACAAAAGTGAATAATAATTTGGACCCGCTACAAAATGCTATGGGTTCTTCCTTGGCCCATGTTAGACCCTTCCACCAAGTTTCATAAATATCAAGCCAACTTTTTTCTGTCCTTTTTTATATTTTATGAATATTATATATTTTTTTCCTAATAAATGAACAAATAGAACTGAAAACATAATGTCTTTGGCTGAAGAAATGAGGATTTTCAGTTTGTATCCGATAAGCACTAATGGATCATTATCACATATGCTGATCCCTTTGAATTCAACTTATTTTTATATTTGAAGCAAACACTGTAATCCAAGCGAGAGACCTACTTGTTCTAAAGTGGCCACCAACAGTCAGAATAAAAGAAAACACACAGCCTGTGACGACAGTTGCTCGATTGTATCAGCTTTGTAGACCGGTGCGTCTGCAACTGCCTGCAACACAAAAACAGAGCAGTGAATTGTGAGGAAAGCACACAGTGTAAAACATCTAATTGAAACAAACTGAAACAGGAAAACTAAGGTTCCAGCCCAGCAGACAGAGAGACAGAGCAGATGCCTCCCTAATGAGATAGTTTTCCAAGCCCTGGTTATTTTATCCTTTGATAGGAATAATATTTTTCAAAGGCTTTGTTTTACCTCTTCCTGTTGTAACACAGGCCATGACTATGCTTTTGTGCCTGTTTTCCCAATTTCCTGCTTCCTGACAACACATGCGCTCAATAAATAGATAGATAACTGAAAAATCATTGTCAATCTATCTCTACAAAAACAAATAAATACCAAGTTGATTATTTTCTCTCTTTACTTTTTTTTTGCTCAATCAAAATTATTATTTTTGCATGTCTATATGTTTAAGATATCTGATTGTAGAATATGACCATTATAATTAATTGCACTTTTTATTACTCCTCTCTGTTTTAGGAGGGACGTTGAGGACTTGAGTCAATGGCAGTGTGAGTTTCGGGGTCAAATCGTAGCACTGAGACAGTGGCTGAAGAACATGGAGATGAGGCTGCTTCCTCTGGACCCCAGGGTTAGTTGGATTTACTGTCTGTCTGCCATCTGTTGTCTCTCTACTTTTCACTCTTTTTTCTCTTTCACCATATCCGTTTTCATTATATCTCACATTGAAGTTGTTGAAGTGCTTTATAAGCTGAATGCTAGTGTCGGCATGCTAACAATTTCACAAAGACCATGCTAACATGTTGATGCTAAGTAGGTGCTAGTTTACTGTGTTCACCATCTTAGTTTAATGTGCTAGTATGCTAATTTTTGCTGGTAAGCATTAAACACAAATACAGCCGAGGTTGATGGGAATGTTTTAAAGTTACTTCATGATAAATCAGTCTTGGGGAAAAGTATGTGGGCTTGAAGATGATGCTAGAAAAGTTTATGTTCTGCAGAACATAAATGTCTCCACAAAATTTTATGGCAGTATAGCTGAGACATTGCACTCAGAGGCGTTAATGTAAACCTCATGCTGGTACTATTTGAAAAGTCAGGCATTACCAAAATCAGCTGGCTTCATCCCCTGGGGACATAAAAATCTGTACCACATTGAAAGGTGAGTCATCCAATAGTTGATGAGATGGCCTATTCCAAGAGGCAACCAGAGGGAGTACAAAGCCCCTCCCTGAGGTGGGCAGTAAACCAACATACTAGAAATACAAGATGCTGTCTCATGTTTTAACATAGATATGATTTATCGCAGCAACCTGTAATAGAATTACTAAATCTATGAATAGTCTATTAACCACAATAGCTGTTTTCTGATGTTTTTTTTTTCATTTAACATTTTCAAATCCCCCCATGATCCATCCTGCATATGGCACAACCAACTGCTACAAACCATTTTCCCTGTGACAATAACTGCAGATTGATTTGATCTATTTTAACAGTAGTAAAACTGGTACCTTTACAGAATAACTGAGAAAATGTTGATAAAAGAGCAAAGAGGAACACAAACCATTGAGTCATGCTAGCCAGAATACTAACACTCAAGTTAATTGAGCATTAAGAAAAGACTAAAGGGATTGTGTGGGTCTTTCAAAGCCAGACATACTCGGACGGATACTGAGGTGGTGGTCCACTCCTGCAGGGAGACTTCTTTAGGCCACAGGGGGACAGAGGGGCTGGGGAATCAGGCTCCATTGTGCCTGGCCTGGACAGCCAGGCTAGAGAAGTGCTTGGCACTGGAGGCCCTTTGCACACATGAGCACACATGCTGAAAAGACATTAGACTCAGAAGGGAGGAAGGGGCAAGGGGGCAGAATAAAAGAAAGCAAGATCTTTATGGTAAGAGCACTCAGATTTGACTATCGGGGCATTTATTGACCACCAACTGTAGATTTTGTCATACAACTATTTGTACAAAGATTTGTTGGCCAAAACTACAGAATTGTTGGTATAATGAAAATGGGTTGAAAAGCTGAGTTAAAAATCTCTGGATAATTGTAGGAAGGGCAAAGTGAGGCTACTTGTTGAATGACTGAAACTTGAACTTCAACGTAAGGAACTGAAAATAGTAAAACATATAAGGTGCTGTAATAAAAATAATTATTTAGGCAGGCTACTTTTTTGAGGTACTTGTACTTGAGTATTTACATTTTAATTCTTATACTTCTTCTTCACTACATGAGGTGTATATTGTACTTTTTACTCACTAGTTAGTCACTAGGTACTTTCTAGGTTCATATCATTAAAGGTTCAGTAGATAACCTTTATAGAAATAACTTTTTGCCATATTTGCTGAAAATTTCACTCTATCCGATTGATAGTTGCGATTCTCCTGGCTCTGTTTGGTTGTTTTTGTTCAGGTGCAGTGGACTCTTACAAGTGCAATGAGGAGAACTAGGAGGAGCAGGAAAAAAAAATTTTTTTAAAGATTTGCTCTCATGTACTACTGTCAGAATATAGTGACATAAAATATGTATATTTTTTTAAGTTACATACAGTAGCTTTTAAACTACAGATAAATTATTGTATATATTAATTATTATGCATTAATTGACTCAGCAGTATATAAAGTAATAAAATGAGTTAAATGTATATCATTTAAACATAAAATTAGATTAGAAATTATAATCCAATAAAACAGATTTTCTGAAATTGACCATTCTGCATAATGTTTACTTTGGTAAGTATATACTGATGCGAATATGTCTGCAATTTTATATTTTACTTCCAGGACTTTTACTTGCAACAGAGTATTTCTACACTTTGCACTTTGGTACTTTTACTTAAGTAAAAGATCTGCGTTATTCTTTCACCCCTTGCTTCTCATTTTCCTATCAGTCTAATTGGCCATTTATCCTGTTTTGCTTAGGTTCCTCCCACCAGCTTTGACTCAACCAATTAGATTACATCTATCTCCAAAGCAGCTCTGCCTGTGAGATATGACTGCATTACAAAAATTACTTTGCTGATTAAATATTGCTAATCCATAAAATGGAAAAATGAAAAAGTAATAATGGGCCTTATCTTGCTGGGCATTGTTCACTGGCGCAGAAGAAATAAATTCAACCTTTAGATAATAAATAGTTTCATTGAGTTTAATTTATTAATCACTCTGTTGTATCTATTAATCTATTGTACAGCATAGACTAAAAGTCATTCTAGTATAAAACATTGACACGTTGCAGCTCCATAGTGCAGCGAGATGGTGAGGTCATAATTTATTTAAATATCCTTAGTGATGGGTGACTGCACCTTCTTCAATGAGCAGTGAATCATCGGCACAAAAGGATCAACAGTGTTTGATGTTTTTATTGTTATAGTAAAAACTGGTTTAGGTTGATTTAGTTATATGGTCTATTGAAGTAGATGTGTTCCATTGTCCTGACTGAATGTTTGAGCCATTAATTGATTGTATAGTTAAAAAGGGCCGAGGGACATAATACGACCTGTGTTTGAACCCGTATGACCTTTGGAGAAACTAACCGATTACCATCTCATGAGGAGAAAACATTCTTCAACAGCGGACGTTCTTCTTAAAATTCTTTTCCATGTTACATTTTGTCTTCCTTTGACACATCAAGTCCCCAGTTTCCCCGGGGACTGACGTGTGAGATGCACAGGCATGTCTTATCACATCATGAAAGCTCAAACGCTTTGGAAAGCTTTAGTCTGACCCCCAGTGAGAATGTGTGAAATAAGAGGGTGTCTTTCTATCTCTGCCATGCCTTTATCATACTGCATCCGACCACAGACCTTTGTCATGGTAATGCTGTTAGTCTGCTGCACTGCTGGTTGCAGTCTGGGCCTGAGGGACTCGTTAGTTGGCTGCATGAATGAGGACATCCCTCAGCAGCCCCCCATTTACAGACCCTTCTAGAAATACACATGAGAGACACACACCTGCTCCTCAACACAAGGCATGCACCAGCACATCTTAAACTGTTTTTCTCATGAACACTGGGGCACATATGAGCCTCAAATTGGACATTGTCAAGTATGAACATAATAAGCATTTCATGCCATTCAGTTTGTAAATGAATGTCTTATGGACAAGGAAAGCCTACAAATGAAAATGACTATTAATAGACCAAGAACTAAAAGAAAGAATTATCAGTTCACTAAATGGGCATTTTGGCTCAGTCCCTGCATCATCTGCTCCAAAACTCTTAGGGAAGATGAGGGGGATCGATTGTATCACAATCTTCTTCAGCAGATGGAGTTGATCAGATGTCATGGCATTCCATATTTCCAGTCATCTGAGCCCTTTAAAATGGACAGTTCACCCCCAATCAAAAATACATATTTTTCCTCTTACCTGTAGTGCTATTTATCAATCTAGATTGTTTTGGTACAAGCTGCCATATATTGGAGACACTGGCTGTGCAAATGTCTGCCTTCTCTCCAATATAACAGAACTGGATTCCACTCAACGGCAACATCTCTTTTCAGAAATCATGACCCGGTTATTTTCTTTCTACCGAACCACACCCACCAAATTTTTCAAATGCACTTTTTTGGTGCCTTGAGCACCATGTGCTGAGTGCCATCTAGTTCAGTTATATTCAAGTGCAGGCAGACACCTCTTTATATCCAACGCAGTAAATCACACCAAAACAATCTCGATTAATAAACAGCACAACAGATAAGAGAAAATATATGTATTTTTGATTTGGGGGTAAACCGGCCCATAAAGATGTATTCAAAGAATGACTTACTTAAGGATAATGGTTTGATACAACCCGAAACCCCAAAGCAGCTACAATGTAATGAAAATGTGTAACAGTTTTCCTGTTAATCTCAACACTATTGATAAAATAGCTTTAAGTACCCAAATGGCTGACACAATTGTATTTGGTCTGAGTGCTGGTTAAATTATTAGAGGGAGATCATAACATGTCTAGAATTTTCAGTACATTCTCAATTTAACTGGCTTCTTTCACATATCTCCATTTTCACAAAACATTTCCAGGATCACTTGTGGCAATTATTACTTTTACTGATGTATTAAATGTGTTACAAGGCATACATTTGATGAGGCATTTATAAAAATGAATTTAGTTAAATAGCATCCACTTACGAAATTATTTGAAACCAACGCATCTGGAACATCAAGGGTGGTGTCGATGAAGGTATACCTGTTTAATAGGGCTGTAGGGGTACATCAGATAAAACAGGTCCAGGATAATATCAGTAATACTGTGTCTTTTCTCTGTTTTTGAGAGGCAGTAGTGATGAGCGTGGAATCCTTACACATATGACACATTTGACACTGGCAAGTTGAAATGACATCTTTTTACTTTGACGGTCAGGTTGAGGTCAAAAGTTCTTCTTTCTGCTTCCCTGCCCCCCTGCTGCCGAGGCTCTTCTGGATAAAGGCCCTCTGTGTTTTAAAGGTCTCTGGTTTCCCTGGGCCTGTGGCAGATGCTGCATCCCAAATACGCAGTGTACACACAACTTACAAACAGGCCCAGGAAGAGGGGTGAGAGATCACAGCCTATTATCCTCTCCTCTCTGTTGCTGACAGCCAGCAAACAGCGTCCCTGCTCTCTGGCGCTGTCATAACCTTTTAGAGAAAAGGGGGCTTGTTTTCATTGCGGTGAATCAACGGAGGATGCATTGGATGGCAGTAAACGTGTTTGTTCTTTAGACTCAAATTGAGATGAAATGTTACATCCAGTAGGCTGTTTTTCTCTTGCTTGGCGTGTCAAATTGATTTTCATCTTATAGCACTTTAGGTAATCTCTCCCATAAGAGATTTTTGATTCACACACTTTATCAGGTTTAATGGCAATGTGGGGCCTCTTGCTTTATGGCCCGTGCCTTCCTGTGCTCAACGGAAAATGTGGACTTATGGCTGTAAATTCTCTCTTCCTGGGAGCAGTTGAATCAAACACAGAGCTGGTGATGAGTCGAGCGCCTTGGCTAAATCCTCGTCTCACACATGACTGTGTTTTCCCGCATCCGCGCCGCCCAGCAGTGCCCGGGCAACCCAGTAGGGAAGCCCATCAGCCTTTCATCCACTTTTCTTGGAAGCAACCTCTTTTGGTGATAAATGACAGTGTGCGTGCTGAATGGTGCTTCTGGTCTGACCCTTAAAAGGGACCCCCTCTTTTTTTCATTTCTCGTGAAGAGGGCTAATTACCATGTTCTGTAGAGGAGCCATTGAGGTCTTATTTAATTTGAAGGCAGCAGAGAGGTTGAGATTGCAGAGGAGGGGGTGAAACAAACCCGTAAAATTAATCTTTTTTTCAGGTCCTCTGGCACATGGGATCAAAATTAGGCTCCCATTGGACACTAATTTGGAATCATATTAATTTGGAAACTCATCTCCCAACCCGTGTCCACTCCATTATCACATGGATTCTGGAAGGATAATGGGGGCTGCCGACGGAAAGATAAGCTTCCTTTCTTGCCACCAGTGGCAGCTTATTGCATCACTGCATAGCTCAGCGTGCCAGCTGCTCTTTAACCACATCAGCTCTTGTCTTTTTAAGAACTGTGTGCAGGCTCTATATGCACCCACCGTGAAATGGAGAGGAGAGATTTTTGGCAAAATCATTTAATTAGTACAGAGGGGGCTGGAGGATGCTGAAAGCTGGGATCAGGTGTCATGGTTTGACAACAATGTCTTCCTGGAAAAGTGGTGCCCCATCACTGCCAGCTCCTTTCAGATAAAGAAAGGGGGGGGCAGGGAATGTGAGCCTTACTTGTTTATTAAAAGACATTAGCTCTCCAAGTGACCCAAAGACACACCAATGTGTGAGTTTATGCACTTTGCTTTTTTTTTCTTTTACAGTTAATCTGAGGTGTGTCTTGTCATCATCATCTTGCTCTCATACTGTATGGTTTTTGTACTACTGTACATCTCTCTCTCATTAAGATTGCAAGACACAAGATCGCTTAGGTAAGGAGAGTTTGGGAACTCTTGCATCAGCACTCAAGTACTCAGGGGTTAAATAACTTGACCTTTTGGGGGTCATTCTATTCAATTCAATCCCTCTCTCTCACCGGCCACAGTGACAGGCTTTTTCTATTGTCTTTTCTTTGCCATTGTTTTTTTTTTCCACTTTTTGCATAAATTAAGTCAGGAGAAGAGTGGGGGGTCAGAAATGGGACAGTAATGTAAAGGGCTGAGGATTGCTCTGAAAACCTGAAGCAGCTGCCAAAGCAGACTTAACAGCCTATTTTCACCACTAGCAGCATTTCTCATGCTCATTCATCGCGGCTCCGAATGGTATTGAATGAATAGCTATGTGGACAATAACATGATAGAGTGTTTTACAATCTCTCTTACGATCTTGGGATTTCATATTTATATCATATATTAAACTGGCAGAAAACACTCACATGTAATTGTTATAAACTTAACCTTCACTAATCAACATATCCTTTACAGGTTTATATGATATCCTATGCAAATGAACACACAACAGTTTGAGTGATATCCTATGACATAGTGCCTCAAGAATGACGTTATGTTCTTAACGTAAAGTTACGTAACAAATGTTAAGATACAGAGGTTAGGTTTAGGCAAATAAAGTTACTGTGATTAGGTTTAGGAAAAGAAACATTGTGATGTGGTACCTTAAAATGAGTACAAAAATAACATGGTTTCAGACAGCGGTCTCCTGGGAAAAGTCCCAGGGGAATGTCCGAACGTGTGTTTTGTGATCCATCAACCACCTCAACCAACCTCCTAAGTGGATGGCTAAAGCCTGCTGCCAAAGACGGCTTCCAAAATACGTGGGTTATGCACGAACTACAGCCTCATCATTACGTAGGGTATCTAGGAATTTCGGTGCATTCTTTTTCAT
Source organism: Plectropomus leopardus (assembly GCF_008729295.1). NCBI lineage: Eukaryota > Metazoa > Chordata > Actinopteri > Perciformes > Serranidae > Plectropomus > Plectropomus leopardus. The sequence goes on from NC_056469.1 coordinate 8,999,469, forward strand.
AGAAAAAAAGTAATAAAAGTACATGAGAACAGCCTGCAGTACTCAAAGCTGAACCTTGTCACATCCACCCTCAACAGACTAAAAAAAGGACAATTTCCTACAGTCGCATTATGTCATTTTTTAGCTACGTTGCAGCATAGTCCTCGGGTTGGCAATGTTGGATCCCCACTTTTTTTCAGACTGAAATGTCTGAATAGCTATTGGATGGATTGACATGAAACTTTGTACATACTTTTATTGCCCTCGGAGAATGAATCCCACTTTGCTACTGATATTTCAGGTCCCTCAAAAAAATATCCACATGATCTTTGGCCTTTTTTGGCCTTACTTTCTCAATACCTTGATTATAACCCTACATGCAAAACTAATGACATTCCCAACAGCTGTACTTTGTGTTAGTGTTTGAATAAATGTTAGCATATTCACAAAGAGCTAAACTAAGGCCTCATTCCCACTGCACAAAAAGCCTGCTAACACCCGTTAACATCTGGCATTTTAATGCAATGAGAATGCATACGATCAGCATTCACACTGATGTGCCGTCACTAATTGCACTCCGTCTTCTACTAAGCAGCATTAAAACACTGATCCATATACATCTGCAGCAACTTTGAAAGACAGACTGAATAAGTAAGAGATATATGAAGAGAAGAAACCACTGAAAAGTTTTCAAAGACCTCTGTTCCTGCTGCTGTCTGCCGTTTACCTGCTCTCCTGCCTGACTGTGACATTGCAGGGACACACTAACAAACAACCCACACATACACATACACAACAGCTGACAGAAAGGCAGACTTGTGCGGTGCTCACTGGCAGTGGGAATACAGTATTTAGCAGGTACCGACGTTCACGATAATTTTGGTGGGAAAGCGGTATAAGAAAATTTAAAAAATGAAATACCAACAATTAAAGATCTACATGTTTGCTCAAATCAGCATTTAGCTCAAATTGCCACTGTGCATAAAAACAGCCTGACATGGCCTCTAGCATGGCAGTAGACTCTTAATATTGTTTGGTGACACAGCCTTAAGAATTCCATTTGGTCTTTTAGCTACTTTGACAGTAAAATGACAAAACATGTTTTGGTTGAACCACAGTATTGTAATAGGCAAAATCCCAGCATAAAGGTCCTGCAGAATATACTGGAATTTGTTAATGGAGTTCCATCGTGAACCTGTGGCCCAAACTGAATAAATCACTTCTCTGCAAACATATGCCGAATAAACCAAGTTTGCATTGACGGGATTATAGACATTTTCCACTCACATGTAACACAGAAGGCACTTTAAACTGAAGCGAGTGGTATTGATTTTATAATATTTTATGAAGTGATGTATGTATGTACTCATGAACATTCCTTCCACACACAGAAGATATCAGACTGAGTGACTAAATACAGGCAAATTGTATATTTTATGTAAAAAGATATAGCATTTAAGTGTGAGCTGGATGTGATTGTTTATCAAAGATGTGTCTTCCTTACGATGCATTCTCCTTTAAGTGATCCTAACACTCAATATGTGTCTTTGTGGATTAGGGAGGAGGCTGAGTGGCGCATATCCGCATGCGTGCGTGTGTATGTTTATTGGCGAGACTGTGTGAGAGAGAGAGTGTGGGTGTGTGTACTGTACATGCATGCACGCATTTGGTGGATCAGTCGACTGGTTGATTATTTGGTTGGCTGGAGAAGGACAGAGGGAAAGGATCAAAGAGGGCAGGATTTGGAGCGTAAACGCTCTTTGTGAGACAGTTACCTGTAGGCACGCTTCTGTTCAATTGTAGTGCACCTGCACACAACATCATTTCCTGGGACTAATTTCTGGTGAATTGAAACTAGTCTTTTAGCATATCTAAATAAACACCTGACACAGTGTATATTTAACAGAAAAAAGGTCACATGGTTTGGTTCAAACACCAGAAAATGTGAGTAACTGTTGCTGTCATGGTGTTTGCATACAGTATGCATGGTGTTCTGCATTTCTAGGGCAAATATTGTGACTTATTGAAATAGGGCATGATAGAATTTCACCATAGGGGTCCTTCCTTTGGTTTCCCATGCCAAAAGCAGAGAAAGGACTTTGTATTATCTTCCCATTGCTCTCTATTTTTGTGTGTGTGTGTTTGCTTCCAGCCTCTTTGTTTATGGGCCGGGGTTTGCAATGGCTGGAGCCGAGTTGAAAAGTAATCTGAGATGTTTTACAGTAATTAGTCGTCTTTGTGGCTGCTGTGGAGACTGCTGCACTGACTGTGAATGGGGAAGGGGGGACTGCAAGGGGGTTGGGGGTGAATGTGTGAGTGGGTGGGTAGCAAGGGTGGGTGTGGGTCCCCTCTTTTGTAGCCTGCACTTCTCTCCGTGGCCATCGAGAGAGAGAGGGAAGGGACTGAGGCAGCTGTCACTTAACATGTGAATGTTCCGAGGGCGGCCCGGGAGTCTTTAGAAAACTCTCCTTTTTTGCCCCCCACCCATCCCATTTTTCAAGCAGAAGCAGCATGGAGTTTCTGAGCCACAGTCAGATCCAGAGGAGGGGCTTTGTTGGATGAGAAGGGGGAGAGAGTGAGAGAAAAAAAGCTTGGGGAAGGTAAAGGGGGCACTTTGCCGCCTAGCTGCCTGGTACAGGAGTAACCTGCGCAGCAGCAGCAGCAGCAGCTCTGGTGTGAATGCCACCGCCTTGCCGTTACATGGAACTGGCTCAATTTGACCTCCATGTGAAAACTACTCTTGGCTGGGAACTGTGGGAGTTCAACTGAGCCGTTGGAATACATTGTCTCCATCTGGGCGCACTATCCCATCGGCGGCATTAACAAGGAAGGAATTCCTCTATCACAGCTCCCACAACAAAGAAGAAAGGGAGAGGAGCAGAGCTGGTGGGAGGAGAAGTGAAGTGAGGGGAGGGGAGGGGAGGGGTGCACTGCGAGGGGAGAGGAGGACATTGTTTGCCTGTGACTGTGGGCAACGGAAAAGCATGAGTTATCAGGGCATGTGTGAGTGTGTTTAGAAAGTGTGTTTGTATGTGGCCATGTGTGAATGAGTGGACTTGATTGAGTGTGCGTTGGAGGGAGTGTGTATGTGTGTGTGAGGAGCGTTCATGTTTGGGATGTTGGAGCTGGGAGGCCGTTCAAAGGATGCTCAGACAAAGCTGGATTTTTTTCCCCTTTCTCTCCTGAATGGTGATTGAGGACTGGCTGAATTCCTTTACTCATGCTGTTTGGCTCAACCGTGCTTCAGGGTAAGTGTGGTTCACGTAAGCTGTAAACCGCCAAAACTGCCAGTAACGCAAGATTGGCTCAGAGAGAGTTTGGTTTTAGACTTTGTAATTGAGGGAGCCATGTGACAGTGAAGGAGTTGTAACTGGGAGATTTTCTTGACTTATTCTAATCAATTAAATATTCCATTAGACAACATCAATGTGAATGGATCATTCTGATGTAAGTATTTTTTATTTAACTCAACAGTTTGTTCTTTATAAAAAGACTCGAGATTGGATGCCTGGTTCAAAATTCTGATCAACATTTTAACACACCTCGGTAGGCATGGCCATTTTCAGTATTTATCCATTTTACCAAAGCCGTGCTGACATTAGATTTGATACAGTAGTGCTGTGCTACAGTTTTAGAGGGCTGTCTTTGAGATGAACGCCTGACCTTGTACAATATCCACCCTAAAATGTTATGAGTCTCATGGGTGAATGCACAGCTGCCATCCTTGATTAGGGACCACTACCATGATTACTACTTCAGGACCTCCCTTAGCAGAGGGAGACACACAGGAGGGACACAACATTATGGTGCTCTACTGTTTTGATTGATGATTATTGTTCTGCTACTAATTACAAACCCACCCATACAACGCTTATCATATGACATAAATGGTTCAATTGATGCAATACACAATACGATTATTAGATATTTTGTATAGTATATTAATATCTGAGGTGTTGCTAAATACTTTTGAATACATACAGGTACACGTGTCTGCCTTATTAAAGTTTAGATAAGAATTAGACATGAAATATTACACAAGTATTTGTAAACAGAAATATTAGGATTTTTTTTTCATATTTCGTTTGCATGTAGAAGCCCCCACACTATGGTTGTAATCAAATTCATCAGGAAATGGAGTGCAGTCATGTATCATAAATCACTGTTGAGAGCACAGAAAGGGCTGGTTTGAATTAAGGGCCATTTTAAAACAGGTTAAGTAATGGGATGGGCAGGTCATCCGCAATATGAGTCAAATGGTGGAGTGGTTCTCTGGTGCCCCTTCTAGTATCATTATGCTAAAAAGTGAGAAGCGCATATCAGATACATGCTTGAGGCATTTTGAGAGGGTTTTCCTGGTTTGCTTTGATTGTAGAATAATGTAGGTCACGGTATTCTTGTATCATTTTATATTAGGGCTACAAAAAAATTCAATTTCTACAAAATATGTTGAATATCAGCATGCAAGTGGCCCAATCCAGTAGCTGTGATAAAAAAATATTTTGGCAGATTTATTTTTAAAAACATATTGCTGGTAGTGTGCCATGTGCGCTGTAATAAAACTAATCAGCATATCCTCACATACATTTGCTATGAGATCACTGTACAGGCTACTGTGTAATTTAGCAAACGACCACACATGAGCTGCAGTAACCAGACCCGGCACGCCCTCTCTCTTGAATTGTTAACCCATACATACACGGCCACAGACACTCTCTCTACCCTCCTCAGGAGACCGCTGGGCAGTGATCTGAGCTAACTGGGTAATCATTGATCTTGAGGCTGGGGCTTTGTGCGGGCACCACTCTCTGATCTGACCGTGTACTCCCCTGTGGATCCACTGACTGCATCATCTGCTCTGCAGAGACACACATGATGTTAGTAATTACTGGCCTAATGCACATGGAGCCATCATATCAAACTAGGTCATTTTAGATTCTTATTTAGTTAATAGCCATCATGTATCTTCATTTTAACTAGTTTCATGGTTCAGATATTGACAATAGCACAAAGCAATGTTCCCCTTGGCTGCAGTCTTTGTGTCTAACCTCTGGCAAAGATAAGACAGCTACGAAGTCAGCATAATTTTGACTGTAGCATGTTACTGTGTCCATACAGCACTGTAGATTTTATGCTTTCTCAAACCAGAAAATAAATCTCTCTCCACAGTTTAAGGAACCAACATCCCAATTTCCCCTTTGTTGACCCATATTGGCTCCCCACAGATCTTTAGTCACCAAGCATGACCTGAGGTGACCTATATAATTGTGAATGGACCAGTCCAACCTCGTCTCAGAAGGAGGACCCGGCCTCAACAAGAACCCTCCCTGTGATCTCCTGATGGGCTCACCTCAGCTCCTCTAGACTTAGATAATTGCATTCACCTTTAACCTTTTCTGTAAAAACAATGTATGTTGAGGACTAGGCTGAAGGGGAAGCAGACAGGCTGACACAGTTTGAAATTGTCACTGCCAATCAGAGTCATTTCAATAATACTCTCATTTGGCCAAAAAAGATGTCAACAACATACAGTTGGTTTCAAAATTGTCACTCAGTGATGCACTTTCAAGAGAAAAGCCACAAATCTAACAAGCCCCACTCTGTGAATATTGTGGAAAAGCATTTAGTTGTGCTTTTTTCCTCATAAAAACACCATAATTTTACACTGCACACTAAGGTATACCTAACTACCCCCCCTGCCCTCCTGCCACTCTGTGTTCCGCCCCAACATCCTCTTGTTTTCACCCCTGAGAAATGAGGCGATGTCTGCGTTTTTATGGCTGTCATATTTGATCAGATCCTTAATGGGTTTTCCCAGGACTGGTCCAGGCTGAGTGAGAGAAAGAGTTGGCTGTTTGCCACAGGTTCTGCGTGCCAGGCTCAACAGTGGGATCCTCGACAAGCCTGTCACATTGATTTCTAAGCCCAGAATATTTCGGTTGGTGATGTGAGATGGATGGGGAGCATGTGTGTATGTGGTCTGAAGGCAGACAAAGGGACGGGGGAATATCCAGGCCAAGTATCTCTGCTGTGGCTCCATCTGGTTTTTCAGTGCCAAGAAAAGGGCAACGCTGGCACAGAAATTTAGCAAATAAAGGGTGTGAAAGACTGGGTTCATTTAGTCTCAAAGCAGTTTTCTGTAAGTCGTGGCAAGCAGTACTTAGTGACTTTAAAGCAGGGAGGCTGTGCTTTTAAGAAAGAAGATCAGTGGTTTATTTTGTTGATTTACACACTTGTTCACTGCATGATGACCCAGAGCCCCCTTGTTTTATTTTAGGTAGCTGAAGGATCTTCCGCATGCATGGCCGAGGGGCCTTACCTCACCTATTACCTCACTAGCCTCTGGGCTGAAGGATTATGGGTAACCTCATCAGCCGGCCCAGCTGCCTGGGCCAGAAGTCCAAGCATGTGAGGTCAGATGAGGACTTCCTGAAGGAGTGCTACCAACGAAGAAGAGAGTGGCAGCCCCCAGAGCAACATGCAGAGGTCAAACCAGAATTGGCTGTTAAAGACAAAGCAAGGGAAGATGCCAACAAGGAAGCTGAGGTGGAGAAAGAAAAAGAGGCACAGGAAATGGATTACATGAGGGAGGAGCGGGCTCATACTCCCGTTTCGGACAAACCCCTCCGCAGTTCTCCCGCCTCCACAATCAGGAGCACCAGTACTCTGGATAATGCCTGGCATGGTAGCCCCTCTCCAATAAAAACATCCCGAAATGGGACGCTAACCAGGAGAACAGTGCCTCCAGAGTTTGCCAGATCCCCCTTGGCTTACACGGACAAGGGCGCAGCAGAGAGGAGGGCCAGCTTCCAGAGGAGGGACTCCAGAGAAGGAAGCCCCTGGTCCTGGAAGACTCTGGCTTCACGAGAGGTTACAGAGGTGACAGAAGTGACGGAGACGATCGTTACTGAAATCGTGGAAGTGACAGAGTATCCGTCTGGAGATAAGGGAGGGGACCCTATAGTCACCAGAACTGTTAAAGTCCTGAATGGTGTTGCAGAGGAACTCGCTGAGGTTGATAAAAGCACCAACTTTCGAACACTAAAAATCTCATCTGTCTTCCGTTTCATCCTTTCCTTTCTCATCTGAACTTTATATTCTCACCTTTTCTCACCTAGACTCTTTCTCTAAAAGCAATGTTTGATTTCTAGAATGTCGTGGCAGGAAAACAGTGACTTAATCAATTGAAACTTGTGGACTGTCTTTACTTTACAGCTCCAAAGTGATGGGCACTCAAGCTCAGACCAGGATTCCAGCCTGGATAGATGGAGGGTAGGTTTTTACCCTCTTTAAAGCCTCATACTCACTGCACAAAAAACTGTTAACACTCGCTAACATCTGGATTTTTTATGCAATTAGAACATGTACAATAGGCATTCACATCCCAGTCGAGTAAGTATACAGTAGCCATGTGTATTTATTGCCTTCAGCTCTGATCAGCAATAATGGAAACAAAACACTCAGGTGAACGTGCTAAATTCAGCTCCTTCACTGGCAAGATGCAGTGACACACCAGCACAAATTATCATCTGTTTTCACCAAAGCACCGCTAAAACATCAATCCAAATTAGTCTGTACCGAGCTTGAAAGAGAGACTAAATAAGTAAAAGATATATAAAGAAGTAAGCACTGTAAAGTTAACCTGTTCTGTGGCCTGACAGTTGTGTCTAACAGACACACCAAAACAACCCTCACGCACACAGAAAGGCATACTTGTCTGCTGCAGCGCTGTGGACACAACACTGCTTGATTGGCAATGGGAATGCAGTCTATAGTCTATTTTTAGCAGGTTTACCCATGTTTGAAAAACTCACTGATTTTGGTGGGAAAGGGATATAACAGAAAAACTAATCATGCTTCATTGTGAATCATCCTGTAACTGTGTTTTCATTCATTAATACTGCACCTAATATTGTGTTATGGTCTTTCTCAAGGGGACAAGATCTGCCTTAGCACTGAGGGATGCATCAACAGATTCTGAGACAATTCTCCAAAATCTTGACGCTTTGCTCACATGGGTCTGTGAGATAGAGGAGCTCACAGCCAATCAAAAACCCCCATCCTCAGAGGTCAAAGTGGTGAAAGCACAGCTCCAAGAACAAAAGGTCTGTTATCACCAACATCACATCACCTCATTTCTTTGAAAAAAAAATAAAATAAAATAAAGTGCTATGGTAGTGGGAATACACCTGAAAGGTTTACCTATAGAAAGATGTGCTCAGCTGCTCCTTTTACAATATAAATTCTATTCTATTTAGTGGTGAATGGGTGGCGGTCATAGCCACAATGAGCTTCAATAAGTCTTTGTTAGCATTTCCTGGGGGGTATGAAAAAAAGCAGGAAACTCTCACCTTTCAGCTGTAATCACATCCATTGTGAACTCTTGGATGAGGTGAAACCTGCCTGGCTCTTGACAATGTGAGCTTGACACACGAGAAGGGGCTTTTCTCCTCACTGACCTAAAGGCAGAAAAAAACAAGAATAGGGCTTTGATAAATGTTAATTCTTACTGCAAGCAATGTTATTGCACTGACATTAAAAGGACATTTCACTCCAAAATCAAAAGCACATATTTTTCCTCTTACCTGTAGTGCTATTTATCAATCTAAATTGTTTGGGTGTGAGGTGTGAGTGTTGGAGATATGGGCCGTAGAGATACCTTCCCTTAACTTCAATTGATACAGATGGCACTCGGCTTGTGGTGGTCAAAGCGCCAAAAAATAAATAAAGAAATTGGAAAAAATATCAGAAAACATGACCCAGATCATGTACCAAACTCCACACACCAACCACACCATGCTAATGTTACAGCTCAACCAAGAAGTACACAATTTTTGTGTTTTTGAAGGGTTATATAAGTGAGAGCCTGTTATCCACGAGCAGATGCACTTGTACTTTACAATTGGCAGGTCTTGTTCAGTAGATAAAGAATAGCTCCTACATGAAACTGATCACAAAAAAGGTCTCTGTATTATCTCATCTGGGTCATGATTTCTGGAAAGGGACGCTGCTGCTGAGTTTTTCTAAAGTATTTTTTTGGCACTTAAGGCATCACAAGCCAAGTGCCATCTAATTCATTACATTTGAGAGAAGGAAGACATCTCTACAACTGATATCTCCAACTCTTTGCATCTGGCACTGAAAACAATCTGGATTGATAAATAGCATTACGAGTAAGAGTGCAACTCTGTATTTTTGATTTTTGGATGAACTGTCCCTTTAAATCTCAAACATAAGGTAAATAATTTCGGTAGTAATGGTAAGAAATGTTTTGATTTGATACAGAAGAGTCTTTGCAAGGGCTTTGAGCTGTGTGTTATTTACAGTCGTTCTACAAATATGGGTAAATATTATAGACTCCTGCATCTATAGTAAACCTCTTTTGATTTCATGAAGTATGGCTTTACCTGAGCTCATTCTGTTCTTTCACAGCTCCTGCAGCGCCTCCTAACAGACCGAAGGCGCAGTATGGACTCCATGATGCTGGAGGGCCCTCGGCTTGTGGAAGCCCACCCTGGAGAAGAGGGGGAGCAGGAAAAAGTCAAACTCTCCACTCTGAAACAGAAGTGGGAGGCCTTACAGCTGCAGGCGGAGCAAAGGTCAGCTCCCTTAACTGGCAATGCCACACATTCATTCGGCAAGGCTGCATGATATAAATCTTAATCACCTGTGGTAACAAACTGGACATTTTTGTTGTTGGCAGGAGAGCGTGTCTGGAGCTCATTCTTCCCAGGGCCCAGCTCTTCCAGGAAGGAGTAGACAGCTTGCAGCAATGGCTCATATCTGTGGAACAGACACTCGCTGAACTACGGAATGCAGAGAGAGTGATGCTGCATCTCTCAGAGGCCACAGAAAGGGCCAAGGTTGGAAATCTGCCATGTAAAGTTCAACTGCATTTACATGTAGTCAATGGGCATTGTGCTGTTGAGTACAGAGTACAGAATAATAACTTGAACATGTTTTAATTTTTCATTTTAGGCTGTAGTTGAAGAGATTCAAGTGAAAACTGCTGAGCTAGGGAAGATACAAAAGTCAGGACATGACCTGATGGAAGCAATTTCAGGTAATATTTGCAACTTATTTTGCTACATGAAGTAAAAAATAATGGGTGTTGTATGGTCATTGAGTATGCTAAATATTAGTTTTAAATATCAATACTAATATTTTGTTCTAAAACTGTTTTAGGCATCAGAAGACCATTTTACTGCATTATGTTATTTATTTGTAGTAAAAAAATATACAAAGTTCTGCTTTTGGTTAAATGTGGAATCTTATCAAAATGACAAAACATAACAAAATCCAGATAATTGGTTTCAAACAGATATCTTTTAGACTATTTGGTCTTCGAAAGTCATTTTGTTAGCACTGACATCAGGGAATTGGGTTTTAATTATTATGCCCCACAACAGTAGAACAACCTTCAGAAGCTCTTAAAATTAGATGGGCTGATTCATCTTCGTCATTTAAATCTCTTCTGACTCACATAGAGCACAGTGAATGCATGTGCTTTCTTTGAGCGATGTTGTCCCGCCTGTTGGACGACTTGTTGATGTATGCAGTAGCTGTTTTGTGTTTTTGCTTTTAATGTACACTTTTGTATCAGCTAGATTTCTCATGTTTTGTTTCATCCTTTGTTTCAGAGGAGGAAGCTCAGCAGGTGCAGGAGAGGATGGATGCTCTGCGTATCCGCTGCTCTGTGCTGAGTCTGAGCAGTCTGGATGTGCTGCAGAGGCTGGAGCAGGCCCTGGAGGCCTCCAGTCGCTGCACCTCCAGCCAGGAGGACCTCCACCTGTGGCTGGGCCGCATCGAGAGGGAGCTCTTGGGGGCAGCAGGAGCGCAGACACATGCTGGAGATGCAGTGCTGTGTGCAGCTGAGAGACAGAGGGTAATGTTACCACACAAGCCTGACATGAACCATTCAGATGCATTAGCAGTTTTGCTAATTATTAACAACAAAGAGTCCCCATTTTCCTGTTTTAAGATTTTTTGGGTGGGCCTAAAACCACAGCTCAATGACACACTGGAGCTATTCTCAGCATAACCCCGCCCCTGAAAATACAGCAGTATAAAAAACGAGAAGCATCATTAGCGTAGTCCCGCGATTGGGCGTGGCCTCCAGCGGACTTGCCCTCAGCGTTTCAGATCAGAGAATACTGTGCATTTTTTCATTTTGAGACCTTCTTTACATACTTGGTGATTATTTGGTCATTCAAATTTGGTCAGGTGTTTAATAACACATCTTTCTGTGATGTGACAAACTCAGAACACATTTAAATCATCACTTTACACGGACTTTAAGTAGCTGTTTTCTGTTCGAGTAACATTTCTGAGTAGCACACACATTTGTGGCAGCTTGAACTACCTTTTAGTAGCTGTACATTTTGAAAAGTAACGTTAGCTTTAACTTTTATGTTAGTTTGCTAGATTAAAGCTTCGGTAACTAGCTATGGAACTTAGCCAGGCAGTTAAACTTAGCAAAGCACCTCAGGATATGTTTAATAAGTAATATAAGTAATTAAAATTTATAAAATGCTTTAACTGACACAGGTTACAAAGTGCTTCATATGGGCAATATACAACACAAGAAAAGAAGCACAGAGCATAAAGGGACTACTTGAGCCACATGGTTAAAAGTGCAAAACTATTTTGCACAGTTCATTAAACAGTTTACAAGTATACATTTAACAGTTCACATCAATTTAGCCAAGCCAAAGCTACTTGCTTTGGTAGAAAAGTCAAGATGAAAGTCATGCTAAATGCTACAATAGCCAGGTACGTAGTGTGTTGTTCAATTGATTTTTGCTAGCTCGTGAAGCTAGCAAGTTAACATTAACATGACTTTTTTCTCCCTGGAATTAACATTAGAGTTACATGTCTTAATAAATACTCATATGTAGTGTGACCTCAAGCTCAGGCCAGTAGATTTATTTCATATCCATTTAGCTATGTGGGCATATTATGGTCATCCATCTCTCATTCAACTTAATAGATCGCCATGATATCAGCCAGGATTACCAACACAGGTGTAATTAATGATGTCAGTACAGGGATGCTTTTCCAGCTTTGAATGTTTTATCGGCCTAATGTTAGGCCGGCTAATGCAAATACATTATTTTGCATCAGGTTTATGTGTACTAGAACAACTTTTAACTTATATTACATATTAAATTTATATTATTTTTAGTATTTTTTAAGCTTTGTTTTGCTTTTAGTTTAGTGTTTTTTTGTTTCATATTTCTATCTACCCTGACTCTGATATATTTATATATTCTTTTAATCTTAAATATTTTTCCTAACTAAACTTTTTAAATGTAATTCTTCAATTATTTTCAGATGGTCTTTAATTTTTGTATTCTATTCATATTTTTTTTCATGAATTTGCTATTGTGTGTGTTACTGCTGCTTTTATGCAAACTTATACTTAAGTTCAGACTAAAGTTCTATAAGTCCATTCATGCAATAATGTTTAAGAACTGTCTTTGAACATGAAAACATGAACATGAACATGAAACCCCCATTTGTATACCCATAACATTATTTGCTTATTTATTATTTGCTGCTATTATTGATTCTAATTATGTATAGCCCAGAATGATATCATTACCAGTATGTGCTGCCAAGTGGTGTTAGATTTCAGAAATAATAGTATCATGTCTCTTTTATGATGTTGTCTATATGTATGTATATATATTAGTATAATTTTATGTTATCATGATATGAAGTAATCAGTGCAATGCTAACAGTATTTTCTTACCAGCTGGAACAGGCTGTGGTGAAGGAGATGGCTTGGTTTAAAGACACAGCTCTGAATCTTGAAAAGCTGAAAACCATTCATCTGGATCCAGAGCTCATAGCAGAACAACTCTATGAGCAGAAGGTTGGGACATTTCACAAATATACCTTAGTAACTGATGAAAAAATTGTTTCCCACTGAATTAAAATCATTACTTATTTGTGTGTTATCTGTAGTTTCTACAGTATAAAGATTCAAATAAAAAAAAAGAAATTAATTTAAATGATGTTCAGTAAGTGATTTAAATTCGATATATATGATCTCAGATTTTGGCAGTGGAGATCCTCCAGCACAGGTTCAACATTGAGAAGATGGTGAAGATTGCTGAAATCTTGCTGACATACAGTGATGAGGGAGAAACAGGCAATTTGCAGGTATTGTCTACCCTTCATTTCATGCAGCCAGTTTACTGATAATGTACACAAATGCACTTTTAAAGTGTTTGTATTTTGAATGTTTTTATTTTACTTGTCATGTCTCCATGCAGACCCCACTAGAGGCCTTACAGGAACAATGCAACACCACCTCAGCCACCAATTCCCACGTGGTCCTGCAGCTTGAGCACACTCAGTCACTTCTCCTCCAGTTCTCGGAGGGCCTTGCTGAGGTTTCGCCTTGGCTTGGAGAAACCCAAACCCTAATTGGCCAGCTCTCCCTGAGCTCAATTAGCTATGAGGCATTTCGGGAACAACAGGACCTCTTACAGGTACAAGAAACCTGCCCCTCAAAATTACTGTGCCAGCTTTTTTCTCTTTTTTATCATACCTTTTTGTGCAGTTTAACAAAGAACCTTTTATACTTCTGGGTGAATGAGCTGTTCTGTGTAGGTACGGTTCTTAAATATTATCTGCTTCCTGATAGGTTTTAATTTACCTTCCTCTATCCATTTTAGGGATTAAACTCAAATCAGGTTCTCTCTGAACAAAAAAAGCCTGTTCTTGTTATTAAACCCTTCTTTTATCTTTCCTCTGCTAAGGGTCTGAGGGAGTCTATAGCAGAACACAGACCCTTAATTGCACGCTTATGCTCGCTGGCAAAACGCTTGTCAGAACTAAACCCCATCCAGGGGGATGAGTTCTGCCGAAAGGCAACAGAGGCCGAGGAGCAGCACAAAGCCATCAGAGACAGAGTCAGAGAGACTGCTAATCTTCTAGAGGAATCGTTGCCTCGATTCACACAGGTAAGAATGATAGGATAGAGCAGAAAATGGCCTACACTTTACAGTATATCACAAATGCACCAGAACACTCAATTTCATATTGTATCTTTTCTTGTATCTCTAGCTGAATGAGAGGATGACCCTTATCAGAGAGAGTCTTGACCGCCTGCGCAGTCGCATACAGACTCCCAACTCGCTTCAAGGCCTCACCCCAAGGATCCAGGAGCAGCTGCAGGACAACAAACACACGCTGGCTGAGCTCTCCAAGCTGGAGCTGGGCCTTGGCAGTGTCAAAACACAGGCAGATGAACTGCTGGCTAACACGCAGGCAGCTGGTGATGGATCTGTTGGCACAGGTAATGATCTTCTTAGAAATTTTGTTGTTTGTATACAGATATGATGTGGTCCTGGTACACATGGGGCTACAAGTAGCAGTGCTGCTGTGGGAAAAGGGCAGATTCTAAGTATTATCCCTATTATATCCTTGTGATCTTAGCAATCCAGGAGCGAGTGTCGAGCCTGTCCCAGCTGTGGGATGAGACACACACTCAGGCCCAGGAGAGGGAAAGCTGGCTGCTCAAGCTCTTGGATCTTGCCCTGAAGTTCTGGAGCGATGTCAGCGATGTCACGGTTGCTCTCAGTGATGCTCAACAGGCAGTTTTGGATCTCAACGCTAGTCGAACAGATTCCGAAACAATCCGCCAGAGCCTTGAAACCATGCAGGTTTGTCTGGAGGCTCTAAAAGGAATCACATATAAGAAACCCACGTTGTTTGTTGTCAAAAAATACAACACAAAATGTTTCATCTTTGCAATTTATAGACCCTCAGGGAGGATATTGACAGTTTACAGGGAGATCTGGACACCCTTGGTGTTTTGGGAATGGATCTGATGTCAGCATGCGGGGATACAGACAAACCAGATGTCACAAAGAGCCTGGATGAAGTAAGAAATACATTTAAATAAAATCAATTTCAACTCACGATGCTGTGTTGACAAAATTAAAACCGTGTCTTTTTGCTGTCTTAAAGCTCTATTGCACATGGAACCACTTGAGCAAACTGTGGAACGAATGTCACAAAAAGCTGGAGGAGTCCTTGCAGATGGCGCTACAATATCAAGATACTATGCAGGTGTGTGTCTGTGTGTATGTATGTATGCATTCCCATGCACTAACAAGTATTTTGTAGTCAGTATCACAACCATATCAAATAGGACACTTTGGCCATCCTTCTCTGACTCAAGCAGTGTTATGGTGTTATGGCACCCTGCCAAAGACAAAGCTAATCTTTTGTTCTGTTGCAGAGTTCAGACACTTAGTCTCTGTAGCTTTAGTTTTGAGTGACAGACAGACTGTGTGGTCTTTTGCCAAAGACAAATGTGTTTAATGGCATGAAAATAAAACTATTTGGAATGTATCCAACTGTATATGCCAACAGGGATACATGCTTGGCTGTTGGGAACATAATTTATTCATTGTTAGAATCACACAATGTGGTAATAACTGAGGGCTTAGTGAATATGCAACACATTATTTATTGTTCTTTAATTAACATTCTGTTAATTTTCTGCAAAAAGGGTCTTTTTGAGTGGTTGAAGTCTGCTGAGCTGAGGTCTACTGAGGAGTTTATGGTTGGAACTGACCTGGACTCTGTCAAAGAGCAGCTGTGTGATCTCAAGGTGAGGCTGACATGAACCCATAACCAGCAATGATCAAAATTTTACTCATATTAGACGGAGACAGTGTTTTTGGTAATGTGTATTTTATTTGATTATAACAGAAAACATATCAATTAGGACAATCAATAATATAATATTCTGTCTTTATTCTTTCTCTCAGGAATTTAAGCGAGAACTTTACCAGAAGAAAATAGAGATAGAAAGTCTCAACCATCGCTTTGTGTGCCGCCTGTCTCCAGGCTCAGAGCGTCCAGGCTCTGTCTCGCCGCTGTGTGACTTCAGGCAGCGTTGGGACAGCTTGGAGTCAGAGACTGTCAACAGACAGGTGAGAATATGAGATATCATTGTGTAATATACATAGCAGAATAACCCACCATATGAACAAAGTCAGCATGTTATCCAATAAAATGTGATGTTAATTCAACAACAGACAGCTCACTTTTAACTTTTACCCGTCCTGCCACCAGCATCAGCTGGAGTGTGCTCTGCTGGGTCTGGGTCAGTTCCAGAACACACTGGATGAGCTGCACACATGGCTTTCCAGGACCGCTGAACAACTGCAGGGCAGCCAGCCAATCAGCATCGACCTGCAGGCCTGTGAGATAGAGCTGGCCAAACACAAGGTTGGTGTTGTCCTAAATGCAATATTATATACTAAGCAAAAGAGAGCTGCTCCCAACTTTAAAGGTCTCGGAAAACAGTATATCCTTTAACCTTATCATAGAGCTGTGGCTTTTTCTACCAGATAACACTCAGCCTTGAATGATAACAGACTTCTGTCTCCTGAGAGTGTTTACTACGGTGACTAGCAGTGTCTGAACCTAACATATTACTTCTATTAATTTATATATTATCAGAAAGTCATACTTGTCTGAACTGCAAAAAACACCTCAGACCTGATGCCTCCAAATAATGCATTTAAATCACACTTTTCCTGTTATGCATTTTCCTTCTTTAAGGTCTTGCGTAATGATGTCATGTCCCATGTTCGCACGATGGAATCCCTGAACAAGGCAGGCAGGGGGCTGCTGGAGGTCGGGTCTGGGGACAGCCCGCATGGTCTGCAGTCTCGGCTGGAGCAACTCAATGACAGCTGGGAGTTTGTCCGCTGTGAGACTGAACGCAGGCAGCTGGAGTTAGAGAACAGACTGAGTCAGGTGAAGAGAGAAAAATGAATCTGTTATTTTGTAACAGTCACACAGTACTACAGAAAATAGTTTATAGTATATGTAGTGCATTGTTTCCCTATAAATAAGGATGCAGAATTTCCTATATACTGTACTATACTATACGTTTTCATTATGAGTTTAAAATGGCGCCCTCCTGTGGTGATTGTATATGCTAACATAAAAATGTGAAGAAGAAAGTCCAAATCTAAACTGGTGGATTTTATTGTCACAAAGGAAGGCAAAGTTTAAGAGGAAATGATATAAACCATATATACAAATCAAAATGGATTTTTCTAACAGTAATATTTTGTCAGTTGGCAGCCATTGTTCCACCTATGCTTTAATGAACTATAATACAAAGGCAAAGGCTGATGTTAAATGATGAAATTTTTGCCATTACTAAGGTTGTGCTGAACTGACAACCAATTCACCTTTGGAGAAGATGCATTCATTCTGTTGTTGTTCTCTGCAGGTACAAGATGTTACAATGGAGATTCAGGATCTCCTGCAGTGGCTGGAGAACACTGACCTTAGACTGTCTTCTAAAACCATGTGGGGCATGCCGGACTCTGCCAGTGAGAGGCTCAATGCACACTTGGTAAAACATGAAACAGACCTTTAACTGTGCAAATAAATTGATATACAAGAAAAAATATTACACAGTATAATAAAAAAAAATCTCCTTCTCTAAAATCTGATCATCTGTCTTCTTCTCATCCTTCAAAGGAGTTGTGCACTGAGATGGAGTCAAAGCTCCACGCCTACACAGATGTGAAGAACGCCATCCACAGGATGCTGGAGAGCAGCAATGTTGTGCGGGGATCGAGCACCGAGCACAGCTTATCTATTTTGGAACAAAAATGGGTGTCTGTTTACAGCAAAGTCCAGGAGCGAAAGGTTGTTTAACTCTTCATGTGTTGTTTTGTTCATTTATTATTAATTTTGTAGAAGATTATATCTGATTGCCATGCTGTTCCCACAGGCTAGACTTACAGAAGGACTGAGCCTAGCCAAGGAGTTCCACAGTAACGTCCAGGAACTTCTCACCAAGATGAGCAAGTGTGAAGAATCCATCGGGCTTCTTCCTGCTCCCAGCTTTGTTCTGGACAAAGTTTGTACTCAACTGCAGGATCACAGAGTAGGTTTTTTTACACAACCTGTAGTCTTTCCATGTCTGCTTCACACCCAGAGTTACATATTCTTTTGGAAGTATTCCATTTTGCTTCATGTAATGCTTTTTATTTAAACAGACATTGGTGAATGAGGTGAATGGTTATGGTGAGAAGAAGACCACAATGGAGAACATGGCCCGGAGATTGATAGAACTGAGCAGGAAGGACGACTGTGACATCATTCATAACCTAATCATGACCGTCCAGGATCGCCACAAAAAGCTACAGCAGCGCGCCTCAGAGAGAGGCAGGACGCTGGAGGAGGTGAAAAAGAACGCCAAACAGGTATAGCACCATATCAAGTTCAATATAAATGGACTGTCTCCATCTTTTCCAAACAATACATGTACTTAATCTGTGACCATTTAGGGAAAGTTTGTATTATATCGACTTTATTTCTGATATTTCAGTTCAATGAATCGTGGCGCCTCCTGGTGGACTGGATGACAGAGGTAGAACAGACGTTAGACACTCATAAAGAGATCGCTGTGTCCCATGAGGAGATTAAACAACAATTGACTGAACAGAAGGTGCAGTAGACATTGCTATTAGCACAACTTGGTTATATGCTACATGTTAAAAAATGCCCTCACTGATCTCTTATTTTGTAATTAGGAGTTCCAGAAACTGCTGAGGTCAAAGAGGCCCATGTACGAAGCTACACTGAAGCGTGGACGCAGCCTTCACGAAAGAGCTCAAACCGGCCATGATAGACAGCATCTGGAAAATCTACTGGCTGAACTCAAAGACACATGGGACACCATCAGTGGCAAGTCTATGGAGAGGTATGGGACTGTATTAAGGTTGATGGGGACACATTAATTAATAGAGTATTGACTATATTTAAAGGGACTGTTCACCCCAAAATCAAAAATACCTACTCTTACTTTTACCAATAGTGCTATTTATCAATCTAGATTGTTTGGTGTTAGTTGCTGAGTCATAACATAAAAGCCGTAGGGTTGTCTGTCTTCTCTCTAATAAAATGCAACTAAACTAAATGTCTGTTTGTGGTGCTCAAAGCGCCAAATAAAATACACTGAAAAAAATGAACAGCAATGTATCGCTTCAGAAATGATGACCCTGTTTAACTTTATAATGCACACACCTTGCTGAGAGCAGTTTCATATAGGAACTGTTTTTATTTACCAAACTATACCTGCCGACTGTATCACAAAATTAAGTAAGCTTATTTTGTGTGTGCTTTGAGCATCACAAGCTGAGTGCCATTTAGCTTCATTATATTAGAGAGAAGGCATGCATCTCTATTGTAAATATCACCAACACTCTGCAACCTGCAACAAAAGAATTGAGATTTATGAATATTACTAAGAGGTAAGAGAAAAAATATTTATTTTTACTTTTGAGGTGAACTGTCCCTTTAAGTATTGAAATAATTAAGAATCTAATAAATATGAAATAAAATAAATACATCTTGAACATTTACTCAATATTGTGGTCTGCTTTGCTCAGACAACACAAGCTGGAGGAAGCACTGCTGTTCTCAGGTAGATTCACAGATGCTCTCCAGGCACTGAATGACTGGCTGTACAGAGCGGAGCCGCAACTAGCTGAGGACGTTCCTGTTGGTGGAGACAAAGACATGGTCAACAACCTGATTGACAAACATAAGGTACAACACCTTTGGCATAAATACAATACAGTTCACAGCTACTGCAGTTATTTCATATCCACAACTTAAACATAGGATTCATGCTAATCTGGTTTTCAGTGATTTTACCAGTAGCTGAACTTGGTAATTTTTTCTTGATTTAAGGTGCCATGTGTCTGTCTTTGCATGAAATATTTTGCACCACTATTTCCACAATTTTGACTTTTAATGAAATTGCATTTTCTTAACAAATGTTTTTTTTTTTTTTCTCTTAGGCCTTCCAAAAAGAGTTAGGGAAGCGAGCCGGATGCATCAGGACCCTGAAGCGCTCGGTGAGGGATCTGACCAGGAGCAGCACAGCTGATGCTCACTGGCTGCAGGAGCAGATGGATGAGCTGGAGGGCCGCTGGGAGGCAGTGTGCAAACTGTCTGTCAGCAAGCAAGACAGACTGGAGGCTGCACTTAAGCAGGTACTTCTCACAAATAATAAAGCTGATCGGTAAATGGGCTTTTATTCTGACTCAAGCGTGTTTGTGTTCTGGAAATAGATCTGAACTTAATAAAAGTTGATATGTAGAACCAACCCCTACAAGTATCTTAATTTGCTCTTTTTCCTGGTCAGGCTGAAAAATTTGACAGACTTGTCCACTCCTTCATGGAACGCCTCACTGAGGCAGAAAGGATACTGAAATATGGGGTGATACCGGAGGACGAGGAGGGCTTGCTTGCTTTCCGCAAACAACACCAGGTCAGTATAACGTGATACTTTAACACTCCCTATAGGGAAATACATTATGCTTCAGGGGAGGTCAAGGGTCAGGGTCAGCTGCAAAACAACTGATAAGGATCCGCTATTATCATGGTTAGTTTAGCGGGGCGGATATTTACACACTCTGATGCTTGAACTCATTCAACCTGCTCAAGGACAGATGGATACCCTTACCATTGGTTCATTACTTGCTGCCACAAAATGTTTAATACTCCCTAAAAAAGGAACCAGTGTGTTTGAAATGAGTAAAATTCTATTTAAATGCTAAGCTAATGTCTCACACTAGATGAGAATTTATTTTTCATTGAATAAAACACTGAATAATGATTTTTCTCTCCCTCTAAAGGAATCAATGGGTGCCTTGCAAGCTCAGGCTGTGGAGTTACAGAACATCCAGTGTCTGGGTGAGGAGATCCTGGCTTCCTGTCACCCAGACTCCATAATTACACTAAAGTCTTGGATCAGTGTCACTAAGACCCGATATGAAGAGGTGAGTGCCTTTATGCCTCCATGAAAAGCAATAGCAGATTTTCCCTTAAAGATAATAACTAGTTATTCAGTGAACTATTAGTTGCTATTAGTTAGGTAACTGAAAATTCTTTGAAGACAGACATTGTTTCAAAACCTTTGGTGATTTTTGGTGAATTGTAAAGCAGTGACATTTGAGAGCATCTAAATGGAACAAGTGTAAGTTTCTCCATCCTCCTTGAATCAGGTTCAGACCTGGGCTCAGCAGCAGAGCCAGAAGATCCAGGCCAGCTTGGCAGCGCTGGAAGCAGAGAGAGAGGAAGTCCAGAGGCTACTAGACTGGATCTCTTCAGCAGAGGAAGCCCTCAACCTCAGAGACCAAGAGCCGCTGCCTGAGACCACAGAGGAGAACCAGGAACTGATTGAGCAGCACACAGTACGAAGTTTATCTTTTCTGTGAGCTACCTACTTTACCATCTTACTGAGGCCATGTTTAGCTCGGCCCTTTTAAAAGGCTCTCCTTTGCTTTCTTAAAGAAATCCACGTTCATATGATAACATTGTGAGAACAATCCTCATATACCACAGATCCACAAAAACAATTGAAAACACTGTTATATGCATGCCAGGCCAGTAGTTGGTGGTGTAACCTTGTAATAACACACCACAGAAGAACACCACATGCATGTGCCAAGTGCGGCCATGACGTCACCCTTCTCACAGGGTTTGCACATTGCCATTTTACAAGGTGACAGAAGGGGTTGCATATTCAAAAGATTAGATTCTGGTACCCGGTTTTGTCAGAACCTAAATGTTTCATGCAAGAAGTAAATGGCCCCTGAAATTACTCCCAGTTACAATAAAAATATGTGCCCTGAGGAAATTAAACAGCAACTTGGAATGCTTTGGAGCAATGATTATGTTTTTCATGATGCTCATGATGACTTACCATCACAATCATTCATTTGTTTACATTTTTGGAGGACAATATCCACACTCATATCAAACAGGTTTGATTTCTATGAAATACTGTAATTTCATTAAAATCTAGGTTACCCTGGTTACAGTTTAACCAGAATTGACCACTTACAGAACATTACCCAGTCACCCCTCAGAACCCCCCCCCCCCCCAGCAGGAGTTCTTTTGCTGTGCTCATAGGCTTCTCGGATGTTTCTCAACTCAATAAAATACACAAAGTTCAGACTTTATGTTCAGACAAATTTCTGAAATTGTGCGGGCTCATTTTTAAGCCAGTCAAGTTTTCTATTGGATCTTACTGTTACCTAAAATAAAGATTACTGCTGTAGGAGGGGGAAAAGAGCATTTTAAGATTTAAGGCTATTTCTTAGGGGCTGAATTAAAGAGGCATGAGGAAATGGTCAAAATCTTATTAATGTTATATTAAGTTCAGTTATGTCGAGGAAAAACAGGCTAAACAAAGAAGAGATATCATTTTGAATTTTTCTCTCCTGTGGGTAAGAAGCATCTTTCCTGTATCATGTTATCACTGATCATTCCTCTCTGCAGGTATTCATGGAGGAATTGAATAAAAAGTTCCCAGAGGTTGAACATGCCACAAAATCCTGCAAGCACAAGAGCATTTCTAAACAGCAAGTTTCCCCCAGCAAACGAACACTCTCAAGTAAGACACCATAAAAAAACATTTCTGAAACAAGTCATTATATAAACATTGAAAGCTTAGTGATTATTACGACTGCTGATCTGTACAGCAGAAATGAGTTAAAGCTGAGCTGATTTTAGACTCCAATGTTGCTGTTTCCCATCTAGAGAGGAGGAGCACTCTGAAGCTGCCGCCTGTTGTACCAATTCCCCTGGAGCACCTTGACCCCCAGACCCCAGAACTCAGTCAGCTGGTCAAAGAGTGGCAGAAACTTTGGCTCCTGGCTGTGGCGAGACAAACCCGTTTGGAACAACAACAGCAAACACTCAAAGAGGTTATTGTACTTTTAAGAATGTACACATTTTAACAGGTTGTGGTCCAATTAGACATGGTCAATCCATTGGAAAAATTTCTTTGAGTTCAGTTTCTCCAAAAAGAACAACCAACATGTTTAAATTTTTTGTATTCCTGGACAGATGGAAGAATTTGCAAACTTTGACTTCAATATTTGGCGAAAGCGCTACATTCAGTGGATTAGTCATTTGAAGTCACGGATCTTAGACGTGTTCCGCAGTATCGACCGGGACCAGGATGGACGCATCAGCCAGAAGGAGTTTGTCGATTATGTCCTCGCCTCCAGTAAGACCCCCTTGTTAAGTGTTTCAAATAATGTATCGCTCATTTCAAGTTATAAAATACAAAAGAAAGAAATACAATGTCTGAACTAACAATTTTTCAATTGGCAAATTTCTGTACCGTTGATGTTTATGACAATATATCCACTGTTTACTAAATCTACTTTTTTAAACAAAGAATGCTGTGCCATATCCATGTGATTATGCCAACACCAATTTGTATTTCCATGGTTTCACACCTCTCTGCTGTAGAATTTCCCACCAACTCTTTAGAAATGAATGCAGTGGCAAACATCTTCGACTTGAACAGTGACGGCTACATTGACTACTACGAGTTTGTAAGTGCACTTCACCCCAGCAGAGATCCCTACAGGAGAACACTTGATGCAGACCAAATCAATGAAGAGGTATGAACAGTCCACAAAAAAAGCAAAAAAGCTTCATTAGATTTATTAGAGTGGTTTATCTATTGTGGCACGTATTGTTATACTTACTGAGACATTTTGTGTAGGTGAGTCGGCAGGTTTCACAGTGTAACTGTCCCAAGAGGTTCCAAGTGGAGCAAATAAGTGCCAACAGATACAGGGTGAGTCATTTGTAAATAAAATGATTAAAACATATTCAAGCAGCTAATACATTTGGACCTCTGATTTCCAATAGCCTTCGTAGGAGGTGATATTGGTTACATTGTCTGGGTTACTGTAAAGACCAGGACTTACAGAAACATCTGTGATTTCTGAAATGCAGTGTGACAATGCTACAGCAACAAGTGCATCAGAGACTATAACTTACAATATGTTTTGTGTGTGCAGTTTGGAGATTCCCAACAGCTGCGGATGGTTCGGATCTTGCGCAGCACGTTGATGGTCAGGGTGGGAGGAGGCTGGACAGCTCTAGATGAGTTCCTGGTGAAGAATGACCCATGCAGAGGTCAGCACACTGTTCTTAACTGCATTTTCTTATTAAGACAAGCTATTATATTTTAACATCTATTTAATGAATGTATTTATTTATGTAAAATCAAGTTTTTAGCACCTGGTATGACTTAAAATGATGCACACTGCTTGGATCCATGCATACAACAGATGATAACCTAAACAAATTATTAGTATCTGATGTTATTCTGATGTTAGTTTTTTTCAGGTTCTATTATTACTTTAGTGCCATGCTATTCTACAGTATAGTATATGCTATTCTACAGTATAGTACAATATCTGACAATAGCCATTGTCGGATATTGTTTGTGTACATTAGGCATTTTTAAATGATTAAGCATATCTTCATCTTTAAAAACTACCCAAACATCTCACTGTGTATTCCACTGAATATCTGTTTCTGGTCAAGTTTTGATTTTTTTTTTTTTCATTTTTCTGAGTATTTTCTTCCATTTATATACATATATTATTTATTTTGATTTATATTGACAGTTTCATTTCAGTTGTGTATGTATGAAGTGTCTGCTTCTTATTATAGGAGGAGTGGCTGCTATAAATTAAAACATTTTTTTACAGTAGTCTTTTAAATTCCCCTGCTGTGTCCCCACCAGTGAAAGGCAGGACCAACCTGAAGATCAAGGAGAAGTACTTGTCTCCTGCAGGAAGCACTTCTAAGGGTTTGACCGTCAGCAGGTCCAACTCAAGCCTCAGCCTCTACAGCAGTGCCTCCGCCCCCACCAGCCCCATGACACGCAAGGCAAGACACAAGCTATATCCTGTTATTTATCTCAGTGCTACATGTGGTATTTTAATAGCAATATATCATGACCACAATTGTTTTGAGACTTTGTTACTTACGTATACTTTTCATGTATACTTCACATAAGATTTGCAGCCTTTACTGCCATATGTGCTGCATTTACATTTGTGTTTCCTTTTTAGTTAACAATATTTTGAAATAAGTATACAGCTTCTAATTTACAGTTAAGACACCTTTTCTGGTTCCACTCTTCTGCCTGCAAAGTTTTAATTTCTTGTTAGCTTAATTACTAAAAATGCAGAATCATATCCTATCCGAAAGCATATGGACAGTAGGAATCTCTTTTAAACTGAGTTCTTTTATTGTGATTTCGAGGAATATGAAATACTACATGAAGGAACTTTATATAAGCATTTTAAGACATTTTAACATCAAGACATCTTAGTCTAATTAGTCAATCATGTCTTGCTTTAGGCATTACTCCGCAGAAGTTTCTCAGGTGACCGCTGCATTCGTCCCAGGAGCTCCATCGCTGCTTTGGGCTCTGATCTGCAGTTTGCCACAACAGGAGAGGACAATTCTCCCTCACCATCAGGTCAGTTAATCACTTAATAAGGATTTTGTCATGCACCCTGCAGAAGTACAAGTCTCACTGGATACACAGACATGAAAAGAACTTGAGCTGGTGAGTTTACCCCCGTCCTTTCTGTTTTCATTCTTGTGCACTGTTTAGACGAAGCTGAAAGGTTACCCACATGATTACCTCAGCCTCTGAGAACCATGCGTATGCTGCAGTGCTGAACCCAAACACAGCCTTGGGGCCCTCGAAACAACGCGATAAGAAGAAGTACCGTGATAGCGGGTCCAAAAAAAAAAAAAAACAAAACAAAACAATGCATCAGTCACATCTGAAAAGCAGACATTAAAAGAGGATTGCAGAGAAGGTTACCAGAGGTGATGGGTCTTTGAGTTTGAGAAAGCTGTGTAGAGATCATGTGCTCTGTGTGGACAAGGAGGAGGCCAGTCCAGATGCAAGACAAAGATTTGTTTGTCCATTGTTACATTTCATACAGAAGTATCTGATTGCGTAGAGAGTAGAAATTGAAAAGTTCTGCATGGATGCTTTTTGCATGATAGCCAGAGCCTTGCTTAAATCAGACTTAGTTTTGTTTCCAGCTTGTTTTCTTTTTTGGTTTTAAAGATGAGCAAAGTCAGACAGTAATTTAATTCTCTATCATGGGTGGTAATGTGTTTTAAAAGTGACATACAGCAAGGACACATCTGTACATGGTGTGTAAAGGTGTTGTACTGTCTGACTGCCCCAACTAGCATCCAAAAAAGAAATATAAACCAAAACCATAAGTATGTGAAGGGTACAGTATGCTGTCCTTCAATTTTGTGATATTATTTTATTTCATTACATGAAGATGACATTGTTGGCAGGGCCACACAGTTTTTGTCTTTTAGCTTTTTTTTGTCAGCATGTTTTCAAATGGTGGCATTTTTATTGTTCTTTAATGTAAGGATGTTTTAAACAGTGGAGATTGTGTGATGAACAATGCACTGACAGGTCATTGTTGATTTGTAGAGATTATTTTCTCAGGATTGGTTTTGCCTTTGGATGTATGTATTTTAATGGAACATTACTGTGAAAATGTAGATGTGTTGTTTTCTTTTTAACAGTGTACTTCCTGTGAAAGTTTTGTTTAGCACATTGTTGTCATAAAAAAATGCACTTTTCTGTCACCAACTACTGTAGATAGGTTGTTTTGCTAAGTGGGAAATTTGGCAGTTGCTATGAGTAAGAGAATTAATATTTCATGCAAATGCACTGGAGGTAATATGTGGTTGAACAATGTAGTCCTTTCATTGATTTGCTTGTTTTCCCCTTTCTAGCCTCTTTTACCAAAAGCAGTACAATTTTGATTTTCTGTATTTTTGTCTTGATGTTTTTTCCTCTGATCTCTAGTACATTTTGAAATTCTCGCAAATGTCTTTTTTTATTTTATTGTATTACTCTATTTTTAGAGGAGTTAAAGAAACATGTAAAACACTACATCTGCTTCCTCCAAGGTTTACTGATGATCTTTCAGATACCAATATGCATCTTTTCTGCAAAAATAAAAAAAGTTGAAATACATTTTCCTAAGAGAGAACTGTAGATCCACCATCAGTACTGCAGAGGCTGTTCAGTATTGCACTGTGCCTGGCTTTCACTCTGCCTCTATTATAGGTAATGGGTTACTTTAGTATTTTTCAACCTGGACCCTTTTTTACCATGATTTTGTATATAAGTGACTCGTGGGAACATGGACTGTATATAAAGATGGACGACACGCCCCCCCTTGCTCCCATTATGCTGACGTGAGGTTAAAATATCAGAGATATGGGCATTGCCATCTTGCAAGGGTGATGTCATTGCTTCTAAGGCAAAATATGCAGTGGGGGAGTTCCCGCTGAAACACCTGTCCCACCAATTGTGAGCAGCTACACTGAATGTAAGTGCATGAATTGGCTTACATATTATGGTAGAAAAGCCCCCTTTTGTTTAATTTCATAACTCATTAAAACCAAACTTATCGTAAAAACAAACACTTAACAAACATCAGCATGATGAGAACTACCTTCAGTGACAGCGCACTGCAGCTGGAAGTCAAGAAACAGGCTTCAATGTAACTACTTGGGGCATGTGTGCATCGTCAATTTACGCTCAATGAAGAGTTTGTTTTTGCCAATGACAGGCTCAATTTGTTATCTCATGTGTTTGACAACATTATGAGAGGATCCGTACAGAGATATACCTTGTTAAAG
This sequence comes from Plectropomus leopardus, assembly GCF_008729295.1. Classification (NCBI taxonomy): domain Eukaryota; kingdom Metazoa; phylum Chordata; class Actinopteri; order Perciformes; family Serranidae; genus Plectropomus; species Plectropomus leopardus. Next base: position 9,027,031 of record NC_056469.1, read on the forward strand.
AGTGAGATCCTTTTTTTTAAGCAGAAACAACCGTGAAATCGCCATCGCCAAACAACAATTTTCAGGCTGTTTCCAGTTAAACAATAAGGCTCTTACTCTTTAACAAAAAGCTGTGCAGGGTCCTCTGCATAACGTTGTCAGACACTGAAAATAAGCCTCTCAGTGGCAAAACCCAATTAAGTGGTTGTAAAATGATGACAGAAAATGCCCCCAGTAGTTTTATTGGGCTTTCTTTCGATACTAGACCAATTTTTAAAATGATTGTTCCAATAAGTCACTTTGACACAAAAATGTTTGAAAATAGGGTCCTGACTGAAAAATACTGAAGTTACCCTTTAATACTCTACAATGTGTTATCAACAGTTCAAGGTCACTGTATTTGTATGTGAACGTTTGTACTTGATCTACCTGTGGTTGAAGACAGTAGCTTATGTACCTAATTGCATTTGGTCTATGCAGTTATCAAAAAGATTTTTTAAAAGTCAGAAATGTTTTTACACGTACCTTTTCCTCTCAGCCTCAATATGTTGATGTTGGTGGAGGTTGAAATTTTACTGTACTGTAAAAAGTCAATAGCCAGATTTCACTTCTATTACTATGCACCCTAATCTTTCTGTACTGTAAATGTTTCTATACCCAGCACTCACTCTAATGTCTAATTTAGGGAAACTGTAGAGGAATGTCACTAATAATTCTACGTCCACTTGTATAAAGAATAAATCTTTTTGTAAAAAAACTTTATATATTTGTCATAGTCGTTACAAAATTATTATGTGGTGCTGAATTCATGTGCTGTTTTGCCAGAATCAAAGACGAAGGTCAAATGATCTGACTAATAGGCTTCCTGCAGACAAGTTACCATTTGGTGCAGCATATACCGAGGAGATACTCTGTCCCTGCTGCTGTTCTGCATAGGTCTGAACCCCCTCAGCCAGATCATCAATTAAAGTGGCCAAGGCTACTGGTTCCCAAGTGGAGCAACCATCTGCCACCTCTTCTACATGGATGACATCAAGCTGTACGCTAAGAATAAGCATGACGTTGACTCGCTGATCCACATCACCAGGATCTATAGCAATTCATTTTTCGACATGCTATACTATTCATTCACGCTAGATAAGTGCAGGCACATGGTACCGAGGCAGGATGGTCACAACTGAAGGGGTTGAACTACCAGAAGGCAACATAGCAGATGCACCGGACAATTACAAATACCTTGGAATCCCGCAGGCAAATGGGAACCATTATGAGGCTGCAAGGAAGTCAGCCACAACCAGATACCTTCACAGATTAAGGCAAGTCCTGAAAAGTCAGCTGAATGGGAGAAACAAGGTCAAAGCCATCGACACATGCGCACTGCCAGTCATCAGCTGGTATAATAACCTGACTAAAGAAAGAGAGAGAGGCCACATGAAAACTCCTCACAATACATGGTGGGTTTCACCCCAAGTTCAACACCCTGAGACTGTTTACTAAGTGAAAGCAGGACGGCCAAGGGCTAGTGGGCATCAGAGCCACTTTCCAGGATGAAACAGCTAAAATCCAGGAGTACATCAGAAAGACTGCCCCAAGCCATCACTTGCTAAGTGAGTGTCTCAGGCAGCAGAAGCCCAGTGATGATAATGGTGAGGAAGAGGAGGAGGAGACAGATAGAAAAAGTGGATGACCTGGAGAAATCCTACCAATGGCTGGAAAAGACTGGTCTAAAGGACAGCACAGAGGCACTGATCGTGGCAGGATTTGCCAGGCAAACTGCAGGCAAAACAGGTGCAGGCTGTGCAAAGATGCCCCTGAGACAGTCCAGCACATAACAGCAGGGTGTAAGATGCAGGTAGGCACAGAGTACATGGAGCGCTATGACCAAGTGGCTGGCATCGTGTACAGGAAGATCTGTGCTGAGTATTGGTTACAACTCCCAAGCTCCAAATGGAAAACACCTTCCCCTTTGCGACCCGTGTTCCTCCACCCATCTTCTCAGAGGGATGCTGGGGACACAAGTGCTGCAGAGGAGGTGCAGGTCATTCCCTTGTACTACAGAGCTCAGTCAGACTGCAGCCTTGTAAAGACACAATGAAGGGAAGAAGGAAAATAATATGGACGTAAGAGAACATTATGATAAATAGAATGATGAGAGGAGGATGACAAGAAGAATACATAGACAGCAGATGAAAGGAGGCAGGTAGCGTGGATGGAAATAACTCTAAAGAGAGAGTGGTGGAGAATGGCAGGACTAAGATCCTTTGGGACTTCAAGATCCAGACTGAAAATCTGGACCAACCAGACATCGTAGTGGTTCATAAAGAGCAGAAGAAGGCAGTAGCGACAGATAGAGTAATCCCAGATATTATGAGGAAGAAGGAACATGAGAAGCTCGAGGAATACCAAGGGCTAAAAGAGGAGTTAGAGGAGGTGTGAAAGGTGTAGACAGCAGTGGCGATCGGAACACTAGGGGCTTTAACCCCCAAACTGGGAAACTCTAAAGAGAGAGTGGTGGAGGAACAACATCTGAAATCTCAATCTCAGTCCAGAAGTGTGCAGTCCTAGGAACAACTAAAAATACTGCGCAGGAGCCCTGAGCTCCCAGGCCTCTGGTAGAGGACTGAGTTTGAAGGAAGAAACCATCCAAAGGTAAAGGGGGGAATATATACTGTGTGTATATATATATATATATATATATATATATATCTATATATATATATAGACACACATTTTTTTTGTCACAACATTTTTCTTCACCTACCTTTATACACATCCTGTTACAATCAAATACTATGTAGCATACTACAAACATGAATCTGTCACATTATATTATTAAGTTAAAACAATGCGGCCATCATAACAGAGTAAGGACAAAGGTCAGGTGAGCTTAGTCTTGTGTTTGTTTTTTTTATTTAATGGTAAATTCTCAGTGGCATAAATTCAATCTGTGGATCCCCAGCTCAAGCTGCCCTCCTGTTGATATCTAACAAGTGAATCTTTCAGACTCACTTGCACTGTACAAGCAGTACCAAAAACACAGACATATTTGTTTTTAACACAGAGCCCAGCAGTTTTGAGAAAGAAAGCAGATTATTATACTTCTACACAAATATTCACCATGACTCCAGGCTGCAGGAGTGCCCAGCGCAGTCCTGAGGTGTTATCAAAATAATTCTGTCCTGTGACTGGACGTCAGTGTCTCTTGCTCAAAAACACACACACTTACGATGAAGTGGAATAAAAATTTTGAGAGTAGCAGAGAAAATCGGTTATCCAATCAGCTGATATTATATGAACTGACCAGCCTTTGGTGTTCTCACACATTGTAGTATTTTATTCTCGCTGACTTTCTGATTGGGCGGCAGCATACTACGGCCAGTAACACATATACTTTTTTATTGTATGTTATGCACATCATGGTGAATATAATAGGCATACGAATGGGTAACAAATTAAAAGAAAAACAACATACTTTCTTTTTTGAGAGAATTATTTCATAGGTACATTCAGATACAAGATGGAAAAACACAACAAACACACTTTTAAAGAGTTTGTTTTCATACATTTTGAGGTTTTGCTGTCAAACTGCAAATCCAAAAAATGTATTTTAAAAATAACAGCAACTGCATTTGTACCAATGAAAATAAGCAATCAATTCCTAATGTTATTTCAGAGAGTTCAGAGGAGAATGGCCAGACTGGTTCGAGCTGATAGAAAGGCAACAGTAACTCAAATAACCACTCGTTACAACCGAGGTATGCAGAAGAGCATCTCTGAACGCACAACACGTCGAACCTTGAGGCAGATGGGCTACAGCAGCAGAAGACCACACCGGGTGCCACTCCTGTCAGCTAAGAACAGGAAACTGAGGCTACAATTCGCACAGGCTCACCAAAATTGGACAATACAAGATTGGAAAAACGTTGCCCGGTCTGATGAGTCTCGATTTCTGCTGCGACATTCAGATGGTAGGGTCAGAATTTGGCGTCAACAACATGAAAGCATGGATCCATCCTGCCTTGTATCAACGGTTCAGGCTGGTGGTGGTGGTGTAATGGTGTGGGGGTTATTTTCTTGGCACACTTTGGGCCCCTTAGTACCAATTGAGTATCGTTGCAACACCACAGCCTACCTGAGTATTGTTGCTGACCATGTCCATCCCTTTATGACCACAGTGTACCCATCTTCTGATGGCTACTTCCCGCAGGATAACACGCCATGTCATAAAGCTCGAATCATCTCAGACTGGTTTCTTGAACATGACAATGAGTTCACTGTACTCAAATGGCCTCCACAGTCACCAGATTTCAATCCAATAGAGCACCTTTGGGATGTGGTGTGCAGCCGACAAATCTGCAGCAACTGCGTGATGCTATCATGTCAATATGGACCAAACTCTCTGAGGACTGTTTCCAGTACCTTGTTGAATCTATGCCACGAAGAATTAAGGCAGTTCTGAGGGCAAAAGGGGGTCCAACCCAGTACTAGCAAGGTGTACCTAATAAAGTGGCCGGTGAGTGTATGTTGAAGTAAGTATTCCTCTAAAGTGACAAAATGCAGTAGAATCTGTGAGAATTTAAAGCAGCTTTATAAAATGATTCATAGGTTTATAGGACCCAGTGTCTGAAACCAGTAAAAACACTGAAGAAAGCATTATAAATTATTTTTTCTCCATGCTGTTTGGCATGTCGCAGATGGGCGAGTAGCCCAGCACCTGCTAATTGGTCTCCTTTTGCCTGAGCATGCTCCTCCACCAGCTGGTATTCATCTGTCTAATTACAGCTTAGGTTAGATAGAGATGTGGTGCTTCTTTCTTGTGCGAGCCCTGATGAAGGCCCTTTGTTGGTGGAAACATGTTGCCTTTATTTAATTCTGTTCCTTCATTAACTTACCTTTATAATAAAGCTTTTTGTTAGAAAAAGAGTGCCTTCCTTTAGCTCCCTTTTTCTACTTTCTTTTTATTAAAGTTTTTTTTAGCAGGAGCTGAATTTTACACAGAGGTAGTCCCATAACAGAACTGATTTGACCAACATTTTACAACATTCTACACTATGATTTTTAACATTTTTTGACGACATACCATACAATGATGTTTTGATCAAATGTTTGTCGACATACTAAACTATGGCATTTTGATCACATTTTTTTTTTACTACATACTGTACAGTGACATTTTAAACACATTTATGGAAACATACTTTACAATGTCATTTTGGTCAAATTTTTGACAACATGCGATACTATGGTGTTTTGACCAGATTTTTTACGATATGGTATGATATAACGTTTTAAATAAATTTTTTTTGATGATATGCTGTTTTGGGGGCATGTTTTTTTTGGAGATTTTTGCCTTGCTTTTTTGGTCATTTTTTTCGACATGCTATATTATGGTGTTTTTTGATATTTCTGCACGTTTTAATGCTATGGTGTGTCCCAGCGGGTTATTTTAAGCTGTTTTAAGGTGTTTTAAAATTGTTTTTGGGAAAGTCATTTTATGAAATTTTTGTCATACTAGAGCCTTGCTTTTTTGGTCATTTTTTTGTTATTTTTGACATTTTTGTCATACTATAGCCTTGCTTTTTTGGTCATTTTTTCGACACTCTATTTATAGAGTTTTTGGCCATTTTTGCACGTTTCAATGCTATGGCATTTCTCAGCACGCTATTTTTCTGCTGTTTTGAGGTGTTTTCAGCTGTTTTTGGGACATGTCATTTTTTGAGATTTTTGCCATACTATAGCCTTGCTTTTTTGGTCATTTTTTCGACACTGCTATTTCATAGTGTTTTTGGCCATTTTTTGCACATTTTCAATGCTATGGCATTTCTCAGCACGCTATTTTCTGCTGTTTTGAGGTGTTTAAAAACTGTTTTTGGGACATGTCATTTTTTGACATTTTTGCCATACTATAGCCTTGCTTTTTTTGGTCATTTTTTCAACATGCTATTTATATTATGGTGTTTTTTGGCCATTTTTGCAGGTTTCAATGCTATGGCATTTCTCAGCACGCTATTTTATGCTGTTTTGAGGTGTTTTTAAAACTGTTTTTTGGGACATGTCATTTTTTGACATTTTTGCCATACTATAGCCTTGCTTTTTTGGTCATTTTTTCGACATGCTATATTATGGTGTTTTTGGCCATTTTTGCACGTTTTAATGCTATGGCATTTCTCAGCACGCTATTTTATGCTGTTTTGAGGTGTTTTAAAACTGTTTTTGGGACATGTCATTTTTTGACATTTTTGCCATACTATAGCCTTGCTTTTTTGGTCATTTTTTCGACATGCTATTTTATGGTGTTTTTGGCCATTTTTGCACGTTTTTCAATGCTATGGCATTTCTCAGCACGCTATTTTCTGCTGTTTTGAGGTGTTTAAAAACTGTTTTTGGGACATGTCATTTTTTGACATTTTTGCCATACTATAGCCTTGCTTTTTTGGTCATTTTTTTCGACATGCTATATTATGGTGTTTTTGGCCATTTTTTTGCACGTTTTAATGCTATGGCATGTTCTCAGCACGCTATTTTATGCTGTTTTGAGGTGTTTTAAAACTGTTTTTGGGACATGTCATTTTTTGACATTTTTGCCATACTATAGCCTTGCTTTTTTTGGTCATTTTTTTTCGACATGCTATATTATGGTGTTTTTGGCCATTTTTGCACGTTTTAATGCTATGGCGTGTCTCAGCACGCTATTTTATGCTGTTTTGAGGTGTTTTAAAGCTGTTTTTGGGACATGTCATTTTTTGACATTTTTGCCATACTATAGCCTTGCTTTTTTGGTCATTTTTTCGACATGCTATATTATGGTGTTTTTTGGCCATTTTTGCACGTTTTAATGCTATGGCATTTCTCAGCACGCTATTTTTCTGCTGTTTTGAGGTGTTTTTAAAGCTGTTTTTTTGGGACATGTCATTTTTTGACATTTTTGCCATACTATAGCCTTGCTTTTTTGGTCATTTTTTCGACATGCATATATTATGGTGTTTTTTGGCCATTTTTGCACGTTTTAATGCTATGGTGTTCTCAGCACGCTATTTTATGCTGTTTTGAGGTGTTTTAAAAACTGTTTTTGGGACATGTCATTTTTTTTGACATTTTTGCCATACTATAGCCTTGCTTTTTTGGTCATTTTGTTCGACATGCTATATTATGATGTTTTTGGATATTTTTGCACGTTTTAATGCTATGGCATTTCTCAGCACGCTATTTTCTGCTGTTTTGAGGTGTTTAAAACTGTTTTCGGGACATGTCATTTTTTGACATTTTTGCCATACTATAGCCTTGCTTTTTTGGTCATTTTTTTCAACATGCTATATTATGGTGTTTTTGGATATTTTTGCACGTTTTAAAAGTTTTTTAATCTGTTTTTGGGTCCTGTCATTTTTTGACATTTTTGCCATACTTGCCTTGGCTATGGCATGTGCCTTGCTATGGCATGTCCCAGCAGGTTATTTTCTGCTGTTTTGAGGTGTTTAAAACTGTTTTTGAGACATGTCATTTTTTGACGTTTTTGCTACACTATAGTCTTGCTTTTTTGGTCATTTCGTTCGACATGATGTATTATGATGTTTCTGGCCATTTTTGCACGTTTTAATGCTATGGTGTTCTCAGCATGCTATTTCATGCTGATTTGAGATGTTTTCTGTTGTTTCTTGGACATGTCAGTTTTTGACATTTTTGCCACACTATAGTATTGCTTTACTTTTTTGGTCTATTTTGGCCTCTTTTGCACTTTGTATACCACAACGCATCTCTATAAGCCATAATATGTCATTTTTAGCCATTTTAATGAAGTGTCAAAATTTGAAATTTTTTGACATACTATAAAATGGAACTTTTGGTAATTTTTTTTTAACATGCTAAATTACGATGTTCTATGCCTTTTTTTTCACTTGTTTTCCACATTGTATACTACAATGCATCTCTACAAGCTATCGTATGTTTTTTCTTATCATTTTTATGACATGTCAAAATTTGACATATGTTTAATACTATAGCATGGTGTTTTTTGTAATTTCATCAACATGCTAAATCATTACTTTTTGGTCTATTATGACATTTTTTGCACTTTGTTTACTTTTACACATCTGTACAAGCTATCATATGTCGTTTTTAGCCATTTTAAATGACATGTCAAAATGTGAAATTTTTTGACATACTATAGAATGGCGTTTTTGGTCATTTTTTCAACATGCTAAATTATGACGTTTTTGGCCTCTTTTGGCCTTGTTTTCGACATTCTATACTACAACGCATTGCTTCAAGCTATAATATGTCGTTTTCAGCCATTTTTATAACATGCCAAAATTTGACATTTTTCAATCATGTTTTTTGCCATTTTTTCGACTTGCCAAATGATATTGTTTTTGACCTGTTTTTTAACATTGTATGCTATGATGTGTCTCTACAAGCTAGAATATGTACTGTATATATTCAACATGTCAAAATTGGACAGTTTTTGACATAATACGTTTTCAGCCATTTTTCGGACATGCTATATTATGATGTTTTTGGCCTTTTATTTTCGACACACTATACTATGGCTTTTTAAGCCATTTTTTTTAACATGCTGAATTATGACATCTTTGGCATTTTTGGGGCTTTTTTTCCATATTGTATACTATAATCTATCTCTATAAAGCTATAATATGTAATTTCCAGCCATTTGTCAAAATCTGACATTTTTCCACATACCATATCATTTCCAGACATTGTATACTATGATGTGTCTGTACAAGCATTAGTGTGCTATTTTCAGCCATTTTTTCGACATGTCAAAATCTGATATTTTTCGACACACTACACTGTTATTTTCAGCCATTTTCTCAACATGTCAAAATTTGACATTTTTCGATGTACTATACTATGTCGTTTTCAGCACAACCAAGACCACGATCCAGGCTGAGCCGGAAGTACAGCATCAGTGCAGCCACAGCACAAGCACAGCCAAAAGAAAGATGACAGCAAGCACAGCCATCACCACGATCCAGGCACAGCCAGGATTGCAGCCAAGATCTGGGAAAAACTAAACTAAAACGTGTCATTTGACAGGTTGAAAGAACAGCTGAAAATGACAAATCACAACTCGTCAAGACATGTCATAGTATAAGTTGAAAGAACACCAAATACGTCATAATATAGCATGCTGAAAAATGGCATAAAACAACATAATGGAGTATGTTGAAGAAAAAGCTAAAAACAACATATTGTAGCTTGTCAAGGCATGTCATAGTATAGTACTTCAAGTAAAAAAAAACAGCCCAAAACGTGACAATAAAGCAGGTTGAAAAATGGCTTTGGCAAAATAATATAGTATGTTGAAAAACTTCAAATTTCAAATGTCAAAAATAAAGTTATAAACAATATATTATAACTTGTCGAGACACGGCATAGTATAGCATTTTTTTTTAAATTGGCCAAAAACTTCATAATATAGCACATCGAAAAAACAGCTGAAAACGTCATAATATACCATGACGAAAAGAAAATGGCAGAAACAACATAGTGCAGTATGTCAAAAAATACCAAAGTTTAATGCCGAAAAACAGCTGAAAATTACATCACAGCTTGTTGAAACACGTCATAGTATAGTCAGTTGAAAAAACAGCCAACATCATAATATAGCGTGTCCAAAAAATAGCTGAAAACGACACGGTATAGTATGTTGTAAAAATGTCAAATTTTCACATTGAAAAAATAGCTAGAAACAACATATTATAGCTTGTCAATACATGTCATATCAGAATCAGAATCCTGTTCTATTGCCAAGTCCATTTACATATACAAGGAATGTGACTTGGTGTTTTGGTGCAAACAATTAACATAAAGGACGAGTAAAAATAGTGTATTTTAATAGAAGAGGACATAAGATTAAAAACATAGAAGCAATTTAAATATATAAAATGAAAAAAATAGACAATAGACATCAAAATAGAAAAAATAACAAAATGTATGTACAAAAGGTGCAATGGAGGGACTGTACAGTTTTCAGAAGTAGAGTGACAGTGCAAATATCTTAAGTCTAAATAATTAAGTAATAATAATAACAATTAAACCCACAGTGTGCATGAAAGAAATCCAGTCCAGTGTGTGTTAATGTAACACATAAAAACTGATTTAGCCTAACATTAATATGATGTTTTCAGACTCTGGGGCTGGACTAGAGCCTGTGTCATGTGGGCGGTGCAGGAGGGGGGAGGGCCGGAGTATTGTTCATGGTGTTGACAACAGAAGGGAAGAAACTGTTTTTGAGTCGTGAGATTTTGGTCCTGATGGACTGCAGCCTCTTGCCAGAGAGGAAGGTCTCAAAAAGTCTGTGTCCAGGGTGAGAGGAGTCAGCCACAATTTTACCTGCACGCCTCAGGGCCCTGGAGGTGTGCAGTTCATGGAGAGATGGCAGGTGGCTGCCAATCACCCTCTCTGCAGCGCAGATGATACACTGCAGCCTGTTCTTGTCCCTCGCTGTGGCTGCAGCGTATCACACTGTGATGGAGGAGGTGAGGATAGACTCAATGATGGCGGTGTAGAAGTGCACCATCATTGTCTATTGGCAGGTTGAATTTCTTCAGCTGCCACAGGATGTACATCCTCTGCTGGGCTTTCTTGATGATGGAGCTGATGTTCAGCTCCCACTTGAGGTCCTGGGTGTCGATGGTCCCCAAGAGATGGAAGGACTCCACAGTGGAAATTGGGGAGTCACAGAGGGTGATGGGGCAGGGTGGCAGCGATCCTTCTGAAATCCATTACTATTTCCACTGTCTTCGAAGCATTAAGCTCTAGGTTGTTCTCGTTGCACCAGGTCATCAGATGGTCAACCTCCCACCTGTAGGCGGACTCATCTCCACCAGAGATGAGTCCAATGAGGGTGGTGTCATCTGCAAACTTGAGGAGCTAGACGGACTGATGACTTGAGGTGCAGCTGTTCATGTACAGGTAGAAGAGGAGAGGAGAAAGAACGCAGCCTTGGGGGGAGCCGGTGCTGATGGTTCTGCTGTCAGAAACATGCTTCCCCAGCTTCACCTGCTGCTTCCTGTCAGACAGGAAGTCTGTGATCCACCTGCTGGTGGAATCAGACACGTTCAGCTTGGAGAGCTTGTCCTGTAGCAGAGCCTGGATTACTGAATTAAAAGAAGAGCTGAAATCCAGGATCCTGGCGTAGGTTCCACCTGAGTCCAGATGCTCGAGGATGAAGTGGAGGACCAGGTTGACACAGGTGTCTACAGACCTGTTGGTCCTGTTGGTGAACTGCAAGGGTCCAGGAGAGGTCCTGTGGTGGGTTTCAGGTGTGACAGTACTTTCTGTTAAGTACCCTTTGTTTTGCTTTCCGGCAAAACAGTGTCAACAGTGGCTGGTGTACTGATTTGACAGTGATACAAAAGCATTGTTCTTCTGGGTTGGAAACTTTTTCCATTCACTGTTAACCTTTTAATTCTCCCCGTGAGTTTGCTTCATTCATTCTGGTCTGTGTTTACATTCCACCGCAGGCCAACATGCACGAGGCACAGAGCACGCTTGCCAACCAGATACAGAGTGTGGAGCGGACATACCCGGACTACTTAGTTATTGCCCTTGGGGACTTTAACAAAGGGAATCTAAGTCAAGAACTTCCAAAATATAGACAGTTTATTTATGTGCGGGGAATGTTTTGGATCATTGTTACACCACTATCAGCAATGCGTATCATGCTGTTCCCCGCAGTGCACGTTATGGTTTATTTGATTCCTGCATACAGGCAAAAATTAAAGCTCTGCAAAACTGCTGTGAGGACATCAAAACAGTGGACCAGTGCAGCTGTGGAGAATTTAAAGGTGTGTTTGCACTGTACTGATTCGGATACTTTCAGAACTGCCACAAACAGTCTAGATGAGTACAGAGAGGCTGTGATGTCATACATCAGCTTTTTCCAGGACTTGTGTGTAACATCACGCACTACGGTGAGTTACAACAACGACAAGCCCTTGTTCACAGCCAAGCTGGCAGACAAACCAGGAGGTATTCAAGAGTGGGTACAAGGAGGGCTACAAAAAAAGCTAAATACACCTTTAGCAGGGTGGCGAAAGGTTTTTTTGACAATATATCCCCCTAAATCCTACACACTGGTCCTTTTAGTTAAACAGATTTTTTGGGGAAGCAGGGGAAGCAAAAAACAACAACAGACATTCATTTGCCAATTGGCAGCCAGCTACAGTCAACTATCTTGATTTTGTTAGTAATGCAACAATTGCTTTAATCCCACATCCAGCAAAGCTCAAATCTTTTCAATTTACTGTATAAAAAGTAATTTACTGTCAGGAATCTGAAAAGAAATGTTATTAGTCAGGAAAGGAACATGTAGTACTGGTCAGTGCAGAGGTGGGTGCGAGGGCACTCTCACGAAAGTTAATGCCCAACAGGGGTCATTCATTTGGGCTGGAATTTGTGCCGAACAAAAGCCAGACTGACCCCGACCAAACACCCACTCAGAAAGCACAGAAAGCTGTCCAAAGTCATCTTCTGGTTGGCTAAGCTGCCCACACTCGCTCTCTACAAAAACGAAGAGAACCTTCATGTTCATGTGGTAGTCAGATTCAGTCTGTTCCTTTTCCCCTATTTTCATACCAACATTTTCTAAGCTCCCCTTCCTCCATCCATTCATCCACCCATCCATCCATCCTCTACCCATTCTTTCCTCCCTCTGTCCTCATTCCCTCACTCCTCCCACCCCTGCTGCTGAGGACTTCGGTTCCCAAACTGGACCCCTGGCTCAGCCCTCCACGGTCACATGACACAGATTCAGAGATCCAGAGTAGTAAAGTACAAAGCACTCAGCATGTATACTCCACAGAAACATCAGAGGGCCACTGTGCTGTTACACCTCTGAACAGAGTAACCCTCGGCTCACTTTCTGCTGCACTTGAGTAACGTCTCACCAGAACTGACTACCTCCTACTTCCTTTCCCACCAGCAGGTAGGCGGCATGTCGTCTCATTTAGAATGATAAATAGAGGTAATTTAAAATGTTGAAAGGAGCACAGTTTATGGAGCATTGTGTTAAGTTGTGTAATCTTATAATGAGAAACTTTGTCACATGGAAAGTGACATTGTGTCCTGTTTAGAGTTTTGGAAACAGAAAACCGTCTAACACCTAGGTCTGGCAGGTTCTCCATTGCAATTATTAGAACTAGATCTTAGCTGTCCTTATCTAACCTAACTCTATGAGCTTAACATTTTATAAGCATTACTGTGTTGTAAAACAAAATAAATTTAAAAAAAAACACAGTAAAATATGTCATTATTTTGCCTAAGTAAAAAATTATATAAAACTAAAAGACAAAATGTCAAACAAAGCAGTTTAATATCACTTTATCTAAACTAAATCACTGTAATATTATCAACCTTGTCTGGGCAGCTCTTACTCCTCCTATTTGTAGCTAACAACCTTGAAAAAAGGTTATGCTTTGACTGTCTGTGGACATTATCACATAATCATGAGCCCCCCCTCCCTTTTTCTTTCCTTGTATTGCTGCTCCCGAGTCAGCGTTGTTCAGCAAAATCCGGAATTATTCAAAAAAGGATCAAATGTTGGATAAAAATGTAAAGGACAACCAAAGTCACAGTTATTTGGGTCTCATTAAAACACTCATACACAGGGTCCTGTCTAACTTCATGTTGCTACAAAGTGCAGTTGATAACTGGTATTACTAACAATGGCGATACTGGTTTGAACTGGTATTGGCTTTAAAAGTAACTGTGTGTCAAATGGGACTAACTGAAAAAGCCAAATGTAAGCCAATTCAGCTGGTTAAAAGCAACACCATACTGTGCGCTATGAGCACCGTGACTTGACAGACCGGAAATTTTAGTTTTTTGGTTCACTCCCGAGATGACTGTGAAATCATGATTGGAGTTGCAAACAAACAACCAACATTGGCTCATGCAAAACAACTGCTGGCACAATGAGAAGCCAGTGGGGGCTCAGCAGATCATGATAAATAAAGTGGGGGGGGGGCAGAGGGACAGACGGAGAGTCATTCATTCAGCGTGGTAGTACATAACTACCACATTAAATGTGTGCAGCCGAAAGCAGGTTCACACTTCACACTCAAACTGAAGCCTGTGAGTTTAAGAGAGGGCAGGCCACAAGATGGTAAGCTGGTTGGGGGATGGAAAAGGAAAGGGAGGAGCTATTCTCTCTGAGCTCTGCCCCTTCACTCTCTCTCCTCCTATATCTGAGCTCTCAGACTCACACAGACCACATGCCTGCATGATTTTAAAAACCGCCCTCCAATAGAAGGACAACAAAAGTGTCATGGTGGTGCGGCACATGTGCGCCTGTGCAGCTCCTCCCATGTCAAGTGCAGCAGAGACACGGAAGCCGAATGTAAGCCTTTGGATAAGTGAGTGTGTGTAGGAGAAAAGGGGGAGGGAATGCAAACACACACACACACTCGCTTTTGGCTGATGTAACAGAAAAAAAAACTGTGATCACAATGAAGTGATGGTTTTTGAAAAGAAAGAGGGAAGAGGAGAGCTTCCTGGTTGTGTTCTGAATGAGGTAAGATGAGAGATTCTGACACCTTATATGACTGTTTATGAAAGAGGTAAAGGTTATTGGATTTCCTGGTTATCCTCGAACCACACGGCTTAACTCTTCGTCCATACGCTTCTTTTAAAGGGACGAAAAGGAACCAGGATGATTGCTGAGTATTACATATTAGATAAAGATAGATAGAACAGGAAGTTTAATCATGTTTACCTCACATAAACAGGATTTCATTACCTTATTACTGAATGTTAATGATACCTGTGACTGACTTTTTTTCTCTGTAGGATGCTTATTCTCTCTTTAATCTGTATTTATTACACAGCCTCACAATAACTTCTCTTCAATGTTTGTTTGTATTACCACCACGTGGGGTTTCTTTTATGGGCTCAGTGTGTCAGTGTGTGAAAGGTCAGTCTGAGCCCTGCCAAACAGCACATGAGGGAGGGATGGAATAAGTTGGAGTATGCAGGGAGACTGGGAAGGTCAGTCCCAGCCACATGGGGACACACTTTTGTACTTAGTAACACATTTGTGCCATTCGGCTATGCTATTCTTATTTAATGAAACCATAATATATTTTTGTTATTATGTAATTACATATCATTCTCACAGCACTGTTTTTTCTTTTTACCCATGCTAGCTTCCTGGTTTAAGGGATGGCAATGTCAGATTTGGTGGTATCTTGGTTTGAGGAGGGATTGCTGTTCATATTTAGTGTCATCATTAAGTATTTTTTAAAAAAACTGTTTATGCCTAAATGCCTGCAAAAGTGTTATTATATTCCCATCAGCATTGGCTGAACTTTAGTGACAACGTGCAACCGTTAGCATGCAAAAATGCTAAGCTATAAGATGGTGAACATGGCGAACATTACTATAACAAAATAATAATTAGCATTTTATCATTGTCGTGGTGTTCATGTAAGCATGCTAATATTAGCTAAAAGCACTTTAGCTCAGCATCTCAGAGTGTCGTCAGTCATTAAAGCTGTAAATTATTTACCTTGTTAATTACGCACACGCATTACAACAATTTTAAACAAATCCAAAATGCACTTTTGAAGTTGAATAGGCCTAATTACACTTTAAATCGAAAGCTGCATTAGCAAGTGTTTTTGCCTTTTGGTATTTTCTTCAAATGTAACCATAGTCACTCCAGAGCACAAATATTAAAGCATTCATTCAAAGTATTCCCTTTCTCTGGGGTATAAAATCTCCACAACAGAATTCACTCTGTTAAACACTAAAACTCTTCAGTGAAATAATAGCAATATCTCATCACTCCCAGTTCAGACTAGTTTATTACTAAACAATAAATATAAATTTTGAACATATCATTGTAAAGTTGGTTGAAATAGAGGCTCATATTCCACATTAGACTGAAACTTCAGCTTCAATTAAAAAAAAAAAGTTCAATTATCTACATAATTTTTAAATGATCCTATCCTGTGTTTTTTTTTCAGATTGTGCACATCTACATTTCCTGATTGACC
Source organism: Plectropomus leopardus (assembly GCF_008729295.1). Classification (NCBI taxonomy): domain Eukaryota; kingdom Metazoa; phylum Chordata; class Actinopteri; order Perciformes; family Serranidae; genus Plectropomus; species Plectropomus leopardus. Next base: position 9,043,026 of record NC_056469.1, read on the forward strand.
TCTACCTGCCTCCATCATGTCGCTGCTGACTCACGTGCTGGCGTGCCTCTTTGGTATGGGCTCCTGGGTGGCCATCAATGGGATGTGGGTGGAGCTGCCCCTGGTCGTACCGGAGATCCCAGAGGGCTGGTATCTACCGTCGTACCTCACAGTCCTCATCCAGATGGCCAACATTGGTCCACTCTTCATCACTCTGATGCACCGCTTCCGCCGAGGGGTGCTCGATGAGCGGCCAGTCATCTACTTTATTGTAGGGCTGGGGATCGTTGCTACATTCCTGCTGGCTTTCTTCTGGAGGCACAGAGTGATGATCGGGGGCTCTTTGCACAGTGTACCCCTGCTGGTGTTAAGTTTCCTGCTCTCTGTGGTGGACTGCACCTCCTCCGTTACCTTTCTGCCTTTCATGATGAGGCTGCGTCCGCAGTACCTCACCACATACTTCGCAGGTGAAGGCCTCAGCGGTCTGGTGCCTGCACTGGTGGCTCTGATTCAAGGTGTTGGTGTAGTCCACTGTCAGAATGCCACTTTGGCTGATACAGCCAACAAAACACTTGATAATGCCACTATGGTAGCTAGTGATGAGCTACAGGCCATCTACCAGCCAGCTAAATTCTCTGTTCAGGTCTTCTTCGTGTTCCTCAGTGCAATGATGGTCGTGTGCCTGGTAGCCTTTATCTTACTCAACCATCATCCAGCTGTGGCTCGAGAGAGAAAGAACGACCTGTATTTCAGTGGTGATCTGGCCTCTGACAAGAGAGAGCAAGGTCTGTCTCTGCACGCCCAGACACCAGAGCAGAAGCCTATGATCAACCCTCTGGAAGGAGGGAGGAGGGAGCCCAGGAGCTCTTTTGGGATGGGGACCTACAGCAATCTGGAGGTGGTGTTCATCTTTGTTGTACTGGCTTGGGTCAACGCTCTGACCAACGCAGTGCTGCCCGCAGTCCAGTCCTACTCCTGTCTGCCTTACGGGAACAAGGCCTACCATCTAGCTGCCACCATGGCGGCTGTTGCTAACCCAGTGGCCTGCTTTATCGCCATGTTTGTGCCGATTAGGTAAAAATGATTACCGGAACCATTTCCTTCCATGCATTGATCACTTTATATAAAGACTAAGATTTTCAATCTCCTCCAGTTTGTTTATAGAGGTAATATTAGATTTCTTTTTAATGAAAAACGTGGTTCAGTGTAACAGATGATACTCACTTTTACCTTATTCATTGATTTTTGTTGTAGGTCTCTGGTCTTCATGGGCTTCTTGACCATGACTGGGACTGGATTTGGAGCCTACATCATGGCCATGGCAGCTCTAAGTCCCTGCCCCCTGCTGGTTCACAGTGGCTCTGGAACTGCAGTCATAGTAAGGCTCTTACCTAAAAAAGAAAGCCACAGGATATCATGTCATAAAAGTCATTCAAAAATTAATTGTACAGCATAAAAGAAAAAGCCATAGTAAAGCATTATATAAAAAGTAAAAAAAAAACTGTCATAAAAAGTCACAGTATAGCAGTTTAATAAAAGTCATAGAGTAGCATTTCTACAAAAGTCACAAAAATAAGTATGTCAAAACAGTCATTAAAAATCTTAGAACAGTTTAGAGCTTTTAATAGCTAAAAGTGCATCATAGTATGGAATGTCATAAAAATGTCATGAAATAAATAAGAAATGGTTTATTCTGGTAAACATGGCATAGTATAGTATGTCATTAAAGGTCATTTCAAAAAGTCAAAAAGCATGTTGAGGTCAAATTAGAGCACTTTGCATATTTGACTGGTATCTGAAAAACAGGAACTGGGTGTCAGAGATGATTGTAATCATGGGTGTATTATAGGGAAGTGATTAGAATGCATAATATTTACCTCTTGTGTGTTGCAGGTGCTGGCCTGGGTGCTGTTTGTCCTGTCCCTGTCCTATGTGAAGGTCATCATCGGGGTGATTCTGCGGGACGAAGGCCACAGTGCCCTCGTGTGGTGTGGAGCAGTAGTGCAGTTGGGTTCCATGGTGGGTGCTCTCTCCATGTTCCCGTTGGTCAGCGTCTACGGACTTTTCAAGTCAGGTGATGCCTGCAACACTAAGTGTCCAATGTAGTAAAGAAACACGTTTAATTTAAAAACTGCTGTACAAAACTGAAATAAAAAAATGCGCTTATCTTAGATGCACTGAACTGAAACAGTCGTGAGCTTTACATATTCCTTTTTGTTTAAACAGATCTGAGAGCTCAGAGTCTACAGCACTATCACTCCATGATGTTAGCAGATTTCTTCTTATCAGAGTCAGATGGTAGATGTATGTTTTACAGATATCTGTATTTATTGACTTGACTAGATCAAACAAGACCATTTTGTCGCTGAGCACATTACAATTCCTTCTCAATTCAGAGGTCAAAGCCAGTTTACTTGAACTGTTAATATGATGTGAACACTTAATTGATTACTGTTGCTTTTATAAGAACCTATGGCTTTAAAGTGTGCCTTATTTGAGACTCTGAAAGATGTGTGCTCATTTTTGGTGTACATGTTTGCACATTATAACTTGCTTTATACATGTTACTTGTGTGGAGAAACTGTTCAACAATACAAAATAAAACATGTTTTATCTCTGCCTAAATAAGTGTTATTCTACAAGTCATCACAAAATTACCTAGCCTCAACACAGCTTGGTTAAAGAGGGCACAGGGGCACAATGTACCAGAGCAGGTTCAGTGGTTGATAAGCATGTAAGGGGACATAATCAACATAAACCCATCTGAGGTATCAAATGTAGTGTGTTTTGGTTGAAGCTGCATCACTGAAAACGAAGTTGAAAAGGGCACTTTTGAATCAAAGACAAAACTGTCATTCCACCTGCCCCTGTGCACACAACTGGTACTTTTACAGAGAACAGAACAGACATAAACATGCAGGATTAGAGGGGAATAGAATGAAAATGAGATGAAAGAAATACAAGGAGAGAAACGGTGCCCTTTTCTTCACTTTAACAATCCCAGCTATTCAGAGACTTGGCAAATCTTAATGATATTTGCTCATTTAAGGGTCACATGAAACCAAAAATATGGACAACGGGAGACTCCAAAAATGTGTCAATGGATTTTGATCACAATGGAACCTCACTGGATTTGGATTGACAGCATCTTGGAGTTAATATGGTAAATCTAAGCTCTCATAGTTGGTGACTTCAACTGCACAAAGTCAAAAAAATATTTTCTTATATATTCTTTTCTAATTAATAAGCTTTCCTTAATCTAATATATCTACATAAAGACTATTTATCTACATACCCATGCTATATATTGCATTATTATTGATGTGAGTGTAACTAATTCAAACTCAGTGATGACAGAAGGTGATTCTGAGGTATGTAATTGGTTGGCCTGGCAGTGCACATCTGTAAATAAGGATTCAGAAATGAGACAGGTGAAATATATGTTAAGTTTTGCAACCTCTGTATGATGTATAAAAGGATTTTTTGTTCTGGTTTGCTATTGTAAGAAATGGATGTGTGTAATTCTAATACATATCAATTAATCGTGAAATATTGGTGAACTTTTAATCTAATTTACCACCAATTTACACTGTTTTTCCACATCACAATAAAATAAGCAATTATTGTTTTAAACGTACCAATCCTGTATGATATGCCATTGAACAAGTAATTAGTTTTGGCAGCCTGCACGTCTTTAAAACAAACACTAGATGTCACTGTATGACTGAAAGATCCTCATGAGGACCAGAGGCTGACTTTTTGAGCAGTCAGGAATCAAGCAGTGCCACAGTTTTGATAATCAAGACTTCACTATAAGAAAACAACTCAAAACTTCTATCAAGTTACATTTGCTAAATGAGTCAACGTGAAAAGATTAAATAAAAATTGAAAAAAAAAGAATTAAACAAAGTTTATACCCAAAGTTTAATAAAAACGGACCATAAACAGAAACTTCTCACCCCTATTTACCTTCATATTGGTGTTTTTCCAAAAGTACAAGTACAGCTTAGGTGGAGGACTGATGTGTGTTTTGGGGAATTTGCCCAGGTCATTTCTGCATCACTTCCTGCTCACACTAAATCAGAGAGAGAGTGTCATGTCTATGTGAGTGTGTAAGTATGTGTGTGTGCATTTATCCCTCCTCCATTCCACAGGGACAAATAAGAATGAGGAAGTAATGGCCAGTCAGCGTCTGATTCAGATCCCAGAGGTTCCTCAGAGAGCATCTGGGGTCATCATCTCCTGGTGTCTCACACTTCACCTATTTCTCCTTATCTCTTCCTGGAGTTTCTATGACTTATTGTGTGCTGGGTTTAAAAGCTGCAGACCTGGCTGGAACAATTTGAGTAATAACTTAAATCTTGGAAATTTGAGCAAATTGGCTTTATTTCTCTCAAAAAACATGGGAAGAAAGCCATGAGCAAGTTAAGAAAAAAATGCCCAAAAATAAGCAAACAGTTCCAAAAAATCCTGAAAATTTGCAAAACAAATACTAATAATTCTGAAACATCATTTTAAATACATAATTATGATAATTTAGCTCTTTTTTTTAAATAACCTTCTAAATTGACTAAGTCTTGCAACTTGCACGCCATTTCTTGGCAAGTTGAAGAAATCAAATCAATCAAAACCAGGAAATGTATGTTGAATCAGGTTTTAAAAGGTATAAGAAGTCAAGATTGTGTCTATTTTTTGTCTAAAAATCCCTTGAAGCATTACGAAATGATACAAACACACTGAGAATCAGACAGGTGGACAGTCTGTCCGGTATAAATGTGGGTGGCAGGATGACACACGTAACGTAATAAGTGAAAGTGGGAGTCTTCTCTATCTTTCTGTCTGCCTCTCTCTGTCTCTCCTTCACCCCAGCTATTTTGATATCTCCTTTTCCCCAAGCTCCTTGTCTTCCTCGATTCATGCATATGGCAGACTTTGTGACCGTAATTTCAATTTAAAACACATGAGGGGGAAATCCTAGCCTGTGCTGCTCTTTAATGGGCCGTCATGGGATTGGAGTATGCAGAGAATGATTGAATTTTGTGAGAAGGCCAGGAACGATCACGTCTCGCCTTCCGTTATGCAATCGACCATTCCCCGCTCACAACGCGACGTCTGGTAAAAACCTAGAAGAGGAGGAGGAGGAGGAGGGGGGCTTTGGGCTGGAAACCTCAACGTCTAGACCAAACGACAGAAAAAGTATTTTTTCTTCTAAATGACTCAAGACTATATAAAAGAGAAAGTCAGCTATCGTGGATAAAAGAGCCAAATAAGATGTGATGCAGCACATCAAAGGCAGATATGCTGAATTGGGGCTGCTTTTAATGGCTGTAAATGAGTCTTTTTACACTGTAATGCATGACATCCTATATTTCCTCACAGACGGAAACATATGGATCCCATACAAAGCCTGCCATACTGTTTTATTTATATGATTGTGTCATGTCTGTTTTCTCCTTTGACTCACTCCACCTGCTCGGCTCACTTTGACAATGTCAAGATAAAAACTCCAAGACACTTAAAATTACCACTTTGTGCGAAACTTTTTCACACCCGCTGTGTTGGATTACACCACAGAGGTATATCCTCTCAATGAAGCAAGAGAGACTACCTTTCCCGTTAAGTCCATTATATTCAAATGGGCCGGGGCCTTTTTCTTTTTTTTTTTTTCGTCTTCACAACAAGACATAAAGTAATCAAAAGTTAAAAGCAAACACTCAAGGAGGCACTTAGCAAAAAAGAAAAGCTTTTATGATAAAACATTCATATACAGTGCAGGAGACAGGTAATCTTTGAGGATGATAGGGTTGTCTTGTGGTCAGTTTCAGTATAGTATGGCTTGGGGAGCCTTGTAGATGAATGCTCCTAATAACATCCCCGCCCACCCATCACCCAGCCGAGCATCCAGGCAGAACAACTAATACCTGAGTGTATTTCTTCGGTGGTGTGAAGTAGGCCTTAAAGAGCTGTTGGAGGCTGCAGTAAAGTAGGGTTCATTACCTTGACAGACCGATGACAGCTAAGACTGGCGGAGATGTGCACATATACATAAAGGCTTAATCATCTGCAGTGCTATGTACACATAGTAGGATCTTTATATAAAACAGAGCACCTTAAAAAAAGGAAAAACATCAATGTTTTCCAGATCCCTAAAGTGTAGAAGTCCTTTGAAAGTCATTTGCTGAAGGCATCCAAATCGATGCGCAATGAACACGCTTCAGGTGCAGACAAAATATCTGCATTTGAAAAAAGTTAGGCGGTTTTAAAAGAATACTTCAGCATTTCAGGAGATGTTTGCTGTCTTGCTAAGAGCTAGATGAAAAGAATGATTACGCTCATGTCTGCACATTGAAAATGAAGCTACAGCCAGCTTAGCATAAAGAGTGTAAACGGGGGGAAACAGCTAGTGTGACTTCCTGCAGCTTTTACTGTGAGGTGTAATGACATAGGCCTGTGTGTTAGAAGCTATGTTTCCATTAAAGCATTTTTGAAGTATTGCATAAAAATTCTTTATGTATATGTCAAAATCTGATCAAATTTAATCAACTGCATGCTTGATTGAGGAGGATTTTACCTTTGTTGAAAAATAGTCTATGCAATAAATGTGATATGGAAACGCCACAAAGCTCTGACGCAGTAGTATCTTGATTTGCGCATTAATTTGTCTTTGTGTAACTTTAAGCATAAAGAAAATGTAAACAGATGAGTTATATAAAATCCACCTCCTGTACAATTATCATGAATGTTGAAATTATCAGCAACCTTTTATTTTGCACCAGGTTGTAAACATATTTATTTTTGCTGTTAGGCATTTTAACATAGGGGTCTATGGGGATTCACTTGCTTCTGATGCCTCAAGTTGCAATTTGAGGAACTTTTTGAAACTTTTTTTTTTTTTTTTTTTTTTGGTACGTCTGCTTCGGCTTCCGTTTTCAGCCCTGTAGGTTGCCAATTGAGTTAGACTGCTTTATTGATTCTGGTTTGCAACGTCTACTTTACTGGTGGATCACAGTCATGAATTAAGTGTGGCCTATATCACTAACTGCTGACAAAACTTTGCTTTGCGAAGTCTAGTTTACTCACTCCAAAACAGTTGATGGAAATGTATCTACTTGCATTTCAAAAGTTTGCTTAAATCCCCTTGACTATTTTATGGAAAGAGCTTCATAATTATCCAAAGGGAACAAAGATGCATCAATTACTTTCTAGGATATCATCATCAGCGAGTAATTGTTGGGCAAGTAGTAAGTCGAGTGACTAACGTGCCTTGCCAATAAACAGTTTGACACATAACCCCCTCTAAAACCAGGATTTCATGGGTTTAATTGTGCTTTAGAGGTGCTGGTAGGTGGAATTTATTACCTTTGGACAGGATCAAGCAAGCTGCTTCCCCTTGTTTCCACTGTCTATGCTAAGCTAAGCTAACTGGTGTCCCTGGTCCCCGGTGTTGCCTCATAGTTTCCTTACAGAAATGAGTATTAATCTTCAAATTGTTTTACCCCTGGCAAGGAAGAGCCAATTCCCCAAAATGTCGAACTATCGCTTTAATAATTTGAGTTAAAAGGCATACCCCAAATCTGGCTATAGCCTTAGTGACATAAGCCCACTGTACTAAATCAATATTTATAGACCACATGAAATTTGTGGTTTTACAATGGTCATATTTCCTCCAATCTGAAAAAAAAATCATAACTAGGCCACAAAAAAAGGAAATAAATGACTAAAGCAGCAAACTCTCTCTTCTTCATGTCGGGAAGTCAGATCGCATAGGTTGCACGCGGGGTCAGCCTTAGGTCACACTGGGCATCCATTAGTGGCCTTATTTAGAGTCTTATTCCTTTAAGAGGAGTGATTGGCCAGCAAAGACAAAGAATCATTACCTTTGCCCGCCCCCTCCCTGCCAGCAGTCAATAATGAGGGATCATTAAAATGAATAGATGGACATTCCCCTTTTCTCCGGATCCTTATTGCAAAATCAGTGTCAGGGGAAATGAAGATTGAGCTTGGAGAAGGCGTCTAAAAGCCTCACAGTGATTGTCGTGAACTCATCTCCAATGCCAGGCTCCTTTATCTACTGTAAGAGTCTGCACCTGCCTGAACTCTTGACTAGCAAGGGCTTTTACTGTAGCCCATTAAGAGCATCCCTAATGTGCGCTACAATGTACTTCAACATAAACATTCTGCATATGTACCGAAACATTTACAGCAAACAATGGAAGAATGATTGCTTGGGATGTCTTGGAGGTTTTTTTTTGGTTCGATGAAGGAATAGAGCTCTCAGATTGAAGGGATATCGAATGCATGAACTTTGATGTGGAGGATGGAGAACTCACGTGTTGCCATCATATAAACAGACTCTTAAAGATAATTCTCGCTTTTCACATTTCCTAAGCTCAAACATCTGTCCCGCCGCTAAATTTGTATAAATCCTTGCACAACATTTCACGCATCACAAAAGAGAGAGCGAATCAAACTGAATGATTGCAGATGGAGAATAAAAGACACACAGGATTTTTTCCAGGCCCCATCTGGTTGCCTTTCGGAGCGTCTCTTAAAGTGTCTTTTAAAACAGTGATTTGTCTTGGGGTCCGCAACGATGTGACCATGTCAGCGGGTCATCTGCTGGCCCTGTCACCTGTGAAACTATCCCATTAAATGGGTCTGTGTACACCTGTGGAGCCCTGAAAACTCCACCCAAAACAGATTCAAAAAACACATGTAAACACTGAATTCACACACATATGGTCCTCATCTTCTTTATCATCCTAAAGGTAATTGATAAGATGGTCTGTTTATCGTCATCTGACAGCCTCTGAAGAAGAAAAAAAGAAATCACAAAAACTGACTCGAGGGACCAAAAAGATCAAATGTAGAACTTCCTTATGGGACAAAACAATCAAAGGTCCCTCAGTATGGTCAAGCAATTATCTCTTAAAGCGTCTCTTAAAGCCACCCCCCCATGGTTCTCTCAACATGCCCTTCATAACAGAGGTATATTGAGGATTTACTGCTTGCAGATGGCCGATGAGAGATGACGGCAGGAGCTCCAGCGCTGTGCCTATGCACTCACTTTATAAAAGCCAAAATCAAGGGCTGTGGGGATAAAATCGGAGTGGAAGCGGGGCCGTAAAGACGCTATAAATTCACACAATGAAACTTCTAAGTCGTGCCCTCTGCCAGGTGCCGTGAGCACGCAGACCCCGGGGAGAAAATGGCACGCGCTGCAATCATTACGATAAGGGAATGCTTTTTGCTCGTCTGCTCTGTTGTCTTCTCGGCGGGGATGCTGTGTCCTTTGAATGGCAGAGTCTGCATCTGTCAGTTAGTCTGACAGTCATTTGTTCAGTCTGTCTGTCAGTCAAGTCACTTGGTATTTGGAGAAGTGTCTGATCTTTGACGATTTACAGAGCAGATATGCATGCCCCCCCCCCCCCCCCCCCCCCCCAACACACCCCAAAAAACATGCAATTTAATTCCAGTTGGACTGTGTTAGGAACTGTTCTGTATTTATCAGAGGAGGGGCCTGGCTGGAGTGTGACTTCTTTTTTTGTTTTTTATTTTTACGACCCTTCCTGAAGATAAAAATAATATATATATTCTTTTTTTTCCCCCTGAGCCCGTCACTGGGGGAAAATGTGTGACTTTTCCTCCACCATAAACCAAATTTCCAGTTTCTGGCTATGATATGATAAATGGTGTGATTTTGGAGATTTTTAAATTAAACCCACTTGAGGGTTTTGAGGGTCTGAACATATTTAAAATAAATACAAAAACAACCACTGGAATTTTTATGTCCCTCTGATAGTCCACATGCAAAAACATAAACCCCGCCCTAGTGCTTAAAAAAAATAAAGTGCCTTCCTTGTTTCGCACAGCCCCCTTCCCTCTGATAAATAACAAACAGTCCCTTAGTCCAGCATTCACATGCTGCAAAAGCCAAAAGTTGTATTTTTCAGTTTTTGTAGGGCTATGAGTTGAACGTGACTTTCCTGGGCGCTAGTAAGCAGGTTTTGTCTTGCTTTTGATGGAACCAAGCTACCTATTTGCCGTTTCCAGCCTTTATGCTAAACTAACTCTCTACTGGCAATGGTTTCATATTTAACGGGCAGATATGAGAGTGGTATCGATCTTCTCATCCAACTCTTGGCAAGATTGCAAATAAGTATACATAAGAAATGCAACTCAGAGTGCTTTGAAAAAAAAAAAGTAAAATGTAAACATTGGCCTATATACTGCAAAGTTTAAGCAGAGAGCATGCATTGTTGAAGCATGCATAATTCAGTATTACACTCTTAAAACTGAAATATTATGAAAAGCATAATGCAATGGTACAAAATGCTTCAGTTTCACATATGAGAAAAAAATGTATTGCTCTGTGCAGGTTTTGTACTTTTGATCATCAGAAAATAAATCTTTCAGCAGATGTCAATAGTTTCTGAAGCTCCATTTGTTTTGATATCATGGATATTCCATTGCTTTAGTTAGTCTCCCTGCTTGACTGCTGCTCCGGTGGAAACTATGGCCCGGAGTCATCTCTCCACTGTGTCAAAGGGTACGGCGGCGTCAGAGGAAGACTAAGGTAAGGAGTACAGGGTGCCAGGAAAAAGGGGCGTGACTGCATCTGTAAATAGTGAGGCTATTTTGGGCTTACCATAGCCGTACAGGGGAGCACCGCCTAGGCCTGCCTTCTGTCACTATGGGGATGGGCGCTTCATAACTTTGCTGGATGGAAAAAAGTCTGGAGGACTGGCAGGTGGTACACAGGAGCGTGGCACAGCTCCCATGGCGAGGAGCTGTTTCACTCATAACTACCCACCGCTAACAATACTCACCGGAAAACACACAGGCCTCTGCTTGTACTTGGCATATCAGCAGCTTGATGCGTTTTATCCCGCTAAAGTACAGTGTAGGTTTGTTTGGATTTGACTTTGAAACTAAAGTGGAAGACCAAATACCATCTGATGATTGATTTAAGTGCCCTTTCTGCTGGCAACTGCAGAGGAAAAATTTTAAGATGTAAAACGCAGAGTACAAAAGTTCAACTATTTTGCAGCAATAAGAATTGTGATAAAGCAAAAAATAAATAAATGAAAGTAAAATGTCATTCAAAAACACTACATTTAGAAAAAAGTAAAAGTAGAGAAACAACCCCCCAATAATTTTTCCCTACTCTTGTCAATGTCCAACTGTCTCCATTTCAGGTTTTATTGGGGATATAGGTACAGGTTGGAACAGTCAGAGGTTCACTAAGGTCAAGCAGTATAACACAAGAAAATCACACAGCCGAGTTAAAGTAGGCCTTAAAACTAAAGCATAGCCATATGGGCCATACATGTAATAGTCAAAGAATGCTTTTAAAGGAACAAAGTGAGGAAAAAAAGACTGAAAACATCACCAACTAATTCACTTAAAAAAATGGAGCCTATTATCTCAAATAAACAGAACTAGGTAACATTCTGTACACAATATTAAGAGCATTTATATAGCGGCTAACCTCGATTTGCTATGTAAAGTTACAGTGGAGCGATTGTGAGCACAAAACGACATCATGCTACCTCTTCGTATGCTGTAATTTAAGTTTCTCTGTGGTTTGTTATGGTAAGCCGGTCTGGCCTCACATGCATGCGTGCGTGCGTGTGTGCGTGCGTGTGTGTGTGTATCCCACTGGCTAGTTAGTCATTGCTACTTTGCACTGTACTCTTGGTGTTTCGACAAGCCACCTGTGGGAATTCTGTCCCTGGGAAATTTTAAAGCCAAATCTCAAAACAGAAGAATTTAAATTAACAAGAACAATAAAATATTCAAACAGAAGTTAAAATGTCTTGGCACAAGTATCTAAAATATAATATAATAATAAGCACTTGGCAGGAAGGGGAATGAGGACAGGGCCAGGGAACCAAAATGGGGAAGGGGTCCTTAAACTCACCACCCATGAACCCCCATACCAACGCACACAAACACACACAAAAAAAGGGGGATCGTGGTGAAAACACCACCAGCAGCGGCCAACATAGAGTGAAGGGTTAAAAACGTGCCATAAGTTGCTGAACATAGCTGGTGCAGCCTGAAATCGGCACTGACAATGAAATAACAAAAGAAACCAAATCCAAACACACACAAATGAACAAAATACTAACAAAATACAATCAAAACCAATACTACAATTAATACAAACTAAGGCAAAAACATTTTAAGGCAATAAATACAGCAACAATTTAAAAACCGAGGCGCCTTTCCTAACCTCAAACAGAACCGCAAGATGGAGAAAAGCAAAAACTGTATAACACCAACCCAAGCCTCTAAAAAAAGGCACATTAAGATATTATTTAGATGTAGTAGGTAAGATAATTCAATTAACGGTAATGTTTTAGGGTAATCTACTCTCATACATACAACTTGTCAAGCCACAGCGCAGCCGCACGCAGAACCTGCGGGTGAGAGCCTCAGAGGCCACAGCTAAATCACACTGTACACAAACACACCTGACAATGATCAGCTAGGACCCGAGTGACAGAGCAGATGGACAGACAGACAACAATGACTTACCAAGCGGACACGTAACTGCACCCAGACGGACTTCTAGCCGAGAGATCCGTCCTCCGCCGCACCAGCGCTCAGCCACGTTATGATGAGTGGAGACTGTCTCCAATTAGCATTTTTTTTTTTTAATTTAATTTACGCAAACATACAAGAACGAAAATGGCAGAGCGCATTACCTTTATGGACGTAAAAATGCGCCATGACGGCTGCCATGCCAAGCAAGAGGCTCCACACGCCAAACGGCCACACCAAAGGAAGGGATTCACCAACGAGCTACAGCCACAGCGCACCACCTGTGACAGCGCACAGCCCCGCCCACTGATCAGGGTGCGCGTAAAGCTGGCACAGTGCCACACAGTGGCAGGGAGGGACACCAATACCAGGACAGGGCAGTTGATGCATAATGGCAACTTTCCATTGCTCCCCAGGTTAACACTGTTAGCTCTGTCAGCACTGTTGCCATTGTTCAGCAGTTTGGACTGAGCAGTGTCAGCTGCCAGACCACAGCTCAGCAGCCTCCATGCTGAGAATCACAGCCAGACAATACCACAGGTGGAACCAAGTCATTGTTTTGCAAGTCACAAGTCAGTCAGTCAGTCATTTTCTGTAACCGCTTGTCCTCATAAGGGTCGCGGGGGGCTGGAGCCAATCCCAGCTGCCATCGGGCGGAAGGCGGGGTACACCCTGGACAGGTCGCCAGACTATCGCGGGGCTGACACATATAGACAGACAACCATACACGCTCACAGTCACACCTAAGGGCAATTTAGAGTCACCAATCAACCTGAGCTGCATGTCTGTGGACTGTGGAAGGAAGCCGGAGACCCCGGAGAGAACCCACGCAGACACGAGGAGAACATGCAAACTCCGCACAGAAGGGCCCCCGCTGTCACAAGTAAGTCTTTGCACTCAAGTCCCAGGTCAGAACTGAGAAGTCCCAAGTCAAATCCCAAATCTACTTTGAATTTTGAGTCTCAAACAAGTCATTATATGTCCTTCAAGCCAATTTAACAACATTATTAATATATTTACAAAAATCATCAGTGCAAAATTTGCATAAAAAATGTTGTGTCAATGTCAAACTCTGTTATTTCTGACCTGCACATTCTGCATACTGTAGTAAGTTTTTGATGACAAACCATTTTTTAAAAAAAAATTTTCCAACTGGTGCTCAGTAATGAAACAGTTCCTCGTGGTTCTCTCTTGCAGCTTGTTGGATATAGATAGATTGGTTTAAACCAAGTGGATCTGGGGAAGTAAGTATCAACTTGTTGGGATTACATAGTGTCATATTAGTTGATACAGGAAATGATTGATTCATGCGTACGGTTTTTATGATGTACTTTTTCTGAAATCTTTGGGCTTGGGGAAGGGCATGAAATATTTTAAAGTAGAAGGCTCAAAGGTCTTTTTTTAATTTTGACAAGATGAGTCAAGTCATGAATTTATGACGTGGGTCACACATTATGCAAATAATTAATTCCAAGCAGTAAAAAAAAAAAAAAATAATAATATAGATAAAATAAAATAAAAAATAAAAATTTAAAAATACTTGTTTACTTATTATAAAAATAACATTCACAACTGTACATGCTCGAATATTAATACCACACCAAAATAACTGAGAACTTAGGTTATGTATGGTCACCATTATGCCATTTATTAATTCATTGTTGAGAACACATTAAATGCACTTAAAACACATTTCATTTTTTCATAAATATTTCATATTAAAGAGAAATATATTTCACCTTGTGCCTACACAGAAAAGCATTATAGAGTTGTGACGATCTTGTAGCCAAGAAAGAGAGTAAGGCACAAAATAGAAACCTTATTCATACAGTTTAGTCATGCTGTTATACTATATGTCCAAAAATGTATTAGGAAGCTATATTTGTAAGCTACTGTCAGCTAAATGATCCCCGACATTAGTACAATGTGCATGCTCCAAAAAGACAGATAACATGGAAAAGACTGCAGCTGTGTGAAAGAAGAGTTGGTACGTTTATGACACGACAGTGGAAATCCATCTACAATATTTGGTCTGGAAGCAAGGAAACCTGCTCTGTTTCTACGGTAAAGTGCATAATGTTTTTTTTCTTTCTTTTTGTATGGGGGAACGGCTCGAAGCTAAAGTCTCCGACAGAAAAAGGAAACTTGGACAATAATTTCACCAAAGATAAAATCCTTTGGTTTACTCACATCAATTATTGCCAGCTGTAAGTAACAGTCCTGCCAACTCCTCAGTGGAATCACCCAAATGATGAGTAAAACTGTGCCTGCCGCGTACTTTCCCTGTGCCTATTTACATGCAAACCTGCAGTGAAAGAAGCAACAGACAAATATATATTGTCCAGGAAGTATTCTTATCTAAATTCAGCAGGTAAGCTTACCATTGTTCAACTATCTTATAGCTGGGGGAGAAGAAACCTCTGATACCTGCCTTTATAAGCTCCTGCAACCACGAACTGTTGTCATAGGATATGTACTATATATTTCTCTGATTGTCTGTGCATCAATATGTCGTGGTTTGGGTGGGAGGGCTGGAAGACCGGGGCAGGATGATAAAAATAGGCACTAAGGTGAAAAACATAATGCAGGGGTAATAGAAATGGTACATGTTAGGGGAAGACGAATGGAACAAAAACAGCTAAATAGCAAACTGCATGACATAAGCATAAGGCATACATAAGTACATTTTCAAATACATGTTTATACAAAAGAATATCATACAATAACATTCAGTATAAATGAACAATGAGATAATAATGAGGAAGCAAGAAAAAAAAATACAATTCTAATCTATTCACATACTCCCAACATATTTTTCCAGCCTTTTTTATTCTGTTTCCCTGTAAACAAATCATTGAAATGATACAAAAATGTCATATAAAAACTTCCACTTTGGGTTTGAGAGAACCGTCTGTATTTGCTGCTGTTGTTTGCTGTCAATATCGCTGCTGTAAGGCACCAATTCGGTTGTCGCGGACTGACTGCACAAACAAATGAACCAAAGTGAAGCATGACACTCGTTGTCCCATTTAGCTTGTCCATGCATTAACATACAGATCACACTCAAAAATGAAGATTGTCATTTTGTCAACAATAAAAGTAATTCAGTCTCATTGAGCTGTTTGGTCCACTAAAGAACATCTGCTGTGAATTAAGGCAAGTGTATTCATATACTTTGCCCCTGATATCACTTCCCTTTTTATTTTTGTAAATATAACATTCATCTGTTTATTCAAATGGAGCTTGCCAGTGATTGTCAATGTGAATCTGCAGCGAGGAGGAGCTGATGGCAATGATGGTCAGTTAGGAGATCCTGGTCAAAACTTAATTCTTCATCATCTGGATCTCTATTATTTTGTCCTCTTTTTGTTGATGCTGCTGCTGTTTGTGTGTGTTTTTGTGTGTGCGCGCTGCTACAGAAGACCTCTGGACGTCTATGCATGAGTGTGCACGGAAATGCTGGAGAGGTCGTTCCTGATGATCTCGTTAACTGTGGAAAGAAAAGAGAAGTTGCAGATCATTATTAAGTAGTCACATTGAAAGGCAATTCAGATCATTAAAAGACTATTACATTTAATGAAGAGATGTGGCCTGGAAGTTACAGAGGAAGGTTTGTGATAGGAAGGTTGTCAGTTTAAAAAACCTGCCGGGGATGGATTTCAAACCAGGCAAAGTGGGTGACTGCTCTGGAGCCACTTAAATTCCAGGGGCCCAGAGAGGTCCCAGCTGTCATTTTGTCAGTTTTAACAGTTGCACAATGTCTTAACGTGATTGAAGCTGCCAATATCTCAGTTTTGCTTGAGACTTTATAATAGGAAGTCATGTCAAGTGGAAAAGGTGGATCCAAATATAGGAGACAGCAGACAACTATAACTCAGAGAACTTTTTATTCCAGGTCAGAGCAGGGAAACAGCAAACAGAAAGTCATACGACCAAAACAAGGATCCAACAAAGACAAAAAATCAGGAAAATCAAGGCTTAAATACAAATTAGACTGACGAGGGGATGAAGTGCAGGTGGAGAAAAAGGTCAGAGAAGCTCAGGTGAGGAGAGTAAGGTGATGAGGCAGAAGAACAGGCAGAGAGTTGATTGGCTGAGAGAAACCGAGCAGCAGGAAGGACTAACGAGGCTGATGCAGGACAGATGTGTAGGTCAATGAGGAAGAGGCAGCACAGGAACACAGAAGGAGAAAAACACAGGAAACTGAAACCCCCAAATAAAAAAAAAACACGATCATCTTATGATAAATTGACCAAGTAAAAAAAGAAAGACAAAATCGAGATGTAAGCAACTTTAATGTGTCTTAAACAGACATTTATTGAAGTCTTCCCAAAAGTCTGGAAGAATCAGGGCACGGCAGACTGTGACAGCAGAAAACCTGTTTAAAACTAGGAATCTGAAGTTTAAAAGCAGAGGGTGTTTGCCAAACAGGGAGGGTCTAATAAAATATACAGTCAAATTGTAGTTCTCACAAACTGTTCACACGTTTTCAAACAAAAAGTTATGCACCCAAATTCGTACATATGCTGTGTTTCTTGAAAGGCTGCAATCATGTGAGCAATGCACCAAGAAAGCAGTTCTGAGTGGCTTTATAAGGAGGCAGATTTGGGTGGTGGATGGGTCACAAAAATCCACACTTTTCCCTGGGACTTTCTCCTGGAGACGTGTTAAAAATGGTGTGATCTTGGAGTAATTTTAAGAAACCTAAATGTAACCACAGTAACTTTACTAACCAAAACCTAAAATTCATGTTTACATTATTCAAGTCACCAAATGATAAGGATATAACATCATTCATATTACCTGAAAATTGGTAAAAAAAAAAAAAAAAAAAAAAAAAAAAAAGGCAACAGGCAAGACACAAGTCTTTTAAAAATATAAAAATTCTGTAACATGATTTTAAATATGTAATTATGGGAATTATATTGTTTTTCTGTACATCTTTCTTTTTTTCCCCCAAAATAATAATAATAAAATAATTTCCTAAATCTGCTCATTTCTTGCAATATGTGGAACATTTCTGACCAAGTTACTTAATGCCTTTTTTCCCATATTTCCAAAAGAAATCACCTCAGGCCTAAAAAGTTTTAATGAAAGGTGTCTGAGAGCAACACAACAAAAGCGATGCCGCTCCATGTTTCAAAGGGTTAAAATTGTGTCTCTAATGCTCCTGTTAGTCACAGGATAAATGTGAGTCATGTTATATTTGCAAGTTTTGTGTTAGATTTTAAACATGACGTGTCATTTATTTACTAAACAGACACTTGAAGCCTTGACGGGCACTTCTGTCCTTGCAACTTGAAATTAATAATGCTGCATGAGGCAACGCTGCACTGAATACTTGGCATAGATGTGGTCAAGTAGAACCATACTGGATAACAGTAACTGCAATCCAAACATATCACTGACGTTGCCAGCCTTTCAAACTCGTATCGGCCCTGTACACACATCTCTGTTTTGAAGTCATCGTCTTGTCTTTCCTGCACTAGTTCCTGTGCCCGCGCCTTTCCCACAGTCGGGCAGACACACATCAGTCCCCTGCCTTTATCTGCTCTGTGTTCTTTGGCACAAAAGAGGGAAGTGACTGAGAAGATGGGGAGGACCTCGAGCCCTGTGGCTCAACGCAAACAAGAAGCTCCTCAGTCATCAAGCTCGCTGTGATAAAGAGGACTGATGGAGACAGAGAGAGACAAAGAGAGACAGAGAGAGAGAGAGAGAGAGAGAGAGAGAGAGAGAGAAAGAGAGAGGCAAAGTCTGGTGAGACCACCGTCTACAGCAGGGAGCCGAGACAGGAAGTCCACCCACTCTAAGGCCCAACGTGGGCCTGCAGTTTGTTATCACTAGATACTGTTTGGTGAATGGTAAAGCATCTGCACCAATCAAGAAGAAAACAAGACCAGCTCATTTTATTACCAACCATTGCTGTGCTGTGAATTGTTATCGATGCAATGCCATATTGAACAGCTGTGGTGCTGATAAAATGAAAAGAAAGCCCCTTTCCAAAAGCACAAAAAACCCCAACTTACACCCACAAACATCTTGCTTTTTAATGTTATTGGAAATGTTTTTATCAGCATTCACACCCAGGTCAAACGACTCTGCAGTAGTCACAGATGTTTATCGGCTCCGGCTCTGATCCACAGTAATGGAAATACAACAATGTACTAATTTTAGCCCTGCACCAATGAGATGCAATGATGCACCATCACAAAATACCGTCCATCTCCATCCAAGCAGCGCTTGAACATCAACCCACATTTAGTTTGCACTGAGTTGGGGAAAGCGACTGCCTAAGTAAGAGGGAAAAAAAAGAAGAAGTAATCACCATTACATTTTCACTGGCCTGCATGCTGCTTTCAGATGTTTACTAGCCTGTTTTCTGGCCTGTCACTGAAACACACACACAGAAGGCACACTTGTCTACTGCAGAGCCATGTACACAGCTCTGGTCTACCATCAATGGAAAAGCAGTCTATTTCCTACTTTTAGTAGGTTTTCCCATGTTTAAAAAAACCTGCGTACATGTTCTAATTTTGGTGGAAAATGGGGTATTACATAAATTTTCTGTACAGCAGTGGTACTGATGTCACCTGAACTGATCTATGGGAAATGAAAAGAAACGCCACAGCAATGTGTACTCTTATTACCAAGGTTGGAGACAGAAATTATTATGTAAATAAATATATACATATTGTGTCACAGATTGTATTTTGTAAAGAAGTAGGCCACACACCTATAATAGCATGCTGTGCTTTTTATATGCAGTCAAACACCCACCTATCCTCACATGCGCGCGCGCGCACACGCACACACACACACACACACACACACACACACACACACACACACACACACACACACACACACGTACACAAACAGATTGTCTGGGACTCACCTCCCTAAACAGGAGGAACTCCCATTGGAAAAATCCCACCTGTGCCAACACTGCTGGCTGTTTTCAACTCTATTCCGCTCCGGGCTAAACAGGCATTTACACGCTGAGGTTATTTTTAGCTCTGCCATCGCAGGACATAAAGGAAGTGCAAGCACATGTAACAATTAGATGCTCAAACTTTAATGTTGCTGCTCTTTTCTGGTAGCCGAGGTGAGACAACAGCTCCAGGTAATTGTGAGGAAAGGAAAGGGAAAACCCAACAGCTCGGCTGAGAAAAAATAAACCCACAAATGTACTCTTTATTTTTCTCAGAGGCAAAGCAGTGGCTTCCTTTCTTCTTTTCAGTCACTGTATAAAAAAAAAAAAAAAAAAAATAGTGACGTCTCTGCCGCCCACATATCAACTGCGGTGTTATTTTGCTGCACTTATCAACTAATATTTTCCATTGGCATGCCCAGTGATGTTCCATTCTGAAGAAACGGGTGATAAAGAGAGAAGAAAGGTAAAAAAACTCTGGCCTCTGTGTTTTCATCTATGTACTCTTGTCAGTGATGTGAGAATATCAGAAACAGGATGTGGCCAACTGTTACACCACAAGACAACACCAAGCTGCTATTTATAGCTGTTTATTGGGGTAGCTCGTGTCACTATTTAGTTGCAACAACTTCTGGGAAATGAAATTTGAATGAGTGACGGATAAACAGGTAATGACTGTGAATAAAAACGTGTGCATGTCAAACAAGTCGTGTTGTTTTTGGCGACAGGTCCTTGAATGCATTTAGTTTAATTTTGTTTATTCAATAGATTTCATTGAGTTAAAATGTTTTGATTATTTTTGGAAAAACAACAATCCTGAATGCTGACAAAAGAGCCACAATCACAGTTCTGCCAGTGCATATTTTTCTGTTTTTCCTTTTAAAGTCAAAGTCTCCCACATGACAGCTCTTCTTTTTTTCAGTCTGTCTCACCTTCCATGAAGTGACTAGATAACCACAAATATGCAGCATAAGGGAAGTTAGACATGCAGGGGAACATTTTGTCCACAGTGGAATTTGGCTCTAAAAATCAACCCCTTGCATAATAAGGACAGGCAGGGTACATGGCGTTGTAAAGCTAGTTTTAAAAAAAACATGCCAGGTGATTATTTTCTACTTTCCTGATCTAAATATTCTATTGTAAACAACATTTTTATGTTATGTTATACAATAGTAAGATTTTTCTTGTCAGATATGTACATAAATGAACTCTCTATGGCCCAGCTTTCCTCTCAACAGCTCTGGAAACTTATTTTGTTTTTTTCTTTTTTCAGTTGCCCAGGTTAATAATGGAAAGCTGTAACTGGGAGGACACCCTCTCATGAATAAACAAAAACAGCGGAAAATTGAACTCCAAATATTCCCCTGCTGAAAAAAAAAAGTGCCCTGCTAGTCTTGGTTAAACAGAGTGACATCCTTTATTAGCCGCGGTGCCAGTGCAATCAGTGAACCGCAGTCTGGACCTGTCAGGACATATAGTTAGGGCTGGGCGGCTGGGAGATCTATTTCAGGCAGGTGTGAGAGTGACACAAAAATATGACTGTGCTTTACTCTGATGCCAGCCGTGTTCAAGTGTTCAATGGACAATTCAGCTCCTTTGTGAAGGCCTACCAGTGTTTCTTGGCAGTGGCTTGCACCCCGTCTCCACTGGGTGTGACTGCTGGCTGAATGAATGTTGACATCGCTAAAATAATCTGTATCAACTGTGATGGGAAATTATTTGCTTGTACCTTGTAGAGGGGATGCAGTACCTCCAGTTCACATGCTGCATGTGCATTGCATAAATCAACAATGCAGTACAGTTCAACTCTTATATACTGCACTATTTCAGTTATCAAAGCAACTATTTGCTCAGTGTGTTCCACGTTGTCACCCCATAGGAACGTTATCAACCCATTAGATAGCTGTTATCACTAGTTATAATGCCTAGACCAGTCCAACCTGCACCTACCAAAAGGCCAGAAGGTACACATCCAACATTGTGAAAGGGTTACTGTGTCGTTCCGGTGAAATCACTATTTGGGTCAAAATATCTGTGTTTCTTAGGTAACCTCAGTTACGTACATAAGTTAACTTTGTACATGACGCAACTTAGGTACGTTACATACAGGATGTAACTGAAGTTTGCAATGGAAGTTAACTTCTATCACTAGTTTAAATAAGTCAATGTTGACTTTTGGTTTCACACGGGACACACAGCAGTCTCCTGGATGAAAGTCCTGCATTTGTTTGTATTGTAACTAAAGTGACATACGGAAGTTTACTTTGGTAACATATGTGACGCAACTTAAGTTATGTACGTTAACTTATGTACATTAGTGGAAATAACTCAACATTGACTTTTGGTTTGTCATGGGACACAGAGGTCTCCTGTGTGTAGGTCCTGCGTGTACTTGATCCATCCATCCATCCATCCATCCATCCTGTCACTCTTTATTTTACATCACCTGACTTCCTCCTTTGTTCCACTGATAATTACTAAGGCCACTTGAGGTTACAGCCTAATAATTAATGTTAGTATAGGCAGAGCAGAATCATACAACCTCAAATCTATGCTGCCGATGACAGCTGAGGACTGCGATTTAATGGGCTGGTAACATTCAAGGTAGGTGCTAAGACCAACCATAGCAGAAGGCCCAGACTAAGCAGGCTCTCAGACCAAAAATAGCACGGCTTAAAAAAAACAACATAAGGATCTGTGTAGGTGTTTGCATGCTGCTACAGATATTGCTGACAAGATATAATTAAAGCTAGGATGCTCAGGTGGAGTAATATGTTCATGATATTGAAAGCTTTAACAGCAGATTATAACACTATGAACCATGAATTTAAAGCTGTAGAAAGATGCCAAAGTGACAAAATAAGAAAAACATATATTATCTGAGGCTTTAAAACAAAAAAAAAATCCTTTAAAATGCAATCATGCATTTTAGTTGATTTCCGGCTCTGTCAGAGGAGGAAATTTTTCCAACCACAAAAATATTGTCAATGAGCACAACATCACACCTACATGAACTGCAGCAAATATTGGAAATATAGGCAGTGATTTTTTTAAACCAAACTAAAGTTATACGACATGTTGTGATTTACATGATAATAAAGTTACTTTGTGCATATGCATAGAAACCTTGCAAACTGGAAAAAAACTAAAAAACTAAAAAAAAATATTTTCAACTGATTGGAAAACAAGAAGTTATGGTGCTGCAAAGTCGGCCTACTTCTTATTCAGTAATCCAAGCATGGGCGTTGTGACTTCATTTGGCTACTCTGAGAGTTCAGTGTGAACCTGACCTGCACTGGGGATTTAGTTAGCATTGTTAGAGGAGAGCACTGTGCGCTGGGGCTCGATAACAGCCGGGCTTCCTCAGAGAACAGAGGATGCCCTATGGTCTGTGAGACGCGGAGCTTCGAGTCTCGAGAGCCACAAGGAGGTTCCGTGCTGTCGTAACACGATCTCCTTCGGTCAAATCAGGCCTAACTGGCAATGACCTGACAGAGAGTGACTTCACCTTCCCCTGGCTTCCCTCAGCTGACTATCCAAAACACAACCCCTGAACTCAAGGTTGTAACGGAGGCTTCCTGCCAGAGACTTCTGTTCTCACACGGAGTCTCTCGATACCAAAGTAGCGGAGGGCACCTTCCTGAACTCCTCTCACTTTCACTACATGAATAAGCTGCAGCTGTGTTAGGGTCAAGGACCTTCACACTGCAGCAAAGGGGGGATGTTTCCTATGCTTACTCCTGTAGTAGCACATCAGGTTGGTGAGAAAGAGGAGGTAGCTTCCTTCTATTGTGGCACAGCAACATTTGAGGAAGTGAGCCTGAGTCATAGAAGCTCTTTCATATAAACACACATAAACACTGGCATCAAATCTGTGCAGGAGAGCAAAAGGAGACTGGCTGAAAGACAGACTCGGAGCTAAACCTCATCTGAACTGCTTTCATGTGATTTGGTGGGGAAGCCAAACTAAAGCTAAACTCAAACTTGCTGGAGAGAGACAATTGAATTTCCTGGTACATATTACTTTTGTTTCCCTGCTATATCAAATCTTCTCTCGGGCCTCAGCAGAAACACTTAATGGACAATTTGCTGCCTCCCACGCACGGCTCAAACGGCTGGACCGAGAGAGGCTCGGACAACGTCACTTATCTTGCGCTGATAACCGGCAGCGTCAGAAACAGGGAGGGGTCAGAGGTCAGAACACACACATAAATGACACAGAGAAATTAAGATGAAGAGACTGGAAGAGAACGAGCGAAACGGAGGGAGACACAATCATTATTCCCACAGATAAACACAAATGGAAAGAGACAAAGTGTTCCACTAATGCTTCATCATGATAAAGTGCTTCATAAATTCATCCCAGCCTCGCAGGTAGACGGCTTCTAATCCATCGCAGGGATCCCTTTGGGCCTAATGATGTGATGATATGTACCGACAGCATATTTCATCCCCACAGCTAGGCTGATGTGTGAAGCCCTGGGCTTTCCCATGTGGAACCACTCAGTCTCCTCGACTGACAGAGGAGATGGGGAAACAAGGAGAAAAAGGAGAGAAAGAGATAGGGCCGCAGAGCCACAGTTAGTTTAGAACAAAGCTGAGTTTATCCTGAGAGCCGAGGTTTTACAACTGCCCCGCAGCAGCTGGGTGGTAAAGTGAAAACACTGCTGTGCCATCATCTCTTCAGACTGCTGAAGGTGAACAATGACGACATGAAACATATGATTTAGACATAAAGTCAAAGGAGTAATTTCCACTGGGAAAGTCCTATTTTTGTCTCCCAAACTTTCAGGTTCTTTTTTTTTAACTTTAGTTTCTGTAAAAATTGTTCTTAGCTGCCATGGTGATAATGATAATACTTCGGAAACTAATCAGATGCCAATTACGCAATTACTAAGGTGCGTTCCATTTGCACTGGAAAGTCAAAAATTCTGAGTTTCCCATTGGAAATTTCAACCGTTAGGTCCCCTGAAGTAGGATTTCCAACTTGGAAACTTGGAGAAACCGCACAAACCCCAACCTCAGAATCCAAGATGGCCACTCCCATCAATAAGGTCAAAAAGTACTGTTCAACTTCTATCTGTGGAAATGTTGCTATAATGATTATATGCTTGAAATACAGCGTAATGCGTTTCTATCGACTGGCATTGGTAACAATGGCTCATCTTGTTAAAACTAGAATAACTAACAAGATCTTAAAGTTTTTAGACATGCTGTAGTGGAACACTGCTGTGTATACTCCTGCATGTGTTGTTGATGTTTTGGGGTGGCAATTTATGGCAGTTAAATGTTATGTGCTTTTTTCAAATACACACTCCATTTTCACAAGAAACGTACAGTTTCTGCTTGTCTTTTCAAAATAAATTTATAATGGTGTTAACATACCTCATATTTACGTTTATTTAAACAGCATGGTTTGGCTTATATTACATCGTTACCGGCAGCATATCATGCCACTGTGAAATGTGTCTGTGTGTCAGTGTCTTGACACCAAAATCACTGACCATGTGGTGGTACTTGACAAGTTTAGAATGAGAATGGGCTGATGACCTCCATATTCCAAGGTAAATGAAACACAGCATAAGCAACAGGCTTAACGAGAGGGAGAGCAGCGAGTGCTCTGTGGTATTTTTTGCCCTGGGTCTTGCCTCTCAGAACACATAAAGACTGCCTTGCCTTAATTCTGGAGGTTGTTGGTGCAGTATGCAGCCTGAAATAAAAACCTGCAGACACAGGGCTTGGGAAAGCAAGAATGCAAGTAATAGTTGATGAGAAAGAAAATGTCAAAGAAGAGAGATGGGACAGGGTAGACATGATGGGACAATGAGACAAAGTGAAAAAAAAGGGAAACACTGGTTGGAATTGTGTTTTCGTAAACTTGACAGCATCTAGCTGGGCCAGAGCAGAGATGCCAAAAGAGAAGTTATACAATCCCTCTTTTGGTGAGCTAAAGGAGAAAAGAAGAAATAAAGCAGAGTGTAAACAGTAAGTGCTCTGATGTCACTGAAGAGATTTCCAATCAATATGTCTGCTGCTGTTTTTAGACAAGGGCTCCTGGCTCAGTTGGATAAGAGAGCTGGAGCGGCCTTGAGAAATAACGATGACATACTCTCTGCGCCTCTTGCGGAGAGTCAAAGTGGATCTTGGGCTCTAATCTCCACCTGCGAGTCTCTAATACGCCGCACTCTTCAGAGGACATGCTTTATGGTTCTTTGTTGTCAGCTGAATCTGACATGTTGCCAAAGCAAATGGCCTGACCTGGGAGGATTAAGGTGTCTGATTAAAATCACTCGAAAACAGCCAAATTAAGTAGAAATGCTGTGATCTGGGCTTGAGGACAATAAAACAGCAGTATCCCAAATTAGAAATCTAAAGACAAACAACTTTTACTGAGAGCCCCACCACTGATGTGCTTATTTTGGCCCCAGCGGTGCATAACCTTTGTCTTTGATCTTGCATGGTGTGCTGCGCCTCTCCCTATCTCACCTCACTCTGTCTCTCTTTGTGAGCCTGCCACTTCCCTCTCCTCCTCCTCCTCTCATTTCCTCCTGGGCCCAGGAGGCCGCGGGTGTGCTCACTCGAGGTCGGTCTCCGGGGAGGATGAGGGGGAGGTGTTTACATGGTTGGAGCTGCTCTCCAGTGCCCTCATCACTGACTTCTCTGTAATCATTGAGCAGTCAGCTCAGACTGTACTGCAAACAATAACAAAGTAAAGTATATTGTTACAGTCTAAAAAAGATGAGTAAATTTTGTTGTTTAGTTGCTATATTTTTTTTTTGGGGGGGGGGTACCAAAACTGGACAAGAGATAATGCTAAAGAAGATAAGTCTGCACACTAGACTATGCTTGCATGAATATTTAAAATAATTACCACTGAGGTGACGTTTCATGTGTGCATGCACATTTTTGCACATTTGCACATACATAAATTCAACTTTGAATATACTGCAGGAGTTGGGTGAGAGTATGTAAATGGATGTTTTACTAACTCCAGAAACATGTCAAATCATTTCATCATGAGTTTGCTCTGATTTGGGATTCTTCGCTCAGCATGGAGGCATGAGAGACAAACAAAGCTCCCTTTAAGAATTCAACATATCACGGGGTAAGTAATAAATTAAACAAACAAATGATCAATTTGTGGGTGAGGCATCCTTAAATAATATTGTGTAACTTACATACATATTGGGACCCTTTGGGGTTCAGATCACTTAAGTGCAATAAGTTAAAATATTGCGCGTAATTTTTCAGAAGAAAAAGAAAGCAGATGCCACAGTACCGTCAACACAGTCTGATTGATGGTGGAGATGCTCAAACACTGGGCAGAAAAATGATGCTTTCAGTTATTTTGACTACACTGTTCAGTTAGATTGTGTTGAGCTGTAAAGTATTTATTTAGCTGCAGGGAAGGAAAAGCACAACTCAACAATCAAAGTGTTTATCAAAAGCAAACATAAAAGTAAGACGCTAAACAGCTTCTGACATAAAGTGTGTATGGATGACTCAAGACTGTGAGAAATCAAAAGCTCAGTTTCACACAACTAGTGAGGCATAGCTGCATAAAGCAAACACCAAAGCCTGAAAATACACCAAACTGAGTCAAACACACACGTCTCTGTGATTGAGATATGAAAGGAGACAGATTAAAACTCTTTGTATGGCTCATTACCAATGGGTTTATGGTAAAATAACTCAGCCATCTGATAAACTTGCTGTGATTGATTCAGAATTGGAAACGTATGCCGACGCAGACGGCCTGGGATTTCACTGTTTTTTCTTTTTTAAAATGGCACACAGTGAAAAAATATGAGCATATTGAAACAATCATACTTCAGTGGGTTGCAGCCGTCTGAGTGAGAATTTGGCTGCGCACCTGCGTACGATAGGATTTATAACTGCATTTGTATTGCGCTTCTTTAAATCACCTGTTGCCTGCCAGTCGTTCTGTGGGATCTCAGAATTGTTTTCTTTTATTTATACGTAGAGGAACTGTTTTCACTGTGTCCAAAAAGGTTTACCTCAGTGCGAACTTTATTGTTCGCCATCCATCACAGACAGATTGCTCAGAGAGGCTCCTTCCTGTTTTTTAATGTGCATGTCTGCTTGTGAGTGTGTATCTGCAGACTGTGGCCTTTGGTTAACCTGTGTGTTTTGCCATCCAAGCATGAGCTCTGCTCGCTGACATCTGCTAGAGTTTTGCTCTGTACATCAAAACTGGCCAGTTGTCCACTCAGTAGGTCAGTTGTGTCAAGCCAAATTGGTTGTGAGGAGCAGCCAGGTCTCTGGGAAACTCTAACATGCTTTTAGACTCTTTAGTCCCTTCTTTCTCTCTCTCTCTCTCTCTCTCTCTCTCTCTCTCTCTCTCTCTCCTAAGCAGACAAACTACAGCACACTGGACACTTATGAAGTCCTCTTGAACAAACTGGCATTCCTGCTCTCTTATGGGTTGTTTTACAGCTTTGGAGAGAACAATCTGATGAAAGTAACATTTCCACTGATCCAGCGTCTTGACGAGCTGGACAGTTTTTGCAGGATCTTTATAGTATACTAAAGGTAACAAAATCCTAAAAAAAAAAAAAAAAAAGCTCCTAGTGCACACAAGGACATGGTCTCTCTCTTTTCAACATCCCCACTGAGCTATAGTACTCTGAACTGAAGCAGCGTGTGATCTGATTAACACTCTGTCTGCTGACCTCAAGAGCTGCCCTACAACTTTAAATCCTAGAATGCCTGCGGGGATTCAAAAACACCGAGGAGGAGGTCGCCTCAGGGCACATCATGGACTTATTTGAGAAGACCAGACAGAGCCAATCTTGGCAAATGTTGCAGTTATCTCCTTTCCATCCACCTCGCTTTGATTTTCACAGACACACAACTTTGATCCACCTGGAGACTGTATAGTTTTCACCAAACCCAGGCCGCGTCAGAGTCACAGATGAAGACCAGGCTAGTAGGTGGGACAGACACGTTCTGTGACCTGTAAATCATAAAGCCGCATTTTCACCTGCTTCTGTTCGTGCTGTTTTGAATCACACAGATTTAACAGTTGCTGTTGCTCAGGGAGGGAGCCTGCCACTTAAATACCTTAACAGAAGCAAAGAGCCTGTTATTTCACTCTATGATGCAGTAAATCTCACTGATTTAATTAAAATGTACATGACATTTTCATTCACACAGTGTTTGGGAGCTGAGTTTTCCAAACGCGAGCTCCCAGCAGATTTGAAGAGACTGATTTACAACATGACTAGAAAGAATTGTCTTGTCTTCTAGCAAAGCAGGTTCACATGATTTGAGGAGTCTAACAGAGGAGAATTTTGTCAAATTTCAGTGTATCAAAACAATAGCAGCACTTCCTAAAAAGGCACCCTTTTTGAGGTGTTTATAAAATGTAACTGTAATTGCCCATAATAGTATTTTTAAAAATAATTAACTTTTGTAAATGGCTATAAGCTATTATTGATAGCAAACACTTTGAGAGTTGTTGTTTTTAATGGCTTAAAACTTTAAAGCAACAATAAATTATTTATTAAGAGTTGCTAACACCATATAAATACTTATAAAGGTTACATTATTAGAGTCACACCAAAAGTTAAATGGAAAAAAAAACTTCACTTAACCACCTTTATTTCCCATTAATTATCTGTATGTTAATACTTAATAATTAATTTTAATGCAGACTTTATTGTGGTTGTAAGGAGATTTTTGTAACCGGTGATACATTAACTAGTGACAGCTGTAATCATATTAATTATATATCTGATTACACACATCCTTAGAATTTGTTATTAAACATTTATTGGTGGGCATACTGTATTGATACACAAACACTAAGTATTGATTTTTTTTATTTCATAAATTATTAATAATGCAAATGCAAATGAAACTTTTGGTCACCTAGTAGAATAATAAAATCAGTTGTTTTTTCATTTCACTAGTTGCATTTTGCTGCAACTAAAATGACCGAAGTGAAATGAACAGACTGAAAACTTTCTCTTTTTAGATAAAATAGATGTTTGGGGGCATAATTTACGGTTGGAAAAAGGTAATAAACCACAATAGATTGCAATATATGTTATTACATCTTTTCTCAGTTTTCACAAGGTTTTACAAAAGCTACATATAAATAAATACTTCAGTGACACAGTAAGTATGTCACTCATAAATATAAATATATCAATAAAAAATATGGAATTTGGAATTCTTGTTTAGTGTTATTATTATTATTTATTTAATTATTTTTGAATTATTGTTATTGACTAATACAAAAATAAACACTTAAAATCCCCGTGTATATGCATATACAATTATTTTAAATTGTGTTTTGGACATTTTTTAAA
The DNA here is from genome assembly GCF_008729295.1 of Plectropomus leopardus. Lineage (NCBI taxonomy): Eukaryota > Metazoa > Chordata > Actinopteri > Perciformes > Serranidae > Plectropomus > Plectropomus leopardus. The sequence continues at coordinate 9,072,822 of NC_056469.1, forward strand.
ATATACTTCTTATTGATGCCATGTGGAAGTGGAGTTTGGGGGTTGGTTAAAATTAAGTGTTAGCTTCTATACCATATTTCAGTGCTGAACAGAATACAGCAGTAAGTTAAGACCTTTAATTGTGAGATTTGCGTTGCTCCACTGTAGCCTTTCATCAGTGAATCTCTCAGCACTTCACACAATAAAAAAAGGCTTACTGAGCGTGAAAGGATTTCCCTGTTTGTTAGTTTGTTGTTTTGAGAGGAACTGAGCTCAGCTGAGTACAATCAAGAGAGTCGGGGGACCCGTTGAGGTTTATAACTGCCATGGGTCATATGTCAACAGTAGGACACTTACAGTTCAGTGGTTATGATCATTCCCTCCCCTGAAGTAAACCCATTCACCCACTGCTTGGTAAGTCTCAGGGCTGCAAGCGGCTGCGGGTGGGAGAGGAAAAAAATGTGATCTTTAACTTCGGCCGTGTTTATCTTTCTTTGACTTTTAGTCTTTGGGTTTTTAAACAGTGTTATCTGTGAGAGGAGCACGCAGTGTCAGTGCATGTGTGAGTGTGTGTGTGTCTGTGTGTGTGCGAAGAACAGGGGCAGTGGGAGAAGCTGCCAGGGAAAAACACCAAGATCGCATGCTACTTTCTTCCACCTCACATTTTCCCCTCTTTCTCTTAGTCTGTCTGTGTGTCTGTGTCTCCTTTATTCCTATGGCTGACCTGCTTCTTCTCATGCTCGCTGAATATTCCTGGATGTGAGGACATGATGAGGATCTGCTGACCCCAAAATCTCAAAATGCTAAAGTACATCTCACGACTTGCAGCCGTCCCTCCATTTTAGGCCCATGAGCTATGACAGAACACTGTCTTCAAGTGTTTGTCTCAGGCAAGACATGGACAGAGGATGGGATGATTAGAATTGTTTTGGACAAATTTGCTATTTGACATTTTACGTTAAAATATTAAGAAGGATTTTATCAATGGACTGTAACACTAAAACAGGCGACATGTGCATTTGGTTTATAGTCTTGTGACAGATTCCCCCGGGACTCTCACTCTTTCAAAGTTTATATCTGCATCTGTATTTCACTTTCCGTCTTCATGCCCCCTCCTCCTCTCCCTCTCCTTATGACTACCTCTCCCACCCTCTTCTTTCTCTCTATCTGCACACGAAGGAGACGGCAAACTCTGCCAAGAGTTGCAAAACCCAACGGCTTTCCCCATCCCCACCGGCTGGATCAGACTTCTCTGTTGACATCCGTCGCTACAGGATACTATTTCACTGAGCTAACAGATTTCAGATGCGGAGCTGTTATTAAGTGGTCTGGGACGGAGACCTGCTCCTGTTTACTGATGCCGCAGGTATTTACATCCCCTAAATACAAAACCAAATACACTGCAACTGCTAGGGGGGGGCAAGAATCTCAGCATGGTTATTATGTTCAAATGGGGAATCTCATCTCTGTAGTCACATTCAACTGTCCATGACTGCTTACGTGTCCTTGAGCAAGACACCCCAAAAGCATGGGGATGTTGTCCAGAAGGTTTATCCCGACCCCTGACCTCCCAGTAGAGAGTCAAAAAAGAAAAATATGTCTTTATGCAAATAAATTCTGCTTGTTTGGTGTTTGGTATGTTCCTTGGACCGTATGAGTTTTCCATGTGCTCATATTTTTAATGCCAGCAGGAAATATCCAAGATTCAAGACAAATTTATGGTTTCTGTGACTGCACTGTGTTTGTGGTGTTCACAGCAATATCAGTTATCCGCACGGAGGAACAGTGTTTTACCCTAAATGCAGCATTGGTGTAATGTTTGCAGAGATTACACAATGTTCTTGAAAAGGGGACCTATTATGCTCATTTTCAGGTTCATACCTCTATTTCGGGTCTCTACTACAACAGGTTTATTTGCTTTCACAGCAAAAAACACTTTACTTTCCTCATACTGTCTGTGCTAGAACACCTGTATTCACTCTCTGTCTGAAAAGGCTAACTTTTAGTGCCTGTCTCCTTAAGCAAATCTCCCGAAAATGCCCAGTCTGCTGTCATAGGACAGCGTCTCTTGAGTCTTCCATAACTCTGCCTTTCTCAGGCCCCCAGGAAGTGTGCTGGGCTTCAAAGCCAATTCTCATAGTGCCCCAACAGTGGAATTAAAACTCCCAGGTCTGTCACGTGATGCCATTTCATCCCTGTTCATGTTAGCGGAGAGCTAAACAGCAAGTAGCAGACTCACTAGGCAGACAGCTCAAGTGGCTCTATGGGCCCGACGATGCGGAGGCAGCGCCGATCATCTGGGTAATTTCAATTTGAACAACTTGAATAAACACAGCCCCTCTTTGAATGTTGTATCCAGGTCTCTTAATACATCCATGATACTTCTGCATCACTGCAGGAAATGACCATGACGGAGAATAACGACACACAAAAATGGCAACCACGATGACATGTTTCCCTCATGTTAGCATGTAGCTACATGTAGCAGTGTACTTGCAACTGGAGAATGACCGTGTCTAGCAGCACTCTCTCCTTTAAAAACCACAAATAAAAGCTTTTAAACACAACCAGCATGTTCCAGCTGGGACATGAATCAAAATCATGGGGAAATAAACAACATCGGCAACCAAGTTTACATTTTTCCCTGATTTTAGTATGTTGTGGTGGCGTATGCTACGTAATGTTTACACTTGCAGTTGAATGCCTGGAGCAGATGCCCATGTAAAGAAATCCGTCACAAGCTGACAACATTGTTGGAAACGGAGTATTCAGAATGGTCTGAATCCTGACATTTATGCTCACAGGGATTACTTTGACATACGTTTACCTCATTATTTGAAACTCTGGAAACATTTAAAATGCACGTACAATAATGGTTCCATTTTAATCATAAATATATATATATATATATATATAAAACTGTGTCAGCTGATAAAATTAAGCCAAAAGGACATCAGACAAAGGCCACAATTAAGCTTAAATACAACGTTCACTAAGACACAGGTAACAGCCTCACAGCTTTGTAAAGGAAGGAGATTCTCTCAGTGATCATCCTGTCAACCACACTGACATTTGTCATATTATAACTCACTAATGAGACTGGCTGGCATGAGGTGGTAGCTCCATGATCACAGATGTACAGAGGGAGATCCAAGCCAAGCCACAGGCCCCTGTCTGAGTCCTGACCCGCTGTGATCCGTGTGGCTTGGTGGCTTCTCAACGCGTGTTTCCTAAACCTCAGAATGTGCGCCACATAAACCGAGCCTCCGAACTGCTGTGTCAGGAGAAACTATAAGAAATACATGACGTATGATGAACTGAAGTAATACAACTTTAATGAATAGACTTAAACTTGTTTGGAGAAGGAAGCCCTGTGGCTTCACTCTGCTAAGTATGATTGTATACTTCACGTAAGCCCATTTTGCTGTAGATGCCAGGTAACTGACTTCCATACAAAGTCCACATAGTGTGCCTACTTCTTACACAGCTTAGAATAATGCAGGAAAATAAGATGCAAATCTTTACAGTAGCAAATCTGTCTTACACATTTTTGACATTTGGAAAACAGAAACACTGAACCCATTCAGAATCAAAAGTCTCTAATCTAAATGTGTGTGTATCAAACCCCAGACACAAAAGAAACCCAATTTGTTTAGATAATTTAGCAGCAGTTTTTCAGCAGACACATTCTTTCTCAGTGACTGTGGATATTATGACGGAGCGACTGAAACCAGACCAGATCCTCTGGCTCGCACACACGCACATAAAAGCCAGCGCGCTGCGGTAATGAACGGAGTGAATTCTTACAGATTCATCTCGCTGCGCTTATCAAAACTAATAATATTCCCGATTGATTTTACAAAGAGCTTAAAATCAAAGTGTTAATACTGTGACCCCATTGCCACTGTCATGTGTAACCACTTAGATCCAATTATTTGCTAAACTGCAAGCAATCTTAGACAATAGTGTCTATAATTGAGTGGGTTTCATAATATGTGTTGGGAAAAAAAGAAAAAAAAACTGATCACAACCAGGAATCTAAAGGCTCTTATGTTCAGCCAATGGGACGGAGATAAAAGAGACATAAGGGGAAACAGAGGGTGCTAAGGTAATCCAGAAAACTTCCACTCAACTGCGAAGGTGTTCCTCATCTATTGCGAAGACGCGATGGTATTCTCTGGCTTCCATTACTGAGCTTCCATTGGAACTTCCACACTTTACATTATAAACTAGTGTTTAAGCATACTGTTAACTGCTTTAAGAGTCTCTTTTATGACTGTGTGCTCCTACAGGTTATACATTCTTTTTTAAACACAAATTCTGGCAAGGCTCCTCTTTTCCTGTGTTATACAACTACAGTTAAAGCTCCAGTGTGTAGGATTTAGGAGAGTCTATTGGCAGATATGGAAATTTGTTTAATAAGTAATTCTTTGGTGTATAATCACATGAAAATAAGAATTGTTGTGTTTTTTGTGTATTTTTAACCTTAGACTGAGCAATTTATATCGACATTGGGTTTGATTCCACCCTTGGCCCTCTGCAGGTCATCCCCTCTCCTGCTCTCCCCCAGTCACACTATAGGTGTCCTGTCTAATAAAAGACCAAAAAATCCCCAAAAGTAATCTTAAAGAAACAGGCCTTTCCTTTATTTGATGGGAAAACTGTACTGGGGGTGTGTGACATGCTTTATTCTGTGTTTTTACTGATTTAAATCACTAGGTCAGTTTGTTTTGGAGAGAAAGAGAACTCTGCGGATAATTCGGATCCCTGTAAAACCATCCTAAACAATAAACCCTAAAGATATTCTAATCGAGAGAAGTTTCAGGTGGTTGCAATCTGCAATCCTCACTGGTGTAGGCATCTACACAATTAACCTTTAACAAGTTTGTAAGATGAAGTAACAAGTATGTGTCTTTTAGCAAAATTTTACAAGATAATTCATCAATTAATATCATCCTCTACACCCAGATCAACATACATCTTCATGTTTGCCACTGAGATCCCCCTTCAAGTACTTGGTGAAGTCCATAATATCTGATAATGGGCAATAAGAGCCATAGCTGCTCTATTCGCACAGTAAAAGTAAGTAATGGTTTTTCGCCCTAATGAGAAGAAATTGAATCAAATCTATTGCTGATCCCAAAAGTGTACTTGTTGATCCATAGCTTAGGCGGTCAATGACTCTTAAAGGCCGGTCCTAAAGTGCAGCTGCCTATTAATTTTTCCTATGACTATTAAACTTCTCCAGCAAGCCCAAACTTTTACTTATACCTCACCGTGTCAAGAGCTGCCAGGAAAACAGGATCACTAATATGAGAACTCCAGCAATGACAACAAGAGTAAAGAAACCACATCCTCTTTGTGGTCATAAATAATACAAAAAGCCATCACCCTTCTCCTTGCACCCGTCAATATCGCAACTCTACAAGGAGACTATGTTCTTGGCATTGCACTTAACCGCAAGGCCGCATTTCTTTCTGTGCACTATTAGCTTGAGCTTGACCTGCTCCCAAAAGGCCAGGGGGGTCAAAGGTGGAGTGTTGTGAAAGTGCAGGCTGTCACTGACTCTCAAAGAGCTTCCAGAGCTCTGTGATTCTAGTAACTAAAACAGACACACACACACACCACACACACACACACACACACACAAATACGTGACGTCTAAACATACAGGAGCAGCTCTGTTTTAGTGAGTCCCATTAGACACTTCAACCTCCACTTTAATGAACACCTCCCCCCTTCCCCTTAAATCCTCTTTCTCCTCTGCCCCCCTCCAATCCTGAGCCAGCCTTGCGGCGCACTCCAATGTTAGCGACTCAGCATGTTTTCAGCGCGGTGCGGACGCGCTCTCAATCATCATTAGGGGTTTTGCGGAGTCCTGGGGTCTGGGCAACATGCCAGGATGTGTAAAAGTTTCCATGAGGAAAGCCTCGAGTTGCCTTCAGAAGCATTGGTGGTGGACGGAGATCCTCAGGAAGGTTTCAAATGCCTTTTTTTTTTTTTTTTGTAAGTTGCCGCAGGGAGGGAAAGGAGGGCCGTCAACAATTCTGTTTTCATTTTGAGAAAACAAGGCTAGTGGAGTTTCAAATGCACCAACCTTGAATTTAGGAGGAAACAATCACAAGGAAAACTACCCTGTAACACGAGGCAATCAGAGCACATATGTCAAATGTCAGAAATCGGCAGAGGCTGAGTTGCACACTGTGTTTTTCTTATTTTGGGGAATAAGGGCTCTCTGTTTCCCAGAGAGGCAGCTGGTAGAAATCTGGCCCTCTGATTAGCGCTAGTTCCTCTGCTGTGTGCTGAATTCAGCTGCACTTCATGATATCACCCATCACAGCAGCGGCTAATGAGACAGGACACACGGCAGCAGCCTCGCAAGAACAAACTTCTAACTCAGCCAGCACACCACTTCTGCTCTACACACAGATACGCAGCAAACACAAAAAAAGAGGGAATAGAGGTTTAAATGAAAGGTTTGCAATAAGTAATGTGGGTTGTTTTTCCTCCAAAATTGTTCATGTTAAAAAAAAGCCTAAGAGGGGGTATGATGTCACCAGAATTGCTCCTTGAGACGTGTGACAAAGCATGCTGTCATTTTGGCATTTCTTTTTTTGGCCTAATTAGCGCGGCTTACACTCCAAACTTAAATGCAACCGACCGTGTTTTTCATAAATTCTATTGTTATATACACTGATGTCATTTGACTGGCGTTTTGCTCACAGTCATGCGCCTTGTAAAGTACAGATAGCGGGCGGTGAGTAAGTACGAAATGTCTGAAAACTTTGGTTTTATGTGAGCCCCACCGTGCCTTGTTTATGACAGTGAGTCAACAACGCAAGCAGGCGGAGCCTTCCAGCAGAGATGGTGTTTCATCCTTTACTCTAACCAATGCTTATCTGCTGCTTCACTCCAGGTATGAGAAGTGAGATTGAAGCAGGTGAGAGCCAACATGCCACTGAGTGAAAATGGCTTCTCCAATGTAGATTTGACTGCTAACTTCCCGCAAAACCTCACTGCAGACGCCTCACGTCTCGCACTATAGTTAGCAAGCTTCTATCACAGCAGTGGGAAGACTTTAGCAGATTACAATGGAGACTGTGAACGGCAGTCTTGGGGGTTTACATCTCAGACTCCATACTCACCGAGCTCCTTGCGGTACAGTAGCTCACCGTTGATAAGTTGAGTGATTTCTCAGGGGCTGCGTAAAATCTGGGCCTGGCCGAAGAGACACATTTCCTCTGGCTGATGAGAGCCGGAGGCCTCGGCGTTCGAGCGTGGGAGGCGCTCCACTCTCGGGGAAGATCAAGTGTGCTCCCGCAGACTCCAAATCACCGGCCCCCCAATTGCTGGGGAGGAACACAGCTCTACATGGCTGGCGTTAAATCACCGCCGCTGTGGTGAGGTCATCCGCTTGTCTTCCCTCTCTAATGGAGCGCTCAGAGCTCGCTAACATACGGTGGTAATGCGTGCCGACGGGGGAGCGAGTCGGCCCTGCGAGCTGCCTTCCGATCTTATTTATTTTAGCTTAGGGCTCATTTGAAAGGGTTTGGGATAGGGCCGGGTCGAGGAGCAGTAGATGCCTTTGGAGTATGCTGTTACCACCACACACTTACAGGGACTCCAGGAACTCACCGCAGATGCTCGCACAGGCGTTAGGTGATGCGAAAACGGCAGCACATTGAGGTTTTTCGAGGGCCTGCCTCACTGTCCTCAGTCAATCAATACACATTCCTGTGCATCCCTAATGCAGCTGTAATAACTGGCTGAATACATTTGGCCACCGGGTCGGAGAGAGATCGAGCCTGCCTAAGTGACAGCGGATGGAGCAGTGGGTGAGAGAAACAAGATTACCTGATTTCACCTTAGCATTGCTTTGTACATTTCGCATATCTTCATACTGTTGGTGTAAAAGGACCCCCTGCCAACCTCGTTACAAAATGCAAAATAAAGCTACAGTTTCATTTTATTCGATTAATGCTGAAATGAAAGCTTCTGCCTGCTGTAACTACTGAAAACAGCCAGAGAGGACTTCAAATGAGCAGTTTTGTCTGAAATTAGATTTCCGGAGTATTGCTATGAGCTCAAGAAAATGAGGCAAGAGAAAAGGAAAGAAAAAAAAAGGACAGAGAAAAGAAGCAGGAAAGAAAAAGTAGGAAATCAGTTTATAGAGCTGATAACAGACAGACACCCCCCCCCCCCCCCCCCCCCCCCTCTGTACTGTCTGTTTATGAGGTGAGGACTAATGGGACTCATCAGGACTGACAGATATGCTGACAACTGCATTTCAACTCAATTACAGTTCCACAGCGAAACTCCCCTGGTCCCCTCGTGCCTATCACCCCTCTACTCCCAGAGCTGTTGATTGAAGTGCGCACACACAGACAGACAGACAGACACACACAACAGACAGACACACACACACACACACACACACACACACACACACACACACACACTACATCAGTTTACTGAACAAAAAGGTGCACAGGAAGGGTGATATTCCTGCTTTCAGTGTGGACTTATCTCTTCACCTCTATTAGGATGCAGGGGGGATTTTAACGTTTCAAACTGGCATAATGCCATGATGTGCTCTATGAATATATATCATAATAACAAGCAGAGCTTCTGCTAACACAGATAACAGGTTGGTGACCTGAGAGACATAATGTGGGATGGACACAGGAGGCAATAAACTCGACCATATGGTCCCTTGGGTGTGACTGGCTTCATTGCCTGAGGGACACCAGTGACCCCACAGGCTCCCCTGATGACGACAGCCGCGTGGTGTCGACTCCGCGGGGAAAAGACGGGAAAACAAAGCCTCTGCCTTCCGCCTCCCGGCATCCCTCCCAAAAAGATGTTGGGGGGAAAAAAATGGCTCAGTTCAGGAAACCCCTACCCATTGTTTTGCTTCCTTCATTAGTCGTTGTGTCAACAGTTTGCTTCGCTACGCGTGTGCCACTGTTTTTGTTCTGCTGCACCCCGGCTGACCTCAACGCTCTGATGTTTTGACAGATTGTTTCAAAATCCCATCAAGGCAATTTACTGTTTGAAAGTAAAGCAGCCACTTGGACAACATAAGCCGGACCGCGAAAAAGCAAATAAATCTGCCGGGGTCTAAAATTAAACAAATGTGACGTAAATCTGCTGCCAGGATTTCATCAGGAAATACTGAGGGGTGCAGCAGGGCGCGGTTACAGTATGTGTGGTGGCTTGCTGATAAGCAAAAGGTGTCAAATAAATTTAATGTGCAAGGTAAACAGCCATTTTTTGGCAGGGGCAGAGAGCTCATAAAGAGAAGCTTTCATCTTGAAAAACAAAATGCCTCTTGTTACTCTAATTGGTTATCAAATGGAAACTTGCAGATAAGTACACCTTGTTTCTGGTGACTCACCATCATCTAGGTACATCTGGTCCAGTTCCTGGGGCTCCTGTTTGACTGTGATGGCCATCGATGGGGGGCTGGCGTCCTCAGGTAACAGGCTGGGTGAGCTCCCTCCGGTCTGGGCTGAACTGGCTGCTGCCTGCGCCTGAGTGGGACTGTAGGCCTGAACGAACGGGCTCTCCGCTGTCGCACCGGGAGTGGAAGGGTGGGATACCGGCGAAGACGAGGGACTGCTGTTGGCATAGATAGGATGGTAACCATGGGGCCCTGGGCTGTTGAGGTGGTTGGGGCTACCCTGGGAGTGAAGCATCCCTAGGGGAGAGCTGTGGTCTGGCGATGCTGGGTGGGCGAGGCTGGGGCGGCCAGGGGTCTCCTGGATGGGGGGCACCACGGGGCCTGGAGGAGCCGCATGAGTGGGGCTGTTGGGGAGGCACTTGCTGTATGCCACTGGGGACAGGTCATGCAGGGTGGGGCTGGAGCTGGGGGATGACGACGACATAGTGGCGTGGCGTGGCGGGCAGTAGCCACCAACCAGGCAGGCGTCTGGATCGGCTACAGGCATGATGGGAGTGAGCCTGGGCTGGCCGTAATAGGGCTTTGAATGCATTGGCAGTCCTGCGGTCCCGAGAGAATCATATTCATCACTGGGTTCTGTCTTTATTATCGGCACTGGGGGGGGAACAAAGTAAAAAGAAAGGTGGAGATGTTAAAAAACGTGCAAGGAATCCACGTGGCGCAGTGAGTAAAGCAGTGAGCAGGCACAATTGTGGCCTGCGATACCCTCCGTAATCCAAACAAACAACCACCAGTGGATATGGGCTCAGTGTCAACTTGGCTGAGCTCTCTAACAGAGAAACCCTCACGCCTCCCAACCGCCACCCCTCTTTACCACACCATGAAAAAAAAGCTAAAGAATAGGGGGGGAAGAAAAAAATGGATGAGTCATCAGTGTGGAAAGCCACAGCTGGCTCTAATAATGAATAAGACCTATTTTCTTTGGACTCTCCTCCAGCTCTGATATCCAATAAAAGACTACTTTAAAGCGCTGGGCTGCTGCTTTCGCTGCTGCTGCTGCTGCTCAAGGAGCCCAGGACCCCAAGCTTTCCTCCACACTCTAGAAGTAATTGTTTCTCCGAGGACCAAAAGATAGAGGGAGAGAGTGAAAAAAAAAGGAGATGATTTGATTTTGATTAGGCCGCCTGAGCTCTTTAAGAGGCTGTGGAGCTGCGCCTGTGGTTTCAGGAGCTTCAGGCCTCGGCTAATGCAGCAGAGTGCAGTGACCCCACTTGATCATCCTGCCTCCTCTCGTCTAATTTCTAATCCAGTGCAGACCGTCTGTGCCGCTTCCTGATTAGCTCTGACGGACAGGTATCACATGCTTCCTGCTCGCTGTCGAGAGCAGTTACTGAAAACAACTTTCTATTAATTGAAAATTGCAAAAACAGAGCAGACGGAGAGGTATCCACATTAACAAGCTGAGTTATTATATTAGTACATATGCACAGACCGTGCCAGCGCTAAACTAATAGGGCAGTGTTAAGATACCCAGATGCATAGCAAAAGCTTCTGAGTCACAATGCTCACACTGTTTCTATTTCTACACATTGTTAAAACGCGTTAATGGGTGTGGTGAGCGTTTGATGCCAACCATTAAGAGTTTTTGGCTAAACTTGCTCCAAGTGACATTTACTCAAAGGCGCACAGATGTCAATATGAATAAGATGTCTGTCTACACTGTGTGTTTGTACACAATAAAACCTTTCAGCGATAAAAGCAACAGCTGCAATTAAAATGTATGAGTGTGTCACATGAAAAACAGTCTGTTTTTCTTTCAGTGTGTTATTATTTGTGGGACTTGGATTTAAAAAGACATTAATCGCGACCTGCAGCCTCTGGGGTGCTGGGATGTGGTGCAGTGATAACGCAGCAGGGAGCACATTTACGTCAGTTCTATCTGCTGTTGGATCCCAGGGACCGGGCCTGGCGTTTGGGGAAGCATCGTAAGGCGAGTCCCATGATGCACGGGCCTCCTCTCCACGGCCTGGGGAATAATGGGAAGTCACATGGTTCGCACTACACCCATAGCCGCTTCCCTCAGCGTTTCTCTGTCTCACCCTGCCTTCCCTTGGTGCCGAGATGTGCGATGCCGGAGTTGTCATTTGGAAATGTCATAAACAAATTTGATCTTTTTCAGATTTTAGCTCCAATTCAAGAACTGCATTGTCATCTGTGAGCTGAAACACATGTTGACCTTTTGCCTCATCAAAGGCCTCCGTAAATATTGTAAAAAAGGTCATATTTTTTTAAGAATGTCATGGGTTTGAGGTTCTCAGTGAAATATTCCAAAGGAGTTTGAAATGAGCACACTCATATGTGCCAGTCTGTATAGTTAGTCATGATTTACAGCACAGAAAAAAAGAGCCATGACAGGGGCAAATTGCCTAATGTTGGCTGCTGGAGCTTTCTCTGGATGCCCTTCTCAAAATTAAACAAATATGATGTACCAAGTCACAAGATTTCCTGCCTGCCACCAAAACCAACATGGGGATTTAATTTAGGAAAATAGCGTGAATAAGCAGTATCTTAGAAGGGATGGGACGCTGCTGTCCTTTGCAGTCCTGCTTTATAATCCAGTTAGTCTATTTTTAAAGAGAAGTTGGGTTTATTGCAGCTAGAAGTTTTTCAGTCCCAGTGAGGTAATTTGTCAACATTATTTCCTTCTGACTATAAGCGAGACTGGCGAAACAGGAAATCAAATCACGTCGGACTAATGGCCTTTCTTTTAGCTTTCAAACACTGTTTTTTTCTTCCTGAGATTCTCCCCCCTTTGCTACAGATATAAACACAGGTCTCCCTCTAGCTCTGTCCATCTGTGTGTCTCCTTCCCACTTTGTATGAGAGCTGAGAAAACAGATTCACCGGGCGAGTCCCAACTTCAGCTGGCTTCTATTTCCTCCCAACCTGTGGGTTATGGCCCACAGACAGTTGATGTTCTGCACATGGTTTTCTCTCCATCTCTGGCAGTTTCCTCCTCTGTCTGCTCGTATTAAACTGATCAGGCCTGATCTGGGTATTTTATTGAGCACTCGTTTCCTCTGAAGGCAATGGGAATCAGGACATAGATGTGTGCCTGTATCTGTGTATTTGATTAGGAAGGGCAAGCAAACAGGGCTTCTTATGTAGATTTGGAAATTACCTTCCAAAGAAGACCCTCTATACTTGCAGACACCGGGCGAATGGGATTATGGGATGCAAAAGGCTTTGATTCTCATTTCCGATGCCTAGATTTCCTAGATATGACATTGTCATGCCACCAAAATCAGGGATCGTCTCTTTCTTGCAGAAATGCTGAACTCATCTTGTTTGAACGGCACAAATCTGTAGTGACATTAAACATCGAGCAGGTGGTGGTTCATTAACTCAAAGGTACCTGGTGCACCATGTCCCACTGTGAAGGCAATCTGGTCACCCAGTATACTGTTGGCCTTCGCCTGCAGTAGGTAAGTCTGAAAAAGCTCCAAGATGACAGAAACAGTTCACTCTTTGTTCAATTTTTGGGGAAAAAAAAAACATGACTGTGCAAATATTTACAAAAAAAGAACAATGTGTGGTTCATTAACTTTTTTCCTGTATGTGTCACAGAACATGTTTCTGACTTTCCTCCTCTCCAGCTCCAACCACAAACCAATGCAGTGGAGGGAGTCGGCACCCGTTTGCGTTAAGAATAGAACTTGATATTATAGAGGAATCTCCAAACGGCCTGTAAAAATAAAGGGGTTCCGAGAAGTTCCTGGCTCCAGCTTTTGGTCATTGCCAGAACTCTTTTTCGCCGTTTGTTGTTTAATGTGGTTGGTGAGAACTGTTTCTTATTTGAAGGGCGACGCGTCACGTCTCTACTCACGCAAGAATGATTGGAAGGGAGCTTGGAAAAGTGGGGCTCATTCCGGGAGCCAGACAAGGACACTTGTATGTGCATCCCAACATCACAGACAAGCAGACCACAAATGGTGCTGATGGTATACATCAACAGCAGATGTCTTCCTGATACATCGGCTGAAGGCAGCATATTCAATAACTCATAAGCAGCAAAAAGTTGACTTTATAATTGTCTTCTGTTGTGCACTTTGATTAGGGGTGTAATGATCTATTAATCAGGATCAATGTATGGATTCAATCATCAGCAATCTAATATCATAGAAAATAAGTGAAAACATTGATCCATATCATCATCTTGAAATGTTGAGTCTGTAGGATTTAGTAGCATCTTGCATTGAGGTTGCAGATTGAAACCATCTTCAACCCTCCTGTGTGCCAAGCACATAGGAGAACTATGATAGCCGCTGCAAAAAACGCAAATGGTCCTATCTAGAGCCAGTGTTTGGTTTGTCCATTTTGCTCCGTATGTAGACATAAACAGCACATTCCAGGGAAGGAACACACCAGGATACTTAGTTTCAGGTGATTATACAATAATGAAAACAGAATCTCTGCCAATATGTCTCTCTAAATACTTCAGAGTGGGCCTTTAAGATACACCTTTGTTTTGAAATTTCCATGGCACCTCTGTGTCACAATCAAACAGCACCAAGCAGATATTTGCGAGCAGCCAAGAAAAGACAACGAGAAAATGTACTCCCCTCTCTGGCATAAATCAGCAGCGCGGAAATAATTTGGATTTCAGAAAAAATGGGTCAACAGATAAAGCAGATGTCATATGTAAACAATGCTGGTACGAGATAAAATGCTCAGGAGACACAACGGACCTGGCCACTCATCAAACTCTGCTAACATGTTGTTCTTGCGATGGCAATATCAGCTGCTTTGTTTCAACAATGTTGGGCTAAAAGAAAATGTGCATGCCAGCTGAAATTCAACAGTGAGATTTTGTTAGAAGATGTAAACAAAATGTGAGTTAGAAAAAGTATAAAAATAAGTGTAAATGGTAATTAATTTGTCAGCTATGAGTACTGTAAAACTGCACAAACTGCAAGGCTAATCTTTTCAATGTAAAAGTGATGAAGCAAATAATGCTGACTAGCTAAAAAAAATATTGTTTTGTCTAAAAACCTTTACAGTTATTATTGAAGGACATTTTATACTTTTGTTAAATCCTCTTGTTGTTAAGCTATGTGTTATGTGTATGAGGAGTCAATTTAAAATACACCGCTCACAATAATTTACAATGATTTATGTCTTTTTTTCATTTATGGCGTAAAACAAAAAAGAAAGGGGTGGCAGCTTCTTCTGTAACTGATTGTCCTGTATGAGCGTTTTATATGGTCTCAGTTGCAGCCCCTTGAATCAAATCAAACTAAAATAGAATCGTGGTAGACTCTGATATAGTGATTTACACCTCTACTTTTTATGTATTTAACTTTAATACATTCTTTTGGGTTTTTGTAATATTTGTATTTATTATGTAATATTTCTTATTAATTTTGCAATATTTGCATTTATTAACTAATGGATTAAGGTATACTCTCCATCACAAAAGTGTTGCTGATGTACCCCTTTCCAATTTTTAGCATATGTGAAAACCAACAAACTAAACTGAACTAATCTAAACTTAACCGTACTGAAGAATCAAACATTTTGATTAAACTTTCTGGAAAGTTAAAGATCAGGTTCTTCTGTTCACTGAAGCAAAACTGTTGAACTGCTTAGCTCATAAAGACACTCGACCTACGTGCTCTCTGACACACTGTGCAGTGCTAATAACACATTTCAAAGAGGACATTTCTGAGTGGTTCAAATCCTGTTTTAACGTCACAATGCATTATTATGGCAGCATTTCAACAGGTCTACAGCACCCCTCTGCTCATATCACTGAGGCTAATCTTTGTCTGTCAGCTAGCAGCTACAGTATGACTTCACTACAGACTGAATTTGATAATATGTCATAATTTCACGCTGAAGGCAGGGTGAGGCCGAGAGAAGATAAGAATCTGCTTGCATGTCTGAAATAATACAGTCTCTATTGAAATAATATTCTCATTAGAGCTTAGGGGAACATGAAGCATAGTGAAACCAGGCATCGGTGTTCAGCCCCAGTAAGTGCCAACCGCATTTGCATTAAAAAATAACAAGATGGTCACATGACCTGAATGGAAAATGAAGGTGGTTTTCACTAGCATCTGTGTCCCAGAGTGTTTGCTTCATCCTTCCGCTGTTTGAAACAAGTCGAGCTATTTTAAGGGCTGGGTTTGCCTTTTTATAGACGAGCAGACACCAGAGTGTGAAAGAAATGTTCTCTCTAAACAACGTCAGTGACCACAACTGTGCTTGAAGTGGGACAGCGGGCCGGAAGAGTCTTTTCATACAAGCGAGCAAAAGAGAAAAAAAAGTGTTGACAACGGTGTGCGTGTGTATCTGTGTGTGTGTGGGTGTCCTCCTCCCCAGCCCACCCCGAGTACCTGGCCACAGTGTTAGTTGTTTCTCTCAGCGTTGACACACACACACACACACACACACACACACACACACACACACACGCTGAAACCCTGAAAAGCAAACAGCCTCACTAGGATTTCCTCGTTCTTTGTTGCAGTATTGAAACCATGAATGTATTACAGTCATTATTGCCTCAGAGGGTCTGTTTACACTGATTATACAGTATTCTTTATGAATGCTTCTTAATCAGTGAGCACATTTTTGCCATTGCATTGACATTTTTTCAACTGCATTTCTATTTAACACTGTGGTACACAAACAAATAAATTAGACTTTAACCCTTTGAAACCAGCAACTTGGCATAATTTCTTCCAAACCATGGGAAGAAGGTAATCAGCAACAAGATAAGGCCACCTATTTTTGTTTAAAAGGTTTCCAAGAAAATAACAGAAAAAAAGTCAGAAAACAAAACAAAACTAAACAAAAAAAAACTTTTTTTGTGACATATTTTTAAAAATGTAATTACAAGATTTTTTTTTAAATTTTCAAGCAGTTTCTTGCCCAGTTGCTCATTGCTTTATCCCTCATGTTTCTAAAAGAAATCAAATCAAATTTCCCAGGTTTCAGAGGTTTAAATCCTTGTGAAAGGTGTCTCAATGCAGTACAACAACACTGATGTTGATCCAGGTGTTAAAAGGTTAATGCAGCCTTTAAATATTATAGACAATGTATAGCATATGTCTATGGTATTGCAACTTGCAATTCCTCTGGCTGTGATTCTACTCTACCAAGTATTTCTTTTTTTGTGTCGCCCACAGACATTTTCTCTCTCGAATAAGATTATTTCTGCACACAGAGCAGTTCTGCCTCAGCCATTGTAATATAAAACCCTAGATTGCCTTTTTGATTGAAATACTCAATATTTTTTTTTATAATGTTGTATATTTTAATATGTGTCTTCAAAAGCGTGGTGAATCTCAAAATAGAACTCAATAGCTTGTGATCTGAGTCTCTCTTGGCTGTAACACTTGTGAGTTAATTATGCTCCTTTAAGAAGACATTGGCCCTGCCTGTGTGGTCCACACTGTACTTGTGGTTTACTTGGCAACAAAAGAGAGAACACAACAAGTCATCTTTTAATTAGGGCTGTGTTTATGCTCAAGGAAATGACTTAGAGATGCATAGCGGTGGCTGATAAGTCTTTCTCCCTTGCTCTCTTTCTCCATGTAACTACAGTATATAAACTGGATCTGCTATATATGGACACGGTTTGTCAGCTCCACATGAGTCCAGTTACCCACAATGCACTCCTCCATCATATAATCAGGCATCTCCAAATAGGGCCTTGCTCTACTTTCTCTCAGAGCACCATCCAAAATCCCAATCACTTATCTTCTGTGGCCGTAAATACATCTGCTGATAATCTAAATGTCACATCTTATTAACAGCTGTAGACTTAAAAACACAATGCACGTTCTCCCAGCAGCATTAGACCCATTAGACGCTGATCAATGAAAATATGATATCATGTTTTGATCTAATGGATTCTCGCTGGTTATCACTGGGGTGCCGGGACTATGTAGGAGGTTGGGGAACACTGGGAAACCTGCCTTTAGCATCTATTGTTCAGGTGCCAGAAAAGTTGTGCAGCCAACAGCATTGTTTGGCTGAAAGAAGAGCGAGCATGCTTTGTCAACTTTCTCTGGATACACAAAGATAAAATAACACTATTTGGGCCGATCGGTTAAAAGTGATACCGCAGCTGATATTCCACCTGCGCCCATTGTGAGAAGTCAATAGCTCACAATGTAATTTTGAGGCTGAACTCTAAACTCTCTGTGATGCATTCTTCAAATTCCAATGTGAAAGCCATCTATAAACACTGAGGCCAGGGACACATCATAAACACACAAAGAGGTATTCCTGAGTTTTCAGGTTGCTACATGAATGACAGGGAAAAGCACTGCCTGCTAGATGCAAGTGTGTGTGTGTGTGTGTGTGTGTGTGTGTGTGTGTATATTTGAGCGCTGGTGAACCATCGGGGGAACGTTGTGTGAGGTGGGGTGTGAAAGTCAGGTCGCCAGGGATTGACTTCTCTTCATCGACAGCGCTCGGAGGCTCTGTCACTCAGCAGGTACACCTCATCGCTGGGGAACGCGGTCTCACTACAGAATAAACACACCTCACATCTTGTGCTTTTGCTCACAGGCCATGGCTGCACGGTGCCAGGCGTTGTGTCAAAAACACCAGCCAAAAACCAGCTGCAAATTTAACATGGCATGTCGACGGCTGTTGTAAACTACAGTGGATGGATGTCGAGACCTGGAGAAATACTCTACGTGATGAATGCAGAGTGTAAAAAGTGTACATGTCTTTCAATGTCACTGGTGATAAAAAAAAGTAATATTAATGATGATTACCGTTAGGAGGCAGGTAGGTGAAGCGCTGGTACTGGCTCCTCTTCCTCTTGCCATTGCAGACGTAGAAGTTGACCTGCACCGGGCTGGATATTCTCTGGTTCCTGTACGGTGGGATCTCCACAACAAGAGTGCTCTAATATACAAATAAGACACAATAAGTTATTTCAACTTTGTGAGATAAGACAGCTGCTGATACCATTGAAAATAATTTATTTACTCATCTGATTTCACTAGGGCTGCCCCTTGGAAGTCGGAAATTGGAATCATTAGTTGGAAACACCTAAGTCGACGTGTTTTTCCTTTTTGCTGCTATTCAGTGTGCTGTGCAGTGTTCGTCTGGGGACGTTATGGTCCCCAGATTTTGCTGTGGTGTGAATGCTCTTAACTTTTACGAAACTCTTAGGTACAAGCTGCAGCAAATGTGATGCTTGTTTGATATCTAGTGTCTGCAAAAAATGTTGTGCACTTACGATCCACCGTTAGCGCAGAATCATCGAATATTTGTATTGAACAGCTAAATTGGATTCAACTGGCAAAATTCTGACTTGGGCACAGCCCTACATTTCATGACACTTTCCACATATAAGTTTGGAGTTTAACTTCCTGCAGCATATTAATCAACAGCCATGTTTATTTTACAGCTGGCCTGCATTTAGGGTTCTGTTTCCAAGAGGCTGGATTGAGAGCTGGTCTAAATGAGCTGGTCTGGACTGTGTAGTAGAGCCCATGAGGTTGGTCCAGTGCCCGTGTTTGTCTCTGAGGAAAACCCAAGGGCTTTAGCTTCGTCCCCGAGAGGAGAGAGGTAGCCGGCTTATTTGTTTGCACAGCCATGCCTCCCTGTAGAGAGGCTCGCCTGTCCTCCTCCCCGCCCCCAGGCCAGACCTCGGCAAGTCTGGACGGATGTGAACTTTCGACTTCTTTCTTTCTGACAAGGGTACATGGAAGGGAATTTGTCTGAGTGTTTGAGTGTGATTGCTGGGATCGCTGTCACTTTGGTGGGGGTCTAAACAGGCCAGACTGGGGGCTTTTTGACAGGAGGCACGTTTTTTGTTGGTTGGATGGAGGCAGCAATGAGGTGGATGTGAGGGGGGCCTGCGTCCTCAGCTGTGGTCTGCCCTCCAGATGACGACAAAGAAAACATGCAGGTGGCTGATTGAGTGTGTTAAGTGTGTGTGTGTGCACACATGCTTTCCCTCTCCATCCTCGCCAATGAAAGTTAGCACGCTCTGGATGGCAATAAAAACAGAGTCAGGCAGGCATTCTGGAGCACTTTAGGGTAGTCTGGTGGCAACTGACATAAGAGGAAGACCAGGGCTCTCTCTCTGTCTCTCCCTACTTGTTTGTTAGATGTACAAATAAACACACTGTAGTATTTGTCTTTCATCGACCTCGCCTCCCCACAACGCCGCACCCGGCCGAGCCTTGTGCGCCCGCTAATTTTCCTGCATCTGGGACTCCAGCCACAGCACATCAGCCAGCCCTACAGGCCAATTAGACATCAGAGTCCATATTTACCCTTCTGATGCAACCAAGTCATTTACCTGAGTGAAATAGCAGTAACAACAAGAAGAAAAACACCCTCAAGTTGCAGCATTTATATGCGTGTGGTTTATTTTGGTCCCCGTGCATGTGTAAATTGCCTCGGTTAGTTTACACAAAAAAGGAGGGAGGTGGGGGCGGGGGATGAGACGCCGCTGATGAAAGGCATCGGCAATTCAAAACATACTGTCATCGCTCACGAGCAAACAGGTTTTCGCAGATCCTGTGCTCGACTCACTGAAAACAGACCTAACGAACCTCAGTGAAGTCTTAATTAACTCCAGAGCACAAGCAGCTTTCTGTGACACGTAGAACAACATTTGCTTCATTCCCTCTCCTGATGATTCCCTTTCACTCCGTTTTATATTAACAGGATCCCAATGTGTGGCTGAGTGTCAGTGAAACGAGTGTGCTGGTTTATTTTCTCATTACGGCTCTCATGAAAAGCAGCAGGTAAAAGAAGGGGTGTAATCCACTCTTGGCTGCATGATCCCGGCACAGACGAGGTGTTTAAGTCCAATTCACCACACCACAACTAAATGTCTGGCTATGCTGGGAGGACTGTGGTGTGAGTGTGTGTTTTTGCTGCTATTTTGTAATCCATGTGTGTTTTTTAGAGGCAAAAAACAATATGACAGCCCGTGTTTACTCCGTAAGGGTACAGAGATTTTATGAAAATTCCATTCAGGATTGCATGGGCTAATCATCATTGTCTATGTTGCAACTTGTAATGCCTTAGCAAAGGTTACATCATTACAGGGGACAGATGAGGAGGAGACAGAGAGGAAAGGAGAAAGTGTCAGGGGAGGGTGGGACTGAAGACGGTGGGAGCATTCCCAATGAGTCACGTTGGTGAGGAGCACTTACATTTTTGACAGAGTCCTTGTCAACTTTGGCTTCGGTCTCCCAGAGATGATGCCCATCTATTGGCAAAAGAATAAAATACAATATTTAGTATGGCTCACTGCACAGACAACATGGACCTTAATGGGAGGGCAGTTATAATCTGTGGATGGTACATCTGGCAGTGAGCATTAGGCAGTTTAGCATTTTGTTCTAAGTAGTGCTGAAACAATTAGCTGATTAAAGAGGAAGTCAGTAATTTGATAACTCATTGATAGCCATTTAACACACACAAAAAAACATGCTGAAAGTTGGCTTCCAACTTCACAGATTTATTTACTGCTTCTCTAAGTATTTGAAGAGTTAAAACCTCTGAGACTAATAACAGCCAACAAAAAACAAAGACAAGATGTAATTTGAGGCTTTGGAAAAAATGAATATGCATAGTATGGTGGTATTTTTGCGTGGCAATGTCATATCGTTACAAGGACGCCAAGTATGTTTTTTAAAATTAAATAAATTATAGATAATACAAATACAAATTAAACTTTTGGTAGCCTACTAAAATTTTAAGTCCACTCGATACAGTTTGCTACTATTAAAATGACTAGATAAACTATCCTAATAGACTTAAAAAAGTTTCCATTTGGGGACACAATTTGAAGCTGAAAAGGATTAATAGATCTCATTATATGGCAATATATGTTATTACAACACTCAGTATCGCAAGATGTTTAACATTTCAGTAATTATAACATACAGTATAACATGTCTTCAGTGGCTTCTGTTCTAGAAATTGTGATATGTATTTTTTTTACTGTTTAATACAAAAAATTGTGAAGTTGAGCATTGATTGATAGTCTTAGGTCAGTGACAGTAAGTTAAATTTGTGTGTCTCTTCATTAAATAATTGATTTTTTTTTACCATTATCTTCCCTTAATCTTTTTTTTTTCTTTTTTAAGAGAGACCAAATATTGAGTGCAAAAGTAACATATACAGCTCACGTAGACAGATGCACATTATGCATATGTACACTTAAAGAAGTATTTCACTGCTGGAAAGATGTTTTTTTTTTCTTTTTTTTAAAAAATAAAACAAGTTTGTCTCCTTAAATATGTAAATATTGTTGAAATTGCCACATGACAAAAGAAAAAAACAAAAAAAAAGTACTGTGGCATTCCATTTTGCTCAAGAGGAAGAAAACCTACAACTACCAGAATGCACTGCACCACAATTGACCAATTAATGGTCCTGCTGTTGGGTGATGTAGTTTAACTCTTCCATTTGACACAATGATGGCCAGCTAGTAACAAACAATTTCATATTACAGTAAAAAGTAAGTTATTACATGTTTCTGAAAACATTTTAAGTGGGAAATAGGCAACACAGTAACAGCAGTAATTTTACTGTTTAATGTTTTTTTTCCCAGCCCTGGGCTTCACTATGCAGGAAACAGTATGGCACCCGCTTGAAGGGCCAGGGGGTTCTACAGTTCAGTTCATCGACACAGATTTCCCCCATTGTTTTGTTAAAAAGCTAGTAGAAATTCAGCTACATATTCCTTTAAGAAAAGCAGTTACAAGTGTGATTGCAAGTACATAAGTACATTCTTATAAAATGTTCAAATGGAATAAGAGAAAACTCTGCTCTGTGAAATAACAAAAAAAGAAAAAAACAAACAAAAAACCCAGCAGCTTTTGTTTGTTCTCTCTTTCTTCTCATCTCCATCTTATTGTGGTGAGGAGGTTTCTCTCGCTGCCATGCAATAAAAGGCCTGTGAGCTGCTGCAGCTGTTGGGAGCCTGCAGAAGCTCAGTTCACATTCTTTGGGGTTTCTCTGTGATTTCATGCCACACCTTAGCGAACAGACTCTCTGCTCTCTGCTAGGGCAATCAGCACCAACCACAGTGCCATTTTTTTCTCTCCGTCTTTTCAGAACTGATGACTCATTAGGGCTGTCAGAAATAGAAGTGACACAGAGCAGTCTTTGTGTCAGTGGCACACCATGTGAGGCAAAAGCATGGGCACCGTGGCACTGGCGCTACCGCATGTGAGCTGGACTAGAGGCTGATGCAGCCATACACCCGCTGCTGAAACACTTTGCTCTTGGGACAGGAAGCCATCAGATAAGATAATCAGAGTCAGTTTCCAAATAACTGATAGCAGAAGTCCAGCAGCTCTGGAAGATGTAAAACCATTTTTCCCCCCAAAGCATTATGTTTTTCACATCATGCAGCAAGTGAAAGAATAAAGGATCTCAGTCACGGTTGGCTTATTATTGGTGAGCTGTGGTAGTGGGGGCGGGTGGTCAACTTTATTATTCAGAGAGTGAACATCAGTAGATATCTCTTTCCAAAATGGCCATATGAAAACTCAGCAAAGGAGAAAAACAGACGGCGAATGGATCAGATAAGGGTTTTCTATTTGAACTGGGGGAAATAAGAGTTGCATATGGAGAAATGTGCCTCGCTGTGAATGTGGAATAGAAGCAGAATCCTTATAGGACTGCCATGGGGCAATGATACTGTGCATGTGGCAGGTGATTGAGATGCTCAAAAGAACGAGGCGCGCGTAAGGCTGTGAAGTGGCTCCAAGCATGGAAGGGCAATTAGAGTGAGCAGAGACAGGGAGAAGGTCAGAGAGAGGGAGACAAACAGAGATGAGCGTTCCTCATGTTTCGTCTAGGGGAACCAAGAGGGAATCTCACCCGCCTCCGCACTGGGAGACACTCCAAAAGGGAAACCTTAGACTACGACGTCAACCCCAAACTCCACTAGTAAACATGTTTTTCTTGCTCTTTTTCTCTCTCTACCTTTCTCTTGATCTTTTCTCTCACCTTCTACGCCTCTCTGTCACTTTGCTCCTCTAAACTTTTCAATGCTTAACTCCATCAGACTTAACAAATCTGAGATTGAAGAGGGATGGGGCCACATGTGGCATACCTTTGCGAGTCAGAGAGAGCTGCACGACTGATAACCGCAGAACTTTCCATTCACTCCTTCCCTGCAACATCTGCAAAATGCTTCTGTTCCCGACAACACCTCCTCCTTCACGCAGCCTCCACCCACGCGTAATGCGCACACAGATGCAGGAGCATGCACGCACGCAGACACAGGATCCTCTACCTTTGTTCTGGCCTTCAGCTTGAATGATAAAAGGTGGAAGCACAAAACAATGGGTGGTGTAGGAGCTATGTCTGGAGAAGTCTTGCTATGATCCCGTCACATTTAAATAGAGAAATGAACGGACACGTGCAGGCACACAGACGCATAGACTTGCACTTATTCATAGGCTTTGTGCTCAAAGGTAACCCGACCATCTGTCTATTGCTCGACATGACTCACTTGTGCAAATGATATCCACAACGACTAACACCAACACAGACAACCAGGACAACACACTCATTCATCAGGAAATTAGACCACATGCAGGGTGAGGCTTCTTGGAGTCTCCTTCAACTCTTCACAAGACATAATGTTGTGTACATGGTGACAACACAGCAACACTGTTGCTGTTATCTCACAGAAACAAATTCTCTCATTAGTCATACTTATTTTAATGAACTGATGTTTGGTTAAAGATGTAGAGAATATCCCTTGGGTTTAACTCTTTGAAACCTGGATCAACCTCAGTTTTCTTGTGCTGTGTTCAGACACTTTTCACATGCCATCACACTTTTCAAGAAAATGTGTTTGGTTTCTTTTAAAAACTTTGTGAAAAAAGGCAATGAGCAACTTGGCAAGTGATGACCTGCAAACTGCAAGAAATTAGGAAAAGACGCAAGAAAATGACCTGATATTTAGATTTATTTATTTTTGTAAGTAGAGAGATACAACTATTAGAAATTTATTTATTTATATTATTTATTTATAATAGGGGGCAATCTTTCTGAAAACTGCATTTAAAACAATAATTATACATTTAAAATTATGTGACTGAAATATTTGTATATGTTTGTATATTAACACTTTTTTCACTGCATTTCCTTGTTTATATTTCATTTAACCTTTTTTTCTTATTTTTGCTATTTAATTATTTTTTGTCCTAATTTTTAGTTCATCTTCATGTAACATTGTTTTATCAATTTTTAAGTATTTTTTTCTATTAAGTTGCTCATTGCCTTTTTCTGATGTTTTAGAAAGAAATCAAGCCGATTTACTCAGGTTTCAAAGGGTTAACAAAGCCACAGCTGGGTAATGGCATCCTTGTCCTCATGATGACCCTACAGGTTTTGGCTTTCCAGAGGTGTTTTTTTCCTCCTAAAAAGTGTTGTATAGTGCAAAACAACTTCCACTGACCAAAGTGAATATTTTTGAGAACGGAAAATATGATTCACATGCTTAATTGCGGAGGTTGTCTTGTGAAACAACCCAGACGTATTTTGCAGCTATGTCGCTTTTCCAGAGATGATTTTCAGGAGTATTTTTTCTAACTTTCCTGTTTACATACATCAAGTTTATTTTCCATTTTAGTATTACTGTTCTGCTGCTGCCTGTACTGAAAATGCTTCAGACATTTTACACATATTTTCACAGCAATTACCTTGTTGTCCAATGTAGAAAAAAGCCAAAAGGCCAAAAGGGGTTCCCCAAAGACTGATTGCAGAGGTGCAGCTGCTCTCCCATCTGAAGCACCTGACCTCTGCCAATCTGAGGAGTGGTGAAATTGGAGAAATGTGGGTCTGCTTCAAATTGAGAGGCTTCTGTATAAATTATGACCTGGCAGTAGATTTGTGATGGGTTTATAGTCAGGAAGTGAGTTATTCTTGGTGTAAAACAGGGGAAGCGTGAGCTGACTTGACCTGTGAGTGCAGGCTGAGGAGACAGCAGTAGACACGGATTCTATCCTTTTATCAAGACTCCGGCTGTGTGGCACTGGGTCTGAAAATGATCTAAAGACTGAGAGGAGGCTGGGAGATCATCCAGACTTTTACATTTGTATAATATTCGTGTTCACATGGAAGACATCAAGGTCGGTTGCTCGCCATGGTGTGGTGCAGAGTATATCAGAGCCTGGGAAGGGTCACAGTAAACTGGCTGCAAGTAGATGCCTTTTTAGTATTTGTGCAGGGTCTCTTTAAAGGGATACTTTACTGAATTTTTAACAGTTCTGTATGATAACACTGTGGGTAATATGAGTGACCAATGTTAAACTTCCCTCCATCTTGCCAGCACCCAGATCCACAAGCTCATTTGCTTTTCAAAATTCACCGGATGTGGACATGGCGTTTCGCGCCATACACGGAACGCATCTGGCATATTTTTGCTGACCCTGGGCCTGTTGCTTAACCCTTTGAAACCTGGAGTAGCACTACTGTCCTTGTGCTGCTTCCAGAAACCTTTCACAAATATTAAAACCTTTGAACCCTGAGTGAATTAGTGTGATTTCTTTCAAAAATATTGGAAAACAGCAGTTAGCTACTTAGAGAAAAAAATCCACAAACTGCAAGAAATTAGAAAATTTAGAAAAATATTTTTAAAAAGCTAGGGAAAATGTCTAGGGGAAAATCTAAAAAGATACCGAAAGATACCTAGGTTAAAAAAAAATTAAAAAATTAAGTGAACAGTGAAATTAGGCGGTGCTGATCAAATGTAAACCAACATTCTGTTACTGTGTTGCCCTTTTCACACCTAAAATTGTCTTAAGAAAGATATTTTAGTGCACTATTTAGCTGTAATATGAGTATATTGGTCAGGTGCAGCTCGGTGCATTCTGGTAGATGTAGGCTTTCAACCTCTTGAAAAAAAGCAAATCCACAGCCCTTTTTGTCTTTTTTTTTTTTTTTCTTGTCATGTAGCAACAATTTCTCAAGTATTTACATCTTTCTATTGAATAGACAGCCTAGTTTTATGAAAAGACAATCTTTCCACCGGGAAATACTTCTTTAACTGTTTGCAGGCAATTTGGACCCATGTCCCATGCGATGAGCAACATTTCATCAAAATATATCACTATTCTTATTCCATGGTAATGGCATTTCTTAAGACCTGTTCCAGAAAAGGGAAATGGAAACAATTGTGTCTCTCTGATCTGAACAGCTTATCTGGCGGTAACATGTTCAGACATGTCTGAAGAAAGGGTGGAGGCCTAAGGACAATCTAGACATCTTTTTGTTACGATCCAGCCGATCCCTTTGATGTATAGACGTGCCCAAAGCAAAGGCATGCCAATATAGTGCATTGGCCTGTTGCTGATGAAACTTTACATCATGAAAGAAATATATTTTAATGAGCCAGCGGCTTTGAGGGTGAGAGGCAAACTTTCACTTCCATTTCACATAGGCTTCACACTAAGACGACATTTGTATAATACAGGCTCAGCTGGCCAAAGGAATCTCAAAAAAGGGTCAGTGATGTCTACCCCTTCAATACTGTATGTCATGATTTAATCTTTTGGGTGTATTGAGCCATCCTTTTCCCTTATAGCCACCTGCAGTAGCTAATGCATGCTTTACTGGGTATGACAAATGAGCATGGGAGGTTAAATCCCTACAGTTCTGTTCGAGGGCTCCTTCTTGAGCTACAATTATTCTACATAATCATTTATTTTGGTGTGGTATGCTATCCTAATTAGACAGGATACTGTAACTCACACTTCTATAATCCTTAGCCTGAAGCAGGGGTGGCGGCTGACCTTACACCGCCTTAGTGCCAAGATATGAGCCAAGATTATGCAGGTTATCCTTGCCTAAAGCCAAAGGGCAGTCTAGACATACCGCTAGAAGTACAATACATCGACCGATTTGTCTGGTGTTTAGACTTGCCCAAGGTAGACGTGTTCAACGAAGTATAAACAGTCTCCGAATGAACTCTAACAGTACAGATCACAGTCGGTACGGCATGCGTTCCTCAAATTATGAAGGTATGAGAATCCAAATATTTCAGCCTGTTGCTGAGGAGTTTCCACATGACAAGAGAAATAGCCAAGGGGTTATTGTTGTGGACTCGGCTGTCCTAATGTTACAGATTATACTGTAGCTGAGAATTCTCTTAGTCTTGGCTGTGAGCTCGACCAGCCTGAAGCAGAGGTGGAGAAGACCAGACTTCTCCCTGCTGCAGCCCAGGCGTGTGTTGGTGCTGCCGAGCTCCAGGCAACGCTCCAATCCGACCAGATGTAAAAACTATCCAGCTCACCAGGGAATTCCCTTACCTCCCCTCTGAGTCAGAGTGCAGGCTTTCCCCAGCTCTCTCTCTTTCTCTCCCTCTGTTTGTCTGTCTGTCTGTCTCTCTCTATTTTCCCTGCCTCTAGCACTCATTCCATCCATGGAAAGCAGGGCAAGCCAGAACGCACACTGTGATAGGTGCGCCAGGTATGTCTTCCTACTCCTGCGCCAAAAGAGCGGTTTGGGCAAACCAAAACACTGACACAACCTCAACACATACATATAATAAAAACCAAACGCAACCAAGCAAAAGAAGATGGAAAGTTTTATAAATGCCCACACTGCGGCTGTGCGGAGGGTTCAACTCTCCATGGTAGAGAAAAAAATGATAAGGCCTATTAAATATACATGTCAACAATAATTACCATTGAAAAGAATGTTTACATGACAGCAGAAACAGAAACGTGGAGGTTTTTGAGCCTGTCATTATCTAGCTCCAGTCTGATTTATTTGCTCTCCCTATGTGTGGTCTGTGATGAACTACAAAACTAGGAAAAGCAGCAATATTGATTAATCAATTGAAGAAATAAACATGGATTATTCATAAAAGTCCCTGAAATACATACATTTTTTGGGACATTAAGAAATTGACCCTGCACGTGGTATTAACTCATTTAACAGGAGTCAACATCAGGACAGGATATGATGACTTCTATCTTCGAGGTCACAGGCAGGATTTCTAAGGAAGCCCCGTCTTTTTTTCGTCCCCTCCTGTCTCCTCGTTCTCTTCCCTCTATCTACCCTCTGAGGGTCTTGTCTTTTCCGTTTCACCCCTCCACAGGGAATCCCTCGCGGATGACTCACTGAAAACACTTCCTACTGAACAACGCAAACAGGCCCGCAGGCTAACAGCGACACACGCACACATGTACACAACAACAAACACACACACACATGCACTGGATGCACACAGTTTGCATCAGTTATCCTGTGGGTGATGGAGTGGAGCAGTGGGGCTGGACGTGGCATTTGAAAAGTAGAAGTAATTATTTTTTAAGGCGCATTAAGGTCTCCCGCTGTGGCAACAGCTATGAGCTGTGCTCATTGTATACGGAGGACATCTCAGGGGGGACAGACAGACAATCAAAACAACATGGAGAGGGAGAGGAGGATTAAAGATGCAGCGAAAGACCAACGGAGGTAAAACTGTGATTTAATAGTAGCACAGGTTCAGATAAAACATTTATGTAGGTTTTTAGGAGGGTCTCCCTTTTGTCACCTTTCCCATTACGAGATAACACAAAAGTGAACTATCTGCCCATTAAATATCATTTAAAAACTATTTACGCAAACACTGTTCCAAGCAGAAGTACCATTTGGCTGATCTATAAAGTAGGTCTTACTTTTTAAAAAAACAGTGCTTTTAAACATTTTTTAAAAAAGTAACTCACTTTTACATGTAGCAAAGTTTACTTTAAATGCCTTATCATTTATATATTTCTAGCTTTGTAGTGTCTGTATTCACCCTGATAGCTTTTATCATGAATATCCATTTAAGGTTACTTGATATTTATAAAATTTTAAAATATCATTGTTTTACTTTGAAGATAATGCCAATGTAAACTAAAGTGGTGACGTGGAGCACCAGTGTTAATGATTTGCCAAGCACTGGTGGCTGTTTTTCGGTGTCGCTGCTCTCGTCACTTAACCAGAAACTGTTAATGGGACAATCTCTCAAACGATGTCATCCATTATTTAAGAGTTCACTAATGAATTGACATCTGCTCTTGTTGTTTTCAGAGCATACAATTCAAAAACAGGCATCTGGGTATGTTTGCGCTAAAAGCAGCTACATCATTGTGTGTGAAAGCAAATGGAAACAGTTGAAGAAATACATGTATTTATGATTTATGACCGTCTCATTTGGGCTAATAGGCTTTTGTTCTGTGTGTGATCTCCCTCTGACTCAACTTGGATGATTTTAACTGAAAGTAATTATTCACACAAGTTGGACGGGGACACTCAAAAAGCGTCTGTTGCTCCTTAGGATTTGTGGAATTTTCTGGAAGGTGTTTATTGGAGTCAATTTTGGAAAATGAGCAGCCGTCCTGACCTTTGATGGCAGCGACAGTCGTGGCTGTCACCACTGTGGCGAATGCAGTGATTGGTGTTGTGCTGTACAAAGAGCTCGGCTGTGCATGCGCATGTGCGTGTCCCACTGTGTGTATAAGCACATGTCTGCGAGTAGTAATTATTGCGGTGCATTGCTCTGTATTTCATGGGTGCACTTAGTCATGAACTTTTCCAGAGGAAAATAAAACCAACGTTATAGAATAAATCTGTAATATAATTATAATTTTATTGGATTCCGTTTTTTTCCCCCCTTATTCCAGTTTGGTCCTTCTAAATCAACAATCTGAGAAATTTTCAGTCTGTGAACCTTCATGAAACAGCAGGATTCTCTGATCAAAATGCCAAAAGACGATATTTTGCAGTATATCTGGGTCATAAGTACTTTTCCACACTCCTACTTGCTCATAGATAGGTGCCATTAGTGAGTGATGTGTGTGTTCCTGTGTGTGCATGTGTGCTGGTCTGTCTGTAATGGGCTCTTTGACTTAGGAGACCCTGGAAGTGGTGGGTCATTAAAGTTTACATAAAAGCAGACTAAGTAGTAGACAGACAACCTCTCTTTCGATCTCTCTCTCTCTCTCTCTCCTCCTTGACACCACAGAGACGGAAAACAAACCACTGAAATGTCGATGGCAGGCACGAGTGTGGGGATCCCGCTAGTGCAGAGCTCCACACCGACTAATGTCTTTAACGGGTATCGAGGATAGAGGTAAGAAGGGTGGAGGATGAGGGAGTGAAAGGAGAGAATAAGAGGAAACAGAGAGGAAAAGAGAGGGAGGGGGTGAAAAAAGGGGTAACACAACCTTGAAAGGGTCATGAGTCTCAAATAGCAGGGAGTGGAGAGGCGAAGGTGTTGTGTATGAATGGGCTTTCCTCTCCAGGGGATCCCCCTCCATGACTAAGTAAAGCCAGGAGGAGGGAGACCCCATATTAGCAAGTTCATCAACCTCCCCTTACCCCATGTCTACCTATCCATTAACCCCTAAGGTGCTTAAGAGTTCCCCTAAAAGGTAAGCGGGGAGATTTTTTTTGTTTTGTTTTTTTTGTTCAGCTTGTCTTATACTTTTAAGTCATTTTCAAGATCATATTTGTATCAGTTTGGGGGAAATTGAGTAATTCAAACCAAAGTCTGTGTTCTCCCTTCCCAGCGATGAGACTCAGTTTCGCATGAGCTTTGTTGAAGCAGTGATGAGGTTTCAAGTGCTTTCTACTAATTTTCCAGCCAATTACTGACACCTCACCTGAATCAATTGGTAAATAAATTGTAAATAAATAACTGGTCAAAAAATTTAAAAGTAAACAACTGAAACATGGTTTGGAATAAGTAAAAGCAAGTCAGTTTTCCATAAAGTGATTCCATACAATACGGGTATGTGTATTGAAAGTTTTTTACTCTGAAATCTAGCTATTCTTTTTTTTGTAGTATTTTTCTATAATGTATATGAGGCAGTCTAGACGTGGCTCAATGTTGCAAGTTGGACATAGTTTTAATAACAAAATAGTTTCATAAAAATGTATTTATTCACTGATGCACGAAAAGAAGGCTATCCTCTAATATTACGGGTATGATTTTTAGCCAGAACCCACTTCCCTGAATATCACCTGTATAGTTTGTCTGCATCAGCTTATTATTGGGGATATTACATGGGAAGTCAGGTGACTTAGTATAAAGAGCAACTAAGTCTCTGTAGGGAGGAGGTCAGGGTGGACGAATAAGTCAAACAAACACAGGACTTTCACCTAGGAGACCATGTTCATGTCACAAGTGAAACCAAACGAGAACAAAAACAAGTAGTTCTGTACTTAGCTACGTAATGTAATTATCTGAACCCAAACCATGATTTTCTTTCTAAACCAAACAAAGTAGTTTTGGTGCCTAAATCTAACCAAACTGTGACCCTATCACAATATTGTATATAGTTGGATGTAACTCTAGTTCTATAATTATGTGTGCATGTAGGTTGAAGGTATTGGGAAATGTCGGTTTTGTCTTTTTTTAACTTCACTGCTCTCATCAAAAATCTCTTTGTGGCTTTGGTCTAGAGAGGTAAAAAAGATATTGTGAAAGGGTGGTACGCATTTCTGTGTGTAACTTGGAGCTCTTCAACAAAAATCATCTCCACAAATTATAAAATCTGTGATTAATCAATTGACGGTAATTAGATGCCACCCTCATCCTGCTTTCATTGTTGTTCATCATCATCATTAGAAGCAGCATAGTGTTTCAGCACACTTTGTTGATATCACAGTGCTTGACCTTTGCTTTGATTTAGTGGGTGCAATCAAGGAAATGATCATTCACTTGCAAACTTGATCAGTTGCGCATTCACCACTGCTCCCTCCCACACAGGGAGGAAACTAATGGATGAAAAATCTGGACAAAAAAAAAAGAAATAGCCCCATAATCACGAATCAGTGATAAATATCTGGTAGAAAGGGTGGACGAGGGAGCTCCTGAAAGTAAGTGAGAGGGTTAAATGTCAAAAGAGAGGGAGTCAGGGAGGGAGAGAGGGAAAGTGAGAGAAAGAGACGTTGCACATGCCCTGCTTGTGATTCATTCCTTAACTTGTGGCGAGCACCAGTGAACAGGCAATGGAAACTTCAGCAAATGTAAATACGCTTTGGTTAAAAATATAGTGGCTTAATGCACACCACATGTGGCTCGCTGGCAGGGCCTGCTCTATTTTGACGGGAGGAGAGACTACGAAAAGGCAATGGAGGCAGAGAGGGAAAGAGAAATTCGAAAGAGATATCAAGAGGGGAAATTGAGAGGCAGTAAACATGGTGATGGCAGCTTACCCTGGGCCTTCTCCACGAACACCACCTTGGAGTCAGGGAGGAAGTTGAGGCCACTCAGGAGCATCATTTTGCCTCCGGTGGCGGGATAACTATCCACACTCTGCTTCTCCACCAAGGGAAGCTCCTGAGCTGAGCGCTGGGCTGTTAGAGGGGAAACACACACACATTTCAATACGGTGTGTGAGCCCACATAAACCCCCCTGATCTCCATCCACTCCAATAAGCACAAGTCCAGCACAAAGCCAGTAAAACAGCAGTTCTTCGTTAAGGAAACAGGCTTATCAACTTTATGATGATGATTTCATGACCCCTAGCTAAGAGCTTTTCAGCCAACAGCTGCTCTTTAAAATGATATCGAAAAAGGCGGACAACGGATCAAAAAAACACTTTCACGATCAGATCCTTCGTCATTACTTTCCATGAAGAAACCTACAGCCAACCACCTGTCTCTGCTTTCTATAACTGTGGCAAGCTAGTCACCTTTAGCCTCTGGGATTTGCTGACCAGATTCACAGCCAGAGTCACATATTTAATTTAATCCATTATTATCCCATTGCACAATTTTAGAATAGGAAATCACCGAAACAGGCAAGAAATCTTTAAATTCACAACTCGGATTAACATCCACATTAGACCATTAACTACAATACCAGCTCTGTCTTACCATCTAACTTTAATTGGCTTCCTTGGGTGCAAATAACATCACACCTATATACACAAATGAATGACAAAGAAACAGAGGTTTCTTTCAATGCGCTCATTCAACCACGCCAAAACTAGGGGCTGGCAAATGACCTTTTGTGAAACCTGTGCTAATGGGGTAGTCTTACCACAATAACTTGTGCATTCAGTCATAAAATGTGAACTGAGATAGATAACACGTGTGTCTGGCATCATGTACAATGCATCTATTGCCTTGGCAAATTGCTTTGATCATATAAAGCTTATTGGCTGCAGAGGCGCTGAATTTGCTCCAGCAGGTAATAAAATAGCAGCTCAGTTTATTGGATTACAACAATAGATGCCACCTTTTGCTTAAGTGGAAAGCCAAGAGAAAAGCCATGCCAGTTTGTGAGTTTGTTACTGTGTGTGTGTGTGACTTACAACACTCAATAGGGTTCGAAGAAGCCTGTAGGGACACTGTCCTGCCGTTGGGCTGGTTGATGTGCACTCGGAACACCAGTCTCACGCGTGTGTTTTTGCGTCCGATGTCCGTTTCTCCTTTGCGAAGCTCAATGTCCGAATTGCGCAGCTTCAGGATCCCTGCACAATCAATTCTGGGACAGATGCAGAGAGGAGCAAAATTGAACACCATATTTCAAAGATGACATTATATATTTAAAGGTCCAGTTTGTACGATTTAAGGGGATATTTCAACAGAAATGGAATATTACATCATAACTATGCTATATTTATGTTTAATCACCTGAAGTTAAGAATCTTTGTGTTTTTGTTAACCTACAATGAGGCGTTAATATCTACAAAGGGAGTGGGTCCTCGTTTATGGAGATCGCCATGTTGCACAGCCATGCTTCTACAGTAGCCCAGAACGGACACTGGATAGATAAGGCCATTTGCATTTTTGAGTTTTTGCATTTTTGCTACCGTAGTTAGAAGCTCATCTGCGATGAGTAACTTTGGAGTTAAACTGATTTTTGGCATGAAACTGCTTCATTCAGTGTTTTTAACAGTTTGAATCACCTGCTCCACTTCTTTAGGAGAGAAGGAGACCTGTATGGATAATTCTGCTTCCACCAAAAAAAAAAAAAAAATCTCCTAAACAATGAACACTGAAGGAATTCTAGCAGGAAGAAGTTTAAACTGGTTTCAATCTGCAATTCATTGCTGGACACCACCAAATCCCCCTAAATCTTACACACTTCACTTTTAAAATAATAAAAAATATTTTTGGTTTAAATTGAAATTATGTCAAAAAAGCATCAGGCACTGCTTTCTATATTACACAACATATGGTCAAGCAGGATACTCCTTACAGAATATTTTTTTATAGAAGGTACTATATGGACAAAGGCTGACATGAAAGAAGTTTTGATTTAGACATTGAGCAGAGTAGCTGCATCAAGACCAGCAGTGAATTCCCTGCTGGTGTTAGAGATCACACACTGGAAGTCCACCGGAGCGTGACCGTGTCATTATTAATCCAGCATGTCATCAAAGACAGAGTTGGACATTAATGACTTCACATCACAGTTTTAAAGCGTCACGGTGGTCCAAGAATTAGCAGTTCTCTGGAGGAATCCTCTGGACTGAGCACAATGCCATCAAACAAAGTCCCATCAGCTGCAGTCAGTATACACAAAGTCACTTTATTGCTATCTGAAAGCCTCCCCAGTCCCTTCACACTATTGAAGCTTTACACTTCAAATGTCTAGGGTTAAAACTCCTTTAATCATTGCCACATGCAGTTTTAGACTCGTTTCTAAGCTGTCTGTCTTCATTTCATTTTACAGTTTGGGAGGTAAAGGCGTGAATTTTCGCTCCCTGTTCTTTGTGGAAAAAAAGGCATTCATTTTCAAACATAACCTTTCATGAATTTAAATAAAACTAGTGTGGCTGGTAAAAAAAATGAGGGAATATGAATGGGATACGGCTCGGCATTTCAATACTTTTACATGGTAGTGTTTTTGGCATTATTCCTGGAACATGGTAAATGTCAGGTTTTATAACAATCCATTTCTCCTCTTGACTTTGGTTTGGACAATCTGAATAAACAAGAAAAAATAAAATGGAATGCTGACTACCCACTCTTAATCAGCCTTACATGAAATAAACAAGTGTGATGGACTTCATGGATTAGTTTAACCCTTTGAAACCTGGATCGACATCAGTTTTCTTGTGCTGCATTCAGATGCTTCTAACAAGCAACTGAACTTCCGAAACATGAGCAAATTGGTTTGATTAAAAAAAAAAACAAAAAAAAAACAAGGGGTAAAAGGCAATCAGCAATATGACAAGAAATGTCCCCTAAAATGCAAGACATTTTTGAAAGGTGAAAAAAAGAGACAGGGAGATTATTAAAAACAAATTCAGAAATTATAGTTCCAATTTTCATAGTTATACATTTAAAACTCTTACAGAAAGAATATATATATTATTTATATATATTTCATTGATTGTTTGCACTTCATTTCTTGTTTTTCTATATTTAGTTTTTTCCAGCCAATTTTCTTGTAACTTTTTTTGGGGTATTTTTAGCTAATATTGGGGTCATTTCTTGTTAAGTTGCTAATTGCCTTTTTGTATTATGTTTTTGAATGAAATTAAGATCTTCTGCTTAGGTTTCAAAGGGTTAAAGTCATTTACATGGCCTGTCTAACCTGAGCATGGGATAGTCTTCTCTGCCAGCAATGTTAAAAGACAACAAAACACGTATTCTAAGCATTGCCATACTGATAGGGTTACAGGTATTTATAATCAAACAGCATGATATGGATTTGCAGAAGCGTACTTTAAATTAAGCTACTTTATGTGTGTGAGATGGGTTTTCCTAGAATAGGAAAGAAAGACAGATTGAAACTGTCTGAAAGTTCGACTGTAGTTCCCCACTGTCTGCATCCCACACAGAGAGCAAATGATTGCTGGCACAAGAGCAGAGAGATGGATGCTGCGTTATCAAGGCGACTGTTAAACAGCTCAGTGGAAAGAGACAGTTGAAGGCTTTTCTTTGACCTTTCAGATAGTCAGGGGAGAATGAGAGAATTTTCACTCCTCTTCCTTTAGCGTGTGTGCTGACGACAAAGGGGAACAGAAACTTCCTCTTGAATATTTTTTCAATATCATATTCATCCTGGGGGACACATTAAGTCAAATGGGTGAGGGGCGCCCCTAAATATGATACAATATAAGGGATATTGTGGTATTGTCGGAAATTATATTGTAAGGCAGTATGAATGTTAAAATCATTCATGCTCAACCAGAGAAGGACACTGTCCAGTCAGGAAACTTTTACATCCTTTATGTATCTTCAGGAACTTCTACATTTAAACAAACATCAAAATATGTTCTAGCAAAATAATGATACATTAAATCTTTGAGATTTTTATTTTTTAAATGAAAACATTTAGTATTTTAAAATTTCAAGTGGTGACACGAGGTGCAGTAAGAGGAAAGGGTCTTATGTAACCTATATTTGGATACAGAAGTTTTATCCATAAAACAGAGTTCTGGGCCCCAGTCCAAAAAAATCCACTGCAGCCTGGTCGGAATGGAGCCCCAGGACAGAAGCTGATGTCTGGACACACCATAAAGCATAGTCCCTTGGATTACTGCAAGTCCGGAGGAAGACGAGAGAGGCCAAGTCTAATTTACCTCAGCCTAGAAAACTGACACTAACAATTGTAAAAGTAAATTAAGGTTATATTTTGGAGAACCCTTCATGTGATTTTAACCACACATTCACAATGGAAAATATGTCTGTTAATTTATGATTAAGCTCACAGACCACCTGAACTAAGATGCACTCCACACCAGCAGGACTAACTTTCTCAATTTACAGCTAAACAGTACACTCAAGTATTTTTTTGAAAACATCTGAGGTGAGAAAAACACAATGCAGTGAAAAAAAATCTCAATTCATATTTGATCAACACTTTGACAGTTTGACAGCAATTCTCATGCAGTGATTGATGTGATTGATAGCTGCATTAGAGACTACTTGTCTCTGATTGGTTGTTCTTGTTCACATGCTGTAATGTCATTAAAAGAAATACAAGGAGGCAGAGGCATGTGATTTCATGAGGAATATGATCATCTGTCTCATGTACTGCTGTGAGGATATAGTGACAGTTTCAGAAAATATATACTACTTTTTTTTTCATTTAAAAAAGTTACCAACTAATGCCTTCAAGACTTAAAATATAGCCTACTTCTAGAGTAATTTGTGCATAGTGGAGTAATGGTCTTTAACTGACATAATTTGCTATTGCTTAAAGGCCGCCACAACTGTGACAGTTTTGTTCTTCACGAGTCTATGTATAAAGTTTTTTAGTGCACATTACAGGCTGCAGGGGCGTGAGCACCCTGAAAACTTTCCCATAAATTTGGGGCGTAGTATTCCTGTCAGCAGACCTGTTAGTTCAGCAGTAGTGTTCTAATACAGTCAGCTTGCTGGCAAATATTGGCCAAGCTTAATGTAATGGAACTACATCATACCGGGACTCTCAGTTCTTAATGGCTCTATTCTGGTTGTTACTTTTGATGAAATTATTTCCTCAAGGGCTTCTGGTTGGACATTTATTTCACAACTGCTATGGCAGTCCCCTGCACACATAGGTCAAAGTTAAGTCACCCATGAACTCAATGTGGCGACAGAGTAGGCCTACTCATTTTACTTCCATATAAACCATGCATCTCTTGGGGTGACAGCATAGATCGGAGTTTGGAAGCTCTATTCAGTGTGTGCTGTACAGTACCTATCATCAGGCATTTTGTTTGTAGAGCTAATGCTAAAAGGAAGGTGCTGAGAGAGAGAAAAGAGTGTATTTTTTGTGGGTGTGTTTTAAAGTAGAGGTTACCAGTGAAAAATGAGAAAAGAGAAAGATTGATAGGCGACTCATGGAGGTCTAGGTGCACTCACATGGCTCTCATGTTGTTTTCAGGCAGGAGAGGGATCTCCAGAACTTTGGTGTTGGATTGCATGACTTCATGGCTGGCGGTGGAGACGGTCTTGCCAGTGATGCGGTGAACCTGGTAGAAGGCATGTGGTCGCAGGAGGCGGTCGTCTGCGGTCCCTATGAACAGCTGCAGGGTGAGCGGCTCGCTTTCCATGTAGCCATAAAGCTGGCGGGAGAACAAAGGGACCCAGGTGAGAGGCAACATCAGGTTTTAAGACCCCCATCTCAGGCAACCCCTCATTTAGGAAATGGAGATTGAATGCACATCGGCTACTGATAGTTAAAGGGGCCTTTAATGATAGCTCTGACATGGTAGAGGGGCTGCAAAAATAAGCCCCTTTTCTTTGTTTGTTTTTTGGTTGGGTAGGAGACCCTCTTTCTGTGGTCTTTTTTTTTTTTTTTTAACTAGTTCCACATTTCATTAGAGGAGGGTGAAAAAAGTCTGTCTAGGGTAGGGATCTCCTTGTTACAGAGATGTGGAGGCTGACGGTGAGGCCGGCTTCCCATCACTTCACTGTTCATTAAAATCTCACTGCTGCTATTCCAAAAAAGTGCCAACAGAGAAGCAAGCAGTCGAAAGTGACTCAGTGGAAAGTGACCTTAGACAAAATAAGAAACCAGGGCAATCATCTTAGGTCTACCTCAAGAAGTTGTTTAGGACCAGAAGAAGTTTTCATAGGTCCAGGAACCTAATTCTAAGAACTACCCATCTTGATGTCTGTATAGCAAGAACTAAGAACAATTGTAGTTCTTAGAATGTTGTTTTGAGGCACTTTTTTTTTTTAGCTCAGAGTGGATACTTTGCCAGCACAAGAATAACCTTGAGTGATATAAGTTTATGATTGGAAGAACACAGCCAATGCAGCACATGCAACTGCCATTTAAAAACAAACCTACTCATAATGAAAAAAAAGAAAAGGAAGAAAACGGAAGATAAATAGACTGACAGTGAAAGCCAGGCTTTACCGAGCATATATTCAATATTGGAAACACGTTATGACTCGTCAAAGTGAAAGTGTCTTTGCTCTGCCAACTACTGGCCAGCTTACAGTAGGTATTCCAATAGAGGGCCCAGAAATAAGTCCTTAAACACAGAAATAAGTTGGCATTTCAGCACTCCTGGTTCCCTCGTCTCAAGTTCAATGGTTTTCTTTTTGAATAGGCTTTTGGTTAGATGCCTTAAATAAGGTCTGTGGTTAACACAAGCTTAAGAGACTTTTATATTTTGTTCTATGACATAAAATGTGTAAGTAAATACCCAATTTGTGAACTTTGAAGCTTTAATATATCTTTAAAAAGGCAGTTGCTAGAAATGATACTACAGAACGTCATCACACTGACCTGTGCCAAATACAGCTTTACAGCGTCATCGTGGTGGTGACATTGAGTCATGAGACCATAGTGTAGATTGTTTATAGCCTAACCATAGCTTTTTACTTCTAGCTTCTTCAAGTCTTAATAGATGAGCTTTTCAAGCTGTAACTGCAGCCTTTCTTCAAAAATCATAAAAGCAGTGTTCATTTGTGAAGATTATTTTGCTGAACAAAACATGTAAGTATTATAACCATTTGTTTGCCACAGACCATATTGTCTGCAATAATCCAAAATCAAATGGAAAAATTCCATAGGCTTTTTTTAATGAGGGAACTAGGGTGAAGGCAACTTCTGTGTTGGCCTACAGAAAAACATAATTCCTCGGGCACTATATTAAAAGTGTGAACGCAAACAGGGGAAAAAAAAAAGCCCTTGAGGGTAAGTAGTTCTCAAGGGAGCTCCCTAGTAGGCAGTTCCTCTCAGGGACTCCCCAGAACACTTTGGTCCAGAAAAAAACAACACCCAAGCTGAGATTTATAAAGTTTAATCTCAGTGAAACTAATGATTGGGCCAATACCAATTTCTCTGTATAAATTTGCAGCTACAAGATGCAATGCAAACTCATACATTGGAAAAGAGATCTTCAAAATCATTAATCAAATGGAATCAAAATTATGACATTTACTTGTGTTGAACAAACTACAGGTGGACACAGCATCCACATTTTAGCTTCTGTCTGTCCAATGACAGATATCCACATACAGGCAAAACAGCTGAAAAATTCTTCAAACTTTACAGTTAAATAAAATCACAGCAAAACACTTATTGGAGCTTGGTATGCAGACGGGACCCAGCCCCTTTTACCTTTGGGCAGTTATGAACATGCATTATGATTTCCATTAACGCTCCGAAAACTGCGTCCTACTGGGATGAAAGAGACTCCTGTATCAGAACCACCACTTCAAACAACTACTACTTCCTCTTGAAGGCCTCCATTAGCTGCTACTGCTCAAGTAATAAAAAGATCAAATCTTTTTAAAAAAGGAGAAGGAAAACTCCACAGCCATGCATAGTTAGAAAAGTACTGTTGACTTCTGGGGTCAAGAGCACTTCAAATAAAAAGTACAACTGCCAATTTACATTTGGTATCCCCAGATCATTTTCTGACAGTGTCTAAAATAACATTATTTGATGATTTAACCAAGTGTGTAAAGGTTCAAAAAATGAACACACAGGCAGGGTTGCAAATTCCAAAGTGTGGTGAAGGACAAATGATATGTGAGTGATTTGCCAACAAAATATGGATTTCTGGTGGAATTGAGTCTGCAGACCTCCCAGGATATGCTTGTTCAGTGGTCATTTGGTCGTATGGGCGGATGTCGGTGAAGACTTAGAAATCTCTCCAAAACTCAAACTGTAAGAAAAACTGCAAAATCCATCTCGCTCAAACTGAGAGAAAACTGAGAACTTCTCATCAAGTAGACCTCCATGGATCCACCCAGATGGCTACTTGACCACATGTGACATTCACTGTGAGGGATCACTTATTGTAGACCAGGGCTCCCCAAGACACGGCCATCTGAAAAATCCCACAAATTGGTCAATTACCCCGGCGCACACCAGCGCATCACTTCAGACCAATTTTCTCTGCACTCCATCCGAGTGAAAACAGTGGTACCGTCAAATGGAATAAAAGACCCCTGTTGTTTATCTAACAGACTGAGTCATATAACAAAATGCAGACCACATGTAACCTATGACATAATCTGATTAATGGGTTTATAATCACCTTTGTGAGGGCAGACATGGGGGTGTGAGGAAGAGTTAGGCTGGTGGAGGACTGGGGAGCTACGTCATTAGTAGTCTGTGGAAATTAGTGCTGCAGTGTCATGGACACCTAATGTCTTTTGGTCTGAGAACAAATTTGTCTGGATACTGTATTAAATATTGTCTGGCCTGATAATAAACTTGAAGATGAAATGCCTTTGGTCTGTACTTGATGACAGATCTTTTGGATTTGGGACAAGGCAGAGGATGTGTTCTTTTTCTTCCCAGTAGAACAAATTTCAGTATTAATTAAGTTGACTAAAAATAGGCTATGACTAATCGCTGGAGTAGAGCGTATATCCATATGTCTCAATAACCTCAGTACCATTGGTTATCTGCTTTGATTCAGATATCAAGGAAGTGCAAAGGGAGTGGTAAAGCTAAGGCTGTCATTCATCTCCAGTTCCAGCCGTCTATTTTTCTCTCCAGCTCCACATAGTGTCTCTAACAGCTGTCTTGACCCCGTGAGCTAGTCACACATGCTAGTCATCAGTGAGTTAGGCCGAGGTCAGGAGCTTCTTGAAGTCTTGGCATCCCAAGGGACCACTTCATCTATGCGGTGATCTCACCAGCAGACCCCGCTCTGCTTGTTATATTTTACTTATGGTGTCACCAGAGGTAATTATCCATAGCCACACATGCTACCAG
Source organism: Plectropomus leopardus (assembly GCF_008729295.1). Taxonomy (NCBI): domain Eukaryota; kingdom Metazoa; phylum Chordata; class Actinopteri; order Perciformes; family Serranidae; genus Plectropomus; species Plectropomus leopardus. The sequence goes on from NC_056469.1 coordinate 9,114,837, forward strand.
TTACTTGTGTATTGACTCGTGAGAGCGCTATGGTGGAGGCACAAATCTGAAACACCGGAGCGTTAAATTGCATGACGTTCCCTTATGATTTAATAAAACGCAGGCAGCCGCGCTACAAAGCCGTGTCGTCTGTCACTTTTGCCTCAGTAGACTTCTTTGGATATCTCAGTGACCTCCAACCATTACCTCAGCCGCCACGTGGCTGTGAGGAGGCCCACAAGAGAGGCTGGAGGGAGGGAGGGTGGTGGGGGGGGTCTTTATCTTTATTCTTTCACTCGTCCTGTGGTAGCACATGATGACGGTGGCGTCCACACTCAAAGCCGTAGTGACCTCATGGAGGAGAGGAAGTGATTAATGAGGTCAGGTAGTCCTCTTGGTGACGCTGGTCTTCCCAGCAGCAAAGGAAGGCGGTCTAGTCGCCCCTGGGCGACCTCCCCCGATCCCTTTACCATATGTGCTCCTCTGACCCTCTCCCCCTTTTGCTTCTGCTAAACTCCTGTGATGCTCACTCACACCACAAGCAGAGTGCAAAACTTACTTCTTCATTTTATTCTCAAAGGGGGAATAAGATGGGTAAAAAATGGAGATAGTGTCGTAAACTTTAAGTGGGGGCTGACGACAGAGGCTTCACACACACCTGTGACCTCAGCTTTGTATTTGTGTCTAATACAGCCTGTGAGGTTGGAGCAGAGCGCGGCTAATTTTGACCACATGAGCTTTTCAAGCTGTAACTGCAGCCTATCTGGCACCCGTACTGTATATTTACTTTTGAGATAATCTAAACCGAGTTTGAATCGAGCCCTGATTTGCAGCTGTTTTAGGGTGCCAACTTCTGCCACTGTGTCAGCTAGATCCATTTACACCTCCCACCGCAAGCCACTGCTGCACGAGCCATTTCTGATAGCTGAGGCTCAAGTAAAACATTGTGGATATGGCAGCTGATGCATTAATTGTGTAATTGTATGCAGCTGCATTGTCTGGGTCAGTTGAGATGATGTGGAGGGGTGTCGAGCTAAAAAAGGAGTGAAGGGTGCATCCTTTTCCGACTTTTTGTGTCTAAGTGACCGATGGGAACCAACATTTTTAAAATTGGTCCTGTATTGTAAAACAGGCTGCAATGTAACCACTCGGAGCCTTTGTGCTGTCAATTTACATTTGCTAAAAGTGTTATATTTCTATAACATTATAGAATGGACCCTACAGACATGGACGTTTTTATTAAAGGGTAAAATCCTTTTTGTTTAACCAGAAACAGCCTCAAACCCACCAAATTCCATTTAAATAAACAACAATTTAACCATCAAAAAAGAAAAAAAACTTCATTCAAATTAACCAGAAACAAAATAAAACCCGCAAAAGCCATCTTGGTTTGTCCTTCCACTGCTTCATCAATCACCAACTCTGATTGGTTGAAATAACCCTTTCCTCACTCAGTCGGATGTGAAAATATTTTGTCTCGATACATGCTAAAATTACTGTTTGTTTAAATGGAGTCTGGTGGGTTTGGTGATAGCATTTTCAGGGCTGTTTCTGTTTAAAAAGGATCTTACTCTTTAACCAAAGGTCTATCTCTATAGGGATCATTTCCATAATGTTGTCAGACACTTAGAACAACAATCTGAGCCTGTTGTAGCAAAATTTAAAAAAGCACTTTTAGTGGGCATAAATTGACAATGCACAAATCCCCCAAGTGGTTAAATTGAAGCCTGTTTTGTGACTAAAGTTGTGTGCTCTCATTCAGCAATGAACCACTTTCAGAGACAGTTGTTCTGATTAGTCACTTATAAAGAAAATCATGGCAAATTAGGATCTAGGTTGAAAAATACCAGTTACCCTTTAAATTTAGGATTTTTCCAGTTACTGAAAATGTTGTTTTATTCATATATATATATATATAGATATATATATATATATATATATATATAACATAAGTGACATTCTCAATGCTGCCTACACCTGACTTCAGTAGTTCAAAGAAAGGATTTAAACAAACTTTGATAATGGCTTGCCGGTAAATTAAATGTGTCTGCCTGGCTAGAAATTGAGTGTGAATACACTCTACAGGCCTGCAGTGGGCTGCCTTCTATCCCTCCGCAGTGATTTCATCACTGCCTGGAGAAATGTCATGACTCGTAGAGGTCCACGTGGCGCAGAGAATTGGGGAGAAGAGAAGCAGAAGACGACTGGAAGCAGCAGAGGAGGAGGGAGGGGGTGGGGGCAGACCGAAGCAGGGGAGGAGAAATACAACAGCAGATTCAGGCTTTTTCCCATTATCACGCTCCCCTCTCCCTGTCAAGTGCTGACAGTCACACAGCCAGCCTTTGCTGTATCCAATTAAATGTACACTCATCCAAGTTGTCTCTCCTTCCAGACTTTACTCCATCACCCTCCTGCCCCTGCTAATGTCTCCAGTGCCTCATATTGAATGCATAAGGCAACATATGCAATCCTTTAATGTGCTGCATATCCATAGCTCCAAAACCTGCTCCTTTTTTATAAGTAACCAAACAGCTATATCCCTCAAAGTTTTTGTTGAACCGAGCTTACGTGTTATGTCATTGAGGGCATAGTTTCAAGCACAAGCCCATGTCTAGACCAGCGAGGGTCCAAATTCCATATAAAAAGTATGGCTGCGTTACCAGCGCAGCCTGCCATAAGAAAAATCATCCAAACCTACAGAGGATTTGAGTAAGATGATGCACGGAGGACTGCCGTGCCCCCCAACAGCACAACTACCCACCAGTGTCTTAGCTCATAAATCTGTGGGCTGTCTGGTTATCACCTCAAAACCAGTGAAAACGATGCACATTTCGCTCCATTTTTTCCACTTGCTATTAACCAGTAATTAGTGGTAGCCCAATACCAGTGTAAGGGAAGCCCCGCAGATGGAGAACCGCAATTTAAGAGTGGCATAAATATCCCCTTGGGCAACGAATAACAGCCCTGACTATGCTCTAACAGCACTACAGGGTACGCTGGGGCCTTTTGGATATCAAACAAGAGGCGGCAGTATTTAATGAGCAATTAGCAGCTACAGTATAGGATGCTGTAGATCAGAGGGCTCTCTTTGAGACATTACGCAGCCAGCAAGCGCCGGATCTCAAGGTGAAACCGCACATGCAAGGAACCGAGCGCACGTTTTTGACGAGGTCTTTCATGCTGTGGCGGAAACATACTGCAAATTTGATGTGCATTACATACAGTTGCAGAGGAAGGGAGATGGGTATTAAGTCACGCACACGTTAATAGGGATGATGGCCACATCCTGCTGAAATTACACCATGTCTGTTGCTGCTTTAGACTTAATGAGAGGCTGAGTGTGTGTATGCGTGAGGGGGAAAGCCCTATAGGCCAGTCATTATCCTATACGAACTAGCCATATGCAGGACTGCAGCATGTGCTGCTAGATAGGTTTAATACTCCACAGGTGCTGCTGTCTGCTGGAGCTAAGGGTCTGGCGGATGTCTGTGTGTTTCCTGACTAAACCTGAAAGCCTTCGCAACATCTTCAACTGAACCCACATTTTAGATCAGAGCTGGGTCATGCCCTAGGTCACTATATTGCCAATGAAAATTATCAGCTGTTCTCCTCTGGAAAACCCATCAGTCAATGTTGTGGTGATGTTCTGATAGAAGGTACGCCAGGTTGATTTTTTTTTTCAGGCGCAAAATCCTCCTGTAGACTAGTGATACTCAACTTACAGTCAGTGGGCCACATCTGGCCCCAACCATTTTCTAATTCACAATAAAATGGTTTGATTGATACAGGAAATTGTTTTTGTACTTTAAGTATACATTAGGAACCAGCGTGCATGAAACATCATATAAATGGAACTTGTTTATCAAAAAAAGAGCCAGTGGAGGATCCCCCGCACCCCGACAGAGGTCCTAGCTAAGTCCCTTATGTCCTAAAATCCTCGAAATGTTCTAAATTTCTAGAAACAGCCTAGAATCCTGGAAATGGCCTAAAATCCTAGAAACTTCCTAAAATGCTATAAACTTTCTAAAGTTCTAAAAATGTCTTAAAGTCAAAGAAACATCCTAAAACCCTAGAACCATGTATGGAGCTGCTGCAACTGGCCCCTGGCCTTCTGTCATTTTGCAAAAGTGGCCCCCAAGCAAAGCAAGTTGAGTCTCCCTGCTGCAGACGTTTGACATAGCTGTGGCGAGAGTCTGGAGCAGTGTGAGAGGAGTGGATAGAGTACTCTAGATCCCCCTTAATGGCACTGTGGTCTACTGCAGTAAATAAAGTGGAAAAGCAGCTGCAGGGGTCACGAAGTGGACCAATCAGGAGAGAGGAGGTTAAAAGGATGCGGATGCGGAGGAGAACGGACTGCAAGTCCAGAATAAATGACCGAGATTTGGAACAGGAAGCATGGAGAGCCAGTGCAAGCAGCAGAGGGGTAATGAGTCGAGGTAACCCATAATCTGGAGGTTTTCATCAGTGTGTGGCTGCAGTACAGACACTCCATTCTCCCAATCCCACAATGAGTGTGAGGGGAAATCACTGAATGTGATGTGGTTGAGCTGCTACAGTTTAGGATGATGTCATAGATGCTGAACTTAACCGTCAAGAAAACACCTCTGCTTGTTATTGAATAACAAGACAACAACAATAACTGAGCAGTAGGGCTTCCTGGTTTGATTATCGGTCGTTGTCTCTCTGGGTATGTCCTAAGCTGTAACAGTGTGTCCAATCATGTTTTTCATCTTGTTCCGCTGTAGCTTTCCAACACACATGTCACCATCACTCATAGCGCATGTGTCTGATCATCCATGAGCTTAAAAAAACATGAGCTGTGGATGACTGGGCTTCAGCAGAGGGAGGCCTGCTGGTGCGGGTTTGGGAGATGGTTGAAGGATGAACGCCTCACAAGGAGTGACATCCCAGGCCCCCCAGGGAGGGAGGGAGGAAGGGAGAGAAGGAGGCACCGGTGCATGGAAAGGCGGAGGTGGCGTCCGATGGGTGCTGGCTGGGACTCCTATCCACCAGCCCCCACCACCGCTATGCTCAGTCAACCTCAGTGCCACCCAGGCCCTAATCAGCAGGATACAGAGCATCTCCAGAGGCAGCCAAGCCAAGCCCCAGCTGCCTGGTGACTCCCTCTGCCCCTTCTCTCTCTCTCCACTCGCTCCAGTCTTAAGCACAAACACACACACACACAGACTTCCTTAGCTGCTTCCTACACCCGTGTCCCTATGTCATTATTGACTCATTCTCCTTGACTGCACCTCACCCATCTGCCTGCCACTCATTAATTTTTGGCACTGGGGACTACAGCATACTCTATCTACCAAGACAGCACAACTTCACCAAACACTAAGGATGTCAATTTTGGCCAGTGTTTAGTAACCATTTAAGAAAAAAAGACGCAAAGTACAAAATGGCCTTTACTTTAGTCCAGTGCTCCATTGCCTCAGTGAGCTTTAGCTCTGCATTTAAAAGTGCTATCCATTTAGAGGTGGTTAAATAGTATGTTTTGTGATGTAAATGTATTTTCTTTTATTTTCTGTTGACAGACAGTTGGCCAGCTACGTTAACATGTGGAAACATACCCACTGGGTGGGAGCTAACATTAGCTAGCCAGCAGCAACGCTAATCCAGCGTTCAGCTGGTAATGCTGTCCTGGTGGCAGAATGTGTGGCTGCGGGAACATTATTTCCACATATTCCCACCCTAGGCTTCCCCCAGGTAGCCTCGGTGAGTAAGCAGCTTAATTTTAACCACAAAACTCCTTTTAGTATTGTTAATCATGTTAGCACCACTAGCTGTGCTGACACTGCTAATGGCACTAACAGAGCTAACAGTGATAATGAGGTCAACAATGTCAAAGGGGTTTTACAGCTAAAAATTAAGCTGCCTACTTACTGTGATAAGATGACAGGCACAATGGTTTCACAGCAATGCTGTTGGTTTGGGATGCCATTACTAGCGGTAATAGCCAAATGAGCCATGCCTCTAGCTAGCTAGCTCCTACCAGACCCACGTGGTTTACAGTCCAGTAAACTGCAGAGTAGCAAAATTAACCGATAGAGAGACATGCGTAACCTGGTCAGAAATATTCTTGGTGGTTAACCAGTTAACAGTTAACTGTTAGCATCCCAATCAAACACTAGGCCACAACAAAGACTAAAAAAGGCAGTCAGATTTACTCCAAACTGCGAAAAACTCCCTGAAGACACAGTACAAGCTCTTCTTTTACATTTTTCCCTCTAGCATGTACACATGATTGCTTAATCCTTTTAGAACTATCTTTTCACCAACTGCCGTGCTTCCAGTGGTTTCCACTGTCATGAAACCCTCAAGATATTCCAACTGACTGCACATGCAGACACATAAATCACTCCTTACCAAAAAGTAAGAGTAAAGTGTGAGCTATGCAACTAGAGGGGAAGGTGTGACAGTAAAGCAGCTGTCATCATATTTCCTCCATGACTACTACTTACAAATAATTGCTCGACATACACAGTACTACTTGAAAACATCCTCACAAAGTTGGCAGTAAAATGTAGCACGTGTAGGATGAAATAAACACCCCGAGTCATCAAACTGAATCAGGACAACTTGGTAAAGACACACAGGACGCTTACTCATGACTTTTTGCTCGGGCCCCCAGAGTGAGTCAGAAAGTGATGTAAATTAAATCAAAAGCAGCCTCACCTGCCACAGCTGTGCATGGCAGGGCGAGTCTGGTCAGCCTCACCAGTAAAATGTTGATTCATCCACATGTGGATATACAAAGGTTTATAAAGAAGGGGGAATTATTAGACATATTTACAGAGAAAACCTGAAGTCTGACAGGTCTGTTTATACCACCACGTTAGCCAACAGCTGTCAAGCGTGTTTGACACCGTGCAGACCAGAATGTGCTGACAACATCTATTTACAAAACAGCTTCGGCGCAACAAAGTGTGTGACAAGGAAGGACCACCAACTGCACTGGTCAAAAAAACTGTTTTCTCATGGTATGGTGTTTGCTTTGGCTGCATAATAACATCTGCTACCTGAAATATTTAAATCTAGTAACAAAATCATCACCAATAATATGCCTGTATTTTATTCGGCCAAACGCTTTTTCATTTTGAACTGACAACATCAAAGGAAAATTAACGCTCAGCCCTAAGGACACACATAACACACACTGGTAGATCTCCACCTTGAGTAAACCAAGATGTCAGCGTCAGTGTGATGACAGTGTAGCAAAGAAAGGGGCTCTGTGCTGTGGTGTGCTGTGCTGTGCTGTGCTGTGCTGTGCTGCGCTGCGGCTGAGGCTGACGTGTGCTCTTTAAGTGTTCGCCAAGCACAATAGTGAGAGGCGATGGTCCTGCTCTATACTAATTGAGTCAGCATGCACTGCTGCTGGTCAGGGCGACCTTTTGCAGCAGTAGATTGACTCCCAGCTCCAGGGAACATTAATAACAAGGCACATACAAGCACATAAGCATATAGAAAGCGGTATGTGTATACAAAGTTTAAGGAAAGGCTTAAGGGGTTTTTAGATTTGCTTAAGTGGCTTTACAAGTTTGCAATGATAATAAAACGACAAACTGAACATTCCGTGAGGTTAAAACAATTGACTGGAAGTTTATTTTTCAATACAGGGTTTCCCACAAATATGTTTATTTGTGGCAGCCTGCCACGATTAAAATATCTGCCACCACAAATAGATTTCTATTTTTGTAACTGGACTGTTAATTAGGAGTGCTGTTGAAACACATTTACCATTCATTTACGCATTTCACCAAAATCTCGAAGCACAGAGCATACTCTTAGCACAGATGGAGCAGCAGAATGTCAGGCGTAGTAAGAGTGAAACTTAACTGTTCATTCTGCTGGGTCTAAAAGTTTGCATTTATTTGCAGTGGCTGCTTCTAATACATCGGTCTGATCTGATTAGCACTGAGCAGATCAATGATCCAACCTGAGAGTCAAAAACTGCTGCTTATGAAAAAACATGCAGAGCTCCACCTGTGCTCCATTCATGGGCCCGCAAAAAACTCTGAATTTAGAGAGGGGACACAAAACCATACAAAGGCATACAAGCGTTTAAAAGAAAAGAACCCTGCCTCCGTCATCAGCTACCGCCACATGTACATTAATTCTGTGGAAAACACTGAAATTGAATCCAATTTTGAAAACTATATGAAGACAAGCTGCCCAAATATAATTTTTGTTTGTAAATCTGCTATTAGTCACATATCATTTCTGCAGAATGAGCTGAAGATTTTTGCAAAATAATGGTTTGAATGGAAATCACATTCAGATTCACAATCACGTTCAAAATGAAGTCTGACCACTCAAATCTGCTTTAACATGTTTTGATGAAAAAAAAACAAAACAAAACAAAAAAACAAGAAAATGTCATAGCTGCTCTGTATTTGCTCGGAGACTTCATGCTGTCATAACGTCAGTAACAGCCAAAATTCCATGTCACTAGCTTGTTGTTGGACAGAAAAAAAGAGCCATTAATCAGTCAGCTTTTCTGCCTGTTCCCACTTATGCTGTAATGACAGCAAATTATTGTAGAGTTTAAACACACAAAGCTAACCTTGTCTCTGATAAAAACAGATGTGTACAGTGAATCTAAAAAGAAAACATGCTGGCAAATATAGTGCTGGTGACAAACCTGTACTACAGGGTGGCTGCCACACAGTGCCTTCACCGCCCCTCGGCTGCCTTCGGTCTCATAGTGGGCCCTGTGGTGGGACTTTGGCTGTACCTCGATCTGTAGGCTGTATGGGCCGGAGCAGGACGGAAGCTGCCAGTCAAGAGCTGGCAGAGATGGGCTGCAATAATATGACACATTTTTATTAGGATAAAATAACATTACACAAAATGCCTGTTGTTTTTTTTGTTTGTTCGTTTGTTTTATTTTACTTCTTACTGATATAATTTTATAGTGATTCATTTTTAAATATGTGCCCTGTAAGTGTCTATTTTTCTCAACAAAAAAAAACCCATGAAAAAACAAGATGTGCTGCAATTTGCATTTGGTTTCTTAGAATAAAAACACAGATGTCTTTTATCTTTTTTTCCTCTGCATTATTCTATTCTATTCTTAAAACTGCAGACACATTTGATTTGCCAAACTAGGAACTGCGAGGTTGCATTTTTTCCACAGTTCCATCCCTGGAATCAAAAAGTTCTGCTTTAAAGTTAAGTTGCTTTAAATTATCCTTAAATTAGGACACTTTGGTGTAATCCAACTGGCTTGATCCTTCTCCATTTCATCATGGTCTGTAATCTAATCAATTGAAGTCATTCGTTGACGTGCGTAATTCCTCAGGCCTGGGTAATAATTAGTGTCCCTTTTTTTATGAAAAATAAATGAGAGACGAATGCGCCCTGGTTAGGGAGCAGTGTGTTTTGTATTATGGTGTGACAGGTGGAAACAGACACAGGGAGTTAAGAAAGTGACAGTGGGAGGAAAGACATTTCTAGGGCACAAAAACAAATGTCACACACACTGGCAACCAGCCTGTCCTTTGATGCAATTATTATCCATTCTAAAATGACAACTGTAAAATTATTAAGCACAGTCACTCTGGTAGTAAAGGAGCTCTATATGATATCCAGAGCATAATATGGCAGAAAACAACCATTTGCTATTTAAAGATATAGTGGACTAATGGTGTCCTAAGCAGTGAATGAAGTCATACTCCCTCAGTGTGTGTTGTAATCCGAGCTTCTCTGTTTTTTGTTTGGTAGATGGTCCAGTCACGCAAACATGTTGGTGCATGTGAGTCTCTGTGTGTATATTCCACTGGTTAGTTAACTACTACCACTCTGCACTGCCCTTATGTGGTGACTATTGCTGATATTCGGACAGCATCAATGTGGAAGCACAGGACCCAGCATTTGCTTCCCCCTTGGTTAACACACTGTAGAAAATGAACAATTTAACGGAAGAAGGTTATTGTCTGTGCTTCCTTAAAATTTTAAGTTGACTGAATTTGAGAAGACATGTTGTGGTAATTTTGCAATTATTAAACTTGTCCTCTCAAATTTAGTCAACATAAAAATTGAAGGCATTCTGACACTAACATTTTATTTCAAAACATATACTTTATTTGAATTTTCATTATTGTTTATTTATTTTTAGTGCACCGATAGCTCTGTCAGCACTGTTGTTGTTAGCAGTGATCATGCTAGCTGCTGGATTAGCGACCTTCATGTTGAGAGCTGTGTGTAACCAACCTCTGACTCATACATTCGTTTTTACCATTTTTATTTTTTTTTTTTACTATTTTAACTTGAACTCCATACATGATAGGTTTGCAGGCTATTGGACTGTGCTGTGCTGTATAAATGTAAACACCCTGCCTTGGAGCATGATATCTCTTTCTCAGAGCTACAGCTGGCCTCCCTTAACTTCATTGTTCTCGAGAAGGAGAATCAGAGCTTCCCGTGTGAACACCGTGGAGATATCTAAACCAAAACAAACATATGCAAGACAATATTTCGCCATGCCGGATGCCTGGTAAACGCAAACCCCTGACCCAAAGGGTGGCTCAGCTGAAAACAATCTCTGGCATCTCTGTGGAACTTGCGGGCTGTTTGTTGACCCAAAACGAACTGATTTCCCCCCGCGGGGCTTTATCTGCCCAGTCAGTGCATGACATCAGGTTAGCCACACAGAAAGAGATGGGCTGATGGCGCGACAGACCACAGCAGTGAGCCGGCTGATTAACCCACAGACTGCTTCCCCTTCAGTCAGGCCTGTCACCATTACTTCCCGTTGCTCACAATCTTAATCAAACACTTGATTTCCGTAGGAGAGTGTGTTATTGGCTTTGGGGGGAAAATGGACACAATTTAAAATGATAAAGCTTGTTTTGCACAAAAGTCAAAATCAATGATATAGTTTAGTGCATGTGTGCATTTGTGTGATTGTGTCTATATGTTATTATGTTTGTGCAAGGGTTGCTATAGCAACAGTGCCACACACATGCTGGACAACTCCTCCCTGTGAAATATGATTTATGAAATGGTTTTGATCTTCAAAGAGAACTCCTTTGGAAATGAAGAGCATGCAACTTTTGGATTTCTGCCTTTTGATATGGCCTTTGAAGATTAAAAACTACTGTAAAACTGAAATCTTGTCCTTGCAATAAATTAACCACACGGTATGGACATAAAAAGACAATGGGCTAAAGGAGTGGCATCCCGGGATGAATTGTTGTTTGCTTTGCAGTAGTATTTCATAGGCAGAATTCTAGAAATACCTGTGCATGCATCATGGTCTTCTCAAGGTAATTCAGAGGCAAGACTATTAGGTTTTACACTGTTTAACTTTTTTACAGTATTGCTGAGTTATGGGAGCAGCTCCACTAACCTGAGGTAAGGCTTGGGTTTAGACCAGGAGTACGGATGCTGGGGAACATCCAGGAACCCTCCACAGTAGTTCTCCTTCTTGAGGGCCAGTCGGGAGGGGTAGTCTTCATGGCAGAGCTCCCCATCAGGACCCAGCAATTCACCACCAGGCTCCACCTTCAGGCTCATGGAGGCTGAGTGGTCCAGCATGGTCTTCCGCGTCTTGATTGGAATTCCCTCCCCCATGTCGACCACTCCATCTGTGGTCAGAGCGTTGATGGCAGCCACAATGGCAGAGTTGGTGTACTGGTTGGTGTTGGCGAGCCAGTTCTCATCTGTGACGCTGACTCTTGGTGAGCCATGTGGGGATGGGGTGGGTGACTGATTAGGCGAGCAGGATGTCTGACGGTAGGTGGTGCCATTGAAGCTGTACTTTCTCTTTCCAATGCCACCACTGCTGCCGTTGCCTCCACCGCCTCCACTGCAGGAAGGTGAGTTAGGCCTGGAGCCACGAGGTTGCGCTGGCCAGCCTTCCTCGGCCACGGCTCCTATCTGAGGCGAGGTGGAGGGCGAATGGTGAGGGGAAGCTACTGGGCCGCTGGCATGAGGGCAAGACATGAGCGAGGATGAGCCTTTGGGAGAGACACAAGGAGACTGCCAGGGGGAGTTCTGTGGGGAGTTGTCGTAGTTGTAAAAACCTGACTCATAAGAGGATGCCTCCGAGTTGCAGCTACGTGAGGAAATGCTACTAGCGGGGCTGAGGCAGCTAGGATCGCGGTAGCCATCTGCATTAGGCAGCGTCAGCGTCACAATGGAGTTAACACCTCGTTTGATAATGTGGTCCTCACTGCTGCTCTCTTCAACCTCATCTTCAGGATACTGGCTGTAGGCCGTGATTTCAATGCGGGGGCTTTCAAGGGCCGGGGCCCCATTGGGTCTCAAGCCGTGGGGCAGGTAGTAGCCTGATGCTGCATGGTTGTCATTTTGGAGGCTGTAGCCTGTCTGGTGACAAGAGGAAACTGAGATGACTGGGCTGGACTGTAAGGTGTGGTACTGGGTGGCCAGACAGGGATTGCCCATGCCCAGTGGGAGGGACAGGCTGACATTTGGTGTGTAGCTGTATGCATCTGGAAAAAAGAGGCACATAGTAAGTATATGGAAGTATGACAAAATGCCACTGCAAATGCTCAGAACCACTACATTATGGCGGTAATTAACTCTGATTACATTTTAGAACAATACCCCTACACAAATCTTACCAATATGCCTCACAGCGAATGACTGCCTCCCTTCTTTATAAACATCTGGAGAAGCTTAGCAATCATCTCTGAGCAGTTACTGTATGCGGTTGTTGTGTAGTCGCGAGTTGCACAGCCACTCTGTTTGTTTGATCAGTTCATCTAAGGCTCTATTTGGCACTCCCTGCTGTCATATGTACTCTACACGAATTCCTCCAGCAGCGCTGATGGATGCTTTATTTGATTGATTGCATCACTCACTGAGTGAATTAGGCCCTCCCCTGTGGAAAACTGACAGCACTCTCGCATCGCTCTGAGCTTGTGATTAAGTCAAAGAGAGTTTGGTGCAGCGTTACACACAGATGCGCCGCGGCACACACAAACAAAGGGCACGCACAAGCAAGTGCAAAAGGAAATCACCAGCAGACAAGTGCAATGACAGTCAGCGGAGGCACATATAGCCCGGCAGGTATGCCACTTCAGTTGTAGCGACTAGCTGCTGTGTCAACAGTTGTAAACCTCACGTCATTTATTGAGAACGTCAATGAGGGTAAACGTGGTCAAAGAATGAATACCATTCAGTATGAAAGCTGGTGAAGGGCATTCCCCATGATGCAGCATGCTATATTTGTTAACCACAATGCTGTGCATCACATGAAATGATGAATCTGTCACACACCGCACAATATGTGGGTAGGCAGTCTAAAATTAGTTTATGAGAGTCTATTTTCAGAAGCGATAATGCGATGTGCATCAGACAAGTTCAATATATCACAAGTTCAATGAAGCCTAAGGCACCTTTTAAAGGTGGCCAGTGACAACTGGCACGATTTTCAGAAAAACAGAGACTTCAGAACATTATTTTAAGATTCTGATAAAACCACTCATCGTTTCTGGGGTTAGCAGATTGCTAAATGCAGCCCCTTTTACAGCTTTTCTACACAAAACACACTGACTTCTGAAGTCCTATAACAGTACAAAGGAGTGCCCTTGCACTGTGCAATGTACAAGACATACAATTAAAATAAAAAAAAAAGAAGATGCCCTCCACCGCCCTTAAGTACCCACCACTCTGAGGTTCATCCTGGACACCTTGGCTGTACTCAAACACATAGCTGAAATCGAACTCTTGCTCTTCAGTCTGGAAACTCATTCTCGCCCCAGTGATGGTACACTAAGTTTTAACATTAACTAGCATGCCTTCAACTCAGCCTCTTCTGATACTTCTCTCCTCTGGTTTACCCTCTTCTAGCTCTGAACAGATGATAATCTCCTGCCCACTCCACCCGGAGTGACACACCTCCTTACTTCAGGCCTGACTGACTTTGCTTACAGTTGCAGCTGTTTTCTTTTTTTTTCCCCCTTTTTGAATGTGAGTTCAGATCAGTGCGCTACGCCGCAACATACTTTACTTCTTCTACCACCCACTCAAACACACACACACACACACCAGAGCTTTCACTCTTGGGTGCAGCATGATCTTGAAACTTGGCTCTTTCCGGGTCACACACGTCATGTATGCTGAACTAACAAAATCATACCAGATCATAATTTTGTGGGGTGAAACAAATAAAAGAAAATGACTCACTCTTTGCACCCAGTTCAAAGCCTTTATGATCGTTTGCAGTGCATTGAAAATGCGGTGCAAGCAGAGTTAATTTGAAAACACTGACTATCACACAGATTATAGCGTGCTCTTTCTGTCCTCTACAATTTTTCTCAATTATGCTATCATGATCAAAACGCTCCCTCCCCACAACCAAACCAGCGTGACTAAAGAATGGATGGGCTTATCCGCGGGGATTGTGGTTGAGGCTGGGCTCAGACTGACGGGACCTCAGGGAGAGATAGGTGGTCGCCCACAGAAGTCATCTGCAGCCTCTGGAACTAAGAACCCAGGGGCCACTTATCACACATGGCTGCCTACGGGCTATGGCAAAACACCAGTAAAAGTGTGTGTGTGCTTGCGTCTGCATGTCTGCGCGTCTGAGTTTATGTATGATAATAAAGCAGCCATCGGCATATTGCTAAAGCTGTGTGTGGTTAAGCACGTCTCATTGTCAAGCAAGCTACCCCGGCATCCCTGAACGCACAGATCACAGCTCGCTCTCTCTCACTCACACACACGTCTGTTACCAATTATAAGGCTTAGGACTGAGGGACTGAAATGAATAATAATACAGCCCGCACCCGTCTGCCTGAAACCTCAAAGACAAAATGAAATTACCAAAATCCACAAAAAGCCGGTTACATCAGCACAAGAAGAGTGAATTATGACAAGACAGACTATCAATGACTGCTGATGGACCAAATCACATTTTGCTACCATAAATGCTAAATCAAAGAGCTTTAAAAACAAAAACAAGAGTTTCATTCTAATACCAAACCAAGGCAGAATACTTAAGCAACCCCTGATGCTACTGCTCTATAGCTGACCTCTGACCTCACTGCACATTTGATGAATAAACAGTCAGATTTTTAATCTTATAAAAAAAGCATTTCATACCAAGAGCAGTGCAGGTGACAGCAATAATGTAACCCCCATCAACATTCTTTGCACATGATGAGCAGCACCTGCAATGGCCAGCTGGAGACACCTAATGGTGTGGATGTTAAATGGGTGCATGCCACTCAATATACTTGAGTGAGTGCTAATGTGATCCTCATGCAGAGCAAAGATCAAGCATAAGGTGTCTGCAAATTATCTTAAGGGAAAAATAAAACACACCAGAGGATCATTTAAGTGTTGTTTTTTTTCTCAACATCAATATAGTTTCATTATTATTATAGTATTATTAGATTTTTATTTTTATAAAAAAAACATTTCATACCAAGAGCAGTGCATAACAATTACTAATTGAAAAAAGTGACTTAAGTAAAGCATGTTTACAGTCTGTTGCTAAAATGTTGTATTTGGAGGTGGATTTATTTATTTTCACTTTCCAAAAAAAAAAAAAAAAATGCTTGTTCACCTAAACTGACAGCCCTTTTCCTGTGTAATATGAGTTACCCAAATGTTTGAGCTAGACTTTACAGTGGTGCACGAGGTCCCTATCAATTTGCATTACAGCCACAACACCTGGTATATATACATCTTTAAAAAATGACAGCAAATTATTATTTAAGAGCCACCATGAAATCAAACTGATAAACATATATATTACCTTCTTCTGCAGACTTCATATCGGCGGTGAGAGAGGTGAGAAAGTGGAGTCCTCGCTCCTTACCGGCTGTTGCTCCAAAGCTGAACTTGGAATTGACGCTCAGGCAGAAGGTATCCTGCATTCAACAAGCGATGCGCAGCAACTTTCTCCGCCTGTGAGACTGCAATGCCGACGACAACGTTGCAAGAGCTAGATCACTTCATACACCATCAAATAAGAGCATAATTCGCAGCGAAGTAAACGCAAAGCGAGTGCACAACTTAGAACCACAGCGCGGCGGAGTGTGCGCACTGGATGAGCGGAGGGAAATGTGACGGATCAGGAGAGCGGCGCAGGTAGGGCTGCTACAGGGACCGCGGCTGAGGTGAGTTTGGCTCTCTTCAGCTCAATGAAGGGCTTCAAGAGTCTCCCCAGGTCGATGACGCAGCGCGGTTTGTCAGAGGGGCCGGCTCCGGTGCTTTTAAAGCTGGAAAACACCCTCCGTCCTCCCGTCAGTGCGCCGCCCATACAGGGATGACGCGACCGGCTCCTGCAACCTCCTGGACCGCCTGATGATGTCTTCTGCCCTGGGATCCCATCGGTGGAGGTGGGAGGTATGTTTGCTTGTGTGTGTGTGTGTGTGTGTGTGTGTGTGTGTGTGTGAGTGAGAGAGAGAGAGAGAGAGAGAGAGCGAGAGAGAGAGAGAGAGACCTGCCTGCTCCAAATTAGGGGCATCACTTATCCAGTAGTGTAATACTACTGTAAACACTACTGTAAATTATATTTAAAATCTAAATTACTAATAGAACTCGCAAAATATGTTAAATGACCCTTAGTTGTCAGCTAAACAATTCATTTATTTTCTACCATTTGTTAATAATAAAAAAACAAAAAATCCCTCCCCCTCTTTCTACTACTTCTAATGGCACACTGAAAACAACCAATTAGAGCTGAGGACTGTCACACAGCAGTCAGTTATATCAATCTCTGCAGGTGAACTGCGGTCAAACTGTCAAGTGGCAGTGCTGAACAAATATGAATCAAGATTCTGTTGCGTTGCCTATTTTTGCCTAAAATATTTTCAGAAATGTATTTTAGTGAACTGTTTAGCTGTGAAATAAGATCATCTGTGACCCTACAAAACACCATCACCATCCACCGGAGTTTTCTCATTCTACAGCCAAACAGTACACTAAAATCTGTTTCTGAAAAAAAAAAAAAAGAAAAAACAGAGGTCAGACATAGGCAATGCTGTAAGAGAATCTGGATGCATATTAGATCAGTGCGGCTTTGTCATCCACGTCTTCTTATTGTTTTAGGTATCCATCTGCATCAGCTATTTATGCTCCAGGATGGCGCTACCCTGATGTCAACAGATACACATGGCGAGATGTGATTATGTTAACACAACATGAGCACATGACAACCAACGTGGACCGTCAACAAACCTACATGCTGGCACAGATTGTTAAATTAGGCATAAGAGGCACACAGTAAAGTGAAGAATGAAAAAAACCCATCGCATAAAAGTCAGTTGTTTGTGGGACCCATTCACCACCCCTCCCGCCTGACATAAAGCACATTCACGCTCCTTCTATAGCACCGTTACTGACAGCGTTTTAACCTGACACCATCCTTCCATGTTTCATGTGCACGCAATCGGTTCCGTCCGGCTGCGATCTCAAGTGACGCCACCCATGCGCATATAATGCGGACACGCCTGGTGCCGTCCAGCCATCCACCGGCGTTTAATAGTAACGCAACCGCGTCTGTCCTGCTACGTTCTCATCTAACACTGTCCAGCAGTGTTCCGCGTGGACTCAGAAGATGCCTTTCGGTGTCAAGCACTTATGCCAAAAGCACAGACAAAGCTGACGAGTTTGGTGCTGCATAGTTTGCAGTTCACCAGCAGTGACTGACATGATTGACAGCTGTGTTAGGGACTCCTCGGCTCTTAATTGTTCTAGTTTTGAGATCATTAAGTGCTACAAGACAATAGAGTAGGCAGATGAATATGTTTTGTTTTTTTCACAGATTAGCTGTCTCTTGTCAGCTTTGTGAATATAGTGACAATTTCAGCAAAACTTATTGCTTATAAAAGTTAACTACGATAGCTTTAAAACTGCTGTATGAAGAAAGTTTATTGTTGACACTTATTCCCAAGTCATCAAAAAATGTCACTTCGGGTTGATGGTTTGGTCCGACTATGAACCCAAAGCTTTGGTATTTGACGACCCGGAAATAAGATTCAACAGTCAAATACTTTCTCCAGAGTTATATACAGAACTTTTATTGGGCTGTCTTTCACTCTGGCTTAAATTTAAGCACTAAATTGTAATTTTCTGAAGTTGAATGTCACTTGATGGTAGTCCCTGTGAATTACCAATAAACCTGATTAATAATTATTGTCAGTTTGCCTGCTATATAAACTTACCATAGCTCAGTGGCTTTACATTATTAGGATACGTGCAATAAGTATCATGTTCCAAATGTTTTTCTGCTAACCCTGACCAGTGATTCCCCCTACAGAGGAAGGGGAGAAAGAGAGGGGTCTCCTGCACGAACAACAAAGTATCACATTGCAGCAACTTCTACTGATATGACTATAATGTCCTTCCTCGTTAATGTTGGCAGTGGTATCATTATATCATCATTAACATTATTCAAACATTCAGCGTATCCCCATGATCAAAATCATAACACAACCACTATCAAATATCATTTCCAAATGCATTTTCCAAGTGTTTGAGGGAAATACGGTTTCACAGATTCGCCCAAAATAACTATCCTGAACCGCTGAGAGCACAAACACACCGTGTTCCCCATCTCTGCTTTCCACTACTTCGTATCAAGTCAGTCCCCTGTGAATCTGCGGGCACAATGCCTTATGCTTTGCCTATGTTAAGGGAAAATACTGGGGTTTACTATTCAGCTTATTTGCTTAATTGCACTCCTATTACCATTTATCAAAGTAATAGTTCCCATTATTTGAGCTTGTTGCTAAACTTTGGGGTCATAAACTGATACAGAACGCTGAAAAATCACATGGAGGTAATGTTAGTTGCTCAGGTATGGTTGACATATGTTATAGAATTAAAAAAGCATGCACACATTGCTTATGTATACAGCCTTGGCTGCCAACTGCAGAGATTTCGCAACAGGAACACTGAAGCAATTGACAGAATAATGGACACTGTGAGCTAACATGGATAAATTAAGTTTTCATTTGTAATGATAATGTGTCATTACGATGCTTGATGGGGCTTTTAAAATTAACAGGGTCTGATGAGTGGTACAGCTGAATGCACATCTTTTGGCAAGAGCAAAGCACTGGAAATAGAGTCTCCATTATGTGAACTACAAATAGTATGGAAATGATAATGACAAGTAAAAAAAAAAAAAAAAACAAAAAAAAAAACAAACCTCTGCATACACTGTAAAATCTGACAAGTTGATCTTACTTTTAAAAACAATCAAGGAAACCAACTGCCTTGAGAAAGGTGAGTGCATGTAACTATCCTCGTGTTATGTTAACCTCATATATATTTGTAAAGTTTACTTAAAATTTTGTAGTATTAACTTCATCTTAAGCGGACCACAAAGTCCGCTTAAGTGACTTTGACTTGTTTTCTTCTAAGTGACAGCAACTTAATCAAACCAAGTTAGTCTGACTTTACTGTAGTTATATTTACTTGGTAGTATTTAGGACACTGATTATATTTGATATTTATTGAGTACAACAAAGAACATTAGTTCACAGGATTATTTTCATTTTAAGAAAATGTCAGAGACAAGATCAGTGTTTGTAACACACAAACATAATTATAAAACCAAAGCAAATTCACCTAAAAGCCTGATAAAAAAAATTAATAATAATAACAACATTCTTACTAAATAAATACAAATATTTGACTGAATATTTTTCTTTGCCTTTACTTAAGATTTCAGCAGTACTCCATGTCATGCCATTTTCAACACAAATATAAATACTCAAATTAGCTTCATCCAACTTGCAAAACTTACATAAAACTGTTCAGTTTAGTCCCACTAACTTGGTTTCCTTACAAATTTTAGTTGCTATCACTTTGAAAGAACAAGTTAATTCACTCCTCATTTTTAAGTTACAGCAAGTTCACAAAATCAAGTAGATACAACTGAAATTTGACTAAACTTAACAATTGTGGTATTGGTATGAAATATACATAACTTAAAACTAACAGTTTTATTGACTCATGCCTTTATCAAGGCAATTGGTTTCCTGTATTTATTTAAAGTAGAGCAGCTTGTGAGTTTACAGTGTAACAAATAGAGCAGGACTATCAGTGAGTGCTGGTAGCTGCCATGAGTGCAATTAACAATGGCTTAGACAAGCTACAATGTAATTCCTTTTGAATGGGGGCCAGATTTAAAGAGAAAAATGACTCCCGTGAGTCTGAAATGTAGCTGGCAAGCTCGAGGATGATCACACATAATCAGAAGCAGACTGCCTTTTGGGGGCAGGCAGGCAGGCAGGGCTGTGGGGCAAGCGTGAGCAGACTGCACGGGGGGAAAGTAATAGTACGCTGTGTTTTCTTTGCCTACAGTAGCTCTCTGGCGTCAGCTGCGGCTTGGCCGATGCGCACGTGTGAGCGCAAAGATGAAAAAGCAGCATCACATACTTCAGGAGATGAATTACGATACAAACCAGCGGTAGGAAAAAAGTAGCTACACGACTGATTGGCACTGTCAGTGGGATGGGCTTACCCCTAGTTGCTGAAGAACTTTAAAACCCTGTGGTGTAGCATGGCTCAATGGCAGTCTGAGGCTTATCTTGATGGATTCTGTGCTACTGAGTAAAGTACCATTAGCTGCAGTGTCTGTCAACAATCTCAACAGTGACAGACATTATAGCCATCAGGTCATTAAGCAGTCTATATTTCATTAAAAAAGATGTGTGCTATGTCAAAACCTGATGGTCTAAGTCTTCTCAAAATGTATGTAAGCAAAGTAACTAAGTAACTCCACCATTTCTTCAGAATCAGTTCGTAAGTCTGGCGTTGAAATCCTGCTACAGTTTAACTACACATGAGGTAAGACTTTTATGTAAAAGAAATCCATACTGTGACTGAGTTGACTTGCCAAAATATACCCTACAATGTTGGACACTCCTGCACTTGCAGGAAGGGCCAAATCATAACTTAACAGAGGTTCAAATCCAATGTGTGTCCTGAACAGCAATGAAAAAGAGAGCCGTTAGTCTCTCTTTCCTTCATGCAAAGTCAGCACAGATGGACAGAGTCACAAAGCAGGCTGTGTTCATGCACTGTTCGTACTAAGAGTAATGCACATAAAATTTACATAACCTACACCATCATGAGCCAGTCATCCTTATTTAGGAAGGCTGCAATCACATGACCAACGTGCTTACGGGAGAAAAGAAGGAAGCGGCTCCCATTCTGAGGCAGGTTGGGGTGGTGGATATGGAGGAATGTTTTTTGGTACTTTGAATCTAAATAAGGCCAGAGTGTATAAAAAGCATTAAAATAGAGCTCTAAACAGGCTGTATGTAGCCTGATGTATAATAGAATTGGCCTTCACTTCACATCATGGCTGGAAATGTAAGATTATAATTTATTGCGCTACTACATCTGGCCTTGTGACACTGCACGTACTGAGCAGCCACAACATGTCTGCGGAGAGCATTAGAGACACACTACGTCTTCTTGCGCTCAGATTTATGAGCGGCTTGCTCCTCGCTCGCGTGTTTTGCAGAAAATGATCATTGCTCGTGTCTTGTAAACAGACGCACGCTGCTTTTACATTTGCACAGATTGAGATGTTGCTGTTGTGTTTCTGCTCTTTTTCCTTATGTTCGGTCCATAAAGAAAGGCTATTTGTGATACACACACATCACACTGTGCCAAAGAGAGATCAAGAGTGTCCAATACAGAGTTTCCTTAAGGTCGTCCTCCTGTTTTCTGCTATTTGTAGCATATTGCTTCAGTGTCAAGGAAATGGAAATCTTTGCCAGCAGTGCTGATGATATAATAAATGACAGGAGTGGGTTTTTCTGTATGAGTGCTGTATTTAACGCCAGTTTCTATAATGTTTACTACCAGTGGTTTGGCTCAAGAGTGAGACTACATCTCGGCACAGCCAGAAACCATTACTTAGAACTCTCCGTGAAAAAATTACACGTAAATGACGAACCAAATGTTGACAGGTATAAATAATCAAATCTTAGTCTCTCCAAGCTGTGGGCTTAGTCTTGTCGTACTTGTTTGTCTAGACACCAGGAATGCTACCAATTGGAAAAAAAATATCTTGAGGCAGATAATATTATGGACGTGGACACTAACAAGATATGCGAACCCAGAGAAGTGTAGCAAACTCATGGGTGAATCCCTGCAATACATAAAATTCAAGGCTGCAAACCCGAGCTCTGCCCTCAAAGCTGCACAGTTAATCCTCTCCTTTTACAACATATAATTCATGTTTGACATATCCGGGGAAATGTGCACACTGGCATCTTGAGTTCCCTACACTGTTATTATCTATTTTCTGAGTTTTTTTCTATGAGCCATAACTTGAATCAGGCAGCTTTTAATAGCTGTAAACACTCATTTGTGTGCACTCTGTTGATACAAGTTTGCTACTCAGCCGTGTTGAACCCTGCAGCATTACTGCAGCTACAGACGTGATGACTACTCGTCTCTTTTGATTGTAGTCTAATATGACTGCTGATGGTGTCTGCGGTTAATGAAGTTGTGAATGGCTGTGGTCAGATCCATCCTTTGGCATGCACAAACATTTGTACACGCTTCCCCACTTCTCCTTTTCCCCTTTGTTAGTATTGAGACGCATGGATGTGCTGCATATTTGAGTGCTCACAATGGAGAACTGCTCGGAGCTATCTTAGGCATGTCTGGACACTGTTGTATGTTTAGCTACTGGGTTTTTTCAGAGATTCCTCTTCTGAACAGGAAGTAACGTACACGTCTGGCTTCTAACCAAAGGAGCAGGGCTGTCATTGTCACACGGCCATTGACTAAGATTGTGTGCTGCTAGGAAATAGGGAAGGAAGAGTGTAAGGGGGGCACTTTGTCATGGTTGTTTACATGATACACTTCAGATAGATCTTTTGTTTAACATGTTGCTTGGATCTAGTCCCATTGTTTGCAGGTTTGGTATGAAGTGAGATTAATATAACACTTAAAACTACTACTGTCCACTTAAGCTAAAATATTGCAGCTTTGCTTTATCATAAAGTCAATTCCAAAGGGCAGTGTAACTTTTTAAACTAAATAAAATAAAGTAAAAAAAACAGTGCAGTAGCAGCAGTTTGAGTTGAAGGGTCAATTATTGATCCGTTGATCAGGTCAGAGCTGATCAGATCGATGGATGAGATCATCCATCTGCAGAGATGACTGAAAGCAAACTTTAGGACACGGCACAATGAGAAGTTACATTCAACTTTCACTGCCCCTGGCATTCTGTTGCCCCGCCAGTGCCCAGAGTGAGCTCTGCTTTCTGAGAGTGTGGTGCTATAATCAAACGGAACATATATCCCAACAGCAATCTGAATGACAGCCCAGATCCAAAAATATGAAATCAGTACATGGCAGCAGATGTTTTAATTGTGGTGAGCCGCCATCATAAACGTGGACACAAAATATTAGGCCCATTGTTCCAGCAGTTTGTAAGATTAGCTGCTGGAGGACAGATTAACCCCCCCAACACACACACACACACTGTAAATAGATCTAAAATACAAATCCCTGAATACATGCCAGTAGTGGCTATTAAAGAAAACCAAATCATAAAGGTATAATAATGCTGTCTGTTGTTTGTTATTGTCTGGATTAAATACAGCTCCACGGGGCTGAAATATGTGCACATTGTTATTTTAACTAATGACCTATTACTGCACCCTGTCAGTGTTGTTTTCTCTATGACTGCTTTTGCTGACAATGTGAGATGTGATAACAGCTCCACCATGGGCACTGTATCTTACCCACATGTGTAGCTAATTCAAAACCTGTGGCCAATAACAGCTTCTATAGGTCAAAGACATATGACCTATGAGACAATTTTCCGACATCACTTCTAACACAGATAATTACTCAAGCAAGACATCTGAGGAGGGCCATATTGTCAGCTTCAAACAAAACAGTATGATATAAGCTTTGTTTTTTTTCCCCCTCTCTCTACAGAAATGTCTATCCACTCAGTTTTGTTGCAATCCCTGTAATGATTATGGGATTATGAGGGCGGATGGTTTCATTTTTCTAGCCTATGACTGTCACATCCAGGTCCATTACGGTGATTTAAACCCAAGCATATATGCCAAGGCCATTTTTACTGCAGGGGCTCTGCAGCTTGGCTGCTCTACATTAAAACACATTTATACAGTCCAACACAGCCAGGGTCCTGGTTATGCGAAAGGGTCACTCACAAATCTGAGCTCAATCTCCCAGCGTCTTGAATCATTTTGTCGACTAAAGACTGAGAGGTGATTTGTCATAGGCAGTCATTGTTTCCATAGCTTTTTTATCAAACTAGATGGTGATAGGACAGGCGGTTTAGTGACGTATATTTTATTTAGTATGTGCACCTAGAATTAGCTAAGTCAGTTTCTACTTTGCAAAAATGTATGTATGGAATGATAGGCTGTGATGACCCTGCGTGCTATGACATTACATTTTTAATTGTACTGACTGTTAGCTTTTATTGAATCATTCAAGCTTTCACCAAACTCAATCTATAGTGCTACGCTTACAGGTGAGAGCAGAACATTTCCTCTGATGCTTCTCACTTCCGAATAACATCACTGGGTCATTAATTGAGTAGAAATTTGCTCTGATGATTCTAAGAAACATTGTGTAGGATTTACTGGCATCTAGTGGTAAGGATGGTGGATTGCAACCAGCTAAAACTTTCCCCGTGTGCCGTGCTTGAATTCCTGGTTAGGATAACTTTCATGTCTGTGGTTCAGGAGTTTTTTTTTATCAGAAGGTAAATTATCTGCAGAGGTGTCTTCCCTTCCGAAACGAACAGACGCTGTGATTAAAACCTGCAGTGACACTAAATAAAGTTCCTTGTTAAGAAAAAATAAAAAATCAACTGTTATTGACGCTGCTTGTGGTTGAGGGGCTGCTAACTACAGTGGCTGATGCGAAAACATGAAAACACAGAAACACAAACTCAGGAAACGTGAATGGCCCTATATAGAGCCAGTGATTGGTTGGTTTGATCTGGGCTTCTTTAGAAACATCTTTTACCATCCAGTTTTCTTACGTCTGTATTTCCAAAGTCTTTGGTCATAAACACAATATTTGCTGTGTCCTTTCTGCCTCCCAGTAGGAGGAAACCTATTGATTTCACTGACCTTTTATATCGCTGCCAACAGGCCAAACTCAGGCTACACTAAAGTAGTTACTCAGTCATCTATACATTGAAATAGTAACAATAAAACTAAGAGACAACTGGGTTAATCTAACCCTAATCCAGCAATTGAGCTCCATCGTATTTTACCTGTAATATGGGATCTACTAAAATAAGAACTGCATAATAGTGCAGTCCAACAAGTCAGTCCATTTAAATTAATCATGACCAACAATCCAACATTTCCTCCTAATTGGCTTTGAAGGAATTCATATTCATCTCCACCCTGTTTCTTCTCTACATTATTTCTGGCTGGAAATAGAGATTGGGTGTGCTGTCACTAACTGATGCCTCTGTCTGATCACTTTTGAAATCCTATAAAGTGTCCACACGTTGTTTCACATTTCAGAGGAGCGGCTTGCGTTTGCACCCTCTTTAACTTTGCCAGACATGTAGGACACTCAAACAGCAAGTTGAAACAAGATCCCAACCATCAGGTTATAGTGCTGCATTCTTTTACACTTAAGTTCATGAGCAATATCAGTATATCGTTCAAGGAATCTAAAAGTGTGACAATGGATTGACAGGAGGAAAATGTCAATTGAAGTTAGTGTCCAGTGCTGCTGCAGAGGTATGATATACAGTGCGGGACCTTTCGAGCACAGACCCACAGAAAGCTTGACGCAGGCCATTTCCACTGCTGTTACTCTGATTACATGACCTGTCCTTGGTGTTGGTATTGACATGTCATAAAAAAAGATTAAAAATAGCTCGATCCTGGCTTACAGTGCTGCAGCAAGTCACACTCTAAGATCGGCTGACAGTCACTCTGACTGAGGAGTTGAGAAAAATAACCCCCTGCTGGACATTTATGAGGGGAGGGGGGTCAACTGAAGGACCAACCCCTGTCTCCTTCCACTTTTTTTCTCTCCCTTTCCTGTCTCTAGTCCATGCCTTCCTTTTTCGCGGCCCCTCTGATGGGATCCCCTCTTCTGTTTCCTGCTGTTTGTGTGGGTTGCTTGGAAACCATGGCAGCTGTCCAGTTTTTTCTTTTTACTGGTGTGACTGGGGGGAGGTTCGGAGGTTACGGGGTCAGCATATGGGTGGGATGCTTTACAGTTTTTATGTTGGCATTTTGATATATGGGCAAAAGTAATGCCGTGTTCCACTAAATTTACGTGTCGTCCTCTTTAACCTTAACACAGGGCAGGGTTTTGTCATTGAAATACATACTGTTAAATTGATATAATAAAATAAATTTAAAAAATCAATAATTTTTAAAAACATAGTAAATTCTTGTTCATATTAGATGTCACTTATGTTGTGATTAAAATAAACTATTTCAACTTCCACATCAGCCTCCACATCGCTGCCCATACATTGCTTTTGAGTTGCACCAATCAATATTCTTTTTGTCCATTAACAAAGGAAAAAAATGTATGTGTATTTAATGTACATGGTGTCTTTTGTAGTGATACATTTATAGGAATAATAACCCAACTCTGCAGGTTTCCTCATCTCTACCGTGCATTTTAGCGCACTCATTGTTTTGGTATTTAATGATGAGTAACTTTACTATTTACTATTCTTACTACTATTCTTACTGCTTTGATAAACCCACTGTACACCACCTTGAGAGCACCAAACAGACAGACAAAATCAGCAGATAGCCAGTGAACTTAGTTGAGAATTTAGACACTTTAGAGCAGATTTTCTCTTCTGGAGCTGGTGGAGGCCAAAGCTGAGCAAAAAATGAGTAAATACTGGACTTATATGTGTAAGGTTGCCAGACACATTACTCCAAATGAATGCTAATGTTGGTATGTCTATGCAAATTTGGAAAACTGTTTGACAGTTACCAAGGCCAACCATGAATCTATGAAGCAGATGCACTGTTGAGTTTACCAAGGAGCTAGCTGACATGAAGAGAATAGCATTAGTAATGTTATATGACATAAATAAGAGAGGATAAAGGGATGTATCTAACATTGTCATAGCTGATGCCTGGAGAGCTGAGGTTGTCACAGGATCTGTGCCGAGGAGAAGCCTCTCAGGAAGTGAGGTAGTAATTACAGCTTAATGTGTCCCTAAAGATACATGCCACTGTTTATTCACACAGAGTATGTTGAATGATGGGATGCATAGTTTGTGATTTTAGATAAAGTTAATCTGATTTTTTTTTTTTTTTTTTTAACGTCTGAAAGGGAGCACGGACAACCCATTCTTATTCTGAAAACGTCAAATAAAGCCACTCAGTCAGTGATTTCACCATGGGACAGCGTCAGTCAGACAGAAATGTAACTAAAGGAGCTGAAGAGTCCCCATTAGGTGAGCAGGAGAATTGGTGAATCCAACACACACCAGACCTTTACCCAGGAGCCCGGTGTTTGCTTCCTACATGAACATCTAGCCAAACCACGATATTTTTCTAAACCTACCAACATGTACTCGTTGCGCAGAATATGAATTTAAATATGAAGTGTTTTACTGATGTGGTAGTTTTATTTTCAAAAGACAATATACATCTACTGAGCAGAAACTGTTTATTTTATGTGAAAACAAGACTTTTGAGAAAATTTTTAAAAATGCTCGTAATAGCCTTACACTGACACAGCATCCCCAACATCAACAGCAGATGTACCCAGTATACCTTGCGCATCATATGATGAAGTGAAAGGCAACTGAACAAGCGGCGATATGTGACGAGGGGCTCTCT
This sequence comes from Plectropomus leopardus, assembly GCF_008729295.1. Lineage (NCBI taxonomy): Eukaryota > Metazoa > Chordata > Actinopteri > Perciformes > Serranidae > Plectropomus > Plectropomus leopardus. The sequence goes on from NC_056469.1 coordinate 9,142,610, forward strand.
AAGTGATAAAAAGGGGTAAAAAAATAAATTAATAAATAAAAGAAAAACCAACAAAACAACTGATGCCATTTTTCCCCACCCGAATCCCAGTTTCACTTTAATACCTTGTTTTGACGGTTGATTTTTTTTATCCTCTTGTAACAAAAATCCCCATAATCATTATATAATTTTTGCCTTGATTGCAAAGTCCTTAAACTTAAACTGCTGTCCAAGTAATGATCCTCCTTATGGCTCAACACGTGCACACAGCGACCGCACACACAAAACCTTGTAAAAAATGCTGTGATTCATACTGTGCTGTTAGTCAACCCTCTCCTTTGATTCACCCCCATCTGGCTCTGACACGGCTGGGGTGAGAATGTATCACATGAGGAATAAGCCGCATAGTGACGCTCAAGTGTTGGAAGACTCCGCCGAGGCCAAATCTTGACCTTCACATCTCTCACATCACTTTTGTACTGATAGCACTGCTAGATGCCAGGTTTACACCAGGCTGTGTTCTGCTTTTTTAAGGCCTTTACAAGGTTTAACAGCAAACACACTTGCATTTAAAAGCATGTGTTGAGTGAGCCGACACACAAACTGCGTGTCCGGATGAAAAACTCATCAGGTCAGAATGACTCATGAGTGAATTCCACAGACAATATATTTATACACACATTGACTGAAGGGGAGAAATTGTTTTCCTTTTCTCTCAGTCCATTTTATGCCATTAAAACACTGTTGAGATGAAACCAGACATAATAAAGTGCCGCTCCACAGGGAGAGAACATGCCGCCCTGCTGTGGATCCATCTGAAGTCATTCCCTTCAACCGTGCAGCCTTAAGCGTCTCCCCAGTCTCTGGAAACCTGATCAGGCGGTGTGTTTTTCACTTGAATCCTACAGCGGTGTTCCTGACCTCAGACAGTGATCCCAATCAGGAGGAATACCCTGATGCTGCAGTTTGGACCCTCTACACTGAAACCAAATAGTATAATCGTGTAATGAGGGATCCCTCTCCAGGAAACATACTCAAGTAGGAAAACTGGCTCCTGCTGCTCCTGCTGATAACTCGCATGGTTTATTATAAAAGCACAATTTCAGTAAGTAATAGTCTCAATTTACAAATTACCATTTTGCATTCAACGACTGTCGGGATCTGGGATTCATTTTTTGGTTGTTTCTCAGATGTGGCTGCCAATGTTACAGTCATATTTGCTATCCGCAGTACAAATCAGCATTTTCAGTTAAAACATTGTCATATTTCCTTTTGCAGAGTGACTCAAAATGTGATGAATCATGAATTCCAATTCTTTTCCAGCAAGCAAACACTGACCAGAGCCTGATGTGGATGGTACCGCGGTTGTGTGGATGTTGTGTTATTAATAAAACATTCGGGGAAGAGCCGAGGTGAACGGCAGTGCGTACTTCTGTGCATCCAGACAATAAACAGGATACTCTCCTCCTGTCCTGTGCAAGCAAGCGAGTGTATCCAGGATTAGCCTCGACTGCACTGACTTTGTATGGGCAGGGCGGGATTGCGTGCCCACCTGCATAGCGCTGGGCGTTTTTTATTGACATGGCAGCCTGAAGTTGTGTGTGCTAGTGCTGGCTACACTGCGCAGTCTGTAGTGTTTTCTTACAGGGCATGGCTGCAGTTGAATAATTTGTGTTTACTTAAAGATCACTAATTATACAGCGTGATGCTTGTTTTATTTATCCAGAGCATTAATTTGGATATACAATGTATTCTGAAGAAGATGATTTGGTTTTTTTTTCCTGCACGTAGATTGGTGGCTTAACCCTTTGAAACCTGAGCATATCTTGATTATTCTCCAAATCATTAGAGCTACTTAACAAAAAATGGCCCAATTTTTTTTTTAAAGTAACAAGACAATTACTGGAAAATAAGCAAAGAAATATTTTTTTAAAAAGCAAGGAAGAAAAAAAAGAAGCCAAAACAAATTCATAAAAAAATTAAATGACCTTGAGAAAGTGCTAAAAATATTTTCTGTAACATAATTCTAATATTATGCTCATTTTCATATCAATTCCTTGTCAGCTTTTACACTTTTTTGCGCAGTTTGTGGGACATTTATTGCCAAGTTGCACTTTCATAAAAGACACTAAACCAATTTTCTCACATCTCAGAGGTTAATATGATTGTGAAAGCGTCTGAATGCAGCACAAGAGAACAATCCAGGCGCTAAAGGGTTAATCAGTCTGGTATTTGGTATCATACTTACAAGCGCACACGTTGCCTTTCTGTATGGTGGACCTACATGCATGATGGATTTTTGGGATTATGACGCATCCCCCCTGGTAAAAGATATGGATTGCAAAAGCCTGCATGCCTTCATGGTTTGTTAGCTTGTCAGCTCTGGCAGCAGGAGGCAGTGTTACTCAGCAGCTCCCATGTGTCACAACCCTCGCCACTATCTACGTAACAGCTATGGCTTCTGGGAAACCGTCTGGGCCCGTAATCATCGTCCAGTAAAAGGAGATCAGGAGCTGCGGTGCTGCCAAAGATAAATACACAAACATGCCGGGAAAATGCACACGTGTGCACGATCGAATGTACATAGAAACCTGTGCATGGAACCCACACGTGTGCCCACATGTCAAGTTTGTTGCCAAGTGTAACGGCCCTCTTTACTCTTTCAATTGTGGCTGTATGTAAAAATACTTCTGGACAATATAATTTCACACATCGTCACCCTTCCAACGCCCCCCTCTCCTCTTCCCTCGGTTAGAAAATAAAGCTCAGGTCTTGTCAGAGGGAATCCCTGCTCCCCCAGCTGAGAATACACACTCCGTACTGGCCCCTCCGACATAATCCTCCTCCAACAGTCTGAAACCACCCTGACCCATCGTCTAGAGTGAGTCAATGCCTCGGCTTCCCGCACTTCCCAGTAAACCATGCCAGGCCATGAGTGAGGAGACCTCCAGACGATTGAGATTTCCCACTTCTGCATCGGTCGGGCTCGAGATCGCTCTGCCATCGGAACACATTAGTACTACTGAGTCTGTGTGTGTGTGTGTCCCCTCGTGTGGGCTTCCAAGATCCTTAAGGTGGAAAATCAGCCCTGAAACTATTTACATATCATCATATGAACCAGATCTGTGTCCTAGCTTCACATTAGGCACATAGTGCAGACAGCTGCCTTTTTTTTTTCTTTTTTTTTTTAAAGCAACCAGACGGTTACGAAACTCACGGAGCAAATAGGTTATTATGTCTCAGTTATGGTTCCATGATGTGGTTTCAGAGGGAAACGTCCTGAAGTCCCATGTTGAACAGGGAGTTCCTCCTGCGGGCCACCAGTGGAGGCAAACCAAAAAATGACCACTTCACTTTAAAAGTTGTTTTTTGTCTGTGTAAACTGTTTACTTAGCTTCAACACCCATTGTTAGGCCTACTAGAAGTACACTGCAGTCACAGTCACACATGATGCACACACAGATGACTGTCTCTAAAAAGCACAACATTAATAATGGAGTAGTTTTTTTGTACACCTGTACTCAAAGGAAGAATGTTTTCGTATTGCAATTGTGGTTCGTGCTGTGATTCACACAGATTTGGGAGCATTCTATGGATTTGTGGAGATCTGCACAATGGGATGTATACGCTGTAGGTAGAGCTGAAAGCAATTTTGTAAATCTTCACAGAGACTGGTTTACTTGTCAGTGCAGGGAATCTCTGTATCAGTTCACAGAGGAAATTGGGGTACAATTCAATAGATTCTGCTTTTATTCCCCTTTCCTCTGACAGAAACTCAGTTTAATTGACTCCCGTTCTGATATGACTCTTTGAAAAGCACACACAGGATTATGAAAAAAAAAAACAAAATCAAACATGTTTAACTTTATAATAATGTTGATGTCTTTCAAATTTTAGAATCTCTCAAAATGGGCAAATCTGCTGCCTGCTTCTCTGCAGACTGAAAGTGCACAGCATAACTCTCTGTCTGGCTGCGTTGGCTGCAGGATATTGGCATGTGACCGGATAGGTCAACTGGATAATCAGGACATATTTTAATATGGTGTCAGTCCATCAATAACAAGCAATCTGGTATTTCGTAGCTGTTTGTCAAAGCCCAAACACACCAGCCCATTCTCATTCTGAACTTGTCAAACAGTGCTGCTTTGTCAGTGCTATAGGCATGACTACTCACTGCCAAAAGGCACCTTTCATGTGTGCATGGAATGCTGCCGGATGGCGTCAGCTGACAACACGGCCGGACAGAAACGGCTGCAGTGTTATAATATACGGTATTAAATGCAGGCTTATTGCCTAAATGCAACCATATGCCACGTCATCTCACCAAGTGCATTTGTTGACATCATGGTAGTGGTATCCCAGAGCGTAATAAACAGAAGCAGAGGGATACCTAACTTATAATATCTAGACATGGAAGTCCACTGACAAAGTAGCAACAATGCGACGAGTAGGGATGAGAACGATTTGGACCCACCAAGCCGACAACAGAGAACTAGTTGAGACAAAAGTCCAACCATCACAAACATTCTACCCCTCCATACCAGCAGATGGCTGTCATCTGTAATCGTCATTCAAACTGGGAAGTGGAAGACTGTCTTGATGCTAGTTAGCAAATTACCAACACAAGTGCCACAACAACACAAACCATTGGCAAACTCATCTTCAAAGGTCAATGGTTAAAGAAAAACAATCTTACCTTATATAACAAGTTTGTTTCGACCTAACTCCCTCTTGACTTTGGCTCTTTGTCTGCATTCCTCTTTTCAGTTGCTCCTGAGCTGAGCAGCCAATCAGAGTGATTTTTATGCACCAACGGGCTCCAACGCCCTTCAACGCAGCTGCCGCCGATTCAACATGCTGGATTGATCGAAAAGAAAATTAAAAAAAAACAGACTATCATCAACACAGGGCAACAATATGGCCACAGACACTTACCAACAGCCACACAGACCAACGGCAGACCATCGGCTCGGTGTGTCAGGGCCTTAAGACAGGGCACTAATACTTTAGAAGTACTTCATATCAAATTTAATTACATCTGCTAAGTTTATAAGATCCGAAAACAAAAGCAACATTTATTTTATGAAGTTAAGACTCAGTAATTCACACAGAGCTAACAAGTTCAGTCTAATAGGCCTTCCTCACAACAGACTCGTCATAAAGTTCAGGTGTTCCTAATAATGCCAATGATGGCTTCACTCTATTCAAGTGCTCCAGTGAGAGTGACAGTGGCCAAGCGTGCAGACACAAGGACCCTGAAAATCAAAGCAGCTACTTGGAATTCAGCCATCATTCATTATTTCAATTTACACCTGTGTTGTCCGACTGTGACAAGTCAAAATGCCTTCCGGGAAAAAGGATGGCAGATTGGAATGTTTTATATAGTCTACAGTCAGTGTGTCATGGTGCCAAAACTCAACATCCTTAATTCTCCTTAACACGTCTTTAGACCTCCTTGAAATCAGTTTAGTCAACCATAACATCTGTTTCAATCTTTTACACACATGCCTACACACACACACACATCATTATATAACTAAGACATTTATACAGTCCATCAGGAGTAACCATTCCCTGACAAATATTTGACTTAATGTCATTTCAGGACCAAAAAAACACTTTTGGACATTTCTGCGTATTTTTCTAGATTGAGCTTTCAAAATACAATAGATGTAATATGTTCTGGTCTGAATTGTGAAACTGCATATGTATATGTCTGTTAAAGGGATTTACATCTAATCACTATTTGGAAATCCTATGATAATCAGACTATTTCAGGATACTGATAGTTTTAGGATCGTAAGTTGGATGTACAGTTAAAAGGCTTACTTTGCTTTATCAGTTTACCTGCCATCAGAGTCTCACATCATCGTGTATTATGGAATATCAATAATTTAGCAGCGCCGTCACTTTACAGATTGTGTGGCCTCGCAATGCACTTATGGAGCAGATGTGACTGAAATTAAGCGTGACTGATTCAAGTTGTCAGTCTTCAGATGGTATGGTTGAGTTAATGCATCATGGTCTTTACATTATAGAGGGTGCATCAGTGACAGACTGTAGTTATCTAAACGGATATTTAAGTATGAACTGTCAAACAGTGCTGCTAGTTTATGTGTCGTTGCTGCCATCTGCTGGGCTGCTGATGTATCACATCATTGTTGCTCTATGCAAGCTTTTTTGCACAGGACGTTAACAAATAAAAAATAAATAAACTAGCCAAACCCTAACCCTAAACCTAACTATCTAAGTGTCTAACTAATTTATAAGCAGTGGTGGATGACGTACCTGAAAGCTCCTCTTGAGTAAAAGAACCAGAAAATGACTTTGTAGAAGTTAAAATTTGCCTGTTTGAATATTACTTGAATAAAAGTCGTCAAGTATCTGGTATATACTGTGCTTAAGTATCAAAAGTAAGTTTATTATTGTTGTTGTTATTATTAACTAGTTCTCCAATGTTGTATATATATAATTAAGAATTTAATTAAGTATTGAATGTTAAAGTACAAGTAAATGCTGGTTATAAAAATACAAGCAGTCGGAATTTTGTATTTTTGTTATTTATACTTTTGTTTTTCACGACTTAAAGGATTTAAAGACCCCCCCCCCCCCACTCCTGTACTGCAACAAAGCAGGATAATATAGGGTACTTGTTTTTTTTTTTTTTCTTTTTTTTTTTTTTGTTTTTTTTAGGTTGGGCTAAAACAGAGATTACTTTAATATGGCTTGACTCCAAAATCTATAAAAAAAAAAAAAAAGACAGGTGAATATCAGCTATGAAACCTTGCACCATCTGGTGGAGAATACACTTACCTGTCACTTTAATATTACCAAAATGTGAATGTATTGTAAATAAGCATCAGCAAGCACTTGGTGTCAAAAGACCCCCCCCCCCTTTTTTTCTGGATGAACCACTTGTTTTCCAATTTACCACAACTCTGTCTTTCTCTGAGCTTCTATTTAACATTTGACCTCAGCTGCTACATTGTAGAGACCCAGAGGGGCATCGAGTAAAAACATCAGCACCACTCCACACTGAGCTTTTTTATATGAAATGTACCAACAGTAGTGTATTTCTTCAGCCCCTACATGAACCGCACAGCCCTCTCCTCTCTGCTCTGCTCCCGGGCCTAATGCTCAGTGACTGATGCCATCATTGGATATGCAGCAGTATGGCACATTCCACGGGTGCAGCGTGTGTGAAATAAGGGAAATGTAATAGTGATTGAAATTTAAATATTTTGCTCATATTTCCCGCAACTGCCAATTTGTGTCTTTTAATTAAAAGCAGACATGGTGATGTCATGCATGGAAGGCGAGAGACGGAGCAGGTTTGCCTCTCAGGCCTGCATATGTCACACTGCACGTTTGCCAAAATATCAGATATCTCAATATAGAAAAAAGACGGGATGTGAGGTACCTTATGCAGATGTAAGGTAACCTAACCTACTGAGAAAATACCTGGAGAGGCATGTATACAGGGACATTATTATTAGTCAAAACTCTTGTGGGAACATTCTGAACAATATACCTATTATACTGCATGCTCTCTGATCTGATCAGGAGCATTTTTTCCTGTCAGTGAAAGCTGCCTTTTCATTGAGTTAAATATAATTCCTATTCAAGCTCAACATATGCCCGTGTCAGGCCTGTTTGCTTCTGAGTGATGACCCTCACAGGGCACAGATTGGTCTCTTCTGAAGCAACACTAACTGGTAATGAGCATCTGTGTCCATCAGCCGCTTGTCTGATACATGACTAATAAACATGCAGCGAGCTACATGGGGCTATTTAAAGGCTCAGAAATGGAGGCGTTGGGAGAGAAGAGGGTCTTTTTCTTGTCCGGGTGTCACTCTGTGTCAGCCACATCGGCAGCGTTCATTAGCATGGGTCAGATCAGCGATCAGCGCTGTCAAATGTGTGAGGGTATACACGTGTGCATCCAAAAGCACACACGGGGCACACAAAGTGTATGAGAACAAATTCACACACGTCCATTGCTCTGCTGCCACCATGTGGAGAAGGTGTGATACATCTACCTCTGCGAGCAAAAATGGGATGTTGGTGGTCCTTATCAACTTACACATGAAACACAGAAAATAAAAGAGTTCAGACTAACTTATATTATGCAATGTGAAAGAACTTTTGTTAGAGCTGCAAATACTGTGATCAGGGCTTTGTTTGCATTAAATCCTACTTAAGAGATGTATGTATGTAGAATAAGAAAAAATTGCTAAGAAAATTATTTGGTCACAAACCGTACTTATACATAAAAAAAATTATTTCTACACAAACATCAAACATTTTTTCTAGTTTCAGTTATCTATACATTTTTTTGCATATTGTCTTCATTATTTCATCCTCTAATTACAGTTAGCAGTGGAAGAAGTAAGGTACCAGTGCCACAAAAATAAAAAATAAAAATACTCGGTTAGCAATAGAGGACCTGTGTTTAAAAATTCAACTGAAGGCATGGCAGTATTATCAGTAAAATAAGTATCTTAAGTAAAAATACTCACTACACAAAATTTAATAATGTTAAATTATGGTCCCCTGAAGGTCCTGGAATGTGGTTTATATGTAAAAGATACACAAGTAAATGTCTGGTGGAAGATACACAAATATTTTTCAGGACTTTAGGGGCTCTCTCTGTTAGTTTTATCAATCTGCAATGTATTATTGTAGACTGATAAAAACTAACAGTGCATGATGACCTCACGTAAATCCCAGCAGAGCATTGCATATTTGAGCATCTAATCAGCAAGTGTGTTTTCACTGACATTAATAACCTGTTTATGATCAGTTCTTTGGAAAGTCCTGCTGTATCCCGTTTGAGCATGAAAACACTATATTCCATTTCTAAGAAACTCAAATATGCAAGCTGGAGTACTTTGAAAGAAACAGTATGTAGACGTAGAATGTGAATACGCAGATTTCTCTGTGCTCATGTAAACACCATATCCCGAATATGATCATAACCGAGATAAGCCTCATAAACAGGTTATTCATATCCATGTAATTGCATGCTATGTCTGAGAACACCTGTGAGGGTGTGCAAGGCCTTAAGTTATAATGATGCATTGTGATATTACTGTTTGACTATATGATAGATTAAAAGTAACATGTAACTACAGCAATTAAATAAGTATGGTGGAGTAAAAATTACAAAATTTCCCCTTTTGATGTCATGGAGTAGACATATAATGTAGCATAGACTGAATATACTCAAACAAATAATAAGCACCATAAAGTGTATAGTAGCTTAATAAATGTAAATGATATGTTCCACTTCTCATTGCATTATTAATCAGGTGTCACATCTCATATATTCCATTATTAGCACCACCACAAATCACAGTCTGTCCTGTAATGTAGTTACATATTTTGTAAAGTCAACCATAACTAAACAGCACCAAGTCTCCATTCAGGCCAAAATGCTCTGAAAGACAAAAGGTCAAGAAGAAATTGTTCTTGAATATAATCAACACGCTTCGCATTTTAATTGTAAATTTTAGTCTTGAGGGTGTCATTTATCACTCTGGTGTATTTGTATAGTCCCTTTACTTTAATACAAAACACATTTATATGTAAATGATGTCCTAAATAACATTCCCAAATTAATTATTTTGCTTTGTGATAGGTTTGAGTTGTAATCCTTAATTTAAAACAAAGACAATACAAACATCAACCTTATTCATTTATTTATTTACGTATTTTAAGAAAGTGACTGAATGTCAAGTTGATTGGGATAGTTCATTAAGTCACAGAAAATAATTTCATTTTTTCCACCCCAGGGTGTCGTTTATGCACGCCTGTATTTACTGTCACAAATCAGCACAGACTTTCCGTTCATTTTTAATAGGAAAGAAAGAAAAAAGTCAAAAGTGGTTAAATGTGGGGTTTTTTTTCTATCCTGGTATTCAGATAAAACAGTATTTTTCATTTTCATTACAATTTGTCAAAACCCCAATAAAATCAACACCGCGGGCGCAACACGAGTACACATCAGCACACAATAATTCACCACAGTGATTAGCAATGACAAACTGCAAAGGGATATTGCTTTGACCTGCTCATAATTTGCACCATTGTTATGATTATGACATATAGTCTGTACTTACTCCAGGGAGAGCAGTCTAATCAGGCTACTGGTGTAATTAAATCAACCTGCCACAGGCTCTTATTGACTCGCTAATATGGCCAATACAATATGACTGTTATGACCTGCCGCTCTCAGACATCCATCCATACATGTTAGCCAAGCAATAATTGCCTCAGTTGAATTAGATTGTAATGTATGGAGCAGCCTGAAAATGATGAAGCAGGGGTTGGAAGGCAGTATTATACACACACACACACACACACACACACACACACACACACACGTTGTCATACATACAGTAATTAAATGGATTAAAGGGAAACACTGCAAATGCATCACCTGTATTTAACTTCAAGAAAGAAGACAGTAATTACAGCATTTTTTTTTTTTTGCATGTGCAGTGTGTAATTTCAACCAGAGTTCTCTGTGCACATGCATGATGTTGAAAACTCATAATCCTTTTAGCCGCTTATTAAACACACACATGCTGGAGGTATGTTATTGAGAAAGCGTAACACTGTTTATTCCAAGTGAAAACATTGCAACTCAACTTTTTTATGTCTGTATTAGCTGATTAGATTCTGCAACATGTATAAAAAACTGCTTTAAAAACTGCAATTTTTTCTACCTGAACTGGTGTGAAAATAACTAGTTGTTGTTGCATGCAGTGATGCAAACGCACGAAACTGAGGGCTTTTTGTTAGACGCAAGAGCAGACATGCACAGAATCCACATTACTTACATTACATTATACGTACACATGCGACTGGTGACTTTGCTGTAGCCAGTCATTAAGGCTAAGTAACACTGGGGCTCTTATTTCACACACAGACACACTGTATGCTGTTACGGATATCTGCTGGATGAGACAATGGTCGTTATTCTGCGCTTCTCTGACTGGATATGGAGCGAGGGGATGATTGTGCCGTGGAGTTCAACAGCTGCTCTGTAGCCTGGTGTTGCGGTAACAAGTACAAATATGTTCAGAAAAAAAAACGCATTTGTCGTGCCTTTGCAAAAGACCGTGATGTATGATTCAAACAAATACTCTGATCATAATGATGTGCTAAAAATGTACGGTATGTCGACCTGCAGAGCTCTGGGTAAAGGTGAAGGATTTAGTTTAGATGGGCAATTTTTATCGCTCTATAAATATGTTATTTTTGTTATTTTTATACAAATAATTTTATCTTTTCCAATGTTGTCGAGCTTTTCCCATATCTGAAATAGAGGGTATGGGGGTTCTTCATCAGATACTTTTCAGCATCTAGAACTTAATTACCTGCATACTGGTGATTTTTTTTTAGCACCAATTAGTGCCCTTTCTGCAGTCATTTAGTGTGAAAATGTCTTTAATTTTGTCACAATACAAGTCCTCTGCAACATTCATGTTTTTATTGGAGGGCGGGGGGAAAAATATACATTCTAAATATTGATGGGGCATGTATTACTTAATTAACCAAAGATTTTGTTGAAGTTCAATTTTGAGTGTTAAAATTTGAAGCCATTGTATAAAAAAACCCATTATTGTTGTAATCTCCCGGTGCATGCCTCACAGCTGTTCTTCATCATGATTGGCTCCCATCACTAATCAGGACAGTATTTATATTAAGGAACCTGACTTACCTCATTTGAAAGCTGGCAGAGCTGACAAATTAGGATCCCGCTGTTGTAGAGACCTTATCCTGAAGTAGATTCATCAATACCCTAAAAAACACAATAAAGTTATATATACATCATAATGCATCTTATGCATCTAATCATGTTGGGCCATTTTTATACCAAAATTATGTAAGAGTTATAGAACCTTTATATTAGTATTATTATTACTTTCATTAATATTAATTATTTCATTTCATATATATATATATATATATATATATATATATATATATATATATATATACATAATTAATTGTACATTGTTTCCATTGCATTTATTAGAGCTAATAGCTAACAGGAATTCAACATATATAAACAACTTAGCCAATCAATCAAACAATATTAAAAGAATATCAGATAATAAGAGAATGAAGTTAAGTGCAAATTGGCAAATTTCTTCAATGAAATGTATATAGTGATAAAATGTATGTAATACACACACACACACACACACACACAGGGCTAGGATGATGCTCAGCTGGGATGATACTTCTTAGGAGCATGCTCTCGCTCTTGTTTTTACACAATGGCCTCTCACAACTGTAAAAGAGCCCCTCTGTGTGGCGAACGGCGCACTCCTCTCCCTCATCACTGAGAGAATGACTGTGTGTCTGAGGTGTGTGCGTGCTGCAGAAGGAGAGAGAGGGCGAGAGAGTGCTTGTAGAAGACAGATGGAAAGCGAAAGTGACAAAAAGAAAAGAAGCAGGAGAAAGGAGAGACAAGAGAGATAGACCTCCGACTCACCCCCCCCTTCCCTCCCTCACTCACTCAATTTCTCTCCTGAAACTCCTCAACATGACATCACCAGCACGCAGGCAGGCAGGCAGACATACAGCACAGTGCTATGCTTATTCATGTATTCAAAGCTAATTCCCAAATGATTTAATCTGTAACATGATTAACCGTGGAGCAATTTAGAAATAATCCGTTAGCATTCAGAAATAACACTACAGCCTTAATCATTATGGGAAAGAAAGCGGGGGCTGCGATCTTGAGACCTCACTGCAATCATGACGTCAGTTTTTTCTGACCGCATCAGACCTTTATGAAACCGAGAGGCCGGAGCTGGGGTCAAATGTCAAACTGCAATTGATGTCACACTGCTCACATGGGTCCGGCTGATGCATGATTAGTTAGATATATACATTTAGATAATGTGCTTGTCCCCTAATCTATTAGGAGCCGCTCTGCTCTTCGCCCCAGGACCCTAATGCACTCCAATGTATTTATGGTCAATAATTAAAAGGGAAAAGCATGCATTAAAACCGGTCTCTACTTAACAGATCTTAACTAATGAGATTAGGATAATGAATAGGCCACTTTACTAGCTTGGCCCGGTACAGTGGCCATTTCGCTGACAGCTGCTGAATATGACAAGGTTAGCATCATAAGCCTTTTCTTGCAGAGGGGGTTTAGGGGCATGGATTAATGCCCCGAGGAACAGTGAAAAGAGGCCAGCCTATTTGTATAAATGCATTAATCCAGGAGAAAAATACACTGGACCTTGACTCATTTGTTTTTGGATTCCATAATTCGATGAAAAATGAGTGGCATTTTGTTTTGCAAACGTGATCATCCGGAAATGTAGCTCTCATGCCTCATAAAAGGCTCCCACACACTTTCATGTACAAAATTTCAAAACTTTTCCATGACTTTTCAAACATAATTTCAGTTGGATGGCATACATGGAGAGAGACAAAAACGTGAGGAGAATATGGAGGCACATACAAGACGGTAAACCAGGGTTCCTACAGTTTAAGGCAAATTTTATACTTTTAAGACTTTATTAATGCCACTCGACATCAGATTTAAGACCAACTTTGCAATAACGGAAACTGAAGAAAAAAATGTGAACCACATTTTTACGCGTTGATTTTTCTGTTTTTGGTGTTTCTCACTCTGCACATCGGATTTCACTGCCTTAATTCCCATGAGTTTAACAAGAGGGATTTGGGATTTTTTTATTTTTTATTTTTTTTAATTAATATTATTAATTATTTTAAGATTTTATAATGCAACATCAGAAAAAACATTTCATGCCTGAGCATCTTTAAGACTTCTGAACATTTGATTTAAGTCAGTTTCATAACAATTAAGGCTTTATTTTTATATTAATAAAATCAATGCCTTTTAAGATTTTTTAAGGATCTGCAGGAACCCTGGTAAACAAAATGTCACATATTGAAACATATGAGGGCTACGTTACATCAATCGCTATAGAAAATGAATTTGGCGTTGTGTTACAATACATAAAAGGGTTATTCATGGAAGACTACTGTAACAAAGTCATCACGCACAACGAAAGTTCATGACTTTTCCAGGTTTTCCATGACCGTGGAAACTGTGCTTGTAGCCACACACAGAAGGGCTTATTTATGATCATGCTAAACATACTTTTTTGGTTTGGTTTTTTTTTGTTTTTTGTTAAATAATGATACGCAGTGGAAATAAAACATGAGAACAGGAGGGCACGTGCCGCTCTCAGCACTCCATCTCATTTTCTTGGCTGCAGTGGGTCCTGAAGAGTGGAGACAAATGAGAGAAAAACCCCAGAGTCATAAATATGATCCGACTTCATCACCACCGATTTCCCTCTTTTCCCCCCCTACAGCTTTCTCTCCACCGCAGCGAATAACGCCTGCCGTGCGTGTACGACATCAGCTGTGAATGATTCAGTGCCACCAAAGGTTAATTTTCAATTTGCACAGTGAAGGGTTACCATTACATTTTGACCTGCAAATTGTATCTCCCCTTTAATACCCTATCATTTCATTTTGGGTCCCTTTGTAGTTTGAACTGGGGCTGGCTATATTTGGTAGTGGCCATCTGTTTATTATTTAGCCTGTGCTTGGGTGTGCAGCCTGACTGCATTAGGGAGCAAGAGGGGTAGCAGGAGAACAGCACTACCTGGCCCTGGTAGGGTCTTTACCAGTCTCCCCGGACCTATTAAAATCCTGTTAACTTTGATAATCCCTGGCAAGAACTTGGCCTCTGTGGACCACTGAGCAGGAGAGGAATACTTTAAAGTGCCACTGTTTAAGAGGTCATAACATCTTGTAAAGCTGCGTGTGGTTGCTGCTGAGGGTCACATAATGATACCTGAGAGAAGAGACAAAGGGCAAGCCGCCGAGCATTGAATATGATTTAATACACCTTTTTTTCCCAGCGGGGAAACTCTTCTTTCTCTGTGTGGTTGGTTGTGAGTCAACTGTGTTTCACCCAGCTGCGTCAAATTTATTTTATTCGCCCTCAGTCTTGACCCTTTCCCTTCTCACGGTCTCTTAGAAAAAGCATGGTGTTGTCTAGCTCTGTTATTTTCTGATGATGTCTACAGTAGTGGGTATTTTTCCACTAGCTCACTTTTTGTAGGGTTTCTCCAAACTGAGGGTGACTTCAAAATAAGACAAAATGCTAACAGGGCCAAATTATTACCAAACAAACCCAACACTTCATGTCGGTTTCAGAAACATATGGATAGACTAAACATAATCACTGCAGGGATAAATCTTTATCATTCACTGTCCATCACAACCTCAGAAATCTTGCTATATTTTCATCACGCTAAATTTCAAATGCCTTCATCCTCCTCTTTCTCATTTCTGTCTCCCGCTGACATTTGCCCTCTGACAGGTTCATATTAGATAAGACCCGCCTACTTGACATTTGTCCAACCAATCAATAGGACAAATGATAGCCTGTGACCATCATACTTGCTGAACACCACTTTATATAAACAAAATACTGCATGGAGGATGTCTTTATCAGAAAACAACCGCATCAGCTGCTTATTTAAATGCATATAGTGACATAATGTTATTTTCCAGACAACATTTTGTGGTCATGCTAAAAATGAAACCACAAAGTATAAACCGACGCTGTTGTTTTCATATGAGGACAATCTTCTCCCTGCTGGTGTTCAAATGCTTAAAATGACACGTGTTTTATTGATGAGAAATCTGATGGCTGTTATTCCTCAAAAGCAAAGTTATGAATAAGAGTTATATTAGCATTGCAAAACCTCTGCAGCTGTGTTCAGACAGAACATGATGTAAATGTTTTTATCTTACCATTATTTGCGCAAATTTGACCTCAGGGTATGCAGTCTCAATTTATTCGGCCAAAACAGCAAATGACTGTATAAACACGTTATGTGTAGCTAGCTAGCTTTAAAGTTTTGACTGACTGATTTTGAAACTCGCCAGAATCTCTTTATTATTGTTTTCGCTGTGCATTTGTGTTTCATTTATACTATGGATCCCTGACCCATCTTTGCATCACATTGCACCACCTACAGAAAATGTGTGACTATCTCTATAGGACGTGCTATGAAATGATTGCACAGTATTTCAGGAGGGTAAGTGGAAAGTGGGTGTACAAAATGACTGACTTTGACACTATTTGAGATCATGTTCATATATGTCCAACAGTCAACCACTATTTTCCCCAACTTAACCAAGCAAGTGGCCTTAGTTGCCTAAACATAACAAAACCTTAGCTTTATAGAAGTGGCAGATAAGAAAACACTCATTGACTTGCTTCTGCATGGAAGTTCATCCTTGAGGTTAGAAACAATGGTATTGGGGAAAAAATAAAAGATAATCTAACCTAAATGTCCATTTGCTAGACTTTCTTGAGCTTTCAACAACATCTCAGACTTCAGCGGGGAATGGAGATTGCTGTATTGTCACGGAGATAATCTCTTTGAATAGTTATCCAGCAGAATCTGTATGCTGAACAAGATTCTGGTATTGGAATAGTAATGGTCTCCGTTTGTAGTACACTGCAGTCCGAGAAGTATTTACCGATCATGTCTGAGCTGGCTAAACTTGCATGCATTTAAACCGTCAATGTGAAGCACAAAAGAGGTAGAACACATTGACTGACGTGCAATCTCGGGATCCATTGACTATTGGCTGAAAACAATTTACTTTTTTATTAGCTTTTTAAAAATTGTTCTGCATCCATATGCTGATATCTGTTCAAAGAGATTAGCCAAAATGTTGTCTGGACCTAAAAATCTTTCTCTCAAGTTGCTAAACATTATAAAAATTGACCAGACCTTGGATAAGAAATCTTGGCCTGGACTTCTGCTGGCAATGCAGGAAACCTTTTTAAGTATTGACCATTGACCAAAGAGACTAAATTGTCATCAGAGTGATAGTCGATGGGTTTTGAGATTGTCATGGCTGTAGCTTAACCGTCATCAAGTTCCATACTTAGATCACGTGACATCAGCTGAGCTATCTCCATCCACTGATGAAGGCTGTGAGCTTAAAAAAAGCTAGTAAGTGGACCTTGAGTTAAGATATTTCCTTAAATTAAACTACATTTATATGAGTTGTTTTGGAAGTTAATGACAAATTATCCATTTTTGTCTGACTTAGGACTCAAGTGTCAAAAAAAGTTAACGTCTTGCCTTCAGGGAAGGAGGAATCTACTAACAAGTAGGATGTCAAGCCCCTTAGTCTAGTATTTTATTTATTTATGTATTTTTTAATTGAATTCCATTATGACAGAATGGCAAAGCCTTCCCACTAGATTTATTAAATTGCAGATAATATGGCTTCCTTTGTAATGATTTCTGGATGACTTCATTTTTCGGTGAGATTAAGTCAGGTTGGTTAAGCAGGGTAACAGAGCAGACGTGTGTATGGATGCTGGAGCTGGCCCTAACAGGTGTTGTGAGGGCTCTGGCATTAACACCAACACCTGGCCTGAAGCCCCAGAGACCACATGCTGCACAACACTATTAGTCAGCTATGTGGACCACAGATAGACAGAGCTAAAACTGGCTGCTGCCACTTCACAGAGAGTGAGAGACCTATAAAAGAATAGCTCCCCCGTCTATTTTTGCCCTCCTGATAACATTTTATCACCCGATTTCAAAGTCTTTAGAGGGGATATTTCAAAGCGAGCCAGACATTCTGAGACAGGAACAACTTTGCTAGAGTAATTTCTCCTCACTGTGTATGAAAATTTAAATTCCTCGCCGCTCAATGGGAAGCAGAAGTTGAAACGAGCCAGAAACCACCAGCATGTGCTGAGAAATTCCTTCTTCCTTATGGTGACGATTACCAAGAGGGGCAAAGGGAAAGGGGGGTGTAATGACAGCCGCGGTGGCACTGCCCTCTATCTAGAGAGCGCCTCCATGGCCTGCAGTCAAAACTATCAGCTCCCTTTCATGATCATCTACTGTACAGCAGCACTGATAATCCACGGAGCAAAACGAGGATGCTTCGTCTTTTTTTAAGTAAATGCAAGAATGTGTTCTATCCACAGAGAGCCATTTAACATTCTTCTGTAAAATGGCATCAGAAAGGAAAAAAATACCCTCTTTTTCCACAACACGTGTTCACTCCTTTGATACCTCAAAGTGAGCTTAGACTGATTTATATCAAAAGATTCAAAGCCACTGACCCCTTGAAACCTGAGCAAATTGGCTTGATTTATCATAAATAATAACTGGCCAAAAATTAGCAAGAAATTAGCAGAAAGTTACGAGAAAATTAGCAGGAAAAAAATGACAGGAAAAAGAAAGAAAAAAAGAAAATGACCTCAAGGAAAAAAGCATTAAAAAACTTTTTTTTTTGGTAATACAATTTTAAGTATATTAAAAGAAATTTAAATATATTTTATGGACATTTTTCCTTTGTGTATAAGATAATATCTATTTATCATCCACAGCAATTTTTTAGGTCATTTCCTTGTCATCTTCAACTAAGTTTAGCAGTTTTCTTGCCAAATTGCTCATTATGTTTTTTCTTGTGTTTTTGAAAGACAGACCAATTTCCTCAGGTTTCAGAGGTTTAAATGCTTGTGAGAGGAGTCTGAAAGCAGCACAAGAAAACTGATGTCAATCCAAGTTTTAACGCGTTAAACACAAACAAATAAGTTTTGATACTTTACATTGTGTAACAACTGGATATCCAAGGGGAAAAGTGCAGAAGAGGTTCCGTTTGTCTGTTTTAAATCAAATGTATGGGTTAATTAAACAGGGCTCAGGGGTCAAGATAATAATGGCTCGTGTCACTGATGACAATTCGTTCGTTTCAAATACATCGACAAAAACGCATGATTAGTTGAACCTGACGAAGCAGTTGTCTTGAGGTTTTATTGGCAGGGCCAGGCTTCCCATTTCTCATTTCCAAAGCAACGCAGTGTTTTTGCTTCATCACTGCTCATCCTTTATTTTGACAGATACAACTTCAGGCGTTTGCAAGCACATCAATGTCTTGTGACATTGCCACCACATCCAAATGGAGACACAGGAAATGACAATCTTGCCTTTAGTTCTGCCTCTTTTTCATTGTGCTCTTCATGACTAGACCTCCCAGTCTCCAAAGTGAAAAATGATCCATTGATTAGACTCCTCAGTCATTAAAGGGCACATCCAAGCACTGGGCAATGAGCATATGGGATCAAAGGTCACCAAAGGGTCCTGTTCATAGTAAGGCCTTCCTGCAAGAGGGCACAGCAACTCCCTTTATGATCCTTCATTACATTAGAGGTTAACCTCAGTCTTTTTTTTCCTACCAGGGGGATAATGTGAACCAGCAGGCGCTTTTGTTCAGCACTGGGAAACAGTGGTTAACAGAGTAACAGGAAGAAGGTGTGAAAGAGAAGATGTCGGGGAGATAGAGGAATAAGATGAGACAAGAGATGAGGGAAGGAGAGAGGATGTGAGAGTGAAGCCAGCGTGTGGAGGAAGATTTCCTGAGTGTCACTGCAGCCCTGATTCCTCCCCACTCCTTCTCCCAGAAAATTAAATATTGATCAATCTCACAGGCCTACTAACAACGGAGGAGATAAAGAAGAGTATTAAAGGAAATAAATAAATATACACTTGTATCACCTGTCCAAGCTGGGGGAGAGGGGGTAGCGAGGACAGGGGGATGGGTGTGTGTTTATGGAGGGCGATTCCCAGGCTTGGGAAATGCAGGTCCATCCATCAGCCACACCCTGAACACGAGGTAGGTTTAGCCGGGAAGGTCTAAAGGCAGGCAGACTCGAGGCTGGGAGGTGGGGTCTTCTTTATCGCGCTTCTTCTCTGACAGTGAGCAAACAACCCCTCATCTCTGATCAGCTTTATCAGTAAAGCTTCTGAGGCTGCGCAGACTTTTAAATAATTAACAAGGCGTACATTTCTATAGCCCTCCTGATGAGGGATCTGCATCTCAGAGCTGTCCTTTATACCCTGAGCCGTTATTTATGCCCCTGTTCCTAGTCCTCCCAGGAAGATGAGGCATAAACAGCAGGCTTTAATAAGTCTGCAGCTTCAGCTAGGCCTCGCATTACTTTTGCACAGGAACATCACACTATTTCAAAATAAATGCATTTTAAGAAACATGCTTTCATTCCCCAAATTAATAAAAAAAAAAGACTAAGAAGGAAATATATAGCATTTGATGTAAGGGAAACCATAAACAGGAGAAAAACTTTTAATCATTGCAAATGTAAATAGGAGAAAGACAGGCTAATTAAATACTAGCATTTTCTATCTTCCAAAATGTTTGATTTTTTCTATATGCTTTGTGTCAGTAGCTGTAATGTGACCATATATGTCCATTGTTTGGTTGCTGAGGTGGTCGTAGCGGTGTATGTCGTAAAATATTTGGGTGTTCAGAAATCAAAATTGATAAGACGTTCTCCTATTTAGGCATGAAACTAGCTATGACCTGGAGGATGACATCAGTGCATATAAAAGAATTTATTTACTTTTACTCCCTGCATGAATGTTTCACAGGGGTGTGCAAGCATTCATAAGATTTCACAAAATCTTTATCTTTTTTTTCCATATAATTTATGCAAATGACATCCATGCTTGATGTTGCAAGCACTCAGTCCCCTTATTTAAATGAATAAGTAGTATATAAACATAGCAATAACAATAAAAATAGTTTATTACACACTATCATGTAGTATGCAATGCTTTAAATGTCTCCTATGAACACAAAAGCATATAATGGACATGGGGCATACATTATGATACCTTATCCTTATGCAGCCTTATGAAATGCTAAATAGATGGATTTAGGTGACAGTGTTGCCAATACACCCTTCCCTTCCTTTTGATACAACAATGTGTAACAATAATATGTAGATATATATATCACCTTTTCATGACAGAGGAAAAATAAACTTGTGTTTAACTTTGGGAGCATTTTTTTTTTTTTTCATGAAATGTTGTCGGTTTTTTTAAAGTTGTATATTTAGCATGAGAAACAGGTCAAATTTGTATTTCGAGAAAGTTAGGCACAAAAAAAATTATGGTTTCAGTTTACACCTTACCATGAATCAACGATTCATGATTTTGTAGCTCTGTGAGCACCTGGGTAAACTTCTGTTTTCAACCATCATCACTATTTTCATGACTTTAGTAAACTGAAAGACTGAAAAAAAGATGAAGATGGTCGCCCCTGATTTCCAGTTAGTGGTCATAATAAGGTGAAAAAAAACCCATCAGACTTAATTTAAACCTTTTTAACCTCAAAGTGCATTACCTCTTGCATTTAAGTTTATGGGATTCAACCTTCAAGATTGATTCCCACTGTACTTAATAAGATAAGCATCACCAATCATCACAAATGTGGTGCACCCAGTAAGGATTTTTTAACCCAGTTTATATGGCAGTGTCACTTGGGGCTCTTACGGCTGTGACTGATCTAAACAAAAGCCCATTTCACTTCACCGAATAATGAACTGTTTGCATTTAAACCCCCCTCTGCACACGCACACGCATACACACAATACTGACAGCCCCCGAAACAGCTATTGGATGCAGCTCCTTAAACAAATTATGACAGGCGATCTTCCTCGCCGATCGACCTTTGTTGACCTCTTATATTGCAGATATTTATTACTGTCCTTTATCCTCCAGATAACACTGGCTACATTGCGAATTGTGTGTGTGTGTGTGTGAGAGAGAGAGAGAGAGAGAGAGAGAGAGAGGAGGTGTGTAAATCCTGGAGTGGAAGCAGCCAGGCAGCTGGTCATAAACGCCAGCACTATAGGATTTCCACATAAAGAAACGGAGTGCAACAGCCTCTCTATCCTTTCCCACCTCCCACCTCCCCCGTTCCTCCACTCCTAACCCCTCCTCCCCCCTTCTTCTTCCTCCACCATGCCCCCCTTTCTACTCTCCCCTACTGTCGTTCCACTCATGATCTGGAGAGATGTTATCGCTCCATTTAAGAAAGGAACAAACAAGATTATACTTTAAGTTATCCACGATTATGGCCACAAATCTGGTGCTGCTGGAGCGAGGGGCGGGAGGAGGGGGGGTGAAAGATGATAAAGTAAACTGAGTTGCTTTTCTTTTCCTCCCAGTCTATCTCTTTTTATCCGCCACACAAACAGATTTATAGGATAAAGAAGAAGAGGCTTTTGTGGACAGTATATCTTTCAAAAACAGTCAGGCCTTCTGGGAGGAGGTGAAAAAAAATGTGACAATGACATATGTCTTCAACAGCTTGCGCCTTTTTCTGTCTGATTGTGTGTGTGTGTGTGTGTGTGTGTGTGTGTGTGTGTGTGTGTGTTGCTATGACATAATCCCTCACACAGAGTCAACAGCATCCCTTAAACACACACAACCTGACTGAAAGGGGGAAAAAATAATGAATAAAAATGTCAACCTCTCAGATTGTAAATTGAAAGGGCCGTTGTAAAGGCGCTCTCGTCGCCTCAGCTGCGGCCCAACGTCTCGGCGCGACATGCACTTTACATCTGCACCGCCTGGCTTCTGACTGCGGCTCATCACAAACACGACAGAGCAGAAAAAAAAGCGCGACACCTAGAAGTCTATTCATGTCATACAGTAGAGCGAGGGGGCTTTTTTCCCCGTCTCCTCCGCAGCTACAACCATCAATTTAGCTCCGTGGTGGCCAGTCAGCCCCGCTCTGTCCCAGCTGTGTTTGACACTATTTATCTGCTCTAGTGAAGCAGATCATTTTTGATTATTAACCTCCCACCCCAAAAAAAGAAAAGCTCCCCCGAAAAGGTTAAGACGCAAAATGACAACCTCACGCGATTCTCACCCGGGCAATCAAACACTTGACTGTTACAGCTGCAGAGCCACTCCATCAAATCGTCTTTTCAAAGCACGCATGCACACACAAACACACACACACACACACACACACACACACTTCAGCTCTTTCTTTCTCACCCCATCCCTCAATATGTTTTCACCCCCCCTTCATCTGACTCTGTCTCCATTCTTGCTATCTTTTCATTTGTCTCTCAATCCAATCTTTGTCTACCCATCTCTCCCTCTCTCTCTTTTCTTCTCTCCCTCCCTCGCCACCCTCTGTCTTCTTCTCTTGCTCGCCTCTCTCAGTCCATGTGTGCACCCTGCCCATTAAATTACAGTCCTCTCTAATAAAAGGTTGAACTTTCTTTACCCACTCATGTGGATGAAGAATCTGCCAGTTTCCTGCTGTTCCAAATTCCTGCCTCAGAATATTGGACACACACACAGACACACTCATACACACACACAGAAGACCCTGCTTTGCCTCATCGTTTGCGTTTATCTTTCTCACTTAAAGTGTCACACATGCTAACATACAAACGCTTTCTCTAACACACGCATACACACTGATGACGAATTCGTCAGCCCCTTTTTACCCCGCTGCTCCAAACCTGTCCCCCTTGACATCTTCATTCTATACACACCGGTGCCATTACGCCTGCCCATCCAATAAATTAAGCCCATTTACCCTTCTGAATTATGTTATGTTTATTGATGCTCGTATAATTTAATTTCACACAAATTCCATTAAAGATTATGCTCTCTGTCACAGAGCAGCACTTCCAGGAGAGGGGGGAATCTAATCGGGTTATAATGGATCTGAGACATGCATTACAGTCGGGAGACACACAGCGCACAACGTCCACGCACACAATTGTCATCTTAATAACGCAGAGTCAAGCAAACGGATCAATGGTCACCGCGATGATGCTGTCAAACCGCACTAAGTGACAGGAAGCTTTCAGAGCTCGCTATCAAAAGGAAGTCGTCTCGGGGGGATTATACTGTCCTCTGGGCCTGCGGGGAATAAAATATGTCACCTCAGTCACACAGCTTTGTCAATAATTACACAGTACTACACCCTGAGATACTGCACTCCAGAACCCTGACCTGGAAAATTAATTGCAAATATTCAGACGGTAAACCAAATATTTGTCTGAAATTCCATTAGGGTTGCCCACTTTGCGCAGTTGGTAATTCAGTCTTAATGAAATCACTTTTCACTGTTCTGTTAATAATCTGCCAGAGTGTGGATGAATTTATGAACAACAATAGTTCAAGCTTTGCCTTCTGACTTGGTGACTTCTGACTTGATTTGCATGAGCATAAACATGCAAAAGTTTGTCTTGGTTGATGACTCTGTCTCATGTCCCCTCCCCTCATGTCTCTTTGGGATGAACATCACAGTACAGTACAATAACACATCCCAATGCTAGAAAAAATGTTCACATTGTACATTTATGAAAGACACAGATATAATGCATTTACAAATTATTTTGTTGCTACAACATTGAAACGTAAAGTATCTCCATCAACAATGTGGTGAAGGCACAGAAAAACTTGGTATGGCTGAGAAAATATCAGGTTTAACTATGCAAAACCTGCTGGAAAAGCAGTCAGAAAACATCGTGATGTGTCAGTAGAAAACAATCAGGTATGGTGTCACAATAAAACAACAAAACTAAATATGTCTCAGTATAAAAGCACCCTTTAACATCCTTATGAGACGCAGGTTGTAAACCCATCTGTGGCTATTCTTGAAGATGACATCAACTAGTATTAGGAGTGAGAAAGTCCACGTAAAGTGGGAGGAAGGGGAGATGGACGGGTCTACAAATCAGGACTTTCACCAAGGAGAACATGGGCTGTGTCTTGTGTGAAACAAAAAGTCAAAGTTGTTTTAACCTCACGTTATGTAATTTATGTACAGCCATTGACATGAGACATTTATTTCATGGTTCTACAAGACAAACTTACTTAATCAAAAACGTGATCTTTTTGCTAAACCTAACCAAGTCATTTGTTACTTAACCATGACCACTGCTAAATATTAACTGCCTGTGGGGCACTATCAAACCCCAAGGGGTGTGGTGTCGGTATTTGACAGCCTGGGAATGTAATGCCCCAGGAAGAACATTTTCCTGGAAGCAAACTTCGCCCTGGTTCCATAAAAAAAAGAAAAAAAAAAAAAAAAGAAAGCCTATTGGATATTCCCATCAGATTTTGGATTACTGCAAAAATAAGCTCTGCGATATACAAAGTTTATGATACTTACATGTTTTGTTCAGCAAAATAATCTCCACACATTAACACCACTTTCAGGATATAGAAGCCTAAATGCAGTCACTAGAAGTAGAAAGCCAATGCCCGGCTATAATGAACTACATTACCATTGTGTTGCCACAGCTACAAAGCTGTAATACCATGTTTGGCGCAATTTGGCTTGATGATATTGTGTAGTCTCGTTTAGCCACTTGTTAGCAACTGCCTTTCTAAATACACATAAAATCCTCAAAGTTCACAAGTGGGGTATTTACCAATGCATTTTATGTTGTAGTACAAAACGTGAAAGTCTCTTAAGCTAGCCTAACTGCAGACCTTATTTCAGGCATCTAACTAAAAACCCATTCTAAAAACTGGAGCTGAAGGTGCTGAAATGCTAACAGATTTCTGGATTTTAGGACTCATTGCTGCGGTTTTCTAGGAATGGGTTGATCTTGCTAAGGTCTCAGAACCATTCCCCATCTTCTCCTCCTCCTGATGGAAAACTCATACACAGTACATGTAGTCTGAACTACTGTATATCACTTCAGAAATGTTGATATGATACCTGCAGTATGAAACATACAAATATTACATAATTGTGGTTTGCAGAAACGTACAATGCCAACATTTCCCTCAAAAGACTAGGCTGATTAGGTGGGATCTTCACTGTAAGACTTTTCGCCTGCCAAAGGTTTAATAAACTTTTTGAAAATAAGTTGTGGCACAGGAAAACGTTACAGATAATAGGTTCCATCCTGTCCACTGTCAAAAATGAGGGAAACATTCCAAATGTCTGAATGGAAAAAAAAATGTTCTCGTATTATTTTAACAAATTTGCATGATTACATTTTTTTCCTGAGAGTGCAGCTGTTTTGTCCTTTGAATATTCATTGCAGTAATGCAATTTATTTCTATATCAATGATGTAAATTAATTCATACATATCATTTATACAGTACGAGATGTTGATGAGAATCTTTCCTTTGTTTGTTGTAGCATTAAATGTGGGTTGCACATCCCTTATTAAAGGACTAACCACTGATCCTCATCATGCAACAATTAAAACTGAATAATAACTGCAATTACGAGCCCAGTTGACAATTCTGACGTCCTGGAGCTTCACGTCAGCCACTCCTGAGTCATTGCTCCAAACCATAATCTTCCACAACACTTCATGGTTCGCCTTTCTTTGTCATGACAATGAGTAAGAGCTTAGTCACACTGAGAATGGAGACAAATAATGAGGATTTATGTTGGTATTATTTAGGAGCCTAAGTGGCAAATGATTAGAGAACATTACATTTTTTGGCACCAGTGATGCCGCCTTTATCTTTTCTCATTTTAACTACTTAATTTATGGCACATTTTTGCCCTTGTATGATATATTAGTATATGATTTAGTATACTTTAGGAGAAAAAATGTATAGGAGCACCACCAGTATGTGCAGAGATTGTCTTTGTGTCCTTAACCCCATTTTTCTCTTGCTTACACTTCCCTTGTAAAGTGACAGGCTTATTAAGAATAAGTTTCTCCCACACCTCCCAATAAGCCATTTGTAAGGCTTGAGGTGGAGTTTATCAACGGCCTGTAATAAGAGGCATGTAGCCTAGGTCCACTGTGGCTTTGTCTTCATTTACCTGCCTGTACATGTGTTGTATTCAGGATTAATTTGCTGCTTTGATGTATTAAAAAGAACCAGAGGATTTCCAGTGGCATGCTCCCCAAGGTGGAGGGTTTTAAAAGGAGCTTTTTCTTCATTCCTGCACTTAGGTTTATTACAGATCCCCAGACTGTCCAATTTTAAAGAAATATGCCTCCAAAATAGCAGGATAATTGTTTTTACTTTTTTTTTTTTTTTCGGGCGATTCCTGCAAAGGAAAATTGCACATGGCAACGTTAGATTTTATGAAACCTGAGCAGTGGCAGTGAATGATTCGAAGAGGATTAAACTCGTTTTTCACGTCCTTTCAGTTAACAAATGCCTAATTTTAGAATTTAGGGGATTTAACAGCATAATATCGCACTCGATTGTACCGTCATTGTCTAACATTGCATTCCAGCATCCCAAATATTTCCGTATGCGTAGCCCCACCATGAAAATGATATTTGCAATTATTGCCTGTCATTATAACTGCAATAACAGACGCACGGATGACTAAACAAGCAGCAATCCAAACATCCACTCATCTGTGTACATCTCTTGCAAAAAAGTTTACACAATTTCAAAACAAAAACAAGAGCAGAGACATCTATAAACCAAATGTGATGACACATCAAACCGTACACCAAACAGAGCTGTTCTGTCATACACTTCCTGTTGTTTTATTTGTCCCGTTCTGTGTTTATAAGACGCAGACACAAAGACGAGGGGCTTTCGCAGCACTCCAGACAATATGTGGACAAGGCATCAACAAGAAATCCATGTTAAGAGTTCCATCCATCCTCATATTAGTCTTGCTAAACAGAGGCACCTTAAAAACTTCTCCCCTCACCCCCACCCCAGGCAGTGAAGTTAAAACGCTCCCACTTGCTAATGCAGTTCCCTGTCCTCCACCTCCCACAGGAACAGACAATTGTGCAAGACCTTTGAGCTGATTTCTCCTCTTTAAAGCCTCTGTGTGAAAATATACTCAGTGGGCACATACTCTAACATTTCAGCTGGAATGTGACATCAACAGTGGCCTCCAGAAAAACAGATATTGGCCAATCAGGTACTGTTAAGAGGATTGCATCTATTAGACCTGGCTGTGGATCCTCTGTCACAGCTGTCAGTCTCTGTTCAGCACAGGGGTTACATCTCAGCGTATTATAATTTACTTTGCTGAGCCCACTTTCCTCACCCCGCTGTGTTAACATGTTGCGTTCAGCTGTGGGTTTCATGAGTGGGTGTGAGCAGAAATAATGGTGATGATAGTGGAGCAACAGTTTTTCCTGTCAACAACCAAGTCCTGTCACTCGCACAGAATGTACAGTACTGGCTGCATTGCATTCTGGTCTACCGAGGCTGAACGAACTTGTGGTGTCTTACTTTTTTCATACACCTGGATTCCTCTCTGTATAATTGGATAATTCTGAGGTATTTATGACTGTTATTATGGATTTTCCAACCCACCTCCCCAAATAAAATGTAGGAAATGTACACATTCTTGCAAACCATGGATGTGTTACATTTGGATGTTCCATGTCTTACACTGATGTAGTTGAGAGATATGAGCTGAGTTTCTCAACAGGAGGATGAGAGTATGGTGATTGATGTGAGACCTCAGCTAGATGGCTGCCAAGCAATGGACAGCAGCAGGCCAGTGCTAGAGACTATAGTATGTGAGGTGGGTATTTTTTAGTTGAGGACTTTTCCAGCACTGTTTGCAGTGACAAAAGTGGGTATTTTTTAACAAGAATTCAGGCAATATCAATCCATTTTTAAAGTAATAATAGCGCAAATTGTTTTACGAAAGTTCTGGACATTTCCTACAGTGTCTGTAGAGACAAAAGCTGGTAGTTTATAACAAGACTGAGACATTTCTAGCTGTGTTTAAAGCAGCAAAAACAGAGTTCAGAACATTTTCAGTTCACGCATCTTTTCCATTTGAAATGTTCAAATAAAACATATCTGTGGGATGCAGAAATGTACAATGCCAAAATTTATTTTGATGCATGGGTGTAGCTCTTCCTACTGTAGACCTTGCGATTAGTGACATCTTTTTTTCTATGCTTTCCATGAAAATAAGAGGAGAGCTATGTAGATACAAAGTGAAAACTCGGTACTTATTTGTTTCATCCCAGTATTGTATTTTTGTCATCTTACTGTATTCTAACAAGACTCAAGCAAGAAAAGACAATGGCTAATACAAGTATTGTTACCTCCTTTTCATTTGTTGAGAGGTAAGAATGGGGAATATTTTGATACAAAGATGCTTGTTGCTGTTTGACCACTCAAAGCTCTTTCACACTATGAGTAACATTCACCCATTGACACACACATTCATACAATGGTGACTGAGGCTACTGTGAAAGTTGCCACCTGCTACTCAGTTGTTTTGTTTTTTAATTTTATTTTACTTAAAGATTCATACACCAAAGGCACCATCAACCAATAAATAGTTATATTTAAAAACCCTTATCAGTCGACACCAGGTTTACTGGCCTGCTAGGCTCTTGCAGCCAGTAAAGGATTAAACCCACCAAATGCAAACCTTTGTGCTACCATATTTTTACTCAACATGTCACAGGCAAAACAATGTACATAATCTGACCAGCAGGTCATCTCTTACTGTCACACATCTGCATTTAGGCACCATTAGTTCATCTGTCACAGCGGTTCAGTGTCAATACGCCCGGCATGCTCTCAGTTAACAGATGTTATGTGTTGTCCTACGTGCCCACGTGCCTTGCTTTATGCTTTATGCGCTAGTAGATACAGATGCATGTCGCTATGGTAACTTCAATCATCTGCAAATTGGGTTTTTGCGCTTCATCAATAGGCATTTTGACAAGCAGCGTCCATCACAGCGCATCTCACTCTTGCCACAGCGAGCAGAGAAAGAAGTGTCTCAATAATTTCTTTTCCAACACAACCACCACCACCCCAATCAAACCTAATTATACCATATTGCTTTTCTTGTCCAACAATAAGGAAGGTTGCTGGGGGTGGGTGAGAGGGAGAGATTTAATGTAATTATTGAGACACTTCTTTCTCTGCTCGCTGTGGCAAGAGTGAGATGCGCTGTGATGGACGCTGCTTGTCAAAATGCCTATTGATGAAGCGCAAAAACCCAATTTGCAGTCATAAGGCAACTACCTTCCAATTATGTTAGTGCCAGAGCATTCCTCAAGCCCAGCAACTCCAATCCTTCTCTCTTTTCTGAGTGGCTAGACCATTGCCCTTGGCAGACAGGTACCAAATGGGCTGCTCTCTGCATGCTGCCTTTAATGTTTTATTGATTTGCTTAGCATACGCCCCGATTCAACTCACACACTCCAACACTATTGCCCTTTGTACTCAGAGCCTGACCTGCCCCACATGAAAATTACGTTATTGAAATATGTTAAATGTGTCACCCCCCTCTCCGAGAGAAAATATCTCACCTATTGATGGATCTTTCAGGGGCTAGCAGATTGGTAATATTAGATCCCCACCAGCTTAATGACTTCTATTACTACGATTCCATCACCCCCCTCAACCAATCAATCATATGAACTAGGTAACATATCAAAGCCATGAATAAAATCAAAAGGGGATTAGAAGATATATTTTCCAATTTTCATGTCAGCTACAAAAGAAAGTATGAAAAGTGGGTGAGATGGAGCGCTCAGGAGTAAATCTGCTCGCCATGGAGAGAGAGAGAAATGGAACAAACATTTGAAAAGAGGAGTTGTGAAATTAATGAGCAAAGAAAATGTCACCCGTGCAACAAAGAACACATCGAGCCCTCAATTTTCTCTTCCCACTTAATACGAGAGCTCACAATCATCACTCAGTTGACTACAGGGGATCCAATTACCCCGATCTAAAGATGGTATCAGCGAGCAACACAACCACACAAATATTTCTTTCTAAATCCCATTATAAGTAAGAGCAATGATTAAATCTAACTTTTCTTTTGACCTGTGAGCTGAGCAATGTACAACAATGCAGAGACTTTACGCCCATTAAGGAGACTTGCATGCATGGTGCTCCTGTGTGTGCGCCTGTGTGCATCCATGCTCACATGTTAATGATGAATATGTGTCTGCCATGTCCTCAGACTCCCCGAGCAGAGGAAGGGACCCTCAGACAGAATACACAACAGGGACAGACACAGCTTATTCCCAGACAATGTCAATAGCTCAAGGGTAAAATCATTTGTCACTGCAGTGAAATCCCTCTAAATGTATACATTTATTATTGTCGCGCTTTAATTGATCGCAGGGCGCCAAGAGAAATACCAAGGGCCTGTAATACTCGCCTATCTCATTTACAAATCACACTTCGCAAAGCTTCAAGGACATGCGGGGCTCCTCTAAAAGAAAAGGGGAAGAAATATCGGTTTCTGGCCCTCAATATCGCCAAGTTATGCATCAGTCTGGCTGCCCTGTATTAAACAGAATGATGCATTACACAGCGTATGGATGAAAGGTTAATAAGTCAGAACAATATTTATGATGCTACATACGATGTCTCATTTACATTTGTGATAAAGGACAACTTTGCTAGATGGAAACGAAAATGTAGCATATGAGCTGTTATTTTATTACATGTAAGGGTGGGGCGACGTGTCGACGTAATCGATTACGTGAATATGTCGATCCACGTAACGTGCGTCAACGCGTCGCACCGTTTCACACAGCGTGCGTAATGAGAGCAATAGATCCATGAATGAGAGAGTGAGTATTGCCGAGCATGTTGTTTTTTGATTTGGTGCTCGTGTATCGAGTTAGAGCGTGCACACTGCCCGTCTGAGCAGCACTTTTCAGGCGCAACTGAGCTGCGTGTCAGCTGCAGCACGTGGCGAAACCGTGGCTCACCGTTTTTTTACGTGTGACGTTCACTTTTGTTGACTCTGTACCACTTTATACTGCAGTTTAAAGTCTCTCTCAGTCACAGAGATGAGGAAATACAAAGATGTTTGTTTTAGCTCAACTTCCTTGCTTCCCTTTCAAAACAAAAGCTATCTGTCTGTGTCTCTGTGGACAGAATGCCATCGGTTGCTGATGCAATGCATTTTACTTACAGGCCGGGGTTGTCAGCTGTGCAGGAGCTTGTATAACTTCAGAAATGAGTGGAATATGTGCTTATAAATATGAAAATACAGCACTCATATCAGCGGGCAGTGGTATGCAGGCTGCTCTGTTTTTATGCAGAAAGAATGGACTAGTTATTATTAAACTGTTATTGTTAAATGTTAGTTAGTCTAACATTTCTGTTAGAGAAAAGTTAAAGTGTTATTCAAATTGCACAAATTTTACTGTAAGGTGTTTTTGTTGGACTGCTAGTTGAGGTTTGTTACTGTAACAAAGAGTAACTGTTTTGTTACTCCTCCTAAAAGTGACTTGAATTTTGTATTGTTTTATTATATTTATTTCATTTTGCTGTTGCATTGCTAAATGTATATTGCACTACACTCCCTTTGCTTGAGTGGAACAAGCTCTTGCATTAATTTTATATAGGAGTGACTTTATATTAGACTGTAAAACACAGATTACCAGTTAAGACTGGATAATGCCCTGCAGTGTATGACAAGTTTTAAAATGTTATTTTTGGTTAATTAGTTATATTAATTGAGTAATAAAAACATAATAGTAAGATCAATGAAAAAAATCGATAGATTAATCGATAAAAAAATAATTGTTAGGTGCAGCCATAACTACATGTTTAGATTAAATATGTTTACTGTAAATGTACATGTTAAGTTTACCTTTATTGTGAAATAATTAAACCAAAATAATCAGAGGCCACATCTCATGAATTTTTGAGTAAAGTTTTGAATAAATGTTCATATTTATGCTTTATAACAATCTAATGTTACTTCTCTGTGATTCATAAAGCTCTCTTACATTGAGAGAGTGTAGTCTTGCCAGTGCAAATGCTAAAAAGTGTTTGGAATATGAGGTAAAGCTCAGTGAATCCAACTAATCATGTTATTCCTGAACCAACCTGTAAAAAAAGTTTTATAAAAATGATAAAAATATAATACTTGGTGCAGGTATTAAAAAGTTTCCAACTCTGGAAACTCTTAGTAAAAAACAAAACTATTCACCAACTTGCTTGTATTGATATTTTCAGTTTTCACATTAGAAAAATCTGGGTAAAAATAGCGGAAATAAGCCAAAAAAAAGTTAGTAGGTTCTCCTTGTGGCTAAAGTCAAAAACGAAATGATGCAATGAAGACGGTCAGATGGTCTTGTTGTCACGGCCCCTGCTTCTGCTTCGTCTGCAGTATAGGCAAAGTTTCCACGTCATCCAGCCACTCACTATTTCATGCCTCCACTCCACCTGACAGCCCCTCCCAAAGGCAAATGAACAAGAGAGCGGAGGTATCAGGGTCGTGCTAAACTGCAGTCCCCTATCTGGACCACTAGAAATGTTCAGATTGGGGCCCATGCTTCAACACAATCTGATCTCACAGAAATATGTAAAATGACCCCGACCGGATTAGTGGGCATGTATGTGTTATAATGATGTGCCGGAACCACCAACTTAATGCCAAAAGATAGTAAATTACAAATGGACATAGCAGTGAAATGCCATGATGTACTTTATGGTGATAAAATAATTATGTTATCTTGTCACATGCTCTTAAATATTGCCAAATTTTATCTTAAAAATTGATCAACAATTTAAAGGAAATAGAATGACTGTTGCAAGGCTTGTCAACAGTGAAGCAAAAAAAAAAAAAGCCATTTGAATCATTTGCAATTTGATCATTTGATTTTGAAGTACTTTACACATAATGACTTTAAACAGTTTTATATATCACACTTACAGAATAATTGCATTAATTCTAAAAATAATAAC
The DNA here is from genome assembly GCF_008729295.1 of Plectropomus leopardus. Classification (NCBI taxonomy): domain Eukaryota; kingdom Metazoa; phylum Chordata; class Actinopteri; order Perciformes; family Serranidae; genus Plectropomus; species Plectropomus leopardus. Next base: position 9,176,141 of record NC_056469.1, read on the forward strand.
CTAAGCATAAATCAAACAAACCACTAATGTCACAATAACTAATCACCTTGTGTTGTCACATTTTATCCCTGCTCCTCACAATCATCAGCAGAGCTTCCTGCCCTGCATAAGGGGCCCCATTGTAAGAGGCTTCCATCAATCCACCCAGCGCTGCAGGGGTTAACTGCTCTAATTTTATATTATCAGACAACTACACTGTTTTTCCTCTTACTATATCTGTCCACATAGGAAGCTATCAGTTGTAAACTGCCAGTAACAACCTTACATGCACACACACACACACACACACACACACACACACACACACACATGCACATGAACATATCAGGCACTCTATTCTCACTGGGACCACCCAGGTACAAGAGGTAATTACTTCAACATCTTTGGGTTACATCAACATTCTCAACCCCCCGCAATACATCATCTTCATAGCTGGCTTATTAAAGCTGCAGCATCATATGTAACCTCCAGGGCTGAAAAATGAAGCTAACGCAGATGTGCCAACAACTGCAGTTCCTTAAATGGCCACTTGAAGCTGGCTCCAGAAGCCAGTCAATTATCACAGACCCCCATGTCAAACTGCCAAACTTAACAGCAGAAATAATCACGCTTACAGTCTGGTACAAAAAACAGTTTTGGTCTCTATACCAAATTTATTCCTTCATGACAATTGTACAATTGTAATAGTGGGCGTGTAATTTTTTATACAACTCACAAATAACTTCAGTGACATTTGATTGTCTGCGGGGCATCACCACAAAAGTCAGCTCTACCCTCGCATCCAGGTATGGTCACTTCTGACTTCCAAAAATCCAAAATGCTGATAGCAGAAATGTCTAATTCAAGACTTCAAAATGGGAGTGCACAAACTTATGGGCGATGTCACGGTAGCTACGTCCATTATTTTTACAGTGCAACGTCATTTGGTTATCTCCAGCAAATAATATCATCCACTTCTATGCATGTCCTAATCAGCCCGTTCTCACAGAAATACGTGAAAAGGCCACTATCTCTTGATCCCCATTACATGTAGTGTAACAACCACAATGGGCAGTGCTTAATGTGACAAGTAGTAGAAAGAGCAACAAAATCAACATAAGAACGAGGTCAGGATGGTGAGTGGGTCAAACAAACATAGAACTTTTATCCAGGGGACATTGTTCGTGTCCTGTGTGAAACCAAAAGTCAAAGTCAACTTATTTTAAATGTACTGTATGTACTTTTTTTATGTACTTGCACCACATAATATGATGACTGTATTTAGTAGGTGTTGTGACATACTTGCTTTAAGTTATGTGTTTAAGTCAATTCCTTCATATGTAACAAAAGTACTTTGTGTTTCTAAACCATTTTTTCCCTACACCTAATCAAACTGCAACTTTTTCTGCAAAGTTAACCATGTGTTTAAACTGCAGCTGTTGGCTCGTCATTTTAACTCATTACAGTACATGCCACCAGCATATAATGTGGTGTAAATAAGTAGTGATCATTTCAGGTATCTCTGTAAGATAAAGTTGTTCTGATTTATGATGCTGCCTTTTAGGATATCTGTCTATTAGCTGTACTCAACAGTCAACCTGTCCATGTATTTGGAGAGACTTCAGCTCGCTCTCTTTCTTCTCTCACATTCCAAGAAATTATTGTCATATCTAAACATCGCTGCAATTATCCCTCCCATTTGGCTGCGCTGGTAATGTCTGTATAAAGCAATAATATGTCTGACACGCAGCGTCTATGCCGACATCTGTTCATGAGCCATGCAGCGTTCCCCTCCGATATTCACTTTCTATTGTGATCATTTTCAATTGATTCTTTATGAGTCATTTCAAAGCTAATGGCTTGTGAGCGGCGCGGTGAAGAGAGGACCTTTGGGAGAAGGTACTCAGACTGACAGAGGGATCAGAGATGAGTCGTGTACACGGCGAGACCAAAGGGGGCAACGACAGAACAACGTGATCAACAATCTGCTGAAATTTGCGCATAAAAGACCACAATCACACAGCTCTCATCCATGATTATATTCTAAAGTGCCAATTATGTTGTGTCAGAAAACTACAGTGAGAGGTTGACACTCTACAATAAAGCAAATAATTTCCAGTTGAAGGAACAGAAAAACGTTAATATGAGGGGTGGAAGATGGGGTGAGGAGGATCTCAGTTAAAGGAAGTAGCTAATAAGGTTTAATGGTGCGTGTCAGGAAGCCACAGTATGCAGGGGAAACACAGCTGGCTTCATTTTGTAAACTATTTGATATACACATCTATCCCGCTCACAATTATCAGCTGCTCTCAGGCCACTGGGGACCACTTAGGAACTCCAATCAGGGACATTCTCTCCCCACTCTTCAATTGTCAAGGAAAAGACATTAATGTAATTCTGTAAGAGTGCACAGGTCGAGCTGCACCCTGTGCTGCTTTGGAAGATTTTTACTACACATAACCTCCAAATGTTCATCATCCTTGTAAGCAGCGAGGTGTGAGAAATATGATCAAACATGCCCACATTATGGTAATGATGCACTCTTCAAATGATACAAAAATGTAGTCCCGCTGCAATTTATATGCATTTTTGCTGAAGTGTTTGCTTTTACTTATTGGTCAAAACTGTAATGACAAAATAAAAGCATTGTTTCATTTATGTTTCTGCCACAGCAGTAGCACCACTAGGTGTTCCACAGGGAGTGTGAACTTCAGCTTCCAATGTTATCCATACAGGCAACTTGATTAAATCGAATTGTACTTACAAATAAAAAAAGAGAGAAAAAAGTTTGTAATATTGCTTCAGTTCTAATGATCATATAGGCCTACTGTTGGCAGTTAACCACTTGGGCAGCCATATTGATGGTTGCTGGTTATTTGCAGCGTATCCTCAGTATCTAGCGTATCTAGCATTTGTGTCCTAAGAATGTCATTAAGTATGTAACATGTTACCTACTTACCATAGAGTTATGTATGTCAGGCTTAGGCACTTAAAAGTTACTTTGGTCAGCTTTAGGAAAAGAAACATTGTGATAACGTACATTAAAATGTACTCAAAGTTTACTTGGTTTCACATGGTTCCCAACACCTTGCCTCTGGAGGAAATTCCTGTGCTACTCTACTTCCTTCTTAACCCTTGTCAGCACATTGGTCACATGATCACAGCCTTCCCAATTACATGGGTTTTACACAAATTACTGGCACATGATTATATGGGATATATATGAAATTTGGTGCATTACTTTTTGTAGGTTTACATATGAACAGTACATGAGAACAGGAGCTTATTTGCCATCATCACAACTGGAACCATACAGAGACAGCTTAAGCTAGCTAGCATCCCTCTGTAAAATGTGTGATGCTGTGATGTGATGTAACCAGGTGGGACTGTTGAAAAAATAGAGAATGTTGTATCAGCAGTCATATATACAGAGCTATGACAAGCTCCAGTAAGTAGCGCACAACAGCAGTTGGCAGTGCATCTCCTAGCAATGAAGGCTTTAATTAACCTTTGTCACTGGACCCAGCCAGAGGACGCTACTTCCAGAAATATATCCAAAAGCTGGTTTATCCTCTTTCTGAGCAATAGAAAAAAATGCGCAGCAGCTATATTATTATTCATTACACAAAAAAAGGAAGAGGAATTCAAATTCTAATTTGATATTAGGACAAAAATAACTATTGTTGATATTCTCTTGGAAACACATGTACTAGCCTACTCTAACACAAGTCAAAAAATACTTAAATATAAATATTATAGATAAACCATTGCAGACATGCACCCCTCAATGCCTTTTTATTTTAAGTATTATTAAGCAAATATTTTAACACATACTTTACAGGTAAGTGTCATTGCAAAAAAAACCCCAAAAACATCACTGTTTGAACAAACAAACAAAAAAACATGTTTACTAAGGCAAATCAGACAATTAACACAATCATTTGACAAAATAAGGATGCCTTTATACGTAGAATCTGTTTTTAGACCTGGAGGAAGTCTGCACATGTATTTTCAACATAATTGCTTCACTTCCAAACTTCTGAACCTTTGTGTTTTTAGCGGTTAAGTGTTCAACTTCCTCACAAGGGTCAAATAATTGTCAGTGTCACCGGCAGATTTAGAGGCTGAAGCACCGGAGGATAAACCACCAGAGGGGACAAAGCTATATTCTCTGGCTGGTAGGATTTACACTGAACTGCAGCGAGGATAAGCCCATCATTAAATCATTATGATTGCAACCCTTGACTCTTGAGTTTTTTTCTTTTTTTTTCTTTTCTTCTCCTCTCTCGCTCTCTCTCTACCCACCACAGCGTGTGAAAAGACTATCCTGAACTTAAAAAATTGGATGTTGTCTAACAAGCCACTTGCATCTGATGGGCCTAATTTAAACTATTATGTTCTTGTGGTTTCCTGATCCTATTATAAATATTTGAAGGGAAGTATTTATCAGTGAGTTACTGTATATCAGCACAGATGGATTTCCTGTGCAAGCAAAGGTCAGTGATTTAGATGTATAAACATGTGAGTGGGAAACCCTGTGTGCCTTGATCTGAAAGTCATGGCTGTAATGACAAACAGGGGACACGGCAAAGTTAGCGTGGCGATGAATCCTGTTAGATATGGTTGATCTGAATGCTAAAACAAGTAAATTCTTTCACCTGGAGTCACTGGAGATTTGTGAAAAGGCACATCATACTGCAATTAATCCCTTGTGTGCTGCATTGAGACTCTCTCTATTTGTCTCTCTCCCACTGGCTCTGGGGCCACCTAAACAAGCGCTGCGGTGCCGCGGCTCGCCACTGGTAACGCCAAGTGTTTTATCGCACTGCACAATGTGCAGGTGACAGTAATTATCAGCAGATGACAGTGGCTGTCCTCAATGTGGACCAGATGGCGTTGCAGGGCGTCATGCGTGTACAGCTGTGGGGGAGGTCAGTGCAAAGAGGAAGGTAGAAAAGATCAAGATAAAGACAAGGGAAGGAGGAAGTAAAGACACATCAGGGACAAAGCATGGCTCCCTGTATCGCAGGGTCAAACCACAAAAAGGGAAAGCCTCATTTTGAGATGCTACAGGTGATGCCGGGAGCAGCATGATGCAGATCACACTGGTTAGTGTAAAATTGCATCCTGTGCATCCTGCATGCCCTGTTGAGGACATGTACCCTGCACGCCGCGTTAGCTCTCAAAACCTGTGCACACAGTGTGTAAACTCTGTTTTGGGGGTAAATGCTCTTGTATACAATTGCATAGGCAAAGCACAGCAACGGTCACGGCCACTCGGGCAGATATGTGATCAAAACCACACAAGGTGGCACACACTATTTGAAGTGGATGGGGAGTGTATGGAACATTAACAGTTGCTGACATTATACTGAAGGTGCAGATAACAGGATGTGGATTTGCTTTCTGTGTGGAGTTTGTGTGTTTGCCATGAGCTCCCCAGAGCTTCGTCGACTGTTGACTCCAAATTTCCATAAATATGGACTTGTGTTTGGTCTATGTTTGTCAGCCCTGTGAGAGACAGCGTGTCTCTTAGTGCATGCTGGGACAGACTCAAGCCACAGGTAGGGAAAATAAAGGAATTACTTTGGAAAGTTTTATTCACTTTTAAATACATAACATGACCTTTGGTTTGCCATTTTATCACGATTCCAATACTTAGGATGAGTGAGAGAATCAGGGGTGTCGTAGTGGGGGGATGTGGGAAAAAGCCTGCAATTAAAGGTTTGATTTTAATTGCAATGTATTTATAAATAATTAATGCCAAAACTAAATTAAACTTGGATGAATAGATAAGTTGAAAGACTGAACCTTGTATAACAGAGCTCTCTGAGGCCCCTCTCATCCCTTAAAGGTGCAAAATGGTTTAGTCCAGCCCTGCGCTAGCATTCATCTGTGCAACTGGAGCTGAGTGAATGGCTGATTAAGGTTTATTTTTACGACATTGCCCCATACTTCTACTTCTATGTGATAACACAGAAGTAGCCAATAGATGGCAGTAGCGGGCAGAGTCAAAAGTTTCCGACAACAATAAAAGATGCAACAATAGAGGAGGTCGTAATCGTGTGCCTATTAACAGAGGCAGAGCTGTAGACGTCGGAAGTCTGTGAGGCCATTACAGACATCCCAACATGAGGATGGAGAATTCTTTATTAATTTCACTAAATATTACTGTATTTTATTAAATAGTACCGATTAGTTCTTTTTGTCATTATTTAAGTTTCTTTGTCTTCTCTTACAATCGTATCTTACTTGAACTACGCTACGCTGCTTCTGCGATCTTTGTTGGCACTGCTCCGTTTCATCCATATTTATAAGATCTCAGGAAATGTGTATAAACAAAATGAACGCAGAGTATATGGACAGAGGGCTCTGTCTTTCTCTGTCTCACTATGTAGCCTTGAGCTGAGCATAAACGAGCCCTTACAAGAACCAACACAGACTGTCATGTCTTTCCCCCTAAAAAAGGGAAATTGGGTTTCCAAAAGAAAGAAAGAAAGAAAAACACACTTTATTTAAAAATAAATAAATAAATAAAAGGTGCATGAGAGGGTAATGAATCAAGACAGAAAGAGCTTTTACATAGGGCCCAGAATTCCATCTTCATATCACCACACAAAATGCTGTATTCTGATTTTCTGTGCTTTGTAGCCAAAAGGTTTCCCCTACATCACCACTGCTCACACCTTTACCTTCTGTCAGACAGTAAAAACTGATCAGCTCTCACAGCAGGAGGCACTAATGATTAAGAAAAAAAATCTACTGTCATGTCAGAAAAAGTAAAGGAGCGCCATTCTAAACCACAGTAAAGCCAGAAGTAAACACAGCAGCAATCTGTTAAAATAACTCTGCATTAAAATTGTGTCCGTAAGTGTCTGACTCCAAAACTGAATGCGTGCCATCACAGCGTACGGAACTGTACACCGAATAAAAAATGTGATACTGTGACTGCTCTTTCCATGGGATTAGGTGTCTGGTTAAATGCCACTCGAAAAGCCCCATTAGTTCATTTCCCTCTTGGTTAATTAACATCTGCCCCTGACCTTTCCAACAAATAGGGGCAACTTTATCTTGAAAGTCAAGGTTACGAAACTATGTATCAAAGCAGATTGATTACTGATCACTGGACTGAAGGAGAGAAGCTTTGGCTAACTGCTCCGACTCCAGTCACCCAGGTGAGGGTCAGCCGGATATGATGAAACTAATGAGGTAAGATGGAAGATAAAACATAAAATCCACAGGACTGGCGGCCTGTTTGTACTTGATTTAATGAATGAAGTGGAACAGGGGTGGACAAAATATTAGAAATACCTAATCCATTTTATTTTTTTCAACATTTTTTTTTATTTCAAAAAAAGATTTCAAATATTCAGATATGATATGAATACTATATTGAACAATATGCATGGAATACACTAATGTTCATTTAAAAAATCTGATTTATAGAAGCAAAGCTATACACTAACATATAACTCATATATATATATATATATATATATATATTTAAACAGCATTTCACACTACCAATTATCTGCTGATTTTTGCAGCGTATAGGCCACAGTATATAAGGGCATTATCATCTGGCAAAATGGGCACATCATAGTGAAACTCTGGTTGCACCCTAGGGTGCTCTTGGTCCTGTAGAATGGACTTGTACTCCTCTGCCATTATACAGCCATTATGATGCAGACAAGCACTCATCAGACCTAATGAACACCAGTTGATCATTAGATTACATATCCACTTCAGTGCTGAACAAATAGACAGAAAAGTTGAGAGCTTTCTGTCTGGTGAGGTTGCTCAGATTGTGTTACAACCTTTTAGATTTTGCAGTTGTCCTGGCCCCCGCATATGCAAAAACTAATTCAAGCCTTGTTTAATCTCTGTCAGTTGCTTAAAGGGGCACTCCACTGATTTCATATGGCAAAATCCGTTTAGTTGTCAAAAAAGTGCCAGCCTATTCAGCTTGTAAAATTACAAACTATTCAGTTTGTACTTCTCACTCCTTTTCAAATTGTGTAACCCAAGTTATCATGTAGTTGAACATTTCTTTTGCTTTTTGTTTTTATTGTCTGTAAATAGTACTTTTTTTGTCTGTCTGCTTGTTCATATAATCATTTCTCTACTTTATTTTACATGTTTGGAATGAATCAATAAATCTATCTAAATCTCAGGTTATAAACACACCTCTGTTAATATTCAGCTTAATATGGCTCAACATGTTTCAGTTAAATAAAGGTCTACTTGCTAGCTTTTTCAGGAGATTTCAACCACGTAATAGTCTTCATTCTTTGCTCACTTTGCTGTGTTTTTGTCCTGTTTTTACTACAAATTTACCTCGTTATCATTTGGTGTTTCCATCATTTTGTCCAGCAGCCCTTATACGTTTCCTTGGGAAGCCCTCCAACTTTTCACCCCCCCCCACCCTCTCTCTCTCTGACCTGGAATAGCCCTCCCCTCCACACCCTCAACATAAGAATAAACAGTGATGTATGAAGCACGCCATGTCTCCATTATCCACACAAGTCACTTTTAAAGCGAGACTCTGATCCCTATTCATTACGTCAAAGTGTGTAAGAGACGTTTCTATTACCACACCAGATGTCCAAATCAGCCGTGTTGTTTCAGCGCTTACTGTGCCCAGCCTCCCCCGTCCCACCGTTTATTTACGTAGGGGAGCTCTGGCGGCCGGGGGGGAGTCCTGGCTAATTGTGAGCAGCTGTAATATCACAGGGCCATCATTAAGAGGGCAACGGCTTTGTGCACAGATTCATAATCCAGCCTGAAATGGAATAGCAGCAACGTCCGCCGACCGCTACTGAATTACCAGATTGTTAGTGTGGCCTAATTTTTACACTTTGTTTATGAAAGACTAAACCGCTCAACATGATTAGCACCCACAACTGTGTGATATTTCTCAAGAGAGGTGGTCTCGGGCCAGGGGGAGGACCAAACTGCACCATCAGAGGGATGCTCAAGCTATGGACTGAAGCAGTAAGGATGGTGTGGGGAGTAATAAACTGTGATGCAGCCTTCAACAGGTGGCTGAAATCGGAATATAAATCCCAGGCAGTGTTAAAAAGCTTCTTTCAGTGTAATTTAGCTGTTTTATTATTTTTTATTTTTTACCTAAATCAAAAAAATCATACCCTAAAGGGACAGTTCATCCCAAAAGCAAAGTACATATTCCTCATCTTACCTGTAGTGCTATTTATCAGTCTAGATTGTTTTGGTTTGAGTTGCTGACAGTTGGTGACATCGGCCATAGAGATGTCAGCCTTTATTGCTATTTTTGCTTATTGCGATGTCTGTGATTTCTTGAAGTACCTTCAAAAACTCCACATCCCTAAAATCTGTACATCCTAAGCTAAAAAGGTTAAAAAGTCAATCTAAATTGTATCATTAAAAAAATTCAGAATACTGACATGTTTTTTTTATCCCATTTTACAAAATAAAATGCAAAACATATTTATCAAATAAAATTTAAGTGTAGAAACATAAACATGTATTTCTTAACACTACTAAACAAGTTATTTGAACTCTGCACATGTAAAACTGTTCTTAAGAACAGCGCCCATTTGTTCACTTACACTCAGTATACTACCTGTACTGTGTATTTTAGATCAATATATGCAGGTTTATACAAACAACGATCTCCCATGCCCATTGCGGGAAAAATTCTGCTGAAAATTCAGCAAACAGTAACAGCATGAGGATGGGGAAGACTGAAGCCACAGTTTTCCACATCTAAAACAATGAATAGTTTAGTTATTATGGTTGATATTTTAGATCTACAGAATCATGCAAACAATGATTTCCAGTGGACTGTTTTTAAAGGTATGTGCCTCTCGTCAATGAAAAGATGCACCCCTCTTTCTGCACCACAAACTGAGTGCCATTTAGTTCCATTATTTTCAAGAAAAGGCATCATCTCGGCAGCTGATATGTCCAACATGCAAGAATTCACACCAAAAATAAATCTGACAAATAAATAGCACTACAGTTAAAAGAAACCATTTCAAATTTTGACTTTGGGGTGAACTGTAGTGAACTGCTGAACTACTGAACTAAAAACAATTGATTTTATCCGTGAATCAAACTTGATTGCAAATGTATAAAATATCCAGAGCTGGTGATGTGCTCTGCAGGAGCATGAAGAGACTAGAATAACCTGGAAACCCCCACCTTGGTTCACTCCCTGGAATTCCAGCTGTTTATAGACCAAACCTGAAAATAGAATGATGAAATATAGACAAATAACCTTCAATTCATTTACTAATGGTGTTTACACCAGCATTGGCAGAGTGCTCTGGGTGCCCTTTTTGTCATATCTCCTTGTTGACATTTGAATTTGTCAGTGCATGTCGGGACTCCAAAATGTTTTCATAATCTGGTTTTATTATAAGCAACACTGGCCAATGTTGAAAAATGAAGTCAAAAAGACAACAACGTGGCCACCGCGGCCATCCGCTCGGCAGACCGGACCCAAGTGGACCACACACAGTGTTTCAGTAAAGCTTTGCATAAAGGAGATATTAGAATACAAGCAAACTGCAAACAAGCCCCCTCCTGCTCCTCGGCGTGCCTTCTCTGCATGTTTCGATTTTTTATAAACAACAACGTCATTGCAATAGCGTGATTGCAAACGCTTCTTTTGAATATAAGCTTTTTGGTAGTGCATTCAGACAAAAACAAACTTTGGTTTGCAGGACATCAGGATTTTCACATCCTGCATTTCAAAGTGTGTTTTGTGGATGATGTCTGTTTGTGTGTGAGCGAGAGGAAAAAAGGGAAAAAGAGGCGGAGGCATAAAACTTTTCAATTAAGTACTATAAATGTTTAGAGAGACCTATTTTACAGTATGTTGTAACTGATAGAAACCCTGAAAATGTAATTGTGTACTCTGATACTTAAGTTTTGAATTCATGAGATTTTCTTTTGCCACTTTATTATTCCGACACGGACAAATAACCCCTGAGTCAGGTTTATATTAAGGAATCACCTCACTTTTCCACTAACACTTAGATATCTGCCTTCTTGTCTGTTTATGCCGAAGGTTTATGCAGCCAGACAAACAGGGTTATTTCAAGAGGGCCCTTCTCCATTTTCATGAGAGAGCATATGCAGATTATCATCTCTATCAGCGTCCTGATCCCAAATCAGCCCCTCATTACCGGAGCTTAGCTGAGAAGATACAGCATCAATATTAGATGACAATGATGGGAAGAGGTGCAGGGCCACTCATAAGCTTATAGCTCGCCACCCACCCTCCCTCCTCACGGCACATTGTTCACGCAACATGAGAAGGTATGAGTCAAGGCAGATGACCTGTACAATCTATATATTTACGGTAGTAATTAGGGTACTTTCTTTCTTCTCAATATTTAATAAAACTTCCAATCTTTCTTTGGTTGTTTTAGAAGCCCTGAGCTAACAATATGTGAATCACAGGCCCCAAATCAAACTCTATCCACCTCAGCTTGCTTCCTGTGAAGTCTGTGCAGTATAAGAACACTTCCCCAAATTGTGAAAAAAAATTTAAAAAATGTTGCCAGTGAACCAGGCAGCAATTACAGTACGTTTCCTCCAATTAGTCCTATAGCAACACATTTTTGATTAGAAGTGGGTTAGGTTTTTGTTATATTTTCTTTGTTAACTCCAGAGTCAAATGGCTAATCTCCACATTAATTGGAATAAATTAGAGATGTTGTTTTCATGCTGAGTGCTGGCCACCATGACTGATAAAAAAACCTCAAACTTCATAGATGAAAAATAAAACTAGACCAAGAGTCCACAGCTATGCTACCAGCACTGTAAGGGTTGTAGGGGAGAACAGGGTCAGTTGTGATGCTTTTTACTTTAATTTAAATCCCCTTAAAAAACAGTATTCTTAATAGGTTCCCAGTCAATGTGTAATAGAAGCTTAAACAACTAGACTAAACACAAAGTACAGGTGAGGCTGATGGGAGTGTGATTAGTTTTGCACCATGGTATGCAGAATTGTTGACCTGATGGCAGCATTATAGGAAAAGTTGAGGGACTACCAGAGTTATTACAATTCATCCTGAGGGGACCATGAGTACCTATAGCAACTTTCATGCTTATTCATCCCATAGTTGTCAAGGTATCTCACTCAAAACCACAAATATAAACCTTGTGTAAGTGCGGGTAAATGTTTTACGTGTGTTTTTAACACGTAAAAAATAAATTCCGTAATGTACTTATATCAGCTATTTTAGATCTTTAGACTACAGACTAAAAATGAGCAAAATAAGTTATGATTGGTTGTTTTCTGTGTACGTACTTTTACAACCATGGTTAAATTTTGTGGGGGTTTTTGTGTTATAATGTCCATCAGCTGGAGGTCAGGGCCTAACTGTTGTTTTGTTTCATTTTTACATTATCAATTACACCATACATCTTGCTGCAGGCTGTTCAGTGAGAGAGAATCCAGTGCTGATCTTCAGCATGACTTTGAAATAAATTTTGCCCTCCTCTCTTTTTTTTTTTTTCTCAGAGCAGTTATGCGTCTGTCTGTGTATTCACAATGCAACTACAAAGTGCTCCTGCTGGGTTCTCCTGAGGCAGATCAAGGTCAGGCCAGGAGTTGCGAGGGCAGTGGGACAGTGTACTCTGTGTGTGTGTGTGTGTGTGTGTGTGTGTGTGTGTGTGTGTGTGTGTGTGTGCGTGTTGGAGCTGAGGGAGGTAGACGGTGAGAGGGACGCCTCAGGACCCTGACAGCTCCGGTTGCCTGAGCCATGACCGCCGGGGTGGAGGAGGCTAGCCGCAGATCGATCGTCGCGGAGCTGAATTCCTGCAATAGGGGGGCGATTGGATGCAGCACACTGGGACTGAATGACATAAGCCCAGACGTCTAAGTGTCCCATTAGCAAGACAGCCGCCCATGTCCTGGTGCCCCCCCCCCCCCCCCCCCCCCCCCCTGATGCTGGCATCATATGGAAAACGGCTCAGGTGTTCCCCTCAATTGCTTGAGGACGACTGCAACACAGAGGACAGCAGCTGACACCGGGCCAGCTACAACTCTCTGCATGTGGCACTTCTGATCCTCCATATGTAACCACAGTAATTATATCTTTATGGCCTTCATAAATCAGTGGAGGAAGCAGCAACCCAGAGTGCATGTGCATACGTGTGTGTGTTTACATACATGTGCATCTTCGTATTTGTGCGTTTGCATATGTTTACAGCTAAAAGGAGAAGGGGACACCCGGGCCACGTGTGTGCTTTCTCCACACAAGACGACACGCTGCGGTCAGATTGTTGCGGACCATTCCTAAACACATAAGAAATGATGACAAAACAAGGGGGCCACACACAGAGAGGCTGCTGTGACACACTGCCTGCTGAGCCCAAACACAGAGGCAGAGCCAAGCTTAACTAGGCTCTGGTGAAGGAACGGCCCGCATGTTTTATTACTTCTCCAACCTCTGCAAATGAGCATATTTACATGTCCTCAAAATGTGCCTCAGGGCTGGGATATCCTGCCCACAGTGTCCATCAAACTCTTTGGCATCCCGTGATTATAACATAGTCACCAATATGGCGTCAAGCAGGGGATTTGTAACTAGCAATATAATCTGTCAAAACCATGAAAAGCTTCCTGTCTTCATGAAAATAGATGTTTGGCTGAGAAGCCCATCAAAATGAGTCAAAATAATACTTTTAAAATTGAAAAAAGTGAAGTCAAAGGGGTCAAAATGTTGCTAAGACATTGTCTTAGTGTTTGGTGTCATTAATTCTAACCTATTGGGTCTCAGGATCAACCATTTCGAGGGAGTCAAATTGCTGAAACTCTACATATTACCTCTTAAATTAACTTACTCATAATAATACTCAATAAAGCTCTCTTTTTTTGTTCATTTGGGTTTTCTTCATTGCCTCTACTTTCATGTAATCTGTTTTCAAAACTGTCAAAAGATGTCAATGTGTGTCACTATCAAAAGATGCAACACTCATGACCGAGTTAACCAGCTGGGGGTCCCCAGGTAAAAATATGCTGTAGGTGCCACTATTGACCCCCCACCTGCCACCTACTAGGTGCACTGTAACCTACGAGACAATAAAGCTCTTAAAATTACATTTTTAAACGTTTTTGTGGAACAGGGCCTCAAAATTTGCTTACACGTTAGGCTGTTCTCATGCACTTTGTGAACATTTGCAATAGCATGAACAAGTGATCATGCAAAAGATGGAAAGTCCGCACACCAGACTTTGTTCCCGTAAATATCACCATAGATACTGCTGAGGTAATGTTTCAGGCTTTCATGTACATTATCAATCAATCAGATGAAAAGTGTGAAGCTCAAAACATCACCTAGGGGGTAATTCAATCAAAAGTTCTTTGGAGCTTAGACTAGTGTGCAGACAGTGTTTTCTGTCTGTTTTTAACATTTGCCCATGAAAAGCAATGCACCACAATTTCTCTTTAACATACATAATCGATGAGTCAGTAATTTCTGCATATCCCATGTAAGCGGTTAGGCTGTGATCACTTGACTAATGTATTGATGGGAGTGAAGAAGAAGTATAAATACCTAAAGTTTGGGTCAAAGACTGAGGTGGTGGTCAAACAATGCAGGACTTCCCAGGAGACCAGGATTCATCTCCTGCATGAAACCAAGTGAATGCTGAGTTATTTTAAGGTATGCTATCACTATGTTTCTTTTCCTGAAACTAACCTACAATACTTGACTTGCCAAAACCTAACCTACTCAGCTTAACTATAAGTACGTAACATTATATCAATCATTCGTGGGGCGCCTATTCATTAGATAAAATATGAACCGTTATAGGTGCATACATTTACCACATAGGACAAGCATTACTGTAGTTTTCACTATTACCATCCCATGTACGGTGCATGTACTGTGTGTAAAAAGGGCTGTGTGATATGATGAAATATATAATACGACGACAGAAAAACTATATATTACGCTATATTGTTTATTTCGTTTATGTCATCTGATAACGCTTTCGGTCCATGTGGCTGAAGGGGTGTCTACAAAATGCACAGCACAAAAACAAACAAACAAGGAGGAACAAGAAAGCAATACTGAACATGGGGTTTCAGCATAAGACACTGACACCAACATTTCATTTTTCCCTCTCTCTGCTACGGCTCTTTGCCTCTCACAGACACACACACACAAAAGCAGGGCTTTTGCAGAGCTCCACACTGTGACTATTTAGTCATGTTTTGTGACCACAGGGCATCAGTTTGACTTGCAATTACTACTGATATATGAACTGGAGAGCTGAAGTTTGTTTTTCAGCTTGCAGTGGATAAATCCTTATACCGCTGTTACAGTTTAACTTTCTGCTACTGCTAACATCTAGCTGTTGACCAAAAACCTCCAGTTCACATTAAATTCAGGTTCCTGCCCGAACAAGCTGGGTACAACAGTAGTTTATGTGTTTTTATTTTATAGTAGTAGCTACTTTATTTGTAACTGTAGTCCATTTACTAATTGTTTATTTTAATTGTTTACAGTAGTTTAGAGGACATTTCAAAATATATCCTGTATCACGATGTAGCCTAAAAATATTGTGATATTTTAAAGCCATATCTCCCAGCCCTATATGTAAATTACATTGTGTTGTCCCCTGAGTGAGATTGGCCCTAACTCTTTTAAGTCTCAACTCTCTACTTGAGTTTTGTAACATTGTTAGGTTTGGTGCTTAACCACCTGAGGACTGTGTCAGGGTTAGTTTTGAGTACATATACCCATCCCCGCATACAGGAACACCAGGAGCAGGAATGTTGCTGGTTGATCGATCTATATAAAAGTTTGCATCAGAGCCCTCTTTGGTTGCATCTTCTTTTTTTAATTTAAGCAGCACCAGTAGTTCCCCTTCCTTTCCTAATTACCAAATCAAAATGACATAACGTATGCTTGGGTCATATAGAGCCTCTGGGGGGCTGGGCTCCCGCAACAGTTGGCTCCTTGACCAAGATAGTTATCCAGGCTGACTGATCAACTCCGATGATGCTGCTATATGATACTGGTGATTCATACAGCAACTGGTGAGATTTAATAGGGGAACACACTAAATGTGCAACATGAGAATGTCAGCGAAAAATGATGCATGCATGCAGCCACAGACATCTCTGATTCCTTTTGTTAACAGAGATGTGAGTTCCACAACTGATGGAGTGGAGAATGAATCAGTACAGGAAATGCTCTCTTGCTAAGCCCTGCGTGTGGCCAAGAGAGACGGCCATAAACAAAGCTCCTCTTTGTGACTCCTCTTCACTCTCTAGTGCGCTCTCTCTCTCTCTCTCTCTCTCTCTCATCTAATACCCAACTGTTGCTCTGATCCTGAAGAGTGACTCACTAATCTTAAAAATCCGACTAACTACAGTGAAATGCATTAAAATCATTTTTCATGTATTTCTTAAAAAGCCACTTCAAAAGTCCAGTGTCAGGGGAACCACGTGGCTAAACAGAAATGAGGGACATTTGAGGGAACAAAGTGAAAATAAATACTGTCTGCATCTGAATTATGTAAATAATAAATACGCCATGGAGCATGAACTCCAAAACCTCTGTGCAACTGCAAACACCAAAATAGTCTCAGTGAGCTCTGATCTTGGGAGCAGATGTTCAGGAAGTGACTCTTTTAGTCTTTTGGAGGTCCACAGATGACCACGAAGACAAATTCTTTTTGGAAGGCTGCCATGATTACTGTATGAAAGGAGATATTAATGAATTTTAGGAAAAAAATAGCTAATTCTGTGAAGTCATTTATGGTCAACAGCAGATGTACATAGGGACACGGACGGATCTTTCTACACATTTCCTAAAAGCTTACGGATTCGGACAAAATGGAACAGTCACTGACAGAGATCATGGGGGCAGCTCAAGCCACAACGAAGACATTTAAAAGATGGCAGAAGGCTTTAAATCAGGAGAATTTTCATGTTTTTAAAGGCATAAAAAAATCCCATATTAAATAGAAAACACTTCTCAGTCTGTTAATGATGGTTCTGAAGTTATTTGTTGCAGAGTATTTCTTGTTTTATTAAACATGCTTAAAATGAGAATGCTTCAGGTGCCTTTATTTAGGACAGTCACTTATTTATATTGCGCTTTTTGAAGAAACTAAGTCTCATTGCAAGCTTTTTTTTGCGAGTATTAAACCATAAATTTAAGATAAAATTCTGATGGTCAGCTCAATCAAGAAAGTCTTCCTTAACTGAGTTTTAATTGCTTGTAATAAGCATAAATTGTTTGAACACTTTCAGAGATAAGTTTAATGCTAGTTTTAAGAATTCTAGCTGAGCAAAATTGGCTAACCTCATTGGCATTTTTTTTCTAAATTCAAGACAATTTGATGATATTTTAGAATACTTGGCTTCTTTCAAAAAGGGTAGTATTTATGGTGAAAAGAATTCTCCATCCGCATGTCACAGTACGTTTCATGACCTCACAGACCACCTTCTACAATGCTACCTCCATTAAAAAGTGCATTATTACGACCTCCTCCACCGTTGCTTCATTTATCGATGTCTGAAACCTTTGAATCTGCCCTCTAGTGCAATCCATTGGCTGTATGTATGCCATTGTAAAAGACTCATATAGTATGTGGGCTGATGTTTAAAACAACTGAAACAGACATAACTATGTTCGTACATAAAGGGAGTATAAAGGAGCCTTTACAAAACCTGTAAAATGACAGAGCAGATGAAATGAGAGTCTGGTTTCTGTCAGCTGTTTTAATTCAGTTGATAGATATAAAAACTAAAAGCAAAAGTTATTAATTATATACCTGAATAAAAAAAGCACCAAATACACTAAATTTCAGATGGAAAAGTCAACAGTATATTATTCCTGAGTTTATGGAGGACTGGCAGTTTGAATACATTGAAGTTAGATTTCCAACATTTGTGCGATGAAAATTTAGTATTTGCTGAGAAGATTCCATAGAATATTTGTGCATCAATAATCACACAAAATAGAAACATCCTCAACATATACATATCCTGTCTTGATGTTCCTTAAAATCAAAGGCAGGAGAAAGACAGAAAGGCTGGGAGGCAGAGAGATAACACTGCCTCGATCCTCTTCCCACCGCGCAGGCCTAATGCATTCTCCCTCTCACTCACTGTAATTGCAAAGCAATGATGTCAGCATGACAGGTGAGACTGAACGCGAGACAGCGTTGAATAAGCTGCCGCCACAGTATCAAGAGCACAAAAACGTATCTGAGACACTCTATGGGGTGTCAATTTAATCATGCTTAAACCAGGTATCACCTTCCTCCATGATTCCACCATTGACAAAGAATCCTGCATACTGCGTTGCACTGAGCGGAGCTACGGCCTCCTGCTTGATAAGGTATCTGTGACTGACACGCTCACTGGCACACACATACATACACTTTGCTGTAGGCATTTGATGGACATGAAGGATGTGGCTGAGCTTTACATCACCCCAAACCAACAAATAAAGAGATTTTTGAACGCTGTTTTGAACTCCAGATTTAACAAAATGATACAATTGAGGGATAAATTATGAAAAGAATTCAGTGCCAGTATAAAGCAACTGCGATGACTCACAGATGTAATCTTGGATGCGCTTTGTGCTCCACCTTCCCCCACCTGTAAAGTCAAACTGAGTCATAGCATTGACACCCCCCACCCCTCACTGGCCCCCCAGCCCCCATAGACAGTCTGTGGGCAAACAAGAAATAATTCATACGGCTTCCCACACAGGAGTGGGTGTCCTGTATCAGCCTGTGCGCTCCGCTGCCTGTCTGTTATCACCTGCAATTGAGGTAATCCACAGGACTATTATACTGCAGCTTATTGCACACGGGAATATGGCTACCTGCTGCACCAGCATCGGCACCTCCTCCACCACAGCACACCCCACCTCCATCACAGCCGAATCATACCTCTGGAAGGTTGACACCTACCAGACCAACAAACTCTCAGCATACATTTGCACTTACACTGTACCTGTATATAGCAACAGTTGTGTTACATTTATGTAATATCTTTACAAACACTAGAATAAAAATATATAAGCCAGAATTGCTCTCTTTGAATACTAAGTATTACATGACAACGGTGGAGGACGTTTTTTGCTTACCAAAAGTGCACTATATAATATACTGCACTGCAAGTAACATCCCTGAGTTCAAAATTTTACTTGTATAAGTATAAATGTTTCAGCAGTAAAATGTATGTGGAATATTAACAGTACTGTTGTAATGCTGTCTAACTAAGTTATTGTTAGAGCTGGTTGTGGTGGAGCTAATTTTAACTGCCTGACTGCTGCGTAGTTAAAGTGTATTTTAGCTGTAAAATAATTGTAGTTACGTAAAAAGAACAATATTTAGAGTATAATATTAGAGTAGAAGAGTAAAAGTACAAAGTAGCAAAAAAATTAATACTCAACCTTAAAATTATACTTAGATACAGTCCTTGTGTAAATGCAATGATACTTTCCACAATTAAATGGTATACAAAAACAGCATACATATATGTAAGACTGGTCCATTTATGCAGTGCTGGTTTCACCACGTGTCCTGAATGTGCATGAAAAAAAAATGCTATCTGTCACAGTGCATCTTTTACCTTACCTTAATTTGCAAGATTTTACACACACACACAGACACACAGACAGACAGACAGACACACACACACACACACACACACACACACACACACATACATATACATATATATACATAAATAATATATATATATATATATCTTTCCTTGCTTACTCTGATTACCCCAGGGTTTTTTTCGCAACCCCTTGCGGGATTCTGCATTCAAAAACAAACATATAAAGGTATAATCAGAAAAAAGTACGTATTGGGCAGCAGGTTATCTTATTTCAGACTGATACATTATTTCAGAGTGATCCAGATTAATATGTAACCAGCATTTTAATGTTGTTGTTACTTGACATAGTGCTAAGTATTACTAATTACTTACAAGATTTTTAAAAGTAATCACCATAGTTCTCAAAATGTGACGAGTGGAAATTACAAAATGTGCCTGCGAAATTTGAAGTAGATGTATAAAATAGTGTAACATTAAATCTTCAAGTTTAATATAGTTACCTCAGAATTTAAGATAAAGTATGCAGTTGCCACATCTGCAAGCAGATGAGAAAAGAGGCAATGAGTAACATTTCTCAGAAAAAAATGTTTTTCAATAGATTTGTTTTCTTTCTTGGTCAAAATGCTTTCCTCCTTGCACTGGCAATCCAATTTAATCAAACATGTTTTGACTGTCTATCCAATTTAACCTGACAATAGCAAAATAAGGTCGGTTTCAGAGAAAAAAAAAGACTTGTAAATTTCTTTTGAGCCTGGAGAGAAAGTGCAATTGACATGCACTCACTCTACAATAAAACAGCTTTTGAGGAGTTTAATAATTCAACATACTAAGTTGCAAACTCACACAAATATCCATGCTCCCACAGCTTCTCATGTTGCCACGGGGCCAGAGAGTGCATTGTACAGGGAATTGTCAACATTCCCATGATGAGCCTGCCGGCCCTGTGGTCCGAGGAGGTGTCGAGATGAGGTGGGGGCTAAAATTGATTGTCAATGCTGAATTATTCAACCAAGCCCTCCGCCATTTGAGTGAGTTTCTTCGGTTACGTTGAGAAGAGCTTTCATAGCAAAACAGGAGAAGATTATCTTTCCACAGGCCCCCGTGGAGGCCCTGAACGCCCCTCATTAATGAGACAAAGCATCTACAGCCCAGACACACGGGTACAGACACACTGACACAATTTTACACACACACACACACAGAAATTCTGACACACATGCGGATACACATGCCAAAAGTGCTGCTGACACTGATATCTCATTGCTGTACAAACGCTGTCTAACATCCAATTCATACAAGCCCACTGCACAGGATTAAAAAAGGGGGAACAAATAAATGAGCTGCTAAATTATCCCATTTTTGAGTTGTTTTTGAGCATTACAAGTCTCTCAACACAATCCCTTGAAATACATAAAAAGCTCATCAAAGTGTTGCTACTTTGATATGCTCTATTCATTCATGTGTAACTGAGAAGCCCTTCGCTCACTTGAACAGTAGATAAATTTTCAAAGAACAAAAAAGAAAAAAAAAGAAAGGAGAAAAAAAAGGCGAGTGAGAGATGCCAGCTAATCCTTCGCCTTAAGCTGTTAAAATATCCTCGAAAAAATGTCCTTGTAACATCTGTATTTACATATTTACAAGATTCCGGAGCGCTCTTTGCGTCTTTATTGATAAAAAGACATAAAAAGAGATATCATGAACCCAACCCGTCAGTTCAAGGGCAACATTTGTTCTTCTTGTTTAAATATGACTTCTATCTGCCGTCAATCACAGCGTACGCTTCATTATGAATAAAATGAGCAGGGGCTCCATAAAAGTAATTAAATGTAAATGCTTCTGCTTTACAGTGTTGTGGACCTGTTAATACAATTCAGCCTGACTCCAATTACAGAAAATCCCAATGACCTCATGGCCCATAATAAATCTATCTGATCACATCACATAAGGAGCGAGTGAGGCATTCACTGTAATCTTCTCAGCATGGACAAAATGAGAGGGCTCGGGATGCCAGAGATATGAGTGCAGAACCACAGGAAACTCTAGCTTGGTGTTTCAGGCCCTTTGGCCGGGGCTATCATTAATGACTCGTTGAAATTTTAATTCTCTGATCACATTAAGTGCCACGGGAAGACAACAAACTCTGCGGCGCAGATCTTGGCGGTGTCATCTCTTAGCGAAGAGGGACATAAACGTCCTTCGGTATAAGGACGTTCATTCTTTTTTTTTCAGTGCTGGTGTCTTATGGAGGCTTAGGTTACACCTTTGCATAAGATGATGGGTGTGTGTGTGACAGCTCGTTTCACCACCCGGACATCCTCACTGTCCCACGCGTCTCTTAGCAGCATGAAATCAAACAGGTGACAGGTCACTGCAGGGAGGTGCACACAAAAGTGTATCACTATACCTCTCAGGACCATCATTACATTTGTTGTCTAACCTGAGCCCTGAATCAGACCCACAGAGCTACACACCTCAATGCTTTTCCAAGAAAAAAAATATTTAACCCGAAACCAAAGTCTTTAACTTTATCCCTGTTCTTACCTAAAGTCTGTTTCCTTCAGTATTGTAAATTAACAAGGTGCTTTATCTGTTTTTATTCAAAAGGAGTAGAGTTATGTGAAAAGAGAAATCATCTAATATACATATATATAATATATATATATATTATTTTAGGACCTGGACAGGTCACTTTGTCACTTAATGAATTTATTATAACTGAGGTTCAGGGACAGGACCACACACACACACACACACACACACACACACACACACACACACACACACGGAGAACTCTCTAATTCAATCACCTGCACAGACCTAAATAGGTGCTTTCTCTCCTATCAGGCTGTCCTCATGCGCTATTTGTATACCTATGAAAAGTAATGAATAAGAATAAGTATATATCCTCCGTAATCATGAAGGTTCCAATCATGTCATGAATGCCCTGACGGGAGTAAAGAAGGAGGTAGCAAAAAGAGTGAAAGTGTGCATAAGGAGGTAGGGTTGGGATGGTGGATAGATCAAACACACACGCAACTTTCACCTATGAGACTGGTGCTTGTGCCTTGTGTGATACCAAGTGAACTTTGAATTATTTTAAGGTACACTGTCACGTTGCATTAAGTACGTAACGTGTCGTAACATTAAATACATAATGTAATGATTTCTAACTATCACGTTATTCATTCATTGGCTCTAGCTACACCACAACTGCATTTTGCCTCATCATCCCCATGCAGTCGATCTCCTATCATCCCTCTGCTTGACCCACAATCATCCCACCACACACGACCCTTACCCAGTCTTTCCAGAATCCTTTAGCCCATCCAAATAAAACTACTTTTATACCGTACTAATGGTGTGGTCTTTTGTTAATGAATGATCATAGTGCTGATTTTGGCCACTGCTGGTAGCTGTTTTAAATTAGAAGCTCTGAAAGGGTTTGTCAATCTAGTGAAAATAGTAGAGCACCTAAATGCTAAAGAAACATGTATTTCCCGCAGGAGTTGGTGGAGACCAAAATAGAGCTAAAAGGAGAGTGATTATTGGACTCACCAGGTGGCTCTCCTGAAATATGACTTTAAATGAACTATAATAATGCCCAATGTCTGCTGGAGGTTTAATAGGGCGTCACTACACATTAGTCGGTTGAGGCTGCATTAATTCGTCAGATACATGTAATAATATCAATCCTTGCTGGAGCCTTAAAATGACATCAAAGTTCCAAAGTTAAAACAGATCCTTGAAAGAATTTGAATCACAGAAATATTTCAAGTTCAAAAGTGTTTACTTATCTTTCTATCCTTGTGATGACATGTGGTCCCACTAAACATAGCAATTCAAGAACACACACACACTTAAAAAGGATGTGTAGATAATAAAACAACAATAACTCACAAAATGGCATGACAGTTGAAGTTAGAGGCAGCCATAGATATATTTTAAGAGCGATATAGGTCCTTACATTTGTGACTTCTTAAACTGATCAAACAACATATTTCAATCAAGAAATCAAACACCCCTTTTTATTCACGCTCTAATTTGCAATACATCGGATTGCTAGTGCAGGTCACGCAGATACACAGCCCTTTTAACTTCCACTCTGACCTCATCAGTAATTAAAGGTTGTGCATTATGGGAATTGGTTTTGTGTGTGTTTGACAGGGTCAATTTCCCATCCATATTTTTGATGTTTTATCATTCAAGGTCTTGCTGTAGCTCTCTATACACATATCATACAGGAAGCTGAATTCACTGCAACACACTACTTTGGTAAAAGGGGAAGGTAAACTCCTCATTGACCCCATATTCTGCTGACAACAAATGATGCTTGGCCACGGCTGCCAAATCAAACATAAACAAATTGAGACCTCTTTACCCTCTGGCAACCCGATGAAAGCGAGACCCACTGAGGTCTGAAATTTTGGATACTTCGTTTGTAGGAAGAGTTTTTTCTCGGCCTAATTGATACTAGTTTTATCCTGTTTCAACCCTCTGGGAAGCCAAAGGTGATGTTTTCATAAGAGGATCATGTAAATAAAAGCTACACAAGGAGAGGACCCCTGCCAGCACAGCATCATGGGAAGGGGCTACAGAGCCCACACAAGACGCTGATCATGTCACTGAAAGGTTTAACATGGACATCATGCTTGTGCTATATGTCCCTCTGACCCTCTGACAGCAGTTTGATTAGACGAAAGTTACAACAGTGTTGATGCTTTTGGGGGAAATGAAAGGCGTTACAGGAGTGTGTTTGGAGAGATCATAAATTATGTAAAAATGACTTTCCTCCATTAAAAAGAGGTGATGTGATGTGTGCATTATTGCGAGGGCTGCAGTGGCACAAAGTTGTTTAAATGGGTGAATAACAACTGAACAAAATATTGAATACAGTACAATAAAGTGCTGTAACTGTCACCAGGTTAAAGCTTCTATTACAGTGCACAGTGCGTGAGGTTTAGAAGTGCACACTTTACTTTCTTTATGCAGGACTTTTGTCTCTGCACACTGGATGAAGCGTAACATACAGTATAACAAACAACCCAATGATGTTGCTTTTCATTCTCATAAATGATATCAAACACTGCAGCCGTGTGCAAAGGCTATGTCCTCGCCGCATGCTTGGCGTGCTTAGCATGCACCAAGTAGTTGTGGAGAGAAAACTGCAACAATTTTATGACGTTAAGGACGTGTTACAATAGGTAGAACATCAATAAATATTGTTTTTAGGGTCAGTCACATAAGTTGTTTTGGAGGTCAGTTGAAATCAACTTATCTTTAGCCACTTTAAAACTCAATGACGTCATCACAATGCACAGTCTTTGAGCTGAGTGGGAACTGGTGGGCAAGGCCAGAGAGAGAAAAACTATGCACATTGCACATATTCACTCAGCTACGTATACCACAGAATATACTACCCCGAAGCTAGAGACATTTTTTTGGTGCATGTGCCAGGCAAGCAACTCAATTGGAATGAATAGGCACATCTTAAAATCTAGGTATTATAATAAGTGCATTGTAATGAAGGGGGTGTGATTTGTAGTGAAGGGGTGTGTCATGTAGCAAAGTAAGATAACTGCACGACTGCATCTATACCCTTATCCCTCAACTGACTGTAGCAGGCTGTTCACAAATGAGTTGCAATCTGAAACCAGCAGGTTTGTGTGAGCTGGAGATACTGTTTGATTGTAGTAATAACCTGACTGTTTCTGGCAAATATAGCATGAGTCCCCTTTAAATTACTTATTCTGTTTGTTTAACATGGCATAACATGGAAAACTATTGTTCAAAAGATCTGTTTTCAACAACAACCAAAGTTATGTCCACCTTGGGTCTTTGGAGGGCAGTCTCAGGTCATAACTATCCCCAGCACCCCTGCTATATATCTGTTGCAGATGAAGGTGCTTTATGATTGCACTGCTAAAACCACAGATGAAAAGTTAAGTCTACAGTGATAGCACAGTGTTAACAAGTCTAACAATTCTGTAAAACCCCTACCTCGTGGCAGTACTCGAGGACTGTGGTAAAGTCAGGGGATCACCAAAGTCGGTAGGCTTTATCTTCCCGGGACTATGGATGTCTGTATTTAAAAAAAAAAAAAAGTAAATCCTTTTAAAAGTTGCTGAGATAAACCAGTGGTGAACCACTTACCAGAGTGACATTTCCATGTAAACAGACCATGATCTTGTGAGCGAAAAAAATGCATATCCTAAGATGTGGTTACCATAGTAAATCATACAGTAACTGTGTGGTTAATGTGCAAAGAAAACCTAAGTTATAGAACAGCTTTCAAAGTTCACTTTTTTTGTACCCAAAGCTGGGTACCAATACTTTTTTGAAGCAGTTCTTGGTGGTTGTTTTTGTAAAAGGTGACAGAAATCTGAAGCTAAATCTTGCAGTGCTTTTGACCTCTCAGTGGTATTATCTGATTACACTGCTGGCAGCCAAACAATACTACACCACAGAGGAGCCAGGACAGGAGCTAGACATACTGTACACACATTCACTAAGCTCAGCTGGCAAATGCCTTTCTTCGCTGTGAAATGCAGCATGTGCAGTGGAACACACAAACTGAAAAAAGCCTGTCCTGTGTGGAAACAGGTATGAAAATAGAGACTTAAGAGAGAAATGAGCCATACATTTACAAGTCTGCAAAATGGAAATAGTTATTCTGTGTCCACCTGAAAAGCTTCCATGTTTGAATTAACCAAATAAATACTGCTTATCAATCAAACTCAATCAATCACACATTTTTTATAGCACTTTGCATACAAAATTACGTATTACAAAGTGCTTTACATATAAACAGGAAAAAAATTGTTTAAATCAGGAAAGTATTTTGGACTATACAAAATTATTAGTGGAGAAGGGGTGGATAAGGGACATTGCAAATGTTATTTTTGCTTACGGGAAGATAGTCTGACTTTTTTAGGAGAGCGGAGGGGGTTCCATTTTTATTTCCTGTTATGCTTTAACTAGATTTATTACACAAGCTTTCATGTGTGCCATGTTGTAGCTGTATGCAGTTTGGAACCTGGCAAAAATGATCTGTCCTGCAGGGCCATTTCTAGTCCATGGGCAATTTGACTTTATTGTTTGTTCATCCACAGTTAACAAAACTGCACCCCAAAAAACACTTAAAGCTTTCTTAATATATTTCACTTTGCACTTAAAACCAAATTACCTCATGTGTGAAACAAGAGCTTACTGGTAGTCAAGCAGTTAGTAGCTCTTTCTTCAAATAAAAAAGAATATTATTTAGCAAATGTCATGCGTCATTTGTTTGCCATACATTCCTCTCTTGGTAATTTAATTTGTAATGTGCACAGTGGGTGTGCATATTATGAAAATTCCCATTCTATTAAGCTATTAAATGTTTAAATCAAATGTCTTGCTTTTAAAAATGTGCCACACAAAGTTTTTAAACAGTGGCCCTGAGGGCATTTAAGAAAACACCACAACATTTCAGAAAAGACAACAATATTCCACAAAACAAAAAAAATCTGAAAATAAAACAGTAATGTTTCATGAAATGTGACTGTGAAATGATTTTGGGGGTTTTGGTGACATTTATTTGTTTTGTGTGAAAATTTGTGGGATATGTCACTGTGTTGTTACATGTTGCTGTGTTTCGTGAAATGTTGGGTGTTGTGAAACATGCTTCGTAAAATGGTGTGGTGTTCTGTGAAAAGTCATTGTGTTTCGTGAAATGTTCTGTTTTGTGAAATGTCATCGTGCCTCCTAAAATGTTGTGTTTTCTGAAATATCATTGTGTTTTGACCCTCAGGCCCACCATATTCAGCAGCTCAATCAACCCCAATAATTTTCATACAGTCCCCCAATTTTACCTAATCACAATTAAAAGGGCCACACAATTCTTTCATTAAATTAGTGGTATGTTAAACTGATATATAATATATGGAGATATTTAAATCAATCAGAACCAAAATAATTGCTTTTTTAAGCTATAATTATTTGTGTCTTACAGTTGTTTATTGCTTTATGTAGATCATTAACTTTAGGTTTAACCGCAGTGTAATTTTCTGCTACATCACGTCATATCTGCAATAAAGAGATGGCATACCCCTTTGGGGAAAAAAAAAAAAAGTCCTTTCTGCCTTTATGCCTTTCGAGATTGAGCTAATCGTCACAAAGTTGGCAGCTGAATAGAGCCAGTGAGTTTAATCTGACCACAGTGACATGTTTGATTGGTCAGAGCTGGGGTGGGAGGGTGGGTGCGGGTGGGTAGCCCTCTCCTGTGGCAGTAGAGAACAAACATAAATCTTCTTCAACAATCTATTTTCCATCATACTTATTCACAGGGGACATCTCAAAGTGGTCTTTACCCTTTCTGTCAATGGCTGCCCTCATCCATCAATTTCATAGAGAATTATACCCCAGATCGATGTAGTTCACGACCGCTGAGCATTTGTCGAGGGGTGGTGGAGGTGGTGGTGGTGGGGGGGGGCGGGGGGAGAGTGTGGGGGGGTGGATGGTCGGGTGTATGCACCGCTGCTGGTTCTCAGAGGCCTGATAGCTACATTTGGTTGGCCACCCGCTGCACTTTGCAGTTAAGAATGAGAAGCAAAGCTAACAGGTCAAGCAGAAAGGCTCACAGATATCTGGATTGCATGAATGACGGAGTGAATGAATGGAGTCATCCTCGCAAAAAAATGTTTTGCTCGGATCCCATGTGTGTCGGATTTTATTTTTAATTAGACTGAAACACTTTATTTGCCATTATTCCACAATGAGCAAATTAAAAACGCTATGCGAAATTATGCACACTCAGTACAGCCCATACACCAGCAGGCAGAGGCCACAAGGCTTTTAGTTTGGCAAATGGCATATTTGTTTTTAACATGAGACAAAAGATCAGAAAAAAAGCCCTTGAGTGCACAGCCTCTTAAACTTCACGCGCGTCCTTGTTATCTGCTGTTGTCTAAAGCCATTATTCAAAAAAAGAAGTTCAATTTAAGGAGAAGGACACAGTAATAATGGGTGTGAGGGACAAGGCCTCGTCTAGCCATTATGGAATATGTAGCAATACCATTACACACCCTCTGACAAAGATATTCAGGCTGGATAATGGAGCTACGAAGAGCTGTAGCACAATGCATAATTGCTCCTTCTGAAACATTGATGAATTAAATTAGGGGGTGGGTGGGATCAAATTCATAAATCAAATTACAGTACCTTTGCTTGGGCATGCTTAAACAGTCGAGGACTCTTTAGAAGTCCCTTTTAAATTGCAGGGGGGCTAAAGTAAATGAAGTAGGCATAATTATGTGTATCTTCTCACTCCAGCATTGTCTTCAATGAATTTTTAACAAAGGCAACCATTAGCTACAAACTAATACCAGTTAAGCCTCAGCAAAACTGAATTATTAAATCTGTCAGCCAATATCCTATTACAGCCTACTTATGAATAGTTGATTTTATTTTGTATAATTGACAAGGCTTATCGTACAGTGGGGCCTTCCGTGGCAGCTTGGGTTTTGCGATGCGGTGATATGTATAAGCCTCAGGTACAAAAGGCCGGCTCACGTCAGGTTCATTCTGTGCGGTTGGTTGGTTTCCTTACAGGTAGGATCTCATGACCTGTCATAACCGCCTTATGGAGCGGTGGAATATCAGGCAGCATGAGGGTGCAGCCTGCTCATATGCCTGCTGACAGGTTGAGTGCATGAAAGACCATTTTATCATGACAGAAAGGAAGACTGCGTACAGTGCCAGATCTAGCACATTTGGGGCTCTGGACAAGCTTCCCATGGCACCCTGCCCCCCTCCAAATTATTATTATTATTATTATTATTGTTGTTGTTGTTGTTGTTGTTGTTGTTATTAGTTTTTACTAATAAGAATCAACACAAATAAACAACTTAGCTGGCAATTAATAATAAATAACAACCAATAAGGTAATACCGTATGAACAAGTTTGGAAATATCATCTTGTGGTTTTTTTTTTTAATTTTACACAGAGATTATGCTAAAAGTCACTATGAAGGGTCTTCTTTATGTCATCTTTGCATTTACACAGAACCAAACAACGGCAGCATCACTCCACTTCAGTGTGCAATTATAGACAGCATGCCGACATCGTGGAATCAAAAGAGGCCCCATTGGCAGGACATGTAAACACAACAGCTTCGGCCTCTGATGTGACATAAAACGTAAGCATAGGCTACACATTCTAAACCATAGCAAAGGCATTAACATGGCAATAACAATCATTTAGCATCTCTGCTAGGGCAAGGAGCTCTTATATCTCTTTTTTTTCCCAGTTTGCGGACTTTTCCAGACGCTGTTCTTCCTCTTTGAGTTAGCCCCTTCACTGCCAACAGCTATTTTTTAAGTCATCCATGGTGGGTCGCACATAAAGCACTTATCAAAACGTCACACTTGTGCCATCCATGATTGTATTCTGTCGACTGTCCTGTTCATGCTATGTTCCTCCCCTGAGCAATAGGCAGCACAAGCCCCTGTTTTAGGATCCACCGCCTGCATGTATAACTGCATGTATAAAGAGGATCTTAAATGTTAACAAATATTTAAATTAAGTCTTGTATAGTTTTCTGACAAACTTAATGTTGGTAGAAAATAAGTATAAAGTAAAATAAATAAATAAAAAAAAAAATAAGCACGTACAAATAAGTAGCCTTTTTTTCTTCCTTACTTTCCATTACTAATATGCAAATCCCTCTCCTACACACACACTTGCACATACACACACTTAAGACATTAAGTCCTCAACCTGGACTGGGCTTGTGAGGGATATTGGCATGTACACGAGATTGATGAAAATTACTTCCAGAGCATTTATTTCTTCTAATACCACTGAAAGAAGAGTGTGCACTCAGGAGATATTTGATCTGAATTAGGGAAACTGATGAAGCAATTGATTAATTGGAATTTAAGCCATCAGTCACCGGAGCCATCAGCAGCATCATTTACATTCCAAACAATCAGCTGAAGGCCCGATAGGACACTAAGTATTAATACGCAGGAGTCAATGTGATACTGCCACGTCGCCACCAACCCTTATTGACAAGCACAATGACACTGTTAATCCCCACCTGATCAAATTGCATATATTTTGGGATTTCCACACCAATTCAATATATCTTGTGAATTTTTAATCTGGTAGGAGCAGTGGGGTTTAAGCAATAGAGATTTATCTTTTTCTTTCTTTAAGGTGAAACACATTAAAGACAGGAGAAGACAAGATCCATGATTAATTACTGCCCTCTATCCTTCGTTATGTTGTTGCCAGATATAGAGTGATGTTTTTATTCATATGCTTTATGCCATATAGTTTTCTAAATGCCGGGTGAAAAGTTCCCCTTCACTGACACCAATCATCATGTTCTAAATGTGCTCATTTGTATGAAGCTGAATGTTATTTGCCACCATTAATAATAAAGCAATGTTATGTTTAGGTAGGTTTGGTCATGATTACATTTGTCTACAACTAACAACTCGGAATGACTGTTGCACGATATTCATACTGCTGAATTATCCTGTAGACAAAATGTTTGAGTGAATGCAAACAGCACAGCTTACACAAAAATATGGAAATTAAACATACTTTGGAAATGTCAAATGTACTTTGACTTGCATCCTGGCGATCACAATTTTGTACCAATTGCTATTGTAAATTTCTGCAAACCACAGAAACATTTGTACGTTGCTATGTAGTGAATATGTTGATACTTTACATTTCTTTACATTTCAACAATACTGTGGTTAATGTCTGGTTAAGCTAAGTACAAAAAATACTTGTTTATGGTTAGGAAAAGATGGTATTTTGGCATTATTTTAACAGTTTTGGAGGCGCAATCCGAGTAGGAAATGCAGGATGTCTCAGCAATAAGCAAATGCTCTTTGTGGCCCCCTTGTGGCAGGCAATGCAGCAGTATCTTAAAAAAAAAAACAAAACACTGCCTTTAATGCTACTAATCCTAGCAAGAAATGCAGCAATCTTGTGGTAACAAGAGCAGCTTTTTATGGTGCTTTCCCCATTGGATTAACAGTGACAGTACTTACATTCTATCAAATTTGGGAGCTAAAAAGCCGCTGGAAACACAGCGACAGGTATTGATAAAACAGCCAGGTCTGGTGAAAAAGGGCAATGGAAATACAGGGACAGGCCCTGCAAAAACACTTATTGTTTGAGGGCGGAGCAAAACCTAGAAAGAAAAACAAAACCTTGACAGCTGTCTTACTCAGATTTTATGCCATCCTTCTCCTCCTCCCGAAGTCAAAGTCAGCGCATATATTGTGTCACTTTAGAAACACTGACATGACATGTATAAAAAAATGCAAATGTAACATATTTGTGTTTTTTTTGCAGAAATGTACAATGCCAACATTTTCTTCTAGCAACTGAGCTTTATGATAAGTATGAAACCTTTCCCAGAAAGCATTTGATGCATTGGATGTGACATACAGGTGGTGGGTTATTTTAACATTCACCCGAACAAGCTAAAAATGTTTCCAATATAACATTATGATACTGTAAATACCCATAAACAGCTTTGAAAACGGATACTTCCCACGGTGGGCCTGCAACCAAATATCTGACAATAAAACAACAAAGTCCTGTAACAGGAAATTGTTTGCATAAAAACAGAGACACTATAAAGGAAATGAGCAAAAACTAAATATGAAAAAAAATAACAGCACCAAGAAATGTCAGGATCTACTATGATTTAGACGATGAGCCTAGATGCTGCGACTCATAAAAGGACATGCAAACCTTTTAGGTTAGTTTCTACAGACTACAAATAGTTTTTGTTCTCATGCTCTGGCACAAATTCACAGACGCAAACATGAATTACATGCCGGGCTATATGATTCACAGAAGGCACTGATTGTTCTTTCAAAGTGCCCATTACAGAGGCCTATCATTGCAACATCAAGCCCTCCTTCCCATTGACAGTGCTGACGTTTTCCCACTTGGCCTGAGCCCCCTACTGACAGCAACGCCAGTAATGCTCCCTCCCTCTCTCTCTTTCTTTCTTTCTCTCTCTTTCTTTCTTTCTTTCTTTCTTTCTTTCTTTCTTTCTCTCTCTCTCTCTGCTGCTCTCACAATGTTAGATTTTGCTGAAGAAGTTAGTCATTAGTTGAAACAGCAGAGTGTTGTAATGAAATCTGCCGGCCACATCAATAGTGTTTACTGTTGCCAGTTTGCTTTGCTCCATGCTTTTTTTTTTTTTTTGTTCAAAATGTATTTGTGTGGTGTGCAGCGGTACAGCATCACTGTAATGATGTTTGCCCCCGCTGACGTGTGAGGGCCAGCGACTCAACCCCACGTAATATCTGCTTGTGCATGGATCACATGTCTGCTACATTTAATAAGCTGTTTATCACGTACCCTGGAAGTTAATCATTTATCAACACATCATCAGATCACACTGATGGATTATTCTCAATAAAAGCACCTTCGTCTAGTTGCTGCATGTCTGGCTGGCTGGGAGAAGTGCTCCCCTCCAACTGGTTTCCCCCAACTTAAAGCTCTAATTAAGTAGCCAGGGCGCTAAGTTACAGAGAAACAGCTAGCGGGAACCACAGGAGACAGGCTGCAGCGCTACAGCAGCGGCAGCAGCAGGCCCACTCACTGCGATCGTTTCCTCAGACGGGTGTCAAAACACCCCCGGTCTGCCTCCCATCAAGTCCCCTGCGCAGAAATAGGAAGTGAGCCCCTGAAAGGAAAGATTAAAGTTTTCTGGAAGTACTGCTGGCAGCTGCACATGCCCTAAAGATAAACTTTATCCGGCCGCATGTGCAAAACTTTGCTGGAGCCATTTGTCATCTTCCAAAGTAATACATTTCCAAGTGGCTTAGATTTTAGACAAGAACATGAGACTGGCCACCGCAGTGTGGTCTGCTAGTGTTCCAGTGTTTTGATACTGATGGAGAAATTTAAATCACACCAAACACCAAAACAGCACACTTGCATATATTTGCTATGTCTGCCTTTTCATTAAGAATTCTATCTCATAATTTTTAATTTACATATTATGGCTCAAAAGATCGAATTGCTACATCATGTTATGTCTTCCGTTCCATTTGTGGACAAGTATTATCAAAATTAAAGTTCCGGTGACATGTCATCAGAGGTATACTGTATTGTGAGAGTAATTCGATTAAACATATTACCAGGGTAAAGTAGTCAGTGACTGGGATATACTGTATGTAACAGTCTGACAGTGACCAAAAATAGGATGATACATGATACTACCATTGAAGTAAAGAGGGATTTCACTGATGTAAAGAAGGTCCTCTTATAACACTAGGCCGTCTACGCAGTAGAAAGACGCAGATACTTTTGAAATTACATGACCAGAGGAAAACAGAGATAAAGGACACTTTTGCTCAAGAGGTAGAAAACCTACCGCTACCAGAATGCTATGCACCTGACGTGGACTGGTGCGTGTGAAACAATGGCGGTCAGCCAGATCTTTTGTTACAGTTAAACAGTAAGCTAAAGCTTGTTTCAGAAAACATCTGATTTGAGAAATATTCAACTTAGTGACAGAATTTTGGTTTACATTTGATCAGTGCTGTTTCTTTTTTTTTTTTTTTTGCCTTCACTGGGCAGGAAGCAGAGGTGCCCACTTCCTGTTTACAAATCCTTGTCATTACAGTGAGGCGGAGCATTAAAAATGTTTCTGAAAACATTTTAGGCAAGAAATAGGCAGTGCAGTTACGTAATCTTAACATAATCAGCAGTACCTAATTTTAAAATCTGATAAGATTTTGGTCCAAGCTTGAGAGAGAGAGAGAGAGAGAGAGAGAGAGAGAGAGAAAGAAAGAGGCGAGTTTGTCTATTGATCTGCTGTATACGCTTTGAGAATGTGTTGGCGGCGGCACGGTGGGGTGAGGCTGGCGGGCAATATGAAAAAGTGGAAGTACAGCCTGTAGTTTGGGCAACAGACTCGAGAGCCAGAAAACTCAGTCAAATGATGTTCTTTACAGCATTTAGAGGAGTTTCATCGTGGAGGGAGAAGGAATATCCAGGCATTGGTTAGATGGAGGGAAGTGTGTGTCATGTTCACACATAACCCAAATTGTTTTGATGCAAGGCTGATTGAAAAGTGGAGGAGTATGCCTTTCAAAAAACATCTTTAGGCTATAAAAAACTGCATTAAATGCCAGTCATAAAAATATCAGCAACATGACCCCTGATGTTAAATGAACAATACTTTGCAACCTGTGCATACACCTGATTATCAATAAGGCATATCCAACAGCCTTACTCACTGTCACCTCACTTGAATAAACCAGAAAAGACACTCAACTCACTCGCAATTAAAAACAAAAAACACACAAAAAAAAACACACTCAGAAAAAAAAAAACCTCCCTGAGTGAACACAGAAGTCACCGCTTAAGGATCCATCATGATTATGCTATATTTAGCATGTTACAAGCATGCACCTGCTGGCAACACAGCATCATGAGTGTCTATTATTTGGGTCAGATAGCATGCTCAGTAGGCTGATGCTAGCCACAATCATAAACCAAAAGGACAATTACTTAAATTGCTTGCATTTTTGTTACTGGTCTAAATGCTAGCCCTGGCCTGGGTGCAACTGCTTTGCCACACCCTTTCAGAAACACCTGTAGCTTCTTCTCTGCTGCAGTTGCTGAGTTATCACCTTTCTTAAGTCCTACTTTCACATGACATTTCATGTGTCTTCAATAAAGACAAATTCGAACCCCTCTGTAAATTGGAAGCCATGATCATGCGATAACTTATACATTAAGTGTTTATCTTTTTTGGCAAAATTTGTACAACAGGTCTGGACCACCTGTACATTAAAAAAACTGTTGGAAATCCAACATCCACTGTCATCTTGCGCCTTTGATATTATTAGGGCTGCGCTGTAGCGATATTTGCAGTGGGGGAGTTCCCGCCAAAACACCTGTCCAGCTAACCACAAGCAGCCTCATTAAATGCAAGTGCATGGATTGTCTGTCACAGCTGTCAATTATATCCCTTTTTGTATAATTTAATAACTCATTAAAACCAAACTTATCATAAAAACAAACACTTGAACAAACATCAAGGTGATGAGAACTACCTTTAGTGTCAGAAACAATCTTTGGGATATTTATTGGGCATGTACTTTGAGTTTTTAGTTTGGCCTATGTCCCATTCACTGACATGAAGGGGTGGGCTTTATGACTTATACTGCAGACAGATTAAAAAAGCTACACTTTGGGGGAACTGTCATGTTGTCCATCTTTGCTGTTATATCTTAGCTAGTTATTAGTTGGTAACTAGCTTCTAGCGGTCTGAGCACCTCTGCTGAATGAATGAAAAGTGAGGCATTCAGATACCATCCACCAACAGAAGATTTACTGCAGTCTTCAACAGAAAACACAATACACAGCCATATCATAAAGTTATGCTGGAGCCCTGAGCTTATCTAGTCACTTTAATACTAGCTAACGTCGCTGTTAGCATGTTAGCTCTCCACACACCAATGCACTATGTCACATTCACAGGCTAACAACAAGGCCACCGCCCTTAAGGGGGGGGGGGCGTTTAACGAGTGGGATATGTAAAACATCTTTGTATGCATGTCTATTTCAGTGTTATTCATGTGTTATTTCAGTCATACAGCCTATAGTTTGAAAGCTAGCTTCTTCCGGTGCCATTAATGCTGACCATTTCGAAATACAAAGCACCACAGCAGGCTTAATATACGCTTCTATCAGACAAACAAGTGAACTTTTATTACTCACCTGTGAGGTGCTATTGTGATCCAAAAATCCATATTTGTTGCCATTTTTCCAACAGAAACACTACTCTGAGACTCCCCAAATGTCCAGGTGATCTGTATCTACTGAAATATTTAGTCCAAACTCATTATTACATCCATAGATACCCACAAACTGCTGTTGCATCACTTCAAATGTTTCCTATTTCACCACTTATGATTGCTCATTTTCTCTTTCTGGCAAACTTCACATGGCACTAGGCATGCTGTGTTGTTGTGACCAAGACTTCCTATTGAAGCCTCATTGGCAATATAGGAGCCAATAGAAAACGTGTTGCTAGGCAGAATAAGCAGGTGAACAGAACCTGACAGGAAGTGCATCACTGACATGTAAGGGAGTATAACCAATGTAATCAGCCTACAAAGCCCCACATGTTTATGGGTCTTGTAGTAGATGGCACTCCAAAGTTCTGCAGCAACTTTTAACCTCTTATTGACATAATAGAGTGTAAAACATGTACAGAAATGATAAACATTGATAAACTCCCTTTTTTAGCAAAAAAAGTCTTTCTTATCAATTTCGTTTTTTTAGAAGCGTTTTTTTAATTTACATTAAGCAACTAAATAGACATTGTGTCTTTTTTATTTGTTTTTCCCTCATATTCACACATTCAGTATGTTGTTTTACCCTGTTTTTTGAAAAAGCGCCTGGAAAAAAATTAGAAAACATGTGATAAGAGGTGTTTTTTATTGGTATTTGAATTTGGACTATGTGAGGCTTCAAACTAGGGCTCCATTGTTTTTTCCAGCAATTACCTCCCAGTTCTAGTCATCTGCAGCATCTTTTTTTTAACAAAAATATCCAGGCAAACATAAAAAAAACCAAAAAAGAAACATTTTGTTCCATTGTGTTTAAAATGATACAACTCAACAACAGAAGCGCTTACACACTGTACAAATACGCTATTGTTTTAACTTTAAAAAGTTAATGTCCAGGCTACCTTAAATGTTTAAGCTTTTGAGAAGACAAGATAAATCATTATGAAATAACGTCAACGACAGCAGCCCGGACACTAGAAGTTGTAAGTTATAACAATTAGTGTCTTTTTATTGTGAAATGATTGTGACTGTTGTTGAAAAAACTTCAGTGCTTTACCTTTCATATAAGACCACACCTGTACCACAGAACAGCTTTCAATTTACTTTGCCTTGGGTTGGCATTTTAGGTGAATTTTACAAGAAGCCAATTCTAAGTACTACAGAAGAGAAAATTCAAAGTAGTAGTAGAAAATTGAATATCAAGGTTTCTTTTAAATCGCTTTTATGTGCCTCAGATCTTTTTGTACCAGTGGTTCTAGCATGAGGCCTCTGTGTGTATATGCGTAGTGTTTCAATATATGTTTCCAAATGAGCAGTCACAATAAATTGCTATTCATACCCACTTAACCCTCCCCAGCACACACACACACACACACACACACATGTGAACATACATATACACACCCTGCCAATCTGAGCCCTTGTGCCAGCTAGCCATCTGGTCAGAACATGATCATCATATGCAATCTGCCCACCCAGGCTGGCACTGATTCACCAGACCAACACTCCAATTACCCTCATCATGCCAACAGTACAGCAGAAAAGCAAACAGCAGACACACACCACAATGGGACCCACCTGTGCAGGGGTGGAACGATTGCCAGAGAGACTTGTAAAGAGAGGTCAGTGTGTCATAGAAATTGAAATCTGCAGCTCTACAATTAGACACATTTACAAACATAGTACGAGACTCCATTAGCCTTCATACTATGGAGAGAAAACTCTGATTATATGTTGCAAGGTTGGATTCATCTCACTGAAAATCATCTGTCTATATCATCACAATGGATTGGAGCTATAAGGTCGTGACCTCTGAATGATCAATAAGCAAACACAATCAATGCCCACCCAGAATGCATATGTGGTTGCTGATGCAGACATAAAAATAGAGAAAGAACATCTAAATCCAAGTATCAGATGCTTTTGCTAAAGTTTGGGGTGAAATCAAGAACAGAAGTTTCTAAATGATGGATTTTGCCTCATCAGTGAAACCTGACCACAAACGTCTGTGGCCCCTATCAGCTGATAAGCCCACTGGCTCAACATTGATCTATCTCTCAGCCCATCTCCCTTTTCTTAATTTTAATTTTCCCATTCCTAACCCATGCTAATTCATCCCCTCTGCTGTATGATCCATGGACCAGAGGCCTCGGCAGCACAGAGTGCCAGGAAGGGTCACTGTTAATTATATCCATTTAATACCCACTTATGTCTGCAGCGACGTCTTCCTCCTGGGGTCACGCAGACTTCGCCCTGCACTTTATCCAATAATCTCGCAGAATATAGGCTCGGATATTCCGAAAGATCAATGTCATTAACAAGAAGGCACAGAACGCATTTGATTATGGATGTAATTAGTACAGGCTTGAGGGGACTTGCTCCTATGCACAAAGAGGCAAAATCCATTTAGTATCAAAATTGCCTTAAAAATGGACACCACTTTGAGATCATTTTTGCAACTGATGACCACCATAATGCAGTTAGTATCACTAATGACAGGGAATTAGGGCTCATATACATAATACTTATGTCTAACTTTGACAGATAGAAAAGAGCATTAAGTGTGGCTGAGAGCGAGTCGTGTTCCAAGTTGTGGTGAGAGGATTCAATTTACCAGTTGGTGATGTTGGACTGGGCGCTCCTCCATTCTATTTACCTGTGGAAAAAAAAGACAGTCCCATTGGGTGAGAGTCCCCACGGACCTGTGAAAGGTGACACTGTGGATGCTGCATTAAGAGGATGAGCTTTTAATAATTCTGTCACAGGGCCGGGGAATATCAGGCCGGGATCACTTTACAGCCCAGCTGAACTGAACATCCAGCCTCATTAAAACTCTGTCCCCTGCTGACTTTATCTCTGCGTCATCAGATCGCCCTTCCCTCCTCCATTTCTTTCTTTTTTTTTTTGTCTCTGGCATGGTCTCTGTCAGCTTTTTGACATCACAGACACACCTAGAGGCGTTGCTTTTGAATCAGCGATGCACCGGTGTCAACCAACTGTCTCAACGATAACTTATATACAATTCAGAAAGTTTGAATTGTCCATCATGCAGTGGCAAGCCTTTGAAATACCTGCTCCTGACATCGGCTAAAAGATTTCAGTTTCTTTCAGTCTGTGGTTTTCCCGCTAATGTAGGTAGAGCAGCAACACATACCTCTTGACTGAGAACAGTCTTGGCCTGCAGTGGAAACCTGTTGCGAGGGATGTGAAAGGGAACAGACAAAATGACAGCACTGAGGAGAGTTTCTGTGGCTTGTATTGGATTGCATTGCCCTGAAACTCAAGCCTGTGTGGTAACAGGGTACAGCCACTTAAGATGGCAAGATAGCCACGATGATAGACAGTTGGATTTTTTTTAATATAATATCATCTACAGTTTATACTTTGCGGCAGCAGAGAGAGGGGAAACAGAGTTTAAATGTAAAACATTCTCATTTAATGGAAAATAAATACACACTTTGGATGATATTAGATTTTTTTTCCTACTTTAATTCAATGCCAGAGGCTAAAGTAACTAATAATCTCTCACTGGCACATGTGGTTCAAATGTCTGATGTTGTATACATTTATAGGCACCAACAACCGATAACATGTAGCCCGTGTACATGTGTACATTGCATGTTAACAAAACCTCCCGTACACCATCAAACATCTCATGACACTCAATTACAGGTCTGTATACGTCTTGCAGATTAGAGGACCTTTACAAATGATGGAAAAAAAAGCAGGGGGAAGCCTGCTGCATAACGTCTAGCTGATTTCACTTTATAGTAGACTACTAAACCACCGTAAATGCACACATGCTAAAACCCCTCTCTGTTTTCCATCAAGCTGCTGTGTAGTGGCTATGTTAAATGTAGGTGGTAAGCTCATATATCTAATTATACAATAGCCAAACATTTTTTGTTAATGAAATGGAAGGAGTGTAATTGAAAACTTCAGCATAATTATTGCTTGGTGAGTGCCTGGCTGTCGGAAAATTGCACATGTAGGGAGAGGTCTCAGCAGGGGTACGCCATGACTTATGAATCAAGCCATTTCAAAAATCCTTACAGAGTGGTACATATGCACTCACTTGCACACGTCCCCATATATTAACATCATTGTAACCATTGTCAAAACAGGTAGCCAAAAAAGAAAACAAAACAATATTATGATGAAAAAGAAAGGTCATTATAAAGAATTCATGATTTCACTCTGGATAAGTGTGCCTTGCATAAGTAGGCAAAAAACACAATTGTACTTACATTTAAGCTGTTTGGCAGACTGAGCTATCTCTTTCATTCAGTTAAGGTATGTTAGGCTGAAAAAAGAAGCCTGATTTTTTTTGCTGTCTAAAGTCATGCTCTGCCAAATGGTTGAATTGGCCTTTAATGTTAATGATAAAGATGCTAAAATAAAATAAAAAAATAAATACAAAAATATGAATAAGGGATGAATATTCACTGTTGTTAATACCACATATTTAATGTTATTCCATAATTTATATTTTAAGGCAGAAAAAATAGCACAGTATGATTTCTTTTCAATTTCTGAGATGTTTTCAAAGTAGCAATGATAAATATCTCAAATAAATTGATTTATGTTGGTACACTAACATATTACATGCATTGTAACAGTATATGATATATAATTTAGATTTTTTTCCTGTTTTACCATTAATATGAAGCGACATCTCTACCATTTGGTAGGTGCCTATTTTATAAATGTTTTGTTAAATGTTTTTTTTTTTTTTTGTTATTATAGCCTCAAGAAAATTTTTCCCAGTAAGGACATTAAATGGTTAAAGCTAAATGTAGTATTTCTATTTCTATATGCAGAGTGTGTAATGGGTTAAAAAAGGTAAGGATATGGATAAGCTGGGACATCACCTCATAGGTCCTCGCGCAGAGAAACCAGAGCAGCCAAGACACATAAAGCCAGGTTAGAATGGCTTGGCAGCCACGCTAACAATGTTTGTCACAACTGCCCTCTTTCCATCCCAAGCTCAAATGAGAGAAGTCAGAGAAATATGGGATTACCATGAGTTATTTATGACGCTGAAACCCAAGAGCCCCTCTTTATGAAATCATCTCCACTGATTAGGTCGCTCTTTCGCCGCGCAGCATCTGATATGATTTCAAATGGTTTAACATCAAAGTGGCTTGTGTAAAGTATGAGTAGTTTTGCACACGTTCAATCAAAATACAGATCTTTATCGGCATCATGCTGATTGACATGAGCGGACTGTTGTGAAACAGATACTGCGGCTGTCATAGTCATTATGGATTTTTTGGTTTAAAGATTCAGCTCGGGGGAGGAAAAAAAAAGCATGTGGCCTTTTACGTTGAAATGTTCTTGAGGCAGCAAAAGTGCAGTGGACTCAGAAACCTGGCTCAGATTGACTTGGGGGGGGGGGGGGGGGGGCACAACCTTTTCAACTGTTACCTTTAATACTTCTGAAATCAAAGTGAAAGTTATAAAACCAGATTTTTCTCCTAAAAAGTGACTGTAGACTATATTTACACCATGTGAGAGGTCTAAAACATATGTTGACTTTCATAGCTGTGGCAATAGAATCGCAGTCTTGTTGTAGCGGTTGTGTCAATAACCAGGTTCGAAAGCCAACACCAAGCAGAGAACTACACACGGATACAATCAATGGCAGTCCATAGTTAATGAACTTTCTGACCTTTAGGAAAATGTACACTGCTTAACCAGATTCTGCGTATTTAATAATTCAGTTAGAGAGTAAGAGAGCTGAATAGAGGTACATCTCTCACCCAATAAAGTCAGGGATATCATTTTGTCCAGAGACAACGGTTTACATTATATTGCTGTGGCCATCCGAGGAAAAAAACTCAATATAGAGACATCCATTTGTGGGGGGTTTTAATAAAAAAAGACAGAATGAATCTTAGGCACTGGACTAATGGGAAAATCTATGCGAAAAACTAAACTCCCAAATGAGGGTCCTGGACATCTGAAGTCATTAGTGTGGAGACTGTGGTTAGTAAAGTGAATTTACATATATGGACATTGCTTTGAAGAAAGTATGCGGGAAGAAGTCGAGGCGGAGAGGAGATACTACAGTAGCTTGATCTGCCATTGAGATCTTCTGAATGGGAGATCATAGGTGCATTATTGATGAGTCTCAGTTTGAGTTTCAGCTCCAGAGGAAATGATAAGGTGTAATGCAATGGTCTACTGTGATCACGGACAGCTTTGTTCTACATACTGTATTGCAGGCTGCTAAGGTGGCGACCTGCTGCCACACCATCTCTCTTTGTCACCTTTTATGTACTCACTTAGACTATGGTGATAATAGTTAATACTCGGTTAGTATATGGTGCCTAATAGCTCCACTCATTCTTGGGTCCTCAACCTGTCGCATTTAGGTCTTTCATAAATAGAACATAGGAGATGAGCTTTTTTTTCCAGCAGACTTAACTGACTAGTCTGGAATTTATGAAAAGTGATTTTAAATTACTCCATTGACTAGCATTTAGCCCTTTTGTCCTTTTGTCCAGTGTCCTGTAAGAGCATTGGTAGCAAAATCAACCACTGGAAGACAGCTCTGTTCCATGCATGCTAATTTTTTAACATTAAATAAATTAACAAGTTTTTAGTAAGGGTGATAAAATGAGAATCAGATAACAGATAGCACTGATTTAGGCAGCAGTTGAGCAGAAGATTCCTAGTTCAGTAAAAGTAAAATTGCTGTTAAGATGGAGTTTAGCTTTTAACAAGGCATGGTTAAGTTTCACTTTCAGTTGAGGGTTGTATGTTTGGGAGTAGCTACTGAACGTGCTGTATGCTGAAAGCCAGTTTAAGTAATGATAAAGAACAGAATTAAGTAAGTAAGTAAGTAATAAGTCATGTATAGAGGTATGTGGAAATGTGTGTACCAATCAAGGTAAAGAGCAGCTGTGCAGGCAAGGGAAGAGAGAGTCCCTGGTAAGATGGTGTGCTTTTATGTCATGAACCACACTGGGCTAAGGTGTTGCTCATGAGCTTAACAAAGAGTCTCTATGCCTTGATCCTAAAAGACAAAGAGCAGACAGAAAAATGGCACACCAGGTAGAGCGGGGGGATCATCACACATAGTTGGGAAAATGAGACTTGGATTATACTGCGTGTTGTGTGAGAGCAGATGTTTTGATATATAGTTAAAGTGGTCGCCTGTAACTGTATTTTTGTTCACTGGAGGCATGCTCGAGAAGTTTAAGAAGCTTTTTCTAATGAAATTTTAAATATGTTTCTGCATGGTAGAACAGTGCTTGACTTTCAGTTTTGCTTGTTGATGCTCTGTTGATTTGAAATGTTATTCATATGATATGGAATTCCCATCAGTAAGGGAATTTTTTAAGGGACTACAACAAAAACAGTTGCACCCTTACATCACTGGTTTGTCTTCATCATGCTAAAACAGTTGGTTACTTGCATTTACTTGCCAAGCTGTATGCTAATGTATTAGCATGGACAAACATAAGGTTTCTGAGACAATCTCCCTCAAACTGAGCAAAACAACCAACTAACTCCAGTTGTTTAAGTGAAAATCCTTTAAAGCACAGTGCATATGAAATGAAGAGAATGAGCACTGGCAAAGAGGAAAAAGGGGGAAAAAATCTGCCTTCTTAGCCAACTTGATTGTTATTGCACAGTGCTTACGGTGTTTTCTGGGCTTGCACATGTAATCAATACCCCCAGGCAATTTTAAGCGTGATCAGTTTGGATGGATTATTGCTTGGCAGGAAGGCTTTTACATTGATCCTCTCATCATGTCAATCACTGACAGTGACAACTCTGAACTCTTCAAATTCCATACATCAGCAAGTACTGTTCACAATCTGGCTACATCAAAAACAGTGTGAGTCAAGAGGCTGTTGCGAGATCTGCTGAGGCTGGGCTTCCTATATTTTAATGCACACTGTAATGCATTTTAAGGCCCAGTGCGGTTTCAGTGCTGTGCATCCTTCATTCTCCTGTATGGTTCTCAATTACTTTTAGCAGCTACAAAAAAGAGCCAATAGA
Source organism: Plectropomus leopardus (assembly GCF_008729295.1). Lineage (NCBI taxonomy): Eukaryota > Metazoa > Chordata > Actinopteri > Perciformes > Serranidae > Plectropomus > Plectropomus leopardus. Next base: position 9,220,557 of record NC_056469.1, read on the forward strand.
TTTTTGCCAGAGGAAATTTTGCAAAAAAGCAGAAAAAGTATGCAACACTGTATTATCCAAAGTCTATTGCAATCACTTATGTAGGGGTGTATATACCATACTCTTTTTACACTTACAACTGAAAAAAGACATATAATAATAGCAGGTAATACTTTTGTTTGACTTCCCATAATACAGTTACACTAGAGAGTGAAAGATACAGTGATGGGTGTGAAAACTGTAAAAAAAAAAAAAAAAAAAAAAAAGTAGAGCAAACATCTGTGAAGTCAACATGCAGTGGTGGGATCTCAAAAATCTGAAACCAGAGATTAACATTAAACTGCTTTGTTAAAATAGTAACAGCTGTAAAGCTGTTAAGCTGCAAATGTTAGCTTTTGATTTCAGTGGAAACCCAACATGAACCCACTCTGCCATATTTGTCAAGTGCTACTGCTGGAGTAGTTTTGCAAGCCTTGCCTTTATTCGTTCCTGCAGCTACTAGCAGGAGCTGACATCTCATCTAATGAAGAGCAGATAGCAGAGACTGGTTCAAATCAGTGTTGGGAAACTGGGGCTGGCTGGTGAAACACAGAGTGAGTTGTAATATCCTCAATTTCTCCCAGCTGGAGCAGGCTAGAAGCATGTAACCGATAGTGTCCGCATGCATATTTTACACTAAAGCCCAGGTGTAAAGTTTCAGCACTTGCAAGGAGCTGAACAGATTTGACAAAGCAAGACTGTAGGACTGTAGGAAATGAGCACATATAGAGTAAAACTATAGGATTATGGGTGAAACCCATAATGTGGCAGTCTGCAAAATCTTTTTTCAATTTTATGGGCAAGTTCAGTGCCAGATCTAGCACATTCAATGCCCTGGGCAAGCTTTCCCTGGAGCCCCCTGCCAAAAAATAAATGAACAATAAAATAAAAAACTTGTATTTATTAAAAACAAGAGCAAAAATCAACAAAATAAACAACTTTGCAAACAAGTGCTAAAAATATGGCATTTGTAAATTTGCTAATTTTTCTTTTTTCTTTTTGTATGCACCCCGCATTGGATTTGCCTTTTTATTTTCAGTTGCGCTCATACATGTTCTGACTGTTCTAACTGATGAACTCATTAAGGTGAACTGAAATGCCAGGAATAGAGGAGGTACCCCTACTACAGACTGATCTTGGATCATTTTCCCCTTATGTAAGTTTTTTAAAAAATGGGGTTGTGGGCTGGAGATTTGGCACCCTCCTTGCGGGTGGAGCCCTAGGTGGCTGATGTTGCCTATGGGACAATCTGCAAGTGGGTAATTTACTTTTTTAAGCGGTTCTTTTCTTTATCCAACAGAAACCCTGCATAGCTGTTCACAACCCTAATCCTAAACCACAACCCTAAACCTAAAGTGTCTTGTGCATCAGACAGCATGTATAGTGAGGGATAAAGCATTTCACTATCACTTACAATGGTATCTTTCTTCAATGACATTTTCTTTATGTTTTTCAGTTGCTCCCTGTCTACATTTTCGAGGTGACTGGTTGGACTGAGAGCATTGCCATAAATGAAAGCAGGTCATGTCAGTTGGTGCTTTTCTAAAATGTGAACTCTGCCAAAAAACAGTACTTTTTTTGGGGGGGGGGGGCTTTAGTTGTGCACCTTGCAGTCACTTTCCATTTCTCTTATATGGACAGAGTTGCTGGAAATTTTGAAGAAACCTCTACAAGTATATGTGATCACAGCCTCACTCAGGTCTGCTCATGTCACATTGTAGCCTATATCCAATTTTTTTTCTCAACATTATGTTTTCAGAAATTAGACATTACGTCAAAGCTGGTGCATGTCTGACATGGCTTCAGAAAAAGAAGGGGGTTTGGGGAAAAAAGTCAAAGATGCATCACGATGTACATAACACTGCAATTACTGGCAACCCTATAGGCCCATACACCAATAACACAGTTAAACCAACCGATTAAAGCTGAAATAAGTCAATATTTACCATTGCATAACTCAATTGCAAAACTCCATTTTCTCATAATGGCCTCTGATAATGAGGAAGCTCTCCACGGTCATGTGACTGAAGTGGAGCCTAATCATTGGACTGTTACAGTAAGTCATGACAGTTTATTGGCATGGAATTCCATAATGGTGCAGATCAATAGCAACCCAGGAGGCTTTCCTCTCAGCCGGATTTGACACATTTGAATAAGTGCCGCTGAGGGGGAGCAGGCTTATGTTGAGAGGACTCAATCCCTCAGCGAGCAAACGACATGTTAACCAGAGTGATATTCATCTGCCGAGGAATAATCCCAAGACGAAACAAACCGCCATAGCAGGTACGAAACCCAATAAGAACCGTCAAAACTTTGCCACTTTAGGACAAGGGGTGATCATCAAAAGCCCTGAAAACAGTCTGAACAAATGATGCCTATACGTTCTGAGAATAAAAGATACAATCAGGCTCGTGCCCTTCCCACCCCTCCTCCTTTGAGATCCCTGTGTTGGGAATAGAATAATATAAGGCTTGAGGGAGCAGGTTGTGAGATAAAAGGCCACATCACAATGATGATCTCTATCGATCGGCAACCTTGGGCACACAGAGGAGGTCCGGCATTTGTCACGTCGAAGCTGAACCCAATAGCTGATCCACGCCGCTCTCTGATGAATTGGCCCTGTTCGCCAAGTTTGTTTAATTGATGACGCGTTCCCTTTCAGGTGGACCACCACTATGTTCCACGCATTCATTGATTTTCCAAAACACCCCCACCTTTTCTCTGAGCTTCTTTTCCTCTGCTCTCTTAAAGTGGCCAACTGCAAAAGACACCCCCACCCTTGACTAGACCTCGGAGACATGGCAACAGAAGTGTCCTTCAACCTGCTTCTGACCACTTAGACTTCCAGAGATGGATATACAGTGCCTCTTTGTTAGTATAGAGGCCTAGTAGGTGTATCAACTTAAAAGTATTATGAGAAGTGAGCAAAAGTCAAGTCTCTGCTCACATTCCTCAAAGACGAGATGGAGCGGTTAACTGAAGGCTGTACTCAATTACACACAAAAAGGCACACAAAACAGTTGCATTTTCATCTCTATGTACATGAATGTCTAAACTGTCATGGCACTATTGCCCATTAAAACTGTGGTTTTATTAATTACATTAATAGTGATGTTTCCCCCCAACCTCCTGAATCCTACTCCCTCTCTTCACCCTCTGAGGTGAGTGGTGTTAAATTTAGGTTACAATAATAACTACGACTAACGTTGGATGCATGCGGTAAAGTGCATTAAAAAGAGTTTTGATGTGAACTACTAACCACAGGCATCTTCTTTGGTGAGCAATACCCAACTGTTGATCCCTTCTCTGCACCAAACTGTTAATGTTTCGAAATGCTTGCAGGTCTATAGTGCGCCACGCTTCAGCAACTCTCAACAATCCATACAGGAAAGAATTTGAATTTGTAAACCACACAATCCTATTCCAGGGGATCTGGAGTGCGTAACTTTGTCATCTTGAGAGCCCTGCATGAAAACTAACACTTGCTGAAGCAGCCAAGCAACCAGTCAAGCACTAGGTAGGCAGCTTTTGGCCATCAAAGGGAAATTCCAGCCTAATGGGGTTTCAGAGTTTCCAGTGTATCCCTCTACCATCCGCTGAGAACATGATTACCTGAGGAGTGTTATCGCACACACACGCAAACACTCGCACACACCTTTCACACTCTCTTAACTTTGGAGATTGTTCGTCAGGTGGATGCACACATGCTTTAGACAAGCAAAAGTAAGCATGGGAGTAACTGGAATAAACATGAAACTCATTACTGGACTTTGATTTTAAACAAATATAAAGGATAGCAAGTGAAGCACCCCAGCAAGCTATTTATTGACTCAAGAACAAAAAAAAGAGGAAGAGCAGCACCAACAAAGGCAGAGAAATTGTGCAAAAAAAGGCATACTTTTGGATTTAAAGCACCTATCTAAGATCCCAGAGCCTTGAGAATGGGATTGGATTACTGTCGGTTAGATTTACTCCTGTGGCTCTTCGCCACTACATCATCGTAGGGCCCCCTGCCTCTGGATCAATGGGGATATTTACTGCGCCTGTTTCAGGGAGACTTTCACAGTAGGCAGGGCATTAAACAAACAGCCGACAGCCCCGTCCCAATGATGGCCTGTCTGTTCACACTGTGCCATGCCCCAAATGTCACACATATTCACTTCAAACAGGTAGCACACAAACACGAGTGAAGTGCAGATAAAACAAAAAACAAAAAAAGAAAGGCCAGACAATTTGCTCCGAGTGCTGAACAAAGAGGAAAGCTGCCACATTTCATGAAAAGAGAAAAAAAAAATCTAAGATAGATGGAATGCTATGTTAACTTGTAGATAATTAGCCTCAGTCTAAAATTATACTTGTTAAAATCCTCTTAAATGGACACACCTCGAATAATTCCTTGTCTGCACTCCCCTGGTTGCTCATAAACATTTGGTTTTGAACAGTAAAATGAAATTGCGCTTCACGTGTCGGACATTCCATTGTAATGTATTGCTTAATGGAAAAAAAGTAACATAGCAGCAAAAAAAAATCTTTTTTTTAATGGAAATAACAATCCAACAGCGTCATATTAATAGCCTCATTTAACCCCATGTTGGCATCATAATTGAAATCACTTGAGGCCCTCCTTCACAGAGTACGTCTGTGAAGCTGGAGCCTATTGAATTAAATTATACATTTGAGAAGAATCACCATTATGATGTCAAACAACAGTCTTTACATGCATGTATACTGGCTGCCTGCAAAATCATTTGCTAAATGCGAGCGCATGAGTCCAAGAATGAGTGGAATGTAATTTGCTCCTACCCAAATATGAGCCAAATAAGTGCCTTTATAGAGAAAAACAGTCAGTATGAAATTTCTTCATTACTTGACAATTCCACTGACTAAGCCTGTGCCATCAGCTGACAGTGCAATGTCAAACAATGGGCTCACAAACGGCAGCACGCATTACCGAATCAGCCCCGAAGAGCTCCTGAGGGCAGACTTAACTCCCGTTCCTTAACATGAAAAGTAATATGTGTGTGAAAGTCAAGAGAAAAATAACAGAAAAATAAACACTTATGGCTCAGTGGTGAAAGCTGATGTAAGCTGGACTTTGATGGACCATAATCGCTTCAGCTGCAGTGAATAATGTGTCGTTCGGCCTACTGGCTTTGCAAAAGAAGCCAATGCCGTACATTGTTGCCCTGAAAATACATCTTTTTCCTTATACATATAATTACATTTTTGCTGCTTTAAGGTTTTCAAAGTGGCTCAGGCAGTTTTCACGTCTAACAACTCGAACCACAGGCTGGCTCGAACATATGAGCTGCACAGAAGCCCCTGGTAGAAACCATACAGCCATTCATTTAAATTGATAGGATGGGTCAACATTGAGGAAACACTGAATTCAGATTAGTTCATTCAGAGTTGTTTTAATTATTTTTATTTTTGCCTCCAAGAATGATTTATTACTGTGTTCTACCGACTGACATGAAAATGACTCTAAATCATGGTAATCTTACTTCATATGGTGAGGAATTCAGGATCAAGTGAATCACATGTGCCACTCCACAGATAAACATTAAAAAACTCTTTTGTTCTCAATGATTAAAGTTAGCAGTAACTTTCATCTTGCACCTGATGTGGATGCACGTTGTTCACAGCAGGGATATTTTTTCCCTTTATCTCTGAAAATATTTGGTGTAATTCTGCTTTGTCCTTTTTATGTTTGAGAAAGTGAGGACAGGGGTATTTGTGTGGGAGTGTGAGAATGTGTGTGTGTGTGTGCACACATGTGGACCATGTGTCAAACTGCACGGGGAGGGCTGAATGCTGGGAGGAGGCCACCATTGCTTTACCGTTCACACAGACACACACATGATGATTTCATCGAATCCCACACGGCATACGCCACTAATCCAGACAACCCAGACGCAGCACTGTCTCATATGTGTACGCTGCCACAGCAGCACAGGAAGGCATCTTAGTTATGAAGAGAAACGCCTTGACACACTGCCACACAAACAAAGATTGTCTCACACACGAACATGTGATTACTTAAGCTACTATTCTGTTACACAACAGCCATAGCGAGTTTAAGGTAATCATGGTTTTGTTTCATCAGGGATTTTACATTAGCCCAGTTGAACACTAATTCTTGTCATTCATTATTGTAGTATTGTGAGAAGAGCCATGATCGAGATTCTCTTTCTCTTTCTCTCAAAACAAAATATAGAAAAATTCTGATGTTAGTTTTATTTTGTAAGATTGTTGTTGATTTGATAAACAGAATCAGCTTTTACTTGGATTAATCTCATTAGCGTAATTTCGGAATTTATTTTTTTTTTTGTAGCTCTGACATAATTTATTAGGTGTATGGAACAGAAAGTAATGGAAGGACAGCAAATCATCAGCTACAATTGTATGATTTGTTTTGCACTAATGTGTCCATATTGGAGACCACACAAACACACACACACACACACACACACACACGCGCACACCCTACACATACAGAATTAATCTAAGGTAAATAGGGCAATCTTTATCCCTATTATTTTTTTTTTGCAAATTAAAAAAATGCATAGCAATAACAATGAATAAAGGTTTAACAAAGGGAGAAAATTAAGTAATTTTTGATGGAATGAATTTTGATGAGTCTTTATAAGGTACCTTTGGCCTACACCACCATAAAATATCTGGGGAATATGTTTTAAAAAATGAAAATAAATAGGCTATAGTCTTGGAGCACCCACAAAGGAAAAACAAATTTCTGCCTAATTAATTAATCAATTATGTTAATTGTGAAATCTTACATATAAACGTTGTTTGCATAATATTAAACAGGAAATATTTTAAAATAATTTACATGATAATACAATTTAATATTACTTTTGTTTTTTCCCAAAGTCTGTTAAGACGTTGTGGTTTTCAATTCGGCCCATAATGCAAACCAAGATCTCCTGCTTGAACCTTTTCTTCTGCCTTAATCCTTTCAGCTCCAAAGTAGTAAAAAAGTATTATGCATCAATGAAAAAAAAGAGAGATTTAGATAACAATATGCAAATAAATAACAATAACTTGTAAATGATTTAAACTATGAATTTGGTATATCAGTTTTAATGTATGGAAATAAAAGAAAGAGAAACAGAAAAAGGGAAAGACGTGATGCAGATAAGGAAACCATTCAAACACACACCTGTTGTCTTTTTTTTATTCAAGAAGATTTTGATTGAGTGATGAGTTTGCACTCTGACGAGTAGCACAGATGCAATAACAGAGAACCGACTCTGCAAATTGTAGGAGTGGTACGCTGGAAACAATGAAAACAGCACGTGATAGATAGCTCAGTCAAAAGGTTAACGGTAACTCACAGACAAAACGTCTTGTTTTTAAAAAGTGCATTCACAAACATGACAAATACTCTCAACTCATGATGTCTATTTTTATGTGATACAAAATATGCATACCTGTTTTAGATTTGTCTGTATTTCTATACATAGATATTTCTTCAAAAGGATCACTTCTTTTTTCTTTTTACAAAGGTTAAAAGCAGGGTTGTGGTCGTAGCAGCTTCGGATATCTCTAGCCTCTTTACCATGTAATGAGATACATATAGTCTCAACAGATATCCAAATAAAACCTACCATTTTCTCTGTTGTTCAACTCAAACGACATACTGTCTTTATTGAAAGAGATATTCATCAGTGAAGCCTGCAGTTTAGAAAAGAAATGGATCAATAAAATGCTTGGGCCATTAAATATATTTTTGTATACCCGCTTTTTTGTCAATATCATAAATACTAAAGACACAGGACAATATTATAAGACAATGCTGGGAGACTAAATGTAAAGATTAAAATAGTTCAAACATTATTTTTTTCAAGTTTTCTAGTTCATGAGAAAAAAAAATCAGGCGAGCACAGAAACACTATACTTCAGTCTTTTCTTCAGTCTATCCACGGCCCTTTTATATTTAAAAGAGCAATCATAAACAAGGTTGCCAGACAAAGGACAGGCTGTCTATAAACAAATATCTTTACAGTTTTAGTCCTGTCCAGATAAGATGCTTGCCCATCGTAAATGAGGCAGGATCCTGGTTTTCAAAGGAAGTCATAAAAGCAGTCAAACATACTGATAAAAACCAATAAGTACCATGCAAATCTTGCAAGACGACATATTCTCAAACAAGAGACAAAGTATTCTTCGTATAGGCGAAATATCAAGTGAGGAGGGAATGGGTGAAAGGCAAAGACCTCTAATCAATACTAAATACTATATTTCCAAAACCAAACAAAAAATATTTAATCTGTACATAATATAGTACGCATGAGTTCAGACTGGATCAGCAGTGTCTCTCCTTCTTGTTAGACTCTTAGTCTTTGCTGAACGCCTACCTTGGAATAGTACAGAAAAGTCTTTTTAATTGATCCCAATCTCTTTGTTCTCCTCCATAAATCTAGAGAAGGGTCGGGCAGCCCCAACATCCAGACCAGCCTTCTCCATGCCCGTCATGGGAGGGCTGCTGCCGGTGTGAACACGGTCCAGTCCTCCCGGCATGGGTCCCAGGGAGGTGATTCCCGCACCGCCGAGGCTGACGGGCAGCTGGGTGATGCCCCCGTTCTGGATCACAGAGATCTCATTGTTCTTCATGGCCAGCCCGTTGGTGATGGCTGCAGCGTACTGGTTCCAGAAGCCTGGGTCGACATTCATGGCCCGAGCCGCCAGATCTTTTTGGAACATCTCACTGAACTTCATAGCATCTCCGCCCAGCAAGGCCATAGGATTCTCCACAGACAGTCGTCGACCCCTTCGGGCTGGAGCGTTGTTCCACATGTGTGTTCCCATGTGTACCTAAAATTAGCAAGAGGATAAAAAGGAAGATCATGAGCTGCAAATCTTACCAAGGCAAACACACCATCGGCCTACAAACAAACATTCTATGGATGGGAATGGAAGGGAAAAGGCTAAAATCAATGTAAAAACAAACTTGCATTAATTTCAACATTGAGGCGAATTCAAATTTGATATTAGATTGCATTCTTTGAAGGTATGCAGCAGCTTAGCGTTGTCATGACACTTGAATTTCTAACTTTAATTCAATACTTTAAAATTTTCAATAGTCAATATAATTGTTGATACTAAATTTGACATTAAGGGCACGGAAGTAAAAAAAACAAGAAGGAACCAATCTCAGAGTGTTACATACATGGCATGCATCTTTTTAACCACAATGACCCCATTTCTGTAAAATTCTAATAGATGCTGTAATAAACTGCCTTGTACCTTCAGATTGCCCTTAGTGGTGAAAGCCCTTCCACAAATAGAGCAGGCAAAAGGTTTCTCCCCAGTGTGTGTGCGCTCGTGGATTTGCAGAGCACTGGCTGAAGAGAAATTCTTCCCACACGAGTGGCAGTTGTGCTGCTTCGGAGTGCGTCGAGGAGGTGGGGGAGCCAACATGGGGTTGATGCTGGGGCTCATGGTGGTCTGCGGCGCTGCGGCAGGGACCTGGATGCCCACGGGCATGTGAGAGTTGTCGCTCAGTGACACCGACTTGCCGTGGCCATTCATCTCCATTTTAATCATGTTTGATGCAGTGCTGGCCAAATTGGGAGTGCTCAGCCCTGAAAAAGAAGAAGTCATATTAGCATCAGATTGCTGATCATATGACACAAGATGACTGAATAGGTCAGACTCAAAAATGTACAAATTACATTTTTCTGTAAAAACCATATATATATATATAAATGAAAAGTTTCTTCATTTATGTATTCAGAACCATCATCTCTAGCATTGCTGCAATGGAAAACCAGATGAAGATGATCGACTCCACTGCCAACATGACCCGTTCATTTGGTCAGAAGCCCACGCAGAACGGCATCAGCTTTGGAGGAGAGACTGACTGCTTTGCCGCTGATTCCCTGTCAGGAGCTGGGGATGCTGAAGGTCAAAGCTTGGGGACCCGGCCTTGAAAAAAAAAAATCAATGCACTCATGATGACAATACGTAATTAATATAATGTAAATTATATTAAGTACGTATTGTCATCATGAGTGCATTGATTTTAATTATAACCAGACATTAAATCTGTATAGATATTTAATTCACTTGATGTAATGCATTGCATTTTGGTTGACTTTGCACATACACACCTCGATCTCTATTTAGAAACAGCATGCTGAAGTGGCTCTCCTCCTTGATAAAGTGCCTGCCAGGTTGAGTGGCAGTCAGGTCAAGGGCCCCGGTGCCTTCAGTTGCAGAAAGCGGAGATGGGGTCTCTGATTTTTCCGACTTCACTGTTGCCAAGCCAGATGCATTGTTCTCCTGGCCCTCGTCTGCTGTCATGGCACTGCTGTTGTTATTATTGTTGAATGTAGCTGGGGACTTGGATCGCTGGCTCTCAGAATGGCTGTGAGCTGGGGACAAATGCTGCATAGAGCCAGAGGACTCAGACAAAGCCGGGCTCCCCAAGCTTTGACCTTCAGCATCCCCAGCTCCTGACAGGGAATCAGCGGCAAAGCAGTCAGTCTCTCCTCCAAAGCTGATGCCGTTCTGCGTGGGCTTCTGACCAAATGAACGGGTCATGTTGGCAGTGGAGTCGATCATCTTCATCTGGTTTTCCATTGCAGCAATGCTAGAGATGATGGAAGTTGGTGGGGAGCTGCCAGGTGAATACGGTTTACATGGGTCTACTTCTCCCTCTTTCAAGTCAGCTTCATCTTCCATAGCTTGCTCCATTTCATCCAGGAGGTCATCATCATAATTACTCATCGCATCTAAGCTCTTCTCGTCAAAGGAGAGGTCCGTGTCCATCTCCTGTAGGCTCTCAGGGACCGGGGTGTTGGGGATCTGCCCTCCCATGTGCATACGGATGTGCTGCTGCAGCACAACGGCATTGGTGAACTTCTTCTGACATATAGGACAGGAGTGCTGGACCCGGAGTGGGGGTTTGGATCTATGGACACCGAAGTGTGTTTTCAGGTTTCCCTTGGTAGTAAATGCACGCCCGCATATCTTGCATTTGAAAGGCCTCTCGCCAGTGTGGATACGGTAGTGCATCTTGAGTGCACTCTGACAGCTCAGGACGCGATGACAGATGACACACTGGTTTGGGTCGGTCATCTTCTTGTCAATGTTCTCAACAAGCTGCTGCAACTTTGATGTCTCTGAGGTTTGCATAGAGTCTAGGAGGCCTCCGAATGGAAACTTTGCCTTAAATTGGTCTGAGAGCATGGGAAGGACAGGATGGGAGACAGGGTTGGAGCTAGGGCTAGTGATGGGTTCAGTGACCTGGCCACTGTTGGACGATGTGGTAGAGGTGACGGTAGAGGAAAGGACCACTTGAGTTAGTGTAGTTGTGGTGGTGGTGTTCTCTACTGGCCTTGTGGAGCAACTTGGGGGCAGGAGAACACCTTCAGGTTTCAAGAGAGGAGGTGCATCACTCCCTAGGTTGGGTTTTGGGGATGGTGAAGTAGTGGTCATGCCAGAGTCAATAATGATATTAGGGGACAAAGATGCACACTCGCTTGAAGGTGGAGACGGTCTCTGAGGGGACCTGTTGAGCGGCGTGAGGCTTGGAGACTCACCAAAACCACCCATCATGCTCGGCAGCGTGGGAGGCAGCTGGAGCCCGACTGAGGTTGGAACCGTGGGGAGGACGGGTTTGCTGTCTAGCCATGTGGTTACAGGTTTCTCTGGGGGCAAAGACATTCCATAAGGAATGCCTGAGCTTGTGGGCACATTGTCCAGGTACTCCGGCACAGGATAGGGGTTCATCTGAATATGTGGATATTTCTCTTTGTGCCTCTGGAAGTGGACTTTCAGATTTCCCTTGGTGGAGAAGCGGTTGCCACATATGTTGCATTTGTAGGGCCTCTCTCCAGTGTGTGACCGCAGGTGGATTTGTAGGGCGCTGTCACTGCCAAACACCTTGGCACAGAAGCGACACTTATGCTTGAAGAAGGGGTCCTCGGAGCTGGGCTTAGTGTCAAACACAGACACATTTGGGGGCTTCCCCTTGCGATGCTTCATCAGAGCGGAGAGGGGGTCGAGCGCATTGGCTGTGGCTGCTATGCTGGCCAGCGGGTTGGGGAAGATAACACTGCTGGATGAGCTGTGAGGTATCAGCGGTAGACTGGAGGCAGAGCTCAGGAGGCCGCTGTGGCTGAGCGAGGGAGGGGTTGTGGAGTTCCTGGGGAGAGCTGAGCTGCTGCTGATGCCACCACCTCCTGCTACACTACTACTAGTGCTAATATTGTTGTTAGTGGCTGAGGATGAGCAGGAGGGAAGTAAAGATGACAGTCCTGTACCACTGGGTGAAGGAAACACCGAGTTATTTGAGGATGTGCTGGGTACTGAAGGGTTAGACTGCTGAGTGCTACTTTGTGGTGTTTGTGAGAGGGGCCCTTCTATTGCTGAGGTCAGGGGTGAAGGGCCTTGACCGCTGAGAGTGGCCGGCAACCTCACAGGCAGCTGATGGACAGGGGGAGTGATGAAGTTGTGTAGTTGGAGCTGACTAGCAACAGGAGGGGCGCAGGACGATACAGACCCCTGGTTTCCCGCAGCGTTGCTGTGAAGGTGGTTTAGAGCAGGCTGTGAGGCAGACTGTCTGTTCATAAGAGCCACCTGACTGCGTATTTGCTCAATCAGCTGCAGCTGGTGTATCTGCTGCTGCTGGAGGGCCATCAGCTGGTCCAGGATCATGGGAATAGCCATGGTGGAAACCCCACTGCCCGCTGCCGCCCTGACACTCTGTGAAAACTGGGCAACGGCGACCCGGGTGCCATGCAGGGTCTCCAAGGTAACATTGGTGCTTGGCATGGTGTAGCTTGTAACAGTAGAGGGGACGACATCATTGAGCTGAGGTAGGGAGCCGTCTGGCTCAGGGGACGTCACATCTCTCTCTTCAGGATCCATGTTTTTCTCTGGTGAAAGCTCGAGCTCCATCGGCTCGTCCTCCTTTTCTAGGACATTGACCCCATTTAAGGTTGCTGTCTCTGGGATGTCATCCCCCTCACCAGCAGGACTGTGGTTGCCCTCCCTGGGGTCCTCGCTGTCAGCCTGCTCGCTGGGGCTGCTGGGTACAGGGGAGAGCTCTGCAGGGTACTCTTGGGAGGGGTTAGGTGTGTTCTCATTGTCATTCACTATGAGCACCAGGGGGTTTTTGGTGCAACTCTTTAAATGTTCACAGAAGTCTGACCACTTGAAGAACTCAGCGCAACACTTTTCACATACATGCGTCTCCTCACTGCCGCTACGGCTCTCGTTCCCGCTGTCGGCATCATCCAGCACTTCACCTCGGGCTAAAGAGAGGGGAGGGGGTCAGGGGAGTAGGAAAGAAGGAGGAGGGAGCAAAAAACAGAAGAATTAATGAATAAATAATCAATAAAGAATCCACACATATTTTGCAGTGCAGTGCTGCAAAGATTTAACCTTTGATTTTTTTCTCTCTTTTAACATAACCAAAATCAATATTCTTTTTTCTTTTTTTTGCTCTGAACAAATTGCCCTAGTTCACCAATTCTCAAGACCCAGGTTTGTGCATTCACACCCTCTCCATAGAGCCAGCTAATAATTTTCTTTGTGCAATCCATCAAATTATGAGGGCCTATCAATTGTGGATACTGCCGCTTAATGAAATTCCATAGAACCTATTGATTTCCAATATTTCATACAATTCACAGCTGCCTCATCTGTTGGGTACAAATCAGGACTTTGATGGCCCCATTAGGATTCCCCTCTGCTATCAAGCCCAGTCATTTCCATTCCACCTGAATTTCAAATGCCTGGGCCTTTTCATTTAGCGCTGCAAAGGTAATACGTTAGCCCTGAATCTAAGCAAGGGACTCTATATTGGGGCACTCTTCTGTTATGATGTCAGGAAAACTGTGTTGACAAAAGTGAAAGTGGAGATCATTTGAATCTATTAAACATTTTCTGCATTTTCTTTTTTACTGTTAAATTAGGCCCTTCAAAAATATACATATCTTTAATTAAAAATATGCCCACTGAAATGTTTTATGAAATGTTTTGGAAATACAAAACCTTGTAGCTACAAAACTCCCAGCATTACTTTTCCTCTTTCTCTGTCTGTCTGTCTCTCTCTCTCCTTCTCCCATGCTCTCTGAAATAAGACTCAACAAATTACATGCTAGTGCCATGGCAGCAAAGTCTCTGATTAGTTACACATGTTTAATCACAGTTGTAGGAAGCCACTTCCTCTTCCACGTACAACCATCAAGAGTCAAACAAGCCGACACAAGCTCTGAGCATGGACCCAATTCACACCTGATCAAAACCATGTAAAAATGGCCTCCCTTGTATATTTATTTTTTGTGCTGTAGCACAGTTAGACTTGGTGTGTGTGTGTGTGTGTGTGTGTGTGTGTGTGTGTGTGTGTGTGCGTGTTGTTTGAGGCTGTATACACATTTCCCTTTCATTACGACTGGAAAGTGTGCTCAATCACTGCCACAGCACCTTGCGCATACTTTATTTCAGTCTCCTGTTCAGTTTACACTCAAAGACCCAGCATATATCTGGTAATATAACTATTTATCTACAAATTAAACTTTTGAATATACGATTTACACCGTTAAAAAAAATAAAATTAAGACAATTTCATAGGCATTATTGCAAATAAAAGTGATTTATTGCAGTTAGTCACTCTAAAAAGCTGTAAGACAGGGTTAGGTTGATAGGTGAGTTAATAATTCTTTTAAAAAAAAGGGGGCATATGAGCAAAAAATAGGTTTGTAATTATATGTAAATTATGTGACTCTTTATCTTAACATGCACACACACACACACACACACACACACACACACACACACACACACACAAAACATGAGTAATTGATTACATATATACACATTTGTCACAATTTATACAAGTGCAACTCATCCAATAGGCCAGCAGGCCTGAGCTCTGGATGTAAGAGATGTGTCATGAATGATGTTACCTCTAAAAACTCTGTAAAAAAATACAGCACATTACAGACTGCACATGTTTACTCAACATTAAAGGTCTTTCTGTGTCTTGCATGTGAGTAATCATGAGATTCATACAGTGCTTATGCTCATTTCAAAGGTTAACCCAGAGCGAGCCATGGCGAGGCAGACATTAAGCATTTGTGTCAATTACAGTGACTCATTAGTAAAGAAATTCATCACTCCTCCTGTAATTTCGGGGCCAAAGGGGGCATGCGCTATCCAGGTCTGGTGTCTATAAGTTAATTAATTATCAACAGAAAGGCTTTGGACAGGCTCCGTGTTCTCATCCTCACTGGGGGAAGGGCTGACAAAACAAGATATTATTTTACTTAATCATGTATAGAGCCAGGTTAAATTGAAAAGAAAACTGATAAAAACAACTTAAAGGAAATTAAATTGTAAAATACTTTCATTTTGGATTGTGCATTATTTTTGTTTTGCAAAATCAATGTCAGCTCCCTCCTTGATTTTCCTGTCACAAGTCAGCAGACTCAGTGTAAAAATACCATTAAAACAAAAAAAAAAAACCTTGATAATTTACTTAATTTCCATTATAAACTACATTATTTACCACAAGTGAAAAGGAGCAAGTGGCTGGAAATGTCAGAGACACGTGACAGCAGGCTAAAAATCTCCTTAGCCCAGCAGCGGACAGCAGAACTCATTTCCATAATTGGGGGTTGAAAGGTCAACGCAAATGAGTAGGCATTGTGTTGAGCTGATTAGTTATTAGAATGGTATTACTGTCAATCTCTTTTATTCATTCATACAATTACAAGTGGGGGCCTTTGTATGCCTCTGACCTCACACACACACTGAGACACGTTTTTCCACACACATAGACAGACAAAAACCATACACAAATTACGTATTGAAATAAACACCTAAAAAAATGCAGCATACACATGCTTTTTGCTGTTGCTGGAGAATAAATAACTAGTGTGTATAAGTGTGTTTGCACAGGCCTCTATTTTCAAATATTACCCTTTTAAGAGATGAATTTTCTTACCTAAAATAGTCAGAAATTGTTATTTTCCCTAATTTAAAAATCAAGGTTTTTTTTAATTTAATTTGAAAATATCCTTCCAACTTGGCATTTTCAGTGTTTTTGTAACACTCATATCAAGCACAATTAAAGATATATTGTGAAGAATTTTATGCCTTTAATCGCTTAACACTGACTCATTCAAACATGTGCACACTGCCAATTTTAAAAGATTTAAGAAGCCATTCAGTGATGCAGATGTGGGATTTTGCTGTGGTTTCTGCTTGTTTTCACACTGCTGTAATTACTTAATATTTCAATACAGGCCAAACCAGTGTGCCACTTAATTATCTTTATGCTTTTGTTGGAAATATCATAACACACATGCAAGTGAGCTCAAAATAATACAATTTGCATTCAAAATCACCATTCTGTGCTGAAACAGTGGGGTGCCATCGTGTTGAGCAGCTGTGTAAAGGCGACATTTTGTGTTTTTATGCGTGTGTAAGACAGTGAAAAAAATCTGTGTGTGTGTCTGTGTGTCTGTGGTGTGTCTGTGTGTGTGTGTGTGTGTGTGTGTGGGGGGGGGGGTATTGATTTTCCTATAGGATGAGAAAGGAAAGGATAGAAAAAAAAATCCAATCCGTTTTTCATTCCTTTAAGAGTCTTCATTTACCCAGATGCAAATATTAAGCTGAACGCACTCAATAGAGGGGATTGTGGACATTGAATCTGTGTGTCCACTATCTCGCTCAGCAATCTTTGGCATGCTAACTGAAACCGCTAATCTGACATATTATATCAGATGAGGTATTCATGCTTTCCACTGATTCTGTGAAAGCCACAGAGCTGGGCATTGAGCGAAGCATTGAGCAATTACAAATTTGCTCCACTGTTAACAATTTCCAGATTCACTTAATGAACACACACACACAGACAGTGACACTGGTAACATCTATTGTGTGTTAAGGTCATTGGTGTCTCCCTTTTTTCTCTTACATTTAAACTATTTTCATCTTCAAACCTCTTCCTCAAATTGTGTGAGCTTTTAATTAACATTAATACCGACAGTAAGAACAGTAATATCCCAAAAGGGCTTGCACTTACATCTTACTAGAACCGCCCCTCCTTCTGCCCCTTTAAAATGCATTCTTTTCAAGCATCTGGGGATAACTTAGGATCCTTAAAGAGAGATGCATCACTGGAGGTCCTGCCCAAGATGGGAGGGGAGGGCGGAAAAAAAGAGGCCTGCTGGGTTCAACAATTTTGGAATTCCTTGATCACACATCCACCACTCTATTCTCTAAGAAATTAATTATTTAAGCCATTATTTATTTTTTTTCATATTTAAGTTGATATGACAAAAAACTATTTGGACTGTGCGCGTGTGCACTGCTGCTTTTCACTGCTACATTCAAATTCCACTCATAATTTTGCGCTTTTGTGCAAAGTGTTAATTCCCATTTCAAAATGACTAAATCTGTTTAATTCATCTATTTGTATCTATTAATATTTGCATGTATTTTTTAAACTAGCAGATCCCTTAAAAGTGATATTTTTCATACACATTTTCTGGACAGTAATGTCTCTGTTTCCATAAAGCATCTCCTCGAGTGATCCTGTGCATCCTTAGATCTGCAGAGGCTCGAGCGTCCTCAGCACAGCTCTGTGTGTGTGTGTTCGTGCGTGTGTGCGTGCGTGTGTGTCATCGGCCTGGTCAGCCCTGCTGCAGAGTGGTACAGTCATATCTGCACTAACAGAGAGGCCTTTGTCATTGCCTGCAGATGTTGAGCAGCCAAAACATTAACGATTTGTTTGTGTAAGCATTCGCAATACAGTATTCAATGACGGCACTCTGTCCAGATGACTGTGTCGCCCGTCAAGATGGCTCTCTGTGTCTGGCTGTGGATTTAGAGAAGAGCTTGAGATGAGGAGGAGGATTTCGGATCTAATGGACGCTCACTGCTCAGCAGGCCAAAGACATATTTAATACACTCTGTCTATTTGTTTCAGTTAAATTTAAATGTTTAGATCTAAATTTTCTATTTAAAAAAGATTCAACTTTTTTTCCACACACAAACTGCAACATCTTAGCTGACTCTACTTTCTGAACAAATCAGTGCTAAAATCACCTAAACACACACAAACCAAATCACCTTCAGAAAGAGCACTAATGACCAAATGCACCTCTTCAGCTGATGACTTGTTAGCTCTCTCTCAAATCCGCAAAAATCTGCCGTTTTGTTCAATGTTAAAGAGTCCTGTCAAGTCCTTCCTCTCAATCAGGATATTACTTGTTTATGTGTGTTTTCAGTGCTGAGCAGTAATTAGGACGCAGCCATATTTGAGTGCCTTCTTGAAGACATCTTTGGCACAACTATGTGGGTGGTCCAGAGGCCTGCAACCCAATGGTGAGAGGGGATTAAAACAAAAGCCAAACAGAGCCCCACTGCAGGGGAACCATGTTGTCACTGTCAGTGGGGATTTCCTCACTTTATTATATATATTTTTTGCACCTCGTGGCTACATACATTCCTGCCTCAAACAGGTTTCAGAGAAAGGAAAATGTAACACATGTGAGAGTGTTTAAAAATTCAGAAAAGACTGTAAATGTGAATATGTGTGTGAATAAAGCATCAAAAATGAAAACTGAAACCATGTTTGTGGTCGTCCACCTGTTCAGTGAAAGCATGACCGAAATGTCTTTCCAGAGGTGTCTCCTAAGATGTAGAAAGTACAATTTTTACAACCAATAATATAAAACTAATAATATGTAATTACTTTTCTTTGTTGAAATTGATCCTGTACACCTCCGTCCATATCTGGGGAAATGTAACATTTGAAATTTCCTCTAAATAAGAAAGCAAAAGTGGAAAATGTACACCAACGCCTCCCACACATGCACACCTTCAAAGACACTGGATGCAGAGGAGGTTGTGGCGAGATGAAAAGCCCGTCGCTGTTCACACTTTCTAGGACACGAGTAAGCTGTGCTGCCAAGGTCAACGGCACACATGTTCTAATTGTACAAGGAGCTTGACATCTAGCGGCAGGACCTGGCTGGCCGGGGCTAGACAAAGGTTAAGTCAGCAAGCTTTATAAAAGCACTCCTAAGCAGAGCCCCCTCCTTCCTCTTCCTTTCCCCATCCTAACACACATGCACACACACACACACACACACACACACAACCCCCATGCCCCCAGGGGGCAAGTGTCCGGAAGGCCTGGGGGGGGGGGTGATATGCCAGACAAGGGCTTGTTGGCACATGATTTTAGTTTTTCATCTTTTCAGGGATGCAGCACATTCAAGAGGTGCCCACTGAGCTGCAGTGGACCAAAAATCATATACAAAAATCAGATGAAAATGAAGATTTGGAGAAAAAAAAGTGAACACACAAGTAGAAGTTTACATCAGAGCCTCCTAAAATTGTGTGCTGATTTTCTTGTTGAATGTCTATTTTGATGAAATTTGCTACGGACAGTGTGTCCTTGAGCACAATTTGCTCAAAAGCTTGACTTTCTCTTTCCCGCCAGCCCCCAAACACATATGGATTTTAAGTCCGAATCAAGCAGCGACTGACGATTGGAACTTTTGAATTCCTTCGACATTATATGCAATGATTTGTCAAGGCCAGCGATCGATAGTGTCGTCAGGAGCTGCACCACGGCGACAGGCAGCGGAGAATGTGATCATGCTGCAATGATACACCGACAGTCTGACATTTGTAGCTTGTCTATAAGGTGGCTTTGGATGAGACATGGTATTATTAGGTTTATCTAAGTGTGTATGGGCTCAGTGTGCTCTGCCAAAGGCTTGGGATTGTTTCGCTGCAATGTCTGTCCTGAAAACAAGTGAGCCTGTATAGTGCTCCAACGAGGACAGGCAAGAACATTCCACGGCCACTTCCAGTCTTAAGCACAATGGCGTAGATGCTATATGTTACCCACAACACAGTGTGTGTGTGTGTTTGTTTTAAAGCTACTCATGCATGTAGGAAGGTGTGCGTTAAAATGTAGAAAGTGTGTATAGATTTCTCCTTATTCTACACTTATTTCCTCTTTTGGTGGATCCGTCTTAATGTTTTCTGTATCCCAAATTGCCAAAATGATTTTTAAATGAAATACTAAATGTGTGTTAATACTTAACAATTTTACTTTATGAAAAGAAAGCTCACTTTTCATTCCACGATCCTACAGGAGAGCAACCTGATGGATGTTTCGTATCTCTGACCAAAATCTGGCAAAGGTTATCTCAGCGGTACAACAATGTTTGTGTTCAAATGTGAATCGGCCTGAAATTACAAAAATCAACAGAGTAAATCGGACAAAAGAGCCAAGAGTCATCAGTTTGCCCCCACACACTCACACCAACATTTCCCCATGCAAAGAGAGCTGCTCCCCAGAGATTACATCAGGCATTTCTATTGTAAAAGTAGCCCTGCAAAGTGTGTGTGTGTGTGAGAGAGAGTGTGAAAGAGTGTGTGTGCTGGTCAACATGAGCCTAGATAGTGAAGGACAAATAATAGCAGTGATTTGTGAGTACCAAGCTTTATGGATGCCCAAAAAGAAATACATCATTTGAAGTAAAATGCAGGTAAAGTGATGATATCATTAGTAAAAACTGCATTGTGATTAGTGTTTATTCAAATTATATAAAATTTGAAATTAAATTATCTTATTCCTCATATATAATATACTATTTTCATGTACATTTATTGCAAAATGCCTTTATAAAATAGAGCAATTAAAAATACTATCATTTCAAAGAATTGTAAATTAAAAACAAGAATTTATAATATGATTTTTGCATTATAAAGTAAGAATGATATTAATCCTACAGTTATCGAGATGTTCCTGTAATTCCTTCAGCACTACGCCTTGCTTAAGATGTGACTTTAACTCTATAATGATCGTTTTATTGCGCAAAAGGCTGAGTACAGAATAAAAGATGAATGAGCCCTTTTTCCCCCCACATGGCGAGGACGAGCCCTGTCAACCGATCTTGTCGACGTTGTGGGCAAAAGGGAACAAATCAAGTGTGCTAAATTTATGTGAGGGGGGTAAACAAAAACATTTCCATAACAAAACAAGGCTTCGACCTGCAACAGAATCCGCAGTTTGCTCCTCGGAGAGCCAGACAGGCGCTGAGGGATAAGAAACTAAGCAAAATTAAATGTCAAAATTAAATTTAATCGGTTTTGTTTCTATTTTTTTTTAAATAGTAATAAAAATATATATTTACACAGTTGTATCATTTACTTTTATATCCTCGGAATTAGGAATTTTACAGCTATAAGAGAATGTATTTTTTTTTACCTCTAAAATCGTGTGTGTATGCACGTTTGTGCATAGATTTCAGTGCGCGCACATGCACATTCAAAGTCAATTGTATAAGATTTCAAACACGTATTTAAAAAAAAAAACTCCGATTTTTAAAATATAATTCAGAATTAATTCTATTTCATAACAGGTCTGTTAAAAAAAAGGCCTCCAGCACATGCACTAATAAAAAATGCCGCAAAGTGTTATAAATGAATATATGCATTAGTTACATTAATCTTAAAAGTCACCTCTCAGCCAGCAGCCGATAATGTGGTGCAGCCTGCACGAGCTGCAGGTTCAACCGATGTTTGGGAATAAAACAAACACACAACTTCTTAAACGAGAATCGTACACTTCCATGCCTTTTTAGAACGAACTTATAACTGTATCATACTCGATTTATTAAAAATTATATACATTTATATTTAAAAAATAAAATCCAGCCATAATCCAACAAAATCCAAACGAGTTTTCATTTGAGGTACAACTTAAATAAGTTTTAAAGCCCCTAAAACAGGGTGAAGTGAAAAGACAACACTAGTGAAAAGCAGAGCTGTGAGAGGGGAAGTTGTCTGTTTGAAAGAAGAGACCTCAGCTGATCAGATCCACTCACCGTGCTCAGAAATCACTCCGGCTAGTGCGGGATCCTCGTCCGACTTGAGGTGCTGCGGCTTGGCTTGCTTGCGTCGGGACATGCTGCTGGCGTCAGTGCTGGCGGTGCTGCTGCTTTTGCGCTCCGTGATGTCTCTGCGTTTTGCAGATACATCAGCGAAGAGCGAATGAATCAACACACTCAAAAAAAGTTCGCAAATAGTCTGTTAGCGGAGAGAGGGGGGAGAAGAGAAGAAGAAAAAAAATATAAGAAATTAGCCAGTGTTGCTGCCGCCGCTGCTGTTGCTGTGCGTTGGATTGCGCATGTCGGTATAATAATTACGATAGTGAATAATGCCTCGCGATTAATGGCACCGTGTGAAGGTGGGGAGGATTGGCTAGAGTCCAGCGGACGCGCATTGGATATGGTAATGAGGGACGGACTAAGCAATTAGCCGCTTCACTCTCAGACTTTATCCGTCTCTTTTCTCTTTACTATCCAGCCTCCCCCAACAACACAACACAACACACCAAATCTCTTGTTATGCCCGGCTCACGGGGGGGTCTTCACGCCAGGCTCCTTTCTCCCCTCCTCTCATGAAGCGCACTGGCTCACAAGTGCTGAGGATTTCTTCTCCGACTATCTCTCATCTTCATCACTGTGACCTTTATGATCCCGGTTTACATCACAACTTCTCATAAAGTCTCGAGATCTTGGCTCAGTTCTCGTGCTTTCTCTCTCTGGGTAACTTTTTTTTGTTTTGCCGAAGCTGAACACCTCCTTCTGAATTGGATTTAAATGAAGCGATGTTTACAGTCTCTGAGATGGCTTAAAAGTTTTCTCTTGATGGACATGTTTCCGGTAAAGTAGCTGCGGTTCGACCTCGATAACCGGAAAGTGGACGAGCAAAGTTCTTGACAATAACAGTAAATTGTTACCAGTTTTTTTCTTCTAACAGCGCAGCTCCGCTCCAAACTTTGACGCGCCTCTTCCGAGACACGCGATCAACAGCAGTCCCCCCTCTCACTCACAACACCTCAATGTGATCAAAAACTCCCGAAAAAAGAGAAGTCGGTGCTTTCTGATCGCGATGGAGTCCCCCCTCGTCCTCCTCTCGCCGTGTTTTAGCTCCCGGTTGCGCCTTCGCTTCGGTGCGCTCTCCAAAAAAAAAGTACCTTTTTCTTGATATCTAGTGGCCAAACACTCAAACACGGCTTGTTTTCCAAATTAAATCATCAGTCAGTGCCTTTCCCCTTCGCTCGGCTCGCGGGCTCATACCGAAGCCAACTTTGGAGTTATCTTCTGGCAGACCACTCGCGCTATCGGTCTCTCGGTGTTGGGCATGGCTCCGTGTGTGTAGGGGACTGCGCTGTGTGTGAGAGTTAACCCCCAAGCAGAGGTTCAGCCCATTGCTTTCAGCCACCACTAGGATGTACCACCACGTTGCTGTTCAATGGATCGTCCTCAGACTCCAGTGTGAACACCCAGATTTGACCTCCCATCATATAATATCTCACAGCTCTTAGCAGCCACCGCCTGTAAGGGATAGCCTGTCATATTAATCTCGTAGAGTATTTTTTTTTTATGAGAGCGGCGATTTTGTGGCTCCACGGTAGGCTTTCCATCACAACTTCCCCCCTTTATGTTAACTTTATTTCTAGTTTATGGGCATTTTACGCACGGTGGCAACCACTGGATATGCAGTTTGAGACAATAATCACAATTTTATACACACACACACACACACACACACACACACACACACACACACACACACACACACACAATATATATATATATATATATATATATATATTATAGTGTCATGTAAAACAGACATATTTAAAACACCATAAACATGATATGATATATTTTTTATAACTTTATATACATATAATATATACTTAAAATTTGTTTTTTTTCCCCCTCTATCTTCTTGCGTAAAATTAAAACGTGAAAAAGAGAAACGATGTTGTGCATTCACACCAGCTCATTGTGGTGCTGAATAAACAAATTAACCCTTTACTTTGCATTCCTATTTGCATTAAAATCTCTTACTGCATGGGGTCACATTAATGGGGAAGGGATTGAATGGATTAAGAGGCCGGCTGGCATGTAAATAAGTAGGAAAAACGTGCGTAATTGTTATGATAAACACCACATATGGACATTTTTTATTCGGTTATTTTTTTCAAACGTCACAGTTTATCACATAGGTTTTTAAATTGCACAAATCTTGGTTGTAATATTATTAATTATTAAAGATGATACTAGAAATATTATTGTTATGTTTATTTCTTGTTCCAACGCCTAAAACGTGATTATTTTACAAATAATTTGAAACAATTTTACTGTAAGGATAGATCTAGAGCTTTTTTTTTCAGTTTGGGGGGGGGGGGCTCCCCCCCCTTCCCCCCCCCCCCCTCTCCCTCTTGTCTGTTTGACTTGTCTATTCCCCTGAGTGCACCTCATATGGGAGACAAATCTGTTGACAACAAGGTCGTCCTATGAGCAAACTTTCTTTTTTCTCCCTACCTTCCTCTTCCTCTCCTTCTCCTTCCATCATCCCCCTTTAGAAGTTATGTCCAAAAGACTGTTATTATCTGGTATTAATAGATGCAGCCCCAGGAAGACAAAATCAGCTATTGATAATTGCAAGGAGTATACGGCAGCTACTGTATCGATCGGCGTGTCCTCCACTCCCCTGGTACTGAGAGATAAGGAGACACACTCTTTAGAGCAATATAATTTCTTTTGACCTATCTGCTTGCTACAGACTTATGATGAATAGCCAGAGTGGCTGAAGTCCTTTATCACCAAAGTTACCCCCTTGATATAATATTGATTCTTTATAACTAGCTCGCCACACAAAAATCAAACTGTCCACTTGGCCATCATCATCATCAATATCATCACAAAGGCGGAGGAATGAAGATCCCTCGCGCCTCTAAAGGCGAGCCTTTACAATCTCCTCTGTAGGCCTAATCTTTATTTTGCTGATGATGAAAGGAGAGGGGAAACGAGGCAAGGTGCCATTTAAGACGAGGTGCCATTTAATCCGGTATAGACTATACACATACACACACACACACACACACACAGAGAGAGACAGAGGGAGGGAGAGAGGATGATCCAGAGTGATCAGGTTTGCCAAAAAGCTTGGAGTTCTGGGAAAGTAATTAATTTGGGGTGGCTTTTTTTGATAAACAGAAAGGTTTTGTTTGATTTAATCTGTACAAAACCTGCAATTCTTCCTCAAAAGCAACCCCATATTTTTTTTTAAAAAAACATAACATGATAGTGGATTAAAGGGAATGCGCCACAATCCAATGGAACTATTAAAATGACTATTAATTTGGAAAACAAACAAATCAAAAAAATCAAATAAATCGCTTTTTAATTGTCAGCAGTGGAGAAGTAAAAGTGCAGGTTTGTTTTATGGCACAGCTCACACCGGATGCGCCCCAGAGGTATCTTTTAACCTTAAAGGACGAGGACTGTTTTGCTGCATAGCTGGAGCCCCATAGAGGCTATTCCAACGGGGCCACTCTCTCTATTCACCGAGAGAGGGGAGAGTGCTGCTGGTGGAGGAGAGGTGTGGTGGTGATGGTGGTGGGGAGGAGGGAGGGATGGAGGGGAGGGGGAGGGTGGGAGAGGAGGGAGAGGAGAAACGTGTAATCACCCAAACAACCATTTTTACCCATTTCACCCCCTCTGGATCTGTGTCGCAAGGTAAGAAAAAGGCTACTTGGCTTCTCCACCGGCCCTCTCTGCATCATGAACTGCACTTGTGTAAAGAACTCCTCTCCTTTTCCTTTCCTCCTCTCTCCCACTCTGCAGTCTGCCGTGAGGTTATCTGTCTTTCACTGCGGATACCGCGAAGGGAGGCCGGACCGTGAAGAAGACACCGAGAGGTAAATGACGCTCGCAATTTATTTATTTATTTTGTCGCTGTGCGCTATTGTAGAACAGACTAAAGTTCTCCTTCAGATATCGTTGAAGAACCTGCTATTTTATTCAGATATTTTGTTCGGCTGGTAAAGCGTGTGATTAGACCGCCGAAGTAGCGCAGTCTGAAAACTGCGTCCCGTGCGTCAGTGTCCAATCAGACGTCTTTGCGCCGCCGCAACTGGTGCCAAGACGCATTTACACACACCGCAGGCTAATATAGCAGCCTATGGCAGCCTATGGCTACTGCTGGGGCGTCTATCTGCACCAATCAGAGGCGACTTGTAACTTTTTTTTTCTCCTGCTATTGGATGATCATAATAACAGTATCCCTTAAGACAGGTTGCTCCATTGTCCTAAATTATTCCTGTTGGATTGGAACTCATTATTGGCTTTACAGTGACTCTATTATTATTTTTATGATATATATTGGCATTTTTTAAATCTCCTGGGAATTAATCATAGTTACATATAGTGACGCTAGCAGTCAATATTATATTTAATAATACTTCCATGGTTTCAATGTGAAATTCCTTTATCTTTATTGATGAACTGTTGAATTGTTATTAGTGGCCTTATTATGGATTTTATGTCTTAAGAGTCACCTTAATAGTTTTGAAATATTCCTACAGATATTATATATTGTGCTAATATTGAGTTTGAAATGATCATGTTTTATTCTGTTCTGTTCTATCAGTGTAATATTCCACAGTTATCATATTATTTTCCTAAATTGAGCTTTTGTCCTATTTTACATGGCATTCTTTATTATTATGTTGGCATGTGATGTTATTGACTTTAGTGAAGTGTTTGTTATTTCAGATAGTAATTTTTAGTGATCTTGTTTTGCATTGGTTTAATGCATTTTATTATTCAAATATTCCTATAATATTCTTATAGTGACTTTTGGCTTTATTCTCATCTAAGAAAACATTTTATCATTTAAAAAGGATCACTGAGTTGGTTTTGTAAAAGTTGCAACGACTTGCTTTTTAGTAATGGTGTTAAAGTAAGAGTGTTTTCATTCCAGTGATGGTGAAACTATTCAGGAAGGAGTCACTCTAAGTGTGTGTGTTGTATTGTTAGACACTGAGCGAGCAGTGGGCTGTCAGAATGACATGATATAAGAGTGTTTTTTTCTCTCTCCTGACATGTTTTCTAGCTTTGCTCTGTGCTACACATCCATTAGTTGGATATGTAAAACACACACACACACACACACACACACACACACACAGACACTCTCACACACACACACGTGCACCCACAATTTGATACATAATTGTGGACATCATGCATAAGTAATGACTATTGTAGCTGGGGCTCTACTAAGTGGCAACTGGCTGTGATCCTGCACTGAAAGTGGAGTGTTTTACTCTCACATTCATCACAGAGTCACAGATTAGCAATTCGTGTGATCCGTGAACTGTTTTTACATCAATGAACTCGAGCTTACATTTTCAGTTATCATATCATGACCTGCTTATCTTGCTTCAAATGAGGCGGGCTGAGATCAAATGTGACAGGCGACTCGTACCTGAGATGAGTAAAATGTGATCTGACTGCTCCAATCAGGCTTAATTGAAATGAATTGAATCAACCCATTTCTTCTGCTACTGTAATTAAATTAGTAGCCGGGGTGTAATTGGACATCGAGTTGGCACTCGAGAAGGAGATGACAAAATGCTCATTGCTGCCACCGAAGGACTATGTGTCAAATTCAGTGTGAACGGCAGTGCACCAAATGCTGGCTGACACGTTGACGAGGCTGGTGCTTCACGAGAAGAGCCCACAAACAAAACCCTCCGATTATCTGCCAGAGTAAAACATTGCCTCATATGGAGGGAAATATGTCAAAAATCTATCTACATGTGATTAAACTTGATACACAGTAAGTGCAAAAATAAACATATTTACAGTTTATATAGTGCATCAAAATTTAGACTCCAATTATTGCTTATATAGTGCAGAATACTGCTTTTGCCAGGACCCTAAAACTCCTATTATACTGAAATTGTTACAGCAGTAGCAGCTCTTAAATAAAGAATGACCCTCTTAATCTAGGGCATGAATGTAATGAATAAATAATTAACTGATAAAAGACATTTTAAAGGCAAATCAAATAAGATTCTGATGCACTCAGAAGTGAATAACCCTGTCGGCTGAATATCTTATATCTAATAAAACTCTGATCCTTGCAGACCAATATATATGTAAGAACATTGTTACCTTTTTGATACCTGAATTTGAGGCCCTGTATCAAATATCTCACATATCAGTTTGGCCCTCGCAGGAAGGGAAGAGGTTTTACTGCTCCGAGGCCTTGGTCATCTGTGGCTGTAATGCCACTTCCAAGAACAATGAGCAGAACGGGGCTAAAGTCGCACTGATGACACTTAATCTCATTGGAATTCCTTGTCAGGTTTGACCTTGGGAAGATATTAGCCACTCGACAAGTGACTCTGTGTGTGTGTGTGTGTGTGTGTGTGTGTGTGTGTGTGTGTGTGTGTGTGTGTGTGGGAAGAGAGAGGTGCCTGTGTGTCTCTGTGTGTGCAATTCCAAGTTGTGCAAGTGTTTTTGTGTCTCTGTGTGTGCTTTCTGGAGTAAACACAGGTGGAATTTGCTTTAGAGCTGTTTTAGATTTATAACTGTACTGTTGTTGGATGCATGATGATCGCTTTTGTGAGTGCAACTGTGAGTCAGAGCACCGTAACTGTATTTGCATGGTGGTCCAGCACTCCTGATGTGTTGCTGGAGGAGGAGGGGTGGAGGTACAATGCATGTGCATGAGAGCAGCCAGTAGCCAGACCAGTGGACTGCAGGGATCTGTGGCCCAGTGATATGTGTGCCACATTGTCTGTTCAATAGAGGCCTTTGAATTTTTAAACAGCATCAGTTTCTTCATACTGTCATTGTTTTGGCACCATTTGCCTTGCTTAATCCTGGTAAGTGCATATCTACACTGTCTTACTGACAGCGCAGAGGTGTGTGCGCTTAGGTGTGTGCGTGTCAAGAGAGGGGGTATTGATAGATATGTTTGCATCGTGATTCAAAGCTAGTGAAAGTTAGCATCCTGATAAATGTAAACCAATGCATGTCCTTTGTAGTGATTAGACTGCCATCAGAAGTGTGAGTGCGTGTGAAAGCGGTGGAGGGCATAAATGCGCGCCTGTATGAGCGTGTGAGTGTGCTTGATGGCATCGAAAATAAGAGAGAGAAGACAGGAAACAAAAGGCCAGGACAATAATGTTCGGCATTCGCAAGGTCCCGCCGATATTTAAAGCCAGCCAAGTTTAAACAAACACAGCATCTCGCTAAGGTCAGAAATGTGTGTTTCTGCATTTGCTAGTGAAATGACTGCTTCCTTTCAGTCGACACTATCTTCCAGAGCATCAGTTTGATCTCGCTGTTCCCACTACAAAGATGCATACAATGCGAACAAGGTGAGGTCGATTGCAAAAAGGCCTGCAAGCTTTACGAGCAGCAATTAGAGTTAAACTGATACTTTTAGTCAGGTATCTGAACTGAGCTATTTTGCCCCTAAATGACACAAAAAAGACCAGTGCCGACTTTTGCTGCTGGAATCAGTGATAAGATGGGTGACAAGGATCTTGTTTTGAAGGCCTGGATTTGCAGTTTTTTACTCAATAAGCAAAATATAATGGAACGAAATGTGCCATATTGTTATAGTGAGTGAGATTATATGATGTTATATCATCATATAATAATTGCTTCAAAAAGAAAACAGATTTCAAAAGAATTACACCATCAACATTACTGCTGCTGTTGAACCTGGACCACTACAAATCTTATGTGCAATACTGCAATACTGTTGTACTTTTTACACTCCTCACTCACCCACAAATCCTCTTTTTTGTGTGTATGTAGTGTTTATTGCATTGTCTACTATCCCACATCGCATTCCTTTTTATAATTACATTTCTGCAATATTGATTGAAAACACAGTTGTTATTTTCATATAAAAGCTTATATTTAATATTTTTTACTTATCATTCCATTTTATCTTAAATATCATTTTATCTTGCATTTTATTGCCACTTTATCATATTTGATCGAATTATTTTATATTTATTTACTGTATTTTATTGTTGTTTTAAAAAAGAACATTATTCTGTCTCTGTGCACTTTATTTGATCCTTTTTATATCTGTATTTATCTCATTTCTCTTTATTTTTTATTCTATTCTATTTGTAATCATCTTATTTTATCGTTTTTTTACTCTATTATATCTTTACTTTATATTATCCTATTTTGTAATCTTATTTTTTATTTATTTTCTTTATTTATCCACATTTTTATGTTATTCTATTATATCTATTCGTCTTTTTATCCTTATTTTGTAATCTCTCTCTCTCTCTCTCTATATATATATATACATATATATATATATATATATATATATATATATATATGTATATCAATCCTATTCTATTTTAATTTATCCTAATGTATCCTTGTTTCTTATGTTACCTTCATTTATTCTCATTTTCATCTTATTCCATCTTAATTCATCTTTCTATCTTTATTCTTCTTGCTTTATCTTTACTGTGTCTTGTGCTTTTATGGCTGATCTGATCCATTCTCTCGTCAAATACATTTCATTGTCGCATTGACTCTATGTTAACCTATTAATGATTTATAAAGTTAAACTCAAATTAGTATACCTGCATGCAATATGCCTGAAAAACACAGACGAAACTTTGACAGGATAAATTGAACGCATTTTAGAATAATATTGCTTATACAAATGACAAGCCTTTTCAGTTGTAGCAAAAAAGCCCTTGATTGTTGTGGAGGAGAGTTAGCATTCACTATGCAAAGATTTGACATTCCTCCATTTACAGTACTGGATACACCCGCATGTCTACAGTCCTTCAGCCTCTCTCTCTCTGTGCCTCCGTCTCCACGGAGAAATATTTGCGCAGTGAACCCTCCTCTGTATAGTTTCTATGCTCTTCCCTCTTTGTCCCTACACTGACTTATTTATGGTAACCCGCTAATGAGGTATACGGTCTTTTGTAGTGAGAGACAGCATGTGTAAACATTTAGATTTTTTCCCTCAAGTACAAGGCAAGATCCACCAAATTAAAAGGCACAAAGTGAAATGAAATCACGGAGCAACCTAACACCTGATCAAATACAAGGTTACCCATGCAGTGTTTTGTGTTTTGCCGTGTTAATGCCCTATGTTGCTATCAGTCTGGCGTGTGTTTTGGAGGACTGCCAGCCAGTGGAGGAAGAGCACCTATTTTGTGGAGAGGTAATTGCTACACAGTAGCCTCTGATTGCCAGGATCTTTCACTGGGAACGGCCTCGGCTCCCTTTTCACTTGCACCGACAGCCTGATTACAAATCATCTTATTGATTTGATGAGTGCAAGATGTTTGCTAATAACTGTTCTCATACCATCTGTTAATCTTTGTTGTGATTAAAGAGGTAATCCCAATACCCATTATTCCCAATGACAAGAGCGGGGATCATTCTCTTACACAAGCTTTAGCCCCTCACAGGCCGGGGGGGGGGGGGGGGGGTATCAAGGGAATCAGTGATCCCCGGATGCAATTGAGAAATCTGCTCCACCCTCCACATAACAAACGCGATACAAAAAAAAAAGAAAAAGAATTACACCCCTCGCTAAAAATCCATTACCTCGTATAATCACGCAAAATGATTTTTCTTAAATATGATAATAAATCACAGGCTGGATCAATAGCCTTAGGGCCAACTGCTATGCCCTGATAACGTATCAATCAATATTTAGTATTTAGATTTTAATTAATACCTCAGTGGGGCTTGGAGCCAGTTAACATTGAGAGAAATATAATCTGTGATAAAAATGGGCCCAAGTAAAGATAAAAGTGAGCAAAGTCCTTGTTTGCATTCCACAGTTGTTCCTCATATCTGTCATTGATCAGTCAATTGCTTAGTCGTGATTAAGGACCCTTCAAAATCAAGGTCTGTGTGTTTGTGTGTTTCCTGCTTTTTGTGTGTGTGCAATGCATAGGGGAGGTATGGATGTGTGTGTTTACATGGCAATGTGCTCATCGATCATGCTTTGTGGGGATGAGCTGAGCTTCAGAAGCACCTGCTGCTAACTGCGCATACAAAAGATCACAGAGTAAAATTGTGTGTATTGCAAAGCTTTGAAATATATCTTTGATTTTTGATGTTTGTTTTAGCGTAACACAATACTGTACAGGCTATTTTCTTTTTAATCATAATCATCACACATCACACTGCATAGTAATAGGTTTCTTGCACACACTGTTGCTCCACTTCAAGAATTTGACTCTTTAACAGCATACAGTACAGGCCTGCGATTAATTGGCCACTGTGCAACTCTGACAGAAACACTTACGCAAATAGTTTCAGAGTGCTGCGTTTAAGTCATTGCATCCCGAATATGCACGCAATGGCCCCTCTGTAATCTTTTCTTAAGGTTTTACGTGTTAAACACAGGACTGCCAACTGTTTTCCAATTGGATTGACTCTTGTGGCATTTGTAATTGGAATCCTTTTCCTTTATAAAGAGATTAAAATAGATAAATATAGAAACAGACAGGCAGAGTTTGACCGTGAGGAGCTGCATGGCTAACACAAGATTAATAAGACACATAGATAAACAGGATTCTGTGTTAATCCTCCTTTGAACTCGTGCGTTTGACTTGTAATCTGTTGACTTCCATCTTTCCACGATGCCTGTCCATCTCTTAAATAAACAAATAAAATGTAGGCTATTAAGAAAGGAAGGTAACTATTGTATAAGTAAACTGGGGCAAATTGGCTGTTTTTTCTTTTAAAGACAGGCAAGAAGAGGGCAATAAGCACCTTAAAAAAGATTGTGAAAAAGACAAGAAAATTACCTGAAAATTAGCAACAGAACAATCAAACAAAAGCAAAAAAAAAAAAAACAAACAGAAAAGGGGAAAATAAAATACAAAAAATTGAAAAGGCCCAAAAAAACTGATTAAAAATTACAATAATTCTTTAAAAACAGTTTAAAAAATATAATTGTGATCATTATAAATAGGGTTCTTTGGACATTTTTCCTTAGCTTTTCTAAAAAATGATTTTCTAAATTTGTTATTTTCCTGGAAATTGAAGAACATTTCTTGCCAAGTTGCTCATTTCATTTTTCCTCATGTTTGTTGTAAGAAATCAAACCAATTTGCTCAGGTTTCAAAGGTTTAAATCCTTGTGCGAGGTGTCTGGATGCAGCACAAGAAAATTGTCAATCCAGGTTTTAAAGGGTTAGGTTCTTCATTGTCTTCTTCCTATATTTATTTTAAAAAATCAAGCCAACTTACTCAGATTTCAAAGGGTTAAGCAATACTTTTACCTAACCCTTACTTACTCTAACCATGAGGTAAGCCACTTGAGAGTCACTTTCCTGTATTTTTGTTCACCTTAAGAAATCTCCCACTAACGCTTATTTATTTATTTTTTTACATCAGTATCATGTTGGACCACACACACTATCTGAAGCACAGAGTGAAGGGAGCGTGCAGGCGTTTGGCTGAAGGCCGCAGTGGGTCCCTGGTCCCTGGAAAGTCAAGCTGTGGTGTGAGCTAACAGGACACATGTATGTTTCTCAGGGTTACGACTGGACTTAAGTGCCCCCAGGCTGTCTGCTGTCAAACCTGGGTCAACAGGATATAAGGCCACGGCGAGTGCTGGCCCAAGTGGTTGGTGTTTCCTTTGAGCTGATCCCTCACACACACACACACACATCCATGGTGGCACTGGCACGGAACAGGAAGACACACACGTAAACATACAGTGGAGGTCAGTTGAGGCATCTTGGGTGTCAGTTTGGGTTGCATGACATTTGCCACACCTCGGCCCCGCTGACCTATATCTAAAAAGTTATCACATTACCCAAATAAAAACACACTTTGAGTGAGTGTTATAGATGTACTTATTGCTCCAGCCGCCTGCAACACAATGCAGATGAAATCAAGTAAGTCAGTAAATCCCCTGAACTCCCTCAACCAAAATTATAATCTTGATATGAAAAAAAAAAAAAAAAAACGGTAAAAAGACAAAAGATGACATTTTCAGAGTACATTTTCCCACTCGCAACAGCACACAGCCATCAAATTGGAGTTATCAGTCTTGCTGGCATATCAGCTTAGCTGTGTGGTAAAGCTCACACACCATGGGACCGGACTGGATTGGCCAATCCCTATTAATCCCTTCTTACTGTTAGGTGGACAAGGTGCCAAGGGGGCCCTGTGCAGGGCTGGCATGGTGTGTGTATGTGTGTGTGTGTGTGTGTGTGTGTGTGTGTGTGTGTGTGTGTGTGTGTGTGTGTGTTAGCAGAGTGAGTCAGCTGTTGCCGGCATTACCGTAATTGAATTAGTGTTTGTATGGTCGGAAACACTTTTAACAGTGCAGGTGAAGGCATGTATTGCTGTGCATTTGCTTTGATAATTTTGTTCTCTCAGCAGCATGTAAAAGTATTCTAACATTCACAACTCCAGTGGCTTTATTATCACTAAATTACATTATTATGTTGAGACACCAATAGCGTTGACAAACAAGGATTTTTCAGTGCAGAGTTCGCATTGTGTGCTACAGGGTCAGGTTTTGATGGAAAGTAACATGCATTGCTTAATGACACAGAAGAAAACAAGGGAGTTGCAGAATACTTCAAGTGTTTTGGCAATGGCAGATGACAAACTGACTGACTGAAACTGACATTTTTCTAAAGAAGTCAGTCTGTTTGAGAATCCTGTTTTTTTAGACACATAGAGTTGAGTGTCATCGGCATAATATGGGAAAGAGATTTGCTGAAGTGTCAAGTAGCCCATAACATCATCATCATTATTACTGTTATTAATATTCTTCTTGGCAGCACAGTGGTTAGCACTGTTGCCTCACAGCAAGAGGGTTCCTGGTTTGAACCCGGGTTGGAACGGGGTTCGGTCCATGGGCAGGGGCCCTTCTGTATGGAGTTTGCATGTTCTCCTCGTGTCTGCGTGGGTTCTCTCCAGGGTCTCCGGCTTCCTCCCACAGTCCACAGACATGCAGGTCAGGTTGATTGGTGACTCTAAATTGCCCTTAGGTGTGACTGTGAGCGTGAAAGGTTGTCTGTCTATATGTGTCGGCCCTGCGATAGTCTGGCGACCTGTCCAGGGTGTACCCCGCCTTCCACCTGATGTCAGCTGGGATTGGCTCCAGCCCCCCGCGACCTTTGAGAGGACAAGCTGTTATGGAAAATGAATGAATGAATGAATATTCTTCTTTGAGTTGGAGTAAATGATTTGACATCCAGCATTTGATTTCCCTTAGAACTTTTTCTAAAGATTGGGGGATCGTGATTTTATGGACACATAGAATTCAGTGTCACCGGCATAATGATGGAAAGCTATTTTATGACTGAATGTTAATCATTGTTGGGAGACCAAAATGGAGTTAAAAAGAGTATGAATACCAACTTATTTACATGTGCTTGGTTAACACCAAAAGTAGTCAAAAAATTAATTAAGGCCGGGTTAAGTATATTTTTTTTGGCAAAGATATATTAGCAAAGCACAAATCTTTTGAAGTGTAGGCTAGTGGCATTGATGACTAACTGTTGAGCTGGTATCTTGCTCAAACGCAGTTAACCATCAGAAGGGAAAACTGAAAAAAATGTTGTCAAACTTCCACATTTTCCTACTTGCTTCATGCATTTAGCTATGGAAATTAGGAACTAATTTAACCATCACGCAGTTACATTAATTAATGATGCTACATTTTTACAGCAACATTTTATAAAAAAACAAAACAAATAAAAACAATAAAACAGAAAGACAGAAACAAAGTTGAAGGAAACGAAGATGGTGGGTGGAGGAGGATGACGGACAGTTGCGGAGACAGGGTTGTTAGTTTATGTAGGCTGTGGGCTGAGTCGACTGGAAAATTTTGATCACTTTAATTTACTATATCCAGCGCTGCTTCTCTCCCTGTCCAGCACTTTTATCAAGCCCTGTGAGCCCGTATTGATTTTTTTATTTTCTGCCCAGGATAAGAAGACAGAGAGTTAGGGAGCTCTGGTGAATGGAGAACTTTCCTCAGATTGCTGCTATTCTCCAGCTTATTGCATCCTGTCGTTTGTAGTTTCAGATGATGTCCAGTACGCCACGGCTGCTCCAGCCAATAAACAAGGTGACTAACAATGGAAGAGGGCCAGGAATGAAGAGAGGGAGACAGGCTAACCACCACACCACACAGATAGAAACAAGGGGTGGGGGGAAGTTGCCTTTGTTTTACGGCTATGTTGACACTTTTTTGAAAGAGTATGTGCTTTAGTGTTGCTTAAGAGCAATTTTCACTAGTTTGTATTAAATAAATAAAGCATTTCATATTGTTTTAAGCATATCAAGGTATGTATTAAGGGATAAACCATACTAAACACATTTTTCAATTTTGTCAAATGAATTGAATTTCAATTTAATCAGCATACTACATTAAACAATATGAGACTATGATCTTCTGAGGGAAATTGTGATGCATACAAATGCTTCTCTGTACACATCTGAAATTTTGCTTGTGTTTTGGACGATTTGGAGGCAAAACTGTGGTCATACAGCTTTAAATTTTCAAGAAATCCACTAGGACTGTCGTGTTTTTTCTCCCTTTTCTCCCGTGTTAAATTATTATGTCATTTGAGATGAAAATGAGCAATTGTCCGTGAACAAAGAAGTAGAATGTAATATATTATTTGCTTTCAACCTCTGCCGCAACATGCTTTTATAGAGTTACCATGTTGAGATAGTTATTCTGGGACTGAAGGCATGGATACTATTTACCATTTTTGTATATTCTTGTTCCTGCTTCATGTGTGTCTCCCTGAGCAAAATTAATTATCACCTTTGCCCCAAAGAAAATGCAATTAAAAAGTAGTGGTAATGGTTTTTTCTTCAAAATGAAATGGAACAATGGTTTTGTTCCCTGTTCATTGCTTTTTGATAATGTGTGTATCACACAAATTCCATATTTTTTTTTTATTTCTTCATTTTTGGGTCTTTTTCTTTTTTCTTGTGGCTGTGTATTTGCATTTACGAATGTTGGGATAAGAGAATGAGTGTGTGTGTTTGAGAGAGAGAGAGAGAGAGAGAGAGAGAGAGAGAGAGAGAGAGAGAGAGAGAAGGGGGTTAGGGGGGTTGGGAGAGAGACAGAGAGAGATTAGTGACAGTCTGATAAAAGATGTCTCCAAAACCCTAATTAAAATTGAATACCCCCGCAAATGCAAAGCAACACGCAATCTCCAGGTATTTCATTTAGGGCAACTATCTCAGTGCGAGGCTGTTTTTTATGTCTTTCTTCATTGCACACAAATAGCTATCCCCCTTTTTTTATTTTTTCCACACTTCCACATCTGCCACTGTCTTTGTCAAACCTCACGTCTGCCCTTCTCTCCCTCCCTTGATGTCAGACACAATGACAAAATAAAATCAAACTGAGTAACCCCGTAGTGTGTCCCTCTTTTTTCCTCCTCCAAAACACTTCCAAGGTTCAGCTCATTAAACTGCAGAAAAAAATAAGGGCTTCTGATGCAACGGTGAGCACAGCGTCAGGCTCGTAGTATTTTTATAACACAAACATGCTCAACTATTAAGAACAAACTTAACTTTATTTTTTCCAACAAATGCTGACATTAGTAATACCTTAATATAGATCCAGTTCTTGGAAGCATCTCTGTGACTCATATAGTTGCATAATCACATATTTTCATGTGTGCACTGATAATTATAAAGAGTCAGTTCATCACTAAAATTATGCTGAATTGTTAATAAAATCAGAATTAAAGCAATTAAAATAAGATCTTTTTTTAATTCAAACTTTTTTTAAACTATTTTTATTTATGTATTTATTTATCTTTTCTCATTATAACAGGCCATTTTAGGTAACTCCTCCTGCTTCTTGTCATTCCTCATACTGGATCTTGAGCTAAAAGTGCGTGTTCACAGTTTCTAAATCCTTGTCGTCTTGTTACATCATTAAAACCGGGGCTCATCCTCCGTCCTTGGTCCTCAAATATCTCCCGCAGCTTTGTGAGTAAAACAAGAAGAGTGATTGCACTGTACAACGGAAAACCGTGTTTCAGAGCTGACCTGTGTTGTGGCTGCAGTAGCACTTTCACTTCCTACTGTCTGGACTCAGACTGCCCGGCCATGTGATCTCACTTCAGAGGAATCCACACATCCATCCACACACACACACACGCACGCACGCACTCACACACACACACACACATGCAAACACTTGTCCCTGTCATCAGCAACTGGTGGCCTACGATTTACCCGCCAGTTTACATGAATCAGCTCAGACTCTTTGGTCTGGAAACTAATTGGCCGATATTTGGGCTGATATTATATGACATCAACCAGTCCTTCTATTCACATCCAAGAATGGGCTTTGAATTTGCTTCCTTTGCACATTTTTATTTTATTTTTTAATTGTATTTTTATTTTTTGCACATTTTCTGCTTACAGTTCAATTCCTTATTCGTAGTTGAGAATTTCAGTGTGTTCACTGAGAGTTAAACAGGGCTTTTTTCTATTGTTTATGGGTCAAAAAAATATTTATACTTTTTATACTCTGGCATGTGAGGTGCTGTCCAATGCACATTTAGTAGACCAAGTTTTAAGAAATTTAAATCATGTGAAAGAAAAAATATTGAATCCCTGCACACCGTCACAAGTAATGAAATTAGCGTTTTGGTCATGAACCTTCATCAGGCATTAAATTCAAAATATGACACAACAATATTTTAGTCGACTCACAGGCAAACAGCCAAAAGCGAAGCAATACCTCAAATACCTTGGACAATAAACAAATCTGTAACTGATAAAAAATATGTCAAAATCCATAGAATACAAGTGAAACCAGAAAACAAAACAAAAGATTATATGGGAAATGAAAAATACATTTCTTTTGTCAGCAAGAGTAGTTCAAACAGGGTAGGAGAGGCCTAACAATAACCAGACCAGGTCACAAACCAGACTTTATTTTTTCATGAAAAAAAAAAATCAACATTTGCTCAAAAAAAGTTAAAATAAAGCAGCTGTTGACAGTTGCTGTGCAAAAAAATTAGAGAGAAGAAAAGCCCGTACCCAGTAGCTATGGCGGTTGAAAACCCCATACTGCCTGAACATTACTCAAACACCTATAATCATTTTTACATGGCTGCCTGCAGAAAATGCAGGGGAAATTGCTCCGACTCAAGCTACCGTTTAGTCATAAGGATCTGGTCAGTTTGGTCCCCTGCCAAAGCCATGCCCCTGAGTCATTTTACTGTATGTATTTTTTTTGTCATCCATTCCCAGAACACCGGTTGAATCACACAGCAAATAAATAATCCCCAGTGCAGAGAGTTTAAAGAGGTGAGCAATAAACATGCGTCTCGGGCATGCATTTGCTTTCCTTTGACAACCCAGAAGTGTTTTTGAACCTCCATTGAGACAGTTATTAACTTTAAAGATGATATCTTGTCATGTTAACTATCGATTCCCGTCATCGTTAGAGTGTGTAATAATGAGGACCGTTGGCTTGACAGTTTTGTTGTATCTGCAGAGAAGTGACAGGCCCATGCGTCGAAGACATGTTTACTTCACTCTGGGATCAATAAATGCTGTGAGCCAGCATGAGAACGCATAGGCCCTTACTAGTGTTATCGATGCACAATGTATCACATTATGAA
Source organism: Plectropomus leopardus (assembly GCF_008729295.1). Classification (NCBI taxonomy): domain Eukaryota; kingdom Metazoa; phylum Chordata; class Actinopteri; order Perciformes; family Serranidae; genus Plectropomus; species Plectropomus leopardus. The sequence goes on from NC_056469.1 coordinate 9,260,103, forward strand.
ATATATGTAGGAGGAAGCTGCCCACGAGATTAAGGAGTCCTTGCAGATCAATGAAGAGCATGAGCATTAATATAGTGTCTTCTACTTCCCTCCCCTGGACGCCCCAGGTTATTTTTGCTCTTAGGCTGAACACTGATGCACATAGACGTGCTTTCACGTGAACTGGGAGAATTAGATTTGCCTGTTGGTGTTACAATCCAATATCTATCATTGAAAGGATTCTTTTCACTCCTACTGTATAGCCAAAGGTCTCTCATTTTAGGCACGGTGGGCAGAGGCCTTCGTGACAGTGAAAATTGTATTACTTGAGAGATTTTAAACTTATTAGCATGTTAGAAACATTTTCTTCTCATTTATGATGGTGGTGTGTGACTTTGTGCGAGTGTGTGTGAATGTGTATGTGTGACTGCAATCTTGACCTTGAGACTGAGGGTGGAAGAGACTGTGCTTGCTTCATGTTATCAAGAAATATTCCCTCTTTAGGTGATTTCACTGTTTAATCCCACGCTGAAATTTAGCTGTTTTCATTTGGATTTTATTTTAACCCTTGCCTGAGCTTGTTTGTCTCAGACTGCAGAGACCCCCCCACCCCCCCCAAAAAAGATAAACCTCTTTTTATACCCTTCCTGTATTTGGGTGTGAATGCTGTGAGCATTGGCTATTATTGCTATTATTCTGCCTTTTCAGCATTCTTCGCCTTCTACATTTTTAACACAAAAACTTAATTCAAACATTGAAACCTTTAGCTCAATTAGAACATGTGCATTTTATTGTTTATACATTTTATAGTTTCAGAAATATTTAATGTTTTTCTGGAATAAATTTCCCATTCAAATGAATGATCGAAATGTTCAAAACTGAAAACTTTTTTTTGCATTTTCATCTCCTAAGTTCTCGTTCATACTTTCCGCTAGAAACTCCATTCAAACTTTTAAATGTTTTACAGCTTTCATACATTATGAGCATTATTCAACTTTTAAAGCCAGCAATGATGTTAAGCGTCAGCTTTTCAAAAAGCCTTAAAATATTTCAAATGTTTTATACATTAATAGGATTATTTAGTTTCTCTTTAAGATTTTTACTAAAACTGTAAATAAACCCACTTTTCCAACTATTTCTATTACTTCTTCCTCAACGTATGTCTACCACATTTAAGCAAGCAATTCACTGTAGTGTAAGCTTTTCAACATTCAGCATTCACACCACACTTTTCTTCCAAAATTGCCATCTCTAGTTCCAACTTGAAATTATCTTTTGCTCTGCATCATAAGCAAGACGTATGAACCACTGGTTATCATTCTGACCACATCCAGTTGACCTCATATATAAACTGAACTCCTAAACCTCATTTCCCACGATGCACGTCATGCCTTTATGAGCTTCTCATCTGAATATATCCCCACTGTGGAGGGCAAGTTAACAGAGGCGGGTTGTCATCCAACTGACCCTTGAAGTGGCAGATGAAGGGCAGGGAGGAGGAGGGGTGGAAGGGTGGAAGGAAAACTTGGGCCAAGGTCAAGAAAGCTAATTTGTTTCCTGCATCCCCTGTTGTCCCTGAGAGGCGGACCACACACTGCCCATGCAAGAGGGGCTTTAATGTGGTTAAGGGTGCATAGCATGGTGCTGAGCTCATTAGCCACCGGGTCCTATATCATAGGAAGCATCATATAGAAGAATCATGTTTCTGACTGTCATCTTGTGGTGAATATTAAGAAAACTAATGTAGCATAACCCATTTATGCAAGAAAAACATTTTTATATTGGAGCTCTTAAAAACACATTTTACGAGAAGTAAAAATACATAACATATTTTTTATTTTTTAACTGCCATCAATTATTTTTTAGGAATATAAAATGGTATGAATATTAAATTACAAAACATTTTTAAATGGTCAGAATTTGAAAGACAATAAACAAACAGCCAGCAGACTGTTGTTGCTGAGTGGTACACAAAAATACACAACATAACCTTTTTCTACCAGAGGCCTGCACACTTCGGACTAGTAAGGAGAGCATTGAGAGAAAAAAAAATGAAAATGAGTCATGTTAAGTAATAAAAATAATTTCAGAAAACAGTGTTTAAATAACCCAACAAAAGTTAAGTTAATGTGCTCATCATGCAAGATGGAACGTGTGTGTGTGTGTATGAAATACATTTAACTAATGTGTTTTAACTAATTTAACTATTTTGAAACATGAAATATGTTTTTTGAAGAAATACCAAGCAACTTACAGTTTCTCTTTACATAATGAGGAAACGTTGCTAATTAATTTATATGGCAAGTTGTACTTTATTTCAGTTGTTTTCCACCAAAATAAGCAACTTTGCAACACTCTCTCCAGTCATCATGACAACAGCTATTAAAAAAAAAAAAAAGATTACCTTTCTTGTTTTGCATTTAGAACTTATTAGCATTGTTTGCCTAAAGCAGACAGAAATCTGGATGCAAACCTGAAGTTCTGGTGTCCAGGTCTGGCACTTTGTACACCAACAAGCTTTCTCCTTCTGAATTCTGCGTGGTACAATGTGTGTGTGTGTGTCAAGCTTTTCCTTTAAACTTTTTAGTTAAAACAGTTAGGAAAGCAGTTTTATAAATAATAATAATAGTAACAACAACAACAACAATAATAATAATAATAACAAAATAATAATAATAATAATAATAATAATAATAATAATAATAATAATAACAATAATAATAATAATAATAATAAATAATAATAATAATTAATAATAATAATAATAATAAATTTATTTGTCAGATTTTTTATTTGTTAATTATTTATTCACACTTTTATAGATGTGAAGTGCCAGATGAAATCAAAAACATCAGGCATTAAAGCGCATAACCTTGCAGGGACAGACTTCTACAAAACAAACACACTCGATGTAAAAGCAAATAAAATTTACAGCAACAGACAGTGGCAAACAACAAGATTTCTAACAGTTGTTGTTAAAAGCAAGTTTTAAAATGGTGTGTTTAAAAACTTTCTTAAAACCAAGGGCACTAAAGGTGCTGTTGCCCTTAGTTTTCAGGTTGGATCAGCGTTTGTGGAGAATAGGCTACATACATCATCTAAATATTTATATGTAATATTATTACCAACATCAACCTTATTTTTTGAGTATAACAATATAGAAGTTTTTTAGTTGATATTAAAGTTGGCCACCTCCTGTCATCCATCAAACACTTACTGGTTTATATGACATGAAACACTGTTTTGGCAGCTCAGTGCTGGCTCCTTTTAACAGTCAAAGTGAAAGGGGAAACGAATGTATTTGCAACCTCAAGGGCACACATGGTACCTCTGTGGAACCTGTAAAGCAGTGGTTAATCACTGTCTGCATAAAGCTGTAGCCTTCAGTAGGGAAAAGCCGTCAGCCATGGAGAGAAAGAGCTTAAATTACTGAGCTCTCAGGTTTGACAAAGGCCAGACCCGGTAATTCGTGGCTCATGTATGTACATAACATTTATTTATTGATGAGTACTCAAATATTGGCAAACGTTTGATTTTCTATTATTTGGATTATTATTTGGCTTTTAAAAACAGTTTACGTTTAATCAGGGATAAGTTTGCCAAGTTTGTGATGGATGAATATATAGATTAATGGACTCGAAGTTACCAAAGAGATCAGTTTTTTTCCCCCTTTTTAATTAGCACCTGTGAGCTGTTTCCCATTAACACTGTGCACATTAAAAATCCCTCTGCTTTTTCTAATTAAGTAAAGTGGAAACAGATTAGATGGCTTCTTTGAACAAAGGTCAGTGATTGCACTTTGTCTCGCTCCTCTGTTTGTTTGTTTGGCCGGCACCAGGAGAGAGCCTGCCACTTCTTCCCAGAATGTCACTTCACAATCACTGTTTGTTTTACGGAACAGCCTTTTCTTACCCTCCATCTTCATCTCCTCTCAATCTTTTTTTTTGGGAATGTGATCAATAGATAAAGACGTGCCTCTCTGTACTGTCAGCTTTGTCAGTTTTTGTTCTGTCTATAAAAGCAAAAGTATATTCTGCTCCACAGGTGAGGAACGGGGAAAGAGAGGCTGATGTGATATAGATTTTCTGCTGATATGATTATAAAGCACGTGGACTGTCAGATTAAAGCTAGACTGATGAAAGATAGGCATCAATCAGCAACGTCTCTGGAGAGGCTGCAAGGCATGACATGGTTGTCAAGAAGGAGGAATATGGTGACTCATCCCTCGCTAATCTCCCTTTCCTGGCCAATTGATTGGACTTTCATATCCATTAGCCTGGCTTTCATAGCCGCTGTAATGAATGGACAGACTCCAAACATACTTCCACACCAAACTTGTCTCTTAGATAGAATGAAAAAAGAAAGATATCAGCTGTGATTCACACAGGTATCCTGAATGGCACTGTAATTTTATTCACTACAAATGATTCCATTATGGTTCATACAGACAGAAAACTGTGAAGATCTGTGTTCTGGGGCCATAATTTGAAAATGTTTTAGAAGCCACCCTGTTTCCTAACAGTTTTAACATTAAAGTATTGCATATCATGCAATACTTTATGATGATGCACAATGAGGTGGTGAGGAGGGATGCTTTGACACAAGTGAGAGGGGTTTAACTCCTCAGTCCTACATGTGGTCAGGTTTTTAGCACTTTGTCAAGTTAAAGATAATTGTTAAAATGTAAAAATGTGAACATTTGCTAAATGTTTCATACTTAAAGTCATTTTTTTTTACTTTTTTATATTAAGCCAAGGACTTTCCTCTAATTTAAGCTAATTGAAGTCAGTGCCTAAACATGAGTAAAAAATAAAAGGAAACAGAATAAAAAATCATGCTGTAGTTGCTGTGAACAGATATATTGCAAAACCAAGCTACAACAAGTGTGCCCACTTTGCAACTTAGAAGATATGTTCATCAAAAACTTTCCTACTGATATCAATTGAAACAAAACAACAAAAACTTAATTTAGGCTGCATTATATTCCTCCCAATATTTTTGCAAATTAGTATATAAATGCAATTTAAAAGAGACAGATGTCACAACTCTGAAGAGGAAGACAACCTCAACAAAATCAAAAAATTGCATAAATAGGTCAGAGAAATCTGTTGAGTTTTTTTGTTGTTTTTATTGTAGGGAGCAGATGAGTGAAAATGTGCTGTAGAAGTGATGTGCTACAAAAACAAAGGTGTGGTGAGGAGGTCTGTCAGCAACACACTGACTGCTGCTGCATGCATGTGCACGGGGCACACCAGGCCCAGGTGTGTCATGTAAGACTTGATTGGGCTCATCAAGTCTGCTGCCCTGCAATGAGAAAACAATCAGCAGTAGCAGAGGAACCTGGGGGGGGGGCATTACACAGGATGTGACCTTTTTGATATGTTGTTGTTCAAATGCGTTGATGAGTATTAATTCATGTAGCATTTGTTCAACTCTTACCTGTCGTATTCAGGGAAAACATTTGACAGGAGACATATATTATATACATATATAACATATATTTCTCTACTTATCTTTAATTATTTTTAGTTTATTACATTAAAATTAGTATGCTGACATTATACGTCAGCTGTTTTAACCAGCCGTAATGTCATCGCGGCTGGTATTGTTTTCACCATGTGTGTGTGTCATGTTGGCAAAATGTGGTTTTGGTGACAGTAATTGTTTCAGGAACTACCACAAAAGCTGTTTTAAGTATTTTGCCAGTTGGTTATATGTCTGTCTGTCTGTCTGTGAACAGATTTTGTCATCGTGATAACTTTGCAACTGCAAAATAGAGTCATGAAACTTTACAGGTGTGTGGTTGAGATTACAATGACAGATGAGTTTGAAGATGAGTGTAGTCCGAGTTAATAGTGACGTTTCCAGACTTGTTTTGGGGGTCTGACTTATGCAGGGGTGGCATGAAATACAAGCGCTGCTGCAGGCACATGTATCAGCACAGATTTAATATACCATTTTTGTTTCCACTACCTATACCTACTTTAATTACAGTTAAAACTAAACTATAAACAGTTTTACATTCCTGTTTATAGTTTAGTTTAAAAGATAAATAGACCTACCAATCACAACACAACAGACTGACACTACGCAAATGTAAAATAAAGCTTCCACACTTAATTTAAAGAAATTGTTCCTCCAAAAGTAAGTAGTACATTAGCAAGAAAAAAGTGCCAAAAATTAAAATAAATAAGCCTGTGTAAACAACCTTTTAACAGTTGTATCAGTTTATTTCTAAAATTAGTCAGGCTAGACACTACTCTGGCACATTACTGCCTCTCAGGTTTAAGACTGAATTGCACCTGTAAATGAAAATCATAATGGGGTGGCACCTGGGATGGCCAATCAGATTCCAGGGGTGGCCTGTGCCGCCTCAGGCTGCTCCCTAAACACACCCCTGGCCATTGGTTGACATTAGCCTTCAAATCGTGGACTACTCTGCCAATGCTGGAGTGATCCCATAACAAGATAGGTTCTGGTTTTTAGTGTGGTAGTCATTCACACAAGAAAATTGTTTCAGTCTGGTGTTAATGTAAGTGGTGTTAAAGAAGTGCCACATAATGAACTTAGTTTTAATTCAATCAAAACATGATGTCATATAGATGAAATGTGATAAAAACCAACAGAAAGAGCTATTTTTTTTAATTGTTATTGTGACCAGCCTGTTCCTGTTTTGTCAATGCTTCTGTGAATTCATATTTAGATATGGTACAAACAATCACTCCCAAAAGTCCGCTGAGAGTAGCAGTTCACACTTCAGCATGTAGACCTGCAGTGTGAGCACAGCCCCTTGGCACGTTCCAAGATAAAGAAACACTCACTAACTCAGACATTTTGTGAACAATAAGCAGTCAACTTTTAAACCCCACTCTAGATTTTTGTCAGTGATTCATCTCAGTGGGATTCTTATTGGTACACTGTGGTATGATTATCACCAACACATTCTTTCAGCCTGAATGCCCTCCACAACACCTCTGTAAAAAAAAAAAAAAATCGGAGTTACGCATGAGAAGAAGCTGACAAAAGGAGCCAGACGGGAAGGAGAGAACGACAGAATTTAATAAAGTTCAACAAGGCAGAAAGGATTGCACAAGCAGTGAATAGCGATTCTGCTTTTTCCTCCTTTACAACTTCTGCCTACTTAAACACTTTTACACCCCCTCCTTTTATCTGTGTCTGCATTCACTGACAGAGGAATAGCTGGACACAGGGGGAGACACTCATTCCCTTTTTTATTTGAATGTTGACCAAGGATGGCCACCATCTGTGCAAACTGTGCAACTCTATGACTTTCCTGCATCTCCAGCCATAAATATCAGACGGCGCTTTGCTCCTCAGATAACACACACATGGCAATTTATCCTCTCTGCCACTATTTAAGCTTTTATTCTCTTAAGTTGGCGCCAACAGAAGTAATGTGTCATTTTCAGCAAACGGTGATTTCTGTCTAACATCATCTCACACCCGCCTGTCCCATTTACTGTGGCATCTGGTGCTTTTGTTTTTCTTATTCCTCGTCATAAAGAAAGTCTTTCCAGCAACCCAGCCTACACTTATCTCTTGCTGGGTACTTTTTTCTCCCCCCCGGTCACTGAAAAGCCTTCCACTAAGCTCAAACACACAAGGGGAGTGGTGGAAAATGGGGTAGATGACATTGTTTTCAGTGATATGGATGTACGGCGCAAAGACAAAAGTGTTGGTTGAATGTTGTCATGTCAATAAGCCATCAGTCGCGCCGCTAACAATAAGTTAATGATTCCCCAGCAGTAATACATTTATGAATAGGGAAGTGTCTTCTTCAGCCCAGCGGGTGTGCCCATTAAAACAGAGCATGAACAAAATAATTGTGATTTGCAGATAAAATCCACTTTAGAATGGGATTCCGACTGAGGAATTGTTGAAAGAGCTGTAATTTTCCACTAAAACGTGACACACACTCACAGGAGCCCTGCTAATCAACTTGTGTGTGTGTGTGTGTGTGTGTGTGTGTGTGTGTGTGTGTGTACGTGTGTCTGTTTTGAAGTCTGTGTCTTTGTATATACAAATTAAATGATAGCGAACACATTTAGTGAGGTAGTTTCTTTGATTAAAGCAACATTTTTCTTAAATTACTGTCTTTTTCCAAGCCCTTAGCTGTAACACATCACTGATTCAACTCATAGTATGTATAAATACTTTTTTTTCTGTATCTAACTATTGATAAATTACTCCCTAAGATCTCCCTACCATCTAAAGCAACAACAGCAATTTGAATGAAATACATTTAAAAAGTATAGGTCTCAGTCTGTTTCTTATTTTGTTACAATATGTTGATCCAGGACAATGTTCAGTACATTAATTATACCTTTTTATAATTTTGTTAATAGTTGAACTCAATAACAAAAAGTTATATCCAATTGAATTTTCCTAGTAAATACCTCAGAAACCACTGGTCCTTCAAATGTATCTAAGAGGTGATTGGAACACTACTGGAGTAGGAAAGAAGAAAAAAAAGCAAACTATTATTCTCTGTAATCTCTCGGTTTTCTTGTGACATATTGTGTGACCTCAACTTTTGAGGCCATAGACATACATGCTTTGTATTACGAAAGGTCAGACATGCAAGAAATAGGTAGGGAGTCTGTGCAGTAGATGATGGATCTAGTAGTCACAGAAATTAAGGAGGAAGTTCAAATATTGCATAAACGTTTTTAGCCTGGGCTGAGATAAAGGAGTTGGCATATCGGTAAAAACAAAGTAAGAGTACCTTGGAACTCATGATGTACATATAGCACATGATTTACATGTTACTCAATTTCCACTTAACAGGAAAAAAAGAAATGATAACAATAGATCTTCTTGGACTGGTAAGAAGGCTGTAATCTTCCAGAAATAATGCACTGAAACTATCGTTAATGTCATAGTATCAACATCAAGGTGATGAAAATTCTACCAAGGTGATGAATGTGATGATAGAAAGAAGAAGGAAGTGTCTGCATAAGATTAGGGTAATGGATGGGTCAAAAAAACACAGGTCTATTGTCCAGGAGACTGGTGTTCAGAGCTACGTAAAATCAACTGAACTGAGTTATTTTAACATATGTTGTCACCATGTTTCTTTTCCTAAACCTACCCATAGTAACTTTACTTGCCTAAACTTAACATAGGTAACCATGTTAATTATGTAACTAGACATAAAGTAAGCTGTGTAACGTTATTTATGGGGTACTGATTCATTAGATAGCATGCAAACTGTTGTATGAGGATACGCTGATCAATAATATCACTTTGAAATGCCAGGGAGAAAAAGTTGAACAGTTTGTGTTCACTGTAATGGCACTTGACTTGAGAATTTTTGCCACCAAAAGTTTATGCTAATGTGCTCAACTCCTAATATTTGCTATAACTATAGTGGATGGAAACACTCATTATTTCACAGTCTTTTGCAGATTTACTGGAAATTCTATGACATTTTTTCTGTACATTGGGACAGAAACCAGACTAGCATCACCTTTTTACCATTAATAGGTTGTTGCATTATGGACATGTTGTCCCTCTAGCATGCAGTCTGAAATTCAGATTTCAGACTGCATGCTAGAGGGACACTGCAGAAATGTGAAATATCTACTTGTAGAAGTTTTGACTATACATATGTGCAGGCTGTTCTCATTCACAGTTTGCACTTATACCTACAGAAAGTAATGCACTGGAATTTGTATATAACCATAATTGTGAGCGAGGAGGCTGTAATCACGTGACCTATGTGCTGCAGACTGACCTCTGTCATATGACAAGAGCAGAGGGGGAAGTCAGGTCACACAGTATGAAAAGTGACAAAGTCTATGTAAGGATGTGGTCAGGATATTGGACAGGTCAAACAAACACAGGACTTCGACCCAGGAGACCAAAGTTTGTGTCCGGTGTGAAAAAAAGTTATTTTAATATATGCAACATACGTACCTCACATCATTTCATCACATCATGTCACGTCATCAAGTCACGGTTAGGTGTCGTCACATTATGAACAAACGTAATGGTACAATGCCCAACTTTGTTTTTTTTTTTTTTTGTTGTATGTTTTTGTTAAGAATGAGGACCCAAATGTAAAACAGTAGGCATGCAGGTGGTTTAACAAAAAGAGTGAGATTTAATGCTGGTAAAATTCTCCAAAAAACAAACAAACAAAAAAAACAGGTAAGCAACAAACTCAGGTATACACAGAAAACTAACCACAGGAAGAAGACACAGCTGGAGTAGGTGGACATGGGCAAAAGGATGGAAGCACAGGGATAGACTGACAACAAGGGTGTGGCAGGGAACATTAGGGTAGCACAAACAAGACTAATACTGAACAGGTATGCAAGGAAGGATTTTGGGTGATGACACTGATAAAGTGCAGGTGTGTAAGAAAACAGGCGGAAACAGGAAGTAACACAAGACATGATACTCGAGGAGCTTGGCTTACAGAGTAAAACAGGAAATAAATTACAACAATTCTAAGGATCATGACAGATCTGATATATGTCATTGCAGTGCTAGTTGTTTGATGACAATATACAATAACTTTAAGGATTTCATCTTGTTGCCTTTAGTTTTATCAATGAACTGATAATCAGCCCAGTCGCCAGAGTTTCTCATAGGAGGAAGAACTGATGATGATGGCGTGAGACCGAGGCAAAACAGTTGTTCTAGACCAGCCATGTTTTTTAAGATTGTGTGAATCTTTTAGTGATGTTTGTGGCAACAACACTTGGGTATTTTCAAGGTGATATCAGCACATTTCCTGTAATGATTGTGGTGACAGCAACCTGGTATTTTTAAGGCGAAACTGATATGTTTCCAGCAGTGGTTGTGTTGATAATACTTGGTGTTTTAAGCCAAAACATTGTGTTGTTCTATCCATGACCAAATGAAACACACATTATGAAAAGTGAAACACAAGGGCATGGTGTTTCAACAATTTCGCTTCATGCCAACATTTGTTGGGTTGTGACAAACCTAATCCAGAGAGAAGGCTGGTGTGATTGAAAGATGTCAATTTGCCAGAACTTTTATAACTCTAAGCAGGCAGCTGAGACTTCGAAATGGGGAGATTGGCCATTCTTTAGTGCTTTGGCCAAGTAATAAAATGTCTAGACACCAACTAACATGAATTTCCCTTAAGAATTAGTGTCATCAGTGTGAGGGTCCTGCCCTGTACTCTGGGGTGTAGTTTGAAATACTGTCTTTAAATCAATGCTCACCTCTCCACTCTTCCTTTAATTGAACTTTGTGGCCTCCTGTCAAGTGCTTTTGTTTAAGAAAACAGTCCTCAGCTATAATGGATGTAAATCAAACTTTTCAAACTGCTGTCTCAAATGGCAGAATCCTGTCTATTTAACCGTAAGTGGTTATGTTGGCATCTACGAAATCTGGCTTATGATTTTTGGCAGTTCTTGGCTGAAAGAACATTTTTTTCTCTTATGAATGAAAGACTTTTCTTATGTTCCGTTCCAGCCTAATTCATCATTATCAAAGAGTAGTAAAATTTTTGAGATTAATCTTCAGTGTGACTGTGTTTTTCCCAAACTACAGGATTATGCAGGTACAGCACAAAACAAAGAGCATTTGCATCCACCTTTGAGTGTGGTGACTAATTACTTCTGGAGAATGTTGATGCCTCATAATGGAAAGGGCTCAAAGTGAACACCAGCTCCCAAAAGAATAGACAAAACAGTTGCTAAAGGGAGCAAAGGCATGTAAAGTGAATCAGAAGTGGTACATTTTATTAACTTTATTTTTTCTCCCATTTACTCTCAAGAATTGGCACTTTGGACGGAGGTCCATGTAAAACATATCCATCTATCATGCTGGCTGGGTTTCCACAGTAGTGTTATGGACATAGTAAATTAAAGGAGGTGCACATCAGGTAGCTGACAGATCGCAGGCATCAACAGCAAACTTATATTCGCATCTCTGCCACAGTCGGTGAATTTCTCTCTCTTTTTTTACGTCCATACTTCTCATTTACTTCTGCCTCTACACTCCTCCATTCTATTTTATGAACATCTAAAAAAAGTATGCCCTACTTTATAGGATGTATATGTCCTACTGTTTACCTGCATTTGTTGGTCATAAATAATCAGTTTTATTGGGTGTACTAAAGAAAGAAATACTACAGCTACAGCTAACCTAATTTTCTGAATTCATCACAAGGTAGTCAGTTTATTTATTTATGCTTTTTTTTTAAGGCATAATGAGTGGTACTTTGAAGGAAATGTATCACACTATAGCCTGGGTCTTCAGCCAGGGGTCCATTAACCCTAAGGGTCATCAAAGTTGCCACAGGGGTCTGCCAAATTATTATTTAATGATATAATTAAAGTTTTTTATTTTTTATTTTTTTTAGCGAACAAACAAAACAATACACAATAGGCTAACTGCATTACCTATCCATAACAGCAAAGTGGACTGGTAAGCTAACAGTTAGGTATGTGCAATTGAAGCATATTGGGCAATTAGCTGTATTATTATTCCAAGTGTATGGGAACATACACAATGGACAATTTTATAACTCTTTCTTTTGTTACATGGTACTTTAAGCTGCCCTACACGTTATTCTAGGCCTAGTTAATATGCAACTCTTTTTTTTTTTTTTACAACACATGTAGTAGGGGGTCCCTGCCTGTCTTTCATCCTTAAAATGCTGAAGACCCCTACAATATAGTGTAATATATAATACATTAACTTGTTATTGGAATGTCTTTGCCTTTTTTTTCCCACTTATTCAATACCACTTACATTAAACAGTTGATTAGTCAATAAATTATATTCTTTAGAAAAGATGAAACTTTATCAAGCCCCATGGGAAAACTAGGTGTTAAAAAGGGGAAATCCGGCCCTCTGCATGTCAACATTTGACCTCCCTGTGTATTACAATAGCATTTCCCTGCAGTGAAAAGCCTCTTAGCCTTTCCACTTTTATAAATTTCCCACTAAAACCTCAGCTCAGGAATGCCATGTGAGGACATCTGTTTTGTTTCAGTATGTGATTATTAAGAAGAATTACCGGTGTTGAATCTGATACATATGCCCTTCTGTTTCATGAGATTATGATTCATGTGTTCTGACTGCAGTATGACACAAGGCCTTTTTATTTCAAATGTGCTCTGAAACATTTTCACAAAGCACCTAAGGACAGAGAGATGGGTGTCATCTGCGTAGGTAATGGACGTAAAAAGCTGCTGTTTATTAAATCATTATGTTATGCAACAACTTAAGCAGAATATTATTCTGTTTCTTATTTGAAACAAGAGTGAAGAGCGAAAACTCTTCAAGACTTTAAGTGTTTTGAACTAAGGAGATGCATCAGTGTGAGAGACTTGGAAAAAAATGCTACTTTTATGTCAGCGCCTGGATCCTCTAAGTGGCATGGCAAACTGCCCTGGTTACCATGGCTATGAGAGGGTTTGAGAGCACATTAATCATGAGGTTTTAGGTTTCTTTCTCTTTTAGTTTTTCAAAAAGACACAGAAAGTCTCAGGCGTCCTTTATGAAGCTGATTTATGACGTTCAATATCTGTGTGTGTAGATCATGGGAAGTGACTCTGAGAGGTGGCTGTTTATGAGCGAGGGAAGATAGCGGCGTAGTTAGTGCACTGTTGTTGAATGTGTGTTTAAGTGGAAAAAAAGTTAGCAGCGTTAGAGAGGTTTGATCTGCAGCAGAGACAGGTTTTTACAATGAGTTAATATTAATGTGTGAAAGGCGCTGCAGGTCTTATTGCCTAATGAAGATTAAATGTTTAGAAAAAGCTTTGGCATCAAAAGGTGTATTCAAATGGCTGTATTTGGCACTAAACCAGCCCCTTGTTAATTGTGCAATCTGGAGCTACTAGATGATGTGGCTGCACCCAGACTGTCTTGAGTAAATGGAGCTCTTTGTGTCCACACATTTTACCTATGACAGACAGGCAGCTGATAAAAATGAGATCATGCATAAAGAAGTATCACTCTGTGCTACTTTTCAGCCACCATTTTTTTCTCCCTTCCTCGTCTTTGGTCAGACACAGCAGATTGATGACGGCGTGACAGAGTGACATTGCATTCTGGGAACCCAGGACTATGGCCATAAATCCATGGCGATTCAGCTTTACAATGGCCTACTGTCTAGCCATCAGAGGGGTAGGAGGTTGTTACTGCATCACCCTAGTGATCTGCTAGGGTACAACCATTATGCTTCCTCGAGGGGGTGAAAAAAGGGAAAATTAAGACACCAGGGGAAATAGTCAGGGTGGTAATGAATTATGAAAAACTAATAGAATGAAGAAGAGGAAGGGGAGAGAGAAAAACTTCTTTGGTGAGTGGAAATTTCCCACGCTCTTTAGACGTTTAAGCGCTATGATCCTTTTCGAGTAGATCTGTCAAATCAGAGCCTCGGCTGTATTAGAAAGCAAATAAAACACATGAACAAATAAACACTCCAAGTTTCTTATTGACCTTGGAGAACCAGCTGTGTTGTGAGTGCAAAAAACTTGCCCCCCTCCCCAAGCCCAAATCTGCTGAGAGTGTGTGTGTGTGCGCTTACTTCTGTCTGGTGTGTGTGAGCAGAACAGAGCTCTTGAAGCATAAGTGTGTGTTTTTGTACGAACTGCTGTGTGTACCTTTGGGTTCGTGTGCAAAGAATGGCTGCAGCTATGTAATTTGATTGTTTAAAAACTAATTTCAGACTTATTGATAATTCCCATAAGTCTCAGCTGGCCACTTGCAGTCTTGGGATACAAGCTCCAGAGGTCGAACGTGTCATAGCTGTTCCCTCACTGGACTACATTTAGAAAAATAATCACAATGTCTTGTAACAATAAACATTTTGCTGACATAAGATTAAAAATGAGCTTTAAGGACACAAGAACATTTTTAGGAGAAAATGTTACGGATACTGTATGCATAATAACTTTTACAGAGGTGGGTTAATGTGCATATATTGGGACTACATAGTGGTTTTTAAAGATTTGCATGTGACAATAAAATAATAATATATGCAGAGGTGTTTTTATAACATCGTAATTTAAGTTAAGTATATAAGAGTATAATGTATGAGTTGTTTTTAGCCCCCAACTATTCATGAGAGTGCTGTCATGTACAGTTAAGCTGTTCTTATGTCTGGTTGTTTTAACAATGATTCAACAATAATCAGAAATTTAGATAAAGCAAAAACATAAAAGATCAGATTACCTTTGTGGTCTTTAAAGTAAGAAATTATTTTTCTCACTAAATCTATTTTATCTACTGGCATAGATTTCACAGGGGTGCAGGGGCCATGTCCTCCTCAATATTAAGCAACGCTTGAGCTCTTATTTTGACAAAATTAAAGACATTTACACCATAAATTGATGCAAAAAAGTTTTTTGTTTAAAAATGCAGGAAAATAAGTGTTTGATAATTTTTTTGGTGACAGACTCCAAATCCCCCAAATGCTGATACAAAACCGATGCCCTAATTGGTTTTTTTTTTTTTTGCTCCTAACCATCAACCAACTGTTGAAAATTGCATTGCAAAGTAAACATTGCTTTATTTCAAATGGTCACCAGCGAAATACATTGGCGCCACTGTTTGAGTTGTACCTTGCCATGGAAATCATTTTTGTTTAATTATCCCCAAAACAATGAAGGGGGATGGGATTTTAATTTTGATGCCTACAGCATAAGAGCGACAAAGTGATTCTAATATTGACCATTCACTGAATTATCCAGAGTGATGAGAACAAAATGTAAGGAAATGTATTTTGTTTTAATGCAATTTTTTGCGCACCACAAAGAATTCCATTCACCTCCATTGTATTTGGAGTGTCTGCCAAAATAACCTCTGCAAATAAAAATTGGGCGTGTGTGTAATTTGGATGAACCAAACCCCTGAAACAGACCTAGTACTGTAAGAGCAATAAATTCCACTTATGCTTACAGCTAACCCACATTTTTCCCCTCGTGAATAAACAGGCACAAAGACTCTTGGTGATTTTGGCTCAGTAATGGTTGCCATACTTTCAGCTTACTAGCTTTTACCCAAAGCCTCTCTCTCGCTCTTCCCTCCCCAAGCGAGCCAGAGCTGGAGGCAGCTCTACAGTATGTCCTCCTCCTGTGTGATCAGGCCTGCAGCACTTGTCATCTCCCTGGTGGCAGCTTAGATTCTCCAATTTTTAGGTTAATTAATCAAAAATGATTTCTTTTCTCATTAGCCATGCAGTTGGTTTGCAATCTGCAAAATCGATGTTTTACAGATGTTTCCTTGGGTTTTGTTTTTCGAGACGGCGCTGATTTTTATTGGGTATAGATTTAAGAGGGTGCTGAGGGATTGTGAGTTAACTCAGCCACACACAATCACACACTCAAACACACACATGCGGCTACAGATACACTAAATGCATATTATACATAGTCACATGCTCAAATAAACACCAACATAAATACAGTATACAAAACACACAAACTTGGCTCTTCGAACTTACTTGCGGTACCTGGAATCTCAACGCTGTGTTGAATGTAATCTGTTCATCTAAGTGATACGGACAGCAGTTCTGCTCTCTTTCTCCATTTTGGTTCGCCTATATCGAGTCAATCGTTGCCAAACCCAGGGGGTTGAGCCCCACACACACACACTCTCTGGGTTGCACTCTTTAATCACGTAACAGCTTCTGGTTCTAGTTCCTGTTGGTTGTAAACAAATGTAATGTTGCATTTCCTGTAGTCTAGACATAACAACAAACCTGGCAGAACCAGAGAGGGGAGCGGGTGCGGTTGCTAAGGAGTGGCTGGCATAAGTCGGCACCAAAACAGTGCCGGAGGTAGAAACATTCAGACTAATACAGCTGAGGTGTTGAGCATCTTCTTTTGTCTTATATTGAGCTCTGCATCACTATGGAGCATGAAAAATCATAGGTTAAAGTTAGGTAAGTGTGTATATTTCTAAAAAATTATTTGTCCTCAGTGTCTTTACTTGTATTGTTGTGTCAAAGATGCAATTATGCCTTCACTTCATTTAAACAAAAATGTTTTTAAACTGTTGAAACATTCAGATTTTTAACATTTTTTTTGTCATTTAATTTGTATATTTCCATAAATGAATTCCTTCATGTAAACTTTTTGGACCCGGGAATGTGCCCTTAATGCCATCTGCTGCACAGTTGTTCCGCTGTGTGTATCTGGGTGTATGTGTGTGTGTGTTTGTGCCTGCATTCGTATTTGTGTACACTAGTCCCCACCCACCGTTCCGCTCAACTACACAGGAAAAAGAAGATGAAGCAGAGGAGCAAAGGAGCCCAAACAGAAATTATTATTGATTTAATCACATAATCAGCCGCAAACACTTCAGGCCAAGATAGCAAATCCATAATAGCCTCCCCACATAACCACCCTTACAAATTTACCATCAAAGCCCTCCGCGCACACACTGCAAACACGGAAACCAGGGGTCACCTTCAGTCGCTGGCAAAATATTGACGTTCCTAATGCGTCTATATGTTTTTCAGTTAAGCGTTATCAATCACCGATAAGGGCCTGATGTCTCTAAAACATAACTCCTATGGCAGAGGGATTACAGCATCGCTTTTCTTGTCATAATCTAAGCATATCTTTTCAGACAAAGGGAGAGGATGGTAAAATCAATGTTGTCAGAAGCAGACATTTCCCACCGTGGCTGGTCCAGGCGGTCTTTAGATGAGATACAGGAACAGTGGTCTAACCTTTAAGACATCGAGATTTATCTTTGTGAAAGTGCTCCTGTCCCCAATTCAATGGAAAGTATTTTAATTACCAATATTAAAAAAAAAACAAACAAACAAAAAACCTCTTTAGCTACAACTTTGAAATGATTTGCTCTCATGTTTACTTACATTATTGTACTACTCCAACAGTGCAGCATGGAATTAAAGCACAATAATACATTTGGTATTGAATGAATTTAATGCTGAATCAAAACAAATAATTAAATAAAAAGGCATTGTTTGAATCAATTAAGACCCACGATGAATGCATTTGACATCATAGCCTGAGCTTAATACAAAGAAAGACACTTCAGAATCAGCAATCTTTTACACTTTTATTTCCACCTTGAGAGCAGCTGCAAGGCCTCCGTGTCTGAAAAAATGTAGGACTGGGGGCAAAAAAATCACTCCTTGAATCTGTATAGAAGTCTGTCATGATCCTCATATTTCTACTAACTTTGAATGGGTTGTGTCAATATGCACTAATAATGTGCAATGTCTTAGCCAAGATTTGATCAAAAGGCTTTTTTTTATATGTATGTTTCTTTTTAAGGGTTGTATAAATGTTTCTTACTGATGCTAAAACCTCCCACTCAAAACCAGGCAACTTAAATTCCTTTAAAGCTACAACCCTCAAAATTTTTAAGACAGTCAAACCCTGTGTTTGACTAAATTCATTATCAGATTTTGTTCAGAAATAGCCATTCATGTATATTCTGTTATTACCTGTATATATATTAGTTCTTGTTGTTAGTGACAGAGTCCGCCGTTCCCACACTGCAACTAAATTACCTACCTATGCATGGGGGAATAACAGGAAACTACGAACTGTGTATTTGACTGCTTTTAATTTTATGACACCTATATCAGCCCCGCTGTTTACTTTTCACTTACAACATTTTGGTAGCCATTTCTCCTTAAGAATCACCCACGTCTCTCCATTGCTATTTTTTCTATTGTTGAATTGTAAAATTTGTAAAAACAAAAGTATACGGAAGATTTCCTTTGATGTCATATATCCAATATTTTTTGTGTATATTATATAGCTGTTGTCAAAGGGAAACTGCATCAAATCAGGAGCAAACAACACTAACTTTCTGATATCTTAATATTTGCTGAAAGCCCAATATCAATGTCAAATATTTGCCTAGCGCTACTGTTCAGCACAAGAAGAAAGATGATTTGCCGAAGTTTGCTTGGCTATAGAACAATGAATTGGAATCAGATTTTAACACTCCCTTAACATCCATCTCTCCAGTGATCTATCCATTCAGTTGCCTATCCTTGTCCATCTAGCCTGGGGCTATGGAAGCCTAATTGTTTACCAAAGGGTTGCGGCTCATTTGCTCCTGGAGATTGGGCCTAATTAACACTAACTTGTCTGAACACCGAGGAGCGCTGTCCACTCCACTTTAATCTAATCTGTACTCTTTCAAAAAATAATGAGATCATTTACACCTCATTAACGAGCAATGTAATGTCTGGGCATTAATCATAATGATTGCTTATCATTTCACTTTGCAATATTATCTCCTCTAATGAAACTGTTCACACAACTGCCAAGAGGGCCTTAATTGGTCGTGTGAAATCACAGAGCACCCGGCAGCTTGCCGCAACGTGTGTGAAGTTCTAATTTGCATGGGTGGGGGGAGGGAATTTGAGGGGTGGGCAGGAGGGGATGGCATCACTTAGGATCACACATGCGAATACAGACATGCTCACACACATGCACACAGGAAGGTGCAAAGACATGTAGTAGAAGATTGGTACGAGCGTGTTACAATTGTACTGTACTGTATACGGACAGAAATTTACAAATTGAAATTCCCCAATAGCTGTTGAGGATCAAGTTAATACTTTTCTTAACCCTTTGAAACCTGTAGCAAAATCCCTGCTTTCAGATGCACTTTGTGAGTATTTCACAACCCTGAGCAAATTGGTGACAGTTCTTCAAAAAAACATGGGAAAAACAGGCAATGAGCAATTTGGTAAAAATTGCAAATTGCAATAACTGAGTAGATTTAGAAAATCATTTTTGAAAAAGAAAATATGTCTGGGAAAAAAAGAAAAAATTAGGGAAAAAAACTATATTTATAATTATCATACTTACATATTTGAAATAATGTTGCAAAATTATTTTAAATCAAAGCTCGTCATTTTGTCTTTCGTTGCACATTGCCATCTTCCCATGTTTTTGAAAGAAGTCAAGCCAATTTGGTTTTTAAGGGTTAAATGCTATGACTTTTTACAAAAAAAAAAAATCCTCCTGACCGGCTTTTTGGGAAATTTTCTCATATCTTCATTGAAACATTACGCTTTAAATGCTCCTGATGTCTGCTGTCCCCTCTTTGGCATAAGATCCATGCCAGTGCAGATGTGATTATCCAGGTGACATGGCACACAGACTGATCCCGGCTTTGTGCCACCACCGTGAAGCTAAGACATGAAGACACTCATCCAATATTCCAGTGTTTGAATTTTAACCTCTTATAGAGTACTGTATATCCACCCAGCTGGTCATCCCCAGCACCCCCTCCTCCTGGAGGAAGGCTAAACAGCACTAATAGCTGTTAAAATATACCATCCCTCTCCAGTGCGTGGACCACCTAAAGAGGCCATGCCTGACTGGAGGGAGGAGAGCACTGAGGCTGCTCCGTGCCCCGGCTCCCCAGGCTTAGGAGGGCTTAGGTGCGGATGTCATTTGCTCTTTCTCCCTGGTCAGAGTGGCTAGCTGCTAATTGTGGCCCCTGGTCTGTGAGTTGAGCTTGTGTAGCTGAGGAGAAAAGGCTTGCTCAAATTGAAATTTGAGTAGCGTATCTGAGAGTCGAGGTGACTTCCACTCCATCGTGGATGCAGTTTAAGACACAGTCATAATTAATTCTGGGCTTATTTCATCATCCATAAGAAATATTATTTTGTCTGTTTGCTGTACCAAACTTTATCATCCTCTTCTCTTATTTTATTCCATTTTTCTGTTCCTTGGATCAGCCATACAGGTAGCCAGGACCATGATCAGCAAGTCCAAGAGTAAAGTTAAGGCTATAACCACACAAATACATTTTAATGTTAGATAGCATTTTTTAAAAAAACAAAAAAAAAAACAAGCATTTTAGCACCATTTCCAAAATAATCTCAATGCATACTTGGCCATATTTACTCTGTGGTTCATACTAATTATAGGGAGATTGCAAAATTTAAGACCAGAGATTCCTTTGCTCAGACCGATGATGAGGTGAGGCTGTTACTTTCAGTGACACATTAGTATAAGGGAGTCAAGGCAGTGGAAAACACAGATCGGGAGTCATTGCAAATCAAATACAGAGTTGGTTTCTGTGTCATTGTTTTTTCAGACTAAACCTAACCTCAGAGTTTTTTTTAAACTAAAACAAGGATCAGGATCATTTTCAAATGTCTCAGTTTCAAAGATTAGAAAATGCTGGTGTTGTGTTGACGCTAGGCGCAAGTTATAGACAAATGAGAAAGCATACTAGCTTATTAGTCCCTGTCCTTCCCCTGTTCAACCAACATGGAACCAGTTATGTTCTGATTCCTGCACCTAACTTTTTAAGTATTCTGAGCTTTTGGACGAAAAAGACATTGGTTCAGAACCCAAAAAGATGGTTCTCAGCTTCTGTTGTGCATTGTACAATGCCCCCTGTTGATGACACATCCTTGATTAAAATGGTGTGGTGAAAACAGGTGGAAATGTGGGCTGGTTCGTAGTTGGTTCAGAGGTTTGAAGAATCCAGAATGGAACTAGTTCAAGACATAGAGCTAATTTGGTGGAAAACAGGTATCCTTATAAGATATTAAATTCACAAAAGCCTGAAATACACACATGCACTAAGAGATGTCCAGGGGGATGCTTCATAGGAAGATGCCCCCAAATTGGAGGTTTGGTGCCTTGCTTATGGGCACCTTTGTAGTGCCCAGGAGATGTACTGGCACCTCTCCAGCTGTTAAGCATTTTGAGTTTATGTGTAATGAAAGCTGCTATATGAATAACAATGCCATTGCCAGTCCGCAACCTGGTCCAAACTGCCACCCCAAACTTTAGGGTCATAATAGGATCATTTGTAATGGTCAGGACTGGACTAGGTAGACATTTAGTTGGCTGTGTCAGGATCCAAAAGTCTCTGAGACCAAGGCAAGTCTGAGTCCAAAACTACTGGAGACTAAGACAAGCCTAAGATGTCAAAAAATTGGTCCATAGCTTAATATCTACCACCTCTTATTATATTTATCTCATACTATCAAGCCTCTATTATTTCCACTCATCCTCCCTCCTGTTCCTAACAGCAACCCTACCTGTCAGCTCCTCTTATTAAAGGCCCTGGTTAACATCCACTATATGGCCGAGTCAAACGCCTGCGCTGCCATAACCACGTGCTGATATGATTTATTCTCTTCCCCCGAGGACCCCTCTAATGAACAAGGATGTATGCTCAGCAGCCCTGTACATGTAACCTCCTTGTGCTCAGAGGACGGCCATGCTGTAATATGATAAGTGCCTTGTCGATAGGCTGTATGATATGCTAATCATACTAAAACACGGTGCCTCAGGCTCTCCCCTTGTTTATTTATGAAGGCTTGACCTGAGGGAGAGCAGTAATCGGCTTTTCTCTGAACTCTCTAACCCTGGGAGCCAAGGGAACCGCCAATCACACACATCTGAGTCCTTTAATTCCCCCACCTCTATCCCTCTGTTCCCCCTCAACCCGAGCTGAAATGGCAGATTTATGCAAACAGCACTGTGTGTGCATTTTCCTGCCCGCATTTGTCCGGGGCACATGTCAAGCACTCAAATCATTAAACTAATTATTAATTGGGACTGACATAAACAAGTTATCAGCAGCCTGCCGACTTGACTGTGCTTTCAGCTCAGCAAATATAACACATTGAACTGATTTAGTGCACATATTACAAACCCATCATTCGGACATCAGAGTGTACGACTTTCTCTGATGCAAATCCAGTGCAGGAAAGCATCCACACAGTGTCTGTAAAAAGTAGTATTAGTACAATACAATAGCAATTATGGTGCACTTTTTCCCCTCAAAAATCTTCATCAGTAGGTGGGTTTCCATTACAGATTTGCAAATATGGAAAACAGAAAAGCACGATGACTATGTTTCCAGAGTGATGTTATGCGACTTCTCTTGCTTTAATAGTCCAAAAAGCATGGCGATGGACGTTTTGTTTCAATCTGTGCATTTTGAGGTTCTGTCTGGATTGTGTAGGGTTTACCTGACTGAATCAAACAAAACAATTGCAGACAAATTGCCGTTCCCCCATGACAAGACAGCAACCAACTGGCATGAACTCGCTTTAATGTACAGTATAAAGTTAGAACACAATACCTGAACGCACACTGCCCTCCCCGGCATTACTCAGTGTGTACTGAGCAACAGCATTCATTAGCTGGTTGTTCTGAGTCAGAGGTAGTTTGAAATCATGAGAGGATATATACATAGGGCATACAGTAACTGCCATGAGTGTATGGGGTGTTTTGCCAAACCTAACCATATACTTCAGATCTATAGACACCAGTTACTTAAAGGTCCACTTTGTAGGATTTAGAGGGATATGTTGGCAGCAATGGAAAATAAGAATCGTGTTTTTGATACCTTAAAGGCCGAACATATGGAGTGGGTCCTCTTGCCACAGAGTCTGCCACGTTGTTCTTAAGTGGCCCACAATGGAAAAACTAAACACTGGCTCTAGACTGGGTCATTTGTGTTTTTGGGTCTGCGACCATAGTTCACTGACACACTTGGATGAAGTTTCAGTTGTTTGCAATCTGCAATATCACCGCGACTGTGATCATTTATTACCAAAAAATAAAAAATAAATTCACATTCAGCACTTGTTAATATGTTTCAATGTAGCAAATGATATTTCATGTTAACATTTGCACTGCAAAATATCCTCATACAATGGCTTATGTAATATCCAACAAATATGGACACACAGTGGTTGGTCTGATATCCTATGAGTAAGTGCCCCACGGATAATGTTACATCCCTAACATAAAGTTATATAATGTAAAGTTACAGAGATTATGTTTTAGGAAACCTACCTAAACCTTCCTAAACCAAACCTTCTTAAACCTTCCTAACCACAGTAACCAAGTTACTGTGGTTAGGTTTAGGTAAAAACAACATGGTGAGGATATACCTTAAAATCACTCAAAGTTTACTCAGTTCACATAGTTCTTCTGCAGAAAGACACTGGGGAAAATCCTGTGTTTTGTGACCCATGCACTGCCCCAACCTGCATCTTTCCAGACAGCCAACTTGTTCCCACTCCTAACTCATCAAATAGTGCAGCTCTGTTAGTGATTTCGGCATAGGAGCGTGACGCCAAAGGCCACCTCCGTATCCAACTGGAGCACTTCTGGACGGCATCATATGAGAACGAGATCAGACAGATCTGGTGGCGTTGTTATTGTACGCTGGCAGCCAGCTCAATGTGGGTATGTTTTTACACCTTACCATGCGATTTCTTTTGCCTAAACCTAACCATCTGTGACTTTGTTGCCTAATCCCAACCATTGTGACAGTCCATGCTCTTGTGTAAACATAAGGACCGTGCAGCTTTCTGCACGCCGTGACATCACAGTAATGGGCAGCATAATCCCACCATGACATCA
The DNA here is from genome assembly GCF_008729295.1 of Plectropomus leopardus. Classification (NCBI taxonomy): domain Eukaryota; kingdom Metazoa; phylum Chordata; class Actinopteri; order Perciformes; family Serranidae; genus Plectropomus; species Plectropomus leopardus. Next base: position 9,284,447 of record NC_056469.1, read on the forward strand.
TCCCACCATGTGAATTTGTTGACATCCCTATAATGGCATCACAGAGCGACCTGACACAGAAGGATATGTAAAATGTCATAGGTAGACACGGAAGGTCGTGGTAGAGCGGCATCATGTGACAAGTTGAGACAGCTGAGTGACATGTTGAGACAGCTCAGGACCGTGTCCTTGTGTACAACTATTAGCACATTGGTCACTTGATGGCAGCCTTCCAAAATACATGGGTTATGCAGAAATTACTAACTTGTGATTATGTAGCATGTGTACGAATTTGGGTGTATTTAAGGATAGCTTGTAAATTGAGAGATTAAATTACAAAAGGAAAGAATAAAAGGGACTTGTATGAATAAATTTGAATGAATAGGGTGAAATATGGTTCCAGATATCTAAAGATCTGAGAAGTCAAAGGGTTAGTGCTAAAACATTAATGCTCACATCCAGCCAACAAGGCAAAGGCTAGTCAGTGTCCCTTAGCTTCAGTGCTTCTTGCCTTTGACTTTGACTCTTTGTGTCTGGCTATAGATTGGCTTGTCATGAGTACAGCTCTTCAGCCAGCGCAAACATAAGGCTGTGTAAATATTTTGAGGAAGCAGAGGCTGGTTTGAATGGCTGGTGGATGCATAGTTTAGAATGTATATCAGTCAGTATGGTGATACTTTTTATATGTTTACAGATTTATTCAACTAAATCTCATCATAGTATATATTTTTCTTTTTTTCATAGTAGTACCATATTTTTTCATACAGTCTTAGTCTCAAAGTATTAAAAAAGTGCAAATGTGTTTGAGGGTGGAGTGTAAATCAGAGCTTGGGCCTTGCATCTGTGAGCTGGGAAACAAAGGTTTGTTTGTGTGCCTCAATCACTCTTGCTCATGAAAGCAGACACTTGCTTGAAAAAAAAATCCTTCTCTCTTTTTTTTTTCAGGGAAACACTCTAAACCAACATCCTGGGTATAAATTTGCAAAATGCAATACTGGCCTGATTGTGTGTTGAGTGGATGTGGGGTGCATACGAATAGACCCTGTACCCCTTCCTCTCTCCTCCTCCAAATAGTACTACTCATTCCCTCCACCTCCCCCGACCCCTCTCTGTTGTCATGCAGCCAAGTAAGCAAAGTGGGAAAAAAGCCTCAGTAGTTTTTTGTTGTTTTTCATGGTTACAGTAGAAAATTCTGAGCTCTTGTCCTTATCTTAACCACAAAGTGTAGCTGATCTCGCCAAAAATAATTACAGAGAAGGATGAGATGATTTTCCCTCTATTTAATGTGATTATGCTTTTTTTTTTCAGTAAAATTGTGAAGCTGAATAGATGCTTATGCACCAGTTCTGAAAATCTGTGTGAATGCTGTCAAAAATAAAAGCCATTCTTAGCTGCAATCTGGAGCATAATTGTTGTTTCAAGACTTCTGTCTCTTTTATGAAGAATAACCCTTTGGAACCTGATTAAATGGGCTTTAATTCTTTCAAAACATGGGAAGAAGACAATGAGCAACTTAAGAAGAAATTAAAAAAATACTAAAACGTACAAAAACATATAAATAACTAAGATTAACAACAACCCCTCCAAAAAAAAAACAACCAAATAACAAAAACAAAAAATGACCCCAAAGAAGACTCAAACCTTAGAGTAATTCTTTTATACAATTTCAAATATATAATTATGGCAGTTATAAATATACTGTAGTTCTGTGGACATTTTCCCCCAGCTTTTTTAAATCTACAAATTTCTTGCAATCTTTTGGTAAATGTCTTGCCAAGTTGCTCATCCTCGTCTTTTGTCCCATGCTTATGGAAGAAATAAACCAATTTGCTCAGGGTTCAAAGGTTTAAACACCTGTGAAAGACATCTGAATGCATACAAATGAGGTTTAAAGGGCTTAATACAAACAATACAATCTCTGAACCTTCAATGAGCTCAAAGAATAAATACAAATATCTCACCCAAAACTTCAAACTTAATGTTTTTATGTCACTTCTTGTGAATTAGTAAGACAGGAGCATAATGCTCCACATGCATGGCAGTCTACAGTATCAGAAAGCAGGCTGAGGCATCCAGAGTCTGAATAGGAAGGCTGGGAACAAGTGAAGCCTTGGCACTGACACCAGGTCAGCTCGAAGCCCCCTCACAGCCCAGCCCTCAGCACCAGGTGTTCCCTGCATTCAAATGATACTCTTATTCATAGACTGCCCCAACTGGAGTATTAAAACTCAAAATTTGCAACTGAATGCTGATATAATCCTGGAAATATATGTCTCCATTAAAAAGTAGCCCATTTGAAGGAACAAGGCGGTCTTTGTGTGAGGCTTTATGTATATTTATCAAGGCGCTAAAAGGGAACCAGGGGTGGGGGTTAAGGAGAAGGGGACGGGGGGTAGGAGGGCAGACTTTCCAACTGTTTACATGTTAATTTCAAACTTAACAGCCCTTGTCCTGGAACTATTTATACGCCGAATGCAAATCAAATTTTTTTTCTCCTTTTGTTGTCGTCTTTTTTGCAAACACTTGACTGTTGATGGAAAAATGCAAATTAATGTGCGTATGGAAAGTTTTGTGACCAAATTATACAGCTGGATTTGAGTGACAGGTTGCATTTTGTTGAAACGGTACCACCTGTTTCACCAGGGGCGACTGAATGCCATCTTCTGGTTTGACTACAACAGGTGTCAATTACAGTAATGACTTCTACCTGGCAGGTTTTTTTGCAAATATTTCTTACAGGAGGAGATATGCTTACGGTAGAAGTAATGTTAATAGTTGAGATAAACCTCTAAGGGGTGACCATTTAGCCAATTCAGAGTGTTGAATCACTGGTTTATATTTTCTTCTACATCTTTGACACTTTGTTCTTTTTGATAAAGACATTTTTACAAGGCCAATGTAAATAAAGAACTAAGTTAAAAGCTGGAGTTGCAACTTCTTTTTATTGAACATAGTCTTAAGTTTAATTTCAAGCATTTAAAATAAGAATTAATACAGATTCAAGGTGGAAAATAGTTTGTCAGTCTTTTATTACAACTTTGCTCAAAGGCTACAACAGAGACGGCAGACTGGATGAGTTTACAAAAGTTAAAAACATTTAATTACAAAAATAACATTTTAAAGAACAGAATAAATGTGTAAGTCAGTACACAGTCGTGTATACATTGCCTGGGTGTGTGAAAAATGTCTATCATAACCAAAAGGAACAGAAGCTGTGCTGATTGTGGAAGAGAGGTCAACTGCCAAAAGGTGGGAGGCATTTCTGGGCTGAGCACAGGAGCTGAAAGCTCATCCCGCTGATGACCCTCGATTCAGCACCTGCACACAATCAGAGAGCAGTACCAGGATGCAGGGACTAGTGGAATGGGAGGGTTGTCACACTTTCTGCACTATTCTTTTAAGTTTGAATTTAAACAACTAACTAGTTATTCTTTGTACTGTGTTCAAATGTTTGGAGTAACCAGTAAACTGGTGCTAGTTGTCTTTGCATTGTAATAGGCACAGGGAATTACATCACAACCCAGTATCTCAACAAATGATGCTCATATTGGATGATTCTGCACTGCATGATTTCGATTCAATGGCAATGTTCAATATCAATGCATAAAATCATTTGGCTTTCATGTAGCAATGCAAACAGCGTCCTGTCACAAACGTTCAATTAACAACTGCCTTTTTATTAACCATCAACCAACCACAAGCAAGAATGTAAAAGTGTGGTAATATTAGATGTAAAAAAAAAAAGAAAAAAAGAAAAGAAAACATCACTGAATTTCTACGAATGTAGAAATGTAGTGGTCTACTGAATTTGTCCAGTGTAGGATCTGACAATATGTTCAACAAGTGGTCTATAGTTACTTACTAAAAAGTGCAAATGCAGTTAAACTACATGTTCTGGATGGATGTTTTTTTAGTTCAGTTTAAAGGTCTAGTGTGAAGATTTAGTGGCACCTAGTGATGAGGTTGCAGAACGCAACCAACTGAAACTTCACCCATGAGCTAAGCTTGTTTTTGGCATGGCAACTGGTCAAGAGTCCACAGAGAAGGAATGTGTCTAATGAAATGTAACAATACCCCCCCCCCCCCCCCTCCTCCCCGAGCGTGAATGAGTGAGTGTGTTTTATGGTTGGAGTGCCGCAGCTCGACTGCAGCTTTGTTTAGACAAGTTTTGGATGTTTGGCTCATTATGTTTAGAATTTTTTTGATTGTTGTTGGGTTTTTTTGGTATTTTTTTCTTTTTTTGTAGAAGGATTTGAGTGAATAAAAAATGTCATTACTTTAGCACTATCTTTCAAGGGTTTTTTTATTGCCTATGTCAATAAGTGATAAAACATCTTTTCAGCAGAAGTGCATATTTTTGGCCTTCCTCCTCGCTTGATCGTATTTTATTTATTTCTTTTATTTCTTTATTTTTGAGACGCAGGAAAAGACAAGGTCTCTTTGAGTGAATAGGACACCAATTAATTATACAATCACTGTCAGAGTCGCACACTTTGTGATGTGAGTTAAATGTAAACCAGAGTGCAATACTCTCATGGTAAAGCAATTTGTATGAAGGGTAAATGCACTTCGTCTTGATGAAGAGGAGGAGGTGAGGAGTGTTCTTTGTCACTGCCGTTTAAATTCAAATAAAAAATGGAGCGGCAACACTTTACAATACAGCACACAAACTATTAAAGTAGCTACTAAAGAACAAGCGAGGACCAAATCAGGAGCTACTTGATAATCAATGAATTGTAATTAATAATTAATGAAATATCTCAGAATTTACGACTAGAAGAATAGAGAATTTAGGGGAGTTACTCGAGACTCTTCCGCAAAAAGAGTCCTTTGTGCAGTAAAGTTGTACATTATACTGTTCCTGATTAGCTCACTATTACTAGAACTTACCCTTTTTGTGCCCCTCAAAGGAAAGTAAAGTATCATCATAAAAAACTACAAGATGGATTCTGAAAGGAGTTTTTACTGAGAAATTAGTTTCTTAATAGCAAACCAGTGATACATGAGGATCTGTGGGTTCTTCAGTCAGTCCCCCTTTCTTGAGAACCCAATCACCAGGGAATAAAAATGGCAATGTACATTTCTGCAAACCATAAATATGTTACATTTTCACCTTATAAAATAGCAGATACATTGAAACATAATATTTCAACAACGCTATGGTTTATTTGTGGTTAGGTGTAGGCTAAAAAAACTAGGTTAAGTTTAGGAATAGACTATCTTTTGGTTAAAAATATCCACTTTGGAGGGCACAACCAGCACTGGAAAAGCAGTGATATCTGGGTAAAAACGTATTTTGTGGGGTCAAAATGCAGCTGAAAAACGAGCCATGGGTCGCTAAAAACACCAGTTTTTGTTCGGAAAAAAGCCAGAAAAAAGCTGCAATCCGCTAAAAAGCACCAATGCTTGGGGGCTAAAAAAAATAAATAAATTGAAAGCTAAAAAGACACCGGAAAAAGAACCACGGGTTGCTAAAAAATCCCAATATTTGGGGTCTACAAAGAAAAAGTGCCACGCACTGCTAAAATTTGCCCATATTTGAGGGCTAAAGAGCAGCTGGAAAGAGAACCGCAGATGCTTAAAAACATGTTTTAGGGTTAAAAAGCTGCAGGAAACACAATGAAGAACTGCTAAACAACCAAAAAAAAACCCAGCATTTTTTTCTTTTGGTCTCAAACAGTGGTCTACAGCTTGGAGGGCATCTTGCCCATCAGCTAGCCCCTCCAAACCCTGATGATGAATTCAACTCATATACCATGTCACTTTAGAAACGTTGATGGTTGGCAAACATGGTTTGCAGAAACGTGCCACGGCAACATTTTGTTATGGCGACTGGACTGTTTCAAATGTTGCATCAGCGTTTTCACATAAAGCTAAATCTACCCACAGTACATATTAGAACAGTCACGCAACCAAAACTGGACCAAGGTAAACAATAGGTGAAATGCATGGCCTCAACACTGCCAAAATATAAGTTCTAGATAGGCAGTGTGACAGCAGTGTGATTACTGCCACAGACCACGGCCCTTTTTCTCTGGCTTTCTATTGGACAGCTAACATGTCAATTAAAACATCAATTCAATAAGACGTCTCTGCTGTCAAAAGGTAAAACATACTTTACCCCCAACTCCAAATGTGAAAATAAACGTATTCACGGAGAAAGTTTGATTGTTCAGTACTGTGTGTGTTGGGAAAATTACATTTTCAAATTAGTTAGCACATGAATGACAGAAATAATAAACTTTAACATGCGCATATCTGATTAAAATGCACACTAAATGGTGACTGGTTTTGTTGGCCGCTCCGCACAAACCACGCATAAATCAGTCATCACTGCTGCCTCTTTCTTTCTGTCTGATTATGATGCTAATATCATCACTCTAAACAAAGAAACAATCCCGATGACAGAAATGAGAGACATAACGCTCCCCTTTACAAAAGAGGGAAAGTATAGAGGTATTATGTGGGCTACAAGACTGTGTGGCAGAGGGTGTTGCCTACAGAGAGGTTGCATCGGCCTGCTAACGTGATCACCTGAATTATGCACAATCCATTGTGTTCAAATATCATAAATTGATGTGCAAACGTCCCACCCCCCCCTCCAACATGGACGGAAATTATTATTTATGTGGCTGCAGAGCTGCGGAGAGACAATTAGTCATATTCGTATGCTGAAATTAATTGAGAGAGATGCGGGAGATAAAGAGAGAGAACAAAGACAGCTTTTTGTCACTTCTCTCCATCTGACAGGGATAATTAGATATATGAAATTGAAATTCCTCACCGGGGGGTCCTGTTGACAACACTATTTTCTGTTTCGTTCCTCTCCCCTTTTTCTTTTGTGTTTCTGTTTATGCTAATTTGGACCCAGTGTTTTTCCCTGACCGCTAAAAGCAGCCCCTGATTCAATTCACTGCACAGCAAAGAGCAGCCCGCCAGCCTATTCAAGACTCCCTTACCTGTGACACCAGGATTTAATGGGGGAATTAAATATTTCTCATTATAACCAGTAGAATTTAGCCTTTTTTATCCACATGTATGCACTTTTGTATTGAGTCACAAACATGAACTTAAAAAAATAAGACATCATGAAATAAATAATCACTTCAATAAATCAATAAAATATATATAAACAAACCAATACATTTTGAAATTAATGAAGAAATTATTAAAGCTCAGGTCATTTTCATTTCATAACAGAAATTTGATTTTAAAATGCCTGTACTCGGAAGTCTGGTTAAATGTGTGTTTTTTTTTTTTCAGATGACACTTTAATTTTCTGTTGTAATTTATGTCACATTATTACTTTTCCTGAGTTAGGAGCAATCTCTGGCCCCTCACCTTTAACCCAATCACCTGCCATCTCAAGGAAACAGTAACTAAACATAACACAGTCAAATCAAGGATCCAATGAAGACTGAACTGAAAATGAATAAAAACCAGACTGAAGAGGGGATGAAGTGCAGGTGGAGAAAAAAGGACAGAGAAGCTCAGGTGAGGGGAATAAGATGATGAGACAGATAAACAGGCAGGGAGCTGAATGACTGGGAAAAACCAAGGGGAGGACTAATGAGGCTGATGCAGGACAGGTGTGTGGATGGGTATATGAGGGAGAGGCAGTACAGGAACAAAGGAGGAGAAAAACACAGAAAACTGAAACCAAACAGCCAAGAAAACACAATCATCCTAAAAATAAGCCGATCAAGTGAAAACAAAGACAGAATAAGTAGTGAAGGCAACTCAAATGAGTCTTAATCAGACACTTATTCCAGTCTTCCCAAAAGTCTAAGAGAATAAGAGCACAGTAGCATTCAACTGCTACAGTTAACACTGACTGTTTACTTTAATAAGAGTTAATAATTCAAGCTTACAATCAAGTTTAGCTTGGTAGTTATCTCAGTATTTGATATTTTATAAATGTAAATAAATGTAAATACAAGGCGTTTTACCAGTGGTGTGAGGTAATTTTGCATCTTATTAGCAGAAACTGCACATTTCCTATGAAAGAAATGTGAAATCAAGTGAAAGCAAAAAACTTCTCTTTCCACTTTGATATAAATTACAAATGTTTACATATTTCATAGTGTTTGCTGTATTTAATACTGCCCACTTTGGGCTTCTGTACTTCTGTGCATTTACAGCAATTCAGTCATTTGTCATTGGTGACTGCTTCGTGTCGTGTGAACCACCCTCGCAGCATCAGAGAGGAACATCTGATAAAAGAACATTGTGGTTTGAGTGGAATTATGGGTTATGTCACCTTTCACCACAAAACTAGAAGGGGCCTCTCATAGTTTTCCTCTTACATGAGAAGCAGCCGCTGTCATGTTTCTCACAGCTGAGAAAGACAAAGTGGCGCATTATGTTACATCAACAGAGCCATATGAATATATTCAGTACATATCATGTCTAGACAGACGGGTACCTGAAACCATGGAGAGAGCTAGAAATGATGAAAAAAGCATCATTTTTGATGAATGTTTTGGAGAGAACAAGACTAGAGGGGAAAGAAAATATGGTACTTTCATGTTTGGTTTATCTATTTGAAACACACCAAAATCTGAAATGCCATTTTCTGTGAATCATTAAAAGAGCAGCGATGAATATATTGTCATATCTATAATTTTGCATTGCTGTGCCATTGTTAATTAAGTATTTTGGGGGTAACAAATTAAAACAAAAAAGTGAGTGCTTTCAGACTGATGTTTTGAATCATCCTGGTTTGCCAAAAGTCATTTTCTATTCAAACTAATGGGCTTTGATTTTCAAAATGACAGAGTATTTTTCCCACCCTACTGACTGACAGCTTTCTCTCTCTGTTAGACCACCATTTTTCATACCTAAAACAAACAAAAACAATCCTTGATTAATATATTAGCCTGAGATTAGGGATGTCCAAGACTGAAAAAACAAAAAATAAAGACAGAAAGGGGGGAAAAAAAAAGTCAGGATGGAGCATGGTTGTTTAGGAGGGGAAGGAAGGCAGGATGGAGATATGAATTGAACCGGAAAGAGCCTTGTGTCTAATGCTTGCCACATTTGCTCTTGAATGAAGGTCTAATTACCCATCGGTATTTGGTGCCAGCGTTCCCAGGTCCCAGCAGCCCCTGGGCCCGTGCAGGCACTGAGCGTCCAGAGCCAGCTGCCTCCCAAACATTTGCAGGTACACAGGCTGCGGCTAATAGTCCTACCACAAGGGAGCCAGATGAAAGAGCAGGAAACTGCTGCCAGAAGCCCTGAAAGGATTTATGTAAAGACAGGACAGAGATGTAGGATGTACTGCTGGCCAAGCCCACCTAAATTTAAGTTACACTACCTGTGTATGTTCTTTATAGTGTATCACTCTTAATCTCACAGATAAATTTTTACAACCTGAATCCCACTTTTAAATTACAGATAATAGCAACAAGATGATAGAAAATAGAGGCCTGTTGGGGCAAATTCTTTAAGGAGGTTCATATCTTACCATATATCTTTGTTGACGCTCTAGGCAACTACGGCAGTGTAAATGGCAAGATAGTCAGCATTCAGTGGGTGTGATAAAAGGTGCAACAAAGTCTGGACTTTCATCTGGGAGAGCGCTGTTTGTGTCCTGTGTGAAACCAAAAGTCAGTCATGATGTTTTTATAATGATGTGATGCGCTTTGTGTAGCATACTATGCTAGCAACACGTCACATGATGTTACATGACATTGGTAACATCCTTTTTTAAAGCAAAACCATGGTGTTTTTTAAATTTGTATTTTTTTTTTTGTAAAAATACCACATGCAGTCTGTTCTCATTCCAAACTCATAATATAGCAAGACTTTGACAGTGATTATGGCATAAGTGTGCCACGTGTGCGCATGAAAAGCCGCTGGATGACATCAGCTGACAACGCAGCCCAACAGAACCGATCGCGGTGTAATTATACCCTGGAGGATGACTGGAGGATGTACTGCCGTCTCCACATGATATATGCACAGCCGGGGTCACCTGCATACACAGCTGGAGGGAACGGGTGGGAGGGGCAGTGGATGGGTCCTACAAACAACAGACTTTCAGGCAGGAGTCTGGTGTTCATTTTGTGTCTGAATGTGATGGGTTTTTTTTTATACACCTTTCCATGTGCTTCCTTCCCCTAATCTTATCCATCCATTCCTTGTTGCCTAAACCTAACCATCTGTGCCAGCATGTGCTTTTGATAACATTCTAGCATTGGTTGCCATGTGCTGTTGTTGCCTAAACATAACCATTTTCTGCGTCATCCCACAATGTGCATTTGTTGACATCACAGTAGCGGCATCCTGGAATGTAAAGAGCAGATGCATAAGGATACGTAAACGTAATATGTAGACACAGAAGTCCACTGCAGAGCAGCAACATGTGACGAGTTGGTGTGAGAATGTGTTTTCACATGTTTATGTTGCCTAAACCCAAGGAAGCAAACATAAAAATTACTTTCTTTCCCCCTACGTTGTAAGTTTATTTTGAAAATGACTATGCATTTAGCAGAAATGTTAATTTCCTGTGAAAACCAAAGTTTGCTTTGGAAAGAGATGATGCATGTTATGAGCGTAAGTTGACACGCCATCCCTGAGCATCCAAAACTAACACAGAAGAAGTACCTAGAGAGTCATATTTTGATGTGATTGGCCACTGAATACGCGTCTATATCTGAATCGGGAGTATGAATGTGTTGCCCTTCCCTAAATACCTGCTTCTGTCAAACCCCGTGTATTCAGTTTGTTATAAATCTATTCACAATTTTAATTCTCTAGCCCACAATAGAGATAAAGACATCATCGGTTCATTTTTTCAAACTTTGTAAAGCCCCCTCAAGAGCCACAAAAGACATTAAACAGCTGTTCTGAGTTGATATACTCATGATGTGTAAACTGAACTTCAGGTGTAAAATCAGTGGAGTGCCCCTATAAAATGACAATGTTAAATTGTTGGCGTGTGCATTGAAATCTGCCTCGTCGGACGACTAAGTGGCTATAATATAAATTCAACCTACATGTTTGCATGTGGTCATGTACATAGTTTGTGTGTTCACCTCACTGTTATTTATAAATATAAACATACTGTCAGGTCAACAGTGTAATGAGTCTGTAAGTGGAGGGAAAGTGAGTAATCGTCTATCTGTGTGGGATGTGATTTCCATGACAGAGCCTGGCAGGGTGGGACGGGAACATTGCCAGTCGTGACGACTTTAGATCCATCCTGAGGAACAGGAATTCCCACAAGCTGGATAAACATGCAGTTTGGTGGGGGAACGGGGTGCTGGATAGTCTCCCTTCTCATCTTTGAACGTGGACATTGTCAGGACCTATCTTACCATAGAAATGCACTGTGATGTAGCATAAGTGGGTGTACGGATCCAAACAATTGGACGGCACAGGCTAGATGTAGCTAGATGTTTCCTCCACCAATATGTAATTGCAATTGCAAAGTTAAAATTGTTACCCATTGGAGATTTAATTTTCCCTCTTTATGATTCCTCAGATTGACAGCCTGTTTTTGATCTAAATATACTGCATGTATTCAAAGGCTTAAGAGTGATATCTCTTGGATAGCAAGATAACCAGAGAGGACTGGAGGAGGGAGGATGGGTGGGGCCAGACATTTTTATGACCTCCAGTATTACTTCAGCTTGTTTTCTTAGACGGGATGTGTCACTATGTGATGGCTCAGGAAGGACAGAAATAATACAGCAGTGGCTATGAGAGAACAATGTCTAACCGCGGCCGTCCTGAGAATACAAACTGTGTTTATCCTAATGTCTTCAGACAGAAGCATTGATGGACACGGAGGCAAACCTGAACAACCACACATTTGAATTTTGTTTCCTTAAGGGCTTTTCTGTGTGTTTTTGTTTCACTACAGGGTGTAAGTCTTAACGGCTCTGACTATATATTTCTTTCAGCATTAGAATATCCAGTGTGTGTACTTTTGCAGCTATCTCTCAGCGAGTTCACATATGCACGTCGGCGTTTGTGTTTTCACATGTAATTACTGTGAATCAACTCTTTGTGCACGGTTCAAGTCATAAAACAAGAGAGAAAGAACATCGTTATGCTAGTGGGGCACCTCGCTAAAACGCTCCAGTGACAGAAAATGAAAAGCTGTAATTCCTCCTGTGAAGTGAAGTCTGACTTGTCGGAGTAAAGCACTTCCTATCCTTTTGTTCAGATCTCAAAGGGAATTATAGGGGTGAGAGTTAGATATGGCTGTTAATAAGACCGGCGAGCCCTGACCAGATGAACGTCTAAGTGATTTAGACCATGACAGTTGTATTAAAGTAATAAAGCCAGATTATTTTAACTTGGATATTCATATTTAAGACCCGCAGAGAACATGAAAAACGTTGTGTTTTCCCTTCTTAGAGGTATAAACCTTTGTTAATAGTAACTGTATGCTCAAGGGTACTTTAAAATACTTAAAAAAAAAAAAAAAAACTTTAATAACTTTAAAACCAGAAATGTTTGCGCATCAAACAGACTGTAAAAATAGACTATTTCTTTATACTTAAAAAAGTTAATGTCCGGCCTACCTTAAATTTTTAAATTGACTGAATTGGAGAAGACATGTTGAATCATTACAACATTACTTCAACTTGCCTTCTCAAATTCGGTCAGCTTAAAATTTTTGAGCAGCCCAGACACTATTTTTTCAAAGTTAAAACAAAAAGCTTATTTCGACAGTGCACTGTGAAACAAACTGTTCTAAAAATTTCAATTTGACTAAATTTGAGAAGACAAGTTGTGTTAATTTTTGTTAAGATTCAACTTGTCTTCTCAAATTCAGTCAACTTAAAAATTTAGCCCAGGCACTAACTTTTTAAGTTATAACAAAAAGGGTTTTTTTTTTGTTTTGTTTGTTTTTACAGTGCACCTCATTTCCTGTGTTCTGGTGAATTTTTATGCACCAGTATATAATGCAAATGTCTTTAATATTGTCAAAATAAAAGTCCTCTCTCATTTTTATCTTTTTATTAGGGGAAAAAATGCATATTCTAAATACTGAGGGGGACTTATCCCTCATGGCCCCTCAGGAAGCTAAACTTTGGTTCATGTTGTGCTAATTCTAAAGAAAATGAAGGGGAATATATTTTTTGTACAACATTCTTTTTTCTGCTAAAAAATAGCACAAATCTACATCACTCTTGATAAAAAAAGAGTTAGTCTCCTCCCATTAGGATGCACCCCTCCCTACTCCTACATATGTTTTTTTTCCCCCAAAGTTATCGGTTGAGGGAAGCACTTATTTTTGCAGAATTGATGCCATCAGCACTCATATTGATAAGCAAAGAGGAAGCAGAGGGTTGAGTGAGGAAGAGGGTGTGCTGAGGGGAGGGGTGCATGGAGATCAATGGGCTAATAAAACAAATCGATGGAATGAAACCACAGAAAAAAGTGAAGTCATTAATTTGCAGAGACAGGATGATCCCACCAACCACATGCATTGATTAGAAATGAGGTCTGTGGAGAACCTTCAGGGGGTATCATATTAGTGGAGGGAAACAATGGCCCGGGTGGGGGTAGGTCGCTTTCCTTCGAGGGGTTTGCTGCTGTACTGATGCAGGAGAATAGGTTAACCGGTGGATCAATGGCCTCTTCAGCATAACTCCAAGATGACAGCGGTTCTGTGTTTGCTCTCCGTCAACACAATATCTGCAGGTGTGATGTTTTCTCTGTGCTTATGAATGCACTCCCATTGATTTTCCCCCTCTTTTTTTCAAACCAAGTGTACTCAAGCATGATTATGATATTGAATACATCACAGAGTACAAAGAGGTCTGCAAATAAGGTCAGAGGTGAGGGCTAATGCTCCATTTTTATCAATATAATTATTGTTAATCATGATTTGTAATCAATAACATTGGGCTGAGTTATATACACTGAGGCCTTTTAGAAAGTAGCACGAGGGTGGAGGTGGAGGCACAATGTGCAGTTTGAAAAAACGGCTGCTTTAATATGGAAGGTGGACACACAAGCACAGACTTAATGCCAGACCTCTGTTTGATCCAAGCTGTGTCCCCCCAAAAAAAGGGTTTCCACCTCAACTATCTGTGGTAAGCAATACAATGCAATCTGCTCACAAGAGCAAAACATTTTCAACTTTCTCATCTTATTCATATTACCATATTCAGCCTCATCACTAATTTTAATCCCGAGAGCTGACAATCTGCAAAGTTCTCCATCGGTCAGGGTTCATCCGATCTGCCGACACAGCATAGCTTTTCCGCAGCCATTTTGGGGGGGGGGAGCAGGTGATGTGAGATTGACGACTTAAATACTTCATCAATCAATGCTGCAGCCAATGTGTTGTTTGGTGATTGGTGGAGAATTCAGGCAATCCATCTTTCCTACCGGCAACTGGCATTCAAGATTCTCCTCAGGTTCTCTATGTAATGCCTTTATTTCTTCATTTCCAGGGTTAACCTATGCTGCAGATATTTGTGTGTGTTGGGGTGGGCGGTCCACTCTAACCCTTCACCTGTTATTAGAGTCTGTAGGATGCGTACGTTGCAGCAGAATGCGCTACACACACAAGGCAGTTCACTATCAGTCCTCCCACCCAATGCAAATCATGCCACAGAAATTTGAAGCTATTAGTGTAATTACTGTAATTAAATGTAAATGACATTATAAGTAAGAAGAAGTAAGAAGGCAGTTTATGTCAGCCACTGTCCAGCACTGTATTTAACCTTGTGTGATGCTTGGTTGGTTTTGGCAGGAAATTTGCTAGATTGTTTTGCTGACTAGGGCTTTAAATGCAAACACAAAAGGTGAATTTTAATTGTATAATTCACTGTAATGAAACCTTATTAAGCCACATGGAAAGATGGAGGAATAAGATTTAATCCTTGTTATATGGCTGGATCTAAAAACTGTCCAAGAGGATTTGAACATAAAAAAGCAGCAAAAAGGTTCTGCTTTACAGCACAAAAACACTTTACAGCACAAACCCCAGATGTTCTTCCAGTGCAACATGCTCATGTAAGGTGATGGAGGAGTGATAGGCAGATGTAGGGGAAAAAGAAATTGCTTTTATTTTACCAGCTGTTAGCAATAACAAAATTTAGCATTTTGTTTGCCTTATACTTTCATTTCACCATTTACTTTTTTTGTTTAAAAAGGGGAGTCAGACTTTGAAAATCTCCATCAAATAAATGCAAAACACCTGTTCTACATTTCAACACTGCATCCTGTCTGCTGTGCCGTCTTTGGAAGCATTGATAAATTTAACCACATGTTGTCTTCATTGGCTCTTATATACGATTTTGACCAGTTGTTTAGCATTGATGTAATGCAACATAAACATCTGAATACTGCTCATAAACTTCATCCTGAATTTAATAAATATTTCTTTATAATTACATTCAAATGTACAAAGTATATTAAAAAAAAAAATCACAATGGCCGTGAAAATTTTATGTTTCAAATCAGAGTAGCCAGTTCAAGAATGTGTATTATTTTTCCATCACCTTACATAAACCCGGTGCATCATGAAGTGTTACTTAAACCATTACAATTTCTTTCCACCCTCATCTCACTGTCTCCACCCTCATGCAGTTATAGTAATACTGAAGCCCCTGGGATTTGCTTAATTAAAATACATCCTTTTTGTGTTCCCCTCGGAGTCCAGTGATAGAATAACTATGCATCGGGGTTAGCTCCTTGAGGAGTTAGCCAATGTTGTGTCAGGCAGCCACTCACAGCTAAATCAACAAAAGCCTGCAAAGAAGGAAGGAGAGAGAGAGAGAGAAACACTGAGGGAGCGACATAGAAGAAGAAAAAAAAAGGTTGGGGTGAGGGTAGGGGGGGCATCATGTAAACCCTTAGCTTTTCACACTGAGTGGCGTTTTCATGCTAAGCTCCGAGCTTGAACTGAAATCCTCTCACTTATCCTCAAATCCGAGATGAAATACTGTCAGATGTAGTGTGATCCGGGGGAATTTGGTGGTAGACTGACAGGCAGGGCAGAGAGACGTATGACTGATAACTGGAGAGTGTGGGCCTGTGGAGGAGGAGGAGCAGGGGGAGAGTGGGAGATACTGTGAGGGGAGGAGATTTAATACAATGATTTGTCAGGGTCAGAGTGACAGACTCACGTCACTTTAATGCTTGGTAACCAAGGACATGGTGGAGAATAAACCATAGAAACGATACTACACTGTGCTTTTGATTTCAAATGTAACACTTCGTGCACTTCGAACTAATTTGCTTTTTTAAATGCATCTGATTCAGAAGAGTAGTAGGGGAGACCAGGGATGATTGTTACACTTTTTGTCTCAGCACCTATAACTCACTGAATTTGAAGCTCTCAGATTTGGGCCCACATTATTTCTTGACAGCAAATAACAATTTTTTTTCAAGTTTACCAACAATATCACAGACTTCATTATTTGATGTCAAATATGCAAAGAGTTCCACTGTTACAACCCCCCCCCCCCACTATCAGGATAATAACACACAATAATAATAATAACACAATAAGAAAAAACACACACAAAAAACTAATGCATATACCAATAACCAATGCCTACTGACGTCTAACTCACTAGCCTGGACCTGTCAGATCCTTGTTATCTCACATGGAGTAAGTACAAAATACAAGTCTGCTGCCTTGGTCAAGTAACCAGTCAAAAAATCCTCTTGTTGCACATTGAAGACTTTTTGACTGCTGTGATAGTTCACACAGACCTACTGTGTTGATCCTCTTTCTCTGATGCTTTCTATTTATTTTATTTTTGGAATATCTTCTCATTGTCACATGGCAGATGGAGCATTTTTTAGGAAAAGACCTTAGTGTCTTTCCCTGTCTCAAGCACACCTCGATCAGAGTTTTTAAACCAACTCTCCTGGCATGCTGAGAAAAGGAGCGAAAGATAGAGAAAATGTGTTTAGTTGTTATCAGGGGGTAGTTACCTTTTTAAAAGGGGCTTCAACCACCCCCAACCTTGTCAGCCAGTGTTAAACTTGTTGTAGCAACATGATGGTTTGAAATAATCATTGATGAATTTCCTCATGTTACCTAAGAGACTAATGTTAATCTAATACAAGCAACGTAATTTTAATTGCAAAAGTATTAGTACTAATCAAAATATATCCTTGGTTCAAAAAATTACTTGCACACCTGATGATCTGGCTGTAAAATCTGCATACTTCTTTACACAACTATGAAAATTAACATGCATGGTCAGGAAGGAAGGGGTCATGCAATAAATGCATTACATGACTCATAGGTCATCCCTTCTTAGTGACAGTGGTGCTGTTACAACCATCCCTCGTCTCCCCTACTGTACGTAGCAACAATTTACATGCACAATTTTGGGAGCTGTCTATGTTCTGTAGTCCGATGTTTCACGTTGGGTGTTGGGGCTGATATTTGGAGGGTGTGTACGTCCCTCATCTCTGAATAGCTCCGAGGCACAGGCAGGAAATGGAGTCCTGGCATTTTGTTTTGCATCAGTGCTCCTCTTTATTAGAGAGGAACAGAATCGGCATAGAATAATAATTGGAAAATTGTAAGCTTGCTTTCATTATAATTAGCGAGATCACAGGATGCAATAATCCAATTATTTTACTTAAAAGCAAGTTTCCTCATCCCTCTGCAATGTGTTGCAGGATGTGTAACCTCATCCCGCACACGGACATACCCCCCCACCCTTACATGTAAACACCAGCATGCTTGAGTGTGCTCAGACAGCTGAACATACACTGACATATGAATGCCATTTAGGGGGCCACATAAACACACACGTACACACACACCTCAACAACATACAAATAATTGAGTAAGATTTGCTGGTACATTAAGTTTAATGTGTTTGACATACAGGCGGGAGGATATGATAGGCATGAAGTGGAGTAGCCGCGCCGCGTCTTTCTTCAATCAGGGCACTGCAGGGCTTTGTTTTACAACCCAAACCGAGGGCCCGTCAAAGCTAATTAGCGCTGTTGCAAATGGATGCAGGTCATGGCTCTCAGTGGATTGGTCCGCAGAGGGGTCACCAAAGGTCAAACCTCCAGTATGGAATGATATAAACAATCATCTATAGACCACAAACCAATCAATCCCTTTTAACACTATCCACTTCCTGGTTGGCTGCTCTTAGAGGTCAGAGGTCAATGTGCAAAAAGACAACTGAGACAGTGGGTTTGGGAGTGGGAAGCACATATACTGATTATCTATACATTTATGTTTTAGCAATCAATAGGTATTAAAATAAAACTTTGATTATGATTAGATAAGGGGTATTTTTTTCTGTTGCCACATTGCACAATAAAACACCAGACTGGTTTTGTACCAAATATCGATAACTGACATAAAAGATGTGATTTTCTGCAAACATTTTCTTTTTTTAAAACCATACATGAGCATGTGTTTTTCCTGCAAAGCCAACTTCAACATCAGCACAAAGTTCCGCAATTAGCTGAGCGGAGAGAAAAGGAGAGAAAGACTGAGAGAAACTAGGGAAAGAAGAAGGAGGAGGAGTTGGGGGGAGAAAGATGGAAACCAACGCTTGAGGAATTGAATTACCAGAGCCTTTTCTCATTATCATTTAGCCGTCTTTTATGGCCCACCAGTAAGAGATGATGTTCCCATGACCCCACACAATACACAGACATATTATTCAATCCTGCCTCGATGAAATTCCTGCAAATAAAACCTTTGTGCTGGGCAACAGCTAATTATTTGACAGATTGGCCCCCTTCAGGCTCAGGTTACAGTGTGGAGTGGCCATGTTTTTACCCCCCGCCCCCCCCAAAAAAACCTCCTATCCCACCCACCCACGCCACCAGCACTCACCCACTACTCTCCCCCAGCCCCAGTGCAAAGAGGGGCCACTTTGAGAGAATCCCAGAGGGCCTCATTCTTTTCAGGAGATTATATATTTCAGCCCCCCCCCTTCCTCCTCTTCCCAACCATCTATCCATCCAAAATCAGGGGAGCGTGGTGTGTGCGTGTGCGTGTGTGTGTACAGGGGGTGTCTGTGTGTCAGTGACAGCAGTCATTTCATAGTTTAAAGGGTGTTCTCAAGCAGAAATATTTAATCTTCCCACGAAAATAAAGTTCGATGGCTGAAGAGTGGTACAGAGAGAGAGAGAGAGAGAGAGAGAAAGAGAGAGAGAGGAAAAGAGAGATAAAAAAAGCATGTCCAATATGTGTTGTGTTACTCTGTATTTACACTACTTTGAAGAACTACTGTACCTATGCATCTCGTGTATTTTTCCGTAATACCAAATTAGAGAGTGGAGAACATTAACGGATTAAAGTTTTGGGTGGGCATGCCTTTGGCATTGATTCAGTCCACTAATAACAAGAGTTTGTCATTAGTGTTCGGACATGGACCACCAAGATAAATGCCAACACATGTTTAAATTATCTGGAGAGTAATGGCGTTTTCCTTCAGCCCTTTCCCTCCCCATAAAGATTCCTTGTTGACTCGACTATGGAGGCATTTTGAGTTATCAGCGCAGGTTTAATCTGTTGCTTATTTTGCACTCATGCAGTTGCTATAATTCAAGAGGGAGTGTGTGTTAAAGGAGGTTAAAACTAAACAATTAATTGAAATAATGTAAAGGAACCCCATTAGGGAACAATTAAATATAACAAATGTGCTTATTTGGCTTCTGAGTGAACCGAAAATTTAAAAATATGAAAAAATATTAAGATTGTATTTAAAAATATTCATTTATTAATGATATAAAACCGTGATACAATATGTTTGTTTGGGTTTTTTGGTAAAATTTCTAGAGACCTGACTTTAGAACGTATTATTTATAAAATGTGTTATTTTTTTCTCTCTCATTTATTAGTCATGTATAATATATACTGTCCTCTCTCCACTGGTTCCCAACTTTTTTTCATTAGCCTTTTAATTATCATTATGATGACATACCCACCTATAAGCACATTCTTTTTTTTTAACTGTTTGTATTTTCTAAATACTTATATGCTATAATTTAATATTGTAGGCTTTTAAGAAATTACTTATATTCTCTTATTTATGATTTTATTTTTTCATGCCCCTGCTTCGTTTACTCTCTTTGTAAAGCACTTTGGTCAACATTTGTTGTATTTAAATTTGCTCTAGCAATAAACCTGACTTGGGTTGATAATTAAAATATATATGCCATATGCCATTTATATATAATAAACACAATAATTACTTTGAATAAGAGAAGATAAATGCATTTTTAAACATTTATATATTCTTAATTGTGGCTCTGGCTCTGACTGTGAAAGGGATAAAACTGAAACTAAAAGTCAACAGTACTTATTATAATCCTGGCACCGAGTGCTTGTAAAACCACAACACTTTTGCCCTGTAGCCTGAGAGAACTAAAACAGGGAACTGTTGCTATTGTTGGAGGCATTTCTACTGTGATGCTGTCAGAAATAAACATAGACGAATATTACAAAAATAAGGAATTGATATCATGAAACAAGTAAAAGTGGAAGTTGGATTTGATTTACAGTAAAGGAAATGTACAGTGACAATGTTTGCTATGCATAGCATCTCATCTTAGTGAGAAACGGTAGCTGTACAGTAAACGTTAGTGGTATGTTGAAAACCTGAGTACAGTATAGAGCCTGAGTATAGAGCACCAACATGTTTTGTTGTTATGCTTAAAATCAGTTTAATATGTTTTAATTTTTAAACATTTTGTGCTCTAATTGTGCCTCTTAAAGCAATCCAACACATGAATAACCATTTTCCAACTTTGTCTTGTGTAAACAGGAACTCACGTCCTGTCCGATGACACTCTGCAGGTTTATAAAATTCTACCACCTATTAAACTCCAGTTTAGACAAACTCAACCTCCATGGAGCAAAAAACTAGTTAAGTTTTCTCCCTCAAAACTTAACAATACCCCACCTTCCCATTCCCACTCTCCACCCTCTGTGCGTCTGCAACCGTCAAATGCTCGCTGGGCTCCGGGTGCATGTCTGGGATGCCTGACTACTGTGTTCACCTGGCATGAACCCAAGCGAGCAGAGCCTGGAGTATTCATTGCTCAACCTGGGTGAAGGTCACAGAGTCCAGCCCTTCCCTGCTCCACTCCCCAATGAGCAAACATATGGTCATGGAGCACCTTGAACATGTTTGGGTGACCAGAACTACTTGGCCCGAGCCGCCACAGCAAAAGAGACAGAGGCGCTGAAGGAGGTTTAGGCTCACCTTGCTAAAGCAGAACAAGGATAAGGAAGGGAGCACGAGGCTGCCAACAACAGTGAACATCATTCACTAGTTGCTCGCACACAAGAAAACCCATGTGAAGGCCCCAGACAAGATATAGCTGTGAAAAGCCAGGCCTTCTAGGCTGCTTCCTCTGCTCCCTTGTTTCTGTTGATATAAATGCGTGTAATCATAAGGTACAATATCATCACCCTGTTGTTCAAACAGCCATGCCTCGTCTAATCGCTTCCATGTTTCCTCCGTGTTAAGCTCATTAGTGGGTGACCTAAAGGCATGTAGGAAAAGACAAAAAAAAAATCTTTGGATAATGGATGCTTGCTGTTTTGAGACAGTAAAAATAAACAGGTCTGCGGCTTTGATAATGAATATGCTGTAAACATCAGCGCTGAGTGTGAGTTTATCACAAATGTCCAGCTAATAACCCCACTTGTGTGTACGTGTGTGCACTCTCATATACAGTTTGAGCACAGGGGTGTGTGTGTCATTGCATGTGTGTTTGTCTTTGGGTGTGCTGGGGATGGAGGGTGGAAGGGGTGGTGTTAAAGATGATGACTCGCTGTTAGACTTTGTGAATGGGATGTGAGAGTGTCTCTGGTGTCTGAGTGTCTGGCCCAGGTGGCGACTGGAAGGCCGACTTCATTAGCCTTAAAGAGGAAACAAAGGAAGATGCATCGTAAAAAAGTGCCATCCCTCATCTGCGAGGCCACCGCCTGACACATTAGGAATCTGTATGCTCAATTAACCACTGGCAGGCTCATTTTTCCTCTCCCTCTCTCTCCCACTCTCTCTCCCTCGCTCTTGATCAAACCGAGCAAGCTAGAGCAATCACACTGGACTGAAGAAGGACTTAATATACGGCACGTTGATGAAGTTAGACCATAATTTTTGTTTAATTTGCAGTACGGATGCATACTAACTTGAGATTTGATTTTATTTGTTTTAATCTGACCATTGTTTTTGCAAAAGATGTAACAATTTGTCACTACCTTGATTAAATGAAGCAAAGCTTTCTGATTGCGCTGAAAATACTTTTGAAAACTCTCCCTATAAATTCCACCGCTGTCTCATTTCAGGAGGAAGAGGATGCCCATGAGGACAGGAAATCACGTGCCAAAAACACATTACTCCTGAGGACCTATTTGCACGTGAGTTCTAATATTAGAACTTCTGTTTCACCAAAGTGTGGTAGGTAATTTACATGCGAACTTTTATCTGATGAATCACAAACATGCCAGATTTACAGAAGCGTTGCAGTGGGGATAAAAATGTGAATGTTTTCACAGAGCCCCAAAGGAAGAGGGGCCCGTATAAAGTTT
Source organism: Plectropomus leopardus (assembly GCF_008729295.1). NCBI lineage: Eukaryota > Metazoa > Chordata > Actinopteri > Perciformes > Serranidae > Plectropomus > Plectropomus leopardus. The sequence goes on from NC_056469.1 coordinate 9,306,939, forward strand.
TGTTTTGTTATAAATATTTTGTCAAGTAATATGTGCTTTAAATAAATTTAAAAAATACTGTGTAAATCAGTTGAAAGACTGAGCTATGTATGAAAAAATGTATAGTGCAAGCACTCTCAGGCCTCTTTCCCCTCTTTAAGGTGCAAAATGGTTTAGTCCATTTAGTCATGTCTTTTCTCGAAAAAAAGAAAATTTGGGTTCCCAAAAAAAAAAAAGGAAGGAAAGGGAACAAAAGCACAGTAAGTAAAAATAATGTGCATGAGAGAGACATGGATCAAGAGAAGAAGGGCTGGGATCCCACTGCTTATGCACTGGGCCTAGAATTTGGTGCTACACTAAATTCCAAGTCTAAATTTAACAGTTTTCTCGTTCTTTCTAACTCATCAGCCCATCACTTTTTAAATTTTCAGACATCTTGTCATCAGCTTCAGCTAGCACTGACTCAAGTGACATCATTTGAGGCATTTAATCAGATTCTCAGCATCTCCCTTTGGAGCCACAAATACTTTACTACTTTTTTTTACATATTGTACTCCCAGTCACCCGTGTACAGATGTTGATGTGTGAAATTAAGCTCCTCTTTAATGAGTGCTGATAAAATGTATCATTAAGCAAATGTGTCATATACATAAAAACATTGCAAAACATCTTTCTATGGATCACAGTCTTGACCCCAGTTTTACCCTTTCATTGATGCAAGCACACACACACACACACACACACAAATCAAACACACGTCTTCCCCCAACATTTCCTCTGTTGAACTGGTTCGCAACCTGAGGATCCTTATCTTCCCATGAACCTCCTGTGAAAAATGACAGTACGGACCTGGCTGAGGTAGGCTTTTGGGTGGTGTGGGTGAGGGGGGGTCAGTGTGATACACATCAGCCTTTGATTAATGAGGTGAGCCAGACACTCTTTAAAATCACAGGGGTCACGGCTCAGGAGGCCTCCATCCAACACCTCGCCACACTTCACAGGGCCAACTTCTTTTTAATATCAGACCCGCCCCCTTTCTGTCTCTCTTCTGTCCCCCCTTCTCTCTCGCTCTTTCTTCCCTTCCACACTTTGCTATTGAGCTCTATCAGAGAGATGAAAAATGGCACGCAGCTGGCAGAGTACATCCTTCCCTTGTCGGGGTCAACAGTTCACTATGCTGATGGAGACCCTCACACCTTCATTAATAAGAGCTCCCCTGCACTCACACAGGTCGCTTTGCTGCATCGCTGGACGGCCATCGCTCCCACCTCTGTCTGGATGTCCTATCATTACATCCTGCCATCGATGCATAAATCATTGATTATTATGACTGACAACTTCTGCTTTTCCTTTTATTTTTTTTTAGCTAGCCTGAACATTCAACCCACAAACTTGTTCAATATGGTTAAATTCATAAAAAAAAAAAAAAAAAACTATGTTGAAGAATTTAACAAATTACACAATTTGAGTTTTTGTTGGACAATATCCAAAAAGATAACCTTTTAAAAATATGGACATACTTTTGAATAAAATATGAAGATTAATCGTTATTGTATGTGCCTTTGTATTTGGGGTTTTAAGAGAGACTGTCTTCCAAAGTACGACCACATAAGGCATCTTTACAAGCAGAAATTATGATCCATAGTTAAATTTTTGATGAACCATATTTATGCTTTCTGTCAGACGGCAACCTGTAGTGAATGTAGCAGTGCAGGAGTAAAGAGTGAAAAGTCACTGTGAGTGTTTTCACAGGATATGTCATGTGATATATGTAATGTTACCTTAGTAACAAACATAGCTCATTTAAGCCATTTTTTTTCTTTCTTAACCTTACCAAGTAGATTTGTTGCTTAAACCTAACCACATAGTTTTGGTGCAATTGCAACTATTGTAAAACATTACCCATGAGTTTAAAACTGTGACCAGTCAAACAAGCTATTCTGTCATCCACCGATAGGTGAACTAATTAAGTAAACACTCCTGTCGGTTGCAGTCAGAGATATGAACCTTAGACTGTAAAAACAATGGCCATAGCTAACAAGACATCACCCACTGGTTTGTGGACTCCGTTCTAAAGCCTCAAGATGGGCATTTTGGCCATCACCATTTTGATGTTTTTGGAGCCAGATGTGACCATAATTTGGTGAAAGGGTTGGCGCTGTGGAGGAACGAGGGCCGGATTTGACTAGACTGATTTGAGTAGCTGAGGACACTATCAGCAGACAGCCTGTCACTTAAAGTGGCCCACCCTATGCATAACTTTCAGTCTAAATAAAAAGTAAAAAGAAATATTAAATAAATTAAGAAAAATATTATGTAAATTTACAGCTGTTGTGGAGGGGGAAATAAGCTATAGGACCAAAACCATTGTTATTTTTTTGTACCAGGCTATAAGTATGTAACTTAAAGCTCTAAAGTTAGGAATTTTGACATGTTGGTCTATGGGTACTGACTGGTTTCTGGAGCCAGCCTCAAGTGGCCATTTAAAGAACTGCAATTTTTGGAACGACCGCATTGGCTTAATTTGTCAGCCACAGAGGATGCCATTTACTATGAACATAGGTTGGAGAATTTGTTGAATTTTAATGTGGGATGATTTGAGTTTTTTGGGCTGTCAACATCAGTTCCTCACTTGAATCAAACCGCTGAAGGTGTTTTGGGTTAAAAAGCAAAACATGCTAAACACAGCCTCCATGGCTGCCAAAGGTTCTTTAAAACCTTTGACCTCTTTAAAGATATAATACTAGGTAATGATAAAGATTTTCTCTCGATGAGAATGTTATGAGACAACTATAAATCCTACTCTATGATAAATGTTTTCATGTGGTGTTATCAGTGTAGCAGTGTAGAGCAGAATGAGTGACAGCGGAGGCCAGGCTGGTCAGATTCAGAGAGCGCTCAAAAAGAGGTGCTAATCATAATGCTGAGGTAGCCTTGTTGAGCTGCTAATTACCTCCATTATGAAGATGCAGAGTGCCTGATCAGAGGCGCCTCAGTGTATACGTGTCTGTTTGTGTCTGAGTGTGTGCATACACGTGTGTGTACTGGTCTGTGCCGATTAAGAGGAGGATTAGCCGTCCATCCTGAGGAGGAGGGAGGCGACCAGGGGGTACAAGGAGAGAGGAGAGGGGGGGAGGGAAGTGGTGGTGATGGTGGGAGGAGAGGGGGGTGTCCCCCTCCTGGAGACGAGCCCTGACCTTCTCATTTCATCCTCATTAGTATCTCATGTCAACAGAGCAGCCACTCCTTAATCATCTGCTATCATCCCAGGCCTGCCCACACACACACACACACACACACACACACACGCACACACGCACACAAATAAAGACGCAGATAAACACAAACTTGCAAATAGGTTAGTTTTTTAGACAGACATTCTGCATTATCATCCATGGAAAAACAAAAATATGTAAATCATTATGATTTTACATGAAGCATAAGTGATGCATCATATCTTAAGATAATTTTTCTTTCAGAAAATCAGAAAAACTTAAAAAAGTATTATATAAAAGTAAATTAATACTGCAGTTCATGGAAAATCTTAGCCTGACTGAGTGCATTGCCATAATAGCTCAGTTCATTTCTCCTTTTTTTAATTTCCAAATCCTGTAATATATTTGTTGGTGTTGGTTTATGGGATGGTGTGGTGGACAGCAGCACGGTGGCGTGGCAGAGGGTGGGCTCGTCTGTCTGTGTCGGCCTCAGTGCCATAGAGGCCCCAGCAGGGTCGGGGGGAGTGGGGGCTCAGGGTGCCAGCACAAATGAGCTCCATTCATTTCCCCACTTCGGCATATGGTGGCCCATTGTCCTCGGCCACAGAGGCAGAAGTGATGCAATTTGTTGGCATGTCCTGTCATTTCACAAACTGCCCATCCCACTGAGGCTCTGGGCAGCAGAAGACAAGCAAGGGCAGCTTGTTGTTTGGCCCGATCCACACCACAACAGGAAGCAGTAGCAACAGATCACACAGCCCGCTTAAAGGCATATGTAGCAAATATTTTGATGATCAGAAGAAGAAACAACAGGATCAATCAGAGTAAATCTTCCAGAAGATTATAATATACAGTATCTGTGTCAATCCCTGTTGTTTTTCAGGTTATGACAAAAGCTTATCCTTATTTACAGAATAAGATTTAGCCCGGTTTAGCTATTAAGACATGATAGCCTCCTTATTTGTTTCATAGCATGCAAAAACATCTGCTCTTGCAGAAAAACAACAAAACACTGCACTTAAAAATTAAATCAAAACCAGTGTAAGAAAGAATGAACAGCGGAACCTCACATTTATGAGTGAGAGTGAACCGAGCAGCTCACCCCCGGCCTGTTCCTGGTTTCACTATGCCAAGCATAAAGCTACTGTCTGACAGGAGAGGGGAAGGAGTCTTGTTCAACTTCCTGAAAAGCAAACTTTTGACATGAGGCACACAATATCAACCAATGCAGCAGCAGAAAGAAAGAAGTGTCTAGACATGACTGCATTTAGGTCAGACGGAGGAAAACATATGATCACACAGTCACGCACAAAACGATGGTAGTATATGGTGTTGACAGGCGTTTGGATCGTCGGGTCAAAAGTCACTGAACCCATTTCACGCTGACATATGTGTGTGTGTGTGTGTGCGTGTGTGTGTGTGTGTGTGTGTGTGTGTGTGTGTGTGTATGTGCGTGGGTGTGTGTGTGCTGCATCCCTGCATCGCGGCATGGTTTCACTCAATACCAACCGTGTCAGTTGGAGGTTTGGTGTTCATTGTCTGCACAGCGTGCAACCGCACCCCGCACTCTGTATCGCGTGCACGCTCTCTCGGCGTGTGACAGGAACGTGGGCTCTCTGCTGAGCTCCTGAGAAGAAATCAACAGAGGGGAGCACCTTCAGACAGAAGTCAACTTCACTTCAGCCACTCTGAAGATTGATGACGTTGGTGCTCGTTTCAGTGGGTGCAAGAAACAAGTGGCCCTCAGAGACTCATTACACCTCAGCAAGATTTGGACAATGGAGTGACACTGCTCCTGATTACCAGATTCATCATTTCTATTGGTCTGGGTGGCTCTTTCACGAGTGTCAGCTAGAGAACTGTACTAAAATTAGTCATGTCCTGTACTTGCTGAAGAAAGAAAGATTCAGGCAAAGTGACGTAATGCACTTTTTGTTTATTTGTCACACGTGGACAACCAGTCAGATAATCCATCTTTGTCCCCCCACACAAACATTTAACCAGGCAAGCTGTGGTGCATCTAATACCCCAATCATATATCCCTGACCTCAATCCTGGCCACACTTTTCTCTTCACCTCCCCCCCTTGTTCTTCCAGCCACCATGCTGCGGTAACCGAGATTCCTCTCCAGCCCTATCCATAACCCCATTTGTACCCTCCACTCCCCCATACCCCCAAGCCTGTCAGGGACTGGCTTCCCATGTCCATCAACGGGTGATGGATGAGGTGGAAGGTCGTCACCCCACTCTCCAGAGTTCACTGATCCTATCAGCCATGCAGACACCTCCATATCATAGTGGGGGACGTTACTGAAATTATACATTTAGGGAGAGCAACCTGGACCAGGGATGTGCTGCTTTGCTAAATTTGCTTTAAAGGAGATGTGTCATTGACAATAAATCCTACTTCTGAATTTCAATAGCTTTTTGGTGCTAATATCCAAGGAAACCATGCATGAGGGACATTAAAAGTAAAGTAGAGCTCTTTTTTGACTGTTATATGTGTATTTATAGGTGTACTCAAAAAACAAAATTGATGCAGCAGAACCAGAGACAACAACATTTTTATTGTATGCCTTCTTCTTCCTTGCTTAAATCATCAGCCTACATTACCCACAATGCTACTCGGTTGCAGACAGCCCATTTGGAGATTCAGGTGTATTATGCCAGTAGCCTAGTGGTTAATGTAGCCTTAACTAGCCTCAAGCAGAGATGGGGAGAGGGCTTACAATCTGGTAAACTCAACCATTTCTTACTCCACACCCCCAGATTTTTTCTCCCTTTATATTTGTTGCCTCCAGACCTGACCAATGCTGACTCAAGTGACATCACTTTATCAGACTTCATGCAGCTCCCCCAAGAGCTACAGAAGGCTTTATACAACTGTTTTGGAAACCAGCCTCAAGTGGCCATTAGAGGAAGTACAGTTTTTGGCACTTCCGCATTGACTTTATTTTTCAGCCTTGGAGGCAGGACAGAGGAAAAAAGATGAGGCAATTGGAAATATTAACATTTTCCTCAGACATATCAGTCATTTAATGCAAAGCAGGTGGACTCAAATGCAGGACAAGGGAAGGAACAAGAAAAGATCACTCTTTATTCCATGGAAACAATGAGCGAACATTATACAAACAAATCAAGGATCCAACAAAGACTGAACTGAAAACCTGGACTTAAATACAAACTAGACTGATGAGGGGATGAAGTGTAGGTGGAGAAAATGGTCAGAGAAGCTCAGGTGAGGGAAAAAAGGTGATGAGGCCCAAGAACAGGTAGGAAGGTGATTGGCTGGGAGAAACTAACGAGACTGATGTAAGACAGGTGGGAAACAGACAAGAAGTAACACAAGACATGGCACACAGGGAGATAACAAAGATCGTAACAAAAAAACACAAATAGACTAAATATGTTAACTAACCATCTGCTGAAAAAGTAACAGCCATGGCCTCCAACATTTCTAATTATGACAAACATGCCACAGCACATGAACATGAAAATTTCCACTTACAAGGTCATGAATACCACTAGCAGGGGGCCTTCTTATTGACTCCTTTTGTGAACATGATAAACATGACACCATCTGAACAAAGCATATCTGATTGGTTTTGAAGTACATACTATATCTTATTTGTTTTTATACCTTTACAACGCTGGTTCCATGGTGGAAGATTCAAACTCTTGGTACAAATTCTGCAGAGAGTAAATAATGGCAATTAAACAGACTACACAAGTAAATGATTATTTGTTGTGTTAGAATTTTCTGGTGGAATGAAGTGTGCGGATTTATGTAATTTTCCAAACAACAAGATTTCCTCTTATTAAACAGATATCAGACACGGTAGAAAAAATAGAATGATTTCCTGAAAGTGATTTCCCGTAAAGCGCAATGAAATTTGATTGCACCCTGGTATAAACTAGTGCAGCGTCTCACCCCTGACTGACCTTAAATTGCCTCTTGATGCCGATGGCGCTGTAGGAAAAACAGTAGTCCTATTGGCTCATTTCACATATGTCCTGGTAAACAAAGCTATAGGATATAGTTGGTGTTTCAATTGCTGAGGAAACCCGAGATGGCTAACTCAGATCCCGGATAAGTCTGTCCCTAGTTTTCCAGCAATGGAGAGCATGGCAGCCAAAGGAGGCTGGGTTTTCTCTCACTCATATCATTCAGTCAGACAGGGATTGATATACTATCAATACACAAGAAAAATAAACAATACACAATAGTGTCAAGCCTCGTCGCTGACAGGGGCATAGATCAATGTTATTTCCCGCTTTTGCAAAAATACCTAATTCCCCTTATTTAATCAAGCGTCTCCTTGCTCAGGCCCCTCGGCTGATTTATGACACCCGCTGCCTTTATGAGTACCTGTTTCATTTTCTTGTCTCTGCTCTGACACCTAAAGTGATAGGAATTTTATGCTTTTGATAACAATATGAGTTTCACTTTGGCCCAGGATTCATGGCCCTGTCAGTGGCCAATAAATAACAGCAGCGCAGTGAAAATATTCACAAGCTTCCACGACAGTGCATCCACCCAGTGGGATTTACCTTGGTATGGAACCTCAGAGGATGGAGCTATGGATAGAAAAAATAAGAGAGAGAGAGAGATGGGCAGTGCGGGAGGTGACGTCTATCTTAGGAAGGCAGGATCATAGTAAAAGGTCATGTCAGCAAGAGTGGAAGTGCAAAATGTTTTCCAGTGTCGTTTCGTCAGGATTCATAATTGGTGTGCTGTCATAAGAGCATTTTGATAATGTCACATGAACATAAATGCCATGCTGTGACACACTGTTCTTCAGCTTTCAAAAGTATGTACAGCAGGGAAGCTCAAACATTTTCATGTCACGGACCCTCGATTATAAAAATCATTACAGGTCATGGACCCCCATTTGACTTTATCCGGAGGCTGCAGCAGTGTTGAGATCTTTGCTGTTGTTGGTTTACTTAGAAATTATCCAACTGTGTTTTACCTTCTATCATTTGTTTTTACTCTTTAAAGTTGAAATCCTTGAAAAATGTGTTAACTTAAACCCTGATTTTAAGTCTGATAAGTCTGTTATATTAGCCAACCTCTAAATATGAGACTGCTCTCCTAAGAAAGAACGACAGCATCAGTTGTTTAAAGAAGCGCCCCCATGTTACATATGTTAATATTTAAGTGACAAAAAAACTCTCTAGCGGCCATATGATGTGGGAGGAAGTTAGGTAACCAGAGCTGCCTTGTCGATTTAATATGGAAGGTGATAGTAAAATAACTTAAGATTCTATGGTCATATTCACAGTTGCCAAGTTTCAGCAAACCTCTATCAGAAATATTTATTTATTAAATTTCAAACTTTCAGTGTCAGGAGTGTAGTGGTAGTTGATGAAGTGAGTGTACTAATATAAGGTAGGATACCCAGGGAGGAGGATGTTGGAATACTCTCTGATATATTCCATTTGCTTTTTGGCTGATTGGTGGTTATACTGTAAAGGGCCAGAAAAGGAGGTGGGTATATTCAGTATGAATGTGTATACACACCTCTACACTACTAGCTTTAATATCCTTTGAGCTGACTTTCCCTGTACAGTATTGTGCAGTGAAACTATAGTTTATTAATGTTCATTGTTAGGAGCATTTTGAGCAAAAGTCTATTGTCTTTCTTAGCAAACCATGAAAAGTGAAAAATAGGACTTTGGTGATGTCACATATTCAACAAGAACTCTTTATTTCATGACATGTAATACAATGTCAGGTTTTTTGTGTGTAAAATGTAAGAAATTAATGTTATAACACAAGTTTTTCATTGTGCTATTTGACTGCTCTGGTAACACAACAGCATGTATCTATGCGCATCAAAATCCAAACAATGGCTAAGTTTTTCCAATGCACAGCTTACTCTATGTGTTTTGCAGTGTTGCTATTATGTTTTGCTGCTCTTTCTCCCCTTTCTGTGTGTTGTCAGAGTCCTCTTCTTATGCTACAACATTATCAGTTAAATAAGTTTTTATTGTGTGACAAATTACCAAAGGAAAGAAATTTGCATGAGAGTTTGTGAAAAGTGTCAATTGCTGGAGTGCCAAGGCAAATGCTTTCGAGTTGGAAGTCCTGTAAGTGACAACATTTGTGTGGGGAAAAGGTAGAAGAATGTCTATGTTTTTATTACTGTATTATAACAATGATGAAGGTCCCATAACCTTACCAAAGTAGTGATTTTACCCCAAACCATGTTGTTCCCCTCAGTCCTGCAAAACAATTTATTTTAACCCCCAAAAGGAATACATTTTTCTAAATCTAAGTCACTCTGTGCCCTAACTTAACCAAACATTGTGTCACATCGTAATTCTAAGATCTGTTATCTTAAACCACACTTGCTGTCACAACTAATCACAAGGTGAACTATATCGACCCCAACTTGTATTTTAAGGATTATGCATTTGTGAAACAGTGTGAATGTGAATGTGGATGTACGTATTTCCCATTTTTACAGACACATTCAGAAACCCCTGGAGCAGCAACTGAAGAGGCTTTAAGTGCCTACTGTAAGAACGGAGCTCAATTTTTTCATCTTGCCCAACCGCTCTCTTCGACTAAACAGGTTCTCTGCCCTCACCTCTCTTTCTACTCCCCCTCCTCACTCCCTTAGACCTCTGCACTGTAGCTTCTGTCTAATCTGACACTGGCTGCTAAAAAAAGTGTGAGGAAGAAATATGCCAAAAAATTCCTATATCCATATGAAAAATGATCTCCTAAATGGGGCCCAGAGTGGTTAGATTTATACTGACACTTCACACATTCCATTGACAAATTGGCCGTTTCTGCATTCTTGCCAAAAACCTGCTGGTTACCTAGGCGATGACATTAAACTGAGTGAAAATGGCTCTTTACATGTGATAAAGTCAAACAAAGATGACGCACTGTACCCGCCGACCAAACCTAAGGAATAGGAAGTAAAATGTCAAGCATTTCAAAAGAAAGCTGCTGTAAACTGTGGTTATGGAGACTATAACGAATCACTGCCCAACCCCAAAGGTCTCTTTGTTCCAGCCCCTCCTGGTCCTCCCTACGTGAATATTATGGGTCTGAGTGAAAGGAAGGAGAGAGAGAGATGTTTTTTGTGCATCCCTACTTGAGCCCTGTGTGTTTTTGGCACATGGGCCTTAAAAGAGCACAAAGTAAAGAAAAGGCAGGGTCACAACAAGCATTTTGTGCTAAAGGGGTGTGAACTGGCACAGACTCTTGGCATGGGCACAATGCATGGTGGGATGGCAGCACCCAGGAGCCTCCTGACAGAGACAGAAGCTGCTTGGGGCCGAACCAACGTCTCAGTGGGGCCACAGAAGAAGACGGGAGGGAGACCAGATCAGAAGCAGAGGGGAAAATTGAGACAGATTTTCTTGCAGGTGTTGAGATAATAGACGGACAAATGATCTAATTGTTGGAACATTTCGGGGAGAGTCTGGTAGGGGAGGGGCTCAGATGGGTCAGGGTGGAGGTTCAGAGATCACATAGTGGCATGATTTGAATTACAAAAGCAAGCAATTTGTGTTCGCAAACCTGAAAATCAAGAGAGACACAGGAAGGCTTTCATATCTGCACTCTTACCTTATCATCCACCACGTGAAGAGGGTGATTATGTCCTGGAGTTTTACACTAAGACCAAGGAATATCAGTTTAGATGTCTTTTCTCAAAGCGCCACCAGCAGGCTTCTTTTGTTTTACCTTTGAAATATTTCAAGATCTACCCACTGAACTGGCACAAAGTTTTGTACAGACACTCATGGTTGCAAGACGATGTATTCCAATGACTCTGGAGATCTCTTGACATTTCTTTGAAAGCAAGTAGGCCTATGATGTAATCGAAATGTCTCAACAATTGTTGAATGGATTGCTATGTAATTTCATGCATTCATGTTTTTCTATGGATGAATTGGAAAGTCTGTTGTGATTCCCATCAATAGCTCATAATTTTAGTTTGTGCAATACTTTGGTTTATGACTAAATACCTCCAAAACTAATGGCGTTCCATCAGCCTTATCTGCACTTTGTGGTCAGAGCTAATTAGCAAATGCTAGCATGTTAACACACTAAAATAAGATAATGAACAGGGTTGCCATTATCTGCTTAATTTCAAGTCACTGTCATTGTAAGCATGTTGAGCTTAAAATGCAAAAGGCCCTGTTTACTCCTGGTATCAACAGAGTGATCCCATCATATGTGGACAGCTCGAAGTCTTTCTCTTCGCACTTGGAATAAGTCTTGACTGACTTCTTGTGATGGAATTTGTCTTCCCTTCTCTACATGCAAATAAAACATGTAGATCATTTTCAAAGAACAAAAGCCTGGTGTGTTATATATTACAAGAAAAAGATAAGTGCACTTCCCACGGAGAAGAAGTTTGCAAAGACCTTGACAAACCAAATAGGCCAAGACATTTTATCGTAGCTTGTTGTTGTTGTTTTTCACTTTAAAGGAACACTGTTGGCATGCAAATAAGTGTGCAGAGGAAGTCAGCTGAATAAGCGGCCCCTCATTGTGGACACATTAGTAAACACACAGCAGAAAGACTTTGGCCATATGTGGCCCAGACCAGCTCTAAATAAGGTATGGGCAATCAGATCTCAAGATGTACTGCGGACATATTGGGTGCATTCACACCTGTACTCAGAGCTATCAAGTTGTGATCCGATAACCCAAGACACATTAGAACCAGGTTCATACAGTACCTTAGTGTGTGTTCAAACAGAAGTCAAAGTTAATTTTATGGGGCACAGTTGCATAAAAATTCAATGCTGCAGAAAGACCGGAATTCACTTGTGGTAGAGAAAAATTGATGCTGCCAAGCTTACAGCTAACATACTGTTGGTACATTTGCTGTTTGGGTTTTATAGGCAAAACTATGACAAAGCAACAATATGCTTTACTGCTTGGTTGCTAAACAGATGTTAATGTATTTTGGTTGACACAAATCTTTATTATGCATTGTAAAATTGACTATAGATTATAGGAATTATAAGCAAAGTTATAGAAGTTATAGGTTTGATTTTAAATCCTATGCTTTTCTTTATATTGGTACTTCTTTAATTTACAACTACATTAGTGGGATAGACTACCTGTCTTTCCTTTTAATATCAATTATTTTAATCAATTCAGACATTTTCTTCAGCACCTGGAGGTCAAACAGGACCACTACATTGCTTTTCTTGCTTGCTTATTACTTACTTATGCAGTGTATTAGTACACTGTATTACATTACAGGTGCATACCTTTAACACAGAAACACATTTACACACATCCTAATCAACAAGCTCCACTATAAATGATTCAAAGACACAGCTCAGCCCTATCCATATTCTCTGGCGAGTGAAGCCAGGATATATTTGGAACATCACACTTTTAAGAGCGTGAGCTTCAGCTCCCCTGGGTCATTTTCTGCTCTGGTCTTAATTGAGAGTGTTCTGGAAAAATCATTACTATATTAATGATTTAACACAAAGTAACTACCTGCTTTTTTCCAGGAGGAAAGGGAGATTTGCTTCGAATCAATACCCATGCACGCTCATTATAAGGGGGGTAAAGTTATAGTAATTAGGCAGACACCAATAACTTTTTAATGATCTTTGTTTTTAATTGCATATTATCGGGTTGCACAGTCTGTGTGTTTATATCCAAATATAAGATAATGGTGAGGGGAGAAGTAGATTAAAGAGAGGAGGCACCTGCAAGGTTTTTTACCTCAGCAACAACCGCAGCGCCGATAGTCTACAGAGGACGAGGGGATGAATGGGAGCATCTTGTCTTTTTTGCATTCTCTATCAGTTTTCCTAATGTGTGTGTGTGTGTGTTTGTGTGTGTGTTGTGAAATAACAGTTCCCTTCCTGCTGTCTATTAGTGTGAGGAAGTGAAAGGAGTGTAAAAAAAATGGTATGAGGAAGAATGGTAATATGCTAGTTGCATCATGGAATGTTACAATCACATACTTCAGGGGCCAGTTGCAGCAGCCCCAGGCATGTTTCTATGACTTTTGAGGATGTTTCTATGACTTCAGAACATTTCTCTGATTTTACAACGTTTGTAGGATTTTATCATGTTTCTAGGATTTTAGTGAATTTCTCGGACTTAATGACATTTCTAAGATTTCAGGACATTTCTAGGATTTTAGGACATTAGGGGCTTAGGACCTCTGTCTGGGGTGTATGGGATTCTTTACTGCCACATTTACTTATTTTTTTCATAAACGAACTCTATTTTGATTCTGTTTTATGCACTCTGGCAACTTATGTTTAGTAAAAGTACAAAAATGGTTCCCAATGTGAGTCACTTTGTTATCATTGGGAAGTAGACAGTGGTTTAGGGACCGCCCTGCACTGACATGCGTGCTTTATCTGAAAGGATGCCATAGAGGTGAAGTGAAAATCTCCAGCATTTAACCTCTGTTTCAGCTGACTGTGTGCCAGTACAGATTAGAAAGGTGTTGTTTTACCATAATAGAAAAAAAGCAATAAAAATATGAATGAAAAGGAGGATAAAATAAAACAGCAATGCATAGCCATCTGTTAGCTCTTAAAGGGGAAGTGGTCTATTCAAAGCAGCAGAGGGGTGAGCATCTAAGAGAGAATAGGAAGGGTGGGAGGGAGCGGGATAAATGTGGTGATAGAAAGAGCCCAGGAATGCCAGGCTGGCAATCCAGGACTGCTCTGAATAAGTGCACCAGCCAAGAGCTTCTTTTTTTTTCCCTCTAATTCTGCCTGATGCCTTCCTTTACCCCCACCCCACTCGCCCTCCTCCCTCCCTCCCCTTCCTCCCCCGGCCTGTTCGCTCTGGCCCGCTCCCCGAAACTCCACGGCAGATTGTCGATTCAATGACTCCCCTGTCAGGTGATTATCTAGGAGCTTTAATGTAATCTTCCACTCACACGTACCATATTTCAATTACGACTGCCATTGTGAAACAAGCTGCATATTCAATTCACCAATCGCCCCGCAGTCGCCTCAACAATGTCAACTGTAAAAGAACGCCAGCTGAAGGCAATTATGCATGTTTTCAGAGCCAATTATGATCGCTCTCACGGCGGCGGTTATGCCACGAGCAAGGGAGTGTTCAGAAATTTTTAATTTAATGACAATATGCTCTTGGTAGGATTCAGCATGCCGCCCCCACTCCTAGGCCTGCCATCTCAGCATCCACAGAGGGAACCATTAAGGCAGATAGGAGAAGATTATGGCCTCTCTCAAGGGCCACACTGGGAGCACAGGGAGGGTCTCAGCAGTGCAGTGTAGATGGCATCCACTCATCCTCTCTGCAGGATCACAGCTGGCAGGGCTGAGTCCAAGCTACACAGGCAGGCTGGTTAGCTCGTCTTCCAGTTTGGACTATGCCTGCAGAGGGAGCATAAACTCACACATTCCCTCAGCAGGCCACAGACTGAGAGGTGCTGTAGAGAGAGATCAGAGTGCGCTCGGCAGGGCGTCCTTCCTCCATATTTCTGAGATGCAGGCTCAACATCATTGGGTCTGAAAGCTTTCGGAAAATGGTCTCGGCTGTTTTTGTTTCACACTGTGAAAACCTGTTCGAATCAATGTACACAACAAAAAGTTAAGTGAGTGAAGAAGTGTCTGTTCGCCCACAAAATACACACCTTTTTAAATGCTTAAAAGTTTTTGTTTATTTGTTTGTTTTAATGAAACATTTTGTCTGTGAAATGTCAGAGAGGTAATGTCTTGGAATTGTCCTTGAATTTTGTCCAAAAAATTGTCCAATATTCAAAGATATTACATTTAAAAATAATGAAAAATCAAGTTGAATTGAATAAATCTAAAGCTGGAAATGTTTTTTTTTTCTACTTTCATGTGATCATGTGAAACAATTATATTAAACTAAACAACAATCTCCTGTAGCCATCCATTGCAAATGAAATTCTGGCAATTCAGTTTACTGTGTTTTTCTCCTCCTGTGTTCCTGTGCTGCCTTTCCCTTGCTCACCAGCTACACACCTGTCCTGCATCAGCCTTGTTAGTCTTTCCTGCTAGTCACTTTCTCTCAGCCAATCAGCTCCCTGCCTGTTTTCCTGCCTCATCAGCTTACTCCCCTCACCTGAGCTTCTCCTCCCTTTTTCTCCACCTGCACTTCATCCCCTCATCAGTCTAGTTTGTATTTAATTCCTGGTTTTCAGTTCAGTCTTTGGATCCTCGATTTGCTCATGTGATGTTCACTTACTGTTTTTTTTTTTGGAATAAAGACTGATCTTTTCAGTTCCTATTGCCTGCTGTCTCCTACATTTGGGTCCATGTGCTCTGCATTACATGGCATTTTAGATCATTTAAATCGTTTGAAACCTGACCAAATGTGCTTGATTTCTTTCAAAAACACGAAAAGAAGCCGGTGAGCTACTTGAGAAGAAATTACCCCAATGAGCAAGAAATCAATAAACAAAAGAAAGAAAAAATAGAAAATTTCCAGGAAAACAACAACAAAAAACCCATCAATAAACAAACAAACAAACAATCAACAACAGCAAAATACAAAACGAAACAAAAAAGAAAAAAAACCCAAGGAAACAACTTGGGAAAAAGTGCTTAAAAATAATAATTCTGTAACAGAACTTTCAATTTATAATAATAATAATAATTTTACTGGACATTTTCCAATCTTATTTTTCAACAACTTTCTAAATCTAACTACTCGTTGTTTTAACACTAATTATGTATCAAATAAAAAATTAATGCAATTTTGCATACATGATTACCTGAATATTGCCAACAAGAAGTGACAGATTACACTGGTTTTTATTTAACATCACAACACTAAAAGTAAAGGCTCTAGTGATAGAGAATATATATTGCCCATAGTTTTGGGCAACAGATTTAAAAGCTCCATTCTTCAAATCACAGAATGCAGGTTAGATCTGAGCCTTTCCCCCTTTTCCCACTGGGATGTTTGTATAAAACCCAGTCAGTTCTCAGGGGTAGAGGTTGACAGGAGAAGACATCGCCCCAGTCCCTGGGAGATTGGCGAACACAACACATATATTAATGCATTAAATGTGTTGACTGTGTTCAGCCCAGGGATGTAGGAGAGAGAGAGAGAGAAAGGTTAGGGGGAAGAGAGGAAAAAAAAAGCTGTTGTAATGTATGGTGTTGTCTTGTATAGCGTGTCTGGCAGTAGGGGGGTGGGGTTGGAGGAGTGTCGGCCAGATTATAAGGCCTGTGGTGAGAGATGAGGGATGGCCGACTTGTAAACAAGTGACAAGCGTCCTGGATGACAATTCCTAATCCATCATAGTGCTGTCAGCGGTGACCGGTGAGGTGACGGACAGGACCCAGGAGAGGGGACAGCTGCTGCACGTCAATCCACATCATAATTTGAAAAGCTTTTCCACATGAGCTGAAAACAGAGGGAAAGGGAGGAAGAGGAAAGAACTCATACATCCTACTATCTGCCACCTTCTCCTCAATCTGCCTCCATCTCCCTCCCGCCCTCCTTCTCACTTTTTTTCCTCCTGTCTTCTTCCCTGCTGTTTAGGACAGAGATGATGTAGGTTCCTCTTCCTTGTCAGATGCTAAAACTGTGGCATCCTTGTGTTGCGTTGTCTTTGCTGATGGGATTATAATCACATAAAGAAAAAGTGCTTGAGATGTAAATGTAGGCCACACAAAACAAAAATGTAAACACAAAAACCACCTATGCTTAAGTTTCCTTTTCTTTTTTCCTTCTTCAAAGACATGTCATCACCATATACTATTACAATGCTGCTTTGACTATTTTTTTTTTTTATTAGGAGGCTATTAAAGTTGCAATGTGTAAGCGATGACAAGAATTTTAGTTTAAAACATTCAATAAATTATTTGAGTATTCTTTTTTTTAAGATTGTTTTTTAGGCCATTTTTGCCTTTTATTGAGAGTATAGACTTGGCCTAGATGGGATGCACTCTTACCTGGTGAGCTAGAGGTTGCCCCTATCAACTTACATTATCAATGGGATTACCTTTAAAACAAGATGCCACATCCCAAGGGTTTGTATTTGTATAAATCAATTTGAACGTGATAGAATTTGAAAAAGTAATAGTTTTGACATCTCTTTATTGTGTTGCAAGAAATAAGCATGCCAACCAGCTAGCCCCGGCCCATCCTATCTTGTCATACTAATTCTACCACAAGAGGCAACAGTGAGTCATTGTGGTGTTCAGTCTGTCCATAGACTGTCATGATAGTGTGAAAAAGCAGATCTGCCCTGAGGGCTTCACATCTGTAAAAGTGTACAGCCCTTGGCACAGAAGACAGACTAAAAAATGCAGATTGGCTGACCTAATGTTACTACTCAGGAGGATTGGGAAGTTGGAAAATTGGTTTGACACTTTTGAGTAGGTGAAATGTTATTTCTTGTTGCCTTACACATTGCACCTTTAAACCACGAAAGGTTCTGGCCTTTTCTGCTTTTTCATTTGTGCTGAAAGAAGTAAAAATAAAGCAACCTTCTTAATAAAAGATTTAACCCTTGTGTTTTGTTTACAGTGGCTTTGCTTCCTTAACATAAGAAGATAAAATAATTATTAACTTTTTTTGTCTTTTTTTTCTTCTGACCCTTTTGAAAGCCCCTGGATAATAGGAGTAACCCTTCCCTTTGCTTGCACATTTGAGAAAGGTGACAAAACAGAAATGACCACAATGCATTGTTACTACACCAAAAAAAGAGAATGTTTCAAGCCATAAATCACAATTTTTTTCATGTAATATGGGTTATGCATGCATAAACAGTTCTTTAATGGGAACAGTGTTCTTGACACATATATAGGCAGTCTGAGGACAACAAACTTGCAAGAGAAAAAAAAAGTGGACTGAAGCACAATGACTGACTGCCTTTGATAATGCAAAGAGACGAAAACATTCACTTCAAAATCATGGTTTGAATAAATCCTCATACAGTTAGGGAATATTATGAGGTATCACAGACAAACAAAACAATCTATAGCATTTTATTTGTTTTTTGGTGCTGTTAAAGGGGGCACAAGATCTCCAGGAACACAAACACAACATAAGGGTCAAAAATGTAATTCTGTGAAAATCATTTTTTGTTGAAAATAGTCATACAAAGTCAAATTCTATCATGGAACACACCTCCGAGGTTCGAGTGAAACTGACAATAACACATTAGACTGAAATCTAAAAAGAAAATGTGACATCTAATTCTTTGATACGATTCTACTGGAAATGCATTTAAAGCTCAGGTGTAAACACAATCTCGACTCAGTCCAGATATGAGATGCTTGTTAAAGCCAGGTGTAAAGAGGCCCTATGAGTATTAATCTTCCTCTGGGCTGTCGGTGGGCTGATTTAGTCGCCCATGTTGGGTCAAGGCCCTCATTCTTTTCTTAAAGACCTCGCTTCCCTGCCAAACCGGGATTTCCGATTGAGGGGCCTCAATAACAACTTTGATGTGGACGCCGTCCTAGAGGGTGAAGTGAAAGGCAAGAGGGAGGAGGGCCGCACAATGGCCTGACCTTCCTACTGCATCTGCACAGATCACGCTCTAAATGGTCACATTGATGCTGCTGCTTAGCTCTTTGCTGGGAGTCCTGATGGAGCCAACACTGAAGACCGGGACACAGCAAAGCCTGGGCACCTGCCAACAGACAGGGACAAATTGATTGAGATCAAGCCAGCTCTTATTGCATTTAACCCCCCCGCACTTAGCAGTTAGTTCTGCTTAAAGCGACACATGAGTAAACTGGAAAGGAAGTGTAAATAGGGGTGCTGTTAAAAACAAGTAACTCATAAAAAAAATACTTTTCTTTTTTTGTTTGTTTGTTTCTAAATGTTTACTGACTGTATTCACATCATTCATCATCATTTTGAGCATTTCTATTCAGTTATGCTTCACACAATCATTGAAAATCTTGGCCTTCAGTCTTGTTGGCTCAGTTTGCAGAGACACTTGTGAATAAATACACAGTCAGAAAAGGCTGCTTGCATTGTGCCAGTGGCATTGTCACTCTTAATGATGAAGGCGAAATCAAAAATCCTTCCAAACAATCTTTTTCTTGAGCAACTTCACAAAAACAGCTAATAGGAACAAATGCTTCCCATGAAAATATGTGGAGCCATCAGTGTGTCTTATGCATGGAAGGAAAGGCTTATTTTTCCTCTGGGGCCCACAAAAAGGGCTTTGAGGGTGATGTCATTCACCTACACTGAAATATCTTAAAGCCTGTATCCTGTCAGATGTGTAAGAATAAGACAACTCAAGAAAATGTGTGTGTTTTACTTCCTCTTTCAATGTTACACATGAAAAAGGTGTGTTTGAAGTTTTGAGTGGCACCTCCGAGTTTAACCTCCCACCTTCTGGTGATGCGTTTTCATTTTACATCAGTCTCCATATTTTTCTCTGGAGGAACCACACTTTTTTTAGCTTCAACACAAGCACACACACATTCTCTTCCTTACAGATTGTTTTCTCTGTCTGGGTCATACACTTAAGGTCACCACAAGACAAGAGTGGGAAGAGCAAAAGGCAAAATGGTTTGTGTCGATTTAAGCAAGAGGGGAAAAAGGGGGGGGGGGGGGGGATCAATAACAACATAAAATTGACTTAGTGCGTGTCATAAAACATAAGTAAGTGCTCTGAGATGGAGAAAACTGGAGTCTCAATTTAATCTGTGCAAAAGCTGCACTGTACAGATGAAGTGACGTGAAGAGAGAGATAGAAAGGAGTGGGTGGGAGGTAAAACAAAAAGGAGGAGGGAGGACAGAGTTGCCCAAGAGATAGAGAGAGGAAGATACAATAAAATCTAAAGGACAGACACTTAATTGTCATATTAAAGAGTCTCTCCAGTGCTCGGCAGAGTGGAAGGTTAGCTCCCATTCATCATCTGGCTAACAGCCACTTGAACGAAATCACAATTAAAATCTGCTCAATATTGTCCCTGGGACGTTTTGCGAGCATTAATTTTTTCCCATTGATTCCCGACCCCCCATAAATCAGAAATGTTGCGGCGCATGTAATGGTTTATGGAGAAAGGATTATGGTGTTATGAAGCTAATGTAGCAGAACCGTCTCATTTAAACACAGCCTCCCTGGCCGTCTTACAGGGGACAGAGTTATTACACTATTACACGGCCTATCACAAACACAACACACTGACACTGTTTAAAAGCTGCATGTAATTGGACAATACAGTAGATTTATTACATTTATGATCATAATAGTAATGTGTTGAAGGATTTTGTTTATAGCTAGCACTTGAAGCATAGGTGATACTGCAAGGACTGTACATTAGGGCAAAACAACTTAAATTGATTATCTTCTATTATCTTATTATTATGTTATTATCTACCTTGAGTGGTATCAAACCTTATAGATTTGATTTTACTGCCCAGGTTGGCATGCCCCCCCCCCCCCCCCCCCCCCCCCAAAAAAAAAAGACAATGAAATAGTGAGAGGGGATTATCTTTTCTGAGGGGGACACAACAGACTAATGGCTAAATTACCAGACTAGTGCTGCCATCACTTTCCAATATAGTGGTTATACTTGAAACATGATTTATTTGTATTTTGGGTGACCTGAGGCTCTAAATCTCAATTCATACATGTCTAACTGTAAGATTCCTCTACTTAATTTCAATCTATCTTTTTGGCTGCTTTTCAAAGATGGATATCTATTATTGTGCACATTAACTTTGGAATTGCAAGTTCCTGATCATCGCAAGTCGTGACATATTGCCGCTTTGTTCGTGGACTTCTGCATCTACATATTACACTAGGTATTCTTCTGTGTCAGCTGTTAACATTCTGGGATGGCACCATCATGATGTAATCAAAGGTACATGGTGGGATTACGCTGCACATGGTTATGCTTAGGCAACACAAGCACATGGCAGTCAATGCTGGGACATCAACAAAAGCACATGCTGGCATGGATTGTTCCTTTAGATGTAAAATCATTTTAATTTTGGTGAGCAAGAAAGATATACCTTTAACATATTAGTGTATTTAAGTGAATTCATTATGTTTTAAGTGAAATATTTATTGAGATGCACCTTGCCAGTTGGCTATTAGGAGTGATTGAGAATGGGCATATAAATTCAAGCTAATATTGATTTCAAAACTGCTATAAAAAGTGGTACACCGTGGTACTGTGAGCACAACGTAATGTACTATACATATCACAGATGCTACTTCTTTTGTACCACTGTGAGAATTTATAGCAATTTTACAAGAGAAATGGACACTCAAATAAAATGGCAGAGGGTAATGTACAACATAGTAAATATGGATTTATTACAAAGACAGCCATGTGGTGACATTATGTCCTTCACAGCATATCCACCCAATTTACACCTGACTTGAGGTCTAATCAGCTAGTGTGTAACAAAAAAAGTCCTATTTGGGTGTGCTGTACCTTTATATTGCAAGGCTGGTATTCATTTCATCTGCAGATTAATAAATTCTAGTTATGTCACGTTTAAAGATAAGAATGTCGGGGTGTGAAGTTGTGAAGCCAAGAAGGATTTGTGAATTCACTAGGAAGGGGATTTGTCAGTGTGCTCCCACAGTAGAGGAACATTGTACTGTTTTGTGATGGCCGGAGCCCAGCAGCTCAGTGATCCCAGCGATCCCAGCTCCGACTATCATAGCTCAATCGGAGAGGGGGAGAAGGAGGCCCAGTGCCCAAGCATCAAATCATCATCACATAAAATGGTCCTGACACCAGCTAAAAAGGGAGATGGATCATGTGGCTTTGTGGTGCCGGAGAAGTTTGTCCCTTGATAGAGCCCTTAACTCAAAGCTAGTGCACAGCCCCCCCCCCCCCCCCCAACCCCCCCACACACACCTATGGGGCACACACACACACACACACACAAACACGCACCGCCTGCTTCCCAACAGAGGTAATTCTCTCTATTCAGGGTCAACAGCTTAACAAGGCCAAATCATAGCAAGCACCTCTTGGCTCAAGCATCCCACTTGGGTGTGTATGAGTGTGTGTCTGCCTTTGTGCACGGATGGGATAACTATAGTGTAACTCCAAACCATAACAATAGAAATGATATAATACAAGCAGCAGGGCGACTGCCTCCCATGGTATTTCAATATGAAGATGAAAAGTAGTAAGTCTTTTTGA
The DNA here is from genome assembly GCF_008729295.1 of Plectropomus leopardus. Classification (NCBI taxonomy): domain Eukaryota; kingdom Metazoa; phylum Chordata; class Actinopteri; order Perciformes; family Serranidae; genus Plectropomus; species Plectropomus leopardus. Next base: position 9,329,233 of record NC_056469.1, read on the forward strand.
CAGCCCCTCGGCCTTTAGTGACTATATGTAAAAATGATGAATGTAAAGAGAAATATCCATAAGTGCCAAAGCCTGCAGTGTTTCCCATACATGGATTTTACAGAGCCTGGCGGCATGGTGAGGGCACTGTATGCGCACAGACATAACTGACAGCTTTACAGTGTGCATAAAACCACTCCATAGAGAGTACCTATATTGCCCCGTGTCTCCAGCTCTTAAGAAAACAGTCTCAGGAGCCTTCTGGTGGTATTAGCATAGGCAGACATAGAGAAATTATATAATTATTTGAAGTTAGCATTGTTTTTTAGATTTTCATAATTTCCACACAACTTATATAATCATCTTAATATCAAATATGATGGATTGTTCTGGAATAAACCACCAAACAGTATGTAAAATGTTCTATCTCAGCCAGGTGCAGCAATAAAATGCTCAGGCTGTTCTCATGCACTGTTCATATATAAGGGGTGCCTTATAATTTGTTTATAAGCCACGTAATCATGAGCTATTCATTTGTGTATAAGCCATGTAAAGGTTACATTCACATGACGAGTGCGCTGATAGCAGTAAAGAAGGAAGTAGTCCACATACAGAGGCAGGTGGCGTAGTGATTGGGTCACAAAGAGCAAGACTTCCAACACAGGACTTTTGCAGACCAGTGTTTTGAACCATGAGAAAACAGGTCAACTTTGAGTCACTTTAAGGTATGTCTTTACCATGTTACTTTTATTTAACCTAACTATCCAACTCGTTCTCATTCCAAGTCATCACTTTGCATCTACATATTTCACTCTGTATCCTTCTGTCTGCCATTGATGTTCCGGGATACCTCTATGGTAGTGTCAACACAAGCACATGAGATGAGATAATGTGGTATGTGGTTATGTTTAGGCAACAAAACCACATGGCAACTAACACTGGGATGTCAACAACCAAATATGCTGGCACGGATGGTTAGGTTTAGGGAAAGGAGACACATGGTAAGGTGTAGGAAAAAAAACATCACATTCAGATGTGAACTTAACACCTAACTCCTGCATGAAAGTGGTGGTTTGTTGGATTCATCCACAGTGTTTAAAGTGATGCCATCCAGCAGCATATCATGCAGACACAACAGGTTGGTTCCAAGCGTGCCATCGGCCATCCGGTGACATATTACAGTGTGAACAGTTCTGTCTAGCCCCGTTCAGCGGTGTATCATGCAAATGTGAAAGGTGGCTTTTGGTATCGAGATCTAATGTTGAAAGCACTGTAAAAGTGACAGTAATTGATGACATCAGACAGACAACAGGCTGAGCTAACATAACTTTATATGCCTAAACCTGAAGACATCCGACCATGTTTCTTTTTTCTCAACCTAACCAGAGTTGCTTTAATTGTCAAAATCTAACCTACATAACTTTAAGTACGTAATGCCATTCTTGGGGCTCCAATGTGTTTGATATCGAGTGTTGTATGTGTATGTTTTGTAAGATATAATATGAACTCTTTTATGAGGAAAAGTTAAAATGATGTGTACACATGAAATAATCCATTATATTTTGCTAATGAGCACTGCTAGAATTACATTTGTAGATTTTGCCAGTACTTCTTTACCCTTACTAAAATAGCATTTGGAATGTAGGTCTTCCTCTTGCAAAATGGTATTTTAAAATGTATTCATTTATTTAACGATTGATTTGATTGGTAGTTGGTAGATTTGAAGTATGTTGCATGGACCAGTGTCTTTAACTTGCAAAAAACTCTGCAAGACAACATGTAAAGCACAATAGCACAATTTACAGACAATAATTTTCAGTGTTGCTAATTAAAATACTTGTTCCATTACTGCAAATAGATCAAAGGTAAATGTCTCCTCAGAGCTAACCATGTCACTCCTATGAGGTCCAGCTAATTAGGTGAGCTATTGAAAATTGGTAGTTTTGTTGGCACAAATTAAGAAAATAAGCTACAAAAATGGAAAGAGTGTAAAAGCAAAAGCATCATTTAGGTGGTAGTAACTAATTGTACCATTTGTCATGGCACTGCAAAGAGGAAGGTACAATTTCCACATCTGAAGAGGTTCCACCGACATGAAACCCGCTGGCTAAACATTTAACTGATGATCAAAGGTATGAAGTAACAAATAATTAAAGTGCCTAATCTAAAAAGTTACAGACGTAATGTGACACTTTGAAGGATGCCACTTGCCTAACTGACAAACAAAGAATACTGTCATGAAATTAAAGCACTGAGACCTTGATATCTTACCGGTGGGCTTGTTTCTCAAACTGAAACTGCGTTTGCTTCCTCTTGCAAAGCTTTTCTGCTCAGTGTCCTTTTATTTGGTTTAGTGGAAAAAGGAACATGTTTGACATTATTTTTCACTTCCAATGTGTCTCTTTCACCCAAAAAAAAAAAAACCCAAATCAAAACCTTTAATTACAAGAAAAGCTAGCAGTGTTGCTCCGGAGCTAAAAAGCTCTGCTGTTGTTTGGCGCCAAAAAGAAGTTCAGCAGAATCCAACCAAATCCAAATTACTTTGTATAAATTTCAGTGCAGAAACCATTATGTTTCATAAAATGTAATGCGGTAATCATTTGTTGTTGTTGTTGAGCAAACAGATACCTCTTTTGTTCCCTTCACTTTGCACTGACTGATCCCAGGACTGAGGAATAATGAAGAGCCTGAAGAAAACCTCAGGGGGAATGTAGGAAGCCCTTGTTGTACGGCAGATAAACAAATCATTTGCTGTAATGTTATCTAAATAATGATATCACCATGAATAATGTTATTTGAACAACAATAAATGGCCGCTTGATAAGAAGACCGGGGATTTACAGTGTCTGCGGGGATAAACATGATAGTACTGAAATAAATGTAGTCCGAAGCACGATGCTGTAATTCAATCTTTAGCTAAGATCTTTACGGTACGGCCAGGGCCTCCGCCGTCTGCTGCACACTGCCATAGAGCGCCACATCTCCCAGATAAATTCTCATGACAGTCTGCGAAATGCTCCCATAACCAGTGACACTGGATGATTTCCCGCCTCTGACAAGCCCCGGTATTGAGTATGATAACACTTACTTTGTCTTCATCCTTGGCTGGAGTATAATATCAATCCGTTTGATGATCCAGCAAACCGAGCCGAGCACTTGTGTATCAATCTTCATACATCGCTGCCTAGTGTCTAACAAAGAGCCCAGAATGGGATCATTCAATCACTCCCGGGCTCTGCTGTGTTCGGTACACTCGGCCTTCTCTACAGCTCAAGTGTTTCATTCCCTGTCAGCATCTCTCCTATTTTTCATCCCCTTCTTTCTCCTGTCTCCTTCTCTGTTCTTGTTGGGGATAAAGACACAAATTACAGATGATCACTGAACTGCATGCTCGTCATAACTAAACGTCACATGGTTAAATAGAATCTTGAAAACATGCAAGAGGCACTCAAAATCACAAGTCTCACCTTTCTCATGACCTAACTCTATTTTTACCAGCCATAAATCATTGCTTTACCTTTTCAGCCCTCACTATAACAGCTTCAATCTGTCCCTCATTATCTGTGTCCTCCCTTAATCTGAATATAGGAACTGTTAAGTAAGTAGTAAAGTAAGTTCTTTTTAGTATATTTTTCACTTCTTTATTTTTAAAATCCATCTATACATTTGTCAAACCAAACTGTGACCAATACTACAACTTTAACTCTCAGTCTCACCAGACAATTATGTAATAGTTCTACAGTTTGGGAAAGTTGTTTTTTCATAGTATTAGTACTAGTAGATGAGGATTTCAGTCTTGATGCTAATCCTAGTCAGTGTTGCCAGGCTGGAAGTGTTAAACTATCATACCAGAGGCTCAAAATTATCATATTTTGAGAAAAATTATCATATGCCACTCAGAATTAAGAGAACAAATAGGCTAAATTTATAATTTTCGTAAACAAGTATTTAAATGACTTTTTGACACATCTACAAATCTACCCATACCCACTGCCTTAGAGAGAAACTATTTCTCAGTCTACATGGCTCAGCCCCTGTAGCTTCGTATTTAGGCTACTCTAGAGACGTGAGAGTGGTATAGATCCTGTCATCAAAATTTTGGAAAAAAAGCCAAAGAGTGTTTCCCATATTACATATACATTATTGCAGAAAAACAGTTTTTACGTGCATCTTCTGTATTATTGTATACGTGCTGCAACAGCTCTTTGCAGATGTCTGTAGTGCAGTGAGCGGATGGCAGCGCACCAAAACAACATCTGCTTGAACTTCGAAAAAGAACAATAAAAGCAAATGACTTGTGTTTGTGAATTTCAGAACTGAATAACAAATTTACCTCATATCAAAAACAGACAAAAAATGCTCGGTGAAATATCAGCGTGCAGATTCAGCTACCAGGTTTATTATAAAAACAGTTTGACTCTCTGAAATGTATTGATCTGTCTGTATAACAATACAATTTAGCAATATCATAAACTGCACCCTCCAAAATGGTCTATTTGGTCAAATACTGTAGGGCTGCATAAATAGATACACGTGGCAATCCATAAACACATCAGAATCAACATTCATTTTTGCAGAACACCACCAACACAGGTAGACTTATCCCAAAAAATGTATACATGTATGATGTATTTTACACTAGGTCATTATGAGTGGTAATATAAATCGACCTCACATTACTCATTATATGTATATTATAATAAAAGGTGGCAGCTGATAGCTGCATACTTATTATTTCTGTGTATTTACGCTGACCACGTCCATTAAATGTGGCTCTGCGGCAGAGTCTGCTGCACTGTGAAGACAACTATGAGGCTGTGCTCTCCCAGTGAAATATAGCTCAATCAATAGACACTCAGCAATCAACTTTTACTTGTCAGTTTTGATATATCCGATCATAGCTTTGGGTTGTTTTGCGATGTCTAATGTTCTGTGAAGATGGGCCTTTCATATTCTTTATTGTTTCTCTCTTTTCTTTTTTTGCCCCCATCGACAAAAAAATGCGTTCACACTTTTGTGAAATAAAACCTCAGAGGGAGAGAAGGAGGGGGAAATGAGAGGGGAGGGAGAAGGAGGAGGAAACAATGAAATTTAACCCGTTTAAAACTGTATCATTTTCGGACCATACCTCAGGGCGCTGGGTGTTTATCGGCGGGACTGGAGAAGCAGAGATCACCGGACTGGTAATTGTTTCCTCTAAATCTGCTGAGCTCTGAGGAACACCGAGTGCAGTTTTTCATCAGACAGAGAATGAGAGGGTAAAAGGACAATACTAAGAAAAGCAAAAATGCTTTAGTCCATCATGTTGGTTTTTATCACTTCATCTAACAAGTGAGTAAGGCCACTAGCCCTCCACACAACATAATTATAAACACAGCTTTTGCCACTGCTGCGTTCACTGCAGAAAGGTTGATGCTCTGCTGCTGCTGAGCAGCATATTCTTTAAATAAAGCTACTAGAAAGAACAGGGGAAAGAAATACACAATAAATTGCAGACGTACTTTAAATTTGATAGCAACAGAAGGAGAATTGAGGTGTTTTGAAAAGCACCTTAGCGCTAACTTGATTTGACATTTTCCTATTGAGTCAAAGCTCAGCAATAGGCCTGATATCTCATTTAGCTGTAAAGTGATGTGCTCTCCACGCAGCCACAAAAAGACATCAGAAAGGCAAAGTACTGCCACTCTCCACTTGGACCAATTTGTCTCCATCACTCCAGTCATATAAACACTGAATGATTTAGCTAAAATTGTGCGGAGAATCTTGTGGGGATTTTTTTTCCTCCCCACTTCATTTTCATTATACTTGCGAGTATGTGAGAGGTTTTCGATTCTGTGCGTGCGTTTGGCTTTGAAAGTCTCAGATTTAGTGCGGTGGTATTGGCTCATTTTTCATATCCATTGTTGGCTTGTCAGGGTGTCATAGCTGTTCCACAGAGCTGTTAGATCAGTCCAAATGTATAAATCATCCAGGATCTGACACACTCATTTAATTTGGGGGGCCCTGGTGCAGCAGCGGGCCTATTAATGAAAAATCCCTGCCCTGTTTGCTGAGTGGGAACATTCAGCCCTTTTTTATATTATTTTTTATTAACATGGATATTCTGTATGATTTCCCTCAGTAACCTAGCTACCAACCTGGCACTTTGTCATTTATCATCATATGTTATGTATGTCAATCTGTTGAATTCTTTCAGTCAGAAGTGCTTACGAAAATCACTTTGCATATTAAGAAAAAGGGGCAAACTCGGAGGGCGCTAGGTGGGCCAAACCTCTTGCATTGCTCAGTGCAGCGGTGGTTCCAACCCCGGAGCCTGTGTTATTGTTTTCCATCTGTGAAATAAAGTAACAGGTACTTAATGTACCAAAAACAATTTGTACAGCAGTTCTTTTTCCCCATTGAAGGCGTGCATGGCTCGCTGAGGGCTCCCCTTATCTCAGCGAGGCTAATCCATTTTCACACTGCGCTCCGGCGCTCTCATTTTACAGCTGAGGAGCTCTCCGGCTCCACGCTGGGCCTGAAATGGGACCCTAGTCACTGTGGCCCCTTGGAGTTTGCGTAGGTAAGTGTGCAGAACAAATGCTGAAAAGTCTTTAAAAAGTTAAAGGGACTAGTTTGCCCCCCCCCCCCCTCTTTCTCTCTCTCTTTGCTTCCCACCTGATCACCTACATTTTTCCTGCACTTCACAGTGTGAGCAGCTGTGCTTCAGCGCTGTCACAGGAGAGTGTTTGTAATTGGAGATGCATGGAGAGAATAAAAAAATGGTGCATATCTATGAGTTATGCTGCACTGGTGTGCACAAATGAACTATTACATTTATTTATATTTTTTTTGTGAATGTATGTGAATCTTTACCAGATGTTATGCAGATCTATATATAAAGTCTTCACAGCCTTCCAGCTGGTAGCCAAAATCATTAGACATTGATATTTTGTTGAATTTAGGTTCTGACATCGGTTGTTAAATATTCAGCGTCAGGACATCTAATGGCAACAGCAATTTGACACACAGAATACTGAAGACAGAGGACATTTATAATATATATATATATATATATATCTATATATATATTTTACTTTTTTCCTGCCTTTTTTTCCATGTTTTTGAAGGAAATCAAACCATTTAGCCCAGGTTTCAGGGGTTTCAAGGTTTAAAATGTCATCAACCAGATTTTTATACCCACCAAAAATGTATCTTATTAACATCCGGTACCAGCTCGGTTAAAACTAAAGTAGCAGGTCTTTGTCAAGTTGATTCACTTGTGAGGACTGATACAAAGCCACTGTTTATAAAAAGTATATTAATACCATATGTGTTAGCTGCAGTATGGGAACAAGTGGGACTGATTGTGGTTTGAAATGATTACCACAAAACTGGATGGACCAGTTTTGCACATCAAAAAAAAGGAAGTCAGGATCAGGGAAATAGATTACTCCTAAACTTACTTGAATATAATATGCTGGTTGGATATAAAATGCAAAACTTAACTTAAAAAAACTAAACAACATGAGCAATACAAATGTATTTCCCTCAAAGTCAAAGAATGCATCACAGCAGACTGTGGCACAACAAAAAGCTGGCAGCTCTGTTGCTTGATAATGATATCGGGGTCCCACAGCTTCCACATGAATTACTATCTAATGGGGACCCTTCTGGTGGTCTGGTATCATGGGTGCTTGATCCAAGTGCAGGTTGGAAGCCCTTCCTGCGCCTTTGTTTGAGACAGTCAGCCAAGACTAACTGGGATCATCCTGGATCAAAGGTGTGCAGGGAAGATGTCCAGGAGAAAGGCATAAGTGTGTCCTTTCAACAGCAATAATGGCTAAAACAAATCCAATCGACAACTTAGAGTTCCAAATTTAAAATTCAGTTCATAAATCTTATGAGAATGCAGGTGTGAAGGGGTATATGATCTCACAAGTATAACTCTCCCACCACATCTGCCCGTATTTGTATTTTTGTTGTTTTTCGTAGATTCTTACAACATTCCCAACACCTGCTCACATATCACAGAAATACTGTTTTGATTTACTTGCAAGTCGTGCTCCTAACCCTCCGCTATCCCATCACGCCAAGTCATTTAAGGCATCTGTGGCCTCTCTGGCCCAGTCTCTGCAGCCCCATCAACCCCCTGCCGTGGCCCACAACAGCGCATGCCCACTTGGCTGGGCCAGTCGGGAGGGCAGCCGGGCCAGGACTCCCAGGACTCCCAAGCATCCAGAGCAGCTGGAAGTCCCATCTTCCCATCCTGCTTCTCAGCAAAACAATCAAAACACAGAAAATCTATAATAAATCAGTCTCAGGCTCTATCTGGGAAAAAGGGGGAAAAAAAGAGGGCTCCGTCTAGGAAATTGATGTTTGAAAACTGAAAACAAGAAATGTTTTCAGTTTGAAGAAAACAGGTTGTTAAATAGCTTTGAGATTTTAAAGTTGCTGGTTCGAATCTGCACAACAGCTTGGGGAGCGGAGGTGGGTAAAACAAATGAGTAAATCCTGCAACCCTTTATAATAAAGGCTTAAAAAAATGCACCATAAAGTAACGACCTCTTAACCTCTTGAATTACTTTGGATTAGCAGAACCTGTTTAGTATAAAAAAATTAAAGAACAGTAAGGTTTTTTTTGTTTGTTTCTTTCTTTTTATGTCCTCATATTAGGACATTCTGTTTATTTTGTATGAGTGTGTAATAAAGTAATTTATTTCAATATCCAAACAAAAACCACAATAAATAAAAAATAAAATTAAAAAATTAAACAATTGTTTAATGTTTTGTAACTCTATGGGTTAGGGGACACGGTTCAAGTCTGAAACAAAACTAATCATTTTAATGACTGAAAATAACTGTGCAAAATAAAATTGCAAATAATGCAAAGGAGCCTTGTAATTTAGCCATTTTGTAAGTCTAGATAAATTGTCCTCGCTCCAAACTCTATGCTGGACATGTCCTATTTGTCTGTGGAAACAGTCTGTCACACTTAAATATTTATGTAAAATGCTGCAGTGATCCAATAATAAAGTCCTAGTGTCCTCTAACAAGTACTTTCTTATTAAGAAGGCCTTAGCTTGTTACTATTGTTAAAGTTGTTTGAATCTGTACTCTGACAACCTTATTAATTCATGTCTGTCTCACTGCAGTTCTTCCCTCTGTACATGTCCCTTGAGAGGTGGTCTCTCTGTGCAGCCTGACCACACCTTCAGGGCGTGGCCTCAGTCTATAAAATGGCCGTCTTAGCCCATCAGTTCCCTTTCTGTGGCTGACGGGCACATGGCCCATACCCTGTTTTAGCTCTTTTTCAGTTCACACACAGAATACATTCATCCATACATACGCTACACTGACATGCCATATTGTTCATTTTCAGTTTGATTATGTTGAGTTCCTTTCCTTGCCAATTTTTAACTTGCTTTCTTTGTCGCAAACCAGAAGCCAGGTTTGCAACAGTACGCACTATCAAACTACAAGTGTTACTCAACTTAAATAAACTGCCTTGTCTACTTTTGTGTTGGATTGGTCTATTGTGGTTTTGTGACCAAATGGTGAATAAAAGTGTCCACAAATGAAGAAAACAGGTTGAAATTAAGCACATTGAAACCCAACCTGCAATTCTGAGAATGCAGGATCGCAGGAGGATAAAATCAAGCAGCAATCTCCAGGGCTAAAAAAAGAAGTGCCAAAGACTGCAGTTCTTCGAATGGCCACTTGAAGTGGTTCTAAAAGCAAGTCAATCCCCCATAGACCTCCATATTAAAATGCCTGACTTAACGAAATAAACAAAATAAAATAAACTGCCTGGTACAAAAAATAACAGTCTTGGTTTGCTAATTTCTTCAGACATGACAACTGTGTGGTGGGATGATTTTTTATTTAACACACCTGTTTAAATTTGTTAAAATATTAGCATCTCAGGTCACTTCTGGCTCCAAAAATACAAGATTTTGACGACCAAAATGCCAAACTCAAGTCCACCAACCAACGAGTGATGTCACGATTGCTCTGTCCATAATTTTCGTTCAGTCAATGCTAAATATTTGCTATGTCTCAGTCCTGCACTTTCTATAAAGGCAGAGCTGAGGTAATGTGATTACCTCTGGGTTGCACATTTGCAATTGTGCATAAGTGAATGCACAAGTCTGCTGATGTGATTCACAGTTCAAACTTACTTAGCCTCATTGAGTTAACCCCTCTAACCTAAACAACTGTAATGGAGAGCATGAAAAATCCCCCTCTTTCTCTCTCTCTCTCTTTTCTCGCACCCCCCAAGCACAGACACACACATACACTCACACACACACACACACACTCTTTAGTCTGACCACCCCAAAGCTAATGCAGTTGACTCGGAAGGTCATCTGCAGTTCACCGTGAGGTTAGAGATAAAGAAACACGTATTCTCTTTTTGTGTTTGCCCTCGTCTTCTGGGGATGAAAAGAAAAAAAAACAAAAAAAAACACCACAAAGGTAAGAGGGGGCCAGAAAGATAGCTTGAGTATTTATTTGTTAAATTTGTTCTCAGGAAATACAGAGATTTTTTTTTAAGAATCATTCTCGATTTCAGCTGTATGACTCCCATAAGTAAAATCCAATTACAAGATTTTCTTAAAAAAAAAAAAAGTCCTCCCCACTGTGGTGTCTATTTTGGTGGGCTCACCACCGGGCCCACTTGTTTACATTAAGATGAGCTGGATTCTTTCTCCCTCACTCACTTGGAGTGATTTGAAGTTTGCTCTCTCATCCATGTAACTAACGCTGAGCGAGGCCAAGCTAGACTGCATCTGAATGGGCCTCGGAGCTGCTAGAGGAAGAGATTCATAATCACGGGGTGAGATGACAGGTGGATCAAATTTCTAAACTTTTTGTGTGAGCGGCGACAGGCTATCAGTCAGTGGGCAAAGACGGTGTTTTCTTAACCCCAGAGTTGCATTAAGTTGACATCCTGCTGTAGCGGAACTAGGTGACATATTGATGTGGAGGAAATATAACAGGCGGGAAGCTTTAAGACTTAAAGGCTTGGCAGGGGAAAAAAATTACAAGCAAGAGGGGTTTGGGGGTTTTATGGGGAACAGTCAAACAAAAGCGACCATCTTTATGGTCTGTCTGTGAATATGCCTGCTTCAGCTCTGCAGGAAGTTTGTTGTCTTAGAATAAAAGCGCAACAAAAGAAGTGAAATCAAAGATGCTTGTATTAATTATGATGATATAAAAAAAAGACATTTCCCATAAACAAAAACACCACCTTTATCGATTAATACCAGTAAACACCAAATGGACACCCTACAGCAATTTTTCAATTTAGAACTTGAATGGTGATGCCCCCCCGTAAGCCGAGGGAGTATATTGGTGACTAAAACCCATGCATCAAATCAAAGTGGAGAGTGTTACCATAAGCATGAAGACAAACTGCTCTCACGTTTCTAAGTACAGAAGTCTACGTTCAGTTACTTTGTCACAAATCACTGCAAGGCTTCCCTCCCAATCCGTCATTTCAGGATTACCGGGGAGTTTTGCGTGGTGCTGCCATCGGCACACAAGCCTGTCACCTGCTCAGTGGGGGTAATAATTGGTATGAAATAGCGTTATGGACAGCTGAAAGGTAAGTGCTCTGATTGACTGGGAATCCACTCCGAGGATTCCTGTTTTACACTTTGTCAGGGTTCTCGCTTCTCCTTAACTCTTTTTTTTCTTTCCTCCCTTCCCCCCAGCTCTGTTTTTTCTTTTTAGTGCTATGGATTTGTTGTCATGGAGGCCTGACAATCTTGCTGACACATCTGTCAGAAAATGATTTTTTTTTTCAGCTGGCCCTTGATTGACTCCATTTGTGGGGTGTAACTCTATCAGAAAACGCCAGTCTCGTGCTCACTCAGTCATCGTTTCTCTTACTGCTGGAGTGCAGAATCAGACAGAGAAGACGAGAGATAGAAATGAGGAAAGGAGTGATGTAATAAAGAAACCGAAGCACTCATTAAAATATCTAGAATATATTAGCTTTTATATTTTAACCCTTTCAAATCTGCAATACAAATGGTCCACCAGTGCCTTCATTGGTATTTTTGTTTATTGTGAAGTCAATTTTTGGTGTATCCTCAAATGCTTCATATCCCTAAAATCTGTACAACCTAGGTTACAAGGTCATGTAAGTCAATAAACCATAATAATTGATTAAAAAAAAAGAGAGAGAGAACTTGTGACACTAAAAAAAATACCAAATTTCAACAGTTTTTCATCAGATTTTACAAATACAAAACATGTTAAATGCAGAAACATTTGCAGAGTACAAAGGCATTGTGATGGATTTATCATTAATTCCTCTGGCGTCACTGCACACTTTTGCACCACATGTTATGTTGCATGTTATTGCTGTTATGGTTTTTAATTAGAAAATACAGAATTATGCAAACAACGACCTCCCATGGCCATTAAAAGGAAAATCCCCAGGGGAAATTCTAGCAGAATTCTGGCAAAATACTACCTTTGCACTGCAAACAAGGTTAGGTAATGTAAGGTACTGGCATAATGACAAGGAAGACAGAAGCCTTAGCCTTCTGCTGCAAAAAGAATTAATTTCCTAACTGCTATGGTTCTTATTTTATATCTATTTAAACAGAATCATGCAAACAATGACCCCCTGCGGCCATCTGCATTTTTAAAGGATTAACTCTTGCCATGTTTTTTTTTTTTTTTTGTAATTTATGTCATTATTCTGTCATTTATGTCTTAGTATGTTCTGCACTGACAGGAGAACAGATGAGATTGAAGACAGGAGAAACCAGGGCGGAGAGTGAGCGGTCACGCTGCATGGCAACGCACTGCACGCCTGTATGGAACAAACATGCGTAGAAATCTGTACTATACCGGAATGTGCATAACAAATCACACACTACACGACATGCATCTGACAGGGAACAAGAGGAATTTGTTGCGCTCTAACACTTGAGATGAAGATAGGAAGGAGATGGAAGGAGGAAAACCGACACTTGTTTGTAGTAAAACACAAATCTGAGAGGCGGAAGGACATCTTTTGTAATACAGATGTCTTTTGATGTTTGCACAGGTTGATAAAAAAAAGAACCAACTGAGAAAAATATATATAGACAAAGACCCATTCTGAATTTGTCAAACTGCATTGTGGGAGGTAAAAAAAAAAAAAAACATGCCTCTCTTTCACATCACCCAGCTGTTATTTGGGTCTTAATGCAGCAGCTGGTATTAGTCTCTCAAAAGGCAAAAGCAGTGTCCGTGATCCTCCGAGCCTCACATATTCTTTTCTATGGCTTATCAGTCGGAGAGCCAGAGGAGCTGTCCACTCTCATTCTCTCATTGGAGAGCACATGTCAGGACCTATTTGCCACTGGTTACTTTGAGAGTGACATCAGTGATGACCCCTTGACCCCCCGGCTGACGGAGAAATGCTTCTGCAATAGTTTTCCATTACAGAGGCGAGAGAGCACGGACACCAGACGGATATGTTGAAATGGGAAAATAGGAAAACTGGAAAAGGCATTTAGACCTGTATTTGACCTATCATGTTTCAGTTTTCCACGGGAGGCTTTTATGAAATGAGTATTTGACCCATAAACACAGCCTTTGTCATCTCCTTCTTGTTTTCTCTGTGACTGTCCAACAAAGGCTATTACAGAGGATAACGCAGGGGTCATTACACCAACACACATAACTTAAATTGGCTTGGTTTTGTCCTCCTTTTCGTCTCGATGACGTGCACCTGCTTGTCAGGCTGGCTATGTGTGAATCAGCCTTGAATGTTTCTGTAGAGTTTCGAATTAGGGGACAAATTGTTTTGACTGAGCTTTCGACATGCTTCTCAACAGGTACGATGGCAGCGTTTCATATAGATCTGAGCTGAGCTAAGTCAGTCCAAGAGCACTCTGCTTGAGATTGCCATTGAAGTCCTCTATACAATAAATAATATGGGGATAGCAGCTGAATCCCAAACTCCTTTGTTTGAAACAGATATACTGTACAGGTCTGCAAAAGTAAACTGACAAACAAAAAATGAACCTGGAGCCTCTATGAACAGCTTGAACAAGAAGAGAAGCGCAGTTTCTCACTATGACCTCTAGGACAGACTAGAAACAGGTATGAGTTTTTCAGCTGTGACCAAAACCTTACAAATGTAAACCTTACCGTTGCCAAACTATTGAAGTAATAGTTTGACATTTTAGGTAACATTAACTTTTCTGTCTTGTCAAGAGCACACTCATGTCTGCATGCTAAATGTGAAACTTATAACACTCATTCATTAAAGGGACAGTTCACCCCCAAATCAAAAATGTATTTTTTTTCCTTACCTTTTTCTTCTTACAGTCTAGATTGTTTTGGTGTTAGTTGCCAATTTTTGGAGATATCGGGCGTAGAAATGTCTGTTTTTTTTCTAGTATGTAATGGAACTAGATGGCATTTGGCTTTTGGTGGTCAAAATGCCCAAAAAATAGGCCTACATTTGAAAAAGTCAACATTATGACCCAGAAAATCCAGAAAATCCACAGACCTTATTGTGAGCACGTTTATGGAAATATTTTTCTTTCTACCAAACCACACCCATTAACTGACAGATGGAAACGTTCATCTGGTGCTAGTTCACCTACCACCACTGAGCTAGCTAATGTTCCAGCTTAGCTGAGTAGGATGCAATTAATGTTTACATCAACAAATAAGATATGGCATGGTAATAATTAAGAGGGCTTTAGAGGTGTTGGTAGATAGATTTTATATCCCTGCTAAAATAAGCTAATAGGCCTCTGGCTTTGGCTTTAATAGACAGATATAAGGGTATAATCTAGCTCTCAACACAAAAGCAAATAGAGAACAATGCCCAAAAGGTTAAACTATTCTTTCTAGAAACTTAAACCTTGTTTAAGGGGCTGCTGTGGCTCAGGAAGTAGACCGGGTCATCCACTAATCACAGGGTTAGTGGTTTGTTTCTTTATTTTTTTCTTTATAAAAATGCAGCCATTCCCCATTTTGACAATAACACCAGAGTTGTTTATTTGCTGAAAACTGACTTATAGGTCACCTTTTTTCATGGAAATCACAACATACAGTGTCCATATTGTGGTAGCCTTTGTTCCAAATCCAAATTTGTGGTAAAGAAATGTAACATTGACATAGGTCATATAAATAAGCAGCAGTACAATCTCTTTTCATACTCATTTACACACACGCCCTTTTTCATGCTCATTTTCACTGATGCCACATACCATATCTTTCAGAGTAATCTCTGCTCAAAAGTGTAATATTCTCTCTGCCAGTGGTGATTATGTACTGTACATGACACCAAAGCTCCTCACTCAGATTCCCAGTCGTTATGCTGCAGTATAGTCTTTGACACTTGTAAATCTATTATATGAATGCCATTAGTAGCATCTGTTCTACTCCATCAAAGTGTGATTGACAAATTACCTGCTGTAAACCATGAACGGGAAAGCAAACTGTGTAGGAAGATGTCCATTTAGAGTGCTGATTTATGTAATATGACAGGGATGCTTTGATGGGGATATTTCTGCCTTATCACCCATTATGCTTCCCTACAGCTCACAAAGACACATGTCACCACGTGAAAGCTTCGCAGGTCAGTCTGAAGAGACAGCAAGCGTGCTGGCTAGTCAGCCACCACGGCTGGCCTTTGCCTTAGTGATAAATTACATTTATGAAAGCTGCAATTACCTGATTACCTCGCCGCTCCGGCTCCCACTCACTAGCAGGATTCATCACGGCCCTATAATTTCATTCAAATTACCCATGAACCTTAGTCCATAGTGTCAACACTAAATGCCATTGTGACCCTATTGAGTGTAAGTAATGTCCTCCACGGTCAGCACAGTAGTGAGTGAAATAATAAGCTGTTTCTTAAAATGAACATCAGAGGTGAACAGAGCGAGGCAGACAGATATGAGCATGCGAAGAAGTGACATCCCAATCACTCAGCGGAGGATTATGAAAGGTGTAGTTTAGATGCTGGGATTGGCATGGAGCAGCTGGCATTGTGACATCGCCCCCTAGACCATCTTCAACCGTGAGCCCCACAGGAAGCTTGCAATAGATGATTATTTCCCGTTCCTCCCTTTCCCCAAGCCAAACTGACCTCCCCAGACCTCCCAATATACAAGCTCCTGTATTGTCAGACCAGCTACACCCTCAGGATTCACAACACAAACTCACCGCTGTGCTGGTATGGGCCCTCCTATGGTCCACCATCTCTCGCTCAGCATGGAGGCGGTACTTCTGATTCTGCTTTTGCACACCGAACTAGCAGAGCTATGAAATTTTATACAGCGCTAAACTCTTACGTGGCACATCAAAGGTGATCAAGTTGCAACAACTCCCATCTCCAGGAGGTGCCTCGCAACGTGAAAGTTAGGAGTGAGCATGAAGTTGATTTCCTCATGCATTCATAAATTCATTAGTCTAAACTTTTTTTTTTCAGTGTATCAGTTACATTAAGCCTCATTAACTTCTTTTTTCCTGCTTTATATTAGCTAATTAGCTCAGGGGTGGCCACAAATTAATTACCATCTTCTACAGCCTCATGCAATTGCATTGTGTTTATTTAGTCTCTCCTATTAACTTTTAATCTTTTCCTACTCGTAAAAACAGGCAATTAACATTGTTTGATAAACAAAAAATGATGCTAGCTCAGGGATAATCAGCAGCTCGGCATGTCGTCCTGACAAAATTACCCCGTCAGCTAATTTGACCCTCAAACTATCGTCAGTCCAGACTGGCTTGTGTGTGGTTGAAGAGCAGCATGTGACAAAAGTCTGACCTATGTGTCTTCTTTTCTCTTTTCTTTTCTCCAGTCTTTCCTCGCACACAATGCAGTAACAGCTGTCACATGATAGATGCCACTCACTATGTTTTAGAAAATGTTTTCTTCCTTTTCCAGTATGGCAATCCAGTAATATGACAGCAGAACACTCAGCACAGAGATGCCGCAGAAGTCTTCACTTTTCCTCAGAGTATTTCAATAAACCAACACAATGGCTGCTTCATTAGCCCATTGATTCATTAATGTAGCCATCATTCTTCCTCATATTCACAGAACACAAACACCAATGATACAAAAGGTAACAGTAATGATAACTCCAGCCACGGTCGAATTCCTGTTAAGGCACCAGGCGGCTATCGGCTTTGATAAAGAGGCCCATTTATACACTGTCTCCCACCACACGGTCATCCTTCTCCATATTCTGTGTATTGACCCGGGTTGTTCCTTTTATTACAAGCAGGTTTTTTATTGAAGGATGATTACATTGAATGATGTCAAGCGAGGGGAGAAAAGATCGACCAGAATAATGACGTTCTGGAGAGGGAGAAAGCGATGGGGATGGGCGGAGGGGTCGATGGCTGCGCTTGCCCTGTCTTTCCGTGCGGCCTCACAAATTGAGTCGCATCCTTGCTCATCCATTATTTAAGGCCGATCGGACTCTCTTGGCAACTATGGATTTGATAATCATTCCCATGTCCATATTAAATATGTGACATAAATATCACAGTAGGGGCCTGTCAATAAGAGAGCAGCAGTGTGAAACTGGGGCGTAAAGGAGAAACTAATATATGGATATGAGGCAGAGAGGAGATGAGAAGCTTGCACAGATGTTTTCCTGCTTCTGAGGCTATAGGAGCTGCAAAAGATATTGGAATTGTTCGGCATAACTACGAGAGTCCTTATACCTTAATGAGCAGGGAACGGTGCTGAACACCTGCATGAGGTTTTAGTAAACATATTAAAGGTCCCATATTATGCTCATTTTCAGGTTTACATGTGCATTTGGGGTTTTTGGGTTTCTATTAGAACATGTTAACATGCTTTAATGGTTAAAAAACACATGCATCTTTTTAAACTTGTCTGTCTGAACATGCCTGTGTTCACCCTCTGTATGAAATGCTCTATTTGCTCTGTCTCTTTAAGCCCCCCTCCGGAAAACGCCCAAACTGCTCTGATTGGTCAACGGGTCTTTCACATCTGTGTTCTCAGCATTTGTGTGCCGTCATTTCAGCCAGGGAAACAAAATACAAAGGGATCTGTTTAGACTGCTCGTTTTAAGTTTGAAACAGCCATTATAGTATAGTTGTGACATCTCAACTTCACAAAAATCTCGACAGCTTGTTTAAAGGCACAGTTTCTGGACTGTGCAGTTCTCTGTGGATTGAGTGTTTTGAAACTTTCACAGTATTAATATAGCACCTTTACCTACTTTGTGTTCAACACCACATGAAACATTTTTAAAATAAAAAAAACTTGTAAACTTATTGCACAAAAATAGTCCCGACAAGCATTTTACTGCACCACATTTCATCCACCAGCATAATGTATTTTTTTTATTTTATGACCATAACATTCCCAGCAATCTGAGCTTTGCTTTGTATTTAGTGCTGATTAGCAAATATTAGCATGCTAACATGCTAAACTAAGATGGTGACTATGGTAAACATGACCAGCTGAAGCAGGATGGGAACATTTTCACAGCGATAATTATCTTGAGCTTCTTCCATGTTAGCATGGCTCTCGACTCATAGTTGTTCCAATTTTAAAACACTTTTTTTTTGTTGTAAATGTGTTGCTAGCTTCCTGAAATGGCAACAGTATTAATACTTTCAAATCTTATTTTTTCATATGGTTTGTATGATATCAAATTATTACACGAATGCTTTTACAACAAGTGGACCATGACTGACTTTACGTAACCATGTTAAGTTGTGCACTTAACGTAAAGTTATGCAAGTAAAGTAGGTTAGGTTTATGCAAGTAAAGTTAGGTAGGTTAGGTTCAGGAAAACAAACAAACAAACATGGTAATGATGTACTTTCAAATGACTCTAAGTTAACTTGGTTTCACATAGTTCTAAACACCACCTTCAAGGTGAATGTCATAGGGTCCAGTCCAGTGTTTCCTGTGCTTTGTAACCCATCCAATGTATTGGTCATGTGATTGCAGCCTTCCCAATTACATGGGTAATACATGAATTCTTGACTCATGATTACGTGGGTTATATAAAAATTGTGTTGCATTACTCTTTGTAGGCATTACTATGAACATTGTATGTGGAGATCCATTGTTTTCTTATTTTTTTGCCACAAGAGCATGTGGTGACTAATTTAAAACTTTCTTTATTTTTTTCTGCCTGCTCACAGGCCTTTAGTGTATTGTTACTTATTTGAGGGACTTTGCTCTTCTAGTTAAGAGGCCAATTACCAAAAAAAGATTGTTGCTTATATTAGAACAATGCAATATCTACAGGCAACGAGAGCAACAAAGCAGACATTAATTCATATGAAAATGTGTCTGTGTGGGCAAAGGAGCAGTGCGCAGGGAAAAGGAGGGTGTCGGGTTGTAAGTCACCACATAAATAAGGTGGAGAGAGGGCTGATAACAAGAACCAGCATCTGCCAGGCAGGCAGGCAGTATGTCTCCTTTCTTCACGGTGGACTCTTCGTCTCCTGTGATTTTCTCCAGCTGCTGGCCATGAATACTGGCCTATGCACTCTAGATTAAAGCACAACACATGTTTCTCTGCAGGCTAGACTATATATCATCCCCCTGATAACCAATGACAAACGCTCCTACATATTGTCCCAGAGCAATGACGGAGTGTGAAAAAAAACGATGTTTGGATGTGAGATATATGTTACTCAGCAGATAGCCCGGCTTGACTTGTTAATTTGTGTTGATATAAGTATATTCTATCTAAAGTGTGCCTTTTTTTTTTATCTTATTAGAGCGTATTTTGCATGCCTGTTTCATATACACATTCAGCCAATCAGAGTTGAAACGGCTGCTCCCACAAAAAGGAAGTCTCTGAACAATTCTTTCACTCTTTTCTTCAGTGCAGCAGGCAAGAGCATATTGATATGACTTCATTAGAACATCAAACACAACTCTGCCTTTTCTGCTCCCACTTGGTCATAATGTTCTACCCAAAACATAACATGGCTGTGGTTTATGTGTCTTGACACTAACCATGTTGCACAATACAAGTGTCTTTGCCTAGACAGACTAGGTTTGCTGTTTTTTTTTCCAGTCATCTCCTCATGTAGCCTCACCATAATGACAGTGAGGGTGAAGTGAAGTCTGAGCTCATTCGAGGCTCACTCTTTTGTGCTTACATTAGACCTCTTGAGGATGACAGTGATTCAGTACTACTCAGTGAACAGGATGCTCTGTCATCCTTTTCCATCTGGGTGGCCTGTGTCTCGTTTTCTCACCTTCACTTGGGGGGGAAGTTACCCATTGTCATGTTAAGGAAAGCAAAATGACACTTTTTAGTATTTTCCCAAGGGCGGTTAACAATAATGACTAGACACAGCTGGTGTCTAATGTTTAAAAAAGTTCATTACCTCATGCAATTCACCTCTGTCTAGTAGCCCAAGTAGGGAGAGTGGTTTATTTGGTGGGGCTTTGAAATTCCTGTGGTCCCTTTCACAAAAGGGTGAGCCCAGGTAGAAATATGATATCAGGCCCTCCTTCACCTCTACTCTAGGGTTGGGTATGAACATTGGGCCGACTGATGACACCAGCTCTGTTCTCCACTAAGTTTGGCCATTTTTTCCTTTAATAGGCCTCAATGACAGCAAGATCCACTGCTTTGACCATTAGGCTTGTCTTTGTGGTTGGTCTGGAAGAATGGTGTCCTCTTTCCACAGTCAGTCTTCTAATGCCACTGTATAGTATCTGGACATGTTTGAGGACATTACAGTCACAAAGACTGGTACAGGGTCCTCCTATTGACAAGTGTTATAAATTAACATTTCGCAGAGGTGTAGTAGAGGGTATATGGGGGCATACGGGGTATACCCACTTCTTTTTCTGGCCCTTTACAGTTTCCCACTTATCATCCAAAAGCCATTGGAAGGCACTATGTATACCTACCTCCTCATCAGCAACCTATCTATTTACCTAGTAGTTCACCCACCCCATCAACTACCACGACATCACTGGTGTTTGCTACAAACATAAAACAAATGCATCCGATTACGGGGGGTTCCACAAGTAACAAGTTTCATAGTAAAAAGAATCTGTTCTTGTTTTTCTGAACAGAAGGAATTTCCAATATTATTATCTTATTCATTTAGAAAAACAGAGATACAGATATAGATATAGATTCTCGATTGAATGCATCATGACTCTGTATTAAATAGACCATGATCATGCTGGATAATGTGACTTCTCAAACAGGGATGTCATCTTAGACATCATATAGACTTGTGTCTCTGTATCAGGTGCTCCATCACACATAACCAAAGCAATACATTTGTATTACGTACATAGTATTTTTGTATCCCCTCAAGTGATGAGGTGAACCTTGCTGTTTTGTCATTGCGAATGCATCATTGCTTCATGATTAACTTTGTTTCTTAGCTTTGTCATATACCATTATGTTAAGATAATACACTATAATTCATGAATGACAGTAGTTTGATGACCATATTCCCTGTGCTTTTACGTTCACATCAATATGTATTATTAGCTAACATATGGATATCCATTGTCAGTACAAAGGGGCATCCAAAGCCTAATCTACATTATTTGGCAAGCATGTTTTGGCATATCTTTGTTTGTTTTAGTCAAAGTGGTGTCATTCTGAAATGCCCACAGTGATGCAGTGGATAGTATGGCTGAAAACAACATCAACAAAGTGTAGCCGATTTATTTACTCATGCAGTGGGCATGTTGATTGTTATCTTTTCTTTATTAGACTGTGACATAAAAGTGCATTCAACAAAGATTTTTTTCCCTCCCTGCCAATACACATTAGAGAGATATGATAGTCCTGTTAATTCATAAAACACACATCTGAGCACACAACAATTGCCTCAGTTAAGTTGGTGAACTCCAGCGTGACAAGTTGCAGATGGCTTGTGCTTCATCTGTTTTGTATTCAATCATGACAGGAGAGGGTTTATCTTTATATCATGACGATTTATGTCATGTCTCTCTATAAGACAGAACAGAAGGCAAGTCTGCCCCTAAACCTTTCAGCAATTTCCTTATATTGTATTTCATGCCTGACCATCTAATTATAAGATTATGCATGTGATTGAAGTAATTTGTCTTGACTTTCACTCATCTGTATATCCTGCTCTGCTGTCATGTCAGCTCTGTCAGCTCGCTTATTTACAGGCACTTAAAGATTGTCTGAGGGAGAAAAACATATCCACGTTTTACCATGGAAACACTTGCTTATTTACTTTTTTTATACTTGAAACCATTATCACGATGAATATTCCCATAAATATTGTTGTTAGGAAATGATGATGCATAAAACTGAGCAATAACCGCCACAGATGATGAAGCTTAGCAGCTTTAGATTGCCGGTAAAATTTTCATGTAAAAAAAAAAAGAAAAAAAAGAGACGATTCTCTCCGCCAAGCCACATCCTTTGCTTTAATGAGAGGACCCACTGTCATTGTTGCATCAGGATAGAGGTAAGTATCAGTGGAGCAGGGAAAACAAATTCAATAATAATTAACTTGGGTCATCTACTCATCTGCTATGGCTCATAAACCTTAGAGAAAATTTCCCCCAGAACTTTTGCAAAGCCTTTAAGTCTCCCACATGCCTGCAAGAGATGCTTTACACAAACCAAACTCAGCTCCTTGTTTCAGCCCATCACCCATTTTGCCCATGCCAAAATCCCTGATACATCATGGCCAACCCTTGTGAATGCATACATGGGGCTGTTGAGAATAAAACCCTAATGTTCTCTTTGGGCTCCTGGAAACCCTGGGCCTTCTGTAACAGCTGCAAAAACATACTAAACAATGTTTAATTACTTGATAATTCCTAATCTTATGAGTGCTGACTAAAATCATGTTTTTGAACTCATGAGATGTTTCAGAAGTCCATTAAGGAAAATTCATGGGGTCTCAGAGGCTCAAGCTTTTCATATGTTCTGTATCTGCCACTGGTGTTGACAGTACTTTGTTTTGCAGCACTACTTCGCCCCAAATCCCTGCAAGTCATTTTGGACTTCTGTTATTGGATTTTAGCACTTTGACCATAGATATGCCTGGTAGAAAGTTGATCCCAAACATTAGTAATGTCACTGTTCATTTGGTGATTAACACTAGTAATGGCATTCCAACCGAACAGTGTTGCTGTGGTCGCACTGGTGAGGAACTGCTCAATTTTGAAGCACAAACCCTCTTTGGGTATGTTATCACCGTTCTTGTGGCACCATTAGCAGTTTCAGCATGACTTAATGGTGCTAACATATGTTCATTGACAATGTTTAAGGGGTTTTGCAGCTCAAAATGAAGCCGCATTCTCATCATGTTTCTGCTGCAATGCCGGCCCTGTGGCGCTACCAGAGGTAATCGCAAATGAGCTGCACAACTAGCTAGCTACCACCCGACCCAGGTAGTGCAAAGCCAGAGCCACGTTTACATCACAAAAGATTCCAGTTTCACCATCTCCAAATCAAAAGTGCTTTGAGTGTAGTGCAAAAGCTCACCAAGTCAATGGAATAAAAGGAAAGGCCTCTTGTATTTCATGTTATTTTGCTTTTATTCTTAAAAATTAACCAGTTAGTTACTGGTTACTACAGAATAACATTAAATACTTAGGGATGTTGTATAGTCTTTTCAGTATTTGGCAGTACCTGGGCCTGCCTGTTAAGGTAGGCGTTGTAGTTAGAAAGTAATATAATAATGTAATATTTTATTTCAGAATTATTATTTTTTTACACAGAAAGCACTGGGGAGGAACAAGGAAGTAAAGCTTATTCTGAAAAAAAAAAAAAAAAGTTAAACAGGTTTTGGTTTTGATTTAACAAAAATCTGCTCTAAGAAAGAATGTTTATGATCTCACAAGTTTGCAGCACTTTAATGACCTTGGCTCATGACATTCATATAACAAAAAGCTTTACTACATGTTTTGCTGTGATAATAAAATATAAGTATTTAAGATAGAAAAAATGCAGCAGAGAGTTGTGAAGAGAGTTGAGTGTTTCTCTGTGGTCACTCTATCTACATTTGGTGCTTGAAAACCACTTTCTCTTCTTTACATTTCTTCTACTATCTTTTACACTCAGCCAGACAACGTGTGGCCCTTTCAGTGTGCCGGCTCTGTTGTTGTGTGTCGTATGAGCTGCTCTCTATGCCGGCTGTCAGCTGGCTGTAGAGCTAATATCAGGGCTGCCTCTCTGGCTGGCAGTCCCAATCAGACTCTGGAAGCTGGGCTGATTGGACTGACATACTCCATCAAACCCAGCATCAAACCGCCTCTGACCATACACTGGGGTCTGACTGCTTCGGACATCACGGAGTAGGCCGGTGCAGGCTTTTTTAAACAATCTTAATATAGATCACAGAGGTTTCTGTCTCACTGCCTCTCCCTGTAGAATTTCAGGAGTTTTAGATGCAGAAGTCTCCAGTTACTCATTTATACTCACAGAGAAGCCTGTGCACTTTTGTTGTAGAAGAATTATTATAAAGGTTTCCATTATATTCTGTTTATTTCTATGTAACTGAGTTTCAAGGGGTCTAGTCAGATCTTCCAGAGTTTTGCACCGTGTAGTATTTAATATCAAAGCATGTGGCATCAGGACTGGCACGCTTTGAACTGCTTTTAATCCAAGCATCTCAACTCACCATACCGCACTCCCCAAATAAAACTGTAACTAGTTTGACATAATTAAGTATTTCATATAATTGGCTTGACTTTAATCATCTTTAATCACCCAAATATATTCTAAAATTGAAATGTTTATGAGAACATGGGATTTTTGTGGGAATGATCGCAACCCCGAAAGCCTTGGACAAACATGTTGAACCTTCTAATTATCTAGTAGAGTCGAGGAAGTACACTCGGCATATGTGCCTGCGTGTTTTTATTCATTTCCGCCCGGAGGGAAGGATAAAATGTTGTGAAAATTTGTCAGACTGTGCGTGAGGAGCTTTACAGTGTCAACAACAATGCAAGTGTTTTCAGCAACAAACTTAAAAGGCACTTCAAACAATCACAGGCCTTGCTGCTTGTTTCCAAATTCCTAATAAGAATTGATTGCTTTTTAGAAATAGACAAAGAAATACAATTTTGGAGCTCAAAGCTGCCTATTACAGATACCTTAATGGAGCATTTGTAAATGATTTAATTGCCTGCATCCACTGACAAGCTGTGGCGCCAATCATACTGTCCTCTCCAAGGCTGAGGAGGTATGCCAATCATGGCGCCATTGTTTCCAAAATGACAACAATGTGGATTGAAATGCATGAGTGCTGCTTAGATAACATTTACCTCTCGACTCTGCATCCGTTATGTGGCAATTTAAAACCCAGGGGGTCCGACTTGGAAACTGTTGGGCCCGCTTTACAGAGCTGGAGCCTCCGCTTTGGAAGACGCATCAGGCTGTCCTCTGCCACCGCAGGGGGTGATGTCAGCACCACTAACCCCCTGCAACATGACACCCACTGACACATATAATTAGTCTGTATTCCATATTCAACAATAGGGGGGGCAGTCAGTGCGCAAGGGTGTTTGACTTTACCCTGTGGAACAGAGACAGAGACAACCATCATGATAAACAATCATATTTATAATAACAATAATGACAGAGACAATGGTGCTCTATGATATATTTCCAAAGAACAAGTGTAAAGTAGCTTACAAAGGAAAGCAAGAAACAGAGACAATTTACGCTTTGATCTCTGCATTGAAATGATCAGCTAGTGCCTACATTAGTATTTTTGCTTTTTGTGATGATGCCAGTTTTTGAAGCAGCTTTAAATGCTTCATATCTCTAAAATCTGTACAACCTAAGCTAAAAGGTTAAATTACAAAAAAAAAAACATAATAATTGATGACAGTACTCAGATTGTGTCACTAAATATACTACATGTAAATAATACATTTCTCTAATGTATACTCCATATGTTATTTGAACAATGCTCATTATTTAACCTGGAATAACCTACTAGATGATTTAGTACAGCTCTGACTCTGACCACTATTAAGTCAAGGCTAAAAACTTCCAGTAATGACTGCTAATTATATTATTTTAAATGATTTTTTTTGTTGTTGTTGTTAATCTTTGCACCACTTTTCATTTAGTAATTAATTTGACCCTTTATACATTTTCTTACAAGTCTGAGTCCTTAATATCTTTTATAATTCATTGCTTTCTGAATTCCCCTGTTGTGCAAAGGTGTTGTGATTGATAAATCACTCATTTCTGTGGCGCCACTGTGAACTTTTAACCACGGGTAGCGCAATGATGTCATTACGATGTTAAAACATGATGAAGAAAAAAATAGGACAGAAGCCTTAGCTTTCTGCAGCAAGACGAATGCACATTCTAGTTGTTACAGTTTTTATTTTAGATCAACATTTGAAGGATTATGCAAACATGCAGCCATTACAGGGAAATTCCCAGGGAAATACTGGCATAACTATGGCAAAACATCACATTTGCATGGCACATTGTAAGGCAACATAAGCTCATGATGTGATAACCTTTCAGCAGCAAAAACGGATACATTTATAGTTATTATGGTTCTCATTTTGGATCCATTTAAACAGATTCATGCAGAGAAGCTATTGCTTTATAAAGGGTTAATGCCAAAAAATATATGTACAAAAATAAAGCAAAAGTAAACCATAAAAAGGCACAAAAAGTATGTAAAAGTGCATCTAAAGAAGTTATTTTAGTGATGAGGCCATGATTGCAAAGAAGCAATGATCTCTTGTTTTAAATTATCCCCGTTTAAAAGGTGCCATGATGGCCCGCTGTATTGCTTTTCAATCCAGCAATGTGTGAAACTGAAAGGGCCGAGGACACAATTATATTTTCATTCCTCCTAGTGGCGATGTCGAATGGATCCAACTGAAGGCGGGGTTGAATTAATGATACATTTATTCATTATCATTTTAATATAGCCACAGTGCACAATCAGCTGCAATACAGCGAAGCAGAGCCGAGGAAAACAAATTAGCAGGAAAGCCTAAGGAATATTTTTTACCCTCTATTCTGCATCCTCGTGGCATATGGCTACCTATTTGCAACAAGAGTTCATTTGCAGATATATAAAGAAATCAGCGCGGGGACAAATAAAATTATGTAATAAAACTCAACCAAGAAGAAATATTGCCAGTGAAACATATGGCACTGTCAAAAATTATCACTTGAGACGCTAAACACAAAATACTGGCGAGTACAATTTCAACACGTTCCACCCTAAATGAATTAATTCACTTCATTATAGAGTGGAAAGGTAGGAGTTATAATCGCCTCAATTAGAGCAAAGCCATAAAGCGAAGATAATGTATATGTAATTTCTTTTAATTTAGCTACCATCTGTTTGTTGCAATTGAACGCACTGTAATATTTAGCTTTTCATTAGTTTGTTTTTCTCTTGGCGAGACAGATCATTGTGTATGAGCTGTTTGAATTCAATAAAGACAGGATTTCATTTGATAATGGAGTGTATTATTCATAATGATAGCTTCTTTATACAGTATTGGTGTGGATGCATAAAAAAGAGGAATCCAATCACACATTTTCATGCAGTTGATGCACTTCTGCAGCTTTTCCATCCCCAATAAAGGTATATAAAGCAAAGACGCAGTTACTGTATGCAGCAGCATAAATACCACAGGGTTACAGACCGCCTTTCATCTGGTTTGACTACTAAAACTCACTCAATAGTTCTCCAGAAGCCTCTCAAGCATATGTCTCCTCATCTGCTTATCTTGGCAAACACTTGGCTGTGTAGATGAGGGGCGGATGGAGGAGAGGAAGAGTTGAGTCGACTCCTTTCCCCTGATGTCCTCGCAGGCCCCGCTGCCTGGCTCGGCTGCTTCACACAGAGCGAGCGCGCTCTCCCAAACCTGCCATATGGGAGCCATAGCGCTTTTCTTTATCATCTCTCCTTTTATGCCTACTGGTTGTGTGGCTGCCTTTGTTGTTCAGGAATAATCAAATGTTGATAGCATAGTTCAAATGGACCATTAAGTATGTGAGAATGCTCTATGGAGATGGAGCAGATAAGAGACCAGGAGCCAGGCAGTCTGCCACGTTCAATAGCCAGCCTAGTGGTGGTGCTAATTTGATTATAATATAGTCATCTCCGAAGATTAGAGCTATTCAATTAAATATTCTAATTAACCTGAAGTATTAGGCAAATGATGCTAATTACAAATATCCTCAAGAGAGCTGGCTGGATGAAAGGCTCGGCTCGCGACTGATACTTCAGACCACTGTCTCGTAACAAGATGTCCTATATCATAGACTCTGCGAATATTAAATTCCTGGCTAATTTGCCTCAACCCCATTTGTTTAATGGCATTTGCATTTTGTTTGAAATTGTAATAAACATGTGTACCCGGCTCTTAACTTCACAGAGAAAGTGCACTCTTGGGGTAGCTTAGTATTTCTGTTTACACAGCTCCCCGGAACATTCTCTCTCTCTCGTTCTCTCGCTCACTCACACATGCACACGTAAACAAACACACACACACACACACACACACACACACACACACAAAGCCTGGCCCATTAAACTCAAAGTGCTTGTACTGACTGCATTGTAGCGGCATTATTTTCAGGCCCGTGCACAACATGAGATCAATTTTTTAGAAAGTGGGTGTTTCTAATAATTAGGAATATATTGATTTGTGAGGGGGTGTGTCTAATAATTGCTATAATTTTCATTATTTCCACACACTGTTGGTGCCATGAAGAGCGTGCATGTGAGAGAGGGGGCCACACACAAAGATATGCAAGTAAGAATTCATTGTGGGAGCAGCCCGTCCGGACCTGACTGCTTTGTCTAAAATCATGAAATCATCATATTTGACAAAGGTGAGGGGAAAAGCAAAGCTATCATGGTAGAGAAACATGTAGGTGCCTTCAGTGATTACTTTATATTCATAGTTTTTTCCACTCCAAGGTCCTGAATATGTCATGTGCATAATGCCGGCCCTCTGTGTGGCATTATAGTCACTCCAAGCAACGTGTTTCAATAAGGCAATTTTCTCACTGCCTAAGAACATCAGCGGGGCGCCATTCTCAACAAAGACAGAGTATGACATGTTATCCAAGCATACATCTGCAGGACAGAACTATACTTTATTAAAGGAAAATAGGATTTCACAAATGTTTTGACAAGCAGGGGGGCCGCAGGAGGAGGGGGAGAAGGGGTGCAGGGTGGTATTGGTGGTGGGGGGTGGGTGGCTGTTGAAGGCAACAGAAGGGGCTTGATTCATGGTTTATGTGCATGGTTCAGGAAAAGGGTTAGGTAAAGAGAAGTGGGGAAATGCAACTCGTGGAGATCAAATACCTGGAGGTTCTGAAAGCCACTACACCAGTTTTGACGATGGGGGACTGTCTCATCCTCGCTACACAAATCACAGCATGACAGGGGATTTGTGAGGGGGAGGGAAGGGGGTGAGATGAGCCCCTCACTTGTATCTAAGCAACTATACACACAGTCAGTCATGTGATCACACATTAATTACAATGAATCCATGATGGTGAGGACCAGAAACTTTGGAAGGTATTGTCTAAAATGTGTCACTAACCTTGCCGGAAGTTGAACCAAGTTCTATATAACCCTTTGAAACCTGGTTTGATTTCTTTCAAAAAACATGTTGAAAAGGCAATGAGCAAGTTAACTTAATGACACATGTCCCCCAAAAATAGAAATTTAATTTGAAAAAAAGTAGCAAGGAAATTACCTGAGAAAAGCAAAAACAAAACATATTTATAATAAATACTTTGTTGATTTTGTTATTATGGTTTATTTACTTAGCATAATTTTAAATATAAGCTTTATTTTTCTTTAATTTTCTTCGTCATCTTTTATTTTTTTCCTGCAATTTTGTTGGATATTTCTTAAGCTGGTTATTGCCTTTTTCCCCCTTGATTTTGACAGAAATCAAACCAATATGCTCAGGTGACAAAGGATTAAATAGCTTGTGAGTGGCGTCTCAACGCAGCACAAGAAAACTGATATCAAAACAGAAATTAAAGGGTTAATTGTCTGTTTTTTTTTTTTGTCTCTTTAATGTTTACTTACACATTTGAAATAAGGGCAGTGGTAGAAAGTAACATAGTACAGAGTGCCTAAGTGCAGTTAAGAAATACTACAGTATTTGAGATTAGTATTCATATCATTACATTTTTTACTTAATGTCACAGACTGTTTTGTCCTTTCTCCTTTAGACTTTATGGAAGACTGTACATAGTGTCTGTATAAGATCCATTTACATTTCCTTTATTAGTTAGTTTGTCTTTGTTTTCATTTGGTCAGCTTATTATTAAAATGATTGTGTTTTGGGGGTTTCAGTTTGCTGTGTTTTTTCTCCTCCTGTGTTCCTGTGCTGCCTTTCCTTCATTTACCAGCTACACACCTGTTCTGCATCAGTCTTGTTAGTCCTTCCCGCTCCTCAGGTTCTCCCAGAAATCAGCTCCCTGCCTTTTCCTCTGCCTCATCGCCTTATTCTCCTCACCTGAGCTTCTCTGCCTTTTTTCTCCACCTGCACTTCATCTCCTCATCAGTCTTGTTTATATTTAAGTCATGGTTTTCAGTTCAGTATGGTTGATATGGTTGTGTGGCTGTCTGCTGTTCCCATGCTCTGACCTGAGTAAAGAGTTATCTGTTTGAGGTCCAGTTGTCTGCTATCTCCTGCATTTGTGTCCACCTGCTCAGAATCTCATGTCATTTAGACTATACTCTGCCATGGCACAACATTATCTGACAGCTATTGTTTTGAGATGAAGCTTTCACATAAAATTAACATAATGAAGCTTTTAGCAGCTAAAGAGACAGATTTTTTTCTTTTTTTTCTCAATAACAGAAAAAAAGGTGGCAGAAACGCCCAAATACATTCAAATTGCTTTGCCACATCTGGATGTATAAATATGCACCTGTTTGCTACAAATTTCCCATATCTATTTATAAAAACTGTTTGTAGCCCAAAGAGGTAAAATTATTCAATATTTCACAAAAAAGCTAAGGTGAGAGAAAATTTGAAAAGAAAAATTGTATGTCAGATCTTCCCTTGAGAATCCTTGAACTAAACAATCAAGTAGTTAAAAATAACTCTTGAATGAAAGCCATTTTTAGATTCCTCCATAGGGAAGGCATGCAAGAAAAAGAAAGTTTTCTTCACAAGTGAGTTTTTGATATAGTCTACAAATGATCAATTTGTGGGTGAAGTACACCTTTAACAACCTATTTTTTTTTAAATTTGCAATATTATATATTACCTTTTCATCTGACACTTGAAGTACATTTAGCTGTTGACATTTTTTTTTTAACTTTTTCTTCAGTAAGATTTTGAATGCAGGACTCATACAATATTTGTACTACTAGTAAAGGGAATAAATACTTCCTCCACCAGTGCATTGTACCACAAAATGTAGCCCAGTGTTCCCAGGTGTGCTCTACCTTACAGCTATATTGTGTATTTCTGGCTTTGGAAGAGACAAACACACACAAAGGCATTTTAAATCCTCCTAAAATGTTTTATTTCTTATTTTCAAAAATGGCTGTAGGCATCCCAATTCCCCAGCATGCTGTGCAATGCAGCCTTGATCACCTCTGAGCTTGTTGGATGGTTGATACAGCAACTGTATTTACTACTGGGGGATATCATATGAGTCGGGCTAAGCCGGGAGGGATGATATCAGCTTTTGTTTGAGCCTCCGCTACGTGGAGAGACAGTCGTAAGTACTGTACACCTGTCTCATTAGGAGAACCATGCTGTTGACCCAGTGTATTAGCCTGGGCCTAATCCTGGCGGATCTGAACAGGTTTCCCTAAGCCTCTCATATGGATAAGTCTTCCCCTGAGCCACCATGACAAGGCTGCAGCACAATGGAAAACCGGGCCACACTAACACATCATTATGCTCTCCCAAACAGATACAGATTATGAGAGAGGCCGGGTTTTGTTTGTTTATTGGCAACATTACTGTCAAATTATTGCTCTTACTGGCAGGCACTGCAAGAGGCTGTTCACACCACAGACTCACACATATACACACTCACAGTTACGCAGCTATAGGCTACACATTCATGTACATGCACATCCTAAAAACAAAACACACAAATCAGTCCTGTTGAAAGCGTCCCTTTGTTTTTGAATACTAACAGGCATTTAGTTGTTACCAAAGTTAGGGTCACAACCCAAAATGGTTTATGAACCATTTTTTATTGGGCTGCCAATTGGCAGAATAAATTGCATAACAATTATTTATCTCTTCTTGTGAATCTTAACATAACGTGTTCACGCTCTCTGGCTGAGGTAATGTTTAGTGTGACTTCTGGAATTGTCTATCACACATATGATGGCAAAATGAAAATGCAAGAGACTTTATAAATTCTGGCTTCACCAAAGCCATCCAAAAATCAGTCAAAAGGCCTCAGCATGCTTTATGTGGGATGGGGCTGAGTAATGAGAGCTTAAAAATGGACATTTAGACAGACATCTCCAAATAAAGCATTCTTAGCATTAAGCGAAAGTCAGAAGCATTTCTTGTGCAAAGAACACACTTTCAAGAGACAGTGTTTGAGCAAGCTAACATTACTTGGTGTCATAACATTGTTTTAATGGTCAAAAATTCAAGAGCCCTTTTAGTCCAAAAAATGCTCCCTTGGACTGATAGCCCGTTTCTCTGACAGCCTGCTTTTCCGGGTTATGGACTGGATGCCTGTTATCCAAAAGGGAAACCCCCATTGCGCCGAAGTCCTGCTTCTCCAGAAGTACACATTCCCTGCACTTAGTTACAGTTTTCTTGTGGCGTTTGATCCACTGATCCAGAGAGTTTTTCACAGACTTGTCTCTGCTTTCCCGTGACTTCTGTGCACCCCATAGGTTGGTGTTTAAAGTCAAAACATGATCTTTCCCTGATCATAACCAAGTGAGTTTGTGCCTAAACCAAATCACACATTGAAAACAGCATTTGTAACAAATGTAACATATCCATGGTTTACTGAAACATACAATGTTGAACAATTTTTCTGGTAATTACATTTTTGAATTTTGAAACAAAGGCAATTGTTTGTTTTTGAGACAATGAGCTTTAGGTTCAATGGGACATTTTTCGGGTTTGTGGAGTTCAGAATTTTCCTAACAATAGGCAGTCCTTCATTACTTGTCAGTATTTGCTGCGATTTCTGACATTATATTGCTAGCGGTAACTGACATTCAGACACTGTGTCCCACTGGCATGTCCCCATTTCAATGAGGCAGCAAAGTGCATTTATTCAAGATTGTTTTTGACAATGAGACTCAGTAATGGGAGTTATTTTTGCAATAGTTGACTATTCTTCGAACACATTCGCAATACTGAAGCTAAATTAGAATTCCTTTTTTTTGCCCAATGTACAGCCTTAATCAAAAAAAGAGTGTCTCATCTTCACAAATTAAGATCCTGTTGACTAAAGCTATTTTTCCAGAATAGGTTCTGTTGTTGGGTTTGGCAACTTGTTCCAACAAAACAACAATTGTAAACTCCTCTTACGGAGCTTTCACACCTGTAGGTTGATTCATATCAGGTGGTCTCAGTCCAGTCAATAGGTACACACCAGTGTTTCATTTACAGCTTTCACACCAGCCAAACAAACCGCACCAACCGCATAAACCAACCTGAGCTCCTTTTAACAAGACCAAACAAGGTTGGCGTGAAAGCATCCCAGCAGAAAGTGAGTCCTCCTTTTTGGTGGCCTTTACTGCAGTATTGTTATAATGCCCCACATCCAACCCTAATCCTTTGACAGGATTTTCAGGTACTGTTGTTTTTCAATATCAAACCCACTTCTAGTTGCTGCCACCAACATACAACGGAGGCTTTATAATACTGAGGTTAGTCTAACTGTCTGTACAGTCAGACACACACACACACACACACACACTGAAGCACACAGAAAAAACAGTTTTCATCAGTGTGAAGGCCTACATCACGTCTTCATCAATGTCATATCAAGAATGAGAGACAGAGACAATAACACCTGATTTGGACTGGAAGTAGAAATCAAAGCCAATCACAAAGCTCCCTCTCCACTTATTGACTCTTTTTTGTAAACATCAAGATGAGGACATTGATTATTGAGAGAAGTGAAAGCAGTATCTGCTGCTTCTTTTTACATGTCCTTGTCATTTCTCTCTGCTGTTGTGCCTCACATCTTCATTCGCCAAAGCCAGAAGTAGTACATCTTTTATCAAACTGATGTTTAGATACATGAAAGCTTGAATGATGTTTTTTTTTTTATTAATGCTCTTTTATGTCCTTAAGAGGCTTCTTAACTTAAAATGTTGTACTAGCCATTCTCTACTGTAGAAAACAAAACCCAGCATGCCCACAGAAGAATATACCCAGTCTCATCATTGCCAATCTGCAACCGCGACCCTGTTGAAGATGAGAGCTGGAGATTGAACAAAGCGCTCAGTGGAAGGAAGCTGTCGAACCTCTGAGAGCCGTGTGCATCACGGCTCCGCCTGGCAAAATGCAAATGTCAAGTGACACTCGACAAGTCTGTGATTAAGATTTAATAGAGAAAAATGTGAGGCGAGGATATTAGCCTAACTAAGACACATCAGCCGGCTCTCCTCAGGGTGCCCCAGCCCGTCTTCTCACATGTTGTTGCAGCTGGGTGCAACTATGACCAGGTTGAAATGTATGAAATGTTGCCAAAAGGGAGCGTGTATAAAAGATATTTACCCCAGTGGTTCCTAACTTCTGAATGGACCACATGTGTATCATGACCATGCCAAGTTTGTGGAAAACTGGCTGTTTTTTGGGTTTTTTTTTATCCTCTAAGCTATAGATATTTTCTATGAGCCTCCAAGTAACATAGAGGAAAATGCAGGAAGTGTTTGTCTCACATGATGTGTTCAGAGACCATCAGAAATTTTACAATGACAATTTCTGTTTTTAAAGTTTCTAGCTAGGATAAAAACTAAACAAAACTGTTTCGTGAAAAAGAAATTACCAAAAAATAGAAAAATAAGAAAAAATGAGAAAAAAATTGCAAGAGAAAATAAATAAATAAACCCAAAATTTTAAAGAATAAAAAGTCCCAGGCATGCTTTCTTTGAACAAAAAAAAAAAACTTTTCCTCCTACAGAGGTCTAGGCTACCCCCAGGGTCCTCAAATCCTCAAAAAACTCCTGGTTTTTGCACTTTATTCTTGCAATATCTTGTATTCATTGTGTTTTAAGAGCACATTCTATTTACATTTTGTCAAATAAAACTGAATATGTAATTCTATGTAATTTCTCTTATGTGCAGACCTTGAATAATGACTAAGGAGAAATCTGGAACCAGTGGCAGGACCAGTTGAGAACCACTGATTTACACAACATGCAGTCACATGCTGATTGAGGTACTTGTAAGTTCCATTTGGGTTTTGAAATTAAAGGCTTTTGCAGATATTCTAGGGATTTTTGATTATTTTTATGTTTTTAAAATGATCTTCAACCAAACTCAGGATTTGTCACCTATAACTGCCCAGGAGGTCAAACAACACATGAAGGAAACATACCGAGGGATCCCGAGAGCATGCTCACGGGCGAAGGTCAGCGCTGCTCTACCAGTACTTAGCGAGCCACCATCGCCACCAACCAATCTCTTTGCCGCAAATCTCCTCTGAAATTTAAAAAATTTAATTTGTCAATGTCTTTCTATCATATGCTCCATCACTGTCCGAGCCAGTGGCAGGGGCCAGAGGCCCGGGGGGAGGGGAGGGAGGGGGGTGACATGCTGCAGGGCCAAGGCAGCTGCTCTCAGATGGGAAGACGGCGCTGTGATTAGGCCCTCATGCTGGCTGGAATTGTCCCGGACAGCCTAGAAATCAGATTATTAACTCTGATACCAGACACTCTGTCTCCTGACTGGGATTAGCATGAAAATTTTGATATGGATCGATAAGCAATCTTTCCCCTTCTTCACAATCTCCCAAGGCTTCATTAATCTGTGTGTATGTTTATGTCAAGGAATTAAGACATCCTTGTTAGCCCGTCATCCTCTCCCCAGCACATACACTCACACCTCCCCCCCAGCTCTGGTCTCTCAGGATGCTCGATGGGAACATCTCATAGAGATTTATTAAATCAAGTACTGACTCTACTTACCTCAAAGAAAATTGCCTCCTGTTCCTCCATCCGGCCTCTCAGGTCTCTACATAAGCCTAAAGATCACTGTCTGTTCTCCAAGAAAATCCACTGTGTTACACTGTAGTAATACTTGACAATATTAGACAAGACCGATGTACAGTAGACATTCGATTACCTAAATACATATTAGGAGACGGCAGAATAAATTGTATTTCATGACTCAGCACATACTATATTTCACATCAGTGCACCTTGTTATTTATTTTTTCAAAGGCAATGAGAGAAAGATTTATCAGTATTTCCACATTGGCTGTCCAAACTACCCTAAAACAACTTTTATAAATTAGCTTTGCTAATGATTTTTAAAATTTCTTTTTATTTGTAAAACAAATGTTACCAAATTTGATCAGAAAAAGTAGTGTTGGTATTGCACTTCTAAGCATACAGCACTATTGACCTGTATTACAACAGAATGTACTGTATATGTGTATGTTTCTGTCCTGTCTTGTATTTAACAAACTGCAAAAAATGTCAACAACTTTCTCTTTTCAAATGTGGAAGACATTTTCTATAAGATTATTCTTCCTTTAAAGTGATGTTTTATGTCTACAGGAAATAAAAAAAAAAGATTAGTTGGTTCAGGAAATGAAGGGAAATTAATTGACTTGTGCCATACTTTTTGGATAACATACATTTTAATCTTTGTGCTTGAAGTAAGGTATCAAGTATTTTTAAGTTAAAAGGCTCATGTCAAAGTGAAGTCACAAGTCAACGGTGTGAATTACGTCAAGTTGACTTTAAGCTTTTAAGGCTGTGACTCAAGTCTGACTTGAGTACAAGTTGTGACTCGAGTCCACACCTCTGGGCAACACTGAAAAAGATTTGTGTAAAGTGAAAAATAACAAACACAATTTAATCATTATCCAGTAATCACTGGTATGGGACAGGTGAATTTGAACTCTTCTGTGTCGAGCATCATTTCAGCCAAGTTCAGTACAATTTTAAGAATAAATAATAAATAGTCTTACAGAAGTAATAATATTGTCCACGGTTGCTTGGAGCTATATGAAAGTGGAAAGTGAGATAATGCATAATGTTCTTTTCCAAAAGCTTCAAAATCACTGTTTTTAGTGACAGATTGTTGGAGCAAATGCAAAGAAGCTGTCGTGACCAAACCAGTCACAACTGTTTCACCCCGTTCATGACCTTTCTTTCTTGTGCCAGGAAGTCACCATTTAATGTCTAACGAAAACAGCACTTCTTGAACTTTTTGAAGTAGTTACATCCAAGTGGTCATCATACAGAGTCAAGTTTTATCCCTGTGGATCAGAATGACTAAAACAGTCATTTAAAGACATTTGCATTTCATTAAATTCTTCCATGAACACCAAATATGGCCAGAAATGTTCATCTTAATGTGTCATTAACTCTGGCATTTTCTCCAAAAATCTGCCAGATGTGCAAACGAAATCCACGTTTCTCATGCAAAGCAGTGCCACATGAGAAAAGTATGAAAAACACATAACTAAAAAATTGGCAATTTACTTCACTTGTCTTAAAATAGAAAACAGTAATGTCAATACTCAAAACATTTTAATAACATTTTGCTGAGACAGAAATGATTATTTTGCAGGAGCTACTTAGTGTTCAATTCCCTCCCGTCCAACTCATAACAGCCCAGTGAGCGATGTTATGCGATCACTATGCAGGATCTAATATCCCCTCTTCCTTCCCTAATGTCAAACATAAAGAAATAAATATATAACTGTAATAAATAAATAACACATAATGAAAGGAATATGTGAATGTGTTGATGGATTATCTGAAACTCAAGGCATGGAGCGGAGAGTGCCCAAGCATAGCCGGTGGGAAAGGATCAGTGCTCGTATAATTATGACCCATACGCAGAGCATAATTAATCTCGCCTGCATCATTAGGAAACACGAGTCCAGCCATGTCATTAAAGTGCTTTTAGTCGTCCTACTGTCCTCCCTTTGCCCCGATGCACTCTCTGTTTTACCAGCCCACTGCTGGTCATTTACAGAAAGAGCACTCATCTACGCGACGGCACGACTCCTCACATTTTGTCTTTATGTCCAATCATGGTTAATAATGAAGAGCTTTAGAAGGGAGGAAATGAATGAATTCAAGTCTGGGGGAAAATATGGAGTCAGGTTTGACAGTGATAGAGGATTTCTTTGGAGGTGAACTTGGGCTATTTTATGATTTGATGAACTGTGTCTGTAAGCAATCTGATTAAATCTCTCCACGACTCCTTGGCGTGGATGGGAAAAGTCAGACTTCAGCTTAACTCTTTGAAGCCTGGAGTGACATCACTTTCCTTGTGCTGCTTTCAGACACCTTTCACAAGTATTTAAACTGATCGACCCTGAGCACATTGATTTGATTTCATTCAAAAACATGGGAAAAGACAATGAGCAAATTGGTAATAAATGTTTAACAAACTGAAAGAAATTGGTAGATTTAGAAAATTATCTTTTTAAAAGCTAGGGGAATATGTCTAGGGAAGAGTGTTTTTTTTTTTTTGGGGACAGTATCTTTATTAAATAAATATAATAATCATTATTAAAATAAAATTAAATTTATGTTTGTGGTATTTTCTTTTTCTTTCTTTCTTTCTTTCTTTCTTTTTTAAAAACTAATTTTATGGTTATTTTCTTTTTACTGATTTACTTTTTACTGATTATTTGCTAAGTTTTGGGTCATTTTTTTCTTGTTGGTTAAGCTGTGGGATTTTTTTTAATTAATCATAATCATAATCATACATTTTTTTTTACAAACATTTCTTTACTTTATTTTTTTATTATCATAACTACACATTTAAAGTATGTTTCTAGAATGACTTACATTTCGTAAAGCAATATTTCCAGGTCATTTTTGTTGTACTGTGTTTTATTTTTTGTGTGTGTGCTAATTTTTAGGTAATTTCTTGTACTTTTTACTGATTTCTTTTTTTTAGATCATTTGCATTGCTCTTTGCCTCCTCTCAGAATCACTGCAATTTGCTAAAATATTAAAGGGTTAACCTGTAGAATGACTCTTTTAAAGGAAACTCAAAAGTCCACGTCTCACACACGTAACATATTTTATGTGCCAAATGTTTTTTAAAAAAAAGGTTTAAATGAAACATAATTAGCCCCGTTTCCTTTGTGGCTTCCAAGTCAACTATTAGTAGAGTCATATTATTTACTAAAGTGCTAATACTATTCTCCCATGTCCATTAACAAAGTGAGGTATGTGTATAGGTAAGTGGATCCAATTGGCTAAGAGCTTGCGGTTTCTGCAGAGAGTGCTTTTAAGTCTGCACACTCCAAAGTATTGGACGAGGGGTCAGGTTCAAATTAATTAAAGGGCTATAAATGAAAGAGCCCGCTAATGACTGCAATCTTACCTACCCAATATTTAATATTTCATCATTAAACAGTAAAATGACCCGATATGATCCTAATACAGTCCCAATTATGCGGCATTGATCAAAGTGACCTTTTCATACTGAGCAGTGGAGAAAAATCAATCCAGCACCTCCTCCTCTTTTTTTCATTCTGCCTTACTGTTCCCTGCATACTAAAGTTCCACTGTTACAAATGTCTATATAATATATACGAAGCAAAGCGCTGCCTCTCGCATCAACTGACCCCAGCACAGAAAGCAATCTCTCCATACCCGTACGTCTAATTCTTTTGTTCACAAGCATGTTGTATTTCTCTTTGTGTTTGTTTGTTTTTGCCCCCCTCCCACCATCCTCTAACCCCCACCCCCTCTCCCCAGCTTGCCTTGTCTGCTGCCAGACACCCAGCCATGTTAAATCCCAGAAGCCGAGACAGGTGACGAAAACGGGGCCAGACTTCTCTGCCCATCAGTCGAGGCG
The DNA here is from genome assembly GCF_008729295.1 of Plectropomus leopardus. Taxonomy (NCBI): domain Eukaryota; kingdom Metazoa; phylum Chordata; class Actinopteri; order Perciformes; family Serranidae; genus Plectropomus; species Plectropomus leopardus. The sequence continues at coordinate 9,369,170 of NC_056469.1, forward strand.
CCGGGCTAGGAGCCATCATAATGGCTAATTCCTCCCCGCCTGGCCCAGAGAGCAGGAAAAGAAGCGAGACGGGAAAAGTGAAATCGGTACAATGCCTAAACACATTTCGCTGCAGGATCTGTCTTGATTTGGTGTACTGCTTGACACTCTCCATTTTCTGTTTGACTGGTAACTGCTGATGTGCTTTTTCCCTTGTCAACTCACCATGAAACAAGTTCAGTGTATTTCTAAAGATTGCCAAGTTTGGCTGCTGTTTAGCTCAAGAACAATGGAGCAGATCTAGTTGATTAAAGTTTCAATGACTAAGAAAACATTTGTCCAAGGAAAAACATTTTTATGTACAGTCTGCAAGAAAACATGTTCGCATGAGTGAGAGGAGATCATACTTTTTTCTTTTTCTTTTTTTGTTTTTACAAGGTTTACAGTGTTGAAGGAACCAAGGACATAGAGTTGTTTTTAACTTGTTTTTACTGGATGACTATTTCCATACAAACACACACATGCTTACTGATACACAGTACACCCACGAATAGCTTGCAAAACATTGACTTCATTCCATATGCATTTGCTTGTATAACTTTCCCAAAAGAGAATATGCATCATGACTTTTTGTGTGATTTAAAACAGTTTCACAATAAATGTTAAATTTGGGGTAAAGTTTCAGTGATTTAATTGCAAGGTTGTGTATAATTCATGGGGATTGGCTTAATATATTTGAATTTTTGCGATCGCAACATTGTACATAAAAATATAACATAACCTCTGATCCACTCATAAAAAATGAGAGGGATGTGTATAGGGTTGGTTAAATGAATATTAGTGCTTCAGTACATGTTCCGCCAGACAACAAAATATTTGGATTGACCACAGAAGCATTGTTTCTACACTTCAAAGAGGGCCTTATGGCTTACCATGCTCTTTGTGGGTCAGTTATTTGATGAAACTACAAGTCTAAGCAATAATTGAAAATTAACCACCACCTGGAACCTGAAATACAGATACAATATCTGCTATTATATACTAGTTATATTCAGAAAAGTTATTTTTTATTATGCGATATTTAAAATGTTAACACTATTGTACAAAGTGCTTCAAACCGTCATTCAGATGCAGCTAGCACTCTTGAACTTTTTGCAGAAAGCACACAAACCTGGCAACCCTGCATGGATCTTAGCAGTAACAACTAACCCTTATTTGGCGCTGCACTGAAATTAAATGACAATGTAGAACACTGATGTCTATAATCTCAACATGAAAACAAAAACTGTATCCACTCATCTTATCCCTGCTAAAGTAATCAGCCAAATGTGAGGCAAGTCATAAACTAATCTCCCACATCCGTGTTCACTGCCCTGCTTATGAATCATAGCCTGTTAAAACTGTATGGGCTTTGGCAGAAAGGTAAAAGATTACTTTTATTCTTTATGACTTGCCCGAGGAACAGCAGCTTATAATCCACTAAGCACATCTTAATCAATGTTCCCCTCTGCCACGCTGTGGCCTGTAAGGAGCAAAACAGAACATGATGGATATAATCTCTGTAAAACCCCACTCCCTGGAGCAGATTAATTATGATCTTTGTAAGTCATAAACACATCCTTTTAATTATTGATGGCTAACCCTTTGAAATGAAATTGAAATTAAATCTGTCTGATTTACAGTGGCAGCGTTATGAGCTGCCTTGCTCTCGGCTGCTATATAGAGAGCGAGGAGGTAAGTCAGCAATTGCATAAAACATTTCATTGGCTAAATGGTGAGGGATCATATGCTCACATCAAAATTAGTTCGTTTTCATTGGCGCCAATCGCAGGGTTTCAAGGTGAGCAGGTTGATGGGAAGTGTGTGTGTTTGTGTGTGTATGTGTTTGCAGGGGAGAGACCCCTGGTTTGCCATGACAGCTGTGCTTGAATCAAGTGTGGCACCCTCATATGAGTGAAAATAATGGAATCCTATATGTCTTTGCGCATGTCAGCGGTTCACAGCAGGCCCAAATGGAAAGTGACGGCTGGTCGCGGCTGAGGAGGGGGACAGCTGTGCTGAAATGGGAATCAGGCCACCACGAGGCCAACCCTGTGGCTGACCCGCAGTCAGGCAGAGCCGGGATTCAGTCATCAAACATCAAGCTGCTAAAAACCTCCAGCCTCTCATTTTCTGTCTTTGTTTACCTGTCTGTTTATAGAACATTGCAATAAAAGAAATGAGATACTGAGAAGTTTACATGTGATTGTACTATGACATAAGTTTTATAAATAATATTATAGCAAGCACCATTGAAGGATTAGTGCACCGTAATTACAATAAAAAAGAAATACAAATTTCACTCTTGTCAGTAGTGAAATGCAACTAAATAAATACATTTATCCATGTGCTGCACAAAAGGTCAGTTCTAAGGTACTTAATTTATTAATACTTTACTCATCAGCCTCCAAAATATGCGGATTTATTACAGATTAAACTACCCATTTTATGTAAAGTAGTTTATATTAGATCTGCTTTATTAAACGCTCAGGCCATGTTAAAACATTAGTAAAAATTTGTTTTAAAGGCACTATTTAGCACAATTACCATGTTTATTTTTGATACTTTAAACATATTTTAAAACTGATTGAGGATATAGCTTTTGCTAGCTTTTGGGGGGGTTATGTGGGAGGGGGGGGGGCATATAAAAGGGGGATTTGGGGGTCCTACACCATATTATTAAACACTTAATTTCCTGCATTCTTGTGAATTTTTATGTACCAATTTGTGCTTTTTTGCATCAATTATGGTGAAAATCTCTTTAATTTTGTCAAAATAAAAGACCTCTGCCTCTTTAATGTTTTGATTGGTAGGTAGAAATGCACATGTTCTAAATTTTGAGGGGGTCGTGTCCCCTGTGACCCCACAGAAATCCACATCTATGCTGCTGATTGTACTTAAACTTTAGTAACATTGTCACTGCAGAACTGTTCCTGGGATGGGCTGTTATTTTTTACAAAGTTGTAGTACTTTTACTTAAATAAATAAATCTGTATATTTCTTCCGCTACTGTCATTTTTTCATCTGTCAACAAGATCTCCACAGCAGTGCAGTTAAGGTTAATGGAATCATAAGCTGCACACAGCATTCAATGAGATAGATAATCACATAGAAAAAAAAATCATACTCCTTAGCCTACTCTACCTTGTAGCATTACTAACTGCCTTACCACAAGTGAACGAAAACAACCAATCAGAGCCGAGGAGTCTTTAATGCACCTTTCAGTCATGTAAACCACTGTTGGTGAACTGCAGTCAATCTGTCAAAATAGGCAGCGCTGATCAAACATAAATAAGTGAATTAATAAATATCATTGTCTATTTCTTACCTTAACTGTTTTCAGGAAAATATTTGAGTATACTGTTAAACTGTAACATGAGGAAGCTGGCCCAGCTGGTGGGTGGCGAGCTACGTAGGTCGACTGTCTCCAACATGGCAGCCAGGTCACAAACTTTTTTGTTTTACATTAGAGGTATTTGGTAGAGGGGGGAGAAAAATGTTTTTTTTTTTTTTTTCACAGACTGTGAAATGTAATGTCTCATGTAATTCTTTCAGAATATAGTGACTGCTTTAGCAAAATGAAACAGCTACTTTCATAAAAGTTACCAACTGTAGCTTTAAAGCATTGAATGAATACAGTAAAAATAGGATTATGTCTCTCTAGAAAATCTAAAAAACAGTAAGTAGAAAAATGCTTTTGTTTGTTTGTTTTTTAATTTTTATTTGAGGACCTAGCCCTTAACATATATACACCTTTTGAGGAGACATTTAATGATCACCTTTAATTTAACATGTGGCATAAACTGATGACGTACACTAAATGTATTATACAGTGAATCAACTTCACATAATTTTACTATTGTGATGAGATGGTCTTAACTGGACTTAATGAGCATGTAATGGGCAATGAGCTGCATTATAGAAACACACACACACATACGCCCACGCACACACACACACACACACGCTGTGACATCTCTATTTCGTCCTCAAGCCTTATTTACAAAACCGCCAAAATATAATTAGAAACCTCTAGCCTGAGATAAGAGGCGGTGGTGTATGGGTGATTTAAAGCGTCGTAGGAGTTTCTGGAGTTTGTGGCTGAGGGCAACATGCTCGAGTAAGTATGGGGGTCGGCTAACCTGGAACCACTTACAACAGAGGATGTCCTTTTTCTTTCCTATCACCGGTTTCCTTCCACTGTACTGTAACACACGTTAAAAACAACACCTCCCTCCCCTCACACACATAAGTTCCCCTTAATACAGTGCCCCCCCCCAACCTGCTTTCACATGACTAAACCATTATCCCCCCCCCCCAGCACCACGCATCCTAATCAAAGATACCAAGATGAAAAGGCTTTATTAATAAAAGTTCCCCTTCAGGAAGATGGGAACTAAATGATTGCTCAAATGTGCCCAATTTGAGGCAGATCTGCTGGCAGACTGGGCATCTGGACTGGGCGGGGCCAGCAGGAAACTCTTACATCTGGAAGCTGTTTACTCGGCAGAAATTAAGAGACGCACCACGCACAGATATACCACCCGCAGTCACTAACTTGGAGTGTAAGTGAGTGTGTGTCTGCGTAAGTAACATGTTTTTTTTCTCTTTTTCCTACCCATTCTTGGTGTTTGTTTTACCCATATTGCTCAATTCTTATGACAAAACGGTATGATTTTACTGTCTCCAGTATGAGGACGGAGCTGTATCTTGTATCATGTAGCAGAAACACTTCTAAGCGTCCACATGTAGCACACAATACTGTAGCTTCAGCGAGTTTAATGGATGCAAAGTGAGACAGATGCAGCTGTGATGCTTCATAAAAATCCATTTGTGCACAACAAGCCATTACACTTCTGCAACAGCGAAGGACATCCAAAAAAACACTTTACAGAAGATGTGAAATCTGTGCCCGTACAGCACAGCAGTGTTTTTTTGTTTTTTTTCTTTTTTCTCATACTACTTTTCTGCTGCTCAGAGGCTTTTCTCTGGTTGCTGTGGTGATGGAGGAATGTCACATTAGTCTGTGATTATCTCTATGAGGTCTGCATTCGGTTTCCTCCAACTTGAGTAATTGCATTTTTCGTCCTGCTTCTTCTTTTTTTTCTCCTTTTTTAATCAAACTCACAAACAATAAGCGGGCAGGCGTTGACAGAAAGTCAATGCGGCTCGGACAGCCGTTTGGTCTGAGAAGAAGGCCCAGCACTGACGCCTTTTATGCTTGGGATGACGAGGCCAAGTGGGCCCCATCACATGGCCGCCAGGTTAAACAAAAAGCCTCTGAGCGATCGGCCTCGGAGGGCTGAAGCGAAATCCAGTGCAGCGGTGCAGACAGCCACCACTGTGCAATTCTAGTCGTCAGACAAAAGACTGATGCTATCTAATAAAGAGGGCTGCATCCATCTCGAGCACACAAACATCTGCGACAACACAGAGAGGCAGAGAGGGAAAGAGAATGGGTGTGTGTAAGGAGAGGCAGGCGTGACAGTTGTTGACTCTCTAGCACCATAAATAGTAGCTGTGGTCTGTCAATGAGAAATGAACTAAATAAATGAAGACTAGGATAGTGGATTGAAGATGCAGTGCAATAACATGAGGTCATTCTAGAAGTCACTGGTGCTCAAAATAGGGTCTGGGGATGCTGAAGGGCCCTTAAGTCCACAGCAACAGTGAATTACAATAATTTCATATCAATCCAGTAGAAATTGTCCAAAATTAACAAAGTTAGGGTTCAACTTGATCACTACCCCCTTATGTACATTTTAGACAGTTTTACATAAAATAAACAAGAACTTTTAGGCTTGTAAGCAGAAGGGCTCTATAGATGGCAATGGTCTGTCAGTCAGTTTAACCACAACTTTGGCCCAAGCTGAAATATCACAACTATTAGATAGACTGCCATGCTATCCTGTACAGACATGTATGGTCCCTTGAAGAGCCTACTCACTTTTTCGTTTTTTTTCTTTTGTAAATAGTGCCAATATCAGATTAAAATGCCAATTTGTCCAATACTTTGGTTTATGACCAAATACTTGTAAAACTCTCTCATTGGCTGTAGCCTACTATTTATTTGGTGCAAATTATCAAATTTTAGCATGCAAACATGCTAGATTAATAGGGCCTTCAAATTAATATATGTCTTCTTCTAAAAAAATGTTTTCTGCTGTGGCACCCCTTTTCTCAGGTCACCGATTCTCAGAGGAAACTTCACAAAAGGACTGTGTGGCTTTTGCAGATGCTAAACCTGCACAAATGAGACAACAACAACAACAAAACAAAAACAAAATGTGTAATTCTCAAAGAACTCGCAAAGCATGAAACACTTCCCTAACTGTGCTGCCACGCTGTGCATTCAGGTAATATGTATACATTTGGTGCAGAATTGGACCCTTTCTCTGCAAATGAGCCCCATTTCACAAATGTTAGCACTCATTTTCACACACAGTTACACTGAAATTATTAGCATTGCCAGAAAGTTGGTGGTAAGTTAAATGTATTTATGAGAGCTGTTACCCCGACACTTTCCAGTGAACATGGTCTTAAATAATCATCTATCTTTTTCTTGTTTACTATTTTCCTGCCTACTGTGTTCTTGGCCACATGTGTTATTGTAGTCAGATGCACAAAAGGGCAAATTGCACTCAGCTGTAATACTTCATAGGCCTGTTTGCGCCATAATAGCCCATTGTTAGCACAATATCTTCTGCGAAGCAAACCTTGTGATGAGGCAGACAGCGGTGGCAAGTGATGCCAAATTTTAATTGCTATCAGTTGCTGCAATTCATTCTTTATGAATTCGTCTGTCAGTGTCTTCCAAAACATTATGAATCATTTCTGAAAAAGGAAAAAGAAACATTTTAATGATCTAACATTGCTATGGTAAAGGTTCAGTTAGGATTACCATGACTTGGTTTATAATCGGGATAGATCACAGTTCGGCTTCGAATGCTTCGTATTTCATACTTCAATGTTATGGTTACGACAATAATCACATGGGTAAAGTGAGGAAATAACTGCAGACATGGTTAAAAGAAACTGTTGTCGATTGTTGGTATGGACCAAGAAGTGAACAGTGGTTGCCAAAGTCCCACGTTTTTAGACCCACCCTGACCTTCTCCCTTTGCAGCTTTATGGTGGTGAGCATAGTAAACATTATACCTGCCTGGTATCAGCATGCTAGCATTTTCACTGTGAGCATATTAGCATGCTGACATAGTAAAGACAGCCTCACACAGCTGCTGGCGTGGCTTTTTAGTTCTGAGTTTTTTAATATTGCCCTCGTTTTGGGGTTTTTTTGTTTTGTTTTGTTTTTTTACCTGCAATGGCCCTAATATGCTATTTTACACCAACCGAGAGACAACAGCAAAAAAGTGCCTGTATGCATATTTAAGAGATGACAATCAGGAGGCTGTCACTGTTGCACTAATGATACATATGATCAAGAGGTGACATGTGCAGATGGCAGACGATTGCATTGTGATTAGGGGTGAAGAGGTGCAGACAAGACTGGAAGAGGATGAGACACGACTGCTGTTAAAATGGAATACTTGGTGAGAGTGCACTTTCATGGAAACACGAGGCTCATGTCAGCCTGCGTGCGATCACTGCTAACATATGCATGACAGCGGCCGTGCTGAGATGTTTGCTAATTTCCCCCCATTTTTAAAATTCCATTTTATTTGTACTCATTGATTTTGTGTGAGGATGGGAATAGCCGGCCATCAGAGCTCCAGGAATAAAATGCTGGCACTGACCTGTGCATAGATAATTCGCCATGAAAGACAATCAATAAATAACAAACACTCCCTAATCAGCCAAGGAGCTGACAGAATGACATTCCATTATCCCCATCTGGCCCAGTGCAGTCAGAACAGCCAAACCTCAGAGGGCCAGGTTTCCCCCAACACACACTTTCTTACCAAAGCCTGTCCGGGCCCTGATGTCACATCACAGTGCACACACACACACAAACAGACAAATAATTGCCTTACGGACACAATGTGTCACTGCTAGCGCCCGACCAAAAGAATCTCATAAAATGTTGTAAAATGAGCACGTACTCGGAAATGCAGATTATATGTTATAGAGACCAATTATGTGAGCACTGTGCTCCTCCACAACAAACAGATTTATGTGACAGTTGGATATAAACATTCCCTTGTGTGTTACATGAAAAGGGTAGCTAGCATTTGAGTAATTAAACAGCTCTGGAACAAGAGATAGGCTGTGCACAATTTCTGTTTAGTTTATTGTATTCTGATCAGAATGAGTGAGAGATTTGCTTGGGACATGATTGTTATTAATGAGCAGATTGTGGATTTCTTCCAGGTGCTCTGGTTTTTCTCCACCCTTGAAACATTTGCCTTTTAGATAATAGGTGTTGGGTTTAAGGAATGCTCCTATCATTGCATTTGACCAAGGCACTGGCCTCAGAACTTCAATTACTTTGCAAGCAATTGGATCAGCCCTTATCCAAGCAGGAGATCATTGGCAAGTGTTCTCCCTTAAAGATACATTAAAACACAACGCTCTCTCATTCCTAAATGACAGAACAAGTCGATTTCCACTGACTTCCAAAACAAATGATATGACCAACCCCAAAATGACATACAGTATATTACCGCTACAATGGACGCTGTTCTGCTCATATAACTTTCTGGTTAGGTTTAGGAAAAATGTCATGCTTTTGGCATTAAATTGGTACTTATGTCACGAACATAATGCGGTGTAAGTCACTTAAAATTGTACATCTTTAGCGTAGCATGCTACACATCCATGTAGTAAAGGAGGTATTACTAGCACACTAAGCAATGATGTTACTAAAAGAATTCAACATAGACTTCAGCAATGGAACACCAGTCTCCTGGGTGAAAGTCCTGTGTGTGTCTGACCCATCCACCACCACTCCAACCCACACTATGGGGTCATCTTTGACACGTGTACAACTTTACACAGACTTTGTTGCTTTTTATGCTACGTTACGTCACTTCCTCCTCTGCTCCTGTAAAGATTATTTTGGCCAGAAGAGGGCAAAACCATACAATAAATGTAGGTATTTGTCAGAATGAGCTGCTAGCAAAGTCAACCACTGTGGTCGTTGAGTCACTGAGGGAGGACTGTTAAAAGAAAACCCTTCCTTACACAACATTGGTCATTTGTTCAAATGCTTTAGGCGACCTTTTATTTTACTCAAAAGCAGTCTCTTGTGGATGTGCAAATTAGAGGTTTTGAAGGGTCTTTGCATTTTGCACCAGATGTAAAACTGGACAAATATGCATAAATGATGAGTATAAGACATATAAATTGGGACCCTAACTTGATTGCACTACTCAGGTCCCAGGTCAGTAGTTACCAAGAACCACGTGAACCCATGAAGATCTTTCCCTCAGATAATGTCTGTCCTCATTCAGAAGCAAAGGCAGAAGGAGCATGATGTTGCCACAGCGCTGTAGACTGTGGTTTGCATCCTGCCTCTTACCAGCAGTCAAAGATGTTTTCTTTCAGCCATGACCACAATCTTTTCCTAACCTATTCCAAGTTTCAGCTTCCTAATCCTACCCAAACCTACTGCGGTGGTGGCTCAGAGGGCTCGCCCCAGAAGCTTCTGTTACGCTGAGATCCGTGCGTATATGGACTTAACTAGAAACCATCTGAGACCATACAGTTGTTGCACACTACATCCGACAATGGCCCTGAACATTGGCCCCTGGCTTGAGTTGTGTGGTGTTGTCCGATATAAACGTAATTCCAGGGGTAGAGACTTGCCTAATTTCAGTCTGCAGTTCACAGACTCAGCAAGTTAAATGTTACTTCAAACAAAAAATACAGTCCTGCTCATTGTCGTCATAATCTAAACCACTTCCTGTACTGTAACTCCCCAGTCCCCACATAGCACACATCACTTGGGTGAGTCATGCAAATGAGGGGTTGTCTTCAAATGCGTCTCAGACCGCAGTTACCTCTGATTTATCAGTCTGCTGCATGGAGTTTGAAGTGGTGTGAGAGTTTTATGATAGTACATGGAAAGTTTCGTAGGATCATTTCCAGAGAGGATTATGCACTCTTTTGGGGATAGCTGAATGAGTGTGGATCATTGTCTATATATGGCAAAGTATATAAAAAGAAGAAATTATTTAACCAGAATGGAAAAAAAGCTCCAAAAGCATCAATACCTGTTTTTGCTGAATTGGGATATATGTTATTTAATCTGGTGATATATTTGGAGCTATAACAATCATTGCTCTTTTCTTAAGTCACACCACACAAACCTTGTTTTGTTGCTGCTGGAAGAATAAATGCATTTTCAGTGTGGGTTTTTCCTGGCCTAATTCACATTGGATGTTTAGAACAGCAGAATAAAAAGCTCTCATGAACTGATGTGTGTTGTGTGTGTACTTGCCAATGAGGGTCCCCTGGTCTCCCATGTTGACTTAAGGCAGTGTGGCTGTAAAGGCAGTAAAGCTCTCCATGTCTAAGCGGTTTATGGTGCACCCCAGCTGGGAGCTACAATACCAGTGGTGGATGTATATGCATATCGTGTCAGATATGTGTGTGTTCAGGCATTTGAAAAGGCAACGGTGGTAATCTCTCATTGGTGTGAATTACCCCCATTCAAAACATGAAAAGCACTATGATAGACAAGGAACAATTAACATCCTGGCTTTTGTAAAGGATGAATTTAGCTGCATAAACAAAGCCTCTTAACATGCAGCTGAACACATCCTCTACAACATTTTGAGGTGATTATGCTTGAATAAAGGATGAATAGCAATATAGGTACATTGTGTGTCAACACTCATGATTCTGCAGATTATGTGTAATCTGTTTTGTGTGTGCAGATGTGTGTGTGCGTGTGTATGTGTGTGTGCGTGCACTCTCTGTAGAGTCTCCTATTTCAAAGAGCCACCTCATCATTCATGCTCCTCAGCACGAGCAGCTAGTTTTCATAAAGTGCCAATACGTAGCATACGCTGAAAATGAGCGCCGTATCATGTTGCCTCTGTCCATGCCAAACCATTAGGTAGGTTTCCCTTTTTTTTTTTTTTTTTTTTCTTATTTAAAGATAGGACGGAAATGGCAAGCTGTGAGTCATGTCTCCGTTTCATGCTCCATTTTAGAAATTAAACATTCTTAATTAATCTAATGGAGCTAATGTAGCGATACTTCCTCTGCCTGGAATCCTTGTGTAACTTGAGAGGCACCTTGCAAAAAAAACAGGGGTGCTGGAGGGCAAAGTGCTACAAGCCGCCACAGGCCTTTGGACCTGTTCCTTACTGACATCATAGCTCTGGCTGGATGGGCTGTCTCAGTGGCTGATGAAGCATGGAGACAGACAATTTGGTATCACTTGCAGACCACTGCTACAATTCTAATTACCTAAACATGTATTGCTGCACAAGACAAAAAATGTCCAAGAAAAACACACTCGTGATGGCCCAAAGTTTTCCTATGAATACTTTAAAGAGTTGAGGTTTAATTATTCAAATGGCTCAATAGTGAGAGTTATTTTTTCTGCTCGGTGCTACCATCTCTTACTTCTTCACAACCGCATGTCACACATTTTCTCTGAGCACTCAGGGCCAAAATGAGTTTCAGTCATGGATCATGGCAAGTAATGAAATAATCCCAAAATGACACTGTGAAATTGCTGGATGAGAGAAGGTGCCGCTTGTCGGGCAGCTGATTCTATTCCCCCATCTATCTCTGATCTGTCGAAGTCACACACTATCAAGGAGAAGTGCCGCTGCTGTATATATTTGTTTGAGATGTGCTGGCTAGTGACAGGAGGGTGAAATCAGCCGTGCGGGAGTTATCGGATGTTCCAGTTTGTGCCCCCATAACATCGACATGAGACACCTCCTGCCTCTCCCACCCCTCATTTCTGCGGGCGGCGGGGATGGTTAAAGGTGGGGAGTTGAAAGAGCAAACAAGAAGGCAACGGCCACTCACTGACTTAACCTCTGTCATCCGAGTGCTCTGGTGTCAGCGTGCGAATCAAATCAAGATGAATGGGGCCTATCCCGGCCACTGGAGGCTCGCCTCATTGGGCCCAATTTCATCAGCGCCAGTAACTGTTCATATAGAAAGATTAATAGAGCGTCCGACCATGCTGCTGTGCGAGGAGGAAACACAGGCGCATACAAATAGGTTCCCAGTCGACGGGGCAAGGGGGAGTTATTACGGTGTTGCGCGACAGGAAGAATAGGTGGAAGCACCTCAGAGGGGGGCCTCCTCTTTGATACCTAATTGATAAGGCTCCACAGTGACATGTTCATTTGTGAGACTTTATTGTTTTAATTGTGTTACACTTTGTCACTGAGCTACTGTCTGCTTTGTCCGTGTCTCTTTTATCCCCGCTGTAATCGTACAGTGCTTTACATGGTTATTTGTGTGGCACTGAGGACTGGGGGCCGCTTTACGAGCGACTGCACTGGCTCGCTGCCCAGGTGCATTAAAAAAATACTGACATATTTTCCAATGAAACATAAAAGTTCTGTGCTGTGCTTGTGTATCTAGATTGAATTGAAGGTGATCTCTGTAAATCATGTGGAAGTATATAAAAATCTGCATCTATTTATATTACAGAAATGAGGTTAAACATTTCAAAGCATCAGCAGCACAATCAGTGATCTCCAAGCTCACAGTCTCAGTTTCATAAAGGTTAAACCGCTGCTTTCCCTCCAGCTATTATTCTGCCATGGCCATGTCCACAAGCTTATGTTTATGCTGTTACAACATCCCTTTATGGTTTAGGATGTAATCTTGTTAATGGTGTAAGCTGTTTTGCGCACTATTGTTTTTGAGTATTTGTGTGTGCAATTGCGTGTCCTCATTCATTCTCTCACTCCCTCCCTCTGTTTGTCTTTTTTTTTGGTTCACTTTGGTCCAGCAGTACAAGGTCTGTAAATACAATTGTGGCCTGGTTAAGAGGCTCCACTTTTTCATTTGAAGGCTAAATTTCTTGTTTTCTTCTTCTCCTTAACATGATTAGAAACAAAGTTGGTACTGCCTCTAACTTCTTCCCTTGCTGCTGTTTTAAATGTTTTCCCTCTTTAACACACAACATAACCCTCCAGCCCACCCCACTTGACCGCCTGCATTAAAACTATCTGGGAAACATCACATAGCAGATAGCAGGAATAACACAGAGAGATGCTGTTTGCATCTCCTGTAGTGTGCCCCTGGTGTTTAGCATATTAAAGCACTTCATCTCAATCACTGTAAGTTAATATGTGGGTTCCTATATATCCAGAAGACAGAGGGACACAACAGAGGTACAACCCTCTGATATCGTAATTCACCACGAGACCAAGCTGTTATGATGGCAACTCTCATCTGCCAATGCACTTTCATTCATATTATAACAAGGTGGAGCAGATGGTGGCTCCACTTTCAATGTGATATACAATGTTTATGACCAAAATGTAATATATTATATCAAGACTGTAACATGTTCTTTTTTTCCTTTTTCTTTCATAAGAAAAAGGGCAGAAATTAATGCTGGAGGTCTTTGTATATGCTTTTTTTCTATGTGTTATGTTCTGTGTGTCTACAGAGATGTTTACAAGGACCATATGCCCTTGTGTCTCACTCAAAAGTAAACTGTACTGCAGGGATTTCAAAGAACACCCTTGAATTGCACCTGATTTTTTTATCAGTCTGTAGATGCAGTGAGGCTGTCTACCTAACCATTGCTTTAAATTGAAATAACTCAATGTTTTTATTTTGGTTTCACACAAGACACAAACTGCGGCCTCCTGGGTGAAAGTCCTATGTCTGGTTGACCTTTCTATCTTTCAGACCTCCTCCCTACATGGACTTTATCACCCTTTACACAACCTTGTGCTTGACATTGTCCAGGGAATGTTTGTATCCTCCATGGCACTGTGTCAGCATGTAATCTCAACACATTACGTGCCGCCACCTCAAAATATAGTGTTTAGAGGTCGTGGTCATTTCATTTATTTCTGTGAGACCAGTCTGCACTATACAGTGCTTGAGTGTACCACAACTTGATACCAATTGGCATCGTACTGACAGAGATTGCTTTTTCATAGCCTGACTCTCTCTCACTCTCTCTTTCTCTCGCCCCTGGCCACTGGCATCACTCTTGTCCCGAGGCTTGCATTAATGAATTCAATAAATAAAGTGCCACACCAACCCATCCATTACGTGCATTCATTTCAGAACAAAACATTAATCAATTCCACTGTATGTACTAATGCAGCGGGCCCAATCAATTTGAACTTCTTATGACAATTAACAAAGCTTTAGTGGCCGCTCTGAAACATGCTGACCCATCAATTACTGTCTCCATCAAACTGGCAGGCCCTAATGGCAGCTCACTCCCGACTCTCTCTCTCCACCTAACTTCACTGTGTGTTGCACACAGCAATAGAGAGGTTTGTGGAATGCAGGATCAATTCATATCAATTATACATGCTCAGTGAGATGTGTTAATTCACTTTCTTGATTACACATTTTCATGTGAGCAGAGGGAGTAGGGACTATGAGCATCACACCAAAATTAGCCTAAAATCTAAACCGTTGTTCTCTTCACTTTTTTGTCATATATTACTGCTCTCTGTCTTTAACGCAGTACAGGTCAGTGAAGAAAATAACCACAGGTGCTAATTTCTATTATTTTACTTTCCCCTTTTTATTCATTCTTGTGCAGATTTACTTCCTCATCATGAGCTGTCTCTCTGAGTGCCCCCTCCACCCTCCATCCCCCTATTCTCCAGCAGGCCTCAGCAGCAGCCCTGGGGCTCTGATCCCATGTCAGAGGCAGCATGTTGGTACCAGAGTTCACCCCAGAGCATGTCTGCTTGCATAATTAGAGAAGTGAATCCAGCCACTCTGTTCGGTAGAACAAGCGTAGCCCTCCTCCTCCCCCACCGCTCTCTCTCCAGCCTGCCTGCCTGCCTGCTGTACACGGCTTAACGCGAGCGTGTCATGACTATAACAAAGGTGAGCGGAAGATGGTAATTAAAAATTAAAGTGGACAAGGGGTGGCTGGATACACCTCTTTTAACAGCAGGCAATTGGGGTGGGGGGAAAAAAAGGAAAAGACGTGCTGGTGGCAAACCAAATGAGCCTGCCTCTTAGGTGCTGCTGCTGATACCTCCCTGCTTCTGACTGATTTGGGTATGATCAAAAAGGAACTATCAAAGGCAACCGTTTTAAAAATGTCCTTGTATAAAACTCCTCAAACATGTAGCAGTGAGCATTGTCACATTTTACTGTTTGATAGGTAACAATCATCAGTAAAGAGTTGATCACATAAGAGTCAAGAGCTACAAACAGACAATAAATACAGGCATTTATATGATAATGTAACTTCTTAAACATGCAATCTTCGACTTTTGGCAGGCTGGCCTTGTGCACTGTTTGTACAGTTTGCTATGAAATGTAATGCACCACAATTCATATATAGCGCATACAATCATGAGCCAGTATGCTAATTTGTGTATAACCTACAGAATTAGTTGTATATATAAACCATATATAATAGTAAGTCGTTGGCATAAGAAGGCCACAAAATGGATAGTTCCCAAAACATAGAAACACAGGACCCTAACATAACGTAAAGTACGTAACTTAATGTTAAGTACATAACTTCATTTGTGGGGTGCTAATTCATTAGATATTATATGAACCAGTTGTAAGAGGATACATTGCTTTTGGCCACTTATGGTCATGTGAACTCTGACATATCATCACCTTTCAATGGTGAACACGTTAGCAAACATTTTCTCTGCTTACACACAGAACGACATTAATGTTTCCAGCAATCTTGCAAATGTAAGTCAAACATTTTCTACTTTTTTAGTCTGTTTTTGGTCTCCACCAATTTCAAAGAAGAATATCTGACATTTTACTTGTTTAATACGTTTTTGTGTTCACCAGCTGGGAGCTAACTTTGTCTGTCTGGTGTTTGGTGTCAGGCAGGGAGTGTACAGAGTTTTTTTAGAGCTTTTATTCTGAATATAGCTGCCTGCTGTGGCCAAAAAAAACAACAACTCTACAAGAAGAGTGAGAGTAAACCAAAACGGTAAGACTGTGTGCAAGTAAATCAAAACAACAAGCTTTAAGATGATTTAATGCTTCCTAGGGTTGACTGAAAAAGCAATCAGATAAAAATTTACTGTCATTTGGCACTATGACCGACCTTTTTCACATAATTCATATAGTAATTTCATCAACTGTCATTACAAAAAGATTGATTAGCAGCTTTAATATTGTATATTTGACTTTTTCTTTAGAAAAATTGTTAGCCACATAAGACATTATATGTTTAATGCCTACAAAAATGTTAAATATATAACATATATTTATACGTTATATTCAACAGCTTATCACAGGGCTTGAGGTGCACTTTCGCAAATCACAAAATCAAATACTTCAAGTGGACAAAGCTGGATATGTGACAGAAAGAACTCGAATGGCACATTTAGTTCAGTCTTTCTCCAAGTGCTTCTTGTTAAAGTCTGTGGAGAAATGCAGTGAGAGAGAGCAGGGAAAGCTGTAACCTGGAAGTCGGTGCCAGCACACTGGAGTCTATTAAAGTGATCGCTGCAAGTAGTCTTAAATCATTCAAATGATGTAAACACTTTGTTGTTATTTGCTCCCACCGTTTGGCCACCAGTGCAGTGTTTTAAAGAATTACCTGAACCATTTACATAGCAGCGGGTCACAGTTGGACTATTGGATTTTATGTGGCCTAAATATAATTTAGGTCTCCAAAGCGCGAAAAAGCTGCACAGTGTTTTAGGAGTGATAACAACCTCTTGCATTTACATATACATTTACTTTGTCTCTTGTCACAATGTCTTAACCTCTCTGTCCCTGTTCCAGTCGTAAATGAACCTGTCTTAGATGCCTTTCCTACCCTCCTCTATTCCCACACACATACACACTCTCTTTCTCTCTTCTCATTCTCCTCTTCTTCCTCTTCTTCTCATCCTCCTTCTAAATTGCAACCCTATATTTCTAGACCTCTGATGCAATTATGCCACCTCGATTGCCTTGACGTGGAAGCAGGATGAAAAAAAAAAAAAACAACCGCACACAAAGCCTGCCTTTTGTGTATCAAGAAAATAAAGGCTTGAAATTGCCTCAGACCACTGCTCTGTCTCTCGTATTCTCTCCCTCTCATGCACACATACACACTCTCATCCCCTGTCTCGGTCACATACACAAACACCAGACAGCTCGGCTTCCCTGAGATGGGACAGGATAAAAGTCGACAGTTTCTATTATCAATAACAAGATAAAATACAGAGGTCTTTTATCTCTTAAAATGTAAATTTATACAAGGCTCCATACCTCCATGCTGTAAATATCTAACATCTCTTAAGACCACAGTACTAGACTCAATTGATTTTTCTCCCCTCCTCCTGGTTGCAACCATCTGCAAAATCTCCAAGTCTGGCATAATATCAATGATGAAATTAAAAATCCTCCATTTGTCTAAACCATGAGGGAGATCACCCCCGGTTCAAGCCGTTTACTCTTTAAATTATATGATTGATTTCCTTTAAGGTTATTTGTTTATTTCAATGTTCATATCTGCTCTATCTAAATCATTTCTCAAGTTTATTCTATTGATTTCTCGGGGACACTGGCCTTTCTCCCTTTCTTTCTGTAACCTTGCCTCAACCATATCAGTTTCCTTCAGAGCTCATTTGCATGAAATAAGCTTGGAAAATACATTGATTTCCTCCTTTACACTTTGGTGCCCCAGTCCCTGGTTATTTGTGATGAATGCGCTCAGTATTTCATGGTACTAAGTCTCAAGCATAATCAGCTCGTAGCGTCGGGTACATTTACATTTACTCATATTCCTGCAAACCTGCAGGTTTAGCAACTCAATAATACAGAGAGTTAATGTGTCTTTTAAAGTAATTACTTCAAAAGGAGAATGTGATTAGTTTGTGTAATTGCATTTGATGCAGTGGTGCAGAAATTATACAGTGCAAGATGTGGAAAATATAATAAAGATAACGACTATATTAACATGATACGCTTGTTTTGCCAGGAGAAATGCTTGCATTTGCTAGACTATTTTCAGTTGCAGATTAACACAGTTGGTGTGCTAGTGTGTATTTGTGGTGGCAGAACATCATGCATGGGATTATTAAACCCAATTCTTCAAACTGACCCTTGGTCAGTGGCCCTCGGCGTCAGATACTAATGCACTAAGGTACTAAGGCAGGCAGGTGGCAGCATTTTCAGTGCTCTGAGCAGATGGCAGAAGAGGAGGTGAATGGATTAAACAAACTCCAGACTTTCACCCAGAAGAATGCTGTTCATATCACTTGTGAAACCAAAAGTCAGTCTAGTCTATGCTAGTGAAGTATGCATCCAAAACTGATGCTGGAGGGTTAACTAGGACATCATAGTTTGTAATTGTGTGTTCATTGTTACTGATGGAATATATCACCCAATGCTCTGTTATCTTTTTAAATAGCTTTTGGACAATGGAGGTCTACCATACAGAGGAGAAGGCTATGCTGGACTTCCTTTTTTTTCACAGGTTGACAATAAGGAAAATATTGAATTTTACAACTTCCTCCTGAAAAAAACTAGATTAAATTGCTTGAGACAAAGGTTATACTTCTATGCCATACTGTTCTTTCTTGCAACTCTTTGCATGTTCTGCTGCCACTCTGCTGACAACAGATTACACACTAATAAGAACTTCCTTAACTAAAGTGGCTGTTTTACCCTCAACTTCACCTACAAACTGTAACCTCAGCCATCCAAACCAAGCTTGTATCAAGACAGCTCCACTGCCCGTGCAGACAGACCCACAGTCACACATACTAAACACCACTTCCAGTGCACTCAATACCAACACCTTGGATTTATACAATGACACAAAAAGCCACACAATATCATGTGAGGTTCTCCCATATAACCAGTGACCCAAGAACTGGGCCGATCAAAGCCACCCTGTTTATGTCCCTTTGATTTTTTTTTTTCTTTCAGCCTTGTCGCTGATCCCGTTGCAGCTTTTAGATAATGCTAATAGATCACAGGCCAACGGGACGGAGCAGGATAATGGAGCTTTCATTGCAGCCTGATTAACTTGGCTGTAGGGTTCCACCTCACCCCTTTCGGCATGATGGCCCTAATTAATAACGATTGCTCCCCAAAATGTGCAAATGGAACGATAAACGAAGGACCAACTAATTAACTGCAACCATTTCTACTAATCATTAGTTAACATCCCGTTTTGTCATCATTACACTGATGCGTGTGCAAGGGCAGATAAAACAGGTCAGCCCTTTTTTTGCCCTCCCATAAACCCTGACAGCCATATTTTCTTCCCCTATAAAAAGACTAACAAGTAATTAAAGTGAGGGCTGAAGTTTGGGAAGTTCTATCACTTAAATATTCCACTGTAGGCCAGGCGTCGCCATCTTTTTAAAGAAATTGCTGAAATCATCGCGTCCGGCCTGGGTAAGATTTTGTTTCACTCCTGTCAATGGCAGATAGGGCGAGAAATAAACCAGGAAAAAATACACCAAAACTACTTTGAGAGAGGCTGTCAGCACTCAGCGTCTTCTCCACTGCAGAGTGTTCCAAGTCATTTATTTCTGTGACTTTTTGCCAGCGAGGAAATCAGCGTCAGTGAAATGCTGCTGTTTTTCTTTATGGCCATGTGATGCAGCCCTTTCGGAGGATGCTGAGATGCACTCTTCATACTCGGGCCTTTGAATTTATGTGCTGTTTCCAGATGCTGAGGAATCGACAGGGCTCAATGATGAACAGGCAGCGTCAGCCCTGCTGCCAATCAAAAAGTTAATAGTCTGTCCATCGAGGAAGGGAAATGACCCCCTGGGCTTCAGCCTGCACATCTCTCTCGTGCACAGCAACTCAAATCCAACTGCTTTTGACTTTGTCTCCATGCATACAGAACGCCAGTGTTTTGTGTCAGCCTGCTCTTCGTGTCTCTGTCAATTCTAATTCTCTCAGCCAATTGTTTTCTATCACCCACAGATTATTCCTTTGGAGAACTTTTGCAGCCACCTTTGACACCTAAAACAGAGATTATATCAAATTTTGTTGGAGGAAAAGCTTACAGAGCTTTATCACGTGTTCTGTCCCTTTTTCTTGCCCTCAGCAATGTGTCTGCACATTGTTTTTCTGTCCACACCTCTCTGCATGCCTTCATATGTGCATTTCTCAGCTGAAAGCTTAAGGCAGTCTTTGTCAACGTTAAATTGGAAAGTAATCCTGTTATAACCTCGCTGAGGTTATATGTGCGACTGGGTGATTAAAATTACCTCCAAATATTCCAAAGGAGCCATTATTTATTGGTGCATGAAAGACACAAAGGAGAAAGCTGCTCTCTTATTGCTAATAATCAAAAACGCTTTAGAGAACACTATGTATGGTAATGAAAAAACTGTCGATAGCCCTTTCAAATGGCCTGATTTACTAAAACTTTTATGAAGACAGTAAATTTCATGTCTTATTTTCTTGATCCTTCCAAAGAGGGAACATGGGGAAATCAATAGCTCTCCAACCTGGCCCTGAATTTTGTCAACCTCTAATTATTATCTGGCTTGTGGCGATGATCAGCGAGTAATTGCAAGTGCTGGTCTTCTGATGCCAACGACAGGTCCAATAGAGAATGTCTACATGCAAAGCACTAACCTGGCTTAGTGAAATCTATACAAGAAGGTCACAATCCCAGCAGAGATTCAGCTTGACAGTGATGCTTTCGGTAAAATGCCTTTCATATGTGCAAAATTCATCATTTAGCTGAACTGAATCACTTTCTTTTTTCATGTCACTGCCTCAGCCAGCGTTGCATCCTCTGCTTTTGTGCTCAGAGTGTGTATGTTTGCATCATGGATCTCATCCAATGTGTCCATTGTTAATGGCTTCTGTGGTCATTGAATTTGATGCAGCTCATTTACAACAGAACAAAAGAGCAGTGTGCAAAAACCCCAACAGCCCCATCCAGTACTATTGATAGTTCACTGACTGCATCATAAAGCTCAATAATCCCTTTTGACTGGAAGTTAAGTGATGGAATTCGTTTCAATGGCCCCAATTTAAACATAAACAAAAAGCATTTTGATGTTTATGCATTTTCAAAGCGTCTCCTGATTGCCAGAATGCAATTATAACCACTGAACATGAAGTTTAAGATCACACAGATGTTACACTCTGGGTTCTTTTTACATTTCTTGGTGTATTTATGCTCTACTGTTCTGTGCTTTGATTGCAGTTATTTACTGCAGAGGTTGCTCTCACATTTTTTGTAGAGTACAGTAATAACACTACCCCTAACTGTAGCCAGTTGTTTTAGTTCCCTTACCTTAATCATTTGCCACCATAATCTTTCTCTTATCTTAACCACACTGCAGATGCTGTGCTCAGATATTGCAGGGAGCAAAAGTTTTAAGATGTAGTAACAAATGTTGGCACTGAATGCAATCCAGATTTTTGTGTTGCTGCATTGTCCATTATGACATTTTAGTCTGATGCTTACTTGACCTTTTTTTAATATACCTGATCTGTTTTCTGCATGAAAGTCAGATGTGCCGCATGACTTTCAACCAGTATAGGCATAACTTTCCATGTTTCTTGATTGCAGATGGTGTTTGAGTCATACAGAGGGCCAAAAACTCAATGATGCATGCTAATCTTGAGAGGATGGAATCAGCAAAGATGCAGGACTTAATGAGTATTTATATTTCATTTTGATATTTTATTTAGAAAATCCAAAAAGACAAGTCAGTAAAGCAGAAAAAGGATGCTATTCTATGTCCTTGGATGTCTTGCAAAAGCGCAGTGTTCTTTTTCCTTCTTTTGTGTTGCCTCTTTGAAAAGTTGTGTAAAAATGCATTTTATAGATAGTTCAAGCTGGCAATGTAAAATTCATTGACTTAATCTCAACATGATTAATTCAGTTGATTTTAGGATTCACACAGTTGTAGCAACCCTATTGTTCTGAATTACAGTGGTCGAAAGCAGCTCCATACATTTATGGAAATATTATACACAAGAACAATATTGAAGCACTTGTGCTTCACTTGAGTATTTTCATTTTCTTCCACTTTGCACGTCTACTCTGCTACATTTCAGAGGAAAATATGTACTTTTTAAGTTTTTTGATAGTTGGTGTTACTTGTTAAATGCATATATAGGATATTAAAAAAGAAACAACTCACAGATCAACCTATTAAATATCACGCATTAACAAAAAAACAATTAAAAATAACTGCTTATACTTAATATTAACTAGCAACCTCAACCAGCAATAATATCAAAAAGTTGCTTGCACTTAAATGCATGGTTGTAATGGTCTATGTAATGGAACAGTCAAATTATACAACTTATACAGTATGATAATAACACATGTAGGAAGAGAGTACTATAAAATTTGGATACCGCATTTTGCTGATGATACCCTTATTTACTTCAGTGTTTGTTTTTTTTAAAGGACTAAAGAGTTTCTTTTTTACATCCAAGCATTATAATCTTTACTTTAGAATATAAGTACAACTATTTAGGATACAGTCACCTAATCTGCAGGTTCTTTACATGCTCAGGAAGATAAAACTTTTAATGCATATAATTTATGATAAATATCTGGGTCATGTGCAAGTTTTTGTGGTAATCAAATTCAAGTTATATGATTACTAGGTCACTTTCAAGGACTTAAAACTACAGTATATCACTTTAGGGATTTAGTGTGTGATTGAAGCTCTGAGTTCTATGATGATCACCGATTTGTGGTCAGACTTTAGCCGCCTTATTGATCACTACATGACAAGCCATAATGTTTACAAGAAAAAACATTGACTTTGACTGAGCCTTCATAAAAAAAAAAAAGGACAGCAACATGAGTTATCTGATGGAGAGCTGTCTATGGGACTTCCTGTAGTCTGATGACACTGACGGGCCCTGACATTGACACAAGCATCAGACAAAGGGGAGAGGTTGGGGGTAGGGGGGTGACAAATAATAGGGGAATTAGAAATTAATGATTCCGCCAGTATGTAAATGGCAATTAAAGGACGAGCAGTGCTCCAGGCTCTCTGGCCCAAACCGCCTCCATTTGTTTGGATAGCGACTGACACACACACACACACATGCTTGTGGTGCATACTGAGGCTGTGACACACATCTATATGGGCATAAAAGAAAATAAATCCACAGCGCCCTGGACCAGATCAGATCAATCGGCCATAATGGCAGGACTGATCATTATGTGCTGCTTTTGTTTGTTTAAATGAAGAGTGAGTGTGTCTGCCATATTGAGTTGGATTAGGCAGTGGAAAACTGTTGCCTGCAGCCTCAAACGCTGGATGAGAGCAGCCACATCAGGCTCTACAGTAAAACACAATGATGGCCTATTGAGGAATCAATGTCAAACTTTCATTAGCAAGGTCAACAATGTGCATATATTGTCCAATCGCTTTGGGTCAACAAGGCATGAGAAGAAGCTGAGGGAGAGATGTGGCTTCCCTCAGGTTTCAGTGCAGCACAAGAGATTTAAAGTTATGGATCCTAAATTCAATCCTCTGTATGAATCGTTAAGTTTGGAGAGAATATAGATGCGTCTATCAAAAATGTGCAGTATCTGGTAACTAGTTTTTTAGTTGATTTTGTTGAAAACATTCATTGACAAGCCTGTGTAAAAAGCCTGTGTCTTTTCCTCTGTTCCTCTGATGATGAATGTTCAGCTGCAGAGACTGATGGAGGGTCTCCCTCAAAGAGCTGGTCAGTGCTGACCTAAACTGTCATGGATTTAGTCATGCTGCTTCTGCTTGTTTTGGTTGAAAAGACACTAATGAGCATATTGGTCAGTTATGGAAGGAGCAAATACTGACAGTGGTTGTGCACCTTCAAAAGCTTAATAATGCTATAGTCATTAAGAAACAGAGAAAATTAGTTGTGTGTGCACATCATTTCTAGGAGACAGGGTTGTTTATGGACAAAGATAATAGCAGCACTTTGGCGAACAGCCTTTTAATACTTTTCAGTCATTTTGGGCATCGATTGAAGGCCTAACAAGCTCATCCATATTCATCAGAATTACACATTTAGAAGTTTTTGCCATGAAAAAAAAATCCTGTCATTCCTCAAAAAGTCTTGTAACTTTACACCTTTTCCTCGTATAGTATGTGGCAAACTAGGAGTATGCAAAGTAGCCTTAGCTGTTTGCTTGCAGCTCTAGCGTACCTGCTCAACATCAACTCATCAAACAAGTACAGATATGTAGCCAGGCTTCTCCTTTTGATACCCCTCATTTTTCTGTCATGTTATATAACAATAACATGATAACAATGTAACAATATTAGAAAGTCCCAGTCCCACAAGCTGACCAGATTGGTTCCTTGTGTATGAAATCCTGGCTGTCTGACTCATGACTGTATAATATAGCTACCATGATGTCACCTGCTGGTTTGTGGACTTTAATTTTGAAGCCTCAAGTTTGACATTTTTGCTGTCACCATCTTGATTTTTTTGGAGTCAGAAGTGACCATATTTGGACGAGAAGGTGGAGCTGTGGAGGAGCGAGGGGTGGATCTGACGCCCATGCCCTTTGGCTTTGCATGACTTTAAGACTTAAAGACTTATAAAAGTTGTCATGAACCTTCAAATTAGGTATAGAGACCAAAGCCACTTTTTGTTTGTTTTTTTTAACCGGACTGTGAACAGCTGGGCATTTTGAGGTTGGGGTTTGTTGAGATTTACTGTGATTTGGAGCAGTCTCAAGTGGCCTTTCGATTAAATACAATCTTTGGGACTTTCGCATTGGTTTAATTTCTCAGCCTCTTAAGTTGCTGCTTGGTCTGAATCAGTGTTTTTGATAGCGTCTTTGATCCACTTGGTTAAAATCTTGAGTTTCACGAGATGATGTCCTTAAAAGACAGTAGACGGTGACAAAAGATGATTAAAGGGTTGAGGGAAGTCTTATAGAATACTCCTTCCGATGTCCACAGCTTCATGGTGGCAATTTCAGAATTGTAGCTCCTGGCCTACAGGTTCTGATACAGTTTGCACCATTATGTCCAGATATGTCCTTGCTTGTCAATGTCAGCATAATGAAATTTTATCACATCTTCCTGTTATATGAAAAACTTCACATGGTTTAATATATATATGTGTGTGTGTGTGTGTGTGTGTGTGTGTGTGTATTTTTTGTAAAATGTATTAATGTAATAAAAACAGAGACACATTTTTTTCAACAACTGTGACTTGGAGGAAAGGAGTGGGAACTCCACATACTTGATTTGTTGCCTACATTTCAACCAATGAGTTCATTTTTACACAATTCATATTTTGAACAGTGACTGTTTACAAAACACATGGATGCTCTTGGATTCACCCCCATTACCGAACTGAAAACCTTCCTCTGATCATCCCTCATCATATCCGACCACCCAGGGCATTAAAATGACAGAGTGTTAATTAATCCATCATGCTGGTTAATTGAAATGATGTATGATAGTCATTTGTTTTCTTTGATCCCTGAGCTATTAGCGCTGTGTAACTGTATGACTAATTAGTATGAGAACACTTCTGAAATAATTGGGTGTAATTAATCTGTCAGTAGCGTGAAAAAATGACTGTGTCTGACAGTTATGACAAATAGCAGTGTTGATATAATTATGTAATGATCAAGACCGCAGAGGCTAACAAACCCCCGCGTCTTGGATGTTGGTGTAAATCCAGTTTGTTCTGCTTATACATTTTCATTACCGTTTGTTCTGCCCCCCATCCTTTTTTTCTTTTTTTTTGTTTGACTGTGTGTATTGGATGAGCAGCTGAAATGATGCTATCTGACTCTCTTCTTGTTCTTTTTCAATGGTTTCTATGGTAACCATGTCAAGTGATTGAGGTCGGGGGTCAAACTGACCAATAGTGAGTAAATTACATTTCTCTGAATGATTCCCCCTGAGCTGCTATTGAAATCGAGCTCCAGCCCTCTGATGGATACATCTTGTCATTCACAGTTTAGAAGGCAAGAGGGGAAAGTACAAACATGACACCGCAGGGCTCGCCTTGCTCAAACAAAGAGGCTACTGGATGAATAAACACACAAACACACCTACGGCAGAGCTGCAACTTTAAATGGTAGTTTGCATGCTCTGCACACCAGCAAAGACATGTCTTTTAGTCTAGTATGTGTATAAACTGTAAAATCTGACAATATGATTTTACTTAAAAAATCTAGGAAACAGATTGCCTTGAAAAATGTCAGTAAATGTAATTATTAATCTTAATTTAAGTTTACTTTATATCTTATTGTTAAATTTATTTAAATAACTATCTTAGATTTTGTGAAGTTGTTGCAACTTAAAACAACAAGTGCAATTAAATCAATCTTTCTAAGTTTTAGCAACTTCAGTAAACCATATTTACTGTGCTATATATATCTGTATTCTGCCAGTTGTAAGCTAGTCAATCATACTTCTATATTCATTCATGTTAACATAACACAATTCACAGATCTCATAACTTCATTATTGGCAAAATCCTCCTTGTCATTAACAAGTTAAATCTCACTACCTTGGTTTACTGAAGCTGCTAACACTTACAAAGCACAAGGTAATTTAACTCATTTTTAAGTTACAAAACTTCATACAATTAAGTAAATAAAGCTAAATTTCATGTAAACTTAACAATTAGATATAAAGTAAAGTAAACAAAAAAATAAGACTCGTGGCTATATTTACTTTGGTTTTTCAAGGCCATTTGGTTTCCAAGATTAATAAGATCAACTTGTCAGATTTTAAAATGTACTGTACAAAATTGCACAATGAGCTCATAAAGGGATGTTTAAGACTACATGTCCCCACTCCTGGCTGTTTATTAAGGCCACACAAAGTGCACTCTATAACAAAAACTCTAAGCTCCTTTTGCTACAAACAGGAGGCCTGAAGGTCATTGGTTTGTCTGAACCAAAGCTCACACAATCTCTCAGCCAGAGTTCAAGTGCTGACGATCGCCCTCCTCTTCCTCCTTCCTCCCCCAGTCCTCAGAGACCAGCCCAATGCCGGGGTGTCAGACGAACAACGGAGCAAAGAAGGAGATAAAAACACAAACGATTCTGATTTATTGCTTATTGTGTACCATCGAGTGTAGAAGAGGTGGGGAAAAAAAAAAGAAATCCATTGCAAATTGAATTGTCTTTGTCTGAAACAGGCCTGCTTCAAAAAAAAAAGAAAAAATACAAATTCTATGACAGAGGCCATAAATGACAATGGCACAATAATCTACAGCGACCTGTCCAAGAGGCTGATAAGCCATCACTGAGGGAGCTGATCGATACTAACTATTCATTTCTAAAATTATCTCCACATTGATCCGGGAACAAGTGCCAGCGAGGCAGGGGGCACACTGGCCTTAATACAATAATTATATAAAGGGTTACAAGCTCATCCTCCCAACCAATAAAGCCTGTCAGCAGCACCAGGCATGGTGAAACCCCATAATCCATCAGCACATTGGCCCCTGACCCCTGGGCTTGGAGGCTTCTGTGTGCCTCTATAAAAGTTGCTTACGAAAGAACACAATTGCTGGATATACCTCAATGGGCAGAGACTGGAAACCAGATCTGCAGAGCTGATGTAATGATGTGGTGTCAGTTGACCTGGTACTTGGCCTGATTATTGCCTGGATCTTTGCTGGTAACAGTGCAGAGAAGAAAACTCACTTTTTCTTATCAGGTGTCCTTCACTCAGCAGCTCTGCACTTTGTGTCAACAGTTTGTTGGCTTTGCTATGACTCTAAATGGAATTTGTAATATTAAATCAGTATAAATGGCAGATTTACACACACAAGCAATCAAATGGCATTAATCATTCTGACATGGCTGGCTCACAAATTGTGAGTTTTTTATAAAAGGTAATGCACCCAAATTCATACATATCCCTTTTAATTTAAAAAGCTGCGATCATGTGGTCAATGTGCTGACAGGATACAATTAAGGAAGTGAGCCCAAGTGGTCTTATAAAAATCCAAATTTCCCCTGGGACTCCTACCCGGAGACACGTGATCAGAACCATTTGAACTTTGAGTCATTTTATTGTACATCCTACATGGGCAGCAGCACTTGAGAACATTACCAGACAAAACTTGTCACATGCACTTTAAACAAGGCAGGACAGATTCAGGTTGAAATGCTGCTAGTAACAACTTAATACCTCAAGGAATACAAGGAACGCAAGAGCACCTATAGGGCGAATGGAAGGGGAAGTGGATGGGTGAACAAAGCCAGATACTTTGATGCGGGAGTCCAGTGTTTGCTTCCCGTTTGAATGTGATGTTTCTAACCATCTGTGACTTTGATGCCTAAACATAGCATCCATGCCAGCATGTGCATTTGTTGACATCTTGGCATTGGTTGCCATGTACTGCTGTTGTCTAAACATAAACACATGCAGCATCATCCTACTGTGTGCATTTTTTACCATCATGCAGTATCCCGGAGTGTAAATATCAGACGTAGAAGGATATGTATCTTGTAATATGTAGACACAGAAGTCCACAGATAAAGTGTCAACATGTGACACGTTGGGGTGAGAACATGTTGCCTCAGCATGTTTCTTTCCCTAAACCTAATCTTCATAACTTAACTTTAATAACATAACTGTACCTAAATGCCAAACGTCATCCGTTGGGTGCAAATTTGTAAGATATCATATGAACTCTTGTGTGTGCATTTTTTCTAGGATCATTCAAACCATTCTATGAGGATATGTTGCATTAGTAATTAATTTGTGCAAACTAAGTGAATCTTCAGGGACACTCTTTCTGCTCCTAACCCCACTTTGTGATTCAAGCTGATAAGGGAGTATTTTTACATACAAATCTTGCCAGTTGAAGCTTTAAGATTGCTTGGAGTAATCTGTGGATTTATCAAAATGAAATGAATATTCGAGCCACCTGGCATGGCTCAAGATGAAACACTCTCATACAAAATGATAAGAGACTTGCCATCTGTCTGTATCACAAAGCATTTATGCACGATTAGGGACATATATACCAACTGCAAAAGTTAAAACAAAATCCTCAAGCCTGGATTTGATCTTGATAATGCCTCCTTTACAGACAGCTAAAGATGTACAGTACATGAAAATATATGTGAGACATTTTAATAAGCTATCTATATGCAGATAGAGTTTACAGGTCAAGTATGACAAAGTGGATATTTTTTGCAGAACAATGACTACAACACTGGACCCTTTTCAAACCAGAGCCAGGATAGAGGACCTATGTTCCTGGTTATCTTAATAGACTAATTGATCTGCTATTGAAGAGGCACGTTCCTCTGAGCATCACCGAGACAGCCCGGCTCCAATCAGACAGGCATGTGTTATCAAACTGGGAAGTCAATTAAGAGAGAGGGAAAGAGAGAGAGAGAGAGAGAGAGAGAGAGAGAGAGAGAGAGAGAGAGAGAGAGGGGACAGAGGGACTGGCTCCAAGCTGTCAGCAGACTGGTTCTCACAGAGGGAAGTAGGTTTCAGAGACTTAGTCCAGGCTACAGACATACAGGAGTCAATGTTCCAGTGCTGGATGGCATATGCACTGCAATGTGACCTCACCTCTGTGAAACTTGCAGTCTGCTAGCTGGCTCAAAGTCATCGTCTCCAATAGACTGATGTCTGTTTTGCTATAATTCACTGAAAGATTTTACCCAACTTATGATATGGCCTGTTCATGAAAGCTTTTGTGAAAGCATTTGGACATATCAGTGTGTTATATGCAAAAGTTAACGAAACAAATATGCATCCTTATCCACAGTGTTGGGCACGTTACTTGCAAAAAATGTTGGCTAGTTACTTGGTATTATTATTATACTCCCTTCTTAAAGTAAGCTACAAAACAAAAATGCTGAACACACTCCAAGAGTACATTTTTGGGTTGTGCACAGTGGAAATGCCAATATTAATTATCATAGTAAGACCGGCAAACATAAGGTTACAAACAGGAAGGAGCACACTACATAAAGAAATTATTGTTTCAACTCAAAAAATAAAGTGTGAGCGCTGCCATAAAATTGTGAATTGGCTGACTTTCAGAAGACAAGTTGAGGTAATTTTGTAATGATTCAACTTGCCCTCTTAAATTCAGTCAACTTGAAATTTTAAGGCAGCCCTGACAATAGCTTTTTTAAGTTAAAAAAAATGTTTAATTTCACAGTGTAAAGTTGCAACCTACTTTAGCAGAGCAACCGGTGGAGACAGATGTGCATTAAAAAGGTACTTTGCCAATTTTCAACCAGCTTTGTATCATCACAATGTGGGTATGAGTAAATGAACTGTGGTAAACTTCCCTCCATCTAACCAGTGCCTAGATAAAGCTTCCTGCACTATGAAAAAGAGGCAGAAGAAACTCAGATGAAATGGAAAAACTAAGCAGCGCTGATCAAATCAAAAATCAAAGATTCTGTTACTGGGCTGAATATTTCTTACCTCAACTGTTTTCAGAAACATGTTTTAGCTTGCAATTTAACTGTAATACAAGATTATCTGTTACCAGCTGGCCTCTATTGTGTCAAATGGATGAGTTCACATTACGTCATCCACCAGTGGGACTGTCATCAGTCTGGTACAATGCAGTGCATTCTGGTAGTTGTAGGTTTTCTACCTCTTTGTCTATAGTTATGTAAGTTTCAAAAGTATTTGCTTCTTTCTACTGCATAGAATTTCACAGTCTGCTGTGTCCTGATTTTTCCAGACTTTTGGGAAGACTGGACTAAGTGTCTGTTTAAGACTCATTTAAGTTGCCATCATTAGTTAGTCTGTCTTTGTTTTCACTTGATCAGCATATTATTAAGATGATTATATGATTTTGTTGTTGGTTTCAGGTTACTGTGTTTTCCCCTCCTGGGTTTCTGTGCTGCCTTTCCCTCATTTACCATCTACACACCTGTTCTGCATCAGTCTTGTTAGTCAATCCTGCTCCTCAGGTTCTCCCAGCCAATCAGCTCTCTGCCTGTTCTTCTGCCTCATTCCCCTCACCTGAGCTTCTCTGCCCTTCTCTCCACCTGCACTCAATCCCCTCGTCAGTCCAGTTTGTATTTAAGCCCTGGTTTTCAGGTCAGTGTTTGTTGAATTCTTGTTTTAGTCAAGGGATTTTTTATGTTTTTTCTTTCCCTGCACTGACCTGGAATAAAGAGTGACCTGTCTGAGTTATTGCTACACTGCTTCTCAAGCATGCATGTATGCAGACAACTAGTTTGAACTGTTGAGAGGTTGATGACAATATCCACTGCTTGCATGCCCACAAGCTTTTATTCCAAAACCCAACTTCCGCCTGCTCCTGTGATTTTACTCTCCAGAGAACAACCACACTGTTATGTTCATGCTTTTTTTGAAGAAAACTTTGCTTACATCAGACTTACAGTAGCTGCATCCTCTCAACCGTGACTGAGGCAAAGGCCACACACTAAGCCATATTTGCCGACCAGCTTTATGAAAAAGTGCATCCGGTAAAATGTTGTTAATTTTTTTCATCCACAAACACAGCACACATCTACTGTATGGGTTTTAATTAAGTCTTTTGTGGCTTTATAGTTAACTACATCTGTTGTAACCAAAGGCCTGATGTTGACAAGAGCACTTTCCTGTTTGAATCACCGCTCCTATTTTGAGCTCCACTTTCATGAGGCTTAGGTTTAAAAATTTCAAACTCTTTACTATCTCATCACACAAGCCTGACTTCCTGACAGCTGACCCACAATATATATCAAGAGTGTGTTTTGTGTTTCAGATTTGTTTGAAATGCAGAGTTTCAGCCAGCATGTCTGAGCTGACAAAGAAAAGAAAGCGCCACGTACTAAAAACTCAAACTCAGCATCACAAGATCTAATAAAAAAGATGCCACCACACTGCTCAGGCTGTTTGATGGACAAGTGATGAGCGCAAAGTGTGTGAATTAAATAACCAGGTGTTGTACAGAACATGTTTAACCCTTTAACACCTGGATCGACATCAGTTTTTTTGTGCAGCGTTTAGATGCCGTTCACAAGCATTGAACGTCTGACACCTGAGAAAATTACTTTGATTTCTTTAAAAAAAAACAGGGAAAAATGTTATGAGGTAAATGGCAAGAAATGTACCCAAAAAATGTTACAAAATATATATATGTATATATATAATTTTTTAGCACTGTCTTTGTTCGTTTTCTTGTTTGTTTTTGTGTTTTATTTTTCTTCTGTGTCTTATTTTCAGATACATTTTCATTTTACTTATTTCTTGCTAATTTTGGTGCCCTTTCTTGTTAATAGCTTATTGCCGTCTTCCCTTATTTTTGAAAGAAATCAAGCCAGTTTGCTCAGGTTTCAAAAGGTTAAAGAAAAGTAGCAACCCTGATCCAAACCTTCCTTAAGATGCATTTTTGTCTCAAATAGTAGATATAGTGGATGTATTCTTTTTTTTATCAGAGACATGTAACATCCTTTGTAACTTCCATCTGTTATCTCCTTTCATTGGAGCATTGGGGTCCTCTCTAAGGGGTGAAGATTACCCTTAATGTGTATTCTAAATGCACTTGTAATTGCATTAGTGATCATTTTAGATACAGCGACTAAATAGCTCTTTTCACAAAGAGGATGTAATAAATATTGAAAGGACGCACCAAGGCTTTATCCACCATTTTACTTAATTGCTTCAGACTGTGTGACAATGGCGGGTTACTGGACTGTGGCGGACGAGCATTTCACCACAAGACAAACAGAGGATGTATCTATTATCTGAGCCGCATGGAGGTCGTCGACCTACGACAAGCGGAGGGGCCGGAGACATTAGAGATCATGTGCAATTTAATCTTTGCACAAAATAAAAGGCAGAGGATGGACAGAGAGGCGAGCGCCACAAAAGGGGGGCCAGAAGAATGGACGTGCTGTCTCAGACAGGCCCGTCCCCAAAGGATCCTGGGCATTTTCTTCTCAAGCCACTCAAAGCCATCGTGCTGTGCCTGATTCCACTCACTCCTCTGACACTTGTATTAATGGCATTTTGGCCCGGGACTGTAGATGCTGAAAGGCGATTGTGCAGAAGCAGCTGTGTCTCTCTTACTCCCTCACTCTCATACTTTACTAGTGTCTCTTTTACTGACTCCTATGCTTTCTTAGCCCCTTCTCTGTCCGCCCGCCCCCCCCCCCCCCCCCACACACACACACACACACACACACACACACACCTTCTCTATTCTCTATCCATTCGTTCAGTCATTACTGGTCAGTGTCAGCACTTGAAAACTGTTGTGCTTGCCGAGCCGGTGTCATCACAAGTGGAATTAACCATTTTCCCTGTGCCTGATTGCAAGAAGCCCGACTCATTCCAGCACTCCTATACACTCCATCAAGATCCACTGACAGAGAGAAAGCCTACTGGCTTCTATTAAAAGCATGATATAACAGTAAATGTTTACCAATCTGTGTGGTGCTCTGCAGCTCTTCGATCGAAAGGCAAAAACCAGAATATCACAACTTACTATTGTCACCTGAGGGGATTAAAGCGATGGTTTAGATTTTTTTTTAAAGCGGGGGTTATGTGGATTTCTTATTCATAGACATTATATTACATATAGTGGATGTCAGTCGGCACGCATCCAGTTTGGAGAAGCAGTCTGACATGGAAGCTAAGCAATGTACTGCTGTGGAAGGGGTCAGAAGCAAAATGTATTTCAGCCACCTAAAAACGTCCCACTTAAAAAAACAAGGGTTGTCAAACAATGCATTATTAAGTAAGTAAGTCAGAATTTTATTAGTTTTTTAATTATTTAATTTTAAGTCAATTGCGATTAATTGCATTTTTAAATCACATTTTTAGTTCCATTATTTTGCATTTCAAAATGGTTTTGAAGTCCATATTGACAAGGCAAAGCACTTTTTTACCAGACTGTCTTGAATAGGAATCAAATGACAGCAAAAAACTGCATGGGACTAGCATAAAGTGGGCATTCCTTTTATTAAGTTATTACCAGCCGTGACAGATTCCGTCCAGCCGAATTTTTGGCGCCGCCCGTCTACCTATTAGGCTGCCATGGCAGGTGCTGCCCAGATGTCCAGCAGCATATAGTAACACTGCGACCATTTCAGCGCATCAAGCAGCTGCGAAAGATGACTTTTGACGCCTGGATCGTATACCGAAAGCACTGTCAAAGCTGTGGTATCTGACGACTTCAAAATGAGATAGGGCTTTGATTTCTACAGGAAATTGAAGCTATTACATTGCTCTCTCTGAAAACCCAGGCTCCATTTAGAAAAACAGTCATTTAACATCCCTGAACATAGGAGCTGCTGGTCTACTGCTGCCTCAATCAGTTATTGTGTTTGTATGATTGTAAGACTTGGGCGTTTAGAAGGGTTAGTTCGGATTTACCAAAGTCACACGATAACGCACACTAACTACGGTTCAGGACTGTTGTAGACCAGCAGCTCCTGTGTTCAGCGAGCTGAAATGAATGTTTTAATCAAGCATAGACGGGAAACAGAAGCAGTTAACAACTTCTCCATCATAATATGCTGTCTATTGGAAAGGTAAAGCATTGAAAAAACTCTAAATATAGCGTACACTTACAATGATATGGATTTTTTTGGGCGGGACTTTTTTTAGATGGCTAAAATACATCTTGGTTTTGACCTCCATCCACAGCAGTGCATTGCCTAGCTTCTGTGTACGACTCTAGCCTGCTTCTTCAAACTAGTGTGATGACTGCCATCTCATTCAAACCCACTTCAAAATATCCAAATTATCCCTTTAAAATATTGACATTATATGTAAGGAATAACATTATGAGGCTCACTGAGTATTGCTGCAAGTTATGACTAAGGAGCAAAGCTTTAATGTTAATCCCAGTTGGGCACAGTTAAATAACATGTAATCAGTCATCTGCAGGTACAAGCGAGATTTGTCTTGATCTGAAGGGATAAAATGCAAAACTATCCATGGGCCACCTCAAATAAACACAGCTTACTATGTAAGATGATGAATGTAATTCCTTGCAGAAAAAAAAAAAAATCATAATCGCGAAGGGATTAAAATCTTAATATCTTGTATTTAGGCCTTCAGAGGGAGTAATCTGTTGTCTGATCTGTCCGGTACATTTCTTGAGACGTTTTTCAGAAGATCATGAAATTGCATGAGTAATGCAATACAAATCTTTTTTTTATTCATTGCTACCCAGAAGATTACAAGATTTGCAGAGATTTGACCCCCCTCCCACCGTTGTAGGTGGCCTTGACATAAAGTCAAATTGAGAACTTTAAAGAACCATAACCACCCAGATCAGTTTTTTTTTTTCTTTTTTTTTTCACAGCAAGTGCTTTGGAAAAGATGTAATGCTCATATAGTCCGACACAAGAGAGAAAAAAACAGGAATACAAGGGTCTCTCAGTTAATGTATCATCATCTGAGTGGGTTTGGATTGGAGTTATTAGAGTATTTCACTTCATTGCATGACCTCCTGTTCCTCCTCAGATCATGAATCCTATTCATTACCCAGTCCTTCTGGAGTGCCCGCCTTTATAATATTACTCAATTTATATTCTGAAGCGGGCTCCTGGGAGAGCGATCAGCGCTCCGAAACAGCGACCCCCCTATAACCCAATCACAATATTTAAAGGGCAGCAAAGAGCTTTTTAATGCGCGTCGTAGATAACCATTTAAAGTGGATTGCTTTGGTTTAATATGACCTTAACAGGCTGGCAGTCACATGTGAAGAATGAATAAGCTAATAGGAGAGACGACAGGGAGAAAGAATGAAATCAAAAAGCAGAATATGAGAGATTTGTTTCAATGCAAGCTGGCCTCTTGACGGCTGCTGAGAGGAGCATGATAGAGAATCACAAGCGTGTGAATGAAACAGGACAGGCGATGAATGAAGCTACTGCGCGCATTTCTCTTTCCCCTTTTCCCAGAGTATGAACTGCTTTATCATGATAAAAGACAAGACAGGTATAAATGACACATTTACATTCTCCCATCAAAGAGAAACTTGACTCAATCTGGATGAAAGCAGCTGTGGATCTGGGCTGTTCTCTGGGTTTTCTGCAGAGGGGGAAGGCAGTTACAGGATGATATAGGGAACATGCCATGCTTGTTTAGATACATCATGAAAAATATCATTGCTCGGATCTTAGACTTATATTTTTGAGCTTTTACCACCTGTCTATATTAAGACATTTAATCTAATATCTGTCTGTGATAAATCCCTTTTTTTCCTTTATTTTCTCAGAGTTCAGCTGACAAGGACATGCAGAAATGTAATTTCTTATTTGTTATTGTTTGGATAAACATTAACATTTGTATACATTTCAGAAGGGATATTGCATGTTTTACTCCTGCTCATTTTTAGCTATAATAACAGCTATACAAAGTATTTCATGTACTTTTCAGATTCAGGTTTGTTTCTCTTTTACTCTCAAAACATATAATCACTATGCACAATATGAAGTATTGTTATAGATTAAACTATAAAGCAGCTTTACCAAATACAGTAGAGTATCCCTTATTGGACCATTATTAAAAATGACCATAAAGTAATATAGTAGTGATGGGGCCATTCTGCATAATAATTACTTCTACTTTTGATATTTTCAGTGTAATTGCTGCTAATACTTCTGGACTTTTAGTTAGGTAAATGACTTTTCCTTTTTTTAGACTATAGAAAGGGAGCACCAATACGTTCTCATTCTAACCCTTCAAATACTGCTGCTTTTACAATTTACATAAACACTTTGTTTTTAGGTTAATTTTCTTAAGTTTGGGCAACAAAAGCATTTTTTTAGGTTTAGAGTAAAACATTATAGTTTGTCTTAAAATAAGAAGGTTGTTACTAATGTAATGCCACGTAACGTGACATATGTCATGTGACATACGTCAAATGTGTAGAATGCTATATATAATAGTGCAGTATGTTTGATATGAAAATAACTCCACTGACTTTTGATTCTGCATGAGAAACAAACAGCAGTCTCTTGGGTAAAATTCCAAAGTTTGTTTGACCTGTCCACTGCCGCTCCTACCGACCCTATACAGCAATTCTCATTCTTTATACTATGGTAGTGTCCTCTGTTGCATGTGCATCACACTGCCACTAAAGAGCATGTCTCTATGTTACTTTCTGAGCCTGAGGTTCACTAAATAAGACTCTGTATTTGACAAGCGGGGTTGATGCCTGCTGCGTCTGAGACTGCCGCCACCCAGTGCATAGCATACCGCCATGAATGGTCCCTCTGTGACTGACACGAAATCCACTGACAAAACAGCTGTATTAGACAAGTTGTGAGTGAGAACGGACTGGGTTGCCGCTTGATATAAATGCACAATATGTAATTCTGCCGCTATTGGTGTCTCTAAATCTAAACAATAAGAAAAAGCTTTGATGTTAAGAAGTAGCATGGGATCATGGGAGTCTTTACTGTTGAACAAACACCACTGCTGATTAAAATCTGATGTGACTTCAGCAGAAATCATCTTCACAAACAAGAAAATGTATCAAAGTTTTATTTCGATATCATTTTTCACATTTATTTTATTCTATCGAAACTGTTACCTTAAATAACCTTAGAGATTTCTTTGGTTTTGATATTTACTGGAATCATTTGGGATTATGTAAGAACACAACTCAATGGAATGCAGGCCTGTAACATAGATCTAGTTAATTTTAGATATTATAAACTGACAATTTCACATATTATACATACAGTTTACTTATTTAAGGATTCATTCATTTATTAATAAGCACAAATGGACAAGAGCACATTTTTTTGTGGAGATGGTGAAATCTTCCTTCACCATTTAGATTGTTCAAACACAGTGCAGTGAGTCAATTCTGTGACAATAATTAACAACTGAACTAAAAAGACAAAATACTAACATATTACAATGTATATCTGCTATTCTACAGTTTGGCAAAGAGACTCTGAACTTCAGACACTCTTTTCTCAACTTCACTCTCTCTGTAGTTCCTGCTCTCTGCCTTTGTAAAGCAGCGTTAATCTTGTACCTCTTATCAGTCCCTATCCAGCCAGAAACTTGAAGTTTGTTACTTCCTCCATGTTAGTATTGGCACCGGGGTGATATTTATCTGTGTGTGATCTCTGCATGGTGCCGACTCAGCATCGCTGAAGGCAGATGCAGATCATCTATATTTAGATGAACTCTGATGTCCTTGACATTAATCACAGTCCATAACCAAAGGCATCATTTCATCTTAAATCTGCCTGAACAGAGCATTTTCAGCCAAATGAAAGAGTGTTGTGCCCTCCGCCTCTTTCATTAGAATAAAGCACACGGACCCTTCTGAAATTGACAGGCATCAACATTGACGAGCGAGGAAAATTAAGCATGCGTGTAATTTATTGATATCGGAACTTTTTTTATTTATCTGATGTGCTTTGTCATCTCAGGAGGAAGAGATGCAT
This sequence comes from Plectropomus leopardus, assembly GCF_008729295.1. Lineage (NCBI taxonomy): Eukaryota > Metazoa > Chordata > Actinopteri > Perciformes > Serranidae > Plectropomus > Plectropomus leopardus. Next base: position 9,407,601 of record NC_056469.1, read on the forward strand.
TCGCAACACAATCTGAACGATTGGATACATTGTGCTAAGAGGGGGGAAATATAAGGCTAAAAAATGACCTTGGTGATCTGACAAAAAAAGGGTGCTTCATAAAAGCCATTTGCATGGTCCTGATTGATATCTCACCATAGATTGTATTGTCAGTTGCTGGTCAAAACTTGTGATTAAGAATTTAGTGCTAAGTCAATTTCACTTTCTTTTTTTCAGAGATTTTAATTAGTAAATGAACTGCTCTTATGGATGAATGATTGATGCCCTGAATAACCATTTCCCTTCAGTGAGAGTGAATGAGTGCGTGTGTATGTAAGCATGTGAATGATGCGGATGATATATAACGATCATCTGAAAAAGAGCGGCCAAATGAGAAACAACCATTACATTAGTGTTTCACAATGTGATATAGAGGGAAGGGTCACTGTGTCTAACCAGTATTAAATTCTAATTGGACATATTATGTACTGGTAGCTTGTCAAAATAAAGGCATTTGATTTAAGTGATTGCGGAAGGGCCTTTGGCTAATGTCAAAATGCATTTTAGGCCTTACTAATGAATTTTTATAATAGTGATTAGTACATGAAATCATTTTTTAAGCACAGAAAACACATTAGAACTAAGAAAATTAGTCATATCCTTTATTTCCGTTATAGCATGATGGTTTTATTTCAAACTGCTGTTTATTTCACATGGCTAGAGGTAGGAAATGAAGAAAAAAAGAGATTCTTTTTTCCCTTTTTGTCCGTTTGGGAACATTGAATGTGCAACCCAGCTTCTCCAGATGCTGATTGTACATTGGATCAGTGCTTATAGGGATTGATACCCTCATAGTGGTATCCTATTGGTTGCAGAAGAGCCTGTATAAATCATCCACTGGACGCTGATATACAAACTGCATGATAAATGCGAAGTGACCTAATGATGAAAACAATTATTTGGGCTTTTAACTTTTTTTTATCTCTGTGCAAAATGGAGCCATTTTGGAGACAGAAATGGTGACAAATAACAGCAAGAGGCTGTGAAACGCTGCCGTTCACACTTTCCGAGATTAACGTCATTTGTATCAGTTTAACGCCGGAGGGGCCAAACTGCATGATGAAGGAGATCTGAATTGGCCCTCGCAAAAAACGGGGGAAGAAGGAGAGTAAGTGTGAAGAAAGTGGGATGCAGTGGATATAAGGATGTGTTTGTCATGTGGGCTGGGGAGGGAGGGACGATTCCAGGGTCAAAGGTGGATCTAAAGCAACAGAAACAGGGGAGCGTTACATTTCCTCTGGCCACCCTTAAATAATGTCCGCAGGCCCAAGTTATTAACCTCTTTAAAGCCCACAGAGCAGAGTAGAGCGAGCCTGCAGTCAGGCCTGGTCGCGGTCAGGGGACAGATAGCAGAGATAATAGAAGTGCACATGGAGGAACAATGCACGGGTGTATCTAGGGATGGGGGAAAGAGTAGCACAAGTGAGGGAACAGGACCAAATAAAAAGAGAATAATCCCAGGCACAGATAATCAATGGGGAGATGAAGAGAGGAGAATGAGAAATGCACTTGAATTTTCTGCCTTAGTTTTTTTTGCTTCTATTTGTAATAGAGTTTATGATGTGTTATTCCTGGCCTGCATAGCGGCTGGGGTGGTGTGAGACCGCGCGCTTCTCCGAGGGGTGTTGTGGAGACTAAGGATGCTGGTTCACGGAGGGTTCACCCATTACCCAGGCCCTGCAGCCAGCTGGGGGGCTAACCAGGATGATCAGCGCAAGCCACAGCCTGCACAGGCCCCAATGATTTTCACATCAAGCCGCCTGATGTACAGCTCCACCGTCTACCAATCGCTCTCCCATATCGATCCCCCCTTAAATGAGCCTTCCCCGCTTTGTACCATGAGCAATAATTAAAAAAGCAGCACATTGATTTTAACTAATATTATGAGAGATCAGGATGTGCACATGCTTACAAAACAGCTAAGGCTCTTCAGAAACCATCGGCAGCAGAAAAACAAAGCCGTGCAGAAAGAGAGGAGAGGAGGGGGGGGGAAACAGTTGATTAAATTCAAGGTAACAAAAGGATGCAAACATACGAAAATCACTGCAAAAGTGTTTAGTTTGTGTTGTAAAACACATAGAATGCTGCTAAAGGCAGAACTAATACAGCCTGTGGATACTCACAAATACCCAGATTCACCATGTAGCACACTGTTACTATGATTAAAGGAAAAATAAAACATCCCATGTGCCAAAAAGCTCATGAATTTAGGATTTATAGAAAATTAAGTGCATATCCTGAAACTGAATGTTTTAGTTAAGTACTGGAAACAATATTCACAAATAAGGGCAGTAATTTCATATGAATTGATCAACATTGCTTAACTGTGATAATCATATATCTACGAAACCTTTTAAAAAACTGGGGTAAACCACCTTGTTTTAACTTCATTATAATACATTGTTCACAATCCAGTGAAATTTTGGATGTATTTTCTTATGGGAACTGTATGGCTTTATTAGATGTACAGAGGAGAGATGGCAGGAAATAAGGGAGGAAATGATGCACGTAAACCAGTGACAATGCAGTTTATATTCGTCACCTTCAGCTCTTGTCCAACAGGAAACCCTGAAATGTTTTATTCAGTTAAGAAAAGTTATTATTTCTTAAAGAAACATTACAGTTTATATCATTATCAGAACCAAAATACATTATTTATTATGGGGGGAATTGTAATACATTGCAGGTGCTCTAAGCATTGAGAATTTTAGAAAGTGGGAACAGTGAATATGGAAGTTAGAAGTAAGTAGAAATGTAAAACTGAAATATGTGTGGTATTCTTCAATGTCACACGCGTATGTAAAATATTTTAAAATACAAACCATGTATGATATGCTGAGTGTAAAAAAAAAAAAGTGCCCTTTGCTGCATTACAATGAACAAAACTAATATGTAAAGACTGAGGAATACTTGCAAGAAAAAATCAAAATCACAGTGACAAAATGCAGCTTCAAGATAAATTATTTAACTTAAATAACATACACGATTAGAATATTCATCTAAACATTCAAAGAAACACTGGTACAGTTTTCAATTTTAAAAAAGGCAATAAAAATGCTTTTATTATTAATGTTTTCAAAATCTGGGCCTCATTTCTAATCATACTTCAGAACTACAGTGATGATAAACTGGAAATAGCAAATATTTCTGAAAAAAAGATGTAAAATATAATGTCCATGATGCTTGAATTGGCAGGCCTTTACAAAGTGTGCATGGCAGCAGAAAACTCCACTAATTGTCGTATAATCAGACTTGTGTTATACCCTCTCCATCCTCAATGACACTTTGAAAGAAACTGAACAGACATAAAACACCCTCACCAGAGCGCTCGCTGCCTGCTCGCTGCCCTCTGTTTCACTGTGCTTCTGTGAATACCTCCGAAAATGTAAATGAGAGTCTTATGACATTAAAGGTTCAAACGCAGAGACTCGACATATGCTGTGACACTGCGGACGCTTTAATGTGATAAGTTAGTGTCACACGGGGGAGGGGGCGGGACTCCCTGGCTGCTGCGTAGCTGAGGCTGATGGTAGCCCCCAGTGGACACTCTGCTGTACTTGGCCATTGTGGCTCCAACATTGGCAGTGAGGGCCATTAAAAGGCTCCCATAAAGTGACCAAGGCCCAGGCCCCCCAGTCCTGCAGTGCATTACACTTACGTGGCACGCAGGCATCCCATAATCCTTAGCATATGGCCCGTGAGTGTCGACAGGCATGAAATTACATCAAGGGCATTTTTTGATAACTGTCGATACTCTCACAAAGACGGTCAGCCTTATTGACGCCAAAGTCAAGGGCTGCTGTGTTTGTGTGTGTGTGTGTGTGTGTGATGAGAAGGGGGGGTTGTCTGTGTGTGATGAGGGGCCTGCAAAGTCAGACAGATGCCAGTGAGAACTGATCCAAAGGGAGCCTGATCTTTATTGATATGAGTAAATTGATATTGATAAGGATTTGAATTGCTATGGATTGCGTTAAGCAGCAGTATAATAGAGAGGTCTGCAAAAAGGATTGCGGTCAGAGTCACTTCATTCGACAAGTTTGGACTCCCTTATCTTAAATTTCATTTATTCTAATCCAATGCATAATTATGATTTCTTACATTTGTCTCTTATTTTGTCATTTTTAAATGAAGTGGGACAAACAGGGCAATGTGTTGTAATCAAAGTCCACCAGAATACGTTGCTGCTTGTGATTCCACTTAAAGAGTAAACAGTGATCGTGCACACCGTATTCATCACTGTCATGTGCAAACCATGTGTCTCCAAAACAGTGTTTTAAATGGCTCATTTTACTTAAAATGTAGACAAATTTTCAAAACATAAAGAAAACCTACAATTAGTTAGTCTTTAGTTTAAATATTTCTACAGGAAATTAAATCAATGATATAAAAGAAATCTCTTATTTTGTAATACAGTTATTACATGTGTAATATTTGTGTGTGATATATTTACATTTTCTACAATGAAGGTAAAAGCCATGAACGTCAGGCTCACATCACAGCAAAGACCTCTCTGTGACTGAAGGACAAGTGCTGGACTGGACCTGCTCCGAGGAATATGCATATATGCAATTATAGTATACTATACTGCCACCTAGTGATCATTTAATATGTGAATATCATTTTGTCTCTAATGCAGATTATCCTCCTATGTGCACCCAAATATGTCTAAAGAATCATATCTGAGTCTTTCATTTAATAAACAAGCACCTGTTATTATATTAAAATTTTGATGAAGTGTTTTGTAATTATTACACTGCTCACATTAGTAAGATCAGGAAAAATAATTCTGAATTCCAAAATACAGTAACGCAACATTTAAGAATAGCTGATATATTTGTTTTTATTCATGGCCATGCTATTCATCACTAATCAATACATATGACGCCACAAGCATTATGTTAATGTCCTCTGAGAAGATTCTCATGGGAAAGATGTATTTGAATGGGAGACATCTATAATGATTCCTATCATGGCTAAAGAGGATGGCCACATTTCAGTTCAAATATAATCTCATTATTGGCTGTAAAAGTAAGAACAGAGCTCAATTTGAGTTCTGGGAGACATGCCGCTCATGTCTCTTTCTGCTCTTAATTTCTCTCATAAAATAGTCTGGACTTAAAAAGCAGACTAACTGCTTTGCCAAATGTTTGGTGCAGACAGACACTCTCAGATCATTCTGTCTTTGACATATAGCAAGGTGACTCCATTGTAAACTACTAATTTACCCAAGTTCTTTTATCCTTCTTTCAACATATCTTAATATAGCCAAATTATATGATATTTTGACCTTTTTTGCACAGTATGTTTTTTCAGTAAGTATTTATTATTATTATATTATTATTATTATTATTATTATTATTATTATTATTATTTATTATTATTATTATTATTATATGAAATTAAAGTAACTCTGCACTGCAAATTGGCTTTCTCTCAATGAAGAGCACTACTAATTGTATGTGGGGAAAAAATGGAGATAGATACATTTTCACAGTAACATCTGTGCAAGAAATCATAGTCACCTCTGCTCCACTGGGAAAAAAGAATCTGAGTTCATACAATAAAGTGGATGACAACTTATCATTAAAGAGAATGTAACCAGATGTTCCTCCTTTTAAATCCAAGGAAACGGAAATACATTAACAGATAAACAGGCTTATCTGCGCTTTACAACACATGCAAACGCATACATGCAAAACACTCGTGTCCTATGGGGGTCAGAGCCATTTAGTGAATGAACAACAGCTACGTCACTGGGACAGGACGCCCCATTATTTGTGAATGAGCTCCTTCCTGTCCTGCCATGCTGAAGCACTTTGAGCCAACCAACAGCAACTACGGAAAATAAATAAGATACCAGGCTGCAAGAAACATTTTTCCCACAATAAAACTTTTATTTTTTAGAGATCTAAAGAGCACTGAGGTGACCTTTCTTGACAATAGTATGCCTCTTAACTCCATCTGCTTACAGGAAGATGGAAAATTTGTGAGATAGAAGTTGATATCCAGATAGAACCAGATTCCTTACGTGTGTATGCAGCCGATGTGACGCACTAAGCAGTGTGGCTAACTGCTTCCTGCTCCAATTAGCTTCCATTACCAGCTGGTAGTGTCCCTGTTACACTGTTGACACACATTTCCACACGTGCACACCCTCACTCATTCATCCACTCACTCTGTCTCACAAGGCTGACACACACACACACACAGTTTCTCCTTTTTTTCCCCACATGCACTTAGGCACACACACGCACATGCACAGCCTGTACTTTACAGATATCAGCTGTTATCCCCGTCTAGCATCAGTCCCCAGGCACTATGCTAACAGCCTCCTCTACAAGCCAATTTACAAGGATTCTGGTCATGTTTACATTAGCCCTCTCTCAGTGCATGAAAAGAGCAGGGCCGCGCCGCAGAATAGAAATGAGCAAATATGAATAATTCAATCCTCCTCCTGGCCATTAACATGTTTCCCTTGAATAAAGTGATAATAGGTTATCATCTGTGAAATGGAAATTTCATAACAGAGACGGTGAGAAGAGCGTCTCCGGTTACACCAGAGGAAATTAATTTCACAGCACATCTGCTCCACAAAGCCCCGGCCCTCCAACGCTAAGTATGAGAAAATGTAGTCGTTCAGCTCTGCTAGCTTTCTAATTAGATTAGCATGCTTATTTGAAGGCGGGAATCTTTAGTCTAGTCAAAGGAATTAGTGTTCCCCATTACAGATACCTAATATTTATAATAATGAAATGACTTAGCCAATTAGGGAGGGTTAAAAATGCATTACTTTACCTTATTATATTAGCCAGATGGTACACTGAATAGTCCATGTTGTGCTGTGCATCTGGATGAGGACCATGGTGGCCAATTCGACATAACATGATGTAGTAATCGTTGTGGAAGGGCAGTTTAGTCCTCACCTTTCTGTCTCACTGCCTTTCCAGAGGAAGCCGCTTTAGCTTGAGGAGCAATCAAAAGTTTAATGAAAAAAAGCTGCAGCTTTCTCCCTCCTTCTTTGTTGAAAAGATAAACGCCGCTGAAACAAATCAATCTGGAAATTGAAAACTTGCGGTGTGAGGATAAGGAAGTGACAGCAGTGTAAACAGTTATGATTTTGATGGCTATCGTCATAAGGAGGCCCAACAATGGTGCTGGGGGAGTGAAACCTCTGAGGGAGTAAAGGACTTTGTCCCTTTAACTTTCCTCCCCCCTTTTCATCTATTTCTATCATTTTTTGTTTTGTTTCGTTTTGTTGTTTACTGGTGGACAGCTGTAAACGATAAGAGATTGAGGGCCATTATCTGAAATGGGGATCAGCAATCCCTCCGGTGCGTGGCTATGAGACTGAAAGCAGGAGACTTCAGAGCCTGTGTGGAGTATGGAGGAAGAGCCAGAGGAGGAGGAGGAGGACCTGAGGACCATTGCTTTTTCCTGTTGGTTACCTGCTGTTTGGCACCTGCTGGCATTTGACTACAGATCAGGCAGCCCAGCAACCCAAGAAATGTTGTAAATATTGGACAATTCTCAAGTTGATACAAACAACTTCACAATTTACCTCCAATGCCAATGCAATAAGCTGTGTGTCCTCTCTTCAAAACCTTAGCAAATTGGGTTTTAATTATTTTATAAGCATGCAAAGAAGTTACCCCAGAATAAGCAAAGTGATTATAAATACAGTTTTCAGGATATTTTTCCATAGTTTTTTAAAAATTTTCTTTCACTTTTTTAAAACTAGGTCATTTTCTTTGTCCCCTTTCATTAATTTCTTGCAATTTATGGGACATCTTTGCCAAATCTTTGACAAACTTGCCCATCTTTTTGAAAGAAACTAAACCAATTAGTTCAGGTCTTAAAGGGTTAAATAGCTGTACAAGAAAACTGATGTCAAAACAGGTTTAAAAGGGTTAATGTAGTGAGACAAGATGTGAGAACGTGAGTGTTGAGGGTGGTGTTTGGGCAGGACACCAGAGGTCATATCATCACAAAGACCTGAAATCAGGGTTAGGGTTAAGTTTCACATTTCCTAAACTGTGTCAGAAATACCATAAAAGAGCAACTGGTGCATCATAACACCAGTAAGCAGCCTGCAGCTCTTCATCTGCTCTCTGTGGCTGCTCCATCTTGTTCGTATTATTCCCTGCAATATTTAAAACTAAACATTAAGAATTACATAAAGAATTACTTTTGTCTTGTTTTGTAGACACTTTTTTGATGAAAAATTTGTGCAGTTATAGCCCAATACATCATGTTCTATGTGACTGCCAGGAAAAGAAGTCCTTGAGCCAATTTGCTCAGGTTTCACTGGGTCAGGTGGGATAACCCTTTGGTGAATTACATTTGCAGGAAGACACACAAACAGTGCATGAGAAAGGCCTTTAAAAAAGCACACTGTAGATAATATTCAGTATAACTATATGGAAATCTCAAGGATTATACTTTTAGGAAGTGTTTCAGTCACCTAACCCTAACCATAACTTTATCATACTTGATTTACTATAACCACAAGCTTTCCCCAACCTTGACCATAAACTGTTTACTTCGTGATATTGTTTAAAGCGAGAATTTTAAATGTATAAAAAAAATTAAGAACATCAGCTGTGGTTCTGAAGAATTGTCTGATATTGATGTTCCTGTCTGGTTGGATCAGGACCTCAAGACTTCCCCTTTAAACAGCTGCAGCTTGAGTTGAGTTATACCTGCACACCTGCACTTTCCCATACTACACTCTCACTGCACAGACCTTGTCAAGGTTAAACTCCGGCAGTTGACACATTGTTTTCCATTGCAATTCCCCGCTACTCTTCTATCTTGCTCCAGTCTTTTACAGATTAAGGCAGTTGTATTATAAGACACAGAATTAAGCCTGCAGTGTCCTAAAGATATAGCCCAATTCACTGCTCTTAATTTTGCAATTCCATCACCCCGGTGCGGCAAAGCCCTGCTTCTCCATCAAAACCATTAAGGGCATTGAAGCCTGGAGTATCATCAACAATGACAGGTAAATATTTAGGCTGTCTCACTGGAGCAAATAAGCCACCCAAGGTCAAATGGCTGCGTTAGTCCATTCCAGCTTAGCTACATTGGTCTTAAGGTCTCAGCAGAAACAATGTACACAAATCCAAAGCAGAGCAGAAGACAGTGTTTGCATCAACTTGCAATGGCAAAATGTCGACTCTACAAAGACCAGACGTGAGATAAAGTAACATTTAGAATATTAAGATAAAGAAAATATCTAGAGATGTACTTCTTTTGCACCTCTACTTTATATCATTTCCTGCATCGAAAACAGTCACTGCATCAGGGGACCAAACAATTGCATCTCAGCAAAAAAGGTCAAGTTAGCTTATTTGCCGCTCAAGAAATCATCACATCTTCAACAACAACTGACTTCCAAATGCATCATTTATCATACAATCTGTCATACTGAAGCAACGCTTTGCCAGGAAAGAAAAAAAAAATCATAATTGGAGTTTTTATCTTTTTTCATTATTTTCTTCCACAAGCTCTGTCAACAAAATCAAAATGCCTTTTTGAGTCACGTAAGGAAGTGCAGCTCTGGGCCCAGCCGTGGTGGCCTCAGAGATAGGCTCCGTGGGATAAGAAGTAAGTGAGTCCTTTGCTTTTGTGTCAACAAGAGACTTTATGGCTTTGAAGTAATAAATCATAAAAAAACTACTCTGTTCCTAAACATTTATAGATAAGGGAGTTAGGAATCAAATCAATTTAAGTTTCTGTACACAAGGTCCCAGTGTGGCCTGCAAACAGTTTGAGTATCAAAACCATCTCAACGTGAAGCAACTGTAAATGGATTAGTGTGAGGAGAAATGGGAACTGTCATCCTGCTATAGTATGACTGACAGAAATCATACGGGGTCCAAATATCCCTCCAGACAAAATAAAAATTTAATATCATCACAGCTATCTTAAATCACCTTTTGGCATGGCACTTTGTTGGAAATAACACAAAGCACTTAAGCACTTTAGGACTATTTCAATAAAACTATTTCATGTTTTTATTATCACATTTTCCTTTGTCAAAATTATGAGAGCAATCAACTGTAAAGATACAGCACAAAGACACACAAATTACGTCTGGAGCATTACAAAAAAAAATCTCATAATGACCATGCACCGAGGCAAAATTGAACACGGTATCTATTAATCATTATTATTGCAAGCAAATAGTGTACTTTGTCAGTATATGGCATTTAGTTTCCCCCGAGATATTCATTCCCAAAGCATAAAAAGGCATTTATATGACAAAAGAAAAAACTCTGCAGCGCTCATTATCTCCAGCTGCCTGACTCATTTTTTACTATTTTCCCTTGAGGAAGTCATAAGACCTCACAAACTGTCTCTTAAATGGTGTAGTTGGTGTTCATCGGAAACTTTTCTCCGTCATTTGAATTCATTTATGGGATACAGTAATTAAGATTATAGGAGGAAAAATACTTCTGACACATATAAACTGTTTTGACAAAACCATATAAAAAGCTTTTCAAAAATAAGAAAAAAGTGCTCGAAGCCAACAGTGGAAACACTTCTGAGTTCTGATTTCACTTAAAACTCCTGTATATTTTCATTTTATGTGTTTTTTAATAGAGGGTTTTGTGCATTTGTGAGCATGTGTGTGATACCCATGCAGCCAGCTTTAAATTATGTTGCAGCATGCAGGGAGATCAGCTGCAGTACACATATGAACACCTTGACACTTCATTGTTCCACTGCCTGTGCTAATGACCAGGGGTAAACCTAGCTACAACCGACCTGATTAGGATGGGAACTCTAGCAATGTTGAAATGACAGGTTAAACTGTGTACTCGCCAGCTCGTGACTTCCTTCCCCAGATTGGCACTGGTTGGCAGGTGAATAGATGATATCTGACCCCCGCTGGCAGCCTCCAGCCTGCAGCCTGAGCAGCAAACTTGGAGCTGTGTTTGATTATACCCATGGAAAAGGTGAGTGAAAGATGGGTAGCTCCAAAAACAGTTGGGGTAGAAAATAAAGTGGTCATAGCTGGGGCCTGGGGTTTTATACAAGTGTGCTACATGTCTTTGTTCTATAAAGTAATCATCTATAAAGTAGTCTTCTGCACTGCAAAGTTGTTTCTGTGCTTCAGATTGAATGTTTAATTTGCATACAAGGTAGTTTTTGCAGCCTTAAGAAAAAAAGAGAAAGGACAATGTTATTAAGAACAGTTTATGCATTTGCAACGTTGTACGGAGCAGAGGTAAAAGTAAAACCCCTGATTTTGAGATATCTGGTAAATTTTATATTATTATTATTATTAATATTATTACATTATTGAAGGCTGCATTTTAATGGTAGCCTGTGAACTAGGCAAATCTGCAAGCTCATGTTTTATTTGTCATGTTTCATCAGCCACGTTGACGGAAAATCCGCAGAGCATTTGCATTCTAGACAAAATATGTGTTATATTGTTGCATTTTTACATTGAAAACCCTTGCACCAGGAACACTACAGCAGGCAATTACCTGCTTAGTAAACAGAGTGGCAGTTAGGGCATTTTGGAAAACAACCTAGATGGCTACAGCCAAGGTAAAACTTTCTGTCAAATAATGACATGGGGGATCAACATTGCACAACACAGGTTAGACAATGAAGCTCAATGTCAGCCCAGTTAGCTAAAGGTAACAAAGCAGCAATGGCTAACATTCAACATGAGGCTGTCCTTAACATACTCACACCGATTCTGAAATGGCACAAACCTGTTTGACATGTTACCAACCATTAGATAACATTAGCTGTATAATGCTACCAGTTAGGCAAGTCAGTGTGTGCCCAGCACAGAGCAGAACTCTCAAGATGAACAGAAAGAGAGAGAGAGAGAGGCTGAGTGAATCAACACACTGCACACAGCTCTACAAGAAAATAAGGTTTTATCTCATTTAAATAGTATTTAAAAAAATAGACAATCAATATGTGGCAGTCAATGTTGATATTGTAGTGGCCATCACAAGTCACAAATAAATCAATGTATGGGAAACACTAATGAAAACAAACATTCAAGAAAAATACCCAAATACCTGGGCCTACCAAAGAAACTAATATTGGAATAGTTGAAGACTCTGGACCAGCCGTACATGTTTTGTTGCTAGTTGAAGGTCTATCCTGTTGTATGCGGAGGCATTTTGGTTGTTGGCTCTTGGGAATCTGTTTTAGCTAAGACAACCCTAGGGGAGGCTTTTATTTAACTTTTTCGGAAAAAAAAGAACTAACTTAACTGCTAATCAGTTAAAGCTGAATGCGAATTTGACTAAACACCAAACACGAAAGAATACTATAAATGGCTTAAAAATATGTTTTTCTTTTGTAACAGCAACATTTGCCATGCGCTATGAGCACCTACAAAAGATCTCCCCCATATTGTTTCTCACCTGAGCAGAGGGGTTTTTGATGCTCTCATTACATTCCCTAAAATGTCCAAGATCCAAAGAAAACAACAACTGAGTCCTTCTTTATCCTTGATTGCTTTGGCTGATCATTCTGGACTTTCCTAATGCCCGTTCCACCACATAGTCTTTGAATTTGGAATCAAATTAATATTTCAAAACTTGTGACGGGCTGCTTGACTCGGCCCCCATGTCAGCGACAGGCCCATTCATCACAGAGTTAAGTGTCAGCATTAAATTATCCCTGCTATTATGACAGCAACATTACTCATCAGGATTAGGGCTAGCCAAACAGAGGCTCCTGAGCTGCAGCCATCTCCTGCTCACTATCGATCGCTGTTCCCTCCATTACCAACAACAGAGGCTATCTGCATGACACCGGCACACCGCGCATGTTGATGATGCTCTTGTCTGCTACCAGGATGCTTGTATCATGAGGTAGAGAGAGGGAGGGAAGGAGGGAGCAAAACACAGGAGAAAAGAGGAGATAAAGAGAGACTGTACGCAGAGACTCTCCAGAGAGTGAAGGTATAATGAAGTGCTGGATAGGTTTAATACGAACAACAGAAGGGGCCACTGCCGTAGTCAAGTGCTGTTAATATCTCCTCCATTCCTTAAGCAAATCAAGTTATCTGGCACTGCCTGTGTTTCGATAAGAAGTGGATGAGGTCCGTTGAGAACAGCTTGATTTAGATGTTTAAAGTGAATATCCAGATAGCTCAAACACATACTCTGTATGATCTGAATCTACTTGTATGTCTGCTTGTTTTTTTACTCAGTGGAGCGTGCACTCAGACTGAAGAAGAGAGATAAAACTGCATTGGCGTCTGCATAAATCCCTCATTTCTATGCCCTTGCCTCCAATGCCTCAAACGTGCCACAAGACATTACTTAAATAATGCCTGAAGGTGCAAACGCCACTGACGGTGTCCCCCTCCGTTCAATTTGAAACGCATCAAATCCTCTCTAATTCCACATTTCAGGCTCTTAAATTGCCCTGTGCTCTGAAACGTAACCAAAGGCTTCAACTTTGTTTCAAGACTTTTTCCCCCCCTTTTTTTATTTTCTATTAATGTCAACTTTGTGTTACTCTGAGAGGATGAGATAAGAGAGGGAATAAGGCCATTTTCTTTTTGTTGTAAATGTCCTCTGCGCGGTCACACTGGTGCGTCCAAGGAGATAGCAGGCCTGAGAATTTTCAATGCAGGCCAATTTTAGGAAGTGAAGGCTGACCTCTTCAGGGACTTCCACATGGCATGTGTCTCTCTAACAGAGGAATCTCTCTGGACATTGTTCTTTAGGTGGGACAACTGGACCACATGGACAGTACAACAACCTGTCTCATTTTAGAAATCTCAATTGAGCAAACCACCACCTGATCTGATTTAATGACTTTAATACCATTAATACTCAAAATGATGTCACAGTGTAATAGAAAATTCCTTGCTAGAAGTCTCAGCTGAAAGAAACTGAGATTTGATTATTATTTTGTATTTGGAGTGTTTAAATGTACAGGTATTTGGAAAGAAATAAAAATAAAAAAAGAGCAAGGGTCAATAGTAGGCAAATCTGCAGCACTTTTGATATAATTATAAACATCAATAGATAAAAGTGTCAAAATATTTTCAACTCATACTTACTAGCCCTTGATGGTAAATGATAGTTTTATCAACAATATTGAGAAGTTTTCCTTCACATGTAAGTGTGAAACATATTAATCTGCAGAGTACAATAACTGTATGTGAAATAAATGTGGAGCCAAAAGTACAATATATCCCTCCAATTACAAGTATAAAGCTGCATGGAACGGAAGTTCTCTATAGCTATGCTGTATGCAAGAAATATCTTGTAAGAGAGGAAACTAAAAGAAAATAATACAATAGATTATTCATGCAGTTTCATAAAGAAATCCTTTGTCTTACAGTATGTCTTGTAGATCCAAAGTACTATGCGAATGTACCTATGTCAGTGTAGATTTTTTTTAAATCCCAGCATTGTTTCTCTACACCAAACAAGGTAACACAAGATTCTATAATAAATAATAACAAACATTTCACCTCCATTCCCAGAAAAAAAGAAACACAATATAATCAATAACAGAAAACATATTTGACTAGAATCGATCCTAATCCACCATAACTTGATTTGAACGTGTCACTAGTTACACAAGATTGCAAACGATTTACTGTCTTTTTTCAACGAGTAAACTAACCCATATGACCACATAGGTCAGGTAGGAGGTCCTACCCCCCAAACTTAAGGATCAAGGTACACATCAAATCATTTTCCCCAAAGATATGTTCTGTTACTTTAGGTGATTCCTGGGTAGCCTTTTCTAATTTCTTGCAATTTGTGATACATCTCCTGCCAACTTGTTTGCCACCTTTTTAGCCATGTTTATAAAGAAATCAAACCAATTTGCTCAAGTTTTGAAGGTTTAAATGTTTGTGAAAGGCTACCAAATGTAACACAAGAAACTGCTTGTTTCAAAGGGTTAAAATATCCCAGCATTGACTTTTGGTTTCACATTAGACACAAACAGCGGTCTTCTGGATGAAAGTCCTGTGTTGTTTGATCCAAAAAAAGGAAGTCAGTGCTGAGATGATGTAACCCAAGCCTACATGGATCGATATATAGATCCAGTGGTTTAGAGCACATAGCTGAATTTTATGACTTTTATTTCTTTTTCCTGGGCCCAGTTTAAGCAAAATGCTAATCCAAAACAGCAACCTTAAATAGTTTTTCAGAGTTTTCAGAATGAAGAATGTTATCAAAGAAGTCAAGGAACGCAGAAAGCCCTCAGTCTTTGTTTCCCTACCTTTGACTCGTCTTATCGCTCTATTACAAACCTCCCTGCCTGGACCAATGTCATTTTTCTCCCATGTAGCTATCAAATGCCCCTGCCCCCATGTGTATCGACCACCTTCCTTCTGGAGATCAATGCCGAGCCTATGGAGGCTGGAACAAAAACTGTAATTACTCACAAAGCTACAAATTCCTTGGTGATAACAGCTTATTTCATTCATTATTGCAAGTAAGAAAAATGCACACAAACGCACGTATATGCACACATACACACATCAGAATGTAGCAAGCGATAATCACACAAGAGCTTATTTTTCTTGTTTATTGATCCAAACCTCAAGTCATTCTTATTGGGGTTAGGATTGGTGTTGGGGTTGAGGTTAGGGGAAGAAAGGAAACTTCTACTCATGTTCGACATCACGCAATAGTAAAATAAGTTTGTAACATGTGCTGTTTCATTACATCTTAAGCGTTATCTGTACATTTAATGATGTTCCGGTAAATTTGTGCTACCCATTTCACCTTATCTTCATCATCCATATGACCCTCCCAAAAAAATCAATTTTGAAGCACAGCTGGAAAAGATGAATTATTTGCCACCATGAGAAATAAGGTGAGCAATAAAACCTCTCATGATACAAAAGGGTGAGAAAGGATAACAAACAAGTGGGCGAGATTTGCTGCCTTTCAGCAACCCTCTTAAGTGGTAATGGGATAACCCTGGACACGTCAAGAGCCTATCAAACTGCCCCTCACATTCGACCCCTGGGTGAGACAGGAAGGGCCTGCTTTGTTTGTAGCAATTGGGTCCTGTGTGCAAGGCCATAATGAAGTGACCTGAAATAATGGAAAGCCCTGGGCCCCGCGCGGATGATTTTTGCTGGGATAAGAGCAGGGATCCTGATTCGGAGTCACAGTTCATTTCATTTTTCGCCTCTGATGAGATCTCCTCCGTTATCTGATAAAATTGAACAGCCATTACCGGCAGGGGCTCAGGCCGGCCAAGCGGTAAAGCGCTGCCGACTGCTCCTAACAGAAATCCTATACACTCCACTTTGTCAGCAGTTTTGAATTCATCGTTTGCTGGGGGTTCAACCAGATGATAGGAATAATCTCGGCCCAACCAAGATTGACACTTCATTTCAGAAATCAATATTTACAATTTACTTCTTTCAAAGTTCATTCTGGGAGAAGATTCCATATTATCCTTTCCAAATAAGCTGATCATATCTCTCTCTAGTCCTGGAATGACTTTTCCCAAAATGTGAATTTTTTGGTTTAGGAAAAAAAAAAAAAAAATCAATGTCGCCATTGTGGGCTTTAATCTGCCCTTTGATGACAGTAAATCTTTTTCTTTTTATAGGCAAACGGCTGTGGGCAGCTGACACCATTTCCTCCCAGAACAAAGCCCCTCGCCCCGTGTGGACGCTGGTAGATACATGGAGCCCTAATGTGGCTGGACACGCCACCGACGGGTCATTAATCAGACACTGTGACAGCCACTTCTTCCCAATCCAGCCCCGACTTCAGCCCCTAGACAAGCCCACTCAACTCCTCACCCACAGGAGGCCACGCAGGGAGCAAAGAGACAGAGGGAGAAGTGGATTGAATGGGCATTGGGAAGACAGGATAGAAAGGGATGAGGAGGGATGCTACAAAGCCGTGTTATAAAAGGACTCAGGGATGATGGGTAGGACTTACAGATATAAGATGGAAGAATCAGAGAAGAGTTGGTGCTCAAGATAAACTCTAGCATGCTACCTGTGGAGAAGAGGGATTGTAGGATTATTGTGGGTGGATTATAAACTGATGTATAGACCATATGTTTCTCCTGCAATGTGTGGCATATCATGCTTCTAAACCATATTTTAACAGACTTAAGCCTGTTGCATCCTCTTCCTGGCATCACAAACTCGCATGTAGACCTGCAAACCTTCACAATTATGGAATTGGTACATTGATCTGTTGAACCCACATTTCACTTACTTCTTCTTCTACCATCTTCCAAAACACACCAACAATTAGATAACAAACATATATTTATGAAGATGAAAAAAGGACAAGGACAAGCAAGCGGAAATCAACAAACTCACTGTACAAGGGCAAAACACTGTAAGAGATAATGACCCAAAAATTATCAAAATAAATTGTAAAAAACAACTAAAAAATAGAAGAAAAAAAACAACCAAGAAAAATAGTAAAAAAAAAAAACAACTACCTACTTACCTGTGAAAAAAGTGCTTTATAATAATAATAATTAAGTTAAATAATTGTATACTTTACAGAATTATTATTATTAAAATTATGATAATTATAAGTATAAATATATGTATATTTTAATTGTTTTGAATCACTTCTTGTCAAGTTGCTCATTGAATTTTTCCCCATATTTTCAAAAGAAAGCAAACCAATTTGCTCAGATTTCAAAGGTTTAAATATTTGTGAAAGGCGTCTGAACACAACACAAAAAAGTGATGTCGAACCAGGTTTCAAAGAATCGTTACATGCAGCTTTTCCTGCTTTCTTCCTCTCCAATCTGCTTTCTACACTTGTTCACACCACTACCCATACCAGTGCTTTCATGTGGGCAAACAATGGCAACTCCCGCACAGACAAGAGCACAACTCATGTTAGTATGTACAAAATAATTGTTGCAGACAGCGCACACACACATGCAGAGAAAATGCTTCACAGGTTCCTGCAGGGTGCATGCTGAGAGCCATCGACTCTTCAGCTAGCATCTGCGAGAGGTTGTTCTTTGGCACAGCAGTGCTTTGAGTTAAAGGCTAACATCTCTGTAATAACATGTTCACAATGATAATTCTAACATGCTGTCTAGGGGGTATATAATTTACCATCTTAGGTCAGTGTGTTGGTATGCTAACATTTGTGAACTGATAACCCTCTAAACTGAGCCAAATACAGCTAAGGCACATGGATGGGTAAACCAAACTATTGGACAAATAAAAACTTCATCTAAATGTGAATGTTACTTTCTGTACCAAATGACATGGTAATCCATCTAAATGTGAACTTCATGACAGCACTGGAGAAAAGGTCTGGGAATCTCCAAAGTCATGAAAATGTATCTTCAGGTGACTATAAATGGCTGTGCGACATTTCCTGGCAATCCATGAGATTAGTTGTTTGATCCAAAGACATCCAAGGCCAAATCCTTATGGACATTATCACGATCCTGGGTTTTTTTCTGTTATAGAGTGTCCTTTGTTTTAGGGTTTTCTCTTTGTGTTTTTTTTCATGTTTTACATATTCATGTGTGTGTCTGTTTGCTGTTTAATTTTGTAGATTCCCTCCTCATGTGTCATGTCTAGCTTTACTTCCTGTCTACGCGTGTTGTCCCGCCTTTTATTGTGTTCATACGATGTTGGAAAAATCAGAATGACAACTTTCCCACTTGGAAAATTAACATGAACAGCCTCTCAAGTCGGAAAAACAACTCAGAGATAATTTTATATCATGAGTTGCTGACTTGACGTCTTAAATGCATAAAAATCAATGGTAAAATACTTTTTTTATTGCTATTCATGTGTTGAATATACATTTCTGATCACATGTAAAATGTAATATATTATTGTTAACTGCTGTCCATGTAGAGTGACCTAGATTAAATAAATATATTAAAATGTATTAAATATAGTGCTGGGCATAGATTAATTTTTTTAATCTAGATTAATCTCACTGCAATCCTGTAGTTAATCTAGATTAATCTAGATTAAAATTATAGATTTGAATTTTGCCAAAGACATTCAAAATAATATCTATCTATCTAAATGATGAAAATGCCTCACAAACTGCTTGAGAAAGCTGTTCTACTATAATATTTGGTAAAGAAAAATAATGTTCCATAAGATTTACTTTGGTGTTTAACTTTTTTTTATTTTGTTAAACACAGACATTTAGGAACACAGGTTCTGTCTCCATGTGGAAAAAGCTTTTTCCTGCTAACTGGAATGAACAGCAGAGGGCGCAGCCTCTGATAACATGACCCTAACTGAACTGTGGGCCTACATTAGAGGTCATGAAGAAGACCATTAACAGTCAGCAGCTTTGTGACACGGCTTGAGCCAATCACTCCAGTCACTCAGGCAGACCAGCTTCCGCCTTGTTCACGCCCCCTCCGCGTAATTCGACCAGGTATACATCCGCGCTTAAACAACAAAGTGAAATTGGTGCCTTGCTCACTGTATAGACCCAACTTAGTGAATAGTTTATCGCGCGATAATTTCCTTATCGCGCGATAAGAATCCCGCGTTAACGCAGCACGTTAACGCCGTTAACGGCCCAGCACTAATTAAATATATTAAAAAACTTAATAATAATACCAAACTGGAAACAGCTATCAACTCTTGTTTAAGTGCTTTTAGTATTAATTGCAATTCTTCTTCTTTGTAGAAGAAGGGTTGCATGTTGTTCCCACTTTTGTACCTCAAAGCACTTAACACAACAAAGTCGAAAGACTTCTGGAATCAGAAGCTCCAACCTTCTGACATGACCTGAACGCAGCATTGGTGTTTGCTGCCACACCCTAAAAACTTTCACCTGTCCTGCACTAGTCCTACAGTCCTCTCACCTGTTCTCACCTTCCCTTGTAATTTACCTGTGACCTTAGTTATTCTTATCTTTGTCTGTTTCTCGCCTGTTTTATGACACACCTGTCTGATATTCTGATATCCTGTTCAATGTTAGTTGTTTGCTCCACCCTAGTGTTTCCTACCACACCCTTGTTGTCAGCCAATCCCTATGTTTCCCTCCTTTATTCTGTGATAACCTCCTCCAGCTGTGCTCTGATTATTGCGTCTTGGTTTCAGTTTGGTTTTGATTTGTGTTTATTTTGTATTTTGTTACCTGCTTGTTTTTGGAGATTTTTACATATACATTAAAGCTCAGTGTTTGTCTAAATCCAACTACCTGTCTGAGTTCTGTATTTGGGTCCTCATTTTACACATAACAAGATATGAGTATTTTAACAAGTCCCATCTCATAAAAATTCCAGTGCAAATTAAAAGTCAAAATACTATTGAAGTGCTGTTGACAGCATGCCAAACCAATAGGCAGCATTATAATGCCAGTATAAGCCCTAAAGCCACTCAAAGATGAAGATGTTGGCTAATTAGAAGCCTGAAAAAACTACCTGAGCAGTGATCTCCACAGCACATTCTGAAGCCTCCGTTCCTCAATATAGAGCTGCTGTACATTTGTATATGTATAAACATTTAAAAAGTCCTGTTAACAAGGTCGAAACCAGCAGTATTATGGTCATGTATGCAGTTGCATGAAATATCGTCTACTTTGTGATGCCTCACAAAAGAGTCAACGTCACACACTGAATCTTAAGCCAAAAACTTTGCTTGCCAACTTGGACAGAGTTTTCATCATCAAGAAGATTTGTTTTCAGTGACCTAAAATGCAGTTTGCAGGAAGACACATGGCAAAAAGCATAGAAAATGCTGAGTTTTCAAAAATATAGTCCCGTACATATAGATAAGTGCTAAAGGCCAAAGATATCAATCTCCTGGTGGTGCATGAGGAAAGTCTGGATTTCTTAACTTAGAATAGGTTTTATCCTCTGGAGATCGCAAATGTCTGTACAAAATGTCATGGCAACCCATGTAATACTGTAACTGTTGAGATATTTCAGTTTCTAAATGGACCAGCCAACAGACCGGCACCACTATCCGAGCTGATTGGATCTGTGATTAGATCCAGAGTTTTTGATTTAACTCATTGGGACATACTTTATAATGTAGAACTTCTAAAAGCCAATTTCAGAGTCACACAGCAGTTCAATTGTCCGTTGCATGATGGGACAAGAGCATTTACAGAGACAGGTCACCAGGGGGGAAGAAAAGTCACTGAATCAGTGAACCATTCTCAGTGTGTAACATTGCACTCCTGAGATAAAGATGTAGCTGATGCCATTCTCACGAAAACCTGTCTTTGAAATCTCTCTCTGCATGCTGAATGTGGTCGCTCCCCAGCTAGCAATTTTTGGTTCTAAAAACGTTCTGAGAATGGTACAGTGCAACCATTGAATGTTTTGGTTTTTTTTAATATCATTTTTAGTGTTAAGTTTGTTTTATGTTCCAGGAATGTTCTTCTTATAGTTTGTGTAATATTCTCCATTCTCTATTATTGTTAACATCACATTACCTTACATTTTCATCTACAAACAAGGTCTGTAATCGCAGTCCTTAGTAACATTTTGTGAATGTTGCTCTGAAAACATTCTTCCTTTCTTCTTACGTAACATTGTGGGAATGTTTTATAAAAGAACATTTTATGATATGTCACCTCTCAACATACCCAAAACATCCTGAGAATGATGCATTTAACCTTACAGGGACATTATTTGAAATGATAACATCCTCAAAACGTCCTTTGAACATTGGATTAAAATGTTTTCTTTAAAACATTACTGCAATCTGTAGCTAACGTTAGCCAATGAGCAGAAACATAAAAATGTCAGATATAAGTCAGCTGCCAACCTACGAAGTGAAAATGTTGCATTTTGGAGCCAATGTCAAGACAACAACCAATGATGAAAACCTTTTGTTTGGAATTTCATTCCAAGTACTCCCGCTCTCTGCGTTTGTTTGTTTCCAGGCCTTTGTGTCTTTGAGCCATAGAAAAGCGATAAGAACACACATTAACACAGATCATCACAAGTAAACCCTCAGAGGTACAACTTGATGCAGTTAAAGGAGAAATAACCAATCACAACTTTAGCTTCACTGAAAACCTTAACATGATTTGCAGCTAAGTTAGAGCCCAGCGAGCATGTGTGTTATCCAATTTTCATTGTTCTTTGGGATTGAAGTGATGTTCCAAATCATCTTATAGGCACAGCTAATGTGGTTTCAATTGATCACAGGTTTGACGGAGAACCATTTTCTCATTGTCTGTCAGGTGCCTGAGGATAGCATGGAGCAAATGTATATAAATCCCAGAAAACTGAATATGTGAGCATGAATATACATCTGGGCTTTTCTAACTGCACCCAGGTGATAACCACGTTTCTCCCGTTTACAGCAAAACCCCCTCTTTCTGAGCAATGTATACTCCATTAAAACCCCACTTCACCATAAGCCCCAGTGGATAACATAAAATACTGCACTTCTCTGTATTGACTGAGTAAAATGAAATAATCTATGATGCATGAACAAGCTCTAAATGAAATAATAATGTCCTTAGCGGTGAAAAACGGATTGATGGTACAGTAATTGAGCAGATTTATTTCCACCCGCTGGAAAATGGGCGGAGAGGGAGGCGGCGGTAGTCTGCTGAAAACTGCCCTGCTATTTTATTTAATCTCATATTGGAGGAATTATTGGCTGGTAATCTATTGTTAAACATCATTTAGGGTGATGGATTGAGAGCGTCAAGCTTTTCCCCACGTAATCAATTCATATCTCATTAGCACGTATTATTTATGATTCTCATAATGTCCCTGCGGGGACAGGGCTAGGGGAGAGCCGGCCCCACTGGAGGTCTCAGCTGTTGCTGAAATGAAGTGTGACATACTGTAGCTTATGACCTAATAACTGCATATAAAAATGCTTTTGTTTGCACTATTGATTTGTTTCTGGCCATTCCAGAGAGGAATAGAAAAGATTAAGGGTCATAGTGCTCTGCTCTACCTTTAGCACAGCCAAGAAAAAGAACATTGAGAGAAAGGAAAATTATAACACCTCTGTAGGGTGTGCAATATGGGTTTCCCATATTATCAAAACGGAATTGTAATAGGTGTGCTAGATAGCTCACCCAGGGAGTCCTCATAAGTATAACATGCATGTTAATTTTTTTTGGTGTAGCTTAGTCCTCTGCAGTGTGGGGGTAACACAATAATGAGAAAAAGTACTCAAACTACCTTTTTTATTTAAGGAGTAACATACCATTAGTTTTCCAATTAAAATAACCACTTATTTGGTTTTTCAAATAAGCAATACTTTACTTTTGAAAAATTACCATATTTCCCTGTTTCTTTTGCTGCCATTATTTGTATGGTTTTTGGTTCTGTAGGCTATACCAGCCTTGTTTTATTGTTTTTATAGAGGCTAGCCTGTGTCTATATGCCTCTACCAAGTTTGCTGTCAGATCATAAATAGCCAAAAGGTTGCACTGGTGTCACCTGTGCTGGTTGGCAATTAAGCTTGTCTTAGTGAAAGAAAAACTTGAATTTGAAAGGTGTACAGGTGTAATTTTTCTGTTTGATAATGACAGTTTATGTAAGAATATTTCCTGTCTTGATATTTCAGTGCATTCAAAGGTAGATGTGCAGTAGTACATCTACAGCGCCTTGCACATGTATAACCAACATGTGCAAGGTATGATAAAGGGATTTTCAGTTTTGGTAAAGGTACTTTAATTAGTTAATTTTTTTAGTAGGTCACAGTGTAATGTAACAAGTTCCTTTTAAAAGTTGCTTTCCTCTGTTCTATAGAGCTCCACTGTTATCCCAAATCTACAACACTCCACATAGGCTCTGTAGTTTATTATTTAATCCACACGAATATTGTCCTAAATACCCAGTAGTGTACCACACTAGTAAACGGTGCCCAACAAAAACACTTTTTACTCTTGTCTTGAGCAACATTTGCTAAAAAACCATAGTGTCCATCTGTTTTAGGAAATCAGTTAGATTAGTTTAGATTAGTTTTTTTTTTAATGAAAGTATGCATTTTGGAGCCATTTTTAAAGATTTGGGTCTTCAGTGGGAAGAAATGGGTTTGGGACTGAAGACCATAGGCAGAGTAGAGTATTGATAGAAAGTTCAACACACGGTTGGTTTTGGTCTTTTCATCATATTTGTTGACAGTCACGCATTTTTCAATTGTCTAATAGTGAAGGTACTATTTCTATAAAATGCATGAATCAAAAAGAAAGAAGCAAGATTGGGCTGACGGTTCTTCATTTGGTGAAGTCAAAAAAGTTCTCAAAATCCCTGTTCAATTCCTGATTAAAACCTCAGCTGCTGAGGCATCATGTAGCACACTGTAAAAAGAGAGACACTAATGAAATTTAAAAAACGCTCCTTTGACATCAGTAGAAACAAATGATCATCTGTACAATCTGTGCTTCCCAAAAGGAAAAGTAATGTGGTGTTCTGAAAATGAAAAAGGCAGAATGATTTTTCCCCTAACAGGCTTGAGAGATCTTAGGTCTGAGATCTGTGATCAATATCCTGGACAGGGGCATGCTGAGCTGCAGGAGCTTTCCTTCTGTTCACTGAGCCAGCACAGAAAAGGAAAAGTGTCATATTGTGATCTTTATCCAGTAATCGCCCTGACACACAGTCAAGTGATATATATGTCCACTTGTTTGCTCCGAGGCTCCATGACTGTCCACAGTGTGCAGCGCAGCTATAACATCTCTGCTCAGGCCTGGTAGCACCTGGCAATAGAAAAAAAAAAGATCAGAACCAGAAGAGAATGAAAAAAAGCAATTACAGACAAGTTATGTTCAATTGGACATCGTTGCAACAAAACAGTCAAAGAATAGACGGATACTGGTAACAAGTTTCTGGATCAGTCGATGTTTATTTTCAGCAGCCACGCAAAACAAGCTGTTCAGCTAAGTAGATGCACCACCTGTTCCAAAATAACCCTCAATGGTTTGGAGAGGAGTCTCAGCCAGCACTTGTCACATGACTGCTCCAAGATCTAGACATACATACATGTGGTTCACATAATAACACTCTTTCATACTGCAGACATTCTGTTTGTTGAAATTGTTGTAGCACAAAATTAAAAGGTTTTAATATAACTGGTGCACTGTTATCCAATACAACACACCTGGTCCTTTTTGGGACAGTATGCTCAATTGCATTGCATTAAATTCTATGGTATAACTATGATTTTGACCACCCTCCATATGTGCAGATACTATAAACGTGACATAGCATCAACCTCACAACACAAGGTCTCCAAATTGGCTACCAGCTCATCATTGGTGTTATAATTTTATCTTTTATTATATTATAAGAGAGTGTGTACACTGTTCTGTTGTTGGAATATGGTGAAAAAACTACACTGCAAATGAATGACAAGTGTCTTTGTTCCAGTACTGATATTGTAATGTTAATTCCTTACAAAACCTCTTGCACACTGGGTCGACACCAGTCACAATATTTATTCCATGTCTGGGCTGCTTGAGCACGTCCTAGTCTGCACTGGGCAGAGGGCTCGGAAACACTATACTACCTAATTTTACTTTTAGTTCTGTCTAGACCACTTTGGCTTTTATTCAAACAAACATCAGGGTAAGCTGCTTACAGATACCACTGGGGGATAATTCATCGTCAGAGCTTTCTGTGAAGGACGGCAAGATTTTAGACTGTTCCCCCAGTTTAGCTTTGCTCACTATGTGATTAGTACTGTAATCTTAATTTTATGTGATAATCATCAATTTCTACTTGCCACATTAGCCACACAAGTCATGAGCAAGTAATTTGTGTATAACCCGTATAATCTGAAAGTCTGCAATCATGTGACCACTGTATAGACAGGAACAAAGAAGGAAATAAAAGAGTGTGAGTCCACATAAGGAGACATGGTGAGGTGGTAGATGGATCAAACAAACACAGGACTTTCCTTAGGAGACCAGTGTTTGTGTCCTGTGTGAAACCAAGTGAGGTATGCGATTACCATGTTTCTTTTTCTAAACCTAACCTGCGTAACTTTACCTCCTCGTTGTAACCTACATAAACTCTTAAACATAACCGACATAACTTCTTGAATCTAACCTACATAACTTCTTAAACCTTTGTAGCTTTACTTGTTAAACCTAACCTATGTAACTCATTAAACCTAACCTAAGTAACTTTACTTCTTAAACCTAAACTACATTACTGCTTAAACCTAACCTACGTAACTTTACTTCATAAACCTAACCTACATAACTCATCCATAAAATAGCATATGAACCAATTCATGAGCATTTTTGTAAGGTATACGAACAATTGTATGAGGTAAGGCAAATTTCTTTACATAGCACAATTCATACCCAAAGGCAACCCAAAGTGCTTTGCAGATTAATCAAGTCAAAGTTCATTTTAACCCAATAACAAAGCATGCCTCATAGGACTGTACAAATAGTGATTTCTGTTCAATTTGAATTTCAATTTGATCTACAAAGTCCAATATTACAAACCATAATTAGCCTCGGGAACTTTATAACATATGACATCCCTCTGTCCTTTTGGGGTATAAAAGACAAGAAGTCAACATTATAAATCAAATTTCGCAACCAATATTCTGAATAGCACATCTTCTGCCAATAAATTAGTGGAAGTAGTTGTACTTACTGGGAACTCACAACAAGACGATCCAGAAAGAAAAGTCAAGTGTTTTTCCAGGATCACAGAGGAACTTGGGTTGCCAGCATTGGCAAGATTTGGTCCAGGTTGTGGATAAAACAAGGCGACCCAAGAAAGTGGAGAAACTGACTTTGAGAACACTGAACTCAACAGGAATGGAAACAGGAGAATGTTGAATTTTAAGACTTAACCAGCACAGCAGACAAGTCTGAGTGAAACCATTATAATTGTAGAAAAAAGATTTTTTTAAAAATCATTGAGTGGTTTTTAATCTCAGGATTCAATCACAGTCATCAGGCTTAGCACTCAAGTCAAGATAATGTTTAGGGACATGTGTACATGACAGCTGAGTGTTCTGAAAATAAACATATCCCTTTCAAAAAAACATGTTCGTCAAAAGCCCGGCAACATATTACTAGCACCACTTTAAAAACGGAATCCGGTTTATTACCAAGTAGGTTTTCATATAGATATGGGTATAGAGTTAGTATAGAGTTTTCACATAGAAGATAAGCAACTTTCGAAATACTTTTTTTTGTAATCCACACACAGCTCCCCAAGGCAATAAGTGAGGTGACTTAAATCCACGTATGCTGCTGCCAGAATTATACAATGTGATCACACTGCCTCAGCTGATTTTGATTGACTTTCAGGAGTTTCAGCAAAAAAAAAATTCAAGAGTATGGAAAAGTATTAACACTAGGAGCTTTCGACCTAAAAGCGCTTTTAACTTCACATGCAAAGAAACAGAGCAGCGTCACCCACTTTGAATGGTGCCAGTAATATTTTTCTGTTTTTATGAAACAGTTGAAGATCTGGCATTACAGTAACTTTTTAAATGCAAAATCATATTAGACAGATGCTCACTGGGCTAAAGAGCAGCTTGTTGAATCATCTGAGCAGTGGTCGAACCCAGCCTGTTGTCACAGTTATACATGCTCTTATTCATACATTTCATAATATTGTTGCAAACATAAAACTTCTTGTTGTCCTTTAACATGCCTTTTCTTTTACATAAAAGTAGCTCAAAATACATCCAGCAATTCACACACTTTCATTAATTTACTTGCAATCAGTGCTGCTTGCCTTTCGGTTATCAAGTTGCCATACTTGGGAGTTGTATCTATTTGTATTGGGAGGTATGGAAGCCCATAAGTGTTCATTTCATTAATGAAAACTATGTTTGTCAATGAACTCATGACTCAGACAAGATAATAACATCATTAAACACTGACTGTAACTCATATGTAACTGTAATTAGACTGACAAAGAAAGGAGACTAAGTACAGTCTTATCAACAACCTCTCTTTATTTCAAATGAGAAAAAAGAGGAGACAAAATATTAAAGACTGTTTTCTTTTTTCTTTAACTGCAGCAGTTTGGTTTCTGGTGCTGTGTGCACCATATGAGGACTACACCAGCAGCAAACACTGAGCACAGTCAGAACGACTCCCAAAAACTTAGCCTGCATATTTAAGCTAACAATGACAAAAACAGGGCTTGGGAGAAAGAAACGACTTACTTGTGTTACAATAAGACTGATAAAAAACTGAATGCATTGAACTGTGTTGGTTCGAAATAAATATGCAAATCAGAACATGTTCCATCTCTGGATGTATTTCTAGACCAGACACCTTCCGCAAAAATGCATTCTTACTCATTCAACCTGTGTTTTTCATCACATAAGGACAAGATAAAATTTTAAATGATCTAAGTTTGACTAAAATTTTCTTTTGGCTTCACTTGATTGACTGAAATGTTTAATAAACAGTAGTACAATAACTAAAGACTAAAAGCTGTAATGCCTGTAGTCAACTAAAACTTGACAAATATGATAAAACAAACAAGGACATTTGACACCAGACAAAGACTAAATTTAAAAAATAAAAATAAAATAGCTAGCAAAATAAACAAGTGTCCACAGATGATACAGCTCAGCGTACAGAGATAGAGATATGGTTATATGTAATAGAATTATATCTCTGTAATGTACTTTTGTGACATTCTGTGTCAGTTTTGCTACATTTTGGACACTGTGTGAAATGTATGAGTGTACTAGTGCAAAAAGGATACGACTGTGGAAGTGATAGTAGGTAAGGTGTCACTAACACCTTTTCTTATGCAAACCTGACATCTACTGGGCAACTACAGTACACTGACATTTACAACGAGTAAACATGAAAAATTCAGTTAAACAAAAAACATTATTATATATATTAATATATTATTTAATTTTAAAAACAAACAAACTGTAGGGTAGTTTATCAGTTTGGATACATTAAGAATGCAGTTCAGCACAGCACAGTATTAATGTTAATTTGTAATATGATGTTTTGTTTGTAAAGACTTTCAAGAATCCATGTCTTAATAAAGCCTCTGGATTTACACTTTCAGTTTTCTCTACACTATCATACACATATGTTATATAGATAACTGTCATATTGTTTAAGTCTTTGTTGCTTTTCCTATGCTCTAGCATTTGAGAGGCATCTGCTGAGTTATTCATAAAGCCCCATTACTCCTTATGCATTTTTAATTGGCCAGACATAGCCTTTATGTCATGATATGGAGGCTTGTAATGAATATTTACTGTCCAATTATTAATGGCCGGGACGATAAATAATAACCTGAAAGGCCGGCACATTAAATTCCAGCACACTATTCATTCTCAGGATAAAGGTTGTATTATAAATTGATAGATGTATTTCATGATCATAATGTTAAGCATCATTTTAGACATATTCTTTATTCTTTGACCTTCATTTGAGTCATCTATATGTTTTCATTCTGTAGAGAATCAGTTTGGTTTGCATGTGCTCTAAAAAGATCAAGTGACTCTGCAGAAGGTCTCACTCCATTTGTCCCTCATTGGTTGCTGAGTAGAATATCATTGATTTTTTTTCCTGACCATATGTCCTTACCTTGAATGTCAGAGATGTTCATCACCCCTTTTTTTCCAATATTTGCTCACCGTCGTGCCGTCCCATCACTCACACAGACTTCCAGTGTGTTTAAAAAAATGCACCTTCAGCAAGTCCAGGATAGCATCAATGACTGCAAGCTTTTACTTTTGAGAAAGAAAGGGGAAAATAGACTGTCATGCATTTGCAAAGTCAGAATTTGCTGTTTTACTTTTAAAATTGAGTCATCATGCAATATCCTGCAAAGTTTGGTAAAATCAAACATTTTACAATAGGAAAAAGTGCACTGACTAATCTTAGGTTTCACTAAGAGATCACTCACAGAAACAGACACACAGAAATCCATCTTACAAGAGCTGTCCTGTCCACTGTCTAGCATTTCTTTAATCACATTTACAGCTGTAATACCTGACTGATGTGGTGACATCAGACAAGTGATACGATGGTGAGAGTGGACAGGAAGGGAAACGTCTGCAGCCGTGTAGTGAGGACAGTAAAACACTCGCTCACACACGTTCACTTCCAACCAATCACACTTCATATGGAAAATCTATAAAAATGTTTAATAAAGTTGGTGCCACTAACAGCATTCATTTCATGTCATGCTGTATAAAATGAAATAAATCTTTTATTGAAGATGAATGTTTGAAACTCTGATATCCTTAATTGCAGGTATTGATATCACCCCCTTTATTTCATGGAAACCATTTTTGACGGAGCTTTGGCGATTGAATTTCTAGATGGATGTCCTCTATTCTACAAGACACCTGTCTCTTATCTCCCTCTTATCTGTGAGGATCGAAGCATGCAGACTCTTGAATTACCTATCCATACAATGTCATCTGTTTGTCCCCCAAGTTGGTGTAACCCGACCTTGAAATCAGAGCCACCTAAAATAAATAAATGAAACCCTAATCAAAAATGCTACTCTCCTTTGGATGGGTGTCAGAGAGGAAGGATGATCCGTCCTGATTTGATTTTGTTTCCAAACCACATGATGCATTCGGACAATTAAAATTTCAGCAAGTCATTCGCTGATAGCCCTGTGAGTGAGTGCCGCTGGGCCGGGTCTTGGGTTTTGGATTTCTTGCGGTTCTGCCGACACTCTGAGGGCAGGTTATTTATTTTGGCCCGCTGCCATGTCTGAGAAAACCATGTTTCTCTGAGTGTGTGTCTGGAGTCACAGAGCAAGGTCAAAAGTGTTCAAAGAGCAGTGAAGAGACCCAGCTCACTTAAACAGAGGACAGGCTGTTGTACATGCAGTGCTGTGTCGCCACACTGGTCCACTGTTGTTCTCTACAGTGTATATTTCTCATCCGATTATTCATTCAATAACATTTAAGGTACAGTGCTGAGAGTGAGCCTTTTGTACTGCTGTTGGTGCAAGAAATGTTAGTTGCTTTTGCTCATAACCCTTGTTTCATCATTCATCACTGTGTGTGAGTGAGTGTGTGTGTGTGTGTGTGTGTGTGTGTGTGTGTGTGTGTACGTGCATGTGTGTGTGTTTGTTTGTGTATGACACCTTCCAATATGTTGTACAAGTTGCAAATTAAGACAATGGTTTGTCAAAAATAATAAAAGGCGGATTTTGATCAAACTTGACTTGCCACTTTGGAGCTTCCGTATAAATGTGATTTAAACCTTTGAAACCTGGAGCGACATCACTTTTCTTGTGCTGCTTTCAAATGCCTTTGACAAGTGTTTAATCTTTTTAACTCTGAGCAAATTGGTAAATTAGGAAACAAGCAAGTTGGTTGGAAATGTCCTACAAGTTGCAAGAAATGAATATATTTAGAAAATTATTTTTTGAAAGATCCAGATAAAAATGTCTTTATAATGATTATAATTATGTATTTAACATTTATTACAGAATTATACATTTTATTTGTTTTATTTTTGTTTGTTCTGTTTTTAACTTCTTTTTTTTCTTTTACTAATTTAAAAGTAATTTACTTGTACTTTTTACTAAATTTTGGGGTCTTCTCTTCTTTCGTAGCTCATTTCCTTCTTCCCATGTCTTGAAAAAAAAAAATCAAGCCAATTTCAATCAAGCTCAGGTTTCAAAAGGTTAATACACTGTGATCCTGTCCCCCATATAAAAAAAACTTAAAGTATAATTCAAGCAGTGGTTGAATTTAATATGTACATTTACGTGAGTAAAACATTTAGGGCACTTGGGTATTTCTGTTCCATGCTACTTTGTAATTTTACTTTCCTACATTTATTTGCTCTCTTTAGTTACTCCACAGATTAATCTAGGCTTGTTTGTACAGAGCACATGATGAGCTTATAAAATTTTAATATATTTTAAGTATATTTCTATAGACATTATAATAAATAGAAGTATTAAAACTATAGCTCCATCTCAGTCAACAACAGCAGTAAAAGCCGCTTACATATTGGAGAATGAGCAATATTAGTATTATACAATACATAATTTTCTAACAGTGGCAGAGGAATTTTTTTAGCATCATAAGCACAATATGTTTACTTTGATTACTTAATAAAATATGGTCACTTCTGGCTCCAAAAAAAGAAGATAAGCAATTAAACTCAGTGTTCAAAGGCTTAAATATTTGTGAACTGTATCTGGATGCAGCACAAGAAAAGTGATCCAGATTTCAAAGGGTTAAATAGAATTGCAAACATTTTTGTCATTTCACAGTTTTAAAATGTATAAACAATCCTGTGCCAACTAATAGTACATAATAAATCAGGTTTCAATGTGTTATGCACAAGAATAAACATTTTCCAAGACATGTATAATATCTTCAAGATGCATGGCTTTGCATGGATAAGCTACATTCTTCACATTCAGAGTTAATCTTTTTGTGTTCGCTTGTTTGTTTCTATGGTGAGTGTGAGTGCTGTAGTTATTAGTTTAATTAGAAGTCTTACCCATTTAAAAGTTGTGTTAACCATGTGACATTAGGGCAGGAAGTTTTCTTTCAAATTAAGCAAAAGCGGACTTATGTGTCGACATGTGTGTGTTCCCGTGTCACTGTGTGTGTAAATGCGTGCGCTCAGAGAGGCTTGTGTGCAGCCACTTGTGGAATGTTTCGCAGCCAGTGTGGCATGGCGCTGCGGAGATAAAAGAAAATTAAAGTGAATGTGATTAAGATGGAGTCATCAAGTATAATCTGCTGCTGTGAAGCAACACTGCAGGGACTTCTGATGGGGGATACTTCTGTGTCGGGCAGTGGATGAGCAGATATGGGTGTGCAGCAGCCCGTGACACCCTTTTACCCAGAGGGGTCTGTCCACAATGAGAGTGACAGCAATGATGATGTCATCAAAATGGGCCCTGGTACGATGTGCTTGAGAACGGTGCTCAGCTATGGGGGGGGAGTTGTCGATTTAGTAAGCAGTGAAGCATAGCAACTCCACTACAGGCAGTGCATAATTCCCAGCAACATGGGGAATAGACATGTCTTTGAAAAAAGGGGAAAAAAAAGAAGTGTATGGCTTGACTATAAATAATGAAACACAAATGGCATTCTATACCTCCTGGCTGGCTATGCAGGGCTATTTTTGTTTTTCTTATTACACTCCACTGGGTTTTTTCCTCATTGAATTTTAATCTTGGAGAAACAAAGACCACTCTTCAAAAACAAGTCAACAGGAAATAACTAAATGAGCACTCCTTGAGGATTAAAAACAGTCTGGGAACTTTCTTTATCGGTTTTGCATTATTGTCTGATTGTCTGAATAGAAGTTGTGGCGGTGCTTTTACCCACTCTATAAGAAACAATATTTCTTTGTGCTCATTTCCCCAGTGCCTTCCCAAGGTAAAAGTGAATGGAAATTACACAATTCATCAAGACATTTTTTTTCTTTCCTTGCCAGCAGAAATACTGAAAAACAAACAAGTTTATTTGCTAAAGACATTCAGGAAGGAGTTGATCAAACACAAACTGACTGAGCAGACAGGTAGACAAATACATTGCAGAGATTTAAAAGAAGACAATAAAACCAATTGATGGACAGATAAACAAAAACAAAGTACTTAAATGAATATATGAATGCTGTAAACGCCAATAATCATGCCAATAAAGCACTGTGTTTTGACCTTTATCTTTTCACCATCATCTAAAAAAATAAATAATGCAGTGCGTATATACATATGATGTAAATTCCTCTGTATGGTCTTGATGGTATTAGTGTTGTGCTTTAATCTCACATGCAAGCATACCATTTCCCATTAAGTTGCAATGCTGCCATCAAGTGGGGGACTATAAACATTACAGTCATTTTCAGAATTAATTTACAGACAGATATGATTCTATAAGTTCAGGATTCTGTGTCTAACGCATAATTTGGATTTGCTTTTG
The DNA here is from genome assembly GCF_008729295.1 of Plectropomus leopardus. Lineage (NCBI taxonomy): Eukaryota > Metazoa > Chordata > Actinopteri > Perciformes > Serranidae > Plectropomus > Plectropomus leopardus. The sequence continues at coordinate 9,441,448 of NC_056469.1, forward strand.
TTTGTTTTATTCTTTTTAGTAAATTAATATTAAGAGTATATATTTCAGTACTTCAGCTTCCAAATTCATGTCTCTATTTGGCAGTGATCGGGGGTATCTTGTTACATTTAACAGTTTATGTATTAAATTTCAAAATAAATGTAATTGTGATCAGTTACAGTCAGTGAAATGTTTGTATGTAGAATAGTAGAATATAACATTCATTCTGTTTCTTTGAACCTTTTCATTGTGCAGGAGTATCTTTTTTGTGTGTGGTCTATAGATGTCTGTGGACATTTTGATGTGTCATAGGTGGAAAATCTCAGGTATATTTAATAACATTAATGATGGCTGCATCCCACTCAGAGTATGCCCGATTATCATGCTTACTGGCTCACTGGAATAGCTTCCTGGGACACATAATGGAACTGAGCTATCATTAATGTTATCAGTTTTACCTGTCATGTTCCTTTTAGACAAAAAAAGACAAAAAGTCTGCTGTGAAAAAGGTTGATTTCCGGATATATTTCAGCTTTATTAACCAGTTTAATACATTTGTTAGAGAATTAATCAAAAAGTAATCAAATATTATAATTAATTTGATAAGTTATTAAAATAGTTACAGTACTTCATAAATTTTAACAGGTGTGAAGGCCTCCATCTAACTCTTCAGATCTTCTCTTCAAGGAGTGCAAAGAGGCCATCAGGGTTGGTTGGCTACATCTGGAGAGGGAGGGCGTCTGGAAAGTTTATTAATCAGCTCACTTCCTGGGCGTCTCCCTGTCTCCCTGCTGAACATGTCTCCCACATGGCCTTCACAATAGATTTGTTTGTTTGTGTTATTTTTCTTAAATTCCTCCATACTCACTCAACCATAGATGTTTTACACCACTGATATCTTTCGAGTTCTTGTGGTTCATTTCTAAACACCTTTTTGACAACTTTAACCTACTTCCTATGGAAACTTAGGAAGGCTAGATTCCAGAGCAAGATCCTGGTTAACTTCTACAGAGAAGCAGTAGTAAGCATACTGACTGGAAACATAACGAACTGGTATGCGCGGCCCAGAACAGGAAGGCTCTACAGCGGGTGATTAAAACTGCCCAGAACATCACTGGTTCCCATCTACAGAGCATCAGTGATCGCGGTGAAGTGAGGTGTCTGCACAGAGCCCAAAGGACACTGAAAGACAGCAGCCTTCCAGCCACAGTCTGTTCACTCTGCTGCCATCTGGGCAAAAAATACAGAAGTATCCGCTGCCAAACCACCAGACTACAGAGCAGCTTCTTTCCCCAGACTGTGACACTCCTCAATTCCTCCTTCGACGCCAAAAAGACGCAGCAGGATTTAGGATCAGTTTCATTTCTTCTTAAACCACATTTAAGAAAAATTACAATAAAACTACCTTTTACCATGTATCTTGAATCAGTGTGTGGACTCATTTGTTGCAAGTCCTGAGCCAGATTTGAAACACAGGGTTGTTAGTAATTGGTAACCGATAACCTTTCAAAAGTAAACTTCCCCTCACTGATTAACCCCTCAACAGTTGGATCAACATAAGTTTTCTAGTGCTGCGTTCAGGCAGCTTTCGCAATCTCTGAAACCTGAGAGAATTGGTTTGATTTCTTTTAAAAACATGAGAAAAGGGGCAATGAGCGTGCGGAAATGTCTTGTAAATTGCAAAAATAATTAGTAAAAGGAGACAAAGAAAATAACCTGAAAATTAGCTGGGGGGAATTATTAGATATTATGTAAAAAATGGGGTAAATAGTCAGAAGACTATATTTATAATTCTTATATTTTCAGTATATATATTTAAAATTGTGTTACAGAAAAAAATTATTTGCACGATCCTAAGGTCATTTTCATTGTTTTGTTTGACTTTTTTTGTTTGTTGTTTTCTTGTGCTTTTTTGTTTATTTAATTACATTATTTATCATTTATTTATTATATTCATTATTAATTCATTTGTTTGTTTTCTTGCTTATTTTAAGGTATTATCTTGTAAAATTTTGCTAATTTCTCGCTCATTTTTGGCCAATTTGCTAAGTTGCCCCTTGCTTCCTCCCCATACTACTTAAAAAAAAATCAAGCCAATTTGCTCAGGTTTTAAAGGGGTTAAAGACCTCATGTGCCAAAGCTTGTAGTTATTTTCATAGGTTATTATTATTTAGGAATAGACTTATTATGCTTTCAGTCTTAGAGCAACACTTTGTTTCTAACTGCATCCTGGTGAACCTCATCTGACTTACAGTTTTTCTCCCTGCTGTTTATCCAAACACCCAAAGCGCAAGCACCAACAACAGGAAAAGGACAGGCTAGAGACATGTAAAGTGGGAAACATTCTTCATGTCATCCCATAATAAATCGAATGTATTTGGGCTTAACATATTTAACCATTTTTACTTATTAAATGTCATTGCCCAACAAGGTTAACAAAGATTCTACAGGTGTCCTAATGACAAAAAGAAGAAATATGAGTCAAACATGCAGTCAACAGTGGTTCATTTTAGTATGCCTGCCTCATCTTGTTATGGGAAAACATTCCACATGGCATAATTTACCCACAGAAATAAGATATAGAAGTCAAACCTGCAGAGGTCACCAGAACACTGTGTATAAAATCTCCAGAGCATCATGAGAGGGTTGATGCATATTCAGTGATGTGATGTTCTCACCACAAGGTAAACATGTACAGTGCACTATGTAAATGGGAAACTAATAATTAACCAGTGATCTGTGTGTAATTGTTATAAGACACTATAAAGTTTTTAAATCTTTATTTTATTTTCTGAATTTTTAAATGTTGATTGACATCAGAAATTTGTCTAGTCAAAAGAAAATAAATCAGAAAATAATTAGTTTGACCTTTCATCAAACTACCTTCGCTGCTCAAGACCCATGCATCTTGTCTCCTCATACGTATATGAAACAATATGTTAGGTAGGTATGATGTTCAGTGAAGTGCTTGATTGTTAAGCAGAGGCACTTTAGATTAAATATTACCAGTTGAAAGCTGACAACTCAAATCAGAATGCAAAGGGATAAATATGATTTGAGTACACGATGATTTTCAATAAACTTAAAACCCAATCGGACTCCAATAAATAGATAAACATACCTATGGAGCTAATCTCAGTGTTGTGTCTGACTGTGTGGACTGAAGAGTGATGAATAGAAGCTGTGGGTTGCATAAAAAGGGCTGCGGGACTAAAAAAGAAACAGCCAACCCGATTAGACCTAATTTAACTCTGAAACAGATGTTGATCAGGTAAAGCTGCACTGTCTCCATGACAACAAACATCTACAAAAAAAGACAACAGCTTTTCAATTAAAACTGGCCTAATTCTACTCCATGGTTTAAATAGAGCAGAAATGTGTGGGGAGATGGCATATGGACACAGCCTGGAATAAAATGTGTCAAATAGTTGCATTGGGATTAGACTAATTTACTGACACAAACTGGGTTTTGGTGAGAAAGGCAGAATTCCATTAAGACTACTACTACTACTACTACTAATAATAATAATAATAATAATAATAATAATAAGAATAATAATAATTCAATTCTTAACTCTACTTTAGTTGTTTACTTGCTTTTATGCTTTGTTTTACTCTGTAGCACTTTAAGATTTGTTTCATCACAGATTTGTGCATTACACATAAAATGTATTATATTATTTTTTATTAAATATGATTTTTATTCCATGTGATATTTTAAAAACCTACCTCATGCTTCATACATTTCAGCTGCAGCAGCTGCATCTGGTGATTATAAATTTGTTGCGGAAGACAGTGTTTGAATGAGCCATTGTGGAGATATTTGAATGTAAACAGGTTTGATTACACAGCTCAGCATTCCATCAGCCTGAAGGGACCAGCAAGACAGTTTAATCTCAAACCAATATGAACGTAATTGAAAGTCTGCAGCTATGTTTGCATCTATGTGAGGCTGAATTTGGGCATGCTAACATGTTTGCAATCACAAAGCTAACAAAATGAATATGTTTTTGATATTCCAATATGAACGAGGCCATAGATTGAAAGTCTGCAGCTTGCTAGCATCTAAGCTTAATTTCCTGCATTTAGGACAGTTTTCTAAGTTTTTTGCAAACAGTTGATGATGTAAATGTATACATTTTGCAATCACAAAGAGGGATAACATGCACACATAATGTTTAATGAGTATGTTGAGACTGATTGGAACCTCATCCGTATTGCAGGTATTTATCATAAACCTAAGTAATGGACCAACTGGATTTTTGACCCGATGATGGCGCCAGAGGAGAAGTTGGAACACCACAAGTTATTACAATTCCTTCTCAAGAGGCCATGGATGTTTGTACAAAATTGCAGGGCAATCCATCCAACAGTTTCACAGCCAGTGCAGCTGAAAAGTTAAAACTGAAAATTGGCCTCCCAAGGCAGTAGTAGATGGGTGGACTTTTCATTTTAAAATCTGCTAGTCCACCAAGTTGTCACCTACATTTGACATAGCTAGAATCCTGTTTTTCAGAAGGATTGCAGTTTTATCTCTCCTTCCTGTGTATGGATGACCTAATTTATTCTGAACAGCTGAAATGCAACATTAAATAGGCCAGTTTTTATCACAGTTTTCTTTTCAAAACTCAGTAGCTGACACTATACAATTAAAAATACAAACCAGCAGCTCATTGAGAGAAAATAGGGAAATGCTTCACTTTGAAGCTTTAATAGTAAAGAGCCTTCCTAAACACAAGGGGTTCCTGTGTGATCTAACTTAAGGAGTTTCTGTCTGTCTGTCTCTCCTTTGATCGTCTCAAAAACTGTTCATTCAATTGTCTTTACCGTTTTGCTGAGGACCCAAGAAAGTGCAGTGACGAGTGCAGGCTCTTGAGATCTGCCAGACATATTTATTAGCAGTGTGTCGTGTTCACACTGTGTATTGAGAGGGTATGCTGGGTACAGCTGTCTCCGCCACTTGTTAGAGTACATTCAAGAAATGAGGAGAGAGAGAGAGAGAGACTGCAGATGTTGCATTGTAGCACACTCAAACATTTCAAGCATCAGCTGAGGAAATTTCTAGGGAAGCTTTTTTTCCTAAGGAACGATCCAAGACCCCAAGGAACGACCCAAGGAACGACCCAAGGAACGACCCAAGGAAGCGCAGGGTCGAGTTTGAGTGGTTAATGTGAAAGGTTCTCGAGAAAGCTGCAACCAGCAAGACCAGAAGCCAAGCAATCGACCCGTTCTGAACAGGAATGTTTGGAGTGGGCATTACACAGTGTTGGGGACTAACTAGTTACATGTAACTTGTTACAGTAATTAAATTAGAAAAAAAGTCATTGTAATCAGATAAAGTTACGGAGAAAAATGTAATTAAGTTACAGTTATGAATCAATATGTTGGTGATTACAAAAGAGTACATGAAAAAAAGAAACTATTTTCTGTAAAAAGTTTATATATTGAGTAAAACATTCAATTCTGTTGCTTTACATCTTTTTGCCGTGCATGACTGCCTTTTTTGGCATAGTTTTGGACAGTGTGGGTCAGCAAAGCCATTGAGACAAATTTGAGCACAACCCTTATGCACTTATGTTCTTAGGTCTTTTCAGCTTTATTGCCCTGTTTAAAAATAATCAAGAAGTAATCAAGTCTCAGAAGTTAGATTACTTTGAAATAATTCAAATAGTTATGTAATGTATAACATTTTTAACAGAGCAACTAGTAGTCTGTAACCCATCACATTTCAAAAGTTACCCTCCCAACACTGGCACTGCACTAGTTAGTTCAAAGTCAAGTATGAACAAGTTTGAATAAAACGTTTGATTTACATATTGTAGATTACTGAATATTATTCTTATCTATCTATTTCTTGGAAGGACACACTTTTTTGAATACTCAATACACCTTCACCTTTTCCTTGTATATATCACTAGTATTATGCATACAGGAGTAGTTGTATTAGCAGTAGTAACATCTCATCTAAGGGGCTTAGCAATTTGGTGTCAGCAGAAAAAAAGAAGTTACACTCTGCTGGCAGTATTAATCTGGAGATGTTTTAAGCTGTTCTGTAGAGATGGTGAGGGTTATTTTTTTGTGTGTGTTTTCTGAGGTGGACATCCAGAGCTGCCTCCGCTGCTAACAACCACAGCTGCAGTATAATAATCATCATCAACCCTCCTAAATTATTTCCTCATGATGAGGCCAACAGAGGAACACACTTACCAGTCGCTATGGCAGGATGAAAATGCCAAGACTGACGAAAGCCAAAACCTTGGATTGAAAAAGGTTTTGTAAGACATTAACAGAGAATTGTTGTTACTCAACATAGGCGATCCATCTCCTTTCCCAGAATTCAATTACTGTCACCAAAAAGATAGCAAGGTTTAACTAGCTGGATACTTTTCTTTGTCCAAACTGGCACCAATGAGATGGTATAAGATGTGGTTTCTTTGCTCCCTCTGATGTTTCATCAAACATTACATGTGCCCAATGCATGTCGACTTATATTTGCACACAGTAACGACGGTCATCACTATTCTGGCTCCAGCTATGAGCTTTGTCTCAGAGAAGAGAAGTGTGTGATAGGGAAGTGGTCTCCATGACAATCCATGTGGACCAGAAGAATTAAAGCTGATATGATTTCCCTCCTGATTTATTTGGATATTTACCCTTCATAATAGATCATTACAAAATCCTGGGTGAGTAGAATGGCACATAGCCTTACCACCACTAGAATTAATCATTTGGCCGTCCCAATATCAAGAATTAGAAAGGCTATATTATTTATATGATTTTTTTTTTTTTTTTGATAAATTTCAACCACAAATAGTAGCCTATTTGGCTTTGCATGACAAAAGTAAGACAAAAAAAATTCATTGACAAAAACTAGACTTAATTGTCTTTGTTGACTAAGTGTGACAAAAAAATTCACTAAATAGTTCAGAATCACATGCCAAAATTAACACTGCTCCAGTTCCATGGAGTGTGTTGTAAACATATAATGACAATTGAGTAAAACACAGCAATAATATAAAATCTTTCTTCATACAAGCAGTTGACATATTTATAAAGTCTTAAAATGCCCTGTTATTGTTAGAAACTACAGCTTGTAAATGCTAAATAGTAGGGCTTAAACTGATACTCTATTGTTATTACTCTATCACTCTATTGTCCTTTATTTCTAAGTAACAGACCACTGCTATAAAAAAAACAGGCTGTTGTGGACAGTTCTGATCTGCTAGTGGGAGCATTAAAATAACTTTTGAATCAATAGTTGACTTCTCCGGGACATAGGCGTGTAAGAAGCATAAGCATGTCATTCTGCAACAATGACCAATTTGCTGTGTATCATCCTATCAAAATCATGTGACAGGCATTGAATATTTGAAATCAATACTTGATTTCATAATGAGTGTGTGAATGACTTTATATAATCCCTTCTGACATCGTTTCCACCTCCACCATTCTGTCTAATTTTGTCATTCTCCTCCTTCACTTCTTTTTGATTCAAGTCCCTGATTTTCTTGGATTAACAAGATTAAAGAGAAGCTTTTTTCCTCCCATGATGTGGTGATCAAATACCTTTCATAACCATGAAAGAGTGAATGTAGAGATAAAGGCAGTTATGCAACATAAGGCACTAAAGTATCTGGAGTCACTATGCTGCTGACAGTTGGATTTCTAACATATTGATTCACAGATGAGATTAGACCTTATTATTAACTTTTTTCCCATTCATGAGTATATAACTTGCAACTTTGTAGTGGTAAAAGCCCAGGCTATCACTTGAATCAGAGACAAAGCATGGGAGGGGGGCTCCCCCTCACTCCCTCCTAACTCATTCTTTCAAAGTCAATTTTCCTATATTCTTGAACTGGTGTCCTGAGAGGAAATGAACTGTGGACTTCAGCACCCTTTACACCATATCTCACATCTGATAGCCTATTGGCATTTTCAAATTGCTGTGAAGATTGACGTCAGTATATACAGTCCATGTGTGAATCCATGGGATTTTTTTCTTGTAAGTCAACCTACAACTTTGTGAAGAGTTTGTGATGACAGCTAACAATGCTGCTGACTAAAAATATCTTGACAAATGCACACGATTGTAGCAATGACAAATCCGAATCCTCATTCTCTCTTCACACAGATTGGACAGACTTTATTTAACCAGCTGGTCTCTTGACATTTTTCTTTTTCTTAGCTGAGTGGAATGAGTAAGCCATCTTTCAAAGCTCAAGATGTTATATGAAAATCCAGTAAATTTACAATATGGCTCTCACCCTCTCAAGCCTACTCAGCTGTACCAGAATAACTTGAAAGCTGCATCACAGCCTTACAGCGTTGAACAGTACTACAAATTCACTGCATACTGTGTGACAATGTTTTGCTTTTATTGAAATAAATGTCTGTTAAGTCACTTTCTATTGAGGGAACACCACAGTGAATGTGCTAATCGCCTAAGAATGAAAGCCCTTGAATTTGCAGAATTATACCCAGCATTAGTCGGTCCACCAAAGACCGTATTTAGAGCTAGTGTAACAGACGAGCTCTTCAATTCACATGTGTGTTTAGCAGTGAACTGTTTTTTTTCTGGTCTCAGTTAGCGTTTCACGTAAACTTTTACTGTGTTCAAACAAACAGTGAATAGAGTGATGACTATTCTCTGGGGACTGAGATCCAAGAACCATTTTCTTTGTGAAGATCAATTCCAGCGTCAATAGGATCAATACCAAAAGTGGGACACTGTAACCATTTGGATTTCAAGAGTGTCCGAGTAAATAATGTTCCATTGTCGTGCATTCATCAAGTACATATACTCTTTGTCAACTGCTGTTGGTGTGTTGTGTGCACTCAAACAACAAGCATAAACAACATGTGTCGTGCATGCATAGTGCACACCCTAACTAAATGAATCCAGTGCATTGTTGTAGTGATGGCTGAACAAAGAGGAAAAAAATAGGAGAAAACTAACTTAGATTTGCAACAGAGAAGAAGGGAAGGAGAGAAATGCATCGGCAACCAGGACAAAGAAACAGAGTTCACTGTATTTTCAGAGAGACTCAGGAAAAAAGTAATCAGGTATAATGTGGTGTAATGAAAGTTTTGGTCAAACTGAATCTTCAGCATTGGTTAATGTTAACGTTACATTTTCAAATAGTTGATGTTCATTATTGGCTATTACTTTAGCAGACTGATTATTCATTTATAAATGATGACACACTGCTCTCTCCTACAGGAGAGTACATTGGCTGCTTTTAATAATTATATAAAATATATAAATATATATATAAATGTATACATACATAAATAAAAGTATCAGTATTGGTATTAATAGTGGCGATCCTGGCCCTGTTCTATTCGCTACTGGATTGAAATCAGTTTTTTTCATATTGTCCACCTCTAGTCTGTAGATATCAGTCCTGCTGTGTGCAGAATTTATCAAGACTCACTGCTGCAGTTTTGTTAGTAAGCTTACTTTAAATTTTTCCACTGCTGTATACTGTATGTAAATACTATTTCATGGTATTTTGTGAGTCAGATTATATTTGTTAGGGTAAGAGTGTGAAATTGAATCTGAAAAACAATTTTGCAAAGCCTGCTCTTTAGACATAGAAAATTACAGGTTCATAAATATTATGTATGGCAGCAAAATAAAATAAGTATCATATATAGCGTGCACTGCAGGCACCCTCAATGGGAGTATTCAAGTGCTACTCTCTAGCAGAGGTAGACTGTAAGAAATGGATGTAATTAATCTTATTAATTTGTACTTTGGGAGTCATCTAGAATGATTAGTCAAAGATGAATCATCAATATTTAATTATAGGGCATAATTAAAATGGGCGGCACGGTTGGACCGGGGTTTGGTTCTTCTGTGCGAAGTTTGCATGTTTTCCCCGTGTCTGCGTGGGTTCTCTCCAGGGTCTCCGGCTTCCTCCCACAGTCCACAGACATGCAGCACAGGTTGATTGGTGACTCTAAATTGCCCTTAGGTGTGACTGTGAGCGTGTATGGTTGTCTGTCTATATGTGTCGACCCTGCGATAGTCTGGCGACCTGTCCAGTGTGTACCCTGCCTTCTGCCCAATGACAGCTGGGATTGGCTCCAGCCCCCCGCGACCCTTACGAGGACAAGCGGTTACAGAAAATGACTGACTGAATCAGTCAGTCAGTCAGTCAGTCAATCAGTCAATCAATGTGGAGTAGTGACGTTTGAGTATGTGCAGGTGTTTGCTATATTTGCTATGATCTCATACTGCAGTGTTGGAGACTATGACATAATATGAAAGGAGATGTGTAGATCATGGTACCGCCCGCCATATTAGTATTATAATAAAGATCATAACCATATCAATCTTTGTGCAGATATTGGCCAGGCAGTAAATTTGAAGGGGTTTGCAAAGTTGTGAAGCAGTGTTAAATTGACTTTTGAACTTCTATTTCCCTCTCTGTGCTCAAAGAGGCCAAAGGCACTTGAAAACAAATTAACTGAGAGCTCAGTATGATTGCTCTCCTGGAGTACCTGGCTTTTCTTAGAACCTATCAAGATCTGAACAATTATTCTGGTGAGTGTGATGTCATCATAACTCAAACTACAGCTGTTGAGAAACAAGTTCAAAACCACATATTTTAACTCCTACTTGTGCTATCTATCAATCAAGATTTTTTTAGTGTGAGTTGCCAACTGTTGGAGTTATTGGCTGTAGAGACAGCTGCCTTCTCTCAAATATAAATGTAAATGTAAATATAAATATAAATATAAATATAAATATAAATATAAATATAAATTATATTTGAGAGAAAGTCATCTCTGCGGCCAATATCTCAAACATTTTGCAACTCAAAGCAAAACTATCTAGATTGATAAATAGTACAATAGGTCAGAGGAAAATTGGTAATTTTTTTTTTAGCACAAAATTTTGCTTTAGTGTGTCATACTGTACCAGAGAGCTCCTTCTTTTTATTTGATATCCCGTTAGTACATTCGGTGCCAATCCCTAAAAGGAAATACCATAAAAATATCCATATAAGTTACTCTTTAGAACACTAAAAGGGGTGTGTCTTTTAAACCTGCAACAACTGATGTTTTTGGCCACAAGGGGGCAGCAGAAGCAAGTTGTGAGCATAACATTGGCAAACTGCATCTTCCCTCTTTAAGTCACCTATTTATATGGCAAACAATTGCTTATTTACTCATCTAGCAGTTACATTAGCATTCATTTGTGGTTCTTTATCTGTTCACCTGTTGTATGCAAGTCCAATATTCACTCTATATTCTGTCAATATTCACTGTTTCTCGTCTCCACCAAATCATGAGGGAAATATGTGGCTCTCTAGCTGCTAAATGCTTCACTAAGTTCCCTGGTCAGTCACTAATGGTGCCTGTCTGCTGTTTGGTGCCTAGCAGGAAGCCTACAGTGGGCTGAAAACAACACTATGAGAGCAGTGAGGGACAACCAGAAAAGTTTGGGCTGGAAGGCTATACAGTGAGCTAAAAGCTCCCTAAAAAGTGTTGTAAAGCCAATGGGAGTTTGAGATCCAGACAATAATTCACGAAGGCCCCTCACACAGTCACATTGTTTTCACAGACATTTGGTACATTTTCACCATGAAAATATAAATTATAACTGCTTTTAGAATGCATTATTTGTAGAATGTGTATATGATGTAAGAATGGTTATTTTATCACAGAACATCAGAATTTCAGTGACATTTTTGTCCCTATTTAATTATGTGTGTGTGTGTGTGTGCGTGTGCACGTGCGTGTGCATGCGTGCATGTGTGTCTGTGTGTGTGTGTGTGTTCCTTCCCAATTGAATACCTCTGGTCTGAAGTTTTTAAACTGTTCCACTCTGTATATTTTTCACGCAGTCCGTAGTATAATCACAGATGGTCTTTTGGTGCATTTTGATTTTAATGCACCACTAGCTTTGAAGTAGACTTTTGCACCACTTGTCTTTACATGCATTACATGTCCAAAAAGTCTCCCTCAAACAAAGCCAGAGTGTTATTGCTATCACAACACAGGAGAAGATCAAACAGCCGTATTTTCTTCAAATCTCTACATGTGGTCTTTAAAATGAAGCCTCAGCTCTATCTGTAGGATTACAAATAGACGGAGAAGGATATTGTGACCTTGGGGTTCAGCATCACATGGAGCTCAGAGCAGCAGCTGTTTGGGGGCAACACAGCACTGTTTTTCATTATGTGTTCACGTCAAATGGTTCTCTTGCTGCTATCGTGGCATGCCTCCTCCTAGTCAGTGCATGTCATCTCTCCCCACCAGAGCACTTAGGACAAGAAGGCCACCTGCTGTGCCACAAAGACACAACTCTCATGGTTTTCTCTCATGGCCACCCTCAGGTCTTCTGTCAATCAAGCTGACAATCACATTGGAAAGTGTTGGACCTGGGAGTAAGGATGTCTTTTGCTCAACAGATCAATAGATTTACCTGCCAAATGCAAGGCTGTACATCTTGCAAGCAGTGCACCTTGGCAATATCTTGACTGTTCATTTAGATTTTAATATTACATTTTTATTTTATTTCTGTTTTATCACATAAAAGGTTGCTAAAGACAAGGAGCTTTCTGTAGTCTTGATGTCACAATTATGTTGCAAGGCAAGAAATTGTCCAAGCAAGCCTTATATATGCCAAGCTACACAGCATCATACTTATCATATTGATATCAATCTTTTCAGCATGAAAGCAAATAAGCAAATTATCCAAAATGTCAAACCTTTTTTAATAGTTTTGTGATGCTGAAATTACAATTCCAGTGCCAATATATAATGCCCCTGCACATTGTTTTTTGTGTGTATTGGACAAAGGGATTTTCATGTCCGATAAAATCTAATGTGTGTATTCATGGCTACCCTCAGATGTCAAGAGAATGCTAACCTGTTAACAATTGTGCTAAAGGACATCATGTCATTATCATTCCCAAGAACCATCAAACAGGTAGCACCAGCCATCTATATCATTACTGGGGCTTCATTGTGTTTGGGACAATGCATCATCCTTTACTCTCCTCTTTTTGGCTCCTCGTTAAATTCAGTATCCTAAGGAAAGGACATAAAATGACCTGCCAATATTAATGACTGTTCAGATGGTTACAAGCGGTGTGACTGTGCCTTCATATCTCCTCACGTCTGCCCTTTAATCAAGCGTGACAATAGGATAAATAGGTGTACCATCAATAGTTAGAGTATCATTTGTCCCCATTAAGTCCCCATGTTCAATTAACACAGTTAAGCTGTCTTTCCTCTCACCTTCACTTTCCTGATCATTGCATCACTGCTCATCTCTCTTCCTGGTTGTCTTCATTTGATTGAGGCCATATATGCGACGGAAGACACATCTCAGAAAATATTTAGCTAATAAAATGAAAAAAATAATAAAAAATCTCTTTGCTTGCACTCTATCTATACCTCTAAAAATTGTGCCTGGAGGGACTGTGATTTCTGGAAAAAGAATTGACTGTTTAGTCTCAATCCCATGTCACAATATACCGGCACTTTGAGTTGGTGGTTCAGTCCTAGTACCAACTCAAGGTTGTCTGTATTTGACAATCTAAGAATGAGACTCAACAATGAACTCTTTTTTCCAGTATTACTTACTGAACCTTCAATCTCTCATCTCTCTTTGGTTGTATATGGTGAACCCTGAAGAATATAGTATTTTTCAGAAAAAACAAACAAACAAACAAGTGTACAGTAATTTTCTGCAAAAACAATTTTCCCTCTGACATGTTTTTGATTGAACTATTACATTTTTCTTTCTCCAAACCCTAATATGTTTTCAGTTTATTGTGACTTTTTTGTAACTTTTGGATCAATGCAATTAAGATGAAAAATAGCCCACACTTAATTGCCAATCCAAGTAAAATCTAACCTTGGTCACTTTTTAGATTGGTATTTTCACTCGGATCTTATCTTATTCTGTTTAACAGTTGACACACAGCCACATTAAACAGACTCTGATTAATTGCTGTAGAATAATAACAATTCCAAGGGAGATGAGGCTTTTGGTGTTATTAGTTGTCAAAGTTTAATTGTACCAATACAGAGTGCAGCTAACCTGAAAGTTGGTGACGTGCACTTGAGGTGTTATAAATTCGATAAGCATCATATAACATAACCCTGTCCTGGTTCACATAAATTATGATTTTGCAGTGTGTGACCTAGCCAATATTTTTATGTGGGTAAATGAGCTGAAAAATGGGCCCAAGTGGGTCCAGCATGGGTTATGCCAACGCTGCCTCAGGTTCAGGTTACTTTATTTGTACCTGTAGGTAGATTTGGTTTGCAGGATTAAGTTTAAGGCATCCACAAACAACATACATCTACTTTAATTCATCTATTTGAGTTTGTCTTTTAATTTATCTCTTAATTTATTATTTTATTCTGTCTCGGTCATGTTTAATTCTACCATTAGTACTCTTATTTCTGTGCTTACTAATAACATTCGTTGAATTGGATTTACTCTTATTGGTGTGGGTTGTTAGTGTTATTTTTTGTTATGTAATTGTTTCCCTTGTTTCCCTTGTTTAATTCTACTTGAAATTTTGTCTGGCCTTGGTTCAGGATTATTGTTTGGCTCTTATAGTTATGTTGCCTTTGCAAGAAACCCTTCTTGCTTCTGCTTTGCTTTGTTTGTCAAATCATTTTGTTATTTATTTGTAAACTCTGTTTTTAAAGGTGCTGTATAAATTATTATTATTATTATTATTATTATTATTATTATTATTATTATTATTATTATTATTATTATTATTATTATTATTATTATTATTATTATTATACAGGATGAAACAAGAGGATAAAACGGTTGAAGTAAATAATACCAATAAATACACTAAACTAAAAACAAACACACCTTGAAATAAAAACAATCAAAAAAATATGAAAGAAAAAAATCATAGACAGAGGTTCTAAAATAATCTTTTGCAATTGTATATAATTTTACAGCTTGGGCATGGGGCATACTTGGATAAACCCATCCATGTGGGAAATTGGCATGGAGCCAATATGTAACCCCTGGACAATCCCATATAGGCCCAGTTTTCAGCCCATTTACTACCACCATTGGCCCCTCATACAAATGTTAGCTGTAAAGTTACTGGTCATGAATATTGTCAGTGTCCTTCGTTTCTTGCTCAGGCATTTCCTCTTTTCCTCTGCCAATTGCTACCTTAATCCCCCATCTCGTTAGTGAAGCCTTCAGTATTTTTCCTCTTCTTCTCTCCTTGTTATCACCATGACCTTTCACTGGAAAGTCAAGGATGAGATGTGAGGCAAGGTAAGGAGATGTATTTCAGCAATTAAATGCAACCAGGTTTAAATGTGGAAGACAGGGCTGTCACTGGGTTTATCAAAGTGGGTACCCGTCATCTGAGACATTTCATTGATTAGGCTCATGACACCTCTCGAAGGCTCAGCAGTAATTTGGGCATCCATATTTCACAGACAGCTTAAGTCGCTGTACCAGGACCTTGAATCTTAGGCTTATGTAGTTCTAAATTTATTCCTAAACTCTGAGCCAGGAAGGGCCACCAAGACAGTTTTTAATATCCCTGACACTGGTGTTTTAGCTGTCACTCATACCCTGAAGTCTTATTTACTCATATTTAAGCTACAATCAAGCAACACCTACACCTCCTTTTCATATATAACAAATATATTTTAAATTATATTTATTTGCACATTTTTTTTCTTTTTGATTGCTCTTCTTAATCTTTTTGTATGGGTTTGTTTGTATGTGTTTGTTTGTTTGTTCTCTGTACATACTGTACATATCTTTATTATTATTATTATTGTTATTTTATTTTGTTTTATTCTATTTTATTCTATGTTAAGTGCCTTCCTTTATATATTTGCATTATTTTTGCCTTTTTAATAAATATATTATTCAGCTGCTACTCTCTTATTTGCTGCTGTAAGGAAACGATTTCCCTAATGGGATAATTAAAGTATTTCTATTCTATTCTATTCTATTCTATTCTATTATATTCTATTCCATTTTATAGGGGTTGAGTTATTAAGGACGGCCTTTAAGATATTCTAGTTATTCTATAAAGCAGAAAACGTCTTAAGGAGTCAAAGGTCACTGTTGTAGTGTTTCTCATAAATTTAAAAGAGCGCTGTCCCTGTCCTACTTCATTTCAGTATGCGAGTGTTAAAGCAGCTCTGACTTGAATATACTGATGAGGCATCTCTTGCAGCCCCATTAGTTCCGCCCATAGAATTAGAGAAAAGATATCTCCTACTGTTGACTGTCAGATAAAAATACTGTACGTGTGCCTGTGTCACTATAGGCACTATTTGCTGTGGGTATCACAGAAAAGGTTTTAGGGAGAGTGTATGGCATATCTGCAGCTCTGATGGATTAGTTCTGATTTTCTTTCATCACTGTAGAGCCATAGCATTATCAAAATTCAATATATAGAAGATGACAGTCTTGCACATTGTAGATTAAACATGCGCTTTGAAGGGGTATGCATCCAGTTTAGGGTGCCCTGATTTAAAAGCTCTCCGCCTCCAAATACATTCTCTCCATCAGTCTTCGTTACCCATGCAGAATATTCCTTTCACTGTGACACCCATGGTGATGACTTCTGCGTCGTTGGCAGTTGAAGCTAGATAACTAACATTGTATACTATATTTCTACAATGCAATAAAAAAGAAAAATCAACACATACAGCTGTTTGTTTGATTTTTCCTCATTTTTGTAAGTTAGATGGTTTTCCTTGTGAGAACATGATCCGTGTTGGAAGATGTTTACTGAGTTATCTTTAACAAAAGAAACAGAAAAAAAAAAAAAACCCTCTTGTGCTCAAGGTCTTTCTTGTTTTATACCAATTTAAAATTTGAAAAGCAGATTAAACGGGGTTGAGCATCATCAACTGGTTCAATTATTAATCACACAATTCCTTCACTGATATGGAGAAGGTCATCTCTGCAATTATTTCCGTTTGCCTAGTCTATCAAGAAAGCTGCAATGGGTTCTGTCCCTCCACACCGTCTAACCTATAATACATTTCTTTCTTTTCTATTCAGGTCAACATATAAAGAGGAGGGCTGGGACTTGGATAAATAAAAGTTGTACTGTATAAGTGCCTTGTGCCATTTTCACTGATCCTACCTTTAAGTTCAAAATGAGGCAGGCTTGACTGACCAAAGTCTGGTTTTATATATATATATATAGGCCTGTGTGTGTGTGTAACTCTATTAAATTGTTACTTAAAATTTTACTTAATGCTAACAACGCCTTATTTGCAATGAAAAGATGAAAAGGGGGGCTTAGTAAAGGGTAAATGGGGTGCAAGAGTGTATTAAAAAGCATCAAGATAGAGCATGTTAATCAAAAAGATTTCCCAGGGGACGATCCCCCTGGACCCCCCTCACACAAATTCGGGCTGAACCCCCAATGTCCTTAAATCCTAGAAACGCCCCCGGTGTCACTTAAAATATTAAACAAGTACCGAAGCTATTATTAATGTCTGTATGTTATTTTTATTATGTCAGGTATATGACACATTTAACTTTCTGTTCCAGCAGGCAGCAGTTGAATGTTGACATGTGCATTGTCCTACAAGTCCATTCATACATGCTGCATTCCTCGTGATCACGTGACCTGCTTGCTGTCTAATCACGTCGTTCAAATGATGTGACGTAAGAGATTCAAAGTTGGCAGCAACGTTCCTCTTGAGATACTCTTGTGGCACGGCTCACCTTTTCTCCTCCGCCGCTAAAGCTTTTAAAAAGCTTATTAAATTTAAATTTCTCCATGTTTTCATCGGAGTGAAGTGGGTTTTCACTTTCAGAATGGACGGTAAAGTTATCGGACCGGGTCCGTACAGGGCTACCAAGCTGGTGAGTCTGTTGGTAACGTTAGCAGGGCAAAAACAAATGTGACGTTGTGAAGCTTCACTCTACTTCTAACGTGAAAGTGTAGTTATTAATGTATAAAGTTTGTTTCATGTGTAGTGGTAGCGCCGTAAATGTATATTACGTTGATAATTTATGTTTATACATCAAGTGGGATGAGGTTAAAACGATAACGCAAATTCAAACTTAGCTTAGTCATACTGTTAACGTTAATTAGTTGTTGTCTCGCTAACTTAGGTCGCAAGTCGTTGGTTTATCGATAAGTTACTCAGTTACGGAGTTCAGGTCTTTTAAATACTGACCTCGCAACAAAAAGGAGGGCTCACAAACAGCAGTAAGAGTATATTAGACGAGTCAAAAAAGCAACTTTTGTGGAAATATAGGGCTCTTTCACAAACACCGTGCTATTTATTTAGTTTTGTTGAGACTCTTTTAGGAGTATACAGCAGTGCTATTAACATTATAATCATCTCATTTACAAGAATATTCCTCCAAAGTTTTTTTTGGGAGTAACTGCTAGCACGTAAGTATGAACCATATCCAAGGTATTACTAATGAGTTAACCATGCTAATGCACCATGGCACTAACAGCTCATTTTTTAATTTCATGTAAACGCATGCACAGTACTTTTGATGTTACTGTCAGCTGTTTGTACATGTTCCTAGCTCACTGGCTGTGCCTTGGCCTCTTTCACCACTTTTAACTCCAAATTGTATACATTAGTGCAAAACGCAAAATCATGCATGTTGAATGTGTATGCATGAAATATCAGAGAACAGCATGTGCATATTAGGCTGTACATTTGAAATGCAAGTGACTCAGTTCAGCATCCCATGGTATTTAAGTGTTCCCTGTAAGCCTTTTGATTGCAGGCATTTTGACATATCATTTTATCAAAGGCACAGGTGTTACTGATCATTCTAATGCTGGCTGCTTTGTGCTCAAGTGTCCCAGTGAGCCCTCTGCATGCACAATAACAAGAGCCTGAAAGGAAAATGGAATTCAGTCATCATTTTATTATGTGCACCAGTGCTTTTCTTACTGTGACATAGATGTGAAGAAAAGGCCTTATACTCAATGTCTTCTTAAAAGCCATGTGCTAAATCAAGAAAAATGGGCTACAGAGTTTGCAAGTGCAATTGGAAAAACAAGAATATGCTATTTTATTTTATCCTTTCCCTGACTGGTTTATGACTAGTTTATTCAGCTACAGTAGGCTGTATGTCCTTTTAGTCTGCTGTCTGTCCTATTCAGCTTTTGTGTGTTGCATTTGTACCATCTTGTATTGAAATACAGTTTATATAAGTGTATTCTTAAACAAAGGTTACAAGTAGACACCTGTAAATACATTGTATCTAACTCCAAAATAAATTTTCATCCAAAAAAACCCCAAAAAGACCTCTTAGATGGAGAGCCATGCAGATACCCTCTCTACTCTAGTTTTCTTTTTGTAGGACAGAACCTTAGGAATGGCTTGTTGTAATGAGAGACTATTCTTGTCCCTTCTTCCAGTGGTTCAAGGCCAGATTCTTGCGCGTTACATGTCTTATATTTTTTGTATTTTCCCTCTCATGTTTAGCCTAGCTCTTTTTGAGATTCAGACCAGCCAGAGTGGGCCGCATCTGCTTCATATGGATTGCTGCTCCCCTAGGTTGAATGGATTGTGTACCCACTAGTTGAATTCTCTCTCTCCCGCTCTCTGCTTTTATCCACTTCTATCATTTTTTTTTCCCTGCCCATCTGGATAGTTTCTGATCTGATAATCAATGACCTCTGCACCATCCAAAACACTATGAGGAGATAATGTTCTGTTCGGTGGCTAGATGAGTGTGGTCTGGATCCTGTGTGTGATTAAATCACTATTTAGAGTGACAGCAGTGACAGTGGTTACGTGCACATATTTGGTGCTGCTTTACACATAAAGTCTATGAAATGAAGAACATGTACAGTATTTTTTTCCATAGAGCTATATATATTTGTCTGTTTTCACTCACATGTTGTATGTATCCCTTTTTGACCATAACAGGAAAAATGTCCAAACAGGGTTTTTTTCACCATATAAAACAGAAGCTTGTTGAACACACAAAGTGCTGCTCTCTGGGCTCTATAAGAGTAGCAGCTTCAATAAAATATTTACATGCCATATTTAATAATACTTAGGTTGTAGTGTTGTTGCAATACTGAAATTTCTAACTTCAGTACAACACCTTGAAAAATATCAATATTCGAAACCTTTTGCGATACCACAAGGAAAAATTGACATGGAGGGCAAAAAATTTAAAACTTATATTAAAATTTAAAACTAACAAGGGTATAACATGACAATGATGACTTTCCCCTCTTCAGTAGCAGAGAACTGCAAAATGACTTGTAAACATAAACAATAATAGGGAGCTAGAAAAGTGCAGCTGATGCCAGTTTATCAGAAAATGAGTATTAAAAACCGATAACAAATGTTCAAAATAGATATACATCAGTATTTTTGAAAACATGACTACATTGTGAAGGAATGCTCACTAAGTTTACTACCAGCAACAAAATTTCTCCCACATTTTTCACACCACAAATTTATTCCCTTTGTCTCATATGTCTCCATTTTCTGCAGTGGAATGAAACCATTAAACTATTCCGGGGAGGCATGCCGCTCAGAAGGCACTGGGCACACTTCCGCTACTATGATTGCAGTTTCACAGGAAGCGAGGCTGTGGATTATCTGCATGAGCTGCTGAGGCGCAATTCCAACTTCGGGCCTGAGGTCACTCGCTACCAGACTCTGCAGCTGCTCAGGAAGTTCCTCAAGGCCCATGTCATTGAAGACATCAAAGGACGGCATGGCACAGAAGACTTTGAAGACAACGGCCATCTGTACAGGTACTACTTTGTCACCCTATAGTGTTACTCATGTTAGTTGATACACCACTGGCAATCTGGCATTGTTGCTCTCTCCAGGTTCCCATCCTCGTCTCCCCTCAAGTCCTTTCCAACAAAGCTTCTGTTGAGAGACAGCAGTGACCTTCCCAGACTCATTCGCTGGGATGACTACGAAGAATTGCCTCAGCGGGAAAACATTCCACCCCCGAAGTCTGCTGTCATGGTGAGAAAGTGATATCATTTTAATTATCTACACTGTTCAGTTACATTCAGCTGTGGGCTGCCATTTACATTATTCTGCACTTAGGGATTGTACAGTACATTGTAAAGTAAAAGCAAAGTTTGATGTAATGCAATGCCATACAAGAGCCCAACAGAAAATCTCAGTGTGCTGCTGTAGTTGTTTCCTTGTTAAACCTAATTCTGGGGTACATCTTAATGGCAGTGTGCTGTTGAACACCATAATATTAAAGGGAATTCCTAATGTTTTGTCCAACACGTTTACATATTGTCATGTCGGGCGCAAACCTCATATCTCCAAATTGGACTGTTTTGTCTTTCTCTTTTTTTCATAAATTAATTCTATTGGTCCCCCTCGACGTCTGTCAGTGGGTTTAACCATTTCTCAACGAATTAAATGCATTTAAAACAGCTTGTGACTAAACCTTCTATCTCTGTTAGATCAAAAACACAGCGTTTTTTCTAATTCCTGAAAAACAGCAATCTGGAGACAGGAGGTTTGCGCCTGACAACAGCGATAAATGGAGGAACAAAAACTATAGAAATGCTTCAATACACCTACAGTTTTATACATTACCATACAACAACCATACAAAAAACAAGCTGAAGATTACCATAGAATCAATATAAACACATCTTTACTATGTCAACAACTACTCCCTATTTGTTTTACATCAAGGTAAGATTTTTTACATAATATTCTATTTAAATGCATTAAAAGCCTGTTTTACTGGACTGTTATTACGCAGGGTTTACTATGTCACTCGACACTCAGTCTAAGTCAGCAGGAACCTTGTCATTTTTGTCTTGCTTCCTTTTCAGACCTCAGATTTGTGGAATAAAAGACATAGTGTCGCTTTTGGGGATGTGCATGAATGCAAACTCATAAGAAGGAAGGAGATAACTCCAAAGCAAGTGGACCACATCTGGAAATCAATGACACTTGCTCAGTATGTAACCCTTTTACATAACTTATTAACAGTTCAGCTGTTTATGCTGTTTGTTTCTTTTAGTTCATTGTTTCCCAGACTTTTTGTTGACCATGGCACCTCTTCAAAAAATTTTTTTTTCTTGGCTGGACATTATGTTGACTGACAGGAGGTTTCTTTCTCTATACAGAGAAAGCCAAATCCCACATATTCGCAATACAGACAGTGATGCATGTCCTTTGTCTACAAGCAGCAAAATTCTATACATTGAATCATAGATTAAAAACTTTTCAATGTCATTGTGTTGAGATGACTCAGATTCACATATTCTGACTGCTGATCCCTTGGAGAATCTCCCAAGCAGGAAAGAGTGTTTTGTCACTATGACAACCGTGAACTGTGAATTGCTGTGCCCTTATCTACGGCAGAGCTACAACAAACTGTTTTCTTGTTTTTTTCCTGATTTCAGATGTCTGGAAAAATAACATAAAACATGTATATGTTGTCCTTTTGTCATGTTTTTTATTTTTTGCATTTTTAAAAGACTTAAGGCACTCCAGGGTGATGCAGCACCCAGTTTGGCAACCACTGCTCTAGATATTTGACGCCATCTCTGTTGTTTTAGTTTACAGAGAGTGTTGGGCCTACAGTCACTGGATGGAATTTTAAACCCAACACATGTGAACGGCAAGCACATTGTTCATAATGTGTTCAGCGTTAATAAGACGGGCATCGTGGTACTGGAGAACAAAGCCGGTGAGATGCTTTTGATTCACAATTAGAAGAAAAAATTGTTTTGTTGCATTTTTTACACAATGACTCACCTATTTCCTTCTGCATCTCCAGAGGACATGCCATATTGGGTGGTGTCAGCAATGAAGTGCCTCGCCAACTGTAAGTATACATTTCATGCACACTCCAAATATTACTGTTACAAAAATCCACATCTGCTTTGGACTGAGACTGCAGCAGGTCTAAGTACCTGAAAGACACATGTAAAATAAAAAGATTGATGAAGCTTGCAGTCTGTGCGCTGAAGTTACACTATAATTAGTTTTGGTAATGATCATTTTGAAAGAGTGGGTGCCATATTTTCCAGATGTCTGATATCTCATTTAACTTTTTGTAATAAATGTAATGCTTGTGAGTGTGCACATATACCATAAAATTTTAAGTACCATTTAGCATGTTTATGTCCACGTTTTAAACATTAACTGAGGTAAAGTGTATATTTCTAATTCTTTCTTGTGTGAAGCACTTAAAGCTGCATCTGTCGTCTGTCTCAGGGCCTAATGGCAACGAAAGCAAACAGCCAGTGTACCCGGGTTTCGAGAGGGATGTTCTGAAAACAGTAGCAGATTACTTTGGGAGACTCAAAGAACCACTGTTGACTTTCCATCTGTATGAAGTCTTTGTCAACATTCTCAGTGAGTGCTTCACAATGTGGATCCCCTATACATTATTTGTACACCACCATGGATAACAACAGTGGGTGGTGTTCATTTTGTCTAGCCTGTATGTTTGCCCTCAGGAGAAGAATTCATCTCTCTTCATATCTCTGCAGGTCTCCTGCAAGAACAGGAGGTAGCCACTGAGGCTCTTCAAGTCAGCTGTCTCTTGCTGCCGCCGCCCAACCGAAGACGCCTCCAGCTTTTACTGCGGCTCATGGCCCGTGTCTGCCAGAATCCCCACCTGCCTCCACTCAATGACACCATTGCCACCCGCACACTGGTAAACACACCTATCAGTTATTTGCTACGTATCTTTGTAGTACTTAAAGTAAGACTAGGATTGTTGAAAAATCCAACAAATCAGCATAATATAAGGACACAGTGTAATGAACAAACGATGTAATACACGTGACATCCCTGTAATTTATACTGCTGCTTAACAAAGCTTTGGTATTGGATTTTGCAAAGTGAATGTCTCTGATGCAGTAAAGTAAACATGC
This sequence comes from Plectropomus leopardus, assembly GCF_008729295.1. Classification (NCBI taxonomy): domain Eukaryota; kingdom Metazoa; phylum Chordata; class Actinopteri; order Perciformes; family Serranidae; genus Plectropomus; species Plectropomus leopardus. Next base: position 9,465,294 of record NC_056469.1, read on the forward strand.
AGGCCTGGGGGTAAAGAGAAGCTGCAGGAATATTGTTTGTCCAGAATCTTTGATATCTATTAAAAGTCGATGGGAGGTAGACAGTCTTATCTTCTTAAAGATGTGGACTGGAATACCAAGTGGTCTGAATCTGCACATGTGGTAGACGTAGCAAGACATTTGACTTTTAATCAGTATGGATAATGTGTTCACACCTACTGCATTAGGCATTCTACTTCCGCCTATACACTCTTAGTTGTATAGAATCTCAATGAAAGTCCTTGTTAACAGTTGTGAGTGCCATCATGTCGTAAGTACTTCAGTGCCAATGTTGATACCTGTTTTAAACACTTAAATACGGAAGATGTTCTGTGAGATTTGTTCATGAAAACACTTCTTTCACTATATAAACATAAAAGGCTCCAAGTTAAGTCACAGAAAATCTAAACAGGGTGTCTGCAGGTCCTTAAAGTCTCACAATGTCTTAAATTATATAAATATAAAAGTCATCAATTAGTCCTAAATTTGAATTTCTGAGGTCTCTATTCCCACATATTTTTTCCTCAAATTTCATTCATCCACCTTTTATTTTCGTTTTGTACACATTTTTTGTTACAAATCTTTAAACCTACAACTGAAGATAAAACTTTTTATACTATACTATTTTTACCTTTTACTTGAACTCACCCCCTGGCAAATTACAGATTAACATAACTCACTCCAACAACCATATTTCTACATTAAACCTTCTTCTGCATGGGACTACATATATACTGCTCACCTTTATACTTACCTGTAATGCTTGTATATGGAAAAGAATGCCCTACAATCTCTCTTAATTTGGTTAAAATATAACTCCAAAAGGTCTTAAAAAGCATTCAAATTAAGACATGTAGATACCTAGCTTAAGAACAAAATGTTAAACTACAGAAAGCCTCAGAAATAGCTACAGAATGTCAGTGAACTTTGAGTTTTTATTATTGAAATGTATACTTTGCAACTAAGATAGTGTTTCAGCTGAATTGTATTAGACTTTACTTGTGTACACCAGAAATATAGAATCATGAGATCTGAACCTAGTGTCTATTTACAGCCTCTAGAACAGGCACATCTTAACATGATGTATTATTTGCAACTAAGACTATATAAAGAATGCATTTTGCTGTGCTGTCTAGATAATACTTAAAGGCCCAAAAAGCCTGACCTGTAACACTGCATGCATACAAAATTCAAATACTGAAGCATCACAAAGGTGGTGTTTGGTCCGGGGCTGTAACTGCTGATTTATTCAACAGGTTTTCATCATATTGTGTTTAACATCAATATTTGTGTACTATGATTAGACTCTAATTCCTCTCCTGTTGTGGCCTCCTTCTAGATGGTGCAGATGTTCTCACACTGCGTTCTGGGCTCAGTGGATGAGATGGATTTGGATGAGCTTTTTGCCACCAAACTGGTGACCTTCATGATGGAGCACTACAACACCATTTTCCAAGTTCCTTCCAAGCTGCGCTGCCAGGTTGATGAGCATCTGTCCCACCTCAAAAGAGTCCAGGTCAGTACACTGTCTGCATTTACATTTCATTTATGAGTGAGTCCATCTGTACCAGGTCAGTTAAAGTCAGTTGGTTCAATCATCGTGCCAAACACCAAAGTCTGAAGTGGTACAGTTATGGGTAAAATTAGATATTAATAAAAGACAACTAAACAAAGGATTTTACATAGATTTCTGTGTTGATGTGAGTGGTAAACATTTGTCACAGTAGCTTGAGGCAATGAACCTGAAAAAGTGTTTTCTTGTTGTTTTAGTGTCTCATCTGGCAAAATTAATTCATTGGTCTGCTTCTGTAGTAAACTGAGTTCTGTGACAGAGAGCTTCAGTAGGAATGGAGGCAAGAGTCGCAGGTCAGCAGCATTATGTCAGGATTATTATGGTATGAAATTAAATTCAGCATGAGAAATATGAGTTGATCTGACAGCTCAGCCAAGGAGGATGCCATTCATGTTTACATATGGCGCTGCCATGAACATTAGCCTCTCTTCCACGAAAAGATGCAAGCTTCTTTTTGCTCGGTGATACGGTTGGCTGGTTTGGTTCAAAAGAAGTAAAATAGCTCTGTCATGAAACTGCTCACAACAAAGCCTGTGGATTTTGTTGAAGAACCCAGTCATGATATCTGGAAAGAGACATTGCTTTTGAGTTTTTCGAATGTATATTTTTTGGCACTGAGTGCCATCTAGTTCCTTTATTTTGGAGACCAAGCAGACATCTCTACAGCCGATATCTCCAACACTGTGCACTACAGGTAAGAGGAAAACTACTATCCCTTCAGATGAAAGCGGTATTGCTTATTCAAATCTGATAATGAATATAATACTTTCACTGCTGCACTGAAGCCTGGTGTTCCTGTATTTGGGTTATATTTGTCGCAATGGGTATCACTATGAAATATCAGAAATAAGGTTTTTAATCACTTTTAGTCCCCAAATGCTTCAAAATAAACCTATTTTTATGATGTAACACTGTAGTTGCATTTATTTGAATGAACAAATAGCCTCCTAGTTTATTCTCCATACAGCATATGGTATCCAGATTTTCAGTGGCAAACATTGTGGACTGAAGTGATCAGTATCACTACAGGAGCAGGCAGGTGCGGGATTGCACATTTACCCAAGAGAGGTGGTAACAGTTGGAAATCCCACAGGAACAGCCAAGTGCAGGATAGAAAAAACATCTCATGCTAATCTGTGAACAAGGAGAGTCCTTGTTTTAAGATGTCGCAGCATCAGAACAGGCTCTGGCCTAGAGACAGTTTTTTCTACGATTTTGTGCCTGCCCTCTGGATCGCCTTCATGCAATTTATTTTATTCTTCTGTGAACAGTTGGCTCATATTGATGTGTGCATATGCTTTCTCAAGCACATCAGAAAATGTAGGACACAAATTGTATTGACAAAAACATTGTTTTGGCCTACAAATGAAGGCCTTATTGATTTGTGATGTTAGTCCAATAGTGGATGCATGAGCTTGTACAACCCACGCTGTGAAAATAATTTAAAACATGATTTCATCTTAACTGAATGCTGTTAATGACATTTTGAAACTGTAATCAAGCTGCACGTCTTATTCCTGTTCACTAGTCATATTAATTATCCACATTAAATTGTTCTGTGGAGCATGCAGGCATAACCAGCCACCAACTGTTGTGTTGCATTACAATGACTGAGAGTGTAGGTAGTTCATTAAAAATGAACCTGCAAAAATGTAAAACAGCTGACAACTTAAAGTTAATGTCACTGACATATATACTTTAAGCAAGGAAAGTCAAAAGCTTTAGGTCACTGGCTGTATATTTTGTGTATGCTCTGCATATTTTGCCTTATTTATTGATGATCCGGCTGTAAATTACAGAAGAAATTACAAATGTACTTTACTTTATTGCTTTATTTATTCATAGAACAAAAGCAGGAGAGCAAATATCCAGAATATCTTAGATCGGATCACAGCAGCTTCTCATTAAATATATGCATTAAAACATTAAAACATTTTGTGTCTTGCATCAGATCAAATATGCAGGTTCAGATACAGACTTCAGCGCATCACCAGCTTTTTGTAAACAGATCAGCAGGGTGGAGTCTGAGGAGCAGAAGGTTATAGGAACCCAGACCCCCTTGCATGCGCTGCTGGAAGGCCTGATCGCAGACAAAGAACTCCCTGCTAAGGACAAGAGGAAAAGGCTTAAACAGGTATGGTATTTTCATGTCATAAAACGTAATCATGGAGGACGTGGTGTCTCTTTGAAGTCATGATGGAAAAATGCAGCAAAATTAGACTGCTCTTGAGCAATATGTTGAAAAACTGACATGTGAGCCATTTATGTTTGTTCTTGTATGCTCAATGGCTTGTATTAGTGTTTTTCAGTGAGTAAAGAGCTGTGATCACCCAAGGGCATGTCTTTGTTTTACAGTAATAATGCATATCCTCCCCTTTTCAGTTCCAGAGGTCATACCCAGAAGTTTACCACAATCGATTTCCCACTGAGGAAAGCAAAGCTGCTGTAGTGCCTGAGAAAACACCACGACTCAAACCTCATCTCATGTTTTTCAACCTCAAGAAACCCTTCCAGCCCTTTCAGAGGAGCTGGAGTTTTAGGGCATGATCTGACACATCCACACTTCAGCTGGACACTCAATTCAACCTCAGAATCATGAGAACAAGAGCAAAGTTGCTGTAATGGTGCTCTGACCAAAGTTTTGGTCACGGGACACGGGTAAATCACAACAATTAGTTTATAGCACTGTTAAACTAAGTTAATAATACCAGGGGTCAGTTCACACAAATATAAACATAAGGACATCCCCACTGGCTCACACTAACCAGGGGCCTCATGTACAAAGACTTGCATGGATTTCCTACTGAAACATGGCGTACGCTCAAATCCAGAAAACGTCGTACGCACAAAAAAATCCTGATGCATGAATCTGGGCGCACGCATGAATCCAAGCACATTCCCTTTGTACATCCCAATCAGCGCGGAATTGAGCGCACATGTTGGAGTACCCGACCACTCCCTGTCCACGCCCCCATTTAAATACGCAAATCATATTTAAATAAGCCCTGCACCTGAGATTCCCCTCTCTGCACGATCAGAAAATAAGAAACAAAAAATGAGTAAGACGGGATTTTAAGCTTCCATTCATTAAGTTTATACACTTACACGGATCACACACTATTGTTGCAAATTAGTGCAGAAGTGCGCTGGGGAGAAGGTGAGGCAGATAAGTCTTTACGCACACTTTACGCACGGGGTTATTAACATGAGTACGTTGCGCACAGTGACAAATAGGGGCTTGTTAGAAAGATCTGAAACTGTAGTTTAACCAGCAAAACACAGCAAGTCACTAACTCTAACCGCTGTAATGATGCGGTGAAGACGGGATATGATTTGGGGGCGCACATGCTCAATGCGCATCACAGGGACTAATATTAGGACAATTACACGACAAATTTATTTACCAAGAAGCCACCCATCGCGCACAGTGCCAGCTTGTAGTCTGTTCCCAACCATGCTGTTACTCAGAATGCGTGAATCGTGCGTTGAACCAGGCCACCTCGCCACAATGTTGGTTAACTGCATTTGCGCATCACATATGATCTGTACATTGATGGAATGAAAGTGTTTCCTGTTCACGTATACAAATTCATCATGTGACGGCGCTTTTATAGCAATGTGTGTGCAGTCGATAGCTCCGATTACATTAGGAAAACGGCTCTCGCTGCAAATTGCGCTTTAATGTTGACCTGTTCAGCTGCATGGTATGGGAATTTGATATATCTGGCTGACATGCGGATAATTCCGTCCCATACGGCTGGCATGGCTCGGCTGAGGGTCGACTGGCACAGTCCCGATCGGTCGGCCAGCTCCCTCTGGAATGCCCCGGTTGCCAGGAACCCCAGTGTGGTCAGCACCTGAATGGGCACAGGCAGCGCATGGCTCCTGGCTGTGTTGCGCTCCAAGGCCGGCCGCAGCTCTGCGCACAGTTCCACGAGGATTGCTCTCGGGAACCTAAAGCGGCTGATGAGCCAGTCGTCATCGTGTGCCAGTACATCGTCTCTGTCTCGAAACACACGCTCTCTTCTAATTGCACCATTTGCAATGTCCTCTAATGCTGCTAAGCTGCCATTGTTTTCAGCGGTACTTTTTGCACCACTTTGCGCACGCTTTTATATCCACTCATGTAATTGGAGACACGTATGTTTGTGTGTGTGTGTGTTAATTGTTTACTGGTGTTAATTGTTCATGTGTCTCTGATGTGCACATCATTAAGTCATCATTCAGAGGAGGGATTGGTTACACGTGTTTATTTTATGTTTCCCAGGATCACCTCTGAGTGTCGCCAAAGTATCAACGGCTGTAGAAACGTGCGTACGCCAGCTATGAAGTTGGCGTGAGGCACCGCACATTTCCACGGTCATTTCACTCTTGATACATCTGAACTTTGCTGTGAGAAAGAGCGTACGCCACGTTTTTGTGCGTACGCACCCTTTGTACATGAGGCCCCAGGTAGCTTGGTCTAGTTGCAAAACACTGGCAACTATTTTTCAAAGTACAAACCATATTGCTGAACTGGCCCTTTTAACAAATAAGTTTTACTGTACTGCTAGAAAACTTGAACAAAGTAATAGATGATGCACTAACACTAAAGAACCACAGATGTTTCTTAAAATGAACTCTGAATAGTTGTTCAATAAATGTGTATTGGTACTTATTTCCACTAAGATGATGTATGTTAGACAGATCAAATAATCAGGGATGGCAACAGGTCGACATTGCCTGTAACTGAATTAAATGCGATGCATTTCAAAAGTATTAATAGGTTACTAGATGTTAACAGTATAGGTTGTGAAAATGTAATGATCAAAGTGCATCTACTCTTAAAACATTTCTATTGATAAATAGTTTTGTATTATTGGTACTAATTAGCTTTCAAAGGGATTGTATGATTTCATTAGCTGGACTCTTTCAGTGCAAAGATGCATTTCAGTTTTATGAATACTTTTTAATGTATTTAGGCAACACAGAGCCTAATCTCAAATATCTGTTTGTCTCTGTCAGCAAAAATGGTTACTTGATGTCAATGAACATATCAAGCGTTTCCTAAAAAAAAGGAGCTTATGTGACGTGTTACATAAATGAAAAGCTTTGGCTGAAAATTGCATTTGTAACCACAAAAACAACACTCTTGCTGTATCCACTCTTAAAACAGCTCATTTCATGTTTTTCTTGTTTTTATTCTGTATATAAGAACCGTGTGATTGTTACATATGTCAATGTCTCAGATACTCTTTTTTTATCTGTTTTCAATGTGTTTCGTCATTTTCTATCACTTTCTCTTCTGTCGTGTCAATCAGGTTGCTTTTTACTTAATTTGAGACTTAAAACAGCTTCTGTTTTTTTTTATAATGATTAAGTGCTGATAATTCTATATGAATTTCCATAAATGTTCTTGAACATTTATGTAATAATGCTGGAAAAACTGTTACACTTGAATTGCTGCTGTATGCTGGAAAAATTCAACAGGATATAAGTTGTTGCTGATTTTACTATAAACATCCTTACTGGCAAATGTAACTTTTTGGTGTCCTTCCTCTTAGGGGTTGTAGGTAGTTATGTAGGATACAGAGGAGAACATTGTTTTGATGTAACCCAATGTGAATGCATAAGAAAAATGCATCCTTCCGCGGGGTTGGTAACTGAATTTGGTGCAATTTCCTGTGTGCCATCACCTCCCGTAGAACAGTAATAACACTGCAAAAACATAACAAACATAGACGCAGTTTTGTGTTGGTGATTTTTGTCTGATTCCTGTTTTTGGTTCAAGCACACTCTGCTGTCAGTATGTTTACAAGAGGCTGAGTTTAAAAAGTTACTTCTACACTTACACTTTACTTTTAAAACCATACTTATTTAACAGTTTAAAAATGTTTAATCGGTTATCATCCCATCATTGATACTTCCAGTGCTTTCTCCTAGATGGAATGGCAGTTTCAGTGGTTTAATATTACATCTACAGCATACTAAATCATCATATTAAGTAAGAAAATGCACAAAGGATCCTGGATATTGCTTTTCATACAACATTTAATCGATTTTTTTTCCCCTTATTATCCTTGCTTATTATTAAGCAATATTGATTTGCATTTTCCCCAGACAAGTACTAGAAAATGACACAGCCTCAATTTAAATTGTTTGCCCTCTTTCATCTTCTCTTTTTCCTCACTGTGTGCACACACGAAAAGCTTTTAACTGATGGTAATCATATGCCATGACAGATTATAAAAATCCCCAGGCTGCCAGAGTAACAGGGAGATGTTCAGCAGCTGATTCATGCATGATTTCACAAGAAAACATCCCACATACTAAACACTTAAAAGATCCTTTGGTGGCAGAAGTTCATGCCCTTTGAAAAATTAGTCAGTTGTTGTGAAATTGTCTGTAGTGCCATTGGCATATGTTGTTTGATTGTTGTCACCATGTATTTTTTTGATACTTCCTTTTGGAGTGGGAGAAGTTGGTTGTTTTGTGTGTCAAAGTGTAAAAGTATGAAGTATGAAATGAGACTAATGGTTTGTGCAGGAAGCATTTCTATTTGAATAAATACAGCTGTCTACGCAGGCTACGAAGCTTAGTTAGTTTCAAGTTTATTATACGTGTATAATGACAGTGATTGTGTAAAAAGTAGTGCAGGAAGGAGCCCTAAAACTCAGGAATGAGTTGGTATTTCAGCACTCTTGATTCCCTAGTCTTGATGTCAGTCGCGCTTTTTTTATTAGATGCGTTAAATAAAGTAAAGAGACTTTCACGTTGTGTTCTAGTACATAAAATATAAAACTTGTTCTTGGTACAGGGAGCAATATGTGGCCAGAGGCTGCACCTTGTGTGCTGTAACCATATGTGTGTGGGCAACTGGGAAAGGTCCAGGAAATCACAGTTAAAACATACTGTTGGATTCTGCGATGTGCATTTAAAACATAATTCTGATGCGGAAGGTGCACCATATGCAGACTAATGAACATGAAGCTCTTTATGCTTGCCAATCCATCTCCCTTCCCCTACAGATTCTAATGAGATTACATATGATATTGTTTGCATCTACAGCAATGCAGACAAATACATTAACTGGAGCATCCAAAAGGCATCGAGGATATGGAGACCAGTCAGTGACCTTCTAGCCAAACTCAAACATGAAATCTGGTGCTGTTATAGAACCACGCTTGTTAAAAAGCTACACTGATAATGTCGTCATCCTCTAATGATTGCAGATCTCAGATAAGAAGGACTTTGTTAGTAGAGGGCCAATGACGTTCTCGAAGTTGTCATCTGTTTTAATGATGTGGTAATGTGAAAAAATGTGCGAAATGATCCCATTACTCTAATGAACGGTGGCGTGAAGATGTGTAGTCATTATGCTTCAGGTATTATCAGTGCATTAATATTCCAGTCTGCAGATCGTACAGTAGGTGTTCCATTCAGAGTGACTGGGCTGAGCTGATGTCTCAGCAGTAGAGTGAAGGAGGGAAATTAACTCCATCATCAGGGACCTCTTTAGCACTCGTAGCCTTGAGGGCAAAACCAGATCTGAATACAAAGCAGCTGATTTGCTTTCATCCATCAAGATTGTATAGATGGGCATAATATACAGCTTTAAACTCCACTCAGGGTCATACAACAAGTCTGATCTTTAAGTGCTGCTGACAGGCTCTCATATGCAAATTAAGACAAATTGGCAGTCAAAGGGGAAACATAAAGAAAACTTTTTTAAAAAAAACTGCGTTGCTAACATCCATTTTAAAAGTTCAGTTTCCTAATTACTGTTATTAGCACTCAACAACTGATTTTTTTTTTTTTTTTACTATTTTCTCTTGCAATGCCTGTTGGTACTAGTTCCAGGTCCGATAGGTTAAAACCTGACTTTGGTCCTTGCTGTATGTGATTTGTTTTTCCTCAGTATTCATGTGTGTTTTCTTTGTTTTAATCAGCTTACACTTCAAGGATTCAGATTCCCAAAAGGACATTTAGTCTTGATTCGTGAGCTTTGCAGAAAAAAAAAAAGTGCTTTCATGGTAATTAACCTAAGAGGCCTTTCAAAGCCCCTCACCATTGGCAGCTTTTATACTCAGAGGCTTTGCTTTGGGTGTCTGGAGGTTAAGATAAGAGGACCTTGGAGATGGTCCCAAGTCCCGTGGTAAAGAGTCTGGTCCAAGAGGGACACAACATTGTTTTGCTTCCTCCAAGGTAGCATGATTATAAGTAAGTCTGTATGACAACCATGCATGGGCATGTACACGCTGTGCCAAAGTCTTGTGTGTCTAGATTTATAGTGTAACAAACCTACATATTCAATTAAGGACAAATTAGGCTCATCAAGTGTGTTCTTTTATTCTTCAAGTGAAAACTGAGTATAAGGTTTTTCCACATCACTGAGGAAAGGAAATTAAGCAAAACACTCACATTTCATATAGATCCTCTTCACTTGTAAGCAGTCAAAGTCGCATGTTCCCACATCACATTTTGGTATTTTTCGTTAGTGAGTCAGCCCATGCTCTTCAGTTGGGAAAGCCCATGCTGTTTCCCTAATGCTTTTCTCGGAATAGACATGTAGCTGTGGTAATTGGTTTTTCACTCTGGAAGGTGTTTTTGCTCTGGACCTGACAGCAGTTGTCACGACCTGGCTCTGAAGGCAGGACAAAAGAGAGGGAGATGCAGGCTGAATGCAAAAAAAGTAATCTATTTACATAAAGAGAATGACAATAATGAGAAGTGATTATGGGTGAAGTCATTGCTGAGGGTGTGAGTGCACCGTGTAGTGTGAGATGTTGGATGGGTGAAGCAACACAGTACTGCATGGGAGAGAGGAGAGTGTCTCAGCTAGAATGTGGGGTTTTATAGTGTGAGAGTATTGAGCACAGGTGCTACCAACTACAATGATTACCGCGATCGAGCCCCGAGGGTACCTGCTGCATTAACCAAACACAAAACATCAAATAGGTAACCAAGCCACAGGACCGTCATTCAATGCAACACAGGGACAAATAAAATCCTGCTTTTTGTGTAACATTGTCCCACATTACTGCTGCAAAATTAACTTGACAGTTGCTCTTTGACTGTAGTTGGTTTTTGCCAGCAGCAGACACATGAATTTATCCAAATTAATCTAAAAGAAATAAAATGAAATTGACCTTAATTGATTCTGATTTACACATGCTGTGCACTAACCATGTCTCCACTTACCATGCATCAGTCTTGATAACGAGAGCACAAACATTCACAGAATGATGTTCACCGGCGACTGAATGCACCATGTTACTGTTAGCATGGAATTTCTTCAATTCAGTTCAGGCAACTTAATTGGCCTCAAAAAGGGCAGTTTATTTGCAGTTCAACCCAGCCCATTCCGTGCATACAACACTCAAAAACAACACAGGCTACATAGATCCATACCAGGTAACAATGAGCAAATAAAATAAACCATTTGTTCTGACATTAACTACCATGTTAAAAAGGTATAACAGTCATCAGCTTCCTGACACATGATGACACACTGACCACAAATCAAAATGTATCCTAGGTGTCCTCAGGCTGGGACTCGAATCAAATGTAACATTTTTAAAAGATCTGACTACATGGAATAGAGGTAGTTACTAAATGGGAAGTTTGAGGCAGATTTTGATGAGGTACACTCAAGTTACAAATCACTTCCTGTTGCGCTGTGAAACATGGAAATTTAATGACTCGCCGCGGCCATGCTGTTCTACAAAAACTCAAACACTTCACAATTCAGTATTGTCAAGCTCTTAAGATTGTATCACCCAAAGTGCTGTGAGGGTATTACAATAAATTCACTAGACAGAGCAGGAGCAGATTGGCCCATGATTCCATACTGTCACAGTGGGCTATTCTTGTCTCTCTCAGAAAGTTAGAAGACTTTCTCTGACTGATGGATAAAATGACATAGTATCACAGACATAAAAACAGTTTTGTATTAAGTGCATTGTTGCCCATGCCCAATAAAACTTGCCTTTTATTTAACAGACAGCACACTGTAGGAGCTAATGAGACTGGCAAAACAGTCAAAAATTAAACAAATTAGAAGAGAGAAAGTTTCTGAGAAATAATGGTAACTTGTACGTGTTATGGTGAAAAAATGCATCAATACACACGTTTAGTAATGGGTGACCTTTTTAATCTGGCTGTCTATTTTAATAATTTATCTTTGCACCTCTGCTCCGTGAAGTGGAACCTACGCCCATTCTCGCTCCATCAAAGTGAATAATTGCAAATTTAGAGGAAATTTAGGCTGTGCGGTCTCTACGTGGGTAGAGTGAGCACCATTTTTGTTAGTTTGTTTGTGAGTGAGTGAGTGAATGAGTAAGTGAGTGACTGAATAAGTGAGTGAGTGATGTATCTTTTAGTCTTAATCACCGTTTTGGGTCGAGTTTTTTCTGCTGCAAAGAGCAAGAGTGCTTTTTGTCTCTAATCCTTTTGTGGTATAAAAAACAGGATGAGTAGCAATAAGCTTTTGTGCTGATCTCAAAGTGTGATTGTAAGATTAGCAGTAAAATGTCCTTTCTTATTGAGAAAGAAATAATGGAGCATTATGTAAGAGATGGCCAAAAAAAACCCATGAAATGAAATAAGATGAAGTGTTGCTCATGTCTTCTTCCTGACTGTATTTCTTCTAACAAAAGCAGAAGCAGTTTATTGGTTTTTAATGAAAGGGCTGTTATGCATTATTATCTCTATGTAGTTTGAATTTAAAATCTAAATCATTAATCTCAAGATGACTCTAAGTAATTTCTCATAGACTTGGCAGTTTTTGTTGCATAAGTGTTAGTCTGCTTTTAAGGCAAGAATAAGATTACTTTCACATTGAAAAGAGCCATAGTTCTTCTGTTGCTGCAGCTGCATCGAATATCAAGGAATCTTGAATGGTAGAGAAGAAATTGTTATAAAATAAGTATAATATAAATAGCACTGATGTCTGCTTGATTTATTCAGGCTCATTCGAAAAGGACCTTGAACACTGAACCTGATGGCCAGTGTCAGCTCTCTGTGGGTTATTACATAAACAATCATAGAGTGAACAATAGCAGTCACAGAGAGAGCTTCTGTGGGAGTAATTCAGCATTAGATAGTGTGTTTCAAGCCAAGCTTGTAAAGAAGGGAGGTGTCCACAAATCTGTCATCATCACTTGCCTATCTGTAAATGTGAGAAAGAAAACACAAGTAATGACACAAATCAAAAATGTATTCTGGACCTAGAATAAATTTGTTTTGGAAAGCAAGTCATTTATCCCATGACACAGTATGTTTATCAGGATCCCAGATGAGTGTCAGCCAGTCTGGGTGTCCAAACCAGCTGTGGTGAATAATAATGAATGGATAAACAAAACAATGTGCCCGTGTACATCACTTAGACTTGGCCAGCAGAGTTGTGCCTCGCTAAAAGTGTTTTGAATTCATCTAGTGTTAAACAGAACAGTGCTCATTCTAAAAATTTGATTATCCACTGCAGCTGTTCACTGCCGCAGTCTTGGATATAAGCCAACAAAGTTTTCTTGGTGGATTTTAGATGACTAAGGGTGTCATAGCTGAGTTTTACATAAACTGATCTGGATTTATTGCATTTCTAAGTGGATGCAATTGAACCTCATTTAGATGGATGGAAGCAATTGTGTTGTGTATCCAACTGCAATTGTAACATAGAGGGTCTATGCAATTACAACAGTTTCAACATGTGTGTCATTGTGCCATTAATTCTGTATCTGACCAAATGTTGCCCCTCAAATCATGACATTGAGTAATGACCAGAAAAGTGTTTTTTTGCAGGTCAAATTCACAGAGCGGTTTACCTTTGAGCTTTTAGAGCTTTGAGCTTTTCTAAATCAGCATATGAATTCTTAACCTATGAACAAAAACATGATTTGTGAGGTCACAGTGGATTTGACCTTTGACCGCTAAATTCGAACTGGTTCATTCTTGAATCAGGCTGGGCATCTGTGCTAAATTTTAAAAGAAAAATCCATCAAGGTGCTCTTGAGATAATGATTTCACAAGCATGAGATGGACGTGAGGTCACTGTGACCTTGACCTTTGATCTTTGACTGCCAAATTCAGATCGGTTCATCGTTGAGTCCAAGTGGCTGTTTGTACCATATTTGAAGAGATTTCTTCAAGATACTACATTCACGAGAACGAGACAGACAAGGTCACAATGACCTCTGATCATCAAAATCTCAGTAAGTCATTCTTGGGTACAAGTGGATGTTTGTGCCAAATTTGAAGTAATTTTTCTCAAGGCATGGAGACTTGTGATCAATCAATCAAACTGACTGATTGATTCTTGAGATATCACATTCATGAGGACAGACGTACAGACCCAACTGACACTGACTAAGGTGACATATCACTTCAGACTGTACATAGCTCCCACTGGAGCCATGAAACTGACTGTGAAAGTGAGTCTGAAGAGAAGTTCCTTTTATAGAGATTTTCATTTGTGAGGAAGCACTGAGAATTAAAAACTGTAAATCATGTATTGTTTTTGTAATAAAAAGAACTCTTCAAGGAAATCTCACAAAGTTTAATATAATTGTATGGTTAGCACTGCATAAAGACACAATCAAAAGCTGAGACATAATCCAAAATACCATCCAGATATTGAGAACTCCAGAGAGCCCTAATTGTTTCTCACATTGCATTTTCAAGCACATAATGTTAAATATACAAGAAACTTATCTTTCATTTTCTTATACTGGTAAACTGTTTGATTTAAACAGCACGGCTGCATAATACAGGAAACAAGGTTGAAAAGACACCAGGACCCCTCAGTAAAACACATTAAGCACTCAAAAGCTTTACAAACATTATCTTCTAAATAAATGAATCAATGAATAATAAAAAAAAAAAAAAAACAGAAAAACTGTGAATCCCTCAAGAAACCTCCACTGAAATACATGTATTGCATGTCCTCACTCAAGGACACGCAAAGTATCTGATGCTTTCACAGTCTCTTTTAATGTCATAAAAAATTCAATTTTTTTTTTAACACTGAAAAGTGAAATCATGTCTAAAATGTTTTATTAGCAAAATTAAAGGTAACACTTTAGAATACAGTCTGCAAATTGCAGTGTAAGTAAGTGCAGTTTTGCAAATTGCAAAAAAGAAAATTCCACTGTACACTTAGACATGTGTTTAACCAGTATTTTTTATGTTTAACAGTACTGATTGGGGTGGTAGACAGTGCTGTGTAAATATGATATATGTAAAAAGTTACTCCACAGGACTGTATAGAGGTACACCCTACTTCCAAGGGTGATTTTACATTTTACATTATTATTATTTTTTTTAAATGTTCTAATTTTAAAATATATGATACCAAGACTAAATTTATTGGAATATCAGTTATCCTGCCCATTTTTCCTGCCTTGTTGCTCAGTAATACATTGGTGTACTCCTAATTATAAAATGGGTTCTCATTAAAGAAGGAGTGTAATTTATCGAACTCTCTCTCAAACCCATAGTTTTCCCCATATGTGTCTCAAGTAAGCAATAATAATTATACTGAATTTATATTCCATATATAGGCTATTTAACACTGTATAATTTGCAGGCTGTAATCTCCTGTTACATTATCAAACAATGCATTTTCTGCTAAAAACAAAAAAGGTTCTTATGCTCTTTATATGGGTATTTTGAAGGAAACAACACTATTTCACATCAGTATCAGTGACCACAGGAATTCCATCAATTCACATTGCCATAAGTGTCCACCATCACCTCAAAACAAAAAGCCATGTCCTTCGCACCACCTGGGTTACATGTCCCATTTTACAAAAATGTCTTCAGTCCTGTGAATGAGCATCACCATCTGTACAGTCAGTGCTGTAGTGACAAAACTCATCAACTACATTTCCTCTGCTCCTAAGTAATAAACCTTGAATTCTACATCTGATACATCCTCGCTGGCAGAGTCTGCTGATTACACTGATTGGTTCCTTCTTTCTGAATGAAGTTAATGGTAATCATTCATCATCAGTCACAGCAGACGTGCTTTCCTTCATGGCACACTGTTGCCGAACTGCAGGCTGAGAATCCACATTGAATTTCAGATCTTTTGTGAGACGTTCCTTCAAGTCCACAACTTCCAAAGATGTACATAAATTACTGTGCAATTCACAGTGTGGTTTTTATATTGTTTAGTTTTCATGATCGTGTTACACTGAGGTAAAGCTGCTTTGTGGAGGCATGGCACATCACAAATATAGAATATACAACATCAGAATTCTTTATTTCTGATAGATTGTTTTTGGTGAGAAATATGGCTACCAGAAAGGGTACAAAACAAGCATTAAGCTTTATGTGTCCAACAGCCTGGCTCAGTCGCACAGTACAACACAATTGGAAAACTGTAAAAACATAGCATAACAGCCAAATATAGATTACAGGCAAATGTGAATATCAGCTTCAGTGTAAATCAGTGTCAATATTTACAGTTAAATTTAAAATACATTCTTTAATCATACTGAATGCAATGGCGATGGTATTCTTTTTGTTATTTACAGTGGTGACCTTTCGTTAGCAGGGCAAGTCATTTCTCCAACAACACCAAAACTCCACAAACAAAGATTGCATCTCCTGTTATTAACATGAGGAAATGGGAAAGTGAGTTGCTATATTTTAACAAAGGGTCAGCAGTTTGGAGGCATACTGCACTTAAGGAGCCAGTTTCACAAAGACATTGACTTTAGTGTTCAGCCAACTGTATTTTTTTCTCTTAGATAAGTCTAATGTGAGTTAGAAGTTCCCCAAAAATAAAAACTCACTTATTTTAAACGTAAAACAATGGCCACCCTATCCTAAGGGTAACAGAACTAAAGGCATATTCTCATTCCAGTGGAAAAACAATGTGTTGCATGTTCTGCATTGGTTGGCACAGCATTTATCATTTCAGAACTACTAATGTTGTACTAAACGGCACAACCTTGGCTAAAATTCTAATGTTGCTAGCAGCAGATTGCTTTGTTTACGAGGATATATTTTTGTCCAGCCGCAATATGAGGCAAATTGTTTATTACACAGTGCAGTTATTCAAATTTAGAAATTAATTTTCATAATTTATAAGTTTAAGCAGTGGTCAACAGAGATTAGCTGTGCCCACAAAGGTCAATAAATTTGAAATGCATGCAAAAGCAGTTTTGCGTTTTTTTTTCCGCGTACACCTTATGAGTTATGCTTTAATAGTGAGGAATATGCCTTAAGAGCCAGGCCTCAATGATAAGAACCAGTGACACCTGACCCATGGCACCCAAAGACCAAATTAGGAACCCATGGCTCATGATTTGTGGCCTGCTAACAATGTTGTACAGTGAGCAATGACAAGGGAACAGAGTGTTTAGAGACCACAGTAACCAGTTGGAAATATACTGTGGTAAACACATCATCAGTCCTTTATGTTTGCCCAAGGAAACTATCCTAACAGATGTGTCAGCAAAAGTGCTGAGCTGTTCCCTTGCTACACTATTCTGCAGTGGAATGAGAAGTCATGCTGCTGGAAAGTTTTACATGTTAAACTCTTTAAAAATTTGCCAGCAAAATGTCTTAGTAACTGCTGAACGTCTACATTTGCTTACGTGATGAGAGCTGAGTAGTTTGACGTTGCTGCTAGATCAAATGTTTTTTTAGCTTGAAATAAGATATTCAAAGCCCACAATAAATGAGTCCTCTTTAAAATAGTCACTAATATACAGCTTTGTGCAAAACATGAATTTAGACCTCTGTCTGAGGTCCAACTGTTAACCAAAGTCTTTCTTTGTGAAACTGGCTTTTGTTGTTGCATTCACCCTCCAACTCTGAAGAGCATAATGGTAACAATTAAGCTATCTTAGTGTATTTTACATCTTGTAAATTGTCTCTTTTTAAAGAGAATAGCTGTCTCCAGCCCCTGCATCAAGCTAACTAAGCTATCATGTCCTGGACCAGTTTCTTCACTGAACTCACATCCAACATCTAATTCCTGGTGAAACATTGGTGTCAGAGTGTTAGTGCAGTTGGTAAGTAATGTTTTTACTCAAATTAAAATTACAGTCCCTTACTTGTTTCTAAAAAAAAAAGTCATCACAGTTCTGAAAAATGTTAATAAGCAATGTCCAACACTGTTCTTCAGATAGAAAATACACACTCAAACAACAGTTTTACTTCAGCAGATGATTGTGCTGTGACTCAATATAATTCAATAATAATCTTAAAAAACAAATGTGGTTTTTAATACCTCTGAAGTCTGACACTACAATGAACTCATATTTTTTATGTTTTGGCTTGCACCTATACTGTGATGTGACATTTAAGTATTTCTACAATCAAAATTAGTTTCACTTTAGAGAGAGAGGATCATTTTCCCAAGTTTCAGGCTCTTTTATTATGAAAGAAAAAAACAGACTGATCAGAGAGGGAGTAATCATGCCCTGCAGCCACAGTGGCTTTATTTCCTCTGATCCTTAATAAACAGCGCTTATGTGGAACAGTAGCAATATCCAAGCAACGATACTTACCTACATCAAAAAAAAAAAAAAAAATTCACCCATTCATGTCTCATGGCTCTGTCACTGTGTACATTGAGCGTCAGTGTGACAGCTGTCAGAATTCATTCACACCATCCACACCTCAATCAGACGTTGGATCAGACGTTGGTGCAGTTAGTTGAGGGCGGGGTGTCCACTTTGCTGCGGATGTCCTTGATGTCGTTGAGCGGGGAGTCACTGGTACCAATCTGGCATTTGAACACCTGCTTGTATGCCTTCCTGAAGTTCTCTGACAGGAAGGCATAGATGACCGGGTTGACAGATGAATTGCTGTACGCCAGGCAATGGGCGGCCACCCTTAATACGAACGAGGCCTGGTTCAGCGGGAAGGTCCCGAACTCTACCCACAGGTGAACGACATGATGAGGGAGCCAAGAGATGCAGAACACCACCACCACCACCAGGACTGTCTGAGCTGTCTGGGAGCCACATGGGGGACAAATAACAGAACAGGAGAGTGATTTAGTCAGTTCCCTATGGGAAAACATTAATGCTGTACTTAAACACATTCTCACTCCCTACTTGTAAAATGCCAGTGTTTAGTTTACGCGCCAAACTACGACACTCTAGGCAGGGAATTTACATTTTCTAGCTAGGCATAGGCTCGGCCCCCCCATTCTGCCTTACTCTGCTTCTGATTGGCTTACCCTGACATTCTTACCCTAACCCAAACCTAACTTCTCTTGACTAAACCAACAAATTCAACCAAAGTAAGTAACTAGTACAAGCCAATCAGAGGGAGGGTAGGGCAGGTCAGGTCTGTGCTATTCTCAGATATGCAAATTTGCCTCTCTGCAATGTCCAAAATTGAAATGACTAGGGTTGGTGAATTTGCATTTTTTTTGGGTAGCAAAAGCCTGACGTAACCAACTCTTCCTCTGATTGGATAGTACTCGTTGCTTTTATAGGTTTAGACTAAAAGAGTGAGATTGTTTAGCAATGTCAGAGTAAGCCAGTCAAAGATAGAGTAAAACAGATTAGCAGGGGTTATGCCTCTCTATTCTAGGAAACGCAAATTCGCATCAGGGACGTTATGTCAGTTTCTGTTTATGCACGGTGTCTTTTCATAATGAACTTGTGTTCACGAAAATGTATATTTCAGCTCATTACATGTCTACAGTCTTTTCAATATAGACATTACTTAGTTTGGGGGTTTAATCGGTTAGGTTTAGGCAACAAAAGCATTTCATTAGGCTTTGGAAAAGTTAAAGGTTTGGGTTAAAGTTACCTTGACTTTTGGTTTCACACAGGACACAACAGCAATCTGTCCTGTGTCTGTTTGACCCATCCTATCCAATCTCCTTTTTCTATCTTTATACACATCAGTTGCTCTGACCATCTTATTATGATGTGGTCCAGTGCATCTCATAAAGATGCTAAAGGGTACCTCTAATGTGTCATTAACGAATGAGGAACAGTAAGAGTAAGAATGGGTTGTGTACTCAGGCTTAAGACTCAAGTCAAAATATGGAATAATCTTATTCCATTTTGTATAACATCAGGACTTCTCTGTTATCATTGTTGCACAAATTTACCTTGCCACACCTGTGCTTAAAAACTGTACAGTATAAAAGTCACTCAGGTGATTGCTGTAATTAAAATCTAAAAATGCTGCATGACTTTCTGCCTACACATTAGTGATGTAACCAATGAAACTACACATTAGTAGCTTCGGGCCTTTTTCATGAATATAAGCACTCAGCTGTGATAGTGCAAGTTGAGGGTCATGGATGTCAACAGTGTTAATAAACTGATCCATTATGCCAGCAACATTGTGGAGGTGGAGCTGAACTCTGTGGTGGCAATGTCGGAGGGGAGGATGTTTTCTAAATTATATGTCATCTTGGACAGTGTCTCCCACCCACTCTTTGTTATGCTGGTCAAATACAGGAATACATTCAGTGCTTGGCTCATTCCCCTGAGATGTACCACAGAATGACATTGGAAGCCATTCCTGCCTGGGGTCCATCTATGTGTCCATCTATATGTATGGACACTAAAATGGATTGCATCCAGCCAGCAGACATGGACGGTGCAGACGCTGAAACCAATTCTGCTCAAGACATGAATGAGGAGCCTAGTCTGGAGGAGGACACTGAACTAATCAGAGAAGACTCTATGAACACTACTCCTCCACCAGCTCCTCTAACCATCAACCACAGTCAGACAGAGGAGCCAGCGCTATGTCCAGACTCTGCTGAGGTACCAGCACCACCACATCCTCTCACCCTCTGTGATGAACCCTCTACCATCAGTGCAGTGCAGGAGGACCTGACCTCTAGTTTTGACCCCTTGCCCACCACTGCCATTGATGATTTGAACGATGGTCTGGATGAAGCAGAGGAACTGCCAAATCCAGCTCAGAACCAGACTCTGCTGAGATGCCATCACTTCCAGCTCTCCAGACCCTCCCTGACAGACCTCGTGGTCTAGAATCACAGTCTGTTATCATTTCTGCTGCACTTATTCCCGATACTCCCTCTGCTGAATTTCCTCAAGCCAACACAGGCTTACATAAAACAACGGAGAAGCCAGCAGCTGATCCAGAACTAGACTCTTCTATGATTGTGACTCCACCACCTGCTGTGATCCCTGCAGATGAGCCTCTTGTCATCTCTGCAGTGCAGGACAACATGACCTCCTGTGCAGAACCTTCTGCGAACATTGGTTTGGATGAAGCAGAGGAACAGCCAGCACCTGGTGCAGAACCAGAATCTACTATGGTGCCTGCACCTCCAGCTCTTAAGGCCCTCCCTGACAAACCTCCTGTTATCACTGCAGATCAGGATGGCCTGACCCCCTCTGCTGATGCTCCTGCCAAAATTGGCCTTGATAAACCCGAAGAAAAGCCAGCAGCTGATCCCAAACCAGACTCTCCTGTATTTTCCACTCCACCACCTCCTGTGATACCTGCAGATGAACCTCTTGTCATCTCTGCAGTAAAGAACAACCTGACCTCCAGCCCAGAACTTTATGCCAACATTGGTCTGGATGAAGCAGAGGAACAGCCAGCACCTGGTCTAAAACCAGACTTTTATGTGGTGCCAGCCCCTCCAGCTCTTCAGGCCCTCTCTGACAAACTCCCTGACAAAAAATTGGCATTGATATTGGCCTTGAGGAACTGCCAGCAGCTGATCCCGAACCAGGCTCCACTGTGGTTTGCATTCCACTACCTCCTGCAATCCCTGTAGATGATTCCCCTTCCATCTCTGCACTTCAGGATGAGCTGATCTAACAGAACAGCCAGTGAAGGTGAACAAATCCTTCAAGACCACAACAGGTAGGAATTACTATTCATGTCAATTTGTGTCTGCATAATTGGCTCCATTCACACTGTGGTTAAATGTTATTTCTGCTGTGATGAGTTCAGGCGCTGATTCCCATCCTTTGCTTTTTCAGAGGTCAAAATGACAGAGATGTGTGGATTCAGCTACTTCTTCAGTTGGCTGCAAAAAACGTCTGCTCCTGCTTCCTGCATGAGGACAACAGAAATGGAATGAAATTCCCTCTGTAAAATTTCATTTTCATTTCTTCATTTTTACTTCCATTTTCATTTACTGTTGTTATTGCCATTTCCATTTGTTGTTAAGTATCAAAACTGTGTCATCATTACATCATGACTCAGGAGTTCTGCTTTGCATACTGTAATATATTGTACATATAATAATGCATATATTATGTTTTTAGTTTTTTAAGAATAATGCATCGTGAGGTGTATTTTATAAAAGGAATCATCTTTCACTGGGTTACTAAAACCTAAGAGAATTTAAACAGAAATGCCTTCAGGAAAAAAAAACCCACACAAAACATTTCCACACACACACAACAGAAAATCTTTATCTTGAATTATTCTGCTACTACTCTATTACTCTTTTTCCATATCCCATCTTGTGCAATACACTAAGACTTCTCTGACTATCATCTATGGATGACAAACTTAACTTACTTAAAGGTAAAGATTTCATTTTTGTGCTACCTTTACTAAATAATTCTGGGTTTACTTCTTAAATACAGAACAAGCTTTCTTCACACAATGAGAGGCTAAACTCACCTGACAGCCAATAAATGTGCCATTGTTGTGTAAAATACTGAAATGAATCTGGGGACAGATCATCAGCAACGATGACTTACTGGTGTTTTTGAATGCTATTATGAAGCTGCGTGTGCAGATAGTCATTTTTGTCAATACATAAGAGCTATGATGGGCAACATGCCAGAACTCCAAAGGAATTAATTTTCCTTAAAGCTGCATTAATGTTGTTTAAAAAAGCACTGGCATATTCTTATAGTTTTGACGAAATTGTGAGCAAAAGTTGCAGACTCAGAGCAATATAATAAAGGATATATATATAGATCTAAATAGCTTTAGACAAGATTTTTTTTTTTTTAGATTTTTTTTGGAGTTTTGTTTCTGGCAGTCTGGCAATGTAGCTCAAATATTCTCTCGATTTGCTCTGTTTACCAACTCTGGAGCAAAATATTTGGCTCTTTAGCCGCTAAATGATCCACTATGTTCACCAGCTTGACTAATGTTGTCCATCTGCCATGTGGTACTGGGCAGGTATTCAGTTTCTTTTTTTTTTTTTTCCAAAAATGGCTTCTTGCTGCAGCTGACAAAAAGGTTGATAATAATATTAAGCCAAAAAATCAATCCAATAATATTAATAATAAAAATAAAGTTTATCTATATAGCACTTCTCAAAACCAACATTTACAACTAAAGTCATAAAAAACACAGGCCTACAGGAAAAAAAATTAAAACATGTCCACCCAAAAAATACATATAAAAACAACCCACAAGAAAAAATGTAAAAAGTAAAATTATGTGAAGATGCATCTTTAAGCTTTAAGCCCTTTAAGCTTGACTTGGGAATAATACTAATAATATTAATTGTCTACTATTTTTTCACTAAAAGTGACCCTTTTACACTGCAAACAGTCACATGATTCTTGGTTTTTGTTTTTAATGTTGCGTTTTTTCGTTTCACATCTTCATCCATTGCGATTATATCCTGTTTTACTTTGAAAGTCAAGCTCCACATGTGACATGTCTTGTTTTACTTCCTGCCTTTGTATGTTTAACGCCTGTTTTCTGTCACACCTGTCTTCTATCAGTCGTGTTAGTCCTTTCCTGCTCCCAGAGTCTTCCCTGGACACCTGTTCTGTTTTAGTCTGGTTTGCTCCACCCTAGTGTTCACTACCACACCCTTGTTGTCAGCCAGTCCCTGTGTTTCCTTCCTTTATTTTGTGTCCACCTTCTCCAGCTGTGTCTTGTTCTGGTGATTAGTTCCCTTTTAATATACACCTGTGTATTTCCCTTTGTCCTTCGTCAGTTCATCAGTTTTCTTCACTGAGCCTCTTTAGGCCTGGTATTAGTATGCGTTTCAGTGATCCAAAAGCAAGTGGACAACCGAAACACATCACCATTCATCCCTGCTCCTGTAATGTGTCTCCAGCTGTGTGGTGTTCTGATTTTGTTACTGCCCTGCACACAGTTATTATGTCCACACTTTTGCTCTGTAGATGCTTGCTACTCCTGTTAACAGTAGTGTCAAGTATAGCTGGAGATATCAGTCAGCAGAAATCAACAAATCTCCTTCCATAGGGCAAAACGAGGGATGGTAACTCTTCACGTCATCCAACTCGAGATAAAATGGGTATGTAACCTCCCCTGAACGTGGCTCAGAAATGCTTCTTGGAGACTGTTTATACCTACTAGTGCTAAACCACAGATTTTAATGCTAGATCTTAACAGGGTGACTGTGTTCACCACTCTGTTTATCCCTGTGTTCACGGTGTTGGTCCCTGCTCAGTCTCTCATTTTCAGTTTTGAATTTTTTCCTATACTTCATCCCTGTGTTCATTGTTTCAGTGTAGTTTTGATTCCTGTGTCTTTTATACTTTGATTTTGTTGCCTGCCTGTTTTTTTATTTTCTTTCTTGATTGTTTTTTTCAGGTTTTTACCAGTATTGAAGCTGGCTTTTTCTTCTAACCACCTGTCTTCCTGCTCCTCTGTGTTTGCGTCCTCATTTAAACTATAATATAACAGATCTATTGTTATTATAAAAATATTGATTTTTTAAAATTAAATTTTAATTAAATTAAATTAATTAAATTAAATAATTTTTATTATTTGTATGATTATTTCTATTATTTTTTTTATTATTTATTATTGAGGTACTCATAAATTTACAGCAGTTCCCTCTTAAACTAATCATGCAGTGCACCCATGTGCATTCAATTTCATAATTATTCAGGGCCCTTGTGAATCCCTTAAGTTTATTACATTAGACTGAACAGCACCACATAGATCACGTTCTCCTATTGACATGTAACTCAGCAGATCCTGCTGCAATCTTGATGATGTTTACTTTGCCCCCATATCAGAATTATTCACCAATGACTGTATATAAAGATGTACAGCATGTCAGCTCAATAGACTGCATAAATAATGACCCTAATAAATCACCAGGATATTTACTGGTTTACTGATTTAGATAAACCTTTTAAGTTGCAACACTGGTTTTTTAAGAGTTCTGTTGATGTAATAATGTTGATAATTACCTCAACTTAAATTGTGCGCAATTTAAACTCAAATTTCTCTGTTAATTGATTTAAAAACAAAATTCAAGTTGTAGTAACATAATGGAATTAGCTTAATAGTTTAACTTTTCTCCACCTTGTGATTTGCTATCAATTATTAAGTAAGCACTACTTAAAAATGCCTTTGATTGTAGGAGATGAGCTAAATCCCCTAACTAAATGTATAGCGCTCGTAGCATGTGCATTCATTAAAAGCTGTCATAACTCAAAATAGCTGATGCAAACTGTTGCGTTAATTTTTTTTGTTCAGATCAAAATCTGTTTTTTCAGACTGTGTGGTGTCATCCATTGGTGTGTGGACCACCGTCTTGAAGCCTTGAGTATAGCATTTCAGCCATGACATCATGGTTTTTGGAGTAATTGCCATATTTGGATGAGTGGGTGGAGCTGTGGAGGACTGTGAGATGGATCTGCATCTCACAGACAGCCTGTCATAAGCGGCACAAGCCATAAAAATGTACCCCAGTACAGTTGTCATTAGTGTTGAAATTAGCTATAGAGGCTAAAACTGTTTATGAACCAGTCTATAAACATGTTTATTTATGTTGTAAAATTGAGAATTTTAACATATGGGTCCGTAGAGATTGACTCTGTTTTGGAGCCAGCCTTAAGAACCCATTTAAGCTGCAGTTTTTTGGCATTTCTGCATTGGCTTCCTTCAAGTCAGCTCCCCAAAAGTATAGCCAAAACATCTTGATTGCCCCCTTGTGGCTGGCGTCAGGACAGATCATAAACTCCACGCCCTTCATGTTCACAGTTGGGACGTGGTCCAATGTGTTTATTTTTTCTGATAAGTTTGGTTTAAATTAATAATTTGATGCTAGTGTATAAAAAGGGGTTTGATGTAAAGATTGTAGTCTGTGTGTCAAACGTGTGCTTGTAAACAATGGTGCTGCTCGTGGCTGGGTCAGACAGGAGTATGGACTTCCTGCTATTGCTATTGCACAGACTCAGGATATTTTGGTTTCAACTTTGTACAGTTGGAGGAAGTGTGGACATGCTGTCTATCTTTACAGACTGTGACATATATAGTACATACTGTAGCAGATAATAATGGTAATCTCATTCCAGTCTGGTACATGCTGACAAAGCTGAATATTAGGTTTACAAAGATTTAGTAAGTCTGTATTGACATAGCTTTTTATTCATAATGCTTCTTTGGCCTTGGGTCTTAACAATAAAAAGAGTATTTATTGAGACAAAATACATACAAAACCATTTCTGTGAAATGTCAATAATGACTGGACAATGACAGAATAAGACACCTCACTGCACAGACTAAGATCTGTATATAAATGACAGAATACACACTCTGTCTTGCAATTTCCACCTAGAACCTCTCTCCATATACCACACTAAAAAAAGATGCAATTTAACAAGATATACTAAATATGATAACTGGATAATTGAATGTGATAATTATGCAAAACCCCTTTTTTAATGCAATATCTGAGAGGAAAGTGTTGGATGTTATTACCTCAGGCAAGACTATCAGTAAAGCCAAAGGCTACAGATGGAAGGTGTCAGTGTATAAAAAGTAACTACATGCAGACATGCTGAACCTCTCCACTGCATCTCTAGGTCAATTTAGTACAGAAGTAATTAGTTCCAGTTCACTGAAAATAAAAAATAAAAATGCCACTTCCTCTGCTTTTTTTTTTAACGAAAGTTAAAAATTATAAATAAAATATGCCAAAACATGTCAAATCTAGTTAATTGAGCATGCAATCAAATATCCAGTTGATGTAAATGTAAAGTGACAAATTAAGCAGGGAAAGGTACAGGAGCAGCAAGACAGAATGCAGCATAGCAATAAAATGAGAAATGAACAAATTGCAGAAATTATGGGAGTACACACTGACATTTGGCCAATACAGGCTTTTGATGACCAATGCTGAATTGATGCCGCCATATTGAAGCTGCCATAGCAACCAGATTCTCCGATGTCCAATTTAATATTCTCAACAGTCCTGCTGCATTTCCCCTTCAGTAGCACAGGAAATACAATTTCTTTCACACAGTTTGACAATGTTCCATCTTTCAACACTTCACTGAAGTGATACTGCAATTCTATGAAGTGGAATATTCCAAGATCCAATTTTTTATGTCTGTGCTAGAATATCAAATAGAAGTTTAACATGCCTTGTGTGTCATTTTACACATCGGCATTACACACTGTATTCAGGAAGTTACATTTCTGCAGTTTTTAATAAAACTCATCAACACATAATGGGTTCATAACAGAACTGGCAAAGGATTGAAGAGGTTTTATCTATTTTTGGAACAAAAAGGACAAATCATGTTGAATAATCTGGAATAGAAAGAGATAAGAAAATTACACAAAAGTGTCCTCTGCAATGTGAGAACATTTGATGCTTGAAAATGACCAAATACATTAATATCCAAACTTGACTGTTAGGTCAGTCTCAAAGCAGTTATCTGCATGATTTGAAACAGCAGTGTGAAGCTGTGAAAATGCTCTGATAAATCAACTTCACAATACTTGCCTATTACAAAATCTCACACAGACAAAGTTAAATCAGTGACTAGCTACACAGTGAACATAGTGGAGCATCAAAAGAGTCTGATATTTTCCTCAGGAGTTGACGGAGACCAAAACAGAGCTAAAAGGAGAGTAAATATTTGACTTAAAGGGATAATTTGGGTCTTTTTAAGTGGCGCTGTATGAGGTACTTATCCATAGTCAAGTTCGATCTTGAATTTTAAAACTGTAAAATTCAAGATCAAAATTTGAAGTTTCAGTTTCAAAATGTTTTTATTTTTCAATTAATATTATAATCTTTTTTTTCAAATTAACAAAGCTTTTGGCCTTGATCTGGCTCCATAGTACTCCAGCCTTCTCCAGCCTGCTTCTCCAAACTTGCTGACCACCATCTACTGTATGTAATACATTGACTGTGGATAAGCAAAAGCAAAGAAAAAGCTTTTTGAACTTTCCAACTGAGACCAAAATAGATTAACTGTGGGTACAGTTGGAGACCGAAGCTCTCCACTGATAAGCAGTATGACAATAATGATAACATGCCTGCACAAATGTTTGTGCAGACCCAATGAAATGCCTCATGGTCGTCATTTCAAAGTCAAATTCTCACAGTTGAGTGCAGTGTCGATCAGTTTTACAATAAACCTTATCGATCATTTCAGAGATAAATGTCACTGAGTGGGCGACAGCCAATTTTATATGAAAGGTCAATATTGGCCAGAGATATCAGCCCGAACCTAATACAAACACACACACAAACACACACACATACACAAAGACACAGTAGCAAGGGAGATGTTCCCAAGCTGAGCAGCCTGTTAATAACCATGCTTTGTTTGGATAGTCTCCATAACACATTTATATCTTCACCTCAACCCCCCCGAGAGCCATCAGTTAGGCTAATATAAACAGCAGCATCGCCACAGGAAGACAGATATAATAAAATTCATGCCTTTAGCCTTTCTTCTCCAGCTATACTGCCTCAACTTGTAACCCTGTTTTGTTGAAAGCAAGATGCTGAAATACATCAACAATTGATTAAAAGCTGTCAAGATGTATTTTTGGAACTGAGATATTAAGTTTTTTGTGTGTCAAAGCTTGATACAAGAGAAACTTTACTCCAAATAATCGTGGTAGCATCGTGCGCTCAGTTCAGGATAACAACACTGCTGTCAAAGACGAGCAGTTTGCAGCTGTTTGCTGTCCCTGTCTCTGTTTACAGATGCTGTTAAACAATTTGAAGATGACTTAGCCAAATATTCATGTTACTAATTATCCATAACCATCTGTGTGCTCCGCCTGGGTGCCTGACTGACTCGTATCATTGAGAGAAACCCCCTCAAACTACGCTGCTAATTACGAGCTTTTTAACCTCTGCTTCTACACTGAGAATCCATCACAGACATTATTGTTTACCAAGTAAAATGAACTCTTAAATTCTGGTACTTCCAAAAACGTTAACTATGAACTATAAAAACTGTTTCGCAGATTTTTTTTTTAGCTGAACATGATTTAAAACTGGAGGGAGGGGGTTTATTCAAAATGGATAATCCACAGAGGACTTACAGCAAGATTTACAACTTTTGGGGGGTTCATTTTGCCTTTGAAATTGTCTCGTTAAACTTTTGGAGGCTGTTTGATTCCTGCTGCAGCTGCCTGAGGCTGATAAAAAGTTTGTCTGAGCAGTGGGAGTAACCTTGCTCTTCCCAGCTGTCACCAACATTGTATTTCACAGGCCTGGTAATGAGCTCCAGAGACCTAAGTGAACCAGACAAACTATTGATTAAACATATATTTGGACAAACTGTCCTTACTTCCCACCAAGGACACTCTGTGGCCCATGGCAATTTATTTATTTGTCACATTTAATTTTTTGGTGACAAGCATCCCTTGCATGTATCACATTTAAAATAATGCTGGATACCCAGCCTGCCATGCCAGGGGACAGCTTTTATAATAATGACAAGAGGCCAGGGGCCACTTAATAAATGCATATTCATTATTTATATATTAATGATTAGACTGTACCTCTGTCAGGATACTGGGGTTCCCCCAGGCAGGTTTTTTTTTTTTTTTTTTTAAATAAACAAGCCTTATTTTTTAGGATTTATAATGCACTCTGAAACTTAGTTTAGGCTACCATTAGTTCAACATTTTTAGAGATGAAAGATTGATGTCATGCTAATGTCTACACAGGTTTGATTTTGTAAAACTGTCCTTGAGCTGCGAACAGCAAATTAAAAATCTGTGACTTCATCACAATGTAAACTCTATAAGACAAGCGGGAACTCACAGGTGGGACAAGTGGGAGAAACACTGCGTATACCGTAGATGTAAACCTGGAAGTTAGAAACTTTTTTCGGCAACTGGTATCCAGTTATTACACTACATCTCTGTTAAGATGTCATACATCCAGGAGATAGTTAGCATAGCTTAGCATACAAAAGCAAGGGAAACAGCTAGCCTGGTTTCGTTGAAAAGTTGAAAAAGTAGTCAAGAAGAGGCAGAGTGGCGGACACCTTCGTGAACAAACACCGCTCTTTGCCAATACCTTTATGAAAGTTTTTGATGGTTGAACTTTTTAAAACATGCTGACATGGCTCACCATGACAACCAAATAAAGTACATTAAGAGAAACTATACAGAAGATGATTTTACTGGTCTCTTGAGTCCCTTCACACCTTGTTCACTGCCATTGTTCATTGTCTGGTACAATTGCAGTTAATGAGATTAACAGGCAACCAGAGGAGACTTCAGGAAGTCACCGTCAATGTTGACATCGGAATCACAGGGCATTTGGGGTTTTGCATGAATTAACCCTTTGCAACCTGAGCAAATTGGCTGGATTTGTCTCGAAAATATAGCAAGTTGGTGATGAGCGACCTAGTGAGAATTGACCCACGCACTAACAAGATATTAAAACTAAAAAAAAAACAAAAACTAAAATTTAGCACAAAAAAACTAAAGTAATTTAACAAAAACAGGAAATGACCTAAAAAAGTGTGAAAATAAAATAAAAAATAATAAAAAGAATTAATCATATTGAATATACATTTCTGTTCCTCTGTAACCTTATTTCAAATATATAATTATAATGATGGTGAATATAATTTCAGGGAAGTGGTCCCCTGTTTTTATGATTTTCAAATAGTTCTTTCTCTATTTCTGTTTTCTAAGCTAATTTTCAGGTAATTTTTTGTCACCTTTCAATAATGTCTTGCAATTTGACTTTTTATGCAAATTTGCCAAATGCCTTAAAAAAAAAAAAGAAAAAAACAAACCAATCCACTCATGTTTCAAACATGAAAATACTTATGAAAGGCATCTGACCACAGTACAAGAAAACTGATGCTGATACAGAGGATGTAACATCCAGTATACTGAGCTTCAGAGACATTAGGAGGTGAGAGAGTAAATTATGTTAAACAGACTTAATGGACTGTATTCATGGGGCACTTTCATCCAAAGCCTTTTGCAGTTTGTTTGATATTCATTCATTCACAAACGTGCTCCAACAAATACACACACTGATGGCACCGAGCCACCATGCAAAGCCCTAGCCTTACCATCTTCAGCAAATGGGGTCGTCTTGCTCAAGGGCACTTCAAAATGTGGACAGGGCAAATTGGGACTATTAATGCTTTTAAAAATTTGTTCTTATGTGTTAAAATAAGTTTGCTGAAAGATTTAATTTTAATTTGTTCTTCATGGTTCTCTCCTGCAATTTTGCTGGGTGTTCATGAATTGGTTTAGACAAAGTGGATCTGGGTAGTTAGGTATTACCTGCTTGGAATTAAAAGTGATAATGTTAGTTTTTCAGGAATAAAAATAATGTATTTGTGGCACAATTTTCAACTAACATACTTTTAATTGGTGCTAAAGTCTAAGTCTAGTTGCAAGTCTTTTTGATTTCATAAAGTCGAATCTTAAGTCATCAAATTTCAGACTCAAGCCTGGTTCAAATCCAAGGCATGTGACTCAAGTCCATACCTCTGGAGCTAGGTTTGCAGTTTCCAGTCTTAACACTAAGCTAACCAGCTGCTGGCTGTAGCTTAATATTTACACTCAGAGTGCGTTAATGCGTTTGTCTAACAATAATAATAATAAAAAGTGTAGTTCCCAAGTTGTTGGACTGTTCCTTTAAAATATAAGCAATGTGAAGTGAAAGATGTATGGACTACAAATCATGAATTCATGTGGTCATTCATATTTTGGACATTGATGACAGCTAAGACACTGTAGCGTCATTATATAAGACTGCCTAGTAAGCAAAGTTAGCCTTTTAACACATCTCAGAGTAGATAAAGCGGCCAGGACAGGTGTAATGTCAAAACGTGTTTACTCTTAGGATTGTGTTTTTGGCTGGCAGCGACTTAACCTTGATTTCACACAATGAATGGAAGTGAAAACAGCTTTAGGGAGAGCTTAGATTGCAGTTTGTTTTAATACTTTTCAAGGCATTTTTTGTTTGTTTGGTCTATAAAGTGTTTAAGTATATTGACTATGTTTCCTGTTTATTACTTGAATGGATTTTTCAGTGTGACTCTAAACAAGTAGCTGCTGTTAATGAGTTTGCACACCCATCCAACATACGGAAATAAACAAAGATTAAATAATTCACATACATAACAACAATTTATCTGATGTATTTGCCTCCTAATGCACATGTATTATTCATTGTCCACTGAGATCATATTGTACCATGCTGTACTGTGCATTAATCTTCTTATCAAATATTTCCTTTGGCTCACACTGGACAAAAAAGAGACACTGCCAAGGAAACACAGATTTTGGCACTATACTTGTATATTCACGAAAAATAAATCTGCATGTTGCAGCTTCCAATATAAAGTGACTCCTTGAAGTTTGTAATACCTTACTCAGATTTAATATGTGTGCGCAAACAGTCCGTTTTGACATTAGTTATAGTTTAACAGTAGCTCTCCTAACAAGGTAATTTATGTACTACAGTCGGGTTTTAATGCACTGTTTGTCAACCGTTTGTCACAAAGCTTTCAGTGTATCATCCCCTCTGTGTATTCTGGATCAGCACTTCACACAGTGAGAACAGTAAATCACTAGAACATGTCAAAATTCCTGTTTTAAGCCTCGTGCAATAAAGCATGTGTGCAGCGAGGTGCACCTCAAAGTGCGTTCTCACTAATTCCCCTCCTCACAACAGATCAGCAGTCTGCACTCCTGGTTTCAAGGCTGGTCGTTATCAGATTGTGCCGCTAAACTGAACAGGCATGAAGGACAATAGACAGACTGACAGACAATCAAGCAGGCAACAGCAGATGGCTTAATGGAAGCTAAATGACCAAATGAGGGTTAGATGGCGGTTTGATTGCAAATTGCCTTTTGGCCATTTTTGTGCTAGTTAACAGTAAGCATTATAATAGTAAAATTCATCATTTTGGCTCCAAGGAAAAACAGAGGTGGTGAAAATCCTCTAACTGCCTGTTGAATAGGTGGAAATGTTACAACATGTGGTGCAGACAGTCCAGCCCCTTGCTGAATAATGTGCACTGGGCTATAGGTCAGTGTAGCTGTGATGCATATCTTCCTAAAGGCCAAGAACACTGCCCCATGCACTGAAGCAAAACATATGTCGACAGAAGAAAAAACTGTTGGTAAGAGAACTGTGGAGACACTGATCCAGATTATTTGGAGGGGACGACTTGTGTTTACCTTTTCTGCAGAATGTCACTCAAATTAGCATATTATGACCAGGAAGAGACTCAAAATGACCACAAAGATTTGAAAATAAACCACAAAGAGACAGCAAATAACTACAAAGACACACAAATATACCTCAGAGTGCCACAAATTGACTATTAAAGAGACACAAAACCACAACAAAGAGATGCAAAGGAACTACAAAGGGATGCAAAATTAATACAGAGACACAAATTGACCAAAAAATACACATATATACACCAAAGAGACACAAAATAATACAAAGAGATGCAAAAAAGCTAAAAAGAGACACAAAATGACGACAGAGAGATGCAAAGGAAGTAAAAAGAGACACAAGATGACTGCAGAGAGATGCAAAGTAACTACAAAGAGACAACAACTTGACACAAAATTACCCCAGTAAGACGCAAAGAAACTGAGGCATGCAGAGTAACCACAAAATGAAACAAAACAACCCCCAAACACAAATACCCCAAAGACACACTAAATGACTTCAGAGACACACTAAAAAACAACCAAGATGTGCAAATGAACTTCAGAGACAAAAACTTACAAGGACATCCCAAGGAACTACAAAGAAACGAAAAATGGCTACAAAAACATGCAAGGGAACTTCAAAAGGTGCAGAATAACTGCAAAGATTTTTAAAAAATTACCAAAGAAAATACACAAATATCCACAAAATGACTTCAACATGATGCAAAGGCACTACAGAAAGACAAAAGAACTGAAAAAAAGAGAAACATTGA